>NC_138907.1:30977030-32177030 GCF_965231255.1 Vanellus vanellus
GCGGCGGCGGCGGCAGCGGCAGCGGCTCGGGCTGCAGCCCCGGTGCCGGCGGCGGTGGAGGCGGCAGCTCCCGGGCACCCCACGAAGAGTTGTCAATGTTTCAGCTGCCCACACTCAACTTCTCCCCGGAGCAAGTGGCCAGCGTCTGCGAGACGCTGGAGGAGACTGGAGACATAGAGAGGCTGGGGAGGTTCCTCTGGTCGCTGCCGGTGGCGCCGGGGGCATGCGAGGCCATCAACAAGCACGAGTCCATCCTCCGCGCCCGGGCGGTGGTGGCCTTCCACACGGGCAACTTCCGAGACCTCTACCACATCCTGGAGAACCACAAATTCACCAAGGAGTCCCACGGCAAGTTGCAGGCCATGTGGCTCGAAGCGCACTACCAGGAGGCCGAGAAGCTAAGGGGTCGCCCGCTGGGGCCGGTTGATAAATACAGGGTGAGGAAGAAGTTTCCGCTGCCCAGGACCATTTGGGATGGCGAGCAGAAGACGCACTGCTTCAAGGAGAGGACTCGCAGCCTCCTGAGGGAGTGGTACCTGCAGGACCCTTACCCCAACCCCAGCAAGAAAAGGGAACTGGCTCAGGCCACGGGGCTCACCCCCACGCAAGTAGGCAACTGGTTCAAAAACCGAAGGCAAAGAGACAGAGCAGCAGCGGCTAAAAACAGGTCAGTGGGGCTGCGGGGCCCCGCTCCGGGGCGGGGGGCGCGGGGGGGCGGCGGGGCCCCGAGGGCGGCCGCGCTCCGCTCCTCGGTTCGGTTCGGCTCGGTTCGGTTCGGTTCGGCTCGGCTCGGCTCGGCAGCCGCCCGGCCGGCGGCGCGCCTCTGCCTCTCCTCTCTTCCTCTCCATCACCGCCACCGGGAGAAATCGGTCCCCCCGATTAGGTGTCCTCCCGGCAGCCGCGGGGATGCGGCGGGGCCAGGCACGGCTCAAAGTTGCCTGGCGCGCCCCGAAGCTTGCCCGGGCTTCCCACGGGCTCCCGGGGTGCGGGCAGGGCTGGGGCTCCCCCGCGGGTGTGGGCAGCTCCGTGTGTGCGCGGGCGGCAGCGGCGGCGGGGGCAGACCCCGGTTCTCCCTTCCTCCCTCCCCGCGGCGGCCGCGGCGGGGGACGGCAAACCCCGCCGCCCCGGGTCGGGGGGCTCCGGTTTTGCTTTCGGCTTGCCGGGATGGGCGTCTGGACGGGCTCTGGCGCGGTTCCCCCGCCGAAGGGCCGAGGCGGGCTGGGCGGTGCTGTTCAGAGCGGGTTTGTGCCGAGCAGGCGGCTCCGCTCCGATTGTTCCCGCTGCCCTGCACGGGCGGCGGGACCAGCACACGCACAGCCCGCAGCCGCTCGGCTCAGGGAGAAAAAGGCAGAAAACCCTTTAGGAACTCGGCAAACCTCTTTTTTTTTTTTTTTTTTTTTTTTTTTCCCATCCCCATTTCTCTGTTTACACCACATGGAGACCTGGCCCTCCGGTCGTGTATTTCCTGTGCATTTACGTTTGCATTTATTTGCGTGTCTCTCGGTGTTTGTTTTTTTTTTTTTTTCTTTTTCTTTTTAATTTCTGCTTTGCCATGATAAAAGCGATAAGGCGATGCACTCTTCTTTTTTTTTTTTTTTTATTTTCTCGTCACCCTCCGTAAAAGTTATTTTGCAAATGAAAATGGACCCTTAATCCAGCTTGACACGCTGCTTTTATTTTAATTTAAGTTTGGCTACCGCTGTAAGCATGTAAACAAAACTTCTTGTTCTTGTAAATGCTGTCTCTTAAATTCCTCCTAATTATAGCACTGGTGCTATTGATTCAAGGTTCTGTAGGAGAAATGCAACCTAAAAGTCCCTCGCCATTTAATTTCCATTAAATGGAAAACAGATCAGCTTAGGACTGTAAATAAACAGAAGTTGCCTACGGATGCTTTTGTTGACTCAACGCTGTTGACAGCAGATGAATGCACCAGGAATTGTAAATGGGAGAAAAATCAAAGACGCTGAAATTAGACAACTTAAAATAATGAGAAATGTAGACTAAACCGGCTACATTTTTCTGTTCTTTCAGGCAGTTAAATAGGAAATACCCCGGTGGGAAGCATTTGAGCGTAGAGTGTATTTTGATTCACGCTGGCAGTGCTAGGCGCTAGAGGTTGTTGCTGGCTGCTCAGCCCAGGACTTTTAGCCCTTATCCTCGAACCAGGCTTTCTTTGGGTTTCGAGCGGAATAAACGGGCACTGAGGAATATTCTCAATACACTAATGAACCTAAAAAAATATTTCTTGCCTCTTGAATTAAAAAAATGTTCAACGGCAACGTACCCGTAAGCGTTGACGGTGAAAAGACCAGCACTTTAAAGCTAATTTGGGCTTTCAGATGGAAAAGGGACTTAAAATTTCGAGCGGAGAGAAACGCTGCGTTCCACCATCGCCCTTTTTTTATTTGATTTGATAGCGCTGCGCCCCCGGGACGGGACCTTCCTCCAGTCCCGCCGCGGAGCCCAGAGTATTTATCCGAGCCCTGGAAAAAAAAAAAAAAATGTATTTAGGCAGATATTGGCCAGACCACAAAATGGGGATCCTGTCGGATTCTTTCCCGCTAGAGACCGGTCCCCGCAAGGTTTAAGGAGCTCGTACAAACGTGGTTTTCTACTAGGCCCCTCTGTTTGCGTATGCACCGGGGCTACGCCGCGCCTCCCGGGGCAGGCCACCAGCGGTGGCGCGGGGTTGCCCCGGCGAGGACCCGGGCTCACGGCTTGGCTTCCCGGGAAAGCGCTGCGGGAAAGCGGCCGGGCCGGGCCGGGCCGGGAGCTCCGCTCCTCTCCGGGGCCGCGGCTGTCCCCGGGCGGTGGCGGGTTCGGGCGGTCCCCGTCCCCTCTTCGTCGTCGTCGGCCGGTGTCTCAGAGGGGCTGTGCTGTTGTTTTGTCTCCCGTCGCGATGCAGGCTCCAGCACCAGGCGATAGGACAGAGCGGGATGCGGTCGCTGGCAGAGCCCGGCTGCCCGACACACAGCTCGGCCGAGTCTCCGTCCACGGCGGCCAGCCCGACCACCAGCGTCTCCAGTTTGACAGAAAGAGCCGAGACGGGCACCTCCATCCTCTCGGTAACCTCCAGCGACTCGGAATGTGATGTATGATATCGGAAAACAAACAAAAAAACAAACAAACAAACAAACAAACAAAAATCCAAATCCAAACAGCCAAGCACCCTCTCCCCGACCCGAGCAAAATAAACCGAGGCAACCTAGAATGGGGACACACACACGCACGCACGCACACACACAGCCAGGAGGAAAGAAAAGGCCAAACCTGACCCAAACATAATAGCAAACAAACAGACAGGGATCAGAGAATCCACCACCACCACCACCGTCAGCCAACACCACCACCAAGAGATGGAGCTAAAACTTCAACAGTCACAAACGCTGGTGCTGCAGCGGGGGGGGTGGGGGGGCGGGAAATAATAATTATTATATATATAAAAAGAAAAAAAAAGAAAAAAAAAACAAAGCAAAAGTGACAATTGTATTCTTTTTAGGACAAGCACGATTTCTCCTTTGCGCTTTTCCATGGACGCATTTCACCCACTTGCATGATGATGATGATTAAATTTTTATCTGGGAAAAAATATTCTCTATAGTAAAGGAAAACAAACAGAAACCAGACAAACAAACGCAAACTCCGATCGAATTTGTACAAAAATCAAAAATAAAAAAAAATTAAAAGGAACTCCTTGAAGAGGGAAATAACAAATGTTTATCGCCTTTTTGTTGGTCCTATTTCTCTCTCTTTCTCTCCCTCTCCCTTTCTCTCTTTTTTGTTTTGTTTTGTTTTGGTTTTTTTTTTTAAGTCCAAGTGATGGTCCAGCCAAGATGCAATCTTCTTGTTTTCTTTTTTTTTTTTTTTTGTTCAGCAGACAATCATTTTATTCGTAAGCACCTTTTTTTCTACACTTCTGTCACTGCCTGTGTGGGTACTGGTTATAAATGTGGAAAAAGAATAGTTATGACTGTAACAGATTTTTATTTTTATTTCAAAATTTTATATGAATTATGTATATCTTAATGATGCGGTCATTTTCCCAGTTTGTAATATATGTGTAGAAATGCTTGTATATGATATTTGCTCTACTCTTTCTTTCTTCCTCCCCCCTCTCTGTCTATCTCCCTCCCACCCTTTCTCTCTCTCCTTTTTATTTTCCTTGACTCGGTGTTCCTTGCACAAACTTAGCTGTCAAGATCTGACGTGCTAGGTTTTCAAAAGGGACCTCAGCGATAGAAAAAAAAAAAAGAAAAAGAAAAAAAAAAAGCTTAGGGTGCAACTGTAGTTATCTTATGCAAAAGCTATTTTGAGTATTTCATAGCAGCTTTGGGGGGTCTCTTCTTAAACTCCACGTAGGACGCTTAAACTATTGTTTCCTTAACTGCGTGTTTATCTATATGTACAAACTTTCTAAATCAAATACAGTATTCCATTTTCTTATCTATCCAGCGATGTTGGTGTTTTTGTCCGCCACGGAAAAACACGCCCTCCCCGTGGGCTCCTCGCCCCGCGCCCTGCCCCGCGGGGCGCGCAACGCTGCGCGGCCCCTGCCCCGCCGCCGGCCCCCGCCTCGGTGGGACATCCCGCAGGGATTTTGGGGGGACGGAGCGAACTTGCGAGGAGGCTGCTGGCGGCAGCGGGGACACCGGGCTGCGGTAGCGGCGGCGGCGCGGGGCGCGGGGCACGGCCGTGTCCCTCCGGGTCCCCTCCGCCACCGCGGGCTCTAGCGTTTCCCGCCCCCCCCCCCCCCCGCCCCTCGGTCCTTTTTTTGTGCACTCCGAGCTGAAAGGCTTCCCCTGGCCGCCTGTCTGCAGGGCCGGGTGTCTCCAGAGAGCGGTTAAGACATTTCGGGATTTGTTTTGTAGCTTTAAATGAAAACAAAAACATAAACTCCTCGCCCTAAGCGGGCTGCAGCTCCTCCCCTCGAATCCGGAGTATATTGTAATGTGCTGAAAGAAGCCTTTATTTGCATGACTAACAGTATTTCAGCATCTTTCTTTCTTTTTTCTTTTTCTTTTTTTTTTCTTTCCCCCCATTAAAGTTTTGCTTTGCCCTGGGCAGATTATTCAGCCGTGAATTAACAAGAGGTATATTCTAAACTTGTTTTTACTTGAAAATACAATTTTGAAACTTACCAGGGATTTAGGGAGAAAGGTGCCTGGAATTTCTTGACCATTTCCAAACTAATTTGGACTTCCGATCTACCTTTGTGTTGCCCGAGTCCTCTCTCCCTCTTCCTCTTTTTTTTTGGGGGAAAGTCCGAGCTAGGTTTACGGAAAGCCTTAGGAAGCGCCTGGGCTTCCCCTCGCGTCCCCCCGCCCCAAGAGGCTCCCTGGGGATGCGGGGGAACCCCCTAGGGTGTGAGATCTCAGAGCAAGCCACTAATGGGTAATTTTAAGGAATAAGCTGATGTGCAAATACGTTCATACACCTTTGGTGCCCTTGAGGAAAAGCCGCGCGTGTGCGCTCAGCGAGCGCGTAGGGAATGTGTTCCCCCGTGAAACTCCCCCCGGCCGGGGCAGGAAAGAGTTTCCGCGCTGAGCCGCTGAGCACCCGCGGAGACCTGCGTAGGGGCCTGGGGGGGATTTCTCCTCCGTTTCCCCGCGGGAGCCACCGCGGGGAAAGACACGAACAGCCCGTGGCAGCGCCCGCCCCGTCGGGCTTCGCCTCCCTCTTGGCGGCGGGGTCTCCCCACGGGCAGCTCCGGCGGCGTCACTGCCCCGTCGCCAACACGAGTCGGGGAGGGGGTTAAAGAAAATAATGTCCGTTTGTACAAAACGTGAAAGGACGGGAATTGCTGGGGGAGGAGGGGGCGGACACACAATAGGGCTCCCGTGTTCCGCGTGGGTGGGAGAAGAGGGTCGTGTGAGGGACCTAGTTCTTCCCCTCCCTCATGCGACTTTTAGAGGGGAGAAGTATTACCCAGGAGGGGATAAAAGGCGCCCCAATGGCCGACCCCCTCTCATAGGTCCATAGGTCTCACGCTTGAACTGGGGCTGCTCTTCCCCCCCCCCCCCCCCCCCCCCCCCCCGGCAGAGAGGCAGCGGAGAGGCCTTGATAGGAAAAATCCCGGCCCTCCCAGTCACGCCCGGGTTTGGGTAGGGAGAAGCTCTTCGGTGTCGTTACATTGTTTTTAAGCGCAATATTTCTGCTCCTCGCTCGTAGGAGTGTCGTTCTCATCCTGCTTTATTTTTGACGGGCTTTAATACCTGAAAGGATTCAGAGGCGTGAAAGTTTGGGATTTTTTTTTTTTCTTTCTCTGCCATCATTTTCGCGTCTCGAAGCTGCAGCTAGAAGGCGTCAAGCCGGCAGCAATAATCTACCTCAACTGAGCCTTACACTGATAGGTTTGGATTTTTCTTCCCTCTGATTAAGCCTCCAGAAGATCGCCCCGTCGTGCCGTGGCAGTTCGGGGAGGCCAGAGATCGCCTTTAGCCTCACCCCACTCGTACCTGGCCTCAGGCTCCAGCCTCCCAGGCAGGGCCCTTGCTCCCATCCCATTTGCCACCCCCTATATCCGAAAAGTTAGCCCCTTACGGCAGGAGTCTCAGCCCAAACCCGGAGGAGCGGGCTGCCCCGACCCCGCCGGGGGTGTTCGCCTCTCCCCGGAGCCTTTGTGTGAGGCGGCCGGAGACACACACACACACACACACACACCACACAGACACACACACACACACATCCAGGGGAGCGCCGGTGCCTGCGCGGTTTGGGGGTGCCAAGGGTGCAGCTAATGATATGCCGTTTCAAAGCCGGGCACCGTAATGGATAAATGATGTTGTTTTAGGATTTGCATTAAAAACCTGAATGGCTGATTGAGGTGTAAATCTATGAAAAGCTGCGTTTAAGCCTTCTCACCCACTAAGTCCATCTGCCCCGGGAAGATAGGGCCTATCGAGCCCCGCCAAACCGGAGGGCTGCCTCCTCCCTGCCCCTGGCCGAGCATTATCGACAGCCCCTCTCCAGCATTAGTTTATTATCCGCGCCCGGCTCGGCCGTTGATTAAGATGAAATTACTCGGAAGCTGAAGTGCGTCTGATCAATATTTAGGGGAAAGCCGGAGGAGGGGAGGCAGATGGCCGGAGCCCGGCAGCACACGGCGCTGCCTCCCCGGAGCCGTCCCCGCTCCCCCGGCCGGCGCCGTCCCGCACCGCCGCCTCCCGCCCGCGGCCGCGGGGGCACGAGTGGTCCCCCCCCACCCTCTCGGAAGTCGGGCCGAAACCTGCCGGTTCCGGGAGCAACTCGGGGGCGATAGTTACCCCTTCCCATCCCCTCGCCGTGGGGCTGCCTCCACCGCCAACGAGCTCCTGTTTGCGGCTCCACCGGCGGGCGTGCACCCCGGCGCGGGGGTCTGGAGACCACCGAAGTCACCTGCCTGCCTCCCCCTCCTCCCCGCTTTCGCTGCCCGAGGGCCGGCCCGAGCCCTTTAGCGTGGCTGGGTGTGCTTTGTGTGCCTGCCGGGCCGCGGCTGCTGCCGGCCCTCCGCGGTCAGGCGTGGGCTTCTCTTCGGTCACCCCCATCTCCCTCTGCCCGATCAATTACAGCCGCCTTTTCGAGGGACTTGAATCTGCTTGCCCGTTGCCCTTAATTTTTAGCATACCCAGATGAGGTTACTGCCCCGGCCCGAAGTGAAAAGAAATGTGGACGTTGGTGCCCTGGTATTGCTCTGATTTCTTCGGTTAGCTGAGCACAACTTTCTATTCGTGTTTATTCATGCAGTTTCTTATTGAGCTCCACATCGCACTGGCCTGGATTCCGCGTGTAGGGAGAGGATAGACAAACATTGCCTTTTTCCAGAGCGCGCGCGCACACACACACACACACACACACGGGAGTGCAGACAGACACACGCACACAGTCCAAAATGCAGAGGGCACCCGTGGCCCGGACCCGCGTCACCACCCTGCAGAGACCCCTCATACGCAGAAGTTTGTAAATAGTGTATAAAAAAGGGGGGTTGGGGGTGGTGAACTAAAGCATCCAGTTGCTGAATGACCAAGGGATGGAGAAGTGGGAAGGGGAGGGCAGAGAGAGTTGGGAAGAGAAAGCACTAAATATACTACCGTTGATCGCACTAAATATTCTCTTCTGGCACGGTGATGACAAAAGGCAGGGGCTGTGGGGACACAGCTATGATTAATGATACTAAAGGGATTTGTGTTGCTGTGTCTGGGGGAGGGACGTCTGCGAGGTTTTGTTTTCGGCGCTGTTCTTTTTTTATTTTGGAAGCAAGGTGCTTTAAGACCAGGAGGCTTCGAAACGGCTCGGCACCTCGGGATCTGCAGGAGAAGAAAGATGCAAAAGAGTAATGAATAAAGAAAAAGTAGATGTAAATATCTGGAAGTGTGTGGTTAGAATGGCCTCGCTGTAAGCGAGATTGAAGAGGCAGGATCGGCTGTCCCTGCGGCAGGCAGGTCCTTTGCCGAAGAAGTCGAAAAAGAAAGAAGAAAACTACGCTGGAAGCCAAGATTTACAATATCTAAAGCCAGACTGCGAGTGACTTTAATTCCAGTCCCAGCTATTAGAGGGAGATTTAGCTCTACTGCAAATATTTGCTTTTTTGTCCCCATAGAAACATCATTAGGGGAAGTTCATTTAATAATAAGGTCAATTAAAGAGTATTTTTCAATGAGTGGAGGAAAAATTGCTTTCCTACTGGAATAACCTCTTTAGCAATATCTGGCAACAATAAAGTAGTACGGCAGTCTATCAGAACACACTGATTTCCACCCGGGCCTGGAGGAGCGCGTGTATTTGCGTGGGTGTGTGTGCATGCGTACACGGGTGAGCACACACGTCCACGCAGCGTGGCTGTGTGCGCTCGCTGATGGGATGGACTTGGGGTGTATAATGTCCACACGCACACTCGCATATATACATCGACACACATATACGTAGATATATGCATGCTTTCAGATTAAAGTAGCTCTTGTAATATCTTGTAGAACACTAAATATTCCCTTTTAATATCTAAATAGGTCAGTAATACAGTTCAAGAACATTGGAGGTGTCTGTATATTCTCTCTCTTCAGTCTGTGATAAAACATTCTTTAAGACTATTGGGATTTTACACTGTAATTCTATTAAATAGTAATTGAAGGGTCGCGAGAGGCTATGATACAGGATCAGCAGTGTGTAAGCCGTCCGTTTGAACTTTAATTTGGAATCATAGGCAGATGGGATCACGGCCTCTTTGTGGTGCTCGCAGATTTAAAACTAGCCGGCACATGGAGGGGGAAAAAAAACCAACAAACCAACCCTGCAATGCAGATTCATTCATTAAACATGAAAGGTTAGTGCTAGAGAGGATAAGCGTTAAGACGTGTAGGTAAATACAGAAATATATTTCTCTCCCCTCACTTTCCTCTTACCATAACCCCCAACTATCTCAGTTACTGATTTTCTATTGTTATTACAAATAACTTTCCTTACTATCCCCAGTGGGGATAAGTGTACCGGAATGACTTTATACCTACATCACGGTCTATCTGCGAAACTTTTATTCCACTTGCAGCCAGGGGGGAAGGAAGCTTTATTCATTCGTTTGTTTGTTTGTTTGTTTGTTTGTTTACTCTTTATCTGCCTCTTCCTTGCGCCTCCTCGGACTATTTTTAAAACTCTCTTGGCAGGATTGCCGGAGCCAAGCCCCGCTGTATAGCCGGGGACACGGCAGAGAAGGAGAGAGCTGTTTTCAGTTTAAAAGGGGGGGAAAAAAGAGAGTGGTATGAATTGATCCGCCTGAGCGGGGAGGCGAGCGATAAAAGCCACATTCTGCAGGAGGAGCCGTGGGTGCTGCTGCTGCCTGTCGCGGGGAGCTGCTGAGCGCGGCCGTGGGTGTGAGTGCGTGGCCGTGGGTGTGTGTTGGTGAACTCTTAGGCCCGAGGACGTTGTAGTTCCACCTTATCTGAAAACAAAAGACTTTCCAACTGCGAGAGTCAAATCCCTTTTCCCCCTTCTTCCCCCCACCCTCCAACTCCCCCGGCTGTATCGTATTAAAAAGGAGCTTTCATTGTTTATTTCTAAATATTTGTGAAGCAGACAGTGTATGGGTTAACCTAATTAACACATCCATACTGTATATTCGTGGACCAAACGGTACGGCGAATTTCTAATGCGATGGTTGAACGTGATAGTCATTTCTGTGTTACAGGAGATTACAGCAACACTGGAGCATTTCCAGATTGTAGATGGTTTTAGATGTTGAATTTCTAGATGAGTATTTACCATCATAACTAATTTAAGACCATTATTAAATAGAAATTCTCAGCAGGGCTCTTTAATGATGGAACACGTTACTAATTACAGAGTTTACGCTCTGTTTTGGCTAAGCAGTCTAGAGGGATGGGATTGTGCTCTGCATGCAAAGCCAATATTACTAACGAGGAGGCATCATACCCCTAACATTTCAATCATATTATTAAAGAAAGCCACTTCTTGCCTTATCTGCGCGAGGAGATAGGGAGAGCATTTTGTTTACCGGGCTCCCAAGCTCTGGAAATAGCTGGAATAGAGAGCCGGATCCCTCCCCTGCCTCCCCCTGCTCCCAGCGGTCTGGCCTCGGCAGCCGGCCGGCAACGGGGCCCCGCAAGCGGGGCCGCACCCGCTCCCCGCCGCCCGCCGCGCCCCCGGGGCCCGCTCCTGCCGGGGACGCCCCGCTGCCCTCCGCCGCCTCTGCCCGGCACTCCGCGCCGGCGGGGAGCGCTGCCAGTAAGGGCTTAAGAGGAGAGAGCAGCTGGGGAACCTTCCCAGAGATAGTTGTCCCCCCCCCTCCGCTCTGGTCCCCTCACCCCCCCCTCCGGAGACACCGTCCTCTGCACGTCCCGGGAAGCGGCCGGTGCGTTTCCCCGGACGCTCCCGTCGAAGCCCCAGGAAGCGGACCTGCACCACGAGGTTTGTAATAATTTGGGCAGAGGGGTGCCAGGCTGCGGGAGAGAGGGGCCCTCGCCGCCGCCCCCGCGCCCTCTGCCCCGGTAGAGGCCGGGGAAGGCGGACCCCGGGGCGGCCCGGCCCGCCGGCTGGCTGAGCCCCTGCTCCCTCGCCTCTGTCCCCTGGGTCATCCCACACGTGCAGGGCTGGCACTCGCCTGCCCTCGCCGTTTCTTTGGGAATACAATAGCCCTGGAGACAGAAGGAGGCAGAGAAGATCCATGGCTTATTTACCCATCTCAGATATGGCCCACCTAAAATTATTTAGTTTTCCTGACAATGGCAATTTTCCTCTTACCCACCCACTTCCCGGCCCACCTCCTCCCTCTCTCCAGGTTACGGAACACGCTGTTGCGTTCAGACCCTGTGTCAGTGCCGCGTATTCGTTGCCCTTGAAAGGACGACAGACGGTTCTCAGCCTATTTTCATTCCCGCTATCCATTAATGTGTTTGATCTGGACGATTAATAAGTACCGAAGGCAGGTTGGCAATAACCTGCTATTACGTTCAGTGGCGGTTTTGCCCGAGTAAAGACTTTTTGGATTGGCTCGCTCTGCCTATCTTAAAAAGGTGCAGTATCTCTTCTCTACAAACAAACGCATGCACATATATGAGTGTGTGTATGTATATACACAAAGTCAGAAACACATTTCCTCTTTATACACACACATGTATTTGCAACCACAGTTGCATATTTTCCATTTCCCCCCCAACCTGGCCTTACAGAACACGAAAATCGAGGAGGCACAAGAATACAGGCCAACGGCCAGAGGCTCGAAAGGTTTCCTCCTCTCCTTCTCTTTTAAAAAACCCTTTCATGCCATCTAAACAACAATCTGAACATAAAAATCTTGGGATGGATTTGAGGGAAATTAAATTGTCTCCCCCCACTGTGTGCTTGTGAGCGAGTCAGACTGTGTTAACTGTTCTAAATGGATTCTCTCGGTTTGTCTACTTATGTGTTTTAGTGCAGCGTGTCTTGTTCAATAACGCAGGATGTGGCACTCGGAATAAATCCGGCCGCTCTTCTGGGGCCTCGCCGCTTCCCGGTGTCAAGGAACTCCATCACGGTGGCCGGGCCTCCTCCGGCTGCCGCCCTAGGACGGGGGGACCCGCTCCCCGCTGCTTCGGGGCGCTCCGCACAGGGTGGTTCCTCCTGGCACTGGGGGGTCCCCCTATCCTTTAGGCAAAGCTAAGCAGAAGGCAAGCCCCGCAGATGGACGTGCATCCCCTCGGGCCACCTGACCCTCCCCGCGGGCTCCCACAACTGCCCCACTCGTGGCGAGGCACAGCCGGCCGTCGCGGGGGGATGGAAGGAAGGAGGGAAGGAAGGAGGGATGCCCGCCGGGGGCTGCCGTGCCGCGGGGCCGGGGGCGCCGGGCTCGGTACGGGGGAGCCGCCCCGCTCTGATCGCCCCCCCGCCTCCAGGCGGGCCCTACCGGACCGTGCCGTGCCCAGCCGTGCCGAGCCGAGCCCAGCCGTGCCGGGGCGCTGCCCGCCGTGCCCCCTCCCCCGGCGGGTCCTTCCCGCCCCCCGGCGTCCCGGGCGCCGTGTCCCCGCCGCGCCGCGCTCCCGCCGCCACCGACGGCGCCTCAGCCCGTTTGGAAACTGACTCATTCTGTAAATAATCTTTGACGTCCCCACAAAGCCGCCCTTCGAGAGGAGTTTATTAGCACGGAGCCATTAAAACAGATGTCATGTTAGCTTCCCCGTGACATTTGGGTGACACATCTCTCCCGATGAATTGCTAATTGTCTTCCCGCCCGCAGTAAACATCCCGCTCTATTGTCTGCGCTCAAGAGAGTTTCTGCCGCAAAATACGGTCCTGCGCGGCGGAGAGACCTCGCTGTGCGCCGCCCCGGCCCCAGCCCCGGCCCCGGCCCCCCTCGGCCGCCCCGGCGAGGTCTCTCCCGCCCCTCGGCTCCCGCCCGCCGCTGCCGCCCCCCGGCTGGAGCCGCGGCCCCTTCCCCGCACCTGCCGGCGCGGCAGGCCCGGCCCGACAGCTCTCTGCTCTGTCCTCCGCCGCCGCTCCTCCGGGCTGGGCGAGCCCCGTTCCCGCCGCAGAAAGGACCCCCCCGCCCTGGAGCACTCCCGGCCCGGCCCGGCCCGCTCCGGCCCCGGCTCCTTCCCGCAGGGGTCCCGGGGTGCAGCCCCATCCGTGGGGCCCGGGCCGCTGAGGCGGGGGGAATGATGAGCGCGGCCCTCCCGCCGTCTCTCCCCTTCTGGCGTAACGCCCTTCCCCGGCTCCTCCGAAATGTTTATTTTGCCCGGAACAAAAGGTGTGTGTGGCGGGGTGGGGGGAGGCTGCCAATTTCCAGCAAAGTCCAGGCACGGCGGTGACATATGTCATTTTCTGTAGACTTCGGATGTGAAAAGCCACGCCGAGCCTTCTCCTCCCGATCCCCCGGCGGAGGCACTCGGAGGAAACTGTCTGAGGGCTTTGAGGGGATAAGACAAGAACAGCCCTAAAGAGGAGCTTTGCATCTGAGTGGCTGACTGAATCCGTCTTACCTATGTACATAGGGTTTCATATTCATAGCCGTTGTCTGTACGTTGATACATAATCTCTCGCCCTTGTTAATTCTCAGTAGATGCAGAGATAACTAATCCTCCCAGCTAGATAGACACGAGCAGATTACGTGAGTGCAATCTATCTACCTATCTGCCTGTATATCCACACGCACATATATACACGCACCGGCAGACGTACAGCGATTTCACAGGCTTTCCTTCCAGAGGAGTCCACAGAGGTAGGCAGCTGCAGCGCCCGACGCCTTGCCTAACAGATGTAGAAATATTCCGTGAGAATAAACGCATATATATATATCACTCACCCATCTGAGGCTACCTGGTGTTATAGTTTTTATGTACTGCACCCACTTTCTCTCCCTCTCCTTCTCCGCAATGTGCTCGAGTTTTATACAGACACGCACAAGCTTTTCTTAAGAGAGGAAAATTACGGAAAGGGGGAGAGGGAGGCGAAAGATTAGGTAGACCCAGAGTCTTAAAAAAAAAAAAAAATAAATCCCAAAACAGCGCTTGAAATGGTTTAGCTGCTGGATAAAGAGACCTATTTGGCATCAGCTGAGACATTATTTTGATTACCCCAAAGCGTACCGGTCCTTAACGCCAGGCAGCATCTGCAGCGAGAGTTACCTGGGCTCTGCTTTGTTCTGATTTTTAGCATAGACGTGTTATGGATGCCAATCGCAAAACAAAGTGGTCTTGGGATGCCTGCTGAATATCGCCCCGAGTGTGCTTAGCCCTTGCCTGTCTCCAGCCCGGGGGTGCTCAGCCCCCCTTCCCCAGTGAAGCCGGGGGAGATGACGCCCAGGGGGGCAGCGCCCGTCCCCGCCGTGGTCTGAAGTCGGTTGAGTTTGTGAATGTCGCTTAATACCTGTCGACCCCCGCGGGTGGGGTCCCTTTGCAGCCGCCTGAGGGGGTGCCCGGCTCGGGCCCGGCGGGCCCGGCTCCGCGGCACCCCCGGTACTCCCGGTACCCCCGGTACCCCCGGTACCCCCGGCCCGGCGACCCCGCAGGGAACGGCCCCCGCGGGCGCACCGCAGCTTGCCAGCCGCAGCTCTGTGCAAATAGGAACCCTGCCCCCGGCGCGGGAGGGGGGGTGTTTCAAATGCCACCTCACTACTCCTCGGTGAATATTAAACATCATTGTCTTACAAATGAGGAGAAACAGCTACCGTCAGAATAATAATAAACTACTTCTTGAAACCCCAAGTCTCTCATAGCGGGTCGTTAGAGGCGACGAAGCTCTTAGCTCTAAAATCGGATTCCTCCCACCTGCGACTTCCCCGTGTCCTGATGTCCTGAAACTGTCCGTCCTGTTTGTAATCTTTGCTCTGCTATTAGCGATACAGTACGCATTGGTCCCCACAAGAATGATCCCGAACGAATTACCCCTGCAAGGACTCTTCCCCGAAAAAGAGTACCTTCACTCCGCTCCTGCCCTTCCGATGATCAAGTTGCCTCCTTGACTGGAAACTGTAATTTTCGGGGGGCACATGGGACTTTGGCACTGGATCTGGGTCAGAAGAGGAAGGTAGCCCACGCTCCCTTGCCAAGATTTTTCCTTTCGGTTAACGACTTTGTCCTATGTCACTGAAGTCGCTAAGACCTGTTTTTGTCTGCAGGTCCAGAGCAAATGTTGAAGAATCCTTGAATTTTACACCTCTCTGCTGCGGCTGCGAATGAGTCAGTCGCTCACTCTAGAATTACCGTGTATCAGAGGGGAAACAGCTCACTGCAGACAAGTAGGGATCGTGTATTAGGAAACAGCTTCCCGAGCTGTATTGTTCAGACTGATGCTTATTTCTCCCATTACAAAATCAAGATACTCCTCGGTCTCGGCGTTACATCTCGAGGAGGGAGAGAAAAGTCCGAAGAACCGAAGGTGACAGATCGGAAAATGCAGGCAGGAAACAAGTCTCATCACCCCTCCAAAATAGAAACCTTCCCACCAAAATAAAGCACCAAATAAACCACAAATCTATACGTAATCAATACTGATCTGGAACCAATCTGTTCCTCCCCGGCTGAGTGCGGACCCCAGGGCTGCAAGTGCTTGTGATGACAGAGAGTAGGAGGGTCATTTTCTAACAAGGGTGCTCACTGTATCTGAGCTCCAAATTATCCAGAGAGGACAGATGGCCCTTCTGATCTTATAATGAGAGCAGGGAGTGATTATCAGTCTGAACCAAAAAATGATGCTCTGCTGACATATTTTCACAGTTCTGAAATCTGTGCTTGCACTTATGCCTCGCTTCATGTCCCTCTTCGTTTAATTTAGGCATCGTTTGGGATTTCGGAGAGCTGTGTGAAATCCGTTCATTTATCTCTGTCTGTGCGTCTCTGCCTCTCTCCCCATGTATCTATCTAGGACATGTGTACAGACACAAAACAAAGGAAAGGAAAAGGTCACTTCACAGGAACTCTTAAGCCAAATCACGCTTGGCAAAATATTTATATATAAATATATTTGCCAATAATTAAGAAGCCCAGCTGCCTCCCGGACGCCTAGATTTTATGCTTGCTTCTTGGCAGTTTTCTGGAGCTGTTGCATTCCATCTTTGCAATTACTGCGATACGTGGTGAGTCAGCCCAGTGCCGAGCTCCCTTTGAAAAAAAAAAATATTCGTACTTGTGTATGCATATATTTGGGTTTTCTATTCACGCTTTAACTATTTGTTTGCAGAGAGTAGAATCCCCTGTGGAGGAGGAGAAATACATTCATGATGGCCGGGTAAATGTAAAGGGGGATATTCCTGTCATTTGCAGATTGCTGCGACTTTTCAGCCTAAAAAGCAGTGTTAGTTCATCTCTATCCAGCACAGAAAGCGTTACAGAGAAGGAGGCCCGGGGAAGTTTCCAAAATATCTCTGGTGGCTGGCGGGAGTCAGATCTCCATCCTTCTGTCCCTCAGAGGTGAGCTTGCAATTGCAAAGAAGTTTGGTCAGTACAAACAAATTAAATCGGGGAACTGTTCAGTGGTTACACAGTCATTTCACTCTCTTATTTACACTGTAATATTGCATTACCCTCTAATTGTCACATATACTTTTCACTCTCCAAATATGAAAGACAAATATTGAATCCATTTAAAGTTGTACCACTTCCCAGGCTGACCGGCTGGGCAGGGTAAGCATTTTCAGCGTGTTCTTGCTGCCATCTACTGGTCCCGCAGCTCTGAGCGATCCCTTCATCCCCGAAATGTTTCTCTACTATCCAATCCGAAAAGAAAAAGGTCTATGGCGAGCAGTGGGAAATGCAGGTAAATAGGAAAAGCCGTGATCGTGTCGCCAGTGGCACTGGGAGGTCGCCACGCCGTTCATTTTCAGCATAGGGAATAACTTTTCTTCACTGGAGCTATGCTCACTACTTGGAGCGAAGTACGTGCATGTACCTTTGCAGACTCCAGTTCTAGATGTAAGGTGATTTTATACAAGGAAGGCAGTTATTTCTTATGTCTGGTGCTAAGAGAGTCCAATAATATATCCTGTGAAGAACAACCAACTGTTTTGCAGAAAATAAAAGTTTCAGATATCCTATATCATTACCACCGTCATATTTCAAGGCAGCTATTGCCAAAGGCTTCCTCACTCCCTTTTCCCTCTTCAGTACCTGGCTGAATTCCACCCCCAAACTGTGGCAGAAGGTGTGCCATACTACATAAGTAACAATAGTGTGGCCTTGTCTGTGTTTTGTCAACACTTTCTCTAGGAAGTATTTTGTTTTCACAGCAGAAGTATTTTCCCTAAGGTATCATCTCACGTTATTGTCTGTTTATTTCCAAGTGACTGCTAGTTTGAAATAATGGCACCATGTGGTAATTTTATCTCATGAAACACACACCATATACATAAACAACTTCTTAAAGGAACGTGTGGTTAGGAGAAATGGATAGAGTAAAGCTTACCAATTCCACCTGTAGATTGCCTGGGCTAGATCCATGGAGGGCTGAACAGTTAAGTACCGAGCCTTGAGCTAAGTCTCCCAGGTTCTTGCGATTCCTCCAGTAAAGCCTCCACAACATCCACACTGCAGATACACAGTGTATAGCGGCTGTCCATGTCCTGAGGGCATCAAGAAGATTTGGGCCTTGGGCCCAGCAGGTATCTCAGGCCAAGCATCCCTTTCCAGAGCCCACCTGCAGGACTTCACTCAGGGGACACTGAATTATCCTCTTAAAAATACTGCCACCTCCATGGTCTCTTCGGATGTGAGAAACTCGGGTATTGATTCTTACTCCAAACCAGGCAGGGTATAACCACAGTTAACTATAGAAAACCTTCCTTCTTCTATGTGACAGAAGTCCAACTTAAAGAAAGGACTCCTGATTGAGAGCATAGACTGGATGGGCCACATCCCTCTAGAGCAGGTACTTAGGTAAGTCCTAATTCCTTTAATGCCTTAGGTTTTATCTTTTGGAATAGGTTTCTGAAGTAGCCTTTCTGAGCTACCTTACCTCTCTATTCAGAATTCTGCCTGACTAGTTTAACCACCCCCCTGGCTCCATGTCATAGCTTCTGGGGCGTCTGCCCTTTGGTACCAGGGATCTCCATATGACTGAGTTTAAGAACCTAAAGTCTAAAACTCCACTCGGCAGGAGAACACCAATAATGCAAGAGAGGTAATGCTGAGAGCTTAAGTTGCTCCTATCCTGTTCTGAGAAGCCAAAGTTAATCAGCATGGTCTCCACGCAAGGAAACTGAGACTCAGAGAGGAAACACCATGCCTACCATTGCACAGCTAATCAAGGAATAAAGCCCCAACCTATGGATTCCCATCTTCACTTTCTGACAGAGCATACAGGTCTTTTTAAGGCTATACAAAGAATTATAATGCGTATTTTGAACCTGTAGATTTTTAAAGTAAAGACAATTACAATATGTCATGAAACATGCGCGTCTTGGCGCCCCCCTCCCGCCTGCCCCTAGACACTCTGCCTATTTTGATGAACAGCTTCAAAGAGATCTGAGCGGAGGAGTGGTCTGGTGCGAGGTATCTGAGGTATTGGTCAGCAGAACAAGGCCTTCACAAACTGGCAGAGAGGCATAGCCATGTTTCCGAGATCTCTGAATGTCACTCTATCTTTAAGTGGTGCTTGTTTCTGATTAAGCAATACGGTGCTAGTTATACCTGTAGGAAGCAGCCGTGACAGTTTTTGGCTCCTAAGTGACTAGCTAGCCACCCTGGGAAGTTACCTGATACCTGCTTTTCTTTTACTGATATTACTCTGAGTTTGAATGTCCATAGAGATTCTGTCTCGGCATGTACGAACAACATCACCGTATTAAAGAGAACGTTATATTTTAAAGTATTTAGCAGGACTTCTGAAAAACAGGGGGACATATTTGTTGTACGTTCTACTTTGCTAGTGTGATATGCACATGACAGCCGTGGTCCGTGATCACTTCTTTTTCAGTCTGATAACCACTTTCTCTTACGCTTGCAAAATGCACTGTTGCATTGCAATACAGTGCTGTAACACAGCATATACTAGCTGTGAGCATTTAATCTGTGTGCTGCTCTAAAATACCTGTGCCTCCTAGGTTGAACAGATGGCCATAGAAGACGTTACATGATATCTCTGGTTAAATGCCTCTCTGCACATGAGAAAGTTATTTTTGGGCAATATAGCATATGATCATATGGGTCCTCTGTGACTGAGACGTGAGCGTACAGAGAACACATCATGTTCTTGGTTTGAGTTGGGGTGATTGAGAAAGGTTTGTGTCATTTTGCACATTCTTAACGATTCAAAAATTATGGCAATGGGCTTTGTGCTGAGACTGTTGGCTAGCTTTCATTAAATAAGACATTATTTTTACTCAAGGCAGCAGTCCAGAATCTTGTATAAGTGAAGACATCACGAGGGATTCTGAAAAGCCCGGTGGAAAAAATTATGTTATTGTTGTTTTAAATAATGTTCAGCATATGACACTGTAAAACATAATGTGTAGCCGGAACATCTTGCTGCATCACTAATTCATAGTAATACAATTCTTTTTTCTGATATGGTTTGCAGTACTTCTTGTACTAACATGTAAGTGGTACTTGGAAGTCAATCGATGCCTACCGTTCAGCATCATTAGCAGATTTCAAAATGGAAGGATTTTATCCTATGGAAATGTTAACATTTCAAACTTTCCTTTCAGGACAACAAAAAGGCAAAATTATGAAATTTTAGGATTATCTACATGAGCTACCGAAATCTTCCATTTCAGTAAGGCTGGAACACTCCATGCTGGTATGGATTTCTTTTGACTGAATAATTTCAAATTTTCTACTCTATTAATCTAAATTATAAAACCAAAGGGAAACACTTCAACAACTCGGAAATGAAATGTTCCAGTATTCTTTGCAAAGAATATTCATAGACTTTTCAGGAACTGGTACCAAAATGGACAAATTAGAACATTTTTAACCAGCTCTAATTATCAGATAATAAAGTGGCTAGAAGGATAGGAGACTGACTGCTCTGCAAAACAATCATTCACACTGAAACTGATCACTCTTATTATTATGATTTATGAGCTAAAATGTGTGTATGAATTATGAAACAAGGGAACTTGCATTTAAGTTAAACATTATTCAGAGCAGAACTATTGAGATATGGAGACCTTAAGAACACCTAAAGCATCACTTTATCTGAGATGAGATTCCTGCAATCAGACAAAGCACAATGGGAAGAATAGGATTAACTTTTTAAATTTTGTTTTGAGAAGGGGAAAGCAATAGCCTGTTCCCGTTTACAATCTAACAATGTTCTTTGGTCTTTAAAACTGCCATGAGGTTAGATGAGGAGGCGAAGCCTTGCCATGCAGCTTCACACATAAATTGCAAACCCTGCTCCTGGTACCGAACATCCATTTGGGAAGGACTCAGGCTTCCTATGTCGATCTGACCTACTCAGTGGTCACCTGAGAGTCTTGTTCCAGAGATGATGGGGTTAAACAGTACATCCTAAAGAATCACCTGTTTGAGAGTCAAGTTCCTAAATCCCTTGCAGAGCTGTGTACCCCAATGCGTGGTTGCTCACGTGCTTGAAAACTTTTCTTTTTCCTCCAAATTACTTTCAGAGAATTTTAAGCACTTTTCAGTCCGTTTACCTGAACTATATCTGGTGAACTACCTTCTTCTTTGATTTTTCCATGTTTGTGCCAATGGGAAGCATAAAATGAAGCCTTGCTTTCATAGGGGACCAGAGCATCTCTGTGCTAAATTTGATGCTGCAGTTTGGATAGATGAATTCTGAATGAGTGCCAGTCTTACCCCTGTGATATGCACTTTCAGAAAATGTTCCATGGCCCATCTTCCCTTCAAATATATTGAAGTGACATCTTTTCTGACCTCCACTGGCTTCTGGTTGGACTAATTTGGTCTTAGCAATTTTAAGTGGTGTAGGAAATACTGTGCATTTTGGAACTGGAGCTCTGACATGATACAAGATAGACCTTGTTGAGAAATCTGGATAATCATGTGTTTTATGGCTTTCAGATGTTCTTGCTGCATCATAAAGATCCATAAATATTTAGAAGTTCATGGGAGTCTATGGTCCATTTATGCCGATTTTATGTAGCATTGTTTTTCTTTATTGAAGTTTGTTATTTTGTGTATGACAGCAGCATTCTGGTTTTCAAATAGGATTCTTTTTTTTTCTATAGAGTTTCTTATAACACAGAAGCATTGAGGTGATCAGAAGATGAATTCTATTTTAACACTCACAAACTGGAAGATATCAACAAAGATTAGCTAGAGAAAAATAAAGAAATAATCTATGACAGTGTTGAGAATGATTCCCAGAATTTTAAATACTTGTTAAAGGCTTTGCTGTATTTCACTTCAATAAACATCATGCTCTAGTTACTACTTGAAACCATAGGGGCATTATCCTGTGCAGCACTTATCAATATTTTAACATGTGAAAGTCAAATGATGTTGAAACATTGAACTATATTTCCATCTGTGCAAGCTAAAATGGTACAAATGCATCCCATGTAATGGAATACTACATCCCTAGTTACTTTCTTACAAGTGATACCTGATTCCTGTATTTTCTCCAGTTGTTTCCATTGCTCTCCGCTGCCCAAAGGAAGACTGTCTTTTAAAATTAAAGTTTATAGCATTTAAGGAGTTTTAACCCAACCTGATTTAAATCCAGAGAAAGCAAATGCTTGTAACGTGCTATTAAAAATTGGTAACTAATTTTCAGCTGCCCTTGCCATGGTGCTAAATCTCTCTGTGCATGTACATTTTGCATGGAAATGGGTATCGGTACCAAAATAAAGACCCTGAGACTGGGTAGAGCAGAAATATACTGCTCCTGTAAGAGATTCTTGGAGCTTGTGCCCAGTGGAAAAATGGTTGGCATTGTCCATGTACATGGTTGCTGCCAAAGATTGAACATTTCACTGGGTTTTCTCTGAACCCCCTGGGTTCAGTCCCATCCATAAACCTCTCTACACCACGGCTCCAGAGCCCCCTGCATTAGGCACAGCTGGACGGCCCATCAAATATTAGACCAATTACCTGGTTTTGCCCCATAGGGTCATGAACCAGAAGAAGGATCACTGGACTGCAAATGGCATGAGATGTGAGACCCATGCCAAACGTCAGCTGCATTGCTCAGTGTTTCACTCGAGAGTCGGTACCCCAGCAAGATGTTTCTTTACTGGCAACACATGACAGATTAATATGATTGATACCTTTTCTGTGAACTCGTCTCCTGTTGCTTATGTTATTGTTGACAGTGGGGACTTTCCTTCTGTCTGGTCACTGTATTTCTTTTCTTGGCTTACATCACGCTGGTTTGTTTTGTTGCATGTCCTCCTTGTTTCTTCTGACTTTCCTACCTGAGGCTTTGGTTTACATTCTCACGTCAACCAAACATTTACTTCCTTAGTACTTGGAGCTATCTGCAGCTTTATCTCTCCCTGGTCACATGTCGTTGTCATGGTCACATTTCTTGTATGGTCTCCTTCCTAATGAAGCTTAGACTGCTGCTTTTTGCTCTTGCTTTATAAAAAGATTTGATGGCTACCAGACGTGCCTACTTGTGGGACTGCTTCAAGCACTTCTCTCCAGCCTTTTAGGGGCTGCTCATTCAGTTATCATGTTTCTCCGCATAGTCCTAGCCCTACTAAGCTGTAGCATCAAGCAAAGCAGACTTTTGGTTCCCCTGCCCATCTTTTCTGTGCTAATGGGAAAGTGAATTGTTATATTGCGGCATTGCAGGACTGGGCTCTCTTCCCACCTGATCTGATGTCTTCTCTAGGTGTTCAGGTAGATCAATGAGGCAAACAGAGAATCCAAGTAAACAGAAACAGGCATCCTTAGTTATTTGATCGCGTTCCTTCATGTGGCCGCTGCTACTTTCAGTTTCACCTGGAAGAGAAGCAGTTACATAGGCTACATGAGGCATGACAATTCTTTCTCTTTGCACACTCATACAGTGTCATATGGCAATCAGATGCGTGCTTTGCAGTGCCCTGCTGACCAGTCAGTACTCCAGAGTGCCAGCTATGCATGTGCCCAGTGAGAAAGCTTCTCCTGTTTCGTGGGCTTCCTGGCTTCTCACACTGGCCTTGAATTGGTTTCACTAAATATGTCCGATCACTGGTCACATTTTTCCCAAGGCTTTGTTGACTCTGCTTTATATTTTTTTATTCTCCTTCTGAGGATATCTACTAGCGGTCTATTACTGTCGTTTAGCAGTGTTTCTGGGAATGAATTTCAGAGGGCCTCCCGTCCACCTGGAATTGACTTGATCCATTACTCTGCAAGTGGCTGTAAGTGCATCCAGTAGAAGGGGTGCGATCATTTGGTCAATATGTTTCTTCTACAGTGTGTGCATCTAGAGTACCTTCAGAGCTAGTAAAGTTGTACAGTAGATACTGCCACCTGCTTCAGAAGACCAATCCTAGGCTAGATCCCCACCACCGTGGGAAAATCATGGCGCTGGAATAGAACATGAGCCTTTCTGCAATGCTTCACTTTTCCCATGATTGCTTAAAGGTTGAACATATTCCCTTCTTGCTTTCCACTGGTTCCTGACATCTGCATTTTCCATTTGTCTGTCTGCCCAGCTTCATATTTGCCTTTAACCAGAGTACTTGGGCAGTGCTGTTCTATGGCATTGCTGTGACCCTTTCCCAGGCAGTTCAGCTGCTCTCACTGTTTGGATTAATTGCTTCAGGCTTGTGCCTCTTCGTTTTCTTTTCTATAAGCTGCAATGGAGAGTCCCAGGCAACACACACGTGGTGGTGGGAAATGACAGCAGTGGCTGGACATGAGATAACATCTCTAAGAATTCTGTAGAGGCTCATGTGGCTACCAAAATTCCACAAGGGAAAACTGTTCTATGGTCAGCAGTTCAGCAGGCAACTCTGAAATGGAAACAGTGTGACGTAAACAATTAGGCAACTCCAGTTCAACAGTAAAATCAGTCTCTGATCAGCTTTTGCTTATAAATGGTAAATAAATGTTTTTAACCAAGATTGGAGCAGCGCTGTGGTGCCTGGGTGTCCACTCCTGGGCGTCTGCAGTGAAGTTGGACACAGAGGTAAGTAATGCCAAGCGATGTGTGTGACACTGATGTGAAATGTTGCATGTCTGAGGCCCAGGTGACCCTGGCTTCTGTCTGTTGTGTGCTCCACAACTGATGTCGCCTGCAAATTTACATATGGATGCCAGTTATCATCTCTATTAAGTAAGTAAGCAAGCACCAAAAGTACTTTATTATAATATATCCCAATGGTCATGCAGTATTTTAGATGGGCTTTTGCACCTTTTCCTCCCAAAGAGATGATAAAAAACAATCTTCATAAATTCCGTTCCTACTTTCATGCTTTCTGCAAAATTTTTGATTTGGAAATCTAGCACTGTTAGAAGTGTGAGTGTTTTTTTTTAGTGTACTTTGTATGTTAGGTGTGCTATGTTTGCCTACTCAGGACATTATTCTCCTTGATGTGAACCTCCAGAGACTAACAAATGTCATGCTCTTTAATGTACTACAGGTAAAGTACTGCTGCCCTGAGATAGCAGATGAGATTCAATGTAAATAAATGTAGATGCACACAGAGAAAAAGCGGTTCATATAAGGTGATGGCCTAAATCTACAGTGTACCTTTGCCATGAATATTGTGTGTTGTTCTGAGTCCCTCACCTCTAAAAGAATATAGCAAAGATGGAAAAGGTTCAAAGAAGGGTGAGAAGGATGGCCAAGTGTATGGAATAATATTGTATGAGAAATAAAGTTGGAAGATTCAAAGCAAACAGAAGTAAGTATTCCCTTACACAAATTGCCTGAAAACTGTAGGACCTATCTGCTGCAGGATGCTATGAATGGCAAAAGCTGAACGTGATTCAGGGAGAGACAGGAAAAATTAACAGAAGTGCATTCATCAAGGCCCACTAAAGACAAATTGGTTTGGATCTGGAAGTCCCTGAGCAGCAAACTGTGGGAATGCGGTTTCAGTAGTTTGCTCTCAGAGACAGATGTCTGGGCTGGATGAATCTTTGCTCTGATTCACTATGGCCACTCTTAGCATTTACATTAGAAGACTCCATATTTCTAAATAAAATGACAGCTGTTGGGTGGCTAGTCTTCCGTTCTAGTTTCCTGGCCAAAAGTGGAAAACCATATTTGAGCCCCTTCCCTTTGAACCTGGCAGCTGGACCAGGCTCTTCTGTTTGTGCCTGGAGTCATGAGCAGCAAAACACATATTCGATCTACAGCCCAGACTCTCCTCTAAAACATTTGGGTTTGTGCCAACAAGGAACAAAACCACATTTTCAAATTTTTAGTGCCGCTGCGAAGGGAATGATGCCTTCTCTAACATATTTTTCCCAAGTTCAGATGGAGGAAAGACCCAAAGCCTTACCTTCTTCATTTCCCTCTCTGCTTACAGAAACTGCTTTCAAAGACGTAGGTGACTGCTTTGGTCAACCATTCTGGAGGTATTAGGATGGGCTTTGGGACCCAGAATAAAGCAGAAGGTTATGGAGTTTCTATACAATTGGATGTCACTTCGTTTGGCAAGATCATCCTGCACCTGGAAAGGTAGGCAATAAAACTGCAACCTGTTTTCTACCTAACATATGGTATCTAACCCCACTAGAGGCATGTGCTTGGCAAGCAAAAACACTGGAAATTTGATTTAGGCACATATTCAATAGTAGTCATATGGTTTCCACACGCTCTGCTTTGGAAACAAGCCAGTGTGCACAAACAAGGGGATATATAATACCAGTAGTATGGAATTCTCTTCCTCTTTTCAGCTTTCACTAAAAATTAGGTGTCTTTGTTAGGGAACACAAACCATTCCTTCTGGCAAAATGAACCCTGAAGCCCTGGCCTTCCATTCATCTTCCCTGCATGTATAAAACAAGTTATGAGGTCTAAAGGACCACAAAAAGTACAGGAAAATACATTCATACGCTGTCGTCTTTATTCATGTTTTGTTCACTTCATTATTCACTTCATTATTTATTTCAATAAATGTTATCTGAAGTTCAGAGGTATGTAGGAATCCTAAAGCAATGGCAGCTGTCAGGAGCTGGCGTCTTTGAAAAAAACCCATGTTGGACATCCGCATTTGAGTTTTCTCTGCCTCACTTTACCTACCTAAAAAGAGGAAAGCTCTACCTGCCAGCTGACTTGGCTGGTGCACTGTGGGATTAAATGGGTGACTGGAAAAATGTTTTGAAGTTCCTGTCTGAAAGACAGTGTGTATTTGTGAGGTGTTACAGTGTTTA
Organism: Vanellus vanellus; assembly: GCF_965231255.1. Classification (NCBI taxonomy): domain Eukaryota; kingdom Metazoa; phylum Chordata; class Aves; order Charadriiformes; family Charadriidae; genus Vanellus; species Vanellus vanellus. Next base: position 31,003,235 of record NC_138907.1, read on the forward strand.
AACAATGAGTGATAACACTCAAGTTCAACTTATCCACTGCACTATGTAAAAGCAGCGCATTAACCTTTTGGATGGAATCACAGTTTCAGCTTGGGATGGATTAGAGATCTCTCTAAATGCATTAATACGTGCAAACATAACCAGACTGATGAATCTATTTACTCAAGAGACGAACTGCCATGGTCTCACTGTCAGTGGGAGCTGGAAAGCGAGGAGACTGTATCAGGGCCAGGGTCAAGATAGCAGTTATGGCTACTGCTGAACAATCGAACAGCTCGGCAGTTCTTCTTCCTCCTCCTCCGCTGTCTTAAGGCAAATGATTACCCGAGATAGGAACTGGATCATTCAGGCAATGTCATATTTCATGCTATTTCATGTGTGTCTTACTGCCAAGAGCTCCAAGTAGTAGGCACTTTTCTTCCATCTTTGAGTTCAGAAGTTTCATCCATTTAATTGCTGCACTTGAATATGGGGGTCTACAATGGGTTGACACGAGAGTTGTTAATAAGACAGACAAGATTTGGCCAAGAACTTCTTGAAGAATAATTGTGAGCACAAGACAGTTCCCATGTATTCATACACTGAAAATCTTGACCATATTTGGCATCTGTGGTTCTGGACACACTGAGAAATAACTCACCTTCCTCTCCAGCAGTGAAGAAGCTTCAGAGGAGCCCAACTGTGTGCAGGCACGTGGCTACAGAGTGTTCCGGTGGAACAACCATCCTGGGGTCTGTGGGCTGCAGAAAAAGAGCAATGTCAATTTAAGCGCTCACTGACCGAACATTGAACCCAGTCCATTTGCTGGCACGGGAGCCCATCTCAATCACACCATGTTACTGAGGCTGGATAGAGATGTCAACATTCAGGAAATTTTGGTCAAATAACGGGTTGGCATGGAGGCTGGCATGAGGCCGCAAGGTACTGAGGATTTGTTTGTCTTCTGGCGAGATTTCAGATGTAGCCCTGTCACTACCTAAACTGAATATTTGCTACTGCACCTCCTTAAGGCAATATCCCCGTTGCTGCATTGCTGAGGTGCAAGGAAGCACAAGGGCCATAAAGCAAAACTCTCAATTTGAGATTATGAAGTAAGGTTGTTAAATCACATTTGGGAACTGATGTGTAAGCTTGACTTACAATGCAGGCTGGTCACCTGTTGGTCCTGGCATGATCCAACGTCATGCGCCCACACTTTTTATCACAGGTTGGCCCCCATGACATGAGAAAAGATGAAAGGAAATCCTAAAGAGACTCTGAAGTGTATGTTCTTTCATGTTTTCAGTTGGAAGGAGCGAACAGATGAAGGACAGCTCCTTGCATTCAAGACAGGCGCCCTGTCCGAGAGCACTCAAGCTTGAGACTATCCCCAGTGTAGCAGCGAGACTACCACCACCAAACAGGGTAGCTCTGAACATGTCACTAGAGGGTGCCAAGGCAGATGGGTGCTTCCAGACGAGCCGCTGTGTCCTTTTATGTTAACAGACCTCTAAAAGAACAAGGTGTACAGGTGCTGTACATGAGGGCTCATGAGGAGGACCAGGGAAGAATGATCTGGCTTTCTGATAGAAACAGGCTCTAGGGACTGATGGTGTCTTTCTTGGCTCACACGATAAGGGAATTGCCCCCCAAAGCCAAATTCATGCCTCTTTTAACACACGTTGTATTGATTCTGGCCACTTTACCTAGCCTGCAGGTTTGGGGAGGTGGAGGTGAAACTCCTTCCACGGTACTGAAGACTTTCACTCCTTGACACATTCCTCTCTCAGGTTACATACTGTCTAGAAGGTACAGGTTCTGTTGGTGAATGAGCATTGTTAAATACACTGTACAAACGCGTGCAGCTGGAACAAGGCATTTCAGCATCTCTCTCCCCTAGAGAGTCAAGCAGAAGCCAGAGTTGTGCATGTGTGCGTGAAAAACAAAGGCACATCACGGCAGCATGAGATGAGAAAGGGATCTTCCAGAGTTACTCTCGCCAACAAGAATGACACTGACATTTGGCACTTTTCTGATGCCTTTCAGCTGAGAACTGTGCAAAGACAGAGTCTCTCAGAAAGGGTTATACTGAGAGACAAAGAAATTAGCTGGGCAGACGAAAGTCATGCAGACAACCCTTCTTAAGCATTGCTGGGGTGGGATGTGTGTGTATCTGCACTGCAGGCTTGGGGGTTTTCTCTCAATGCATTTAATTAAGAACTTTCCAAATTTAAAGTATCCCCACTATTATTTGTTCACTGAACAGAGATATCAGTGCAAAACGCATGCATGCACACTCACAGTGAGTAAAATTGCAAAAGGTATGAGTGCTCTTGAAGTACAAATCTCCATGGTTTTTGCTTTTGAGAAGATCCTTCCGTATACTGAGATCTCTCTACTTCAGATATAAATATGGGTTCAGATTTTCTACTGGGAGAGAGAACTGGACCAGGGAAACTCCAGCCCGCCTTTGCTGATGGATCCCATTGCGGTTCACCTCCCCTGGCCATGCAACACAGAGGAAGCCATGTATAGAGACACCTGGCTGGACAACTTCAGTGTTACAAAAAGATTTCGCAGCAATTTTTCATCTCCTGTGCCTGACAATGGTGAGTACAAGCTGCAAATGACAGTTCTGGTAGTATGTAGTGCACCGCTGTGCAGGTAGAGCTGATGTGCAGTGCTGCCTCCCATGGGAGCAAAGGGACTGCCACAAGCTGGCTTTCACCCCACCCACCGTGGAAGAACTCTCCACTGAAAGATATTTGTAGAGAAAATGTCCATTTCATTGTCGTCTTGTGCCAGCGTAGCTTCAACCCCAGCTCAAGAAAGACAGGGATCTGCTGGAGAGGGTCCAGCAAAGGGCTACAAAGATGAGTAGGGGATTAGAACATATCTCCTATGAGGAACGGCTGAGGGACTTGGGTCTTTTTAGTCTAGAGAAAAGAAGATCGAGGGGGGATCTTATTAATGCTTATAAATACTTAAAGGGAGAGCGCCAGGGGGATGGGAACAGTCTTTTTTCAGTAGTGCCCAGTGATAGGACAGGCACAAACTTGAACATAGGAAGTTCCATCTTAACATGAGGAGGAATTTCTTTACTTTGAGGGTGGCAGAGCACTGGAACAGGCTGCCCAGAGAGGTTGTGGAGTCTCCCACTCCGGAGACATTCAAAACCCACCTGGATGCTGCTCTGTGCAACCTGCTGTAGGTGACCCAGCTCTGGCAGTGGGGTTGGACTAGATGATCTCCAGAGGTCCCTTCCAACCCTGACCATTCTGTGATTCTGTGTAATATACTGAAGGACACTGTTACCTTCTGAAGTCGCATTCAAACTTGGTTTATTCCTGAGAAAATGAATAGCATTATTTCACCTATTAAAAGGTTTCATGTAAACAAATGTAAAGCGCTTTTATTATCTTAAAGATCTGAGGTCGCTTCTCCCCATCCCTCCCCCTGCACAGACTCCTAATGCCTGTGAAGAGGACTGCAGCTAGCTGTGGTGGGGCCTGGGGAGGCTGCACAGGCACGCGGGGCAGGCAGTGTGTCCTGAAGGCACAGCTCGTTCAGGTAGCCGCTCAGGTAGCCTCTTCACCAGCCGGGTCAGTCACTTCACATCATACCTGTGATGAGTCCTCTGCATTTCAGTCTTTTCTTGTGCCTGATGGGGATTGGAGAGTGATTTTTGAGGCTTGGTGCAGCACTGGCACCGAAGCGGGCTGAATAGACTGTAGATAGAAACCAGTTGTTCTGATCGAGTCACCAGAACAACCTCTTTTGCTCACAATAGCTCTCACCAATTCCTCCTTCAGTACTGCCACCATGGTGTTTAAAAGAGATTTAAATAGCCTTTCATAGACCTTCCATAGCCTTTCCAGGCAACACACCTTGTTTTCTACCTTCATAACTAGATGTTGATAAACTACATTTCAGTTCTCCTTGTCTTTCTGCTCATTTGCTGCCTTTCTTCCTCATAACAAAAATGTTCTTTATATCACTTTCCAGAACAGCATTCTCCATAAAATAATATTTTTGCTACCTCCGCCCGGATGCTCCCTTGTGGGCATCACTATTCTTATGCTTATATTCTTAATTTCCTGCTCCGTGTGCTGCTATATTCTCTTCGATGGTCCTGGTGGCAATGTTGCTTGATGCTTCTAAAACTCAGCTTCAGGTGTTACTGCACTTTGATAAATCAAGTTCCAAGAACATTCATAAGCGTATCCTAACTGTACCTCTGGACCGGGGAATTATTTTCCCCGTTGCCCAACAGTTCACGTCTTAAGCACCTCGCTGAAGACTTTAGTTCTCACTTTACTTTTTGGCACCAGCAGTGCACCTGAGTGGCTGGGAGGTGAAATCTATACTGATACAGAGGGGTTGCACAAAGGCAGTATCAGAAGCCCGACTCCTCCGAGCTTTCACAGGACCACGATTTAATGTAGGTGAACTAAAGGTGCTAGAGCCATGGGGCTCTCAGCCCTGGCGTGAAATTTATCCGCGGTGATTAGGGAAACCCTATCATTTGGGCTATTTTGGCACGTTGGGCCCTTTCTAAAGCTAAATGAATCTCTTATCCCCTTATAGCTCCACTCTGTCTGTGAATCTGCTCTGACCAGCTGCTTGTCCTTACTGTCATGCAGTCTGTCCTATTTATGTTTGTGTGCTCTGTGTTCTGCACAGGAGATTATTTCTGTTCCATATTAAAGAGTTTTTTGCTCCTGAGGTCTCATTAATATATTGGTTCCTGATACGCGCACACACACACAAAACCCCAACAAAGAATGCGAACCGAATTCCTCCTATGACAAAGCCCAAAATTAATATGAAAGCAGCTTTATTTTTATTGGAAAATGTAGAGGGATGTAATATAACAGATTAGCTGGTGACATGTGAGACAAACGGCCTAATTAATAACTCACAATTCCAGGGACTGTGTCAGCAGACATAGTTATTTTCTGTGGCATTTATTAAAGAATTTGCTGGTGGCATCCACAGAAACATCTTGAACAATGAACATTTTACTTTTTAACTGAATCTCGCACAGAAGTTAAAGACACATACCAAAGGGAGACCCCCAGACTTAAGCAGAAGTCAGTTTCAGAGGAGTGTAAAAGCAACCCTGTAAATCGGGGCATTTCCTTATGGACCACAGTATGAAATAGGGCCCTTAGTGTGCATGAGCTGTGGAGGAGAGAGTTGCCCGCTCTGCCTTTCCTCACCCAAGGAGCTGTGGTCATGCCCAAGCATTCTTCAGCATGGGAGGACTTTAGGGCATAGTCTCTCTGTCTGGTTCTTGTTAACATCATTGTTTCTCCTCCTGCCTGTGCCCATGGAGAGCAGACTGTGGCTGGGCACTGTCCAGCCAGGGTGAAAGAATACTCATTTGGGAATGTACAGGATTCTTAATGAAGAGGGGCTTAATACGGAGTTAACAAGCTATTACTGGGGTATCCAGTAAGGGTTGTACCCAGCTCCCATTATATTTTAAGGATAAATGTGTACTGAATTCTGTTTAGCCTCCTTTAATAACACAGCAAAACCCAACGAGGTCTGAGTATATCCCACCACAAATAATTCCTATTCTTACTCCTTATAAGGACAGAGGCTGCAAAAGAATGAGGAGGGATAGGGTTTCTTCAGTTTTCTGGTGCTTAAAGATGCAGACTCAATTTCTCATATGAAATTAAAGGCAACTACGTGCATCAAAGTTTTTGAAAATCTTTCTGCAGCCCCAATTCTCAACACCACACAGGTATTTCGTTCCATGTTAAGTCAATGGGAGTCGAGCATCAGTCTGAAGATCTAAACCTTAAGGGGGCATTTCAAAAGTGTCCAAAGTACCAATTTCCTGTTAATACCGCATATAGCCTGGCCAACTTCCACAGAACACTATACAGTGTTTGCCATCTACTGCCCTGAAAGACGGGGGTCGATTCATTTGACACAGGGTGAATACGTCAATACGTCTATTAAACCTCCGTTCTCGGGCTGTTTCTTCAGCTGGTTATCAATGTGCCGAATTCAGTGCTCACAGGTTCTCCCCTCGAAGTTACTGAGCATGTTTGTATCTGTGCGTGAAAGTGCTCATGCAAATGGGAGGGACCTATGACAAGTTTTTCCAGGCGTTACCGTTCTGCCTTCAAAAAGCTGGTAGCAATGTCAGTCATGAGGTTATTCGGGATCTGGGTTTTTTTTAAAGGGCTGGAACCCTAAAGGGCTATAGTCAGCAGTGAACTCAGAAAAGCTATTTTTGACATGAATACTAGCACGGAGAGATGAAAACTGGTTCAACATCAGCCTTAAATAAAGGAACATGACTAAACAGGAATACATTCTTATTAGCAACCAGTTGTCTGTCCTACAGAAAGCAGAACATGCTAATATATGTAACTCTAAAGACAGACTCCAAAATATTTAAGTTCGTGAGCAGAGGTGTTGACAGTTAAATTGAACTTCTGGCAGGCATCTCCAGCTTGCGAGGGAGCAAACAGCAACTCTTCAGCTTTCAAAACATTTACCAAAGATAATAATTACAAAGACACATAGTTTCAGAATGACTTTCATTTGTCAGGACAGCTAACAGCAGTGAGGAGCAAAGCCAAGAGAAAAGCCAAATGCTAGCAGGAAAATACTGACAAATCATTTGTTGTAAAATTGAGCCTTGTAGTATGACAGGAGAGCACAGGACCTGCCATCTAGTCCCAGCAGGCCCACACTGTATCTGTTACGGTCGCCTGACCTGGGGAGGAACCAGGCTGCGCTGGGGTTGTACCAAGGAGTGTGGTACAGCCCCGGGGCACGATTTCCAGTCTGGCAGTGTCTCTTTCCCCCTTCATGCCTTTCCAAGTCTGAGTGGATATGGGTGGGACTGCATCACTGTCCCAGCCAACAGGCTCAGAACATGTGCTTTATGGTGCCAGGGAAAAGGGGAGAGAGAGGAAGGAGGTATCTGGCAGTAGACAACAGGGAGCACCACCCCTGCGGGAAGGGAAGTGCCTGGGATATTCTCTTCTGCTTGACAGAAGCAGTACTTTTTTTGCTTGGTGGGTTTGTTCCACCTCTTGCCGCGGCACCCAGCTCCAACCTCCTTCTCCTGCGGCCTTCCCTCCTGCCCTCTCTGGCCATCCCTCTGGCCTTGTTTCTTCTCTTCTGCAGCAAAAGTGGCTGTTGGCAAATGGCTAGCCAGAGCCAGCGTGCCTCCTAACTGGCCTTTTATCTGCTTCTCATCATAGCCACTGGAGCTTGCTGAATTTAACACAGGCTCAACAAGCCACCTCGCTCTGCAGGCACGCTTGCAAAAGCTGAACTTACAATGCCAGTTCTGGGCTATGCAAATTTGGGCTGCTGGTTCATTCGTAAATGTTTTGCAAAGAGCTATCACTTATCATCTCTATTAATTCCCGTGTAAAATAAACATCGTAGCTAAATGGGGGAAGAAAGGGGTGAACTGATTTGGGTTAAATAATCCCTAGCAATCCAAATTGGTTTCAGATACAATTTGGGATGCCTGTTGAGTTTTGGGTTTTTTTTTTGGTTTTTGCTTTTTAACTCAGCTAACCCAGAGCCGTGTTGGTGCTCTTCTGCTTTCTGTCTTGGAACAGATCCAGAAATAGCAAAATACATTGCAGAAGAGGCTGTTCACAGAGAAGGTCTGGGAGTAGAGAAGCAGGAGAGAGAGAAATTTTGTGAGTGAGTCTGATCATATTCATTTTCTGTCCTGATTATGCAGATTGAGAATGCTTCAATAAGCCTGTATTATTTGCAGTGCAGAAAGAAGGCAGCCGGGATGCAGACCCCCTAGAGCTCTGTCTATCCACACATAAACAAGAGAGGCTAGCCACAAGATGTTACTCTTGGGAGTAACTCACAGCTACAGCAGCTGCCACCAACTACAGTAGCTGCTCAGCTGGGGAGAATTCCATAACATTGACCATTATAATAGCAAAGGATATCATACATTTGTTGCCTAACATGCAGCTCAAAAAAGAGAACGTAAAAATCTTCTAGTCTCACAGTCAAGCCACTGACTCTCTCTGGTGCATCTTAGCAGACACAGCATGAGGACCAAAATCCCAACAGATACTCTAGTCCAATGGTCCCCACATGAATGAGCTGCACAGATTTCTGAGCATTGGCAAAGTGTAGCAGCTTGCATAATGTACCACAGCCTGGCCACGATTTGGCAATATCAGCAGAAGGATGTTGAGGTGTTACAATAGTATTTCCCTTTTCAAACTTCAGTAAGTTAAAAGGAGTTTTAAACCATCCAATCCCCATACTGTTATTCCTTTCCAATACTTCTCTAAGTGAACACTACATATAGATGATATCAATGTCATGCTGGAGTGAGGTAGAAACTCTTCTGGTAACTGCCTGTCCTTACAAAAAAAAAAAATAATTTCAGCTTGCAGAGAATACCTGCCTTGTTGGAAAGTTGGTTCATTGAACAGATGTCAACAAACATGAGGCAATTACAGCTCCTTTAACTCAGACTTTGTGTTGAAATCATTGTGGCATCTACAGAATTATTTATGACGGACTTCTGTGGGTGCAATACAGTATATGCTGCTGTTTGTCCTGTGAAATGACATCATAAGTACATGTAAGCAGACAGACCAACACATCAGATATGGTCAGATCAACTCTCCTAGGGTAGTTCCTAAATCTAGAGACATTTTCTAAGATCTTGCCATCCAGGAGTCCTGTGTTTCTGAAGGATTTCATAGATTTCATTTTGTCCACAGGAGACCAGAGTTATGAACAGTCAAACCTGTAACATCTTTAGAAAAGAAGAAGAAAAAGAGGAAATCCCTTTTCTCCCCCAGTCATGGAATCCTGGATGTGCACTGAGGTCCTTGATGGTTCTGGGACTGGTCAAAGGTGATGCTGACAATGTTGACAATTTTCTGGAAAAGCAAACATTCATTTGTGATGGGGACTTGAGGAGATTATCTATCCCATCAGGCAGATCTGTCCTTTCAGACTCATTATATTGTTTGTAGTAGAAGAGTAAGTAAGAGTCATCAACACGCTTGGCCCATATCGGCAAAATTAGTATTTTTCTGTAGTCTATCATTGACCAGATAAGTTTGGACCAGGTCTGACAAAGCCTGGAGCACTTTTTGGAGCTTACTACATTTAACCAGTACTTAAGTTTTACTTTGTGTAGAACTTTTGCAAACGGAGGGGAGCACATCTGCACAAAAATATGGGGATGCAGGCTCCGCACACCAAAAATCTATGCTTGGGCACAGCATGGAAAGATGCGTTTTAGAAACTGTACTCAGTCACATCTTCCACATACTCCTATCATTTCTACACGTTCCCACAGAGACTGCTCCCCCTCCTCAACTAACCCCACCAAGCTGTTGCCTTTGGGGCTAATCCCGCTGTCTTCACTCACCCAGACAGTAATAACCCGGCACTGCTTGATCAGCCGTCTCCCAGCCTCAGTCACAGAGACCCTGTGGTTTGCTCTCCCGCGCTAGCAAACAACGGGGTTTAGGGCAGGCAAGCGATCCATCCAGGTGACTTCCACGCAGGCAGCGTCCAGGGAGCCAAGTCCCCCTCTGTACATGTGCCGGGAGGACCAACGTCAGATGCGCTCCACGGGGCACACTCGAGCTGTGTCTGAGCTTCCTTTCGCGGGTTTGCTGTCTGCGTGACTGATGCGCCTGGTACCAAGGCAGCTTTGGAGCCGCCCTTAGCACACAGCGGGGGTCCACCCTCTGGGCTTGGAGATCCTTCTCTTCTAATTATTTCTAGAGAATTACACAGATGAAGCGTACAGACATGATTAGACTTACCACGGATTTAAGGGGTACTTGTGTGTTGCGTGGTGCAGAGTAAACTTCAGCTGCGGGAAACTACGTGCTGCTCAAAATATGTGCAGCAAGAAAGGATCGTTCCCTTGTAGGGATCTAAAAATACCCCCTATCACTATAATCGAGTTGTGTAAAACCTCTGCATGTGGGATTAGAGGACTATATATAGGGAGGGCTCAGGCCTAGGGTTGCCAAGGTCATACGGTGGCCGTAATATATGGCCTATGAATTCTATTTGTTGTGGCACATCACTGAAACAACGCATTAAAAGTGTTTTGCCCCTTCCTCCCTTTAACTGTCTCCCTTAACTCTCACATCATCCTGGTGTCTCCATACATGAAGGCTGGAAAGGTTTTTCTTTTTAACTTCATATCATGATGACATTGGGACTGGGACTCCACAGGCTCGCACTGAAATAATTGATGCCATTTGCATTTCACATTCTAACAGCTTCATAACAAGATCTCTGTAGACTTGCACTGAAATTGTTTTCCCACTGAAGTCTTACAACACAGCAGCAATATAATGACATTTTAATGGGATCCCTATAGACTTGCCATGAAATTGTCAAGAGAAAATAGTGGTGATGTTAATTGAATTGGGAGCTAACATTGTTAAAATCAAATCTGAAAAGTAATTGCTCTGTGAGAAGAAATGCACGAATTTAGGTGCTGATCCTGTGAAGATATAGGCATGTGAGTAATTTTGCTCATAGAAGCAATCCCCTTGAATTCTACTTCTCTGGGGAACAAAGTTAGCACCTAGAAGAAACCAATTCATTTTATCTTCTGCCTTCATATGCAAAATGGCTAACCCAAATGCAACTATCAAAGACCGTGCCTCGGCTATGACATTTCCTATGCACGTCTGTACAGATGCTAAACAGAAATCACCTGAAAAGCTTGGCGCTTGACATCAGACATCCTCTAACTGTACATAAATACAGTAACAGTTGCTTAGCTGGTAAAGCCCTTGGGTAAACCCATATTCATAATGAAGTTGCTGGGAATTGTGTCACTGACTGTAGCAGAGCCAATATGCCATTCCCAGTATCACCTTCCCGTGGATCCCAAAAGCTCAAACGCGCACCTGCTTTGGAGGCTAAACCTACAGAGAGGAAGGCTGTTCTTTTTAATCCTTGCGCTTTCTGAGATGTAAGAATGTGTTTGAGTGAAGATTTCTCTTTTGTTTCTGGTGTGATGAGAGAGAGTAAATGGCTTTAAAAATGAACCTTGCAATTCTGATGTCATCGTGTGAGTGTCAGACTTTGGAGCTCAGCTATTTCAGATTTCAAGAGACTGCTGGAGTGGGCAATGCCACCTGACTGTGGAAAACAGGGTGAACGTTCTGACCTTACTCCCTTGCCTATAGCGTTGTGTGTAAGAATTACACTAACATCTACTGACAGTTTTTTAGTTGGTCAGAAAACAGTCAGAGCACAGTCAAAAATAATCCCACCTGATCAGAAGGACCTAAAACTGCTACGTCCAATATACTGAGTTCTGTCTGGAAATAAAGTGGGTTTTATTGGGAATATTTCTGAGAGCACTTCCTCATGAGCAGTGCTGCATGTCAGGAGGAGGTAAGAAGATCGATACAGAAAACAAACCATTAGCAATGATAAATTATTCTCTTTCTCTCAAGAGAATGCTAGAGTCATTGATCTGTCATGCAATCCATGCAGACCTACTCCTCAGATGAACAAAAGGCTGAACAATAGTGTCCTCATAGGTGGCCTGATAACTCAGGAGATTAGTGCAGGGCTGCTGGGTGAGTTCTGGGCCAGGGGTTCAACCTGACTTCATGGAAATCAGACCAGAAGTTTCACCGTCAACTTAAGCAGAAGCGGAAGACGTTTTTATGTCAGGTAAAGCCAAAGCTAAGAATTGACTTACTAGGAAAAGAATACAGAGACAACAGATCAGAAAGCATTATTATGTCTAGCTTTGAATTCACAATCCATCTGCATCTCAAATAATTCATGCATTTCTGGCATTTCTTCATACCAAAAAAGGATGTGGTTTATCTAAAAAAGACAGAGAGAGGGTAAAAAGGCTGATGAGAGGTAGGAAACGGCTTCTGTTTCAGGAGAAATTGAAAAGACCCCTACTTTGCGCTAAGGACTGTAAAAGAACAGAGGGCATAAAGAAGGTGAAAAATGTATATATGGTCATTGTTTCTAACATCACAGGGACACAGAGACACCCAATGATAATAATTGCCAAAAATAAAACCGAATGAAGGAAGCCCTTTTCGCACACAACACACAGCTAAACTGTAGAACTTGTTGCTGCAGGATATGGTAGATGGCAAAACCACAAAGGAACTCTGAAAGAGATGATGTGCTTTCATGGAGGTTAGGTCCACTGGCAGGTTTTAAAAATGATGATCTGACTGCAACACTGAGCTCACGTTGTACCCTTATCCAGAGGTGAGTAGATGTACAACAGAGAAGAGTAACATGTTCCTGCCCTAACTCCTACACTCTTAAGCATTCATTGGCGTTCACTCTCAGAGGACTTAACTAGACACACTTAGCTGTGGTGGGACTGAGTGCAGCTGATCTCAAGTCTTATGTAGTGCTGTGTGAGCCAGCAGCCTCTTAGAACTGGGTAAGTTGTCTCCTTGTCAAACCACTGCTCCGAACAGCACCTCTGCCCCTGTCAGTTTCTACCTGAATAGCAAGGATTTCAGAAAGCAGAAAGCCTGACTGACATTAGGCTCCCACATATGAACTCTTCAGATGGTCTGGAGCCCCCCGGTGCAGCAGGGAGACGCTCCCCATGACATTTGCTCCGTGACCAATGAGAGAGTTTCAAGCAGAAGGTTTATCAGTCCATTACTCTTTCCCAGTCACTATGCTCCTCACAGACTAGACGTTCAAGTGCGCAGCGCCAGCACTTACCTAATGGATTCTGAACTGTCGTTCTAATTTTCAGAAAACGTATAATATTATTTAGAAAAACCATTTGCCTTTTGGCTTTGCTTTATAGCCAGGAACAAAACCAGACAGCGAAGCCAGCCGTGGCTCCCCTCAGACCGCTCCTGAAATGCCTAAAGATGAGCACATCCGACTAGCTCAGCTGTGCTGGAACTCCTGGCCAAGGAGATCTATTTATTATAGGGTGTGATTGTCAAGTTACTTATTTCAGTGGCTTCAGTGCTGCAGTGCAGAAATCCTGGGTGGTCCTTGAGGCCATCGTGAGTGCTCTGCACCTGGGGCCGCAGAAAGTATTACGAAGCAAAGCATCCACATGGCTGGCTCCGTGGACTGTGACCAGTTGGTCCAAAGTTGTGGGAACCACCGAGCGAGCTGTAATCCTTAAGGGGCCAGAGTCCATTCTCATGTATTCAGAGAGAGACCCATAATTATTTCAGCTGAAACCAGATCAGGCACCAGAGCTGGACAAGGGACAAAACATTAAGTTGTTTCATTTCATTCTGACCTCTTTTTATGGCAATAACTGCTAAAAGGAAAACAAATGTTCGTAGGGATCTGCTTTGTTCTGCCTTTACATGTGGAGCACACAAGGGGCCTTTTCATGCAGAAAAATGCATAAATCACTCTCCTAGTTGTACTTATGGGAATGCAGCATTTTCATATTAGAGAAATACAGCCAGTAACGAGATGCACAGACATCCGACAAAGAAGAGTAGGGATTTCAAAAAAAAAAAAAGGAGACACGACTCAGATATTAGCCAAAATGAAGCAGGAACCTCATGAGGAAATGTGATTACAGGAATTATGCAAAGAAAGCATTTCACGTGTATACACAGGGGCAGATTCTCAGCAGCTATAAGTAGATGTAGCTTTACTCACTTTTTTCAGAGAGATGTACTACAAGAAGTCAGTTCGGTGATCATCTTTGGATCATTTAAGTAGTGGCTGCCTCTTTGCCCCTCTTCTTCCTTTTTTTGTGCTAATTTTACTGGTCCTGAAAATATACTCAACAGAAAAGTAATTTTTTTATTGTTTTTTTACAGGGTCAGCTTCAGCTGGAACAGCGAGCCATCAGACACACTGAGTTACGCAAAACCACTAATACCGATGCAGGGAGGTAGGTGGAACACCTGGAAGGGGTGAGAGAGAAGGTGGAAGCAGCCCACAGCTGAGCCAATAATATAAAGGCCTTCCAATATTCACCAGCTGGAGATACAGCGCTACAGATATAACAGTTTGAGCAAGAAAACAGCCACAATAAAAGATCAAACCAAATGTTCTTAAGGTACAAGCATGGTAATGTCACATCATTTCTGTATCACCCTAATTGAGAACTAGATGTTTGCTTCTGCTCAGACATCAGCTATGTCAGACATTGTAGGACTACAGTGAATGACAGCAGAGCAAATCTTCATGTATGATTTTTATTTCAAATACTTTGAAAGCAGTTTTGCTATAGTTGATCAAAGCATAAATTTACTTTAATAGAAGTAAGCTGTGCTTATTTTAAAGTGGGATTAGATATTTTTTTCAGAATCAGTAAAATACCAGCATGTTAAAAAGAACAATGTTTGTAATAAGTTTTCAATAACAGTTTTGTTAAAAAAAAATTATAAAATGTGATTATATAGTGAGAAAGTATATATAATGTAAAGCTGTAGAAAAAAATGGCTTTAAAATCAGCTCATCTTTCACTAAACAATTGCTAGAAATGCTAGGCTTGCTAGAAATGGTTCCAGCTTCACTAATCAATGAGAAGGCTAAAAAATGCTCATTTCTGGTAGATTGCACCCACTGTGGCTGATTCACAGCACTCTCTTGTCTACAGTCTGTAACCTTGGAGTATTTCTTGTAATTTTTGGGGGAAGGAATTCTGGTTTTGTTTCACATTTGTAGCTCATCTGAATGGTTCCGTCCAGATCTACGGTAAGGTTGCTTAAAAACTACTATGCAACAGAACTGCAACCATGATATCTTAACAGACAATTTATAAATAAACACGTTACAAAATACTCTTAGGTCTTTTGTTCACAGCATGTTGTTTTCCCTCACTAAGGCTCATGCAGCACATAGGGCATGAAAATAAGAGAGAAGCATTCTCAAAAAAGGATGGCAGATTCATCATATGGGGTAAAACGCTTATAAGAATCACATTTTGATACGGACGTTTTCATCACAGAAACCAATTAGGAAAACTCTTCAGGAGCATTTGTACATTCCCTTGCTCCAAAGGGTTAAGCACCTAGGCCCTGCCTGTTCTACAGCTTCTTACTAGTTGATGGCAAGTCTGAGTGGAAATATGTTATGTGCTCATATAGTACACAGTTAAGACTCATGAAATAACTACATCAGACAGTCACGGTTTGCCTCTGCCAAAGACCTGAAGTGGTACTTTGATGACCTCCCTTAGGCAGGCTGTAACCCTTATTTCCTCAAGTGGAAGAATCCACTCACTGTGTCTATTCTGTAAACACTTTGACTGGTCCTTCAGTGCTCTAGCTCTCCCAGATGCAGTAAAACATCCCAGATGAACATTTTTGTGTAAATAGCGTGTACAGATATCCTCTGGGTAAGAGTACAAAGGGAGCCCTCCAGATTTCCCCAGAAGGCTCTGATACAAACATGGCAAGGGAGCGGAGCAGTGTAGACTCACCTCCTGGTAGTTTATTTCATTGTATTGTGATAGAGGCCAGTGTATGAAAACTTAGATGACATCCTTGCCTGTGTCACTGAACCTCTGAATCAGCTTCTTAGCTACAGGGGCTATGTATGCTCTGTTCATCAGTTGTGTAGTCCCACAAATATCTTGAAGTCCATATTGCTCCTGACACCTAACTTCATACCCATATAGCTCCTGTATGGACTCAGGTGCCTTCAAATTCTTTCTGCCCCCTCGAACCCCATGCAGCGCTCCAGGCTTGGGGAAGAGTGGTTGGAAAGATGCCTGGCAGAAAAAGACCAGGGGATGTTGGTTGACAGCAGGCTGAATATGAGCCAGCAGCGTGCCCAGGTAGCCAAGGAGGCCAACAGCATCCTGGTGTGTGTCAGGAATAGTGTGGCCAGCAGGACCACAAAAATGATTCGTTCCCCTGTACTCGGCACTGGTGAGGCCACACCCTGAGTACTGTGTTCATTTTTGGGCCTCTCACTACAAGAAAGACACTGAGGTGCTGGGGTGTGTCCAGAGAAGGGCAATGAAGCTGGTGAGGGGTCTGGAGCACAAGTCCTATGAGGAGCAGGTGAGGGAACTGGGGTTGTTTAGCCTGGAGAAAAGGAGGCTGAGGGGAGACCTTATTGGTCCTGAAAGGAAGTTGTAGCGAGGTGGGGGTCGGTCTCTTCTCCCAAGTAACAACTGACAGGACAAGAGGAAATGGCCACGAGTTGCAGGGGTTTAGGGACATGGTTTAGTGGTGGTTTTGGCAGTGTTAGGTCAATGGTTGGACTCAATGGTCTTAACGGTCCATTCCAACCTAGATGATTCTATGATTCTATGACAGGTACCAGAGGGCTTTCTCTGGGGAATGCTAACTTTCTTTGTCTGTCCACTGTCTACCACTTCATACTTCCAAAAGGCCTTGGAAGGGACCAGATCAACCTCCGCTGAGTGTGCAGGGCCAAAACATGCTGCAAATTAGGCCATGCTTAACTATTCCTTAAGGGAGAACTGGCTATTACTTTCTAGAGAAAGGATTTAATTTCCACATGAGGATAGCTAGTTGCTCATAAACCCTACCCGCTCCTGAGAATAAAATGTGTAGGTGGGCTACGTATCCGATAAGAAGCCCTGTGTGAACACCCCTTGGAAGACAGTGTAAACGTACTCAGGGTGGTTGTTGTGTGAGGAGAGGAAAGTGAGGAAGAGGGCCGTGGTCTGGCCCTAATTTTGTTGAAAATGGGTCATATGTGACTGCAATGAATTGACTAGAAAATCTTGTAGCCTGAGTGAGCTCTAAAATAAAACAAACATATTCCACATGCACAGAGGAGGAGAGGAAAGCATTGCTATATAAAGGATGATTTGCATTCAGATTCAATCACTATTCCAACCAGGATGTGGCATCCCACCTCATAATGGCAGTCCTAAAGATTTAGAATACATTTGCCATCAAATAATACACCAAAGCTTTAATACAAACCTGTATTTGATTCAAATTACTCATGCTGTGGTAGTTTAAACATGCATCCTTCTTTATACGGGCTTGATCAAAACTGGCAGGCAAAATACAAAGAGCAGTGTCAATTAAACTCTATGGGTAGAGAGGAATGTATGCAACATAAACAAGAGGTAGCAGTATGTCAGAGATTCTTGCCATCTATTGTTTAGCGGTGGTTGATGTGTAGTTCAGATGGACACTTCATCCATGAAGCGATCCTATAATCAGATTCACACAGGAAACGCATCATTTTCAGGCATCATGTGTCTGCCCTCCCTCAGGAGAAAGCACTCTGGGAAAGCATG
Organism: Vanellus vanellus; assembly: GCF_965231255.1. Classification (NCBI taxonomy): domain Eukaryota; kingdom Metazoa; phylum Chordata; class Aves; order Charadriiformes; family Charadriidae; genus Vanellus; species Vanellus vanellus. Next base: position 31,020,441 of record NC_138907.1, read on the forward strand.
GTTTAAATAACTATGGATGCCACCTGTCGAAGCTACACCTCCCTACTTGCAGCCTTCTCAGTCTCTAGGAAAGGAAAATCACTGCAGATGTCACAAGCAGATACCTCAGTGAGGCACATGCTGCGATTTTAGTGCGATCTACAAGGATGTTTACTCACCATATCCGTAGCTCAGTTTGGCTAAAAGATGTAGCTCAGTTTTTTTCTCGCAGTTACCTGTTGGGATGGAAGAAAGTTGTCATCTGGACAACAGGGCACATTCACATGTGTTTTAAAATCATCTTTGAGCACGTAAGCAGGGAGCTACCTACCCATTGGGTTTGGAGCCATGTACCTAGTGCCACAGCTGTAGCAGAGGTAAATCACTGTTATCCAACAGATGTCACGGGGCTCTGAATCTCCAGGGAACACTTGCTCAGGCTTCCCGTGCGGTAAAAAATAGCACCCGTGCATTTTCCTGAATAGGGGTGTAAGTGCTGCAGACTTTAATACACAGACAATCTCTATGCCCAAATACATATATTTATATGCTTATAAATACCTATACATACATGTATGTCTTCCTACTAGGAAAACAACTGACTGCTCCAATAAACTGCTTTCATGCTGAGATCATAATCATTCTTGCATGCATATGTGCACACACACAAAGGAATGGAGACAACTGGATCTCTAAATAGAAACTTACACATTCTGGCTGTTTTTGGCTTCGCTTTCCTCTCCAAGCCTCCCAGGCAAATGGCAGCAAGGCTCTGACTCTTTCCAAGCGAGCCTCCTGAGGCTCGTTTGCCCGAGTTCAGGCCTCTCACAGGGAGCACACTGAGCTGAGCTACCTAAAAAGCTGCCCTGCATCCTTTCTGGCATCCGTGTTGGTTATGCGAACAAGATTATGTTACCTTCTTGAGGTAGGCTTAAGAGTTATGTCATGTATTTAAGGGATATCAATAGTGCATGCGAAGTGTGCGCACTCCTGAAAGCAAAAGGACTGCACTGTGACATGAAAAGTGATAGGAAGCACCAGCCTCAGGTTTCCTCAGCCCCAGTGAGCAGTTTAACAAGGCTTCATGATGCATGTCACCTCTCCTGCCATGCCCGTAGGACACGCTGTGTGTCTTTATTCCTTGTGCATACTATACTGCCTCGTCTGTAATTATAAATATATGTTTAGTGTCACTTCAAAGCCTCCCCTTGACAGGGGTGTTCCCTTTTCAGGGATTTTGAATCTCTGACATTCCTTCTTCAGAAACTCCGGAGGAGGGTGTGATAGCCTCCTGCTGACAGTTACCTTTGTTCAAAGGGAATGCCAGAGAAAACCCATTGCAATGCAGGGGGAAACCTGACTTTTGTGTCACCCGTTGAACGTGCATTGGCTTCTATAACAGGAGGCCATTTTCTGTGCTGGGCTGTTTTTTTCACCTGGAAGGTATTTAATGATGGGTACAGGCAGGAGATTTGTAAGACATGAAAAGGTTAGCAGTAGTTTAGACTTTCCACCAGGTAAGTCTGCTAAACAAAAAAAAAACCCTCCTCCTGGCTGTGCTTTTTCATTGCATATATTTTATAGAGTCCAGCCATGGGAGCTGGAACTTAGCTAACCAAGTTATTCCTTTTGTAGCATTTTTCTGTGAACTGGCCATTTTTTTAGAAGGATCCAGCTGTCAGTTTATTATATTATTATATTACAGTACCATCTAGAGGTCCCAAATGGGATCAGGTCTCTGCATAGTAGCTGTAGCGTGCAGTTGTCTTCTGGAAGATAAAGGGTACAACCTAGGTAGATAAGAGAAAAGAAGGGTTACTGTCCCTATTTTATAAATTTCATAACTGTCCCTATTTTATAAATTTTACATACAGTAAGATGCATGCAGTCACACGAGGAATACAAACCTGCCAGGTCTGTCATTTTGGATAGGACTATACTGCTTTTAAAGATAGCCCACTGCCCTACGTAGATTCCACCCGGAATCTACAGGATTTCTGGCTGTCCGGCAGCCATCGAGAACTCCCAGACAAAAAGGCTGTTGTGCAGATCAGCACATCTCAGACACATCCAGTTACTTCCTTTGGACTGGCTGAGAGGCATGGAAATGAGAGACAGAGCCGGGACGTGAACAAGGTTCTGCTGAGTGTTAATCACAAGGCTCTCCTGACGCCTTACTGTTCATTGGTCATAGTCACCTGAAAATGAGAAAAACATTGTCTGGCAAACTTTCATCTTCTTTGTAAGGGGCTCATATTTCTGCAAGACTTTTCATCACGCAGGATTTATGAAGATATTTCTGAGAGGGTGAGTTTCCAGACCTTCAGCCCTTGACCCAAAGAAAGTGTTTTCATAGACTTCCTATGAAAATCCCACAGTGTAATGTCACTGAAGACAGCAGTACTACAAAGCTGAACTCGTGGCAAATTTGGGGCATGATTTAGAATTACTTTAGGAAGCTAGAATCCACAAGCAATTTGAAATATTTTTACTCAGACAGGTTGAGCATTATCCTCCAAGATGAAGGCAAGGAAGTAGTTGATCCTAATGGAGGTAAACCAACACAATGAGTTTGTACGAATGACCAGATCCAAATCGCCTAATTTAGGTACAGCAGCACTTAACTACAAGCCGCTTTAGCTCCAGGAAGATGAGCCGATGCATCTAATTGAGTTACATAGACCAAATGTACAGTTACTAGAGGGAGGTAGGAGTCTCTGAATGGCAATCCAGAAAGCTGGTGTGTTGGGTGGGAACTGTGAAGACCCAAATTACAAAACATGCTAGATGTATGGGAGGAGAATATCTGAGAACTCGTCCTGCTTCAGGACATCAGATGCTTTCATTCACCTGGGAATTAGAACGCTTTGCTGAGATTATGGGTGAAGAAGGATGTCAGTACCAAAAAAAAAAAAAAAAGGGTAGCCAAAATGTTAGATCTTAATGTTGGGGCATGTGCATAGAAAGTAAAACACCCGCAGGACATTACCAAGTTGAAGAGGTGTGAATCTACCTCCAGTCTCCCAGGCATTCATACCAATGCCGGATTCCTCCCTCCTGCTGAAGCTGTCCTGCCGCACGGCTGGGAATGCAAAGCCACAAGGCCAGGAAGGATGACACGATCAAGGTCAGTCCGGCACTAAAGGCAGAATGCTCATCTGGGAAGGCAGAGCCCCAGCCTGCCCTTCGCTCCTGCCTGTCCCTTTCTTTTTTTGCCCTTTTTCTGCTCAGTTAGCGTATACAGAGCCTGACAGTGTGCTTTGATGCGCAGCACAGAGGTGCCCTGAGGGTCTACTGGTGCTGAAAAGCAGGCAACCTGGGCTTCCTTCTGGGACTTAAATACACCCCTGAGCTAGGTTGTCAGGGTCCAGTTCAAAGAATCTAGATTGGCATTTTTTTTTTTAAGTGGTCAGAGTAACAGAAGTATTTATGCTGCGGTAGAGTTTAGCTGTCCTGTGCCTTAGGTTTTCTGAACTCTCTCTCAGCTCCGTGTGACTGTCCATAGCATTGTCACCTGATACCTTCATCTTGGATTTAGACTGGCATTGGGTTACAAAGCTCACCCCAACTCCTAGTCAGATGCTTCACTAATTAATGCATTTAATGTAATACAGGCATCAGCTCTAAAGACACTCATCCTCCCAGCTTTAATGAAGGTAGAGAACTGTTGGCCACATGATGGAAGGAAAAACATTAAGTACTGAAAGGGAGACAGCAAATATTTACCTCAGTCTGTGCCTCTGTTCAGGCTTTGACAGCGTGCAGGACAAAACACGTCTTGGAGACATTAATTCCATGGTCTTTCTTTTGCTCTTGTGGCAAGAGAGGTCCAAGACTTTGCAGTCTAGCATCCTGCGTTTGCGTCTGTTGAGCCTGCAACGTTTCTGAGGTTTCACACGGTGACACTTTTGTCTTACCTGCTCTTATCTGAATCTAGCAAGCCCTGTGAATGTTCAGCTCTTCTGCTACCAGATGCTTACATGCGCAATCCCCCTGAACTGTGGCTTTACCAATGGACCATATTGTCCATGTTTTTTTTTTGTAAATGTGGAGGGGGTTTTGTGACCTGGAATGTACTGCAGTTTCATGGGTTACATTTAATCTCATTTCTGTATATCTACTAATAAGGTGTCCAGGACCTCTTACATGTTTTTGATCAGCACTTACTCACCCGTTAAGGGTGCTAAGTCAAACTTTGAGCATGAAGAGCAAATCTGTTCCTTCTGCTATTGCACATCAGGGCATTTGGGGCCATCTGCTAACACTGACTGTATTGACGTATTTTTAAGGAATGTCGCATAACTACATGACTACTCTTCCCACTGGACTGTGGTGGACTTAAAGTGTGTGGGGGTGAGGAGGGTAGGGGATGCCAGCACGAGAGGCAAGAAAGGACAACACAACCTCCATGCTGGACCTAACACTGATCTCATAAGATCTATGCAAAGCTTGGGCAAGCATTGTTGTTAAAAAGTTGTTTTGCTAAAAAGAGGGCAGGGGAACTCACCCCTGAGGTGAAATGTTATAGGACCCTGACATTTTAAGCTTTAGAAAATGAACTATGAACCAAGAAAATTAGATGTTATGATTAATTTTTTATAGGAAGTGAGACTGATCTTGAAGAAAGTAATTCCTTCGAGTTCCTGTGGCCCAACAACACAGATACTGTATTTTGAGGTATCCGTCTTTAACAAAAGAAGGATGGTGCTAGACACTCATCAGCTTTGTGGCTCTGGACCTAAGGTCTGAAGACCTCTGGATAGCTGGACTATGGGGCACTCAGCTCTATGCAAATTGCCTGTAAGAGCAAACTCTGGTGGCTGGCTTCGTGCCATTGTACCTGTCCCAGTGGAGGCTAAATACTGTGTTGTATGACTGACCTACATATCACTAGAGAAGAAGAGAAATGTTCCCTGCTACAGTTTCTGCCAAGTGCTGTAGAGGTCTGATTGGACAGATGAATGATGGCAAATGCACTCCTAATAAAGCCAATGCCATTAAGTTAGAAAATGAGGCTGCTGTCATGTATGAGTGGTGGCAGAAGCATTTCTAGCTTAACAAGGTCTGACAAGACCTCCTCAACATGCTCAGATGAAATCAATGTCAACACCTAATCAGTTAAGCAGGTAATGGATTACTTAAAAACAATTTAAACCATAGCTGCATTAGCTCATTTGGAAAGAAGGAACATGTGACTTCTACAGATAATGTAAAATATTTTAACAGTTGTCACATTTGCCAGGTTCAGGGAGGAGCTGCTTTAACCTGAACAGCTGAGATGCGTACTGCAGCATGGCGGCAGAATGTAGGGCACATCATGAATCTATGGACAAAGGAATTTGCAAGCTTTATCAGTCACTGCCTGGGTTTGCATAACAGGTCGGCTCAATGAAATATACATGAACAGCATCTGTTTCTGCTTTTAAGATCACAGTGTGCAACGTGAACCATCACCCACTGGATAGAAATTGGGTGATAGGATAAGAATCCAGCACTTTAATGAGTAAGAGAGAAAGTATTTGCTGTTGTTGCTGGGAAGCTAGTGAAAGAGGCTGAAGGCAGTGTGGACAAACAGCCTGAACTCAAGTTTTCCTAGACTCTCGCGAGTAAACTAGAGAAGCTAGAACCACAGCTAACAATCTCAGATAGGGACTGGAGAGCGCTATAGCTCCTCTACACATGCACAGTTACTATAATGGATTAGAATAAATCCCTTGCTTGATGCCTACCCACTGCCTAACCCATGGAAACAAGACAGGTCTTTGCAGGGTGCTGACACAAGAGGGTCCTTACGCCTCCCTCTGCAGCACCTGCGGTGAGTCAGTGGCCAGGCCAGGCCACCAGACCGGGTGGACGCTAAGTCTGATATGGTGTGCCTACTCCTGTGCTCCTAAGAAAAAAAGCTCTGAGAGTCACCACCTAGCTAGACTGGAGGTGTTGACCCTTCCCACCTGAGAAAACAGGCAGCGTTCTGCACTGAACTGCACTGGGTTCCCGATCCCTCCTTCCCTCCCCACCCAAAGGCTGCCCCTGTCTCTTCCCGCTCCAGCCCCAGCGCTGCAGTGCCAGCAACTGGTCCTTTTCCCCAACCGCTCTGCTATAACAGGCTCATGCCTCGCCGCTGGACCAGCAAACCGGGGCAGCCCACTTCGCTTTCACACTGGTTTAGATGAAGAGTGACTCCACTGAAGTTTTATTCAGTCGACGGCCGCAGAACTGGAGGAGGCGAAATGAGAATTGGGGCCCTTTCATCCTTTTTTGTTTTGCTTCTCACTGCTGCTACCGAGAACCACTCGTGACAGGGTGGGTGCACGCAATGTGCAATCCTGAGGCCTTCATGGGCGAGGGCCCCTCCACTTAGTGACCTACCCTGTCTGAGTAATACAGGGACCAAGTGTTTTGAACGTAACATCTCCACTACATTTTAATGGATCTTCAAGTGTCATAAAGTGTCATTCTACCATAAAAGATGGTCTTTATTAACACACAAGGAGAATGGGAATCGCCAAGTTTTTCTGCTTTAAAATCCCACTAATAATTAGTCCCCAGCGTTTAGAGTTTAGTCTCTCTCAACGCGAGAAACTCGTTACCTTATTAGCGCGCCTAATAGCGCTGGGAAATAAATCAGAAACACTTCTCCGCCTCCCGCAGCCGCCACAACACTGCCAAACGTCCACCGACGTCTCCCCTGACCTGCTGCGACTCCCGCCGAGATGACGTTAGGACGCAGCCGGGAGCGCCCGCCCCCTCGTCCGTCCCGTCCCCCCCCGCCACCCCCGTCCCCGTCTCCGTCCCCCCCCTCCGCCGCCGCCGCCGCCGCCGCCGCCGCCGCCGCACCAGCAGGTGGCGCCGCGGCCTCAGCCTGGGCCGGCGGCGGCGCTGCCGCCCGCAGGGACCCGCCCGGGGCGGGGAGGGGGGGCGGCCGGTCCCGCCGCTCTGGCTGTCCGCGCTCCGCTGGCGGGGGCCGGAGGGTGCCCGCCGGCCCCGGGTGGCGCTGCCTCCCCGCCCCGGCCGTGGAGAAGCGGCGGCGGCGGCAGGAGGGGAGGGCGGCGGGAGCGATTGCCGGGCCGGCGGGAAGCGTGACGGCGTGGGTTTCACCGTGACGTCTGGGGAACGGGTGGGTTAAGAGAGGGCTGACTTGGCGGGAACGGGTGGGTGACGCGACAGATATTTGCATTATGTCCTTTGTATGAATACTCTTCACGGCCGCCCGGGTCGTTTCGTGTCATGTGCCGTGAAAGCAGCCGTTGAAGGAGCTGAAGAGGAAGAGCACCACGGCATGGACACGTCTCCTGGAGGGGACGACGCTAAGGCTCCTACGCCGTCAGCGCGCTCCAGCCGGCACAAGGATGCTGGGACTTGTACGCTCTTCCCAGAGCTACAACTGGAAACAGTGGAATAGCACCAGGCATGAGGGACCCCAGCGTCCAGCAGGCTGAGCGTGCATCACCTGGGGCACCACAGGAACCCTCCTGTAAGCAAACAGTCTGAGGAGCAGCTCCACAGCTACAGGTTTCAAGACTAAAATGGTTTTGGAGGCTGATCTATTTGGAGAAGTGGAGAATGGGGCCAAAATCCAGTGTTAGGTGGCACAGGTCCCCTGATGTGGAAGTCAGGCCAGCTACACAAAAGACAAACAGAGGAGGCACTTTAGACGGATATTTACCAGTTTGGCCTGTGACCATGGCCAAGTGGTGGACTGGTATTTTTTATGGAAGCTGAAGAAATTAAATTTGTGCTTGAGTAGATGATGGAGGGTGAAGGAGGATGCTAGAGGAGAACAGATTAGTTCTTGGTACAAGTGAAGACCGTTTTGTTGTAGTACGTCAATCAGAGTTGTTGTCTTCTCTGTAACATGCCAGTTGAACCCAATAAAAGATTTGGTTTATTTTGCTTTTGATGCTTAGATTTCATAACGCCAGAGCTCCATCCAAATCCTCTGCCGATACCCTGCCTACCATCAACGCTTCTCCTTTCTAACCTGTGATTTCTGGTTACTCCAGATGGAGGAGGTCTTCGAACTGAGGGGAGGGGTGCTCATCATACCTCAGACGTCACCCATTATTTTGTGAGCTGTCCAAACTGCCATGTTGACCATTTCATGCTGACCACCTCGTGCTTCTCAGATGGTGCTGCCTGTACTTCTAAAGCTCGCCTTGCAGGCAGGAGAGGAACAGGTGAGTCCTGCTCTGTCCGCTGTCTTTGCTGTCTTTATGTCATGTGGCTAAATGGGGAACACTCCACTCATGTTCTGATTCAGAACCTTCTGTGCTATTCTAGGGCTTTTTGAGCTCCCCTCTTTCTCAAGAAGGTTGCCCACTTCCCTCCTGTGGGATGACGACTGGAGGGCTTCTCCCAGCCTACTCTGAACTGGATGATAAAGAGCCACTTCATTTTGAGACGAATACATTAAGAGATAAACCACTGATGTTGGGAGGAATGGGGTGAGATCCTCACCACAAGAAAAGAAAAATAGTTAATACAGATCTCATCAAGAATTTCTTTCCTTTCTTTCAGCAGGAAGTTGACCTTTCTTGCTTAGATGATTCTGTATTTTCAGACAGAAAACTATTGTTATTGTGAATTCCCCTTAGTTTTAGCCACAGCAGGAGTTTTCCCCCTCTAGCTTGCCTTCCTTATTGTATCAACCTGCCATGGACATGTATCCTGCCCAATCCTAGAAGCTCCATGGGTCTTTTCCCTAATATGGCATCAGTCACGTGAGGCAGAAATGCTGAAGTCCTCCAGGAAAAACAGTGACCAGGAGTGGTCAGTGGCAAACCAATTCATTCAGCCGACAGATTGCTCCTTGCTTGGGTTCAAATTACTCCAGGGGGGAAAAAAAAAAAAAAAAAAGAAAAAAAAGAGAGGCTGTGAGTGCACTAAATTAATTATCCCACGTGAAACCGTTCCCTCACTCCCATCATCCTTCCTGGCCACTCCTCACACCTGAGGCTAAAAAGTGGTTCTTATTTTATACCGCATGTGCAATAAACTCATCACTTCAGGGAAGCATTGGACCTATTTTACGTGTGCAAACTGTAACAGGGCTGTCAAGAAAGAATCCTGACATGGAAAATTAAACAAAAAAAAACTGGATGATGAAAAAAGTACAGTAACTGTTTGTGTATTTTATTAGATTGTTTCATTGTGAAATCTTAACTGGAAATTAATTTTAAATTTGTGAGAGCACGCGTGAAGTTGGCGAGGTGCCTGAATGGCTCTGAAAAAAAAATCAAGTTTAAATGGTAGTGTATCAAATCATGAAAGGAGTATTTAATGAGAGCAGTATTTGACATAATCTTTGACATCTTCATTAACAATCAGAGTGAATACAATACATATCACTGACACTTTCAAATGACACTGGGTTAAGAAATATTGCTGAACTGAGAACGAAGCAAAGGAATCCAGGGAGATTCAAATGTGGGTAGAAATGAACAACGTGAGATTTGTTTGAGGAAAAAAAAATAACGGCATGAAGATATCTAAGAAAAATAATTAATGGATGTAAAAATCAGGCAAGGTAGTGAATGCCAGGGTGCATATATCCCTTCACTGCCTTGCTGTGCAGTCCAAGGTGTGGTAACTGATCTATGTGTTTGTTTATGTCATAGAGTAGAGTTACAGTAGCTCTCATGTGATCCCTGTCCGCTGCCACGTTATGTTAAATTCCGGACAGTATTATTTGAACAGTGGGGACAAACCAGAGAAACTCCAGGGAAGATTGACAGAAGCAATCTGAGATTTAACAAAAAAGAGATAGGTATGTATATATAGAAGACTGCCTAAAATATAAGAGCTGTTTAAGGGGATTTATCCTTTGGCAGGGACAAATCAGGATGTGTTTCTTTTCCCTAGCAAAGACAGAAAACTGTAAAATATCTTCCTATATGCATAGAACAGACACCTAGACAGTTCTCAAGGCAGTGCCAACAAGGCTCACAATCCAAGTGCTGGACACTATTTATCCCATAGCTTATTATACCTTACCATTATGGGTGCCTCCTATCTAATTTTGGAGTTGGACTGTTCCATCACTGATGGCACTGAAAGGTAAAGTATAAGCTTACGACAGGGCACTTTTAATCTGTGAATTCCATACAATAAAATGAAAGTGGCAAAACAATATTCCCCTTGAGCTCGTATTTATTTCCAGGAGGAATATGTCTATCAGTAGATAAAGGGTACAGAGCACTTTTTAGAGATGGTGTGCATCACCCGCAAGATTTTGTCATCAGAGAATCAGTAACTGACTGAGAGCATTTTGCCAGTGAAACTCTGCCATGACCACCATTTCCTTGGTGACATGATTGGCAATTCTGGGAGAACAGGCTCTGATGAAATGCTTACCGTACGTCACGTTGTGTCCTGTCAGATCACAAAACCTGCACTATTACTGGACTGTAATAGAGAGCACCAATGATAGTGACAGGTAACATACAAGTTTATGGCTTTGCAGTGTGAGAAAACAAAACTGTTTAATCAATAGGAGCATTCTTCATAGGTCACAGGCAATGGCAGCCTTGATGGAGGAGGCTCCACTTCACAGGTAAAGGAGGCTAGACTTGGTCCAGGACATGATAAAATGTGTTGGTGACAGTTCCACCTGTCTTTCTCAGACGGTCAGGAAATTTATAAAGCTCTTCTGCTTGAGAGTTTTGCCCTACAAAGGAATCTCAAAAGGAGTTCGAGTTAATATTGGTTATCAATAGTTTGGACTTCCAGGCTTGTCAGCCGGTTCCCTGTCCCGGATTGCTCAGCTGTAAAATGATGACGTTACTTTTCCTTACAGGTGCTTGTAGATGTACCAGTGTCCTGAAGCACACAGGTCACACTGGGTGCTCCTCATGCTGCTGTTCACTCTGTAACCGACAGTCAAATGAACACACTCGTCTGTTGTGAGGAGCTGGTTATGGGATCCCAGAAATACATTGCCCCTCTTTTTTTAAAGCGTTCTCATTTAGATACAGAGATCTGCTTAAAAAAAGCACTGCATTGACAAATCCACCATTTCAGCTCAACCACAGATAAAAAGCAGCATTGCCTTGCACTGCCTATTTCAATTGAATAAAACTTACTTGTTCGCAAATGACAGAAGAAAATTGTTTAGATAACTATCAATGTTGGTAATCTGCTTGTATGCAAAGGAGCAATTTCATTTTTTACTTAATGTACCCAGAGACTAGGTACAGTTGCCACAAAGTTAAAAGGCAAAATTGATTGCTATTGTGCCATAAATAAATGCTGGGCTATTTTACAGCTTTATCTGGCTTCTGTCCTCTCCTCCAGCCTCCCCCAGCCGGTAGTGCTGCACCAGCCGGAGACTGCCATGCTGGTGATTGACACCTGAGCAGGGAGCACTGGGACCAGCAACCACAGGTTTCCAAGTCCGTATTTGGGAAATAAACACAAATGTTGCACAAACCCTTCTGACCTACCCGGGAGTCGGCATTATTCACTCCTCGGAGAATAGGGATTTGCAAGAAATGAGGGAACATTAATTACGCAAATGTCTCTTCTTGACACAAACGAAGGCAAGCGGATTTCGCAGATGAAATGTCAGTGAGCGCTGGTGGCAGTGGGTCCGTGGGGTGGGTAAAACCCAGCCGCCCATTCACACCTCCGCATTGCCCCATTTCAGCTTCGCACCGGGGGCTGCCCACCGTGGTGTCAGGGCTCTGCCCGCACCCTCAGTCTGCTCCGCCCGTGGCTGGGTCACTCACTGCGCCGCAGCGCTGACTGGCTGACACCATCTCGTTTCTGCATGACATAACAAAACAGGCCTCGGAGATTCCTTTATAATGCCACAGATAGACATAAACAGATGCTCCAAACAGATGTAATCAAACACAGATGTGATCTGAAGATTCCCAGGCGGGCTCTGGGGTCCAGCCAAACTACACGTAGCGCAGACTGACAGCAAGCTGGAAGTGCAGCGTGGGGGTCACCTTTCCACCCTCCTGATGCTGCCTGAGCGGAACAAGCTTGGTACGGCAGATATGATCGTGCACCAGCTGCTGGGGGGCACCTGGGGGCGACCGAGCTGTGGGATGGCGCCTGTCACCCCCCATGTAGCGTCTGCTCCTTCCCCTGCCCTGTGCTGGCTGCAGGGCTGCGGGCACTGTTGTCCTTGCAGGATCTTTCTTGTAGCAGATGATGCTGTCAGGGCCAGATGTTTGGGGTTTTTTAACCAGAATCTACCCCAGCAGCCTGCTCTTCCACGGTGACCCTTTCCTTCTAGTGGGTGGTGAGCGACAAGGGGTGCGTGGGTTTTCTGTAGTTAGCAGAGAGGGCAATAAAGTCATTCCTACTCGTATAAAAACCCTTATCTTGAGGCACATTTATTAAAGATAGGTTGAGGAAGCTGTGGAGTGAGGAAAGGGGAGGAGTTAGTGCCAGAAATGTAGGGTGGGGAGAGTGGGTCTTTTTTTCTATGTCATCCCTGTGGCTGGTGCTGCTTCTGGGTTTCCACAGATTCCCCGGGTCTCCTTTTCCAGAATCTGCTGGTTCTCTGTCTCACAAAAGAAGACAGATTTGCTGGAGGATTATGGGGAAGACAGGCCAGAAGGTGAACAGGGACAAAAAGAAGGGTGGTTTTATGAGAAGAGCAGTGCCACCTAGAGCTAGTCCCAAACTGGAGGTGTGTACTTGGTGGGGGCAGGGAGAGTTGGACCCATTTCAAGGAAATTTTGACTAAAGAATTTCCTCATTTAAGATCCTAGAATATGGGGGTGGAAAAAATCCTCGAGATGTAGTTATCTAAGCAAATGCAATGTGCATTTCTATGAGAGAGAAGTAATCACTTCTTAAATTGACTCATGCTATGGGCTTGATCCAAAGTCCATGGAAAAACTCTGAGTGACTTCACGGATCCTTGGGGTGTAGGTGGGAACTTTGCCACTGTCTTCAAAAAGAGCAGGGCCAGGCTCTTGCTCTTGGCCGAAAAACAAATGCAAGGAAAAGACACAAATCCTTTTCAAATGCTTTAGAAGTAATTTATTATTTGACTTTCTGTAGCTATACCGTTGTCAGTAACATTAAACACCCACAAATCTGTTTTAAAGCATATTGTACCTAAAATTTTACACATCTGCTTACACGCTTGTTGTAAAAAAGTCACTTAATAGAAAAAGTAATCCTATAAAGATTGTACAGATAGAAAGCCAAGTGTTAAAAAGACCGTTTGAGTCCTTTATGATTAAGATCAACAGTTTTCTGATTCGTGCACATGAACACTTTGCTTTTCAGAATAGCTATTTTATTTAGCTTTTCTTACAGACATGAACTGCATGACAGTAGCTATGATTTCAATAGACAGGGCAAGTGGGGATTTTTTTCAAAAGCTTATACTAATTTATTTGAAAGCAATATGAAAAATATTAATAGCTAACATAAAATACTAATTTGTCAAAGTCTATACTGCCTGCAGAAAAAGAAAGGAAAATTCTAACAACCTTTCTATGTAAAAACATTGTTAAGACATTGAAATTGTTGAAAAGTTTTGGAGAGGTCTTTTGAAATGGAGGAGTCGTTTTAAATTTATATTTATATTTATATACAGTATATATACGGCAATATTTTTAGAAAGAGGCTGAGATTGAAAAACACACAATGATGTGAACAAAGAAAAAAATAGATTGAGTTTCTCAACACTTTCCGAGATTTTTCGACGTCCCGTTTCTTTAACTTTATTTAGATTTTCCGTCTCTATAAATAGGTAACCCCAAACTAAGCTGGTTTTGACCCGAGCTGCCCTTGTCACCAAAGCTGTCCTTGGGAAGCGCTGACTTTCACCGACTCGAGATTCATCTAGGGACGATTTGAGCATGTGGTTTGCGTTCAAGAATGCCCTGTAAATATAAACAGCTATTACGACTCGAGTACATTTAATGACAAAAATGTGCTAATGCTGTGCTGACGACATTCGCCCTTGCATTACATTCCTTATAAGGGCGATGCTGCTCGATGCGGGGCTGCGGGGAGACCCAGCCGAGCGGCGATCCCTCCCGCCCTCTCCTCGCCGCCCTCTCAGCTTTGCTCCCGGTAAAAGAACCGAAAGCAAAGGTGTACTTCCCACCCCCCCCACCACCACCACCCCCGGAGGTGTGGGCGGCTCAGAGCCCGCCGCAGAAACGCTCTCCGACGGGGTCTCACCGTCGGTAACACGAAACGCCGGGAAACGTGAGAGCAAACCCACTTCTCCCCCTAAAACTCCGGCTCCTCTGGGCTCCGAAGAGGATGATTTGGGGGGGAAAAGAAAAAAAAAAAAGAAAGAAAAAGAAAAAAAGAAAAAAAGAAAAAGAAACCCTCAGCCCCACGCCGCTGCGGGACGGAGAAGGCAGCTCCGCCGGGGAGCTCCCACGGGTGCCCGCCGCCAGCCCCGCGGGGTTTTTTCCTTCCCTCGCCCAGCTCACAGGGCAAAGCGGGGAGCGGGGCTGGGCTCCCCCCGGGGGCGAGGAGAGGGTTTGGGTGTCAGCGGCCGGGGCCCCGCATGGCAGCCGCCCCCGAGGCCCGAGCGGGGGCACCGAGGGGGTGGCGGGGGGAGATAGGGGGGGCAGCCCCCGGGGCCGCTGCAAGGAAAGCACCTGCCCCCGTGAGGAAGTGCTTTTAATTAAGCGCAGTAATGACCTCCCCCTCGGCCCGGGGGGAGGTGAGTCAAGTGCTGTTGCATTCCCGGCCGAGATACTTCTTTCGCTGGCGGCTTTGCCCGAGCTGCCAGAGCCCGGTTAAAGTTACGGCAATGGGAGGGTTAAAAAAGCCCCCGGAGCCCCGGCCGCCGAAGGGGCCCCCGCGACCCCCGCGACGCCCACCGGCAGCGGGCTGCCCCCAGCTCCCCCCCATCGCCTCGGTACCGCTTCTCTCTCCACCACGTCCCAAAAGGACAGAGAGGGGCAAAGGGTTTGCTCTCCTGTTTTCACGTTTCGGGGGAAACTGCCACTTCCCCCGGCGTAACAGTTCCTTCCCCCGCCTCTGTGCCTTCCCTGCTGGAAAAAGAAAAATCCCAGCGAGGCTCCTGGGCAGGCCCAAGGCAGACGGGTGGCTTTCGGCAAGGTCGCCGCCTTGGCTCTGGGCTGCCGGTGTCCCCTCGAGGGGAGCCCTCCCCGGTGCCCCCGCCGGAGGCGCGCCTCGGGCCCGGGCACGTCGGCGCTCGCCCGATCGCGGAGCGCCGGTGGGGAGGGCTTGTGTTTCTGCTCCCTGCACCTCAGAGAATCCGTTTCAGAAGGTGCCCAGGGCATGAGGAGAGAGGGGGGAGGCTTCCCCAAGTGTGTGTGTGTATGGGGGGGGGGGGAGGGTACGAGGGGGCACAGCAGGCTGCAGGGACTTGCCCCCGCCAACAACAAAATGACATGCGGGGGCTTTGTCGGCTCGGTTGGCCCCTCTGAGGCGGCATCTTTCGAGGACTGCAAGGAAAAGACTGTCTTGCAGTCCCTGTAATCCACGGTTTTCATTTACTATTATTCAATCAGGATTTATCTCTGTTTTTTTAGGAGGTTACTTTTCCAGGACTGTTACTCGATACTGATCCATTAAATCATTCCAGCTGAGAGATTAAATGTATGATTTGCAACCAGCTGGATTTCTTAAATGGTGTCTTCGCCTCCCTTCAGAGTATGAGCAGACCCGACGAAAAAAAAACCACTTTGCTTTGGCATGGAAACCCGCACATTTGCCCGAAGATTACCACACGGAGTTCATTCAATGCCAACAGTATTCTCTTCCTTTCTCTTCACCGGATTAGATTTCCCCCAGCCATAAAATGCCTCCAAAAGCGAGATACCATCGAAATGGCAGCGCATGCCAACCGAGCGGGTAGGCAGAAGGCTTAAGCCTTCTCTCGCACTAACACCGCAGCCCCTCTCAGCCCTTCGCAGCGCTGCCCCGGCTCCAGCGAGCCCATGCGAGCGGCGCGGCCCCGGGGAGGGGGAGCCGGGACGCCGCCGGACACCTACCGGGGGATGGGGTCCCCCTGCACTGCAGACCGACGGCGGGGGCATTTTGTGGCCTCGAAAGGCTGTGGGGGTGAAAGGCGTGTAGGGGAGCCTGTGCCCTCCGGACACAGCTCTCCGTCGTGCCCCTCGACGTCTGCCCCAGCGGGGAGATGCCGGGAGGGGACGGGACACCTTCCCGGACCCTTCCCAATCACCGGGTTTGCGGGAGGCGGTTTCGAGCAGCAGCTCGTCGTCCTCCCCCGGGGCACCTCAGGCAGGGCCAGGCTCTCCTTGGGGTACAAACCCCCGCGCCGCCCGTGCGAGGCCCCCGGCGAGGGCCGGACGGGCGGCAGGAGGTGGGGACGGGCAGTGCCATAGCCCGGTCCTTCCCCCCGCGCCGGGGTCGGGGGGTGGGTGGGGGTGTTTCAAATTAACGGTGACGGCAACAGTGCCCGGGTGACTATCGTCAAGGCGGCTTTATTTGCGATCGCCCGGCACTAGTCGAGGTAACAAATACAACCGATTTAGAATTATTACGGGAGAGCGACTGGCCTCCCTAAACATCCGGAGATCCCCCGCAGGGACGGCATCTCGGAGACCGGCAGAAATAACCATCAGGTCTCAAAGTAATAGCCTGTAGGTGGGAAACACCGCCGCTTTCGCTGTGCCGGCCTCGCCCGGAAAAAAAAAAAAAAAAAAAAAAAAAGAAATAAAATGCCTCTTCTAAGCTGAGAGGTATCTGGGGCTTTTCTCCGGCCGAAACCACCCCGCAGAGCCACGGCACCGTGAGGGGGTTGTGACGCACCTATGGAGGAGAAAGCACTGACATTTTCTGGGCACACTCGGGGAGACGGAGCCCGGCCCCGCACGCACCCGCAGTAGCAGAGTCCGGTGTCAGCATCGCCTCTTGCCTCCGACCGCCTCGGTTTCTGCCAAAATCGCGAGTGAGGTGGGATCGTCCACCTCCGGCCTTTCTAATTTGGGAAGGCAGCGCGGTTGCTGCGCGGGGACGGAGCCTACCCCCAGGCCGCTCCCCACAGCCACTCGCGGGGCCCCCGCCGCCCGGCTCCGCGCCCCGCGCAGCGCTGCCAACACCTCCCTGCCCCACGTCTGGTTTCGTTTGAATCCGAGAGGTTTCCAAACCGTCCTGACTTTCCAGTTGTTGATGTTTTTGTTGGGTGTGCGCTCAACGCGCTCTTAAGAGCGGTATCCCAAGATGTTTCTTAAGTTTTAAATGTCCTCTCCTTTCCTCGCTCGCTGCGCGGTGCGTAGGGGTGCGGATACTCGCCCCAAGCAGCTGCTGGGCTCATGTGTAACCGAATATCTCAGGGTATGGGGAGAAACCCACTCGTCCCTGGCTCCGCAGCAGCCTTGGAGGCCCCCCTCGCCCCCCTCCAGCACCCCCTGCGCCCTGAGCTGCTCCTCCGCCTTTGGCAGCAGAGCGGGCTGGAAGGAGCGAGCTGCAGGGAGCAGAGACACCGCCTGCCGTGTGTGCCCCGTCGGTGGGAAACAGCCTGTTCCCTACGACGGGGCGGGTCCGGTGGCCGCGGCACAGGCAGCCACCGACGGCAGGAGTCGGCGGCCGCCGGGGCACAGGCAGACCCCGACGGCAGGGGCCGGCGACCGCTTGGTTTCACGGCGCCGGGTTCCCAAGCGGTCGCCGGCCCCTGCGTCGGGGGCTGCCTGTGCCGCGGCAGCCGGAGGGGTCCCGGCTCGGCCCTGCTCGGTGGTCGAGTCGGGCCTCTCTCGGGGGATGCTACTAGCTCAGGCTTTGGTAATGCTTCCCCCTCCCCCGCAGCCCTTCAGTGACAGCGGGGCGACGATATTTAGCCTCTTCCGATTAAACGCATCCCACACCACCAGAGGGGTTGAAAGTCACCTGCTCTCCCCCCCCCCCCCCCCGAGGTGTGCAGAGGCGGGGAGAGAAGGAACGGTGATGGCTTTACTGCTGTCGGATCGAGTCTCTGCTCTCTCCCCCGACACCCCCCACGACTGCATCCAAAACAGCGCTTTGGAACGGAGGGATTGGGGGGTATCTCTGCCCAGACGCAAACTCCCGCGCTACGAGAAATCGCTCTTCCAATATGATTCACCGGTCTTTGCCGAAATTTACGGCAAGCTGTAGGCTTTATAAAGTCCCGCTTTTTAACTCTTCACCACCCCCCGGGTTTTTTTCTTCATTGTTGCCAGCCCCCCTTTGCCCGTGTTGACACCCAGAAGAGCTCCTGACAGTCACTTCTCAGACTCAGATATCCAGCTCACTGGCGGTAGTTTTAACTACTACCTCGGTTTTCACGCCTATTTTTGTAGAGCAGAGCAGCGCAAATGAATATTCCTAATGAAGGTAGCTTTAATCGAGTTCTTTACAAAATCTATTCCACCTTTCTCCCTCCCACCCCCTAGATCACACGCACCATACCGAGGTTTGCATTTTTCATGGCGGGACAGGCAAGTCTATAAAAGGCATGTTTGTTTTTCCTGGCTGTTTCAAATATGTATTTCCTGGAGGACTTCGCGTCTAATGGGGTCATCAGAAGCACATGTGCGATTTTCATCTGTCCAAGTGGTTTCTCCTCTCCTCTCTTCTCCTGGGCAGCAGCGTTTGCTGATGTAACATTTTACCTGTCTGTTCACCTTAGCTCCCACTAAACCTCTCCGTTTCCCTCTGAGTCCCAGACCCTTGGCGAAGTCCCAATTTGTTTCCGTGTGTCTGGCTGTTTTTTTTTTTTTTTAAGGAGTCTTTTTTTTTTTTGGTTTGGGTTGGGTTGGGTTGGGTTTTTTTTGGGGGTTGTTTTTTTTTTTTTTTCCCTGTAGGACACGGGTTGGGCTGGAGGCAGGAATAGCTCATTGCTCTGCCGCCCAGCAAGCCCGACCGCTCGCTAGGCAGCCGCCACCTCCTCCCGGTACCCCCGGGGCGCGGAGCGAGACCAGCTCTGCGACACACCGAGACTCTGAAGGATAAAGACGAATTTGATATTTAGAGCTGGAGGTTGAGCGTTTTCGCCCAGCGGAAAAAAAAAAAAAGGGGGGGGGGGGGGAAAAAACCAACAACAAACCCAACCAACAACAAAACGCATCCCCCCCTCTCCCCCCCCGCTCCTTTTATTTGAGTGGGAAGGCGATGGACCTTCTCGCCGAGCAAGGAGCCGCCTCCCCGGAGCAGGGAGGGGAAGCTTTGAGCTCCGCTCCCCGCCGCAAACTGGGAAGAAGCTGATCAGGCAGCCCGGCTCCTAAATTTAAGTATGTATTTTTCCAAAGCCCAGAGCTACTCTCCTTCAGACAAAACCCTCACCTTTTCCTTGTGTGCCGAAGCACTGAAAGTTCCCTTCAGTGTATTTTTCTTGGCCGCCTGAGCCGCAGCGTTTTGATTCACTAAGCAGAGGAAGTTAAAGAGCTCTGCAGCAAGGGCCAGTGGCCAGCGTTTTCATCGCCATCCCCCTGCGTTATTTGTCATGCTCAAGTGAGGGGTTTGTTCAAGGCAAGATCCTGCTCATACCGGGCTGCGTTTGTTTCTCCTAAAGAAGGCAATAGATTTTGTTTCCGGGTCTGGTAACAGGAGCTCGAGTGCTTTACACAAACATTGCTGGGCAGGCAGGGGCACTTCCAAGGCTTTTCATTCCGGGACTGGGGCAGCCCCCCTCAGACACACGCTGGGGCTTCAGTTAGGCCCGAACTGCTGAGCCAGGGGCGGCAAGAAGAGGGGACGTAGCTTTCTCCGGGGTAGCCCACAAGAAATATGCCAAGCAGGCGACTTCTCTCGTGTAGATTGTGCTGAAAGCCTGCAAAATGGCTTATATTATCCAAAGGAAAACGCAGCCACACAGCCTTTGGTAGATGAGATGTGACTGTGCTTCCCAGAGGGTCCTGTTTATCCCCAAGATCCTGCAAGGGCTTGCAGAGGGAAGACGTTTAACCAGCTGGATAGCAAGCTCCAGCACACGTTCCCCTACTCATAGGAAAGGCTCTTCCTCCAATAAACTTGCTCCCTGTCTCCAGTAAAGCATCATGCTCTCCTTCAGTCACTGTGCCACATCTTCAGTAGCCTGTCGGGATGCTCTCCCCTCACGTTCATCAGTATTTCCCGGCAGGGTGATGAGCTGCGCTCTGGCAGAAGAGCCAAAATTGCTTTCTGTCTCAAATGCGCAGTTTCTCTCATAACCCTCTTCAGCACAGCACCAGGACAGTTAACACTTGTGTAATAAAGTGCTGGCCTTCCCAGCAGAACAAATCTGCTCTAGTACACCGTGAATATGCAGCGCCCTGCTATCTAAAGGAATTACTCGAGTTACACTTCTGGGGTCCGTAAATGCTGCATTCATTAGGTAATTTGGTAAGGTTCTAGTTTGAGGGCAAATACCACTTTTATATATATATGCACGCATATGTATATATATGTACGTGTGTGTGTATATACGAGAGAGACCGAGCGCAGTTTTTCCCCTAGGTGTCCAAGCTATAGGGGCTCAGCTGTGGGGTTTGTCCACTGCATCCCGGCCTCAGCCCGGAGAGTGTCAGGGGGAATTTCATGGGGAAAGACTGCCCGGTCCGGACTGTCTTTTTATTTATGCCCCGAAACCTGCGTGGGTACCCCGTAAACAACCAACCCTGAGATGAGATATGCCCCATGTAACGTAATGCTAGTGAATCATAACTAATCTGTTTAAAACCAAGGATTAGTCACGTCAGTTTCGGCATATTCCTCTATCGGGAACTTTTTTTTTTGTGCGTGGAAAATCGGGGGGATTTGCGCTAATTTACCAGACATCATTACTAAGGCAAGTACGGTCCGATAAAATGAGTCTTAACATGTGCGGGTTTTCAGGTTGCATTACACATGTCCCATCATCTGGGCTTTAAGTTGTGTGCGCCCTTAATGCTAGATTGACCTGCAGATTATTTTTTTTTTTCATACTGCATGATTTCTGTTTCTAGCTATCTTTAATTGACTTCAGCGACTCGCCCTCTCTTCCTTTCTCCGTATATAAGTGATCCTCGCTGCAATTTACAGGAGTTTTCATCGCCCCTCGCTTTCAAAGGGCCTTTCTCACCCTGTCAGCCCTTCATTTACTTTCCGCGATCGAATTCTGCCTCCTCTGTGCAATATGACCTTTTATTAACCACGTAAACCCCATCCTGTTTTCATATTGCCTCTTTAAATGTTCCCCATCTTGGCTTTACTATTTCTCTAATCTTTTTTTTTTTTTTTTTTTCTCCCTCCAACAGGCACAACCTTCGGGCTTTATTTCAGTTTCGAGGCCATGTTTTATTAACCCAGTCGTTCCGTTTTCCTTCCCAAACTTATTTCTGTCTCTAAAAATACAAAATAATTAACTAGCCAATTAATTAATTCTTTGCAATATTGCACCGCTGCATGTATTATTTTACAGGGAGCGGAGACCTTCTGCAGCCCTAGGAAGCAGTGGTTCCTATACTTGCGAAACGTTTATTTTCGAAGGATTAAAATTCATAGCTAAAATTATTAGATGCCCCTAAACGGAAATAACAGGATCTGCTGTTTAGACCCTAATGCACGCAGGACCGCACTGGTAACCTCCCCCAGCAGAGGCAACAGCCGCATGATCTCCGCTGCTGAAAAATCACCCCAAGGAGCAGGAACAGGAGAAACAAACCTGAATATACTGTAACACTGTACTCCGCTACACCCCAGCATAACGAGAACACTGGATTTATAACCACGAGTAAAGAGAGAGCTTTTTTCCGAGGCCGACCCTCCCCGTTACCGACATCCGTACCTTCCCTTCTATAGACTTTAACGGGGCCTCAGAGAAATATGCTTTTAGCGGGCACCCACAAACACAGAGGCGCTAATCCAGCCCCAGATTATCTCAAATTAGGACATTGCCCGCACAAAACTCCCGCTGATTGAAATTTCAGCCAGCGTCTGAAACCTGGACACGATCTTTGCTGATCTACGCATATTTCTATCCCGCTTGAAGCCATATCGCTTTCTCGGTTTATTTTTCGCAAGAAGTTCATTTTAGGAAAGAAAAAAAAAAAAAAAAGGACGTATAAAACCCCTTGCAAGCTCCGAGGAACATTTAAACAGATGATATATCCCATTCGGCTTCTAGCAAAGAGTTGGTAGCGAGGGTGCAGGCTATAATGAAATCACCCTGAGCTCTTGTCTTTTAATGAAGGAAACTCGCAAGCAACGTGCCTGTCTCTTTTGCCACCCTGTGCTTACAGAAAAGGGCGGCGGGGGAAGAGGGGGTGGGAAGAAAGGAAGGACAAGGAGAGGAATAGAGAAATGCCATTCCCTGCATCACTCCCACGGGCAAGGCGTTTGCAGCCCAGCCGTGCCGGACCCCGGAGCAGGATCTGGCCACGCTCGGTTTGCGTGGGGCGGCGGGGGCGGCTTTCTGCCGGGGCCAGCGGGCACCGGGGCGGAAAAGCCCGCAGCCTGCCCGGCCATGCCCTCGGGGGCAGCAGGTGGGAGACATTCCCGCTTCCCTTTGGGTCCACACCGCCTGTCCTTCCCCGTCCCCTTGCCTTCCCGCTCGCCCCCGGCGCACGCCGCTTCCCCGGGCCGGGCCGGAGCTGCCCCCGACGTGCCAGGATGTTGCTCCGCTGGGCACCCCAAAACGGGGCAGGGGAGCGGGGGTGCCGTCTGAGGGCCCGGGGGGAGGTGGGGGGCGAGGCCTGCTCCTCTCTGCGGCGGCAGACGGGGACCCCCGGGAAGGGGGGTTGGGGGTGGCGGGGACCCTGACACCGCCCCGGCTGTCCGCCGCCTCCCCCGGCCGAGCGCCGTCAGCCCCGGCCACCGGGCCGCCCGCTCTGCTCCGCTCAGGGCTGAGCCCGAAAACACCCCGCGGGCGAGTGAAGCAACCGCACGCTGAGTTAAATTTCTAAATTTTTATTATAAAATAAAAGCAGAAATATTTTCCAAAGAATGTATTCACATAATATAAACAATAAACAAAACTAAGGTGAGTGACTTGCGGTTGATACTGTCGTTTAGGTCTAAACTTGAGCAGCAATTCCTCTTTTCTTTTGAAGCCCGCTCCTGCTCTCGTCGCCCACCGAGGGGAGAAGCTGCCCTTTCCTTCCCCGGGGGCCGGAGCCGGGCCACCACTTCCTTTCCCACCCAGCAAATGGCGAAAGCACCGCATGGACAAGGCCAAAGAAGCCGTCTCTCTGCATAGCATCAGCTACAAGAAGGTTACAGAGTCTGCCTAGAGCGCGTGTTGCTGCTATAACTTGACTACAACTTTTGTATTCTTAGTTGAAATTGTACATCGTACACCTGCCACGGATACATAACTACAATAGAATAACGGGAGCCATGTGTTAACTTCCAAACAGGCATGGAAACAGCGGCCCTTGCGCTCCCCTTTCCTCCCCACCCCCCGAAAATAAAAGATTACAATTGTGCCTCTTCCCACACAGACCGGCCCGATCGAGTGACACCACCGAGAGATTCGCGAAGTTAAGGCTGGAGAGAGCTGCTAACACCGAACCGCCTCACAGCCTGCCGTGAAAATCACAGCTCCTGTCCGACAGCCCTTACACGCCTGAGACCACCTTTAAGCAACCCTTAAGGCTTTTCACAACGTTACTGCCCACAGCCGAGTCCGATACCTTCCAAACCTGCAGCCAGCCTGCTGCCAAAGGGCACAACACATCCACTAAGGAGTGTGTCATCGCTTTCAAAGTCTCTGGTAAAATTAAGGGGGAAAAAAAAAAAAAAAGGGAAAAAATAGAGTAAAAGAGGGCTGATGCGAAGGAGAGAGCGTGTACACGGTTTTAAGAGCCCAGATCGACCAAGTTGGACGACATGGGGTTGAGGATGGAGTCCTGCAAGTTGTGATGGTGCATGGGGTCGGCGCTGGGCACGGGGATGGCGCTGGGGCCCTGGGGGTGGCCCAGGCCGTGCAGGGGCTGCAGCCCGGGGTTGGAGCTGAGCAGCAGCGCGGGGCTGGAGGAGGTGTGATCCGGGGTCCCTGACGGCGTCTTCTCGTCCTCTGAGCTCCCCAAAACTGTCTTATTCCCGTTCATTGACGCCGAGAGCGGGTTGTGGCTGTTGGAGTTGGAATTCTCGTTGTTTTCCCTATAGGAAACACAAAAGAGGGAGGGAAATCACCGTGTGGCCGCCGCTCCGGGGCGCGCACCGCGGGAGCGGGAGCAGGAGCGGGGGCGGCGGGCGGCGGGCGGCGGGAAGCTGGCTCCCGGGGGCGGCGAGCGGAGGGGGAATGCAGAAACAGTAGGTTTACAAACTCTGCAAACCTCCAAGGCCTCTTCATCTGGCACAAAGGTCTAAGGTCCGCCGAGCTTGTAAACAGAGTCTCCCACCAGCCCAGCGGAAAGTGTCACTTTGCCAAAACGTCATTTTCTGCCTCCAAAGCATTTGCACAGCGTGGTGGGGGGGAAAGGGGGAAGGGGGGGGGGGGGGGGAGGGAAGGGAAGGGAAGGGAAGCGAGGGAGGAAGACATCAGGAACGGGAAAAAAAAAAAAAAAACTTTTTAACTTTGTAACTGCTCCCGGAGCTGAAGAGCAGTTCGGCCGCAATTTCTGCTGGGAAGGCCAAAGCAGGGCGAGCTGGAGGCAGGATCGCTCTGTGCAGCAGCACAGCCTCCCAGGCTCGCATCGGGCGGGAAAGGCTTTTGCTTAAGTCACTGGAGGGTTTTTTTCCCCCTCGCCCTGAGCTTAAAGCTCAAAACATAGCCCAATATGGAAGATAAGGCAAGCAAACAGAGTTAACTCGCTTATTTCCCCGGCCCTCTCGGGAAATGCTCCGCACGCCCGCTGCCGACCCTCCCGCCCCTCCCCGGGCGGCGGAGGGCGCAGCCCCGGTGGCCCCGCACCCGGCTCGGCGGCGGGGGGAACCGGCACCGCCGGTGCGCCTACCGGCAGAGGCAGCCGGATCGGAAAGGCAGGACGTAATTTCAAAATCCATCACCGGGTAAATACGGAGAAATCGCTGGAGGCTGGCCAAGCCCTTGCATAGACATACATATGTATACATATCTATCTCTATTTTTTTTTTTTCCGAAATGAAATGGGAAACACGGGGTGCGGGCGAGTGGCCCATTAAGGCTAACGCGGCTTTAAGGCATAGCCCTCGTAGAAATACTTTAGACACAGCCCTGCCTGAAATACTGAAGGCATTGCAAGCCTATTTAAAAGCTTCTGCGGAAGACTTGAAGCGCACTAACTGGCAGAGGGGCCCTATCCTGCAGGATTTGGTCGAGAGAAGTGAAGCCCTTGCGCTGACGGTTTTTCCTCAATAAGGGCTGCAGGATGTGGCTGGAGACACTTTGTGCCAAAAAAATAAAAATAGACAAGAAAGCTCTGTTTGAACAAGTTTGCTTGACTGAATGGCAATCCCATGAACGGTCTGTTTTCCAACGCCTGGAGTGTAATATTAGGTTGAGTGTATTTTTTCAATGTCAAAAATCTTATTTGTCTCTGGAGACCTTTAAAATTTGATTCCTCAGTAAAGAAGAAAAAAAAAAGAATGGAATAAATGTAACCTTCATTTCCTTTGGATATTTGAAGGTGAGTCCCCGCTATCAGCAATAAAAAGGCTCTCTAACATCTCGTAAAACCAACACTTGCGGGGATTTGAAGGAAAATTAAAGCGCTAGTACCGTTTCGGGAAATGCACGGAGCAAATCCGTGCGGAGCTCGAACCTGCCGGGCTGCACAGCTGCGCGGCCGGGGCGCTTCCCGTTTCCAAAACACGTTAAAGGCAGAAACGAAAAAAGAAAATAAGTCTCCTCGGAGGGACGGATCTACGGGAGATTTCTAATCCGTTAATTAGCCAAGCAGGCCCTACGATCAGATCCATATGGACCGGGCAATTGAGCGAGCCTAGTGAGGAGCCACTGTGCAGTTAGAGGACGTTTTTTGCTTCTTCGAACCGTCTTCCTAAGGCACGGGGACTGCTGACGGAAAAGTCATCCCGAATACCCAAGGATGTGGGCATTAACCTCTGCCCGGCAATTAATGGTCCCTTCACTCCATTTAACGAGAAAAACACCGTCTCAGAATCACGCTCGGTATAAGAATATACGTCTATTAACACGCATTCATTAGGACCTTGCTGGGTAGTGAGTACGAACTGCAATTTAAGGAGCGAGGTAAGAAGTTGCTCCGTTCAGTGTCTGTGTCGGTGTCCCGCCTCACGCCAGCACCCGACGTTAGAGGCGATTTTTTGCGAACCACCATTTGCAGCGTTCAGACCCACTCGTTCCCGGCTGCCCCCCGGCTTTCCCTCTCCGCAGCGGGGTGACTAACCCCCGAGACACCCTCCGAGCATGTGCGGGGCGCGGAGCCCTCGCCACCAGCCACGCCGCCGTCGGCCTCTCCCTCCGGGCCGCGGACCCGCACCGGCACCTCCGGCCCCGCCGCTTAACCGGGGAGTCGCCGCCGGCCGTGGGAAGCGGCCCCGGCAGAAGGGGCAGCCCCGGGGCCGCCTTGCCGGCTGTGCGGGGAGTGGGGGTCTCGGCGGGGAAGGGGTCCCGGCCGCCTCTCCCGGGGCTACTTTTGGCGGATAGAGGGCCGTCGCCGAGCGCCCACCTCGCTCGCCTGCAGAGCCCCTCCGGGCGCCCCCGTCCCGGAGAGCCCGGCCCCGCAGCCGGCGCTGGGGCAGAGGGACAGGCGGGCACCGGGGGGAGCCCGGGAGGAACCGGGGGGAGCCCGGGAGGAACCGGAGGGAGCCCGGGAGGAACCGGAGGGAGCCGCGGGCACCGGTGGGAGCCCGGGAGGAGCCGTGGGGAGCCGTACCTTTCCTTGGCCTCGGCCGCGCGGTCCCGCTGCCGGCGGTTCTTGAACCAGTTGCTGACCTGGGTGGTGGTGAGGCCGGTGGCCTCAGCCAGCTCCCGCTTCTCGCGTGGGGACGGGTAGGGGTTGTGGGCGTACCACTCGCGGAGGACGCTGCGGCTCTTCTCCTTGAAGCAGTAGCTGGTCTCCTCGCCGTCCCAGATGGAGCGGGGCAGAGGGAACTTGCGGCGCACCCGGTACTTGCCCACCGCCCCTAGGGGTCGCCCCCGCAGCTTCTCCGCCTCGATGTAGTGCGCCTTCAGCCAGAGCTGCTGCAGCTTGGGGTGGTTGTGCGCCGAGAACTGGTGGCTCTCCAGGATCTTGTAGAGCTCGCGGAAGTTGCCCCGGTGGAAGGCCACCACCGCCTTGGCCTTCAGGACGCTCTCGTTCTTGTGGAGGTGCTCGCAGGCAGGGAGGGACCAGAGGAACCGCCCCAGCCGCTCGATGTTGCCGCCTTGCTGGAGCACCTCGCAGACGCAGGCCACTTGCTCTTGGGTGAAGCCAAAAGTCGGGAGCATCGACATGGTGAGCCCTGCCCCGCCGCGCACCCTACGGCCGCATAGAGGGGAGCGGCGCGGGGCGGCGGGCAGCGCCCGGCATGCGGGGCCGGCCCCGGGGCGGCGGCGCCCGGCGGGGCCCGCTCGGGCGTCACGGCCGGGCGCGGGGGGCCGCGGCCATCGGCGGCGCCCGGCCCCGCAGCGGCGGCGGGAGCCGGAGGGGGAAGGAAAAAAAAAAAAAAGAGGGGAAAAAAAAACCCAACAAAAAAAAAAAAAGAAGAGCGATGCAAAAAGTCTCGGGAGCCCGAGCGCGGGCGGCTTTTCCCCCCGGCCGCCTCCTTTTTGTAAGTCCAAGTTGCGAGAGTAACTTTGTGCCTCTTTTGTCTCCTATCTGCAGCGCTCGCAGCGGCCGCGGCTCTCCCACCCCCACCCCTCTCGGCCGCCGGTTTGGGATCTCCCTGCTTCCCCCCCACCCCCCGCCGCCGCAAGATCCCACATAATATAGTGGTAAAGCCCTGCTCCCTCGCTCCTCTCCCTCTCGGAGTTTTTCCCCCCTTTCTTTCTCTCTCTCTCTCTCCCCCCCTTTTTTTTTTTTAATAATATTATTCTAAGCTGGCATGAAAAGTGATTATCCGCGCTGTGATTGGTCCGGTTATCTGACCCGGGGACTGCCAGGAGAAGACAATAGTTTTAGTCAAATTATTTGCCATGGTGACGCTGTCAATCAGGGGTAACCCGATCTGTTTTGAGGTGGCTCCCCGGCTGGGTTGACAGATTGCTCAGATCCACTCAGAGGCGGCCCTGCGAGCTGAGATATTAGCTAGCGAGGGAGAAATTTCCGCCGTGATTGACGCTGCGGGCGCCCATCGGGGGAGAGGGGCAGCGCCGGAGCGCCGAGCCCGGGCCCCTGCCTCTCACCGCGGGGCGCTGCGGAACGGAGCCGCCGCCCCGGCCGGGCCCCGCCGCCCCGTCTGGATCCCGCTGCCCCATCCCGGCCCCAGGGCCCAGGCCGGGCCCCGCAGCCCCATCCCGGCCCCGCCGCTCCGTACCGCGGGCTCTGCAGTCCCCGGCACCCCCGGCTGCGGTGGGGAGAAAAACCCTGCTCCGGCCCGTGCAGAAAGTTTCTTTCTGAATGCGTTGGCTTAACCCCCCTCCCCAGCGCCCAGTAACAACTGTCGGAGAGTTTTATAGGGAAGGGGCCTCTCATGTACAATAGAGACCCTGTTCGTGACCTGGGATCCCATTACACGCTGATCGTACCTGCCTGGGAGCTAGGAGGAGGCATGATGATACAGGACCGGGGAAGGTTTACCTCCCCATTAAGCGCCGGCCGTGCCCCACCACGCTCCGGTGCTCAGAGCGCTGGCATTTGTGATCGCTGGACGCCGGCCATTTATTTCTACTCGATTTCCAGGAGCGTGTCGGGGTTTTTCATCCAGGAGGGGCACACGTGCAAAAGTCAGAAACTGTCCGCGTGATTAAGCAGACTCTTATCACCCACGCGTGCCCGTTACACACCGCGTTTTTAGTTTGCTGACCGTGCGGGGCAGGGACCCGTGTCCTTTCCCGTCCTTTTCGGTCTACACAAAGTGGAAGGCGAGGGAGATTGTGCAAGCTGGAAGGTCGGGAGAGGGTGAGCGGGTGAGAGGAGCGAGCGGGGGGCGATGCGGTGCCCCCGCGGGCGGGCGGGACCGCCGGGGCGGCGGCGGGCGCCGGGGCTCGCCCAGGTGAAGGCGCCCGGGAGGAGCCTCCCGGCCCCAAAGTCAGGGCATTTTCCGTGGCCTTTAGCGTTCCCCTTGTTGCAGAGAAATAATAATTAATACCACAAGCTCTTTCTACGCCATTTGCAGACCTGACAGGAGAGGTCTCTGCAATTGTGGGTTCCTGCCACGGTACCTTTTTAGCCGCCCCGGCGCGTCAGGGATTTAGCGAAGCCACAGGAGAGCGGGCTGCGGCTCCCCGCCTCGCAGCCTGACCCTCCGCCGCCGATGGACGGAGCCTCCGTGCCGGCCCGGGCGGGCGTAGCGGCCGTCCCCAGGGGAAGGCGAGGCTGGGGCGGTGGCGCCCGGGCCGGTGGCTCCCGGCGGCTCCCGGCGAGGAGTCGCGCCAGGGCTGCGGCCAGGAGAAATGCGGCGGGGGAGGGAGGCAGGAGGAGGAGGAGGAGGAGGAGGAGGGTGGGGGCAGCCGACCAGCCCGCGTCCAGCTCCCAGCGCGTCCGGACGCCTGTGCGTATCCGCCGCGTATGTCTATTTTCCCGGGGGCACTCCGCTTTGGAAGCTGCATGTCCTCCTACCTGTCCGGGCTTTTCCCGAGTGCTGCCGTGAAGAAGCAGTGGAGGGCGGGTGGCTGCCGCCCTGGATCGCCCGGGGACGCAAAATAGGGGCTTCTTTTGCAGGGCAAGCGAGAGACAGCTCAAATTCGTTTAAAACAAATACAGGGAGGTTGGTGACGGGTCCGTAAAGCCCCCTTGAATGATTCTCCCCCCCTCCCTCCCTTTACAAAATGATCCCTC
The DNA here is from genome assembly GCF_965231255.1 of Vanellus vanellus. Classification (NCBI taxonomy): domain Eukaryota; kingdom Metazoa; phylum Chordata; class Aves; order Charadriiformes; family Charadriidae; genus Vanellus; species Vanellus vanellus. The sequence continues at coordinate 31,050,143 of NC_138907.1, forward strand.
GGCCGCTTAGTGCCTTGATGCCGTCCGACTTCTGCGGGGTTCAAACTGTGCTTGTTTGTAAACGAAAGCATCCCGACCTCATCCCTTCTTACCCAACCTAAGCGGCAGGATAGTTCGCAGCCGCAGCTGTAGCGGACGGTCACGGGACGGGAGAACCGACCCACCGCAAACGTTACTCTGAGCAGAAACGGCGAGAGAGGCACAAATCCCCTCTCCCACCCCCGACATCTGCGCACACGCCGTGTGCCTTTCGCAAGGGAAAATATAGCCCCGTTCCGCTCCCTCCCGCGATGGGGGACCGTGGCAATAAAGAACAGCGCTAGCGAGGTCCGAGCTGCCCCCCGCCTCCTCGCCACCGCGCTCGGTCGCCCCACGTTTATTAGGGATATACCTGACTCCGCTTCCTCTCCTTCCGTCTCACAACCACAGCGGCTGAATCTGAACGGGAGCAGCTGTTCGCCCTAGCCGGAAAGGAGGTGTCAAAACCTGTTGCATGGACTTAGATCTAAGAAAGCCTCTTCTTAGCACCCTAAAATGTGAGTACAGAACCTACACGCCAACTCCTCCGCAGGCGCTTTCACTTTAGGCTGCCTTAGCCAGGCTGCAGCTTTGCATGTAACGCTGCGGCGCTTCCCAGAGCGCCGGGCAGAGGCAGGGCTAGCCCCTTCCCGAGCACCCTGTATCAGCTTGCGTCCCAGAGCAATTGCAAATTAGTGACATCTGGATCCAAATTTTGTGTAACTGCTTTTAACTTTCGGGAAAGAAGAAAAAAATATCTTCCCGTACGCGCTAGAAGAGAGAGCAGATACTGGCGGCAAAGCCACGGCACGGGGCGAGTCAAGTTGCAGTGAATTGCGAGGGAACCAGACGACCGGGCGAAGAGCTTTTTCCTTTTTTTTTTTCTTTTTCGGCATTTTCGAAAGAGCTCGTTCATTGCAATTATATTTCAGAGCAGGAGGCGCGAATCGCTCGCTAGCGTTTGCCCCCAGTCCGACGGGGACATTTTGCCCGGCAGCTGCCGGCTCTCTCCGCTCAAGCCGCGGCGAAAAGCGTTATCCGGGCTGACCGTAACTTGTGCCCGGCGGAGAAGGCCGGGGTTTCATCCCAGCCCAGATCCCGGTCCCGGGTGTGACTTTGCCGAGGGCCCACTCGGGAAGCGCCTCACCGCGCCGCGCAGTCATTGCCGCGCACGAAGCAGCGTGCGAGGCTGTCAGTGTCAACATACTAATTGTGAAAAATGAGCGAAATAAAAAGTCGTTTTTATCGTAACGCTCCTTTTATTAACCGGGGCGCAAACAATCTGAGGGAAGGGGTGGGTGTGGGTGGGTGACGGTCGTGTCGCTTCCTAGGAGCCTTTCATTGCACGTAACTGATTCGTGTCCGCAAGTGAGTGCCAAGACAGCGCTGCAGTTATCTGCGAATCTCCCTCTCGGCTGTGCCTCGACCGTCTCCTCGCAGACAGCAGCTTGCGTGGGAGGCTGCAGGCCCGCACCGTCCCCGTTCGACACGGGAGCCGATTCACCTAAACTCCTGCCCTGCATTTTTCCTCAAGCCCCTACGACCGCTGCCTCTGCGCCCCCCCTTCCACCCCCGCCCCGCCCGGTGTACCGAGGCGCCGGTGCCGCTCGCTGGGCTCGGGACAGACCCTCCGCCGGAGAGCCGGGGGGGCAGAGGGATCGCCACCCACCGCTCTTCACCCACTCGCACAATGCTGAGGACGCTCCCGCCAGCCGGCCTCGGCTCCCCCCGTGGGGAGGGCAGGGAGACGGAGGCTCTCCGAGGGGCGCTTTTATCGGCAGGAGTAGCGAACAGATGATAACCCCCGCAATCTTCCCATGCCAGAAACAAACACATCTTCCCCGCAGATGTCCACTACCGTGGCAAGGACTGTAGGGAGAAAAAGTAAATGGCAAGCAACTCCAAGTTTTCGTTTCTTTATTTCTTTCATTTTTTTTTTTTCCTTTCCTTTCGACGGGAGGGCAATGTGCTTTCTCCTTAAAACCAGTGGGCTTTAGAGCGGGCGAAAGCCTGCCGCAATTAACCTGCTACTCCCGCTAGCTTTTTTTTTATGAATCATAGCGACCTTTGCCAGGATCCCAGGCTTACCTGCCCCCCACCCTCCAACCCGGGGACGTTGGGGGGTGTCCCAGCGGGTTTCCCAGGGCACCCCGGCCGCACACGTTTCTCCCTGGCGAGACCCGGCCTCTTCAGGCGGTCAAAGCTCGCCCGGATCCACGGGGGCAGTTTGCAACCCTGAACCGCGGGTTGTTGCCCCCTCCCTCCCCTTATTTATTCACGCTTATATTTATTTTTGCGTTTTGTTTAAAACCCGGGTCTCTGCCACCACAGATGGCACTAAGATCCTGCCCCGACTGCAAAAGAAAACACGGCGGAGGATCACTGCGCGTAACTAAATTAAGGCAAACAACAATAGCTTGTTGTTCCGTGATTTGAGGCGAAAGGAGTAATTCAAAGCTTTTGCTGCGCGCAATGCGCTGTTCCTCAAGGGGACCGGCCAAGGATTTCAGATATGTAGCGGGTAACTCGATTATGCTAACAAACTCCGCTTGAAAGAAAACGTTGTTGGGCTGGGGGGCGGGGGAGCGGGGTGCTGGGGGCTGGGGGGGGGACGGGGACACGGACACCGAGCCGGGGCGCCGGCGGGAGCCGAGCCCCTGCCCCAGGGAGCGACCCCGCTCCCCGCGCCCCCAGCTCCGCCGGTCGCCTCCGGCTCGGAGCCGTTTCCCGGCCGGCTGGACCCGAGATGCTCGAATAGCATTTTGGAAAGAGGTGTATGAATTAGGAGATGGGGCCTGATGCGACGTGACTGTCCGAGCTGGCCTCGGTGAACCTTTCCGCCCCCCCACCTCTCCTCCTCTCCCGGCCGCCCCCCGGTGAAATGGGACCCCGGGGGCGGCACTGTGTCCCCAGCTCAAGGCGCTGTAACCTCCCGCGCTCCCCACGAAACCCGATAGCCCCCCAACCGGCTAATGCGGCCGGTCCTGATTACCTTTATATTATCCCTTCTCAATCTCGGGCGCGGGGTTCAGAGTTTTCACTCTCTCCTACTATCAAGCACCCTCCCGGCCGTCACCCCCAGCATCGATATTTATTTGGGGTGTCCCCCCTCCACGGCCCACAGCCAGGCTCGGTTCCCGCGTAGGGGACAGCCGGCTGGGGGGTGGCCCGGAGCGGGGGGCGAGGGGGTCCCGGGCCGGTGCCGGCTGCGGGGACCGCCTCAGATGCTCCGCGGCACAAGGGGGGACTCTCAGCAGCCAGCGTACAGCTTACAGACAAGACAACAACAACGACAAAAGGCACATATGGTTAAAATAAGGAGAGAGCGAGCTTTCTGCCTTAGGGGATTGGCAATAACTAGCTAGAAATGCAAGGCATTGAATCTAAACTTCTGGTGGGCTTCTGCGGGATTGACAACTTAAATCACACTACAAGCATCAATTTGACAATATTTGTAAACTTCTTGTTTCCAGGGATCTTCTTGATCAGAGATAGACCAGGTTGGTATGAGCTTGAGCCACGAAGGTCTTTTTTTTTTTTTTTTTTTTTTTTCCCCCTCCTCCTTTCCCCTCTTCCGAGTTGATGAATAGCGATCAGGTTTCTTTTAATGGCTGCCCCCTATTCTCACAGCCTCCCACAACTAACCCAAGAGCCTGTTTCCTCGACCTCAGTTAATTCCGCTGATTATTCCAAGATGATGAGGAAAGCACGAAGATTGTTCACTGTTCCTACCGATTCAAGGCATTTTTGTTACCATCTCCGTCCCTGGCTCACGGGGGTTTGACCGGGGAGTATTTTTAGGAACAGGCTGCCCTCCCTCCCCAGGCAGCTGGTGAGTCCCGCGCCCCCCGCGGAGCCGAGACCCCACGCTCCCGCGGGGACCGTGGGGCGCGATGTCCATCGCGCCCCACAGTCCCCGCGGGAGCGTGGGGTCTCGGCGCCGCTGGGCGCGATGCCTAAAGGGAGGCAAACGCCACGGGGCCGGAGGGGAAGATCCACTCCGAGAAATCTCACTAGAGGGCTCTAATACTCAGCTCCCATCATCTGCTGAGACAAACGCAAGGCTTCGTCCTTAATATCCTTTGGTCCTCCATACAGATTCAGCCTGGTAAAGTCTCCCCCAGTACTGTTAAAGGTGGCTCACGTAGGTCGTCACCATGACAAAAAATCCTTTGTATTCTTAATAACAGCAACCTCCTACCCTGCCCTTGCTGCAAGTGAGCAGAGCTGATGTCCCCTTCCTGGTGCATAACGGTACAAGAGGGTTTTGGGCTGTCCCACCCTCTTCCGTACCCATCCCATGGCAAGAGAAGGAAGCGGAGTCCCTAAAACAACCAAAGCTCCCATTTTACGGTGGGCCCAGACACAGGTATATGTCGATATTTTTTTTTTTTTTCTTCACTTATAGAAAGAGCTTGCATAAGTTCTTCCATGGTCTGTGGAGTGTAGTATGCCCATAAACACATCCATCGTTTAAATTCTGCAGGACTGAGGCAACCTGAAATGTAATGCAGTGTTAGCAAATAATACACTCAGAGATGTTAGTGTCAAACAACACTGACTGATTTAACTGGAGTCCATTCTGGGATTTTTTTTTTTCTTTTTAAATTATTGCTATAATTTGCTGTTGAGAATAAATAATAAAAAAAAAGAAGACAGTTAAAACAAAGCAATTATTAGTTGTAAGGGAAACCTCGTAACATTTCAGAATGCATTCCGTTTGTTTTATCTCACAATAATTTTTGTAATAAATAAGCCTTATTTGCAGAAATTAGGAAGTATAATTTAGTTTGCTTGACATGTCTTGCAGTTCTCTCAGAGGCTTTGCGTACAGATCAAAACTATAGGAAAAGCTCTGTGGAAAGCTAGATAGTTCAGATAATTTAACATTGGTTTAAAGCCGAACGACATTCCAGTGGAAAATTTGCTACTTCTGAACTTGTGACAATGTTCTGTATTTTCCTCTATGGATTGTTTCAACCTCCTTTTTCCTGGGTTAATTCTGTCTCTGTCCTTTAATGTCTTCTCCCCTTTATTTCATAGGTTCTTGAATCAGCTCAAGTACACTGTGGACCTTTTACTTCCCAGAAAAAAAACCCATGCAGTTTAAACAGACCTGGTATCCCCTTTCAGTCTTTTTTATTTTTTTTTAATTTTTGTCATCAGTTTTATCCTCCTTATAAACAAGGTCTCTATGAATAAGATTGACTTTGTCGCTTATTTAAGATGCAGAAAAGGCCAGTCCAGGGAACACTGAATTGGTTTCAGTCAGTTAAGCCACTTCAGCAGGCCAGACTAAGGCTCTATACCTTACTGGCTAAGAAACTATCTGCTACTGGGGTACCACACTCATCCTATTTCCTCCAACAGTCTAGTCATGTATGCACAGCAAGGTGCATAAGGGCACATAGTCTCCACTGGAAGTAGATGCTAATGGCAGCAAACACTGCCACTGCATAGTGCAAGGAGGGAGCATGAGCTCAGGCACCCCGTTTGGCTGCCAGGATGCCCCCAGGCACAGCTTTGGCTGTGATCTCTCTGAGACAGTGCTTGGGGGTGCCACGCGCACCAGGGATCACTCCCAAGGTGCAGTCTGCACAAGATGGTACCTGGTTTGTCTCTCTCCATCCGGCACCATTCTAGTCCTCCAACACTCTCCCAGAAGTTTCTGTAGTCCCAGGAGCCTTTCCATACTCTCAGTCCATACCCTCCTTTGGCTTCATGCTATGAAAATACCACTTAAACAATTTACAATGCATCACTTATATTATCTCTGATACTTGGAACAAAAATACCCCAGGAAATAATTATTTTATTGAACCACTTGGGACCCGAAGACCTAGTGATAAATGTCACTTGAGCCTCAGGGCCAGAGAAGTGTTCCTGGCACTGTTTTACTGAGCAACAGGGACATAGTTCAAACATCTTCGCAAGTTGGGACTTAACTTCCTACCTTCCTGAGATTACTTCTTCCTTCTTCTAAGAGAGTTTAATGAGTGCTTAAATAATGTTTAGTTTTTTCATTCTCCCCGTAAGTTGCACAGGAAGCCCAGATACTAAACATAGGGCTGAAGATTTCACCGAGTGACAGTGAGCTGCAAAGCATGGGATTCTTGTGTAACTACCTCTCGGTTTTTCTATCTCTGCTACCTGCTACAGCCAGAAAGCAACTAGGAAATTACTTGTTAAAGTGTGTATACACACACACGCAAACACACACACACACACGTATATATTTACATGTATTTATGTATGTCTAGCTGTTTTAATTAACATTTGTGTAATTTTACTTCGTGGAAAAACAGATTGTCATTTCTTTAAATCTAAACCTCTTTTTAAACAGTAGCATAACCACTTTTGAGTAATATAGCCTGATAAACATTGCCTTAATTATGAGGTCTTCTTCACTTCAGTCGCATAAAAAAGGCGGTGGGAGAAAGGACTAGAGCATGAGATAAACTGGACAAAACCCAGGAAGAATTTTACTGAACAAAAGATGGTTTTTTTTCTTTTTTTTTTTTCTGATCAACTTTCTGAAACAAATACAGTTGTGGGTGAGGGTGATATGTTCATGTTTATTTTCAAGTGGAAGGAGGTTGGCAGCAGCATTTGGCATGCAGTGAAGAAGTCTGGGAACTGGGCTTTACAGTCATCATAAAGAAGTGAGCTTCAGCTTCCAAGAAGAGAAGAAAGTAAAGAGGTATAATTGGGTGAGTTACATGAGTTATGATGTGGAAGCTGTAGTGTAATGAGCATGTTTAATGCACATGAGGGAAGGAAAAGTACTCAGTGCCAAATTGGATGCCAGACTTATGGCTGGCAGAGGTGAGTGAGTGGTATGAATTCAGCAAGGAGAGGGCCATGCCTGAAGATGGTTCTCTCAATCCATCAAGATGTTCTTTGAGACGTTTGAATACAGAGGACATAGATGGGGCCTTTAGTTTAAAGGATTAGGGCAAAAAGAATGAACAAAGATTGCAAAACAAAAGAACCAAACAAGGTCCCAGCACCATCCCAGAGGAGGCTGTAGATATCACAAATGACCCTGGGATTGCTGGAACCTAGCCCAGGATGACTGCAGTGATGTCCAGTCTTAAATAAGATGAAGTTTTCAGCTAGGTGAGAGACTTCTGGAGGGATGGGAGAGTATGAATCTTGTCAATAAGATATCTTTTTTTCTCCACAGCTGCAGAATGTATGAGGACGCTACGTCATGGGGGAAGGTTTCAGCTAGGGAGAGTTCAAGGAGACAAAAAGTGCCTGTGGTCACCTCAAAATCTTCTGTGGCCTGGGGCCACAGACAGGGAGTAAGGAGCCAGGAGCTATTTTTATTTTCACACGCTCATTTTCAAAGGCAATAGCTGTATTTTTTTCTTCCAGCTGAAGAAGGTTCAGAAAATCCTTATTGGATAAATAAGCTGTGTCCAACTCCAAGGTAGAAGTGTGCAATATAAATCTAAAGCACATTGACTACATCCAGGTAATTAGAGGGCTGGTAGTTTGCCTCACTTTAGGGAGTAATTTGGCTGAGTGTTTCAGCCTCACATGACAAAAACCTCTATGTTGATGAGTGATGCACCTCTGACAGAACTTTAAGAACATCTATGGACCCTGTTCCCATCCTGTCAAAGATGCTTTGTATTCACCATTATTAATTATGCAATCTATTTAGCCTTTTAACAAGCACCCAGAGAGTAGGAAAGACCTTTGCTAGCCCCCTACCCTAGCTGTGTAGTAGGGGAAATACCCTGAGCACACAGAAGTGAATGGAAAGACTCCCAACAGGTCTGTGAGCTCTGGATTGGGATTCGGAAGAATTTGAAAGAGTAGGGGGAAAAGAGGAGTTGGCATGAAATAAGAAGTAGAAGGAGGCTCATGAAAATAAAAGTTTGAAATCTTTCAATGGTGTTGGTGAACTTCCCTCAGGCGTCTTCCAGTTAGGCACCTGGCAAACAGAGTGGCAGACCATTTAGGATGACACAGATCTTGGCAGTATTACGGGACTAATATTTTGACAAGGAGGAACTGTTCCTGAACAATGCAAAAACCTTTAGTCTCCAATGGCAGGCATTCATTTTAGGAAGACAAGTCACATTATTATTAATTTTAACTCTTTTAAATTGATTCTGTTCCTTGGGGACGAGAAGATGAACATTTATCTCTTTTGTTTATGTCTCTTAGAGTACTCTAAAAGCTCCAAAGAAGTGCAAGATCTAGTTCCTGCTGTATATTTCCTTCAGGCTAGCCTTTCAAGACTCCAAAGGTGTTGAGATATGGTCGATATTATGTAACCTTCAACACTAAAGCAGATGTACATCATTCTTCTCCTTTTGAGAAGTCTTATTTGATCTCTGGAGACCCATAATACGATCCTCGCTCAATCATTTTGAGCATAAAGGGAACTTTTCCAAGGTACTATAGAACCAGCAAAGTTTAAATGATCATTATATGTAGAGTTTGACGAAGCAGGCACTTTTCCTGCCATATGTTAAATAAACAACTAGTTACTGTGTACTATGTGGTGATGCAGGCTGATAATCTGCTGCTGAATAATATGATGTCATGTCAAGACTTGAACTATTTCCTTATATAGTCCTCGAGAAATAGATTCTTTTTTTTTGCCCACATCTGAAAATTCACAGGCAAATATGCAACCAATCATATCTTGCACAGATGCTAATACCCAGATGTGTGTGTTTCTGTGTGGAAGTAATCTATAGCGAGCAGAACTCTTGGATAGAGAAATCCTGTAAAAATACAGATTAGGCACACATAAGTTAACTACGTCTAACTAGCGTGCCAAGAATTTATAGTTTTATGGAATCTGTATTAGGTACAGAACTCTCAATATTTCTGTCTAAAAACTTTTCATTAGTGTACAAAAGGGAGAATGTAGGTTTCTGTAATAATCAGCAGAACCTTCCCATTTCATGTTCAACAAACCAAAATAATCACGTCTTTACTTCCAAGGGCCAACCCTTGCCCTCCAAACTCCCATTAGAAGCTAGCAGTTGAGTAATCCTATCTTTTAGCAATAAACTCTGCACTAAACCCATGCAATTTAACAATAATAATAAATAGCAAGTTTGCATGTTGGGTAGAATGTTTTGAGTGAGACTGTCCAATACTTGCTACGCTAAAAATCCAGCAGGACTGGATTTGGCCATTTGGATCGGCAACTTCGATGCATAACAGAGGCAGGAAGGAGTGCAAATGTAGACTTGTGTTTTCTTTTTTAAATGAGAAAATACCTACATCAGAGGAAACTTGTATCTTGTTCAGCTTTATACACCTTATACTCTCAGTAAATTAGGAGGGGCTGTTTTAAAATCAGGGACCCACAGGATGCCAAAGTCAGATGAAAACACAGAGCTGAAACCCAGGGTAAATACTTGCAGGAGTTCAAGCCATCATTTCTTACAAAACTTCCATTTAAGTCAATAACTTATCAGCCAGAGAAGAAAAGAAAACATTTCTCTCTGTGTGCCTGTGCGTGTTGTACATGTTCATATATTACATATATATATGCACGCACACAGGTACACATACATGCACACATAGATTTGGACTTAAATCTTTATAAATATGGCCTGAACCTTCTTTACGTCTTTTCATTAAATCAAAGGGAATTTTGTTGAAACAAAGGGTTCTGAACATTGCTGCATCAGATCTATTTCTTTGACAAATGATGAAACATGCAATAGAGTTGACAAGCACACCCTGTTGTGGTGGAGCTACTGAACATTTGGAGCCAGCAAAGAGAATATGCTCTTTATTGATGTGTAAGTTAAATTTTTTCATTGTCACCTGGTTTGTCGAACAAATTTGGTAGAAAGGTAAGTGCTAATTAGATTTTCTGTAATACCTTCGCTGATGGCTCAGATGATTTTACATAATTGGTGTAAAACCAACTTGAGTGAAGAAGGCCAGTGAAGAAGCAGCAAAGTCAGCAGGAGATAATACCTGTTGTAATATCCATTTTCACAGAAGGGGATATATGACATAGGAGCTTTTTGCACTTCTCTTAATGCTCCCCGCTGCCACACATTACATTAATCTAGTGTCTGCTTAGCAGAGATAGTAAGTGAGTAGCTTCTTGTTAGTTAAAATCTACAGCAGCATATACAGGGGAGAGGAGCTATCTCTTCCCAAATGCAAAGTATTAAGCCTTCGCATTCACCTACAACCGAAAGGTGAGTCCCCCTTTCGCTGTAGAAATAATAGGCCCCAACAAATGCGAGAACCACCACCAAACCCCATGACAGCCCGTGGGAACAGTTTTTCTCCATTCCTTTGTGTCTATGTTTGAGTTCCTTGCAGAAACCGGCCCAGCTTAGATATTAACTTCATATTAAGAAGATTCAGCCTTTTGGACATGTCAAAATACAGATTAGTTGTAATTGAGACACTATGGTCAAAACCAAGCAAAGCTGCAGGAAAGCAAACCGAGTTCTAAACTCTGGAGTTCAAGGGCAGAATTATTTCATTCTAACGATGTGGCCGTTCAGCGTGCTGTTGGTGCGCTCCTTGTCTGTCTCCAGTTCAGAGACCCAACATGATTACCTGAACTGATGTGTTATTTGAAAAAGGCTGAAAAGCGCTGCCCATGAAATCCCCCTTTTCTTGCCTCACTCCAACACTGTGTATTTTTCACGGACAGATGGTCATTGACCGATCACATTACTTTCTGGGTCTCTTCTGACGGCTGTTCAACCTCAGAAACAAAAAGGAGCAAGGGAAAGCTGCCAAGTCCATTTGCTTTATGTGACTCCTCACTTCAGTCACACAAGAAAAGGCCTTGTCTCTTTAACCTGGGCAGTTGATGCCTGCATTTTTTCTTCATATGTATCCTCTAAAACTGAGCTGTGGACTTGAGAGGAAACAAGCTTAATATGCCATGTGCTTCCTATTTGTTGAAGGTATCACTGCTGAAGCTCCGTTGGCATGCTAAAATGTGAACATTTTTGCAGTGTAGCAGGTTATGGAAGCTGCTCTTGATAAATTCCAGTAATGGCATTTTACACTCCACGTGCTCCTTTCTGTGAATGACAGATTGCCCTATTAGGTCTCTAAAGAAGCTCCTGACAAGGGTGATTCAGCACACGAAGGAAGTGGAACATGTGTCTAACTCAGTGTTTCTACATTCCCTAGCACATTTACACAGGACTGCGGTCTTGTTCTCTCATACACCAGAGCAAGAAAAAACTCTTCAGCGTAAGTTAGACACTCCTTAATAGCATCAGAGCCTCTGCTGATGTAAACCTAACCCCAAATATATGGATGTGTTTACCTCTTCTCCACTCTCGACTGATTCTAAAGGTGTACAAAGAAGTTCACCAGAAGTTTTTCCTCTTAGCCGGCCAGTAGGAAAAGAAGTAGGAAAAACCGTGGCAGAGAAACTAGAGGCAGATGATGTGGCTTGTTGGACAGTAGGGATTAGAGGTTCAACAACCTGCCTCAGTAACTACTAGAAGTGTTTGTGTTGAAAATAGAGTAACCAGGTAAAATATCAACATATTCTGTGTTCTGAAGGTGCTTTTTGCAAGAAGACAGTTCAAAACCTTGCCCAGTTGGACTCTTCCAGGCATAGAAATCACTGTTGGTTTTATCCATTCAGCGGAACCAATGGGAACAAAGTTCAAGGGTATAAATATAGAATTGTTTGTGATTGACTAAATACCTAAAACATGTATCATTAACCGTTAAGTGCTCTCTAAAACCAGCACATAGATCCAGTTGTAAATATGAGGCACACTGTGCCCGATTTAGAAACACTAAGAATAACCCAAACTTTTCTCAAACGCACAGTTTTAACTTTACTCAGATCTCTGTTTTGTGGTTTATTCTTCAGCATTCAAGGTAGATGTATGAGATTCCATTTCAAGCTTTAACTTAATGGCTTCACTTAAAAAACAAGAGAAAAGGAAAGTTATATGAATTAAACATTACATATGAATTGCCAAAGCACTTTCAGGAATTCCATAAGGAAGAGTAAAAAAAAAACAGAACGAAACCCCACACAGTTGCAGAGTTAGTAGCAACAAGGAATACTGCAGTTACCGTCTAAAGGTACACACTTTTCAGTCAGTCTTGGCTGGTGAAATGTAGAAGCTTAATGTGGATTACACTTTTTAAATCTTTCAACATCAAAAAATAGAAGAGATGTAGTGTGTTTGCATTTCAGAGTGCTTTGCATGCAATCTCAAGATAAATGAGAGAGACTGATTGTGTTTGTACCTGTGCCAGACGTTGTCGTTAGATATTGCTGTTTTGTTTCATCAGCCAGATGAACTTACCCAGGGACATCGATCAGATACCTACATTTAAAAGAACACACTGTCAAATTAGTGGATAGAAAGAGCACATTATGAGAGAGAAATTATCTGGTGAAAGATTTAGAGACTGACTCACTTGTGTTTTGTTTCATTAAATGTGGGATGTGGGGTAGTCCCCTTTCGTTTTCCTTTTAGCACGAACATTCATGGACTCCATTACAATATCAGCCTTATAAGAAACTAGCTGGCTCTGGATATGCACGAGCCTCCTTGGAAAAAATACAGCTCCCCCTCTTACAGACTCTAGATTCCCTTAAAATTTGGGGCCTGGGCTAGGCGACCCTACTGGCCTTCGTGGAGAGAATCCTGTGTACTCCAGTAGGTCTCACAGCTGCAAAGTCCCCTGATGTGTTGCAGGAGCCTTACAAAGTGGCCAGGCTGGTGGCGGCTTCTCCAAAGGGACAGAGAGGGGTTGTGTGCACCCCTCGAGAAGACACCGAATATATTCTAAAATGGGAAACACAAAAAGCCCTAGGAAAACTGTTTGGCTGTTGTCTTTCCCCTCCTCCCTCTTAGATGCTCTTGGAAGATAATCTTGGTTCTTGCACTTAAGGTCAAGGGAGCAGCTTGTGGTGGTAATGGACGGGAGAGGATCAGGCTGGAGAGTGGATGTATGTGAGCGTACAAGATGAGTAGAAAAAAGAAGAAAATAGATTAGAAAAGCTTCAGAAGTTAGAACTGACAGTATTTCATCTTTATTTTGGTAACACTGGGCAGTGTTGTTATTTGCGTTGGATAAAAGCTCTTGCTCTTCAAAAGACTTTGTCAAAGATGTATTTTATAAAAATGGTAAACAAAATACATTCTAAATACCTCATGTTTTGTGTATTTTAAGTGTTTGTCTTAGTGGTAATTTCTTGCTGTCTTATTTGTTATACACTAAGCATTTCTAGACAGAAAATACTTCTGCTCTCTGCTTGATACCCATATGATATCCCTATATTTCTCTCTCTGTGTGTATTTATATATATATGTACAGAAACCAGTGGACCCTGGAGCCCACCTCCACCCAGCACAGTAAGAGCAGACCGTTGTAGGCCCAGGCAAGAACTACACAACTCAGGCACCTCTGTGCATTTTCATCTCAGTGGCAAATGCTGACAGACCCTTGCCTAAAGATGTGAGGAAGCCTCAAGGTGGGGTGCCTTGGGAGAACCTGTGGCTGAGGTCTTCGCCACACGCGCCTGCTTGCTTGCTGCCCTCTAAGCAGCAAGACATCAGTAATTTGGTGTGATATCATGGTCAAAGAGCACAGCAGGTCATTAAGTGATTCACTTGCATTTGAGGTCATGGTAACTTTCAAGCGCCACACCTTAGGTCTCTTGAAAAGGGTTCACAGCAGGCTTTCACCCAGTAGAAACCCAGTGTTACTAGTCTTATACTCAGCCTTATTAGCCCTCATGGTCATTTGTTTATTGGAATGCTAAGTGTGTGCTCCTTGCTGTGAGGGGTCCTGGCAAATGAGCCATTCATCGAGTTGGGCAGGAGCACCCCAAATCTTGGTAGTACCCAGGCAGTTGCCGTTCCAAAGCCAGACTTCATGGCTAAAACTCACACTTCATAGAGAAAGTGCTCCGTATATGTTTTCAGCTTTGAAACCAAACACTTCCACACCTAGCCTACGCAGTAAATCAAGCTTTGGTGCTACTTTCCAGTCTGCTCCATTACACAAGTAGTCTGATTTAGTTTTATGGCAGAGATGTATTTTAGCTAAAACAGTATTTTTACGTGGAGTGGGGGATAAGCAGGACTATTTTATTCATGAAGTGAAAGGTTATGACATGGTAAGAGACAGGATAGGGAGTGCAGGTGCAGTACCAAATCCCTACCTGGCTGTCTCAGTACCTGGGCTGGTGCCTGGATTCCCCCACGTTCTGATCTGCAGCAGCACCACAACATATCAGAAACTCCCACAACAGCTTTCACTCCTCATATATCCAAAAAGACATTTCCATTAGTGCATGCAAAATTTTGCCCTAGGTCTTTTGGGAGCGAAAACAGCCAGCCCCCAAACCTACTGTACCATCCTCGGTTCCCAGATATATTAATTCATCATTAAAATTATTAAACAGTAGATGGCTGAGATGTATTATTACAAATGTGAAGTATTTCCTTTGATTGTTTAAAAATCTCTGGTTCAATTTGAGTCATCTATTTTTTTTTTCCTTTTACAGTTTTGAATGCTGCATCTTACCATATGTGAAAAGTTTCTTAAAGGTGTCAAAGTGACTTGTCATGGGTTTGGAATGAGAATTAAATTAAATGTCCATACTGTAGCATACTTATATAAATAATGAGATATTCCAGTATAAACCGTTCATTTGGCAGTCATTTCTACATCAGCAAGTACTAAGTGCTATAGAATTCCTGCCTAACTTTGACACATGCAGAGAAAATCAGGAAGGAAAATGTGTGTGTTTAGAATTTTATAGGAAAAGACAGCCCCTTGTAGTCTGTTGCCATGAAAGTATTTCTAGCTTTTTTGGAAATAGTGCAAGAGGTTTAAGAAAATGCTCTGGATCTGCAGCAGAATGCTGGAGCGTTCAGCTGCCTCCCACTGCAATCCAAAACTTGTTTCCATCATTTAGAAACAGAGAGAGTGGAAATGGATAATAAAATCATTAATGAGCGCCAAGAATGATTTATTACGGGTCGCTGCTTTTAAGAAAAAATACGTTAAATAAAAATTCTTCCTAAAATAAAAAAAAAATCTTTCCTATTGAACATTGGGCAGAATTTGCTTTATTAGTGTATTATATCACCACATTGCCAGGTCTGGCATTTCTCATACAAATAATGTTCCAAAGTGCTAGCAAGGCTTGTGGGCTGCAGCACAAACCATGTTAGGAATACTGCCTGTAAGGAAACACAACAGTAGCAAAGCTCCTTTTGCTGGCATTCTGGAAATAGCACTGGAGGACTCTCTTACCCTGCATCAGCTTCATAAAATTGCATCACATCAAGCTAACAATAATCAAAAACCGGTAATAGATTTTTAGTTCCAAACTATCTTTCCAACTGCCTAGATGTCTTAAACCACTTTTTAGGTTATGAGTCTTTCTCACTCACAGATCCATTCATACATACTTTGAGAGCACCAGAGGTAAATAAAACCTGTCTTCTACATGGATTTTATCACCTAGACAAGAGGCACCTGGTATCTGTTAAATTGACACCCTGATTTGTTGGCAGTAGGCCTCAGGACTGATCCTGCACCTGTTGAAGACCATGCCCCAGACCCCAGGCTACCAGAGGTGTGCAGTCTGGCCCAAAGCCACCACGGACCTTCCTCATGAGTAAAGACACCCTTCAGGTTTGAGTCTGGGACGTGCTGGTTGGGACGTGAGAGAGGGCTTTTGCTGGAACCAGGCATGGTTCTGTCTATCTGTCTATCTGTCTTTGTATTTGCACATGATTCATCTCCAAAAACTTTAACCAATGCCTTAAATGATCTCTGAAATCTCTCTGGATTAAGAAATAAATAAATAACCCATTCCAATATTTGCCTGTGCCTCAGTGACTTAAAAAATTAAAATCATTTGGCACACAGTGGAATCAGCGTTCATAAATACAGCTAATAGCTTGTAGCTGTTCAGAGATTGCTTCGTGTAAATGCAGAAGTGTCTCTAAGTAATTTACAGGTGCATTGTAGTTAGCTTCAAAACCATGAAATCACAAGCTTTCAGCAAATAATTTGATTTAGTGTCAATCTTCATTTAATCATGCAAAAGAAGATAATTTTATGTTTTTATTGCAACAGATAGCTGAAGTTTAGAGGCAGGAGGCACAAGCCTTCTACTGCACTCTTTGCAACTGTGTTCTCAGCCTGTCAGGAAGAAGAAATATCTATCTGGTGGAATCTGGGGAGCAGCAGATCCCTGGCAAGGGTAGTGGTGTCCCTCTGCCACCCACCCCAGGTCTGGGTTGCACCTGTAGCATATAGGAATGCGTGATGGCACCAGGCACCCCAGATGACTCAAGAACACAATAAAGAGGAATTTCACGAGTTGATAAGTTGGACTCAAGAGGTATATTGGAATAGGAAATATTAGCTTCTTACATTCTTTTTGGCATCTTCAATGCACCCTTGTAATAACGCAGAAGAATTTTGTTTCCTTCCATCTGCTGGGGATAGTTTACTGACAGTTCATTACTCACTCGGCTGTGGGTTGTATAGATTTTATTAATTAAACATCTATTTCTGTAAAGATTATAGACCTGCATGAAGCAACAAAGTTGCTCTGAGCTTTTTGCTTAAAATCCTCTCTGACAGGCAATCTCACTAAGTATTCCCTGATCTGAACTCTGTTCTTACGGCATAAGAATATGTATCAATAACTCAAGGGTACAAATGTGTCAAGGCGTTGCAATTATCCTCAAAACAAACATTGCCAAAAAAAGGACACAAGCTAAGCTGTAGAAAAACATTGTTATGACACTCCAGTTTACCTTGTCCAACATTGCATAATGATATATTTATGATGAGTTCGTAGCAGAGTCTGAAGCCTTATTTTTTTAAAACGCCTTAGCTTTTGTGTCCCCCTCTGTGTCATGGCTTGGGGTGGAATTAAAACACAACTAGAGCCATATTGCACAATATGGTTTTAAGCAGATTTGTCACAGAGCATGGTACATCCCACAAACTCATGTAAAAAACCCTCGGAGCTGCAGCTCCTGCCCGCTCCGCACTAAACTGCATGGACACACCAAGTGGGACAGCTGTGGGAGGGGATGTCAGCAGGTACCGAAGCACTTGGGACCTCTGCTCCACTGTTTCTTCCTCTGAACGTTGGCCAGGAGGTTTCTGTTTCAGAGGCTGTTGGGGTAAGAGATGAATGGGGCAAGCTGATTAGGTATTGGCTACTGATTCTAGCACTGTAGAGAGGTAAATGTCAAGTAAAACTCATTATTTTATTACAGTATCATAGTCTTTTTAATATATTAGACTCTGAAGACTTTTGCAAGTCCCAGAGGAATATTTTGATTTGTTCATTTGAAAAAAAAAATGCATTCTAAGAGCGTTCATGGAGATCTAATATTTTCTAGTGTTAGCATTTCTATTTTTATGCTGCTCTGCTTTTCCCCAACATCTTATTTCTCCATTAATTTTAATTAGGCTCTCACTGGATTTCAAGTACAGTTGAAGTACAGAAAAGGGAAAGGTTTCTTGCCAAGACTGACCAGGATGCCACAGAGCTACATAGTCCCCCATCTTCCCACCCTTCATGTATAGAGGTTAATATTTTCATACATACACACACACACACACACACACACACACACACACACACAGAGAGACTCAAAGGCTCATGAAATCTGTAGTGTGCTGACAAGTTCTTATATTAATAAGATAGCTAATTATCAAATTGTAACACAGTCACCCAGATTTCCCCTTGGCTCTTAATAGATTGCATTGTGCCATTTAAAGTGTTGGTGGTGTTAGATTCTCAGTGCCAGGAGAAGGACACAAAGGGGCACTAAACCAGTGTCATCAGCCCCTGGCAACAGCTGGCTAAGGGGGCAGTGCCCTCCGAGCCGATGAACACAGCCTTGCAAGCCAAAGAGAATTCCTAAGGCCATGGACATCCTGGTCAGCCAGGGAAGCTCTGAGGTGTCTTCTAGCTTTGTATTCAGATTGACTTCCAGTCGGTTGCAGTGCAGGTGGTATTGTATTACTTGTGCTCCATGAATCTGGCTTTGGACTAAGAAGGGTCATGCTGGTCACCATGGATGAGCCCTTCATGTGTTTGGTATTCTTATCATAGCTAGACAAATCATTGGCCGTGTCCAAATGGAAAATTCATGAGACATTTGCAAGAGAGATACCATTTCTGTCAGAGACGTGGAACGTGAGTTGATTCTTAAAATTAGATGTTTGTTCTAATTAGTAACAATACATTCTTCTGGATAAAGTGTCGGAAGGAGGTATTGTTTGCTGCAGCCCAATTCAAGGCCATGTTTGACTGTCATTTTAAAGGGACAAGGCACACTCTTTCTGCCTGAAGCTATGGGGAACAATGCCACTTTCACAAGGCTGAACGGGACAGTCTCTGGGCTGTCTGGGGTAGCACTTTAAATTACTTTTCAGTGCAACCCTGGGGGCTATGTGTGTGGGAAGGGGTTACAGGCAGAGGACTCCTCCTGGCTGTGTACCTGCCCCTTACCCACCTCTTGTGGGACAGCTCCCTTCCCATCCCCTCAGCTACCCAACAGCACGCTTTCTGCAATGGAAATCCCACTCAGAGCACTTCCCTCCTCTTTTCTGGCTAGGGAAGAGCAACAGGGCATTTCCCTCCTCGCCTGCCTTTCTGTAACACCTGGCCAAGGAAGAGAGAGAGGAGGCGAAAAGCCCCAGAGCCATGTCTGCTCCCTCCTCTTTTCCCACCGCCTGGATGAGGGAGAAGGGGAACGGGTCACAGTCCTGCTCCTTGGCAGGATCCTGGGGCAGAGGCTCAGAGTAAGGAGGAAGGTGGCTGGGGCTGCAGAGCTGACTTGGACACTGGGACAAACCCTCTTGCTGTACAGGCTGCTACACAGGGATGAGAGTTCCTTTGGGTGAAGTTGTGTTGTTTTTAATACTATAGAAATACTGTACGCCCTTGTCTTGGGTGCTGAGAGCTTTCCAAATTCTCTCAGGACCATGCCCTACCTCTTAGGTAGACCTTAGAGAAGAAGTTTACTATGTAGAAATGCAAACTTACTCAATTCCCCACTACTCAAAAGTCCTTGAATGGGATCCAGATGATCCGGGATGATGAGAAAGACAGACTGAGCCATGGTTGCAGTCAGGGTGTGTTCCAACAGCGCTTCTACTCACACAAATATTTACTTCCAAGAAATGCAGAGGTACACATTCTGCAAGACGTGGCATCACTTTCCAGTGTTCATAATCGCCTGATCAGTGTTTGGTTGATCTGATAGCTGCCTGAAGTATAGGTTACAATGAGTTATCACACTTTTCTGGCAGCACTGAGTGGAAGGAAAAAGCTGTGAGAGAAATGATCTATAGTCCTCAATTGCATGAACTTGGAATGGCAGATAAGAAACAGTTCCATTATTTCCATCTGCAGAAGGCAGCCATCTTATATCTCTATGATCTTTTCTGTAGATAAAGGTGAAATAAACCTCTTGCCTTACAGAAAGCCCTCTGTCCCCTTGGTTCTGAGCATAAGCTCCCCTGGCGGCATAACAGGCATAATAGTGAAAAAGCAGACTTTTATTAATGCCTCCCAAAGAGAATATGCATTTAATCATATGCTTCATTTTAAGCTTGCGCTTGAACTTCAAACACTTTTTAATTTTGGATGTTAATAAAAATGTTTTGTAGGATCAAGCTAGTAATTCATAAGTATATTTATAGCTATTATTTCCCAATTCACTCAATTTCCAACCGATTCTTATTGGCAAAGAGAGACACAGGGTTTTCTGTCACTGCTAGGCTTTCACAACAACAAAGGTCTCCCTTCAGTCTCTTTCCAACAAGATTGGATTGATTAACTACGCTACTGTTTATTTTGCTGTACCTGCCAAGTATATGGCAATGCAGAAATAGGGAAAATTAGCCTAATGTGAATATGTGGACAACAGAGAATGCCAGAACAAACATCATCCCTGAACATGCAACAATTCCCATTTAATTTCATTGAAGGACACCAGTGTCGAAGACACATGTCCCAGACAAACAAAGAAAATGTCAGTTTCTAATTCAAGTTGACCATTTTGTAACAAAATATATTGAGAACATTTATCAGAAAATAGTCTTGCTTGAAAAGTAAATTACACCTTTTGGTAAGGAAAGCTGAAGGCATGTTACACTTTTCGGACCTTAGGATCTTGTTTTAGCATTAGGATCCCAAAAGAAATGTTCAAACTTATACTTGTGTGAAGGATGTAACAGAGTGAGGGAAGACAGGCAACTGCAAGACCAGTCAAAGAAATTGTTCTTTCTGCTCCTTCTTTTCAACTTGATGTTGTATGTGGAGAAATACTGAAGAGTGCTGATGAGGGAAGGGAAAGAAGGTGATCTTCCGCTCTGGAAAACCAACTGTCTTTTCACGTTTCCCTTTCTCCCTTCCCTCACTGTAATTTTACATACCCATCAGTAATACTCTAGATATGTGCCTGGACACTTTGGCCATGAGCCTATCATCATGTATGGATGTCCTTCAGTTTCAGTGAAACTTTTCTATGGATGCACACAAAGAATTGAGGCAAGCAATGACAGAAAATAGAAATTGCTGCAGCCATTTCCTTTCAGATTGAACAGTGATCTTTTAAATAACAGTTAAATCTGTTTTTCTGCTGATTGTAGTATCAGTAGCATCCTCAGAAAGCGGGACTGAGATCAGAGCTGAGGTTCAGGATATGTACTGCACAGGGAACACGATTACCTATTTGCTATATATCCCAACTTCACATAAAAAAAATCCGAACACAGTTATTACTGACAAAATTGTAGGTAAGAGTTCAAATCAAATCCTAAGAGCAACCACTGGACTTTGAGTGGTTTGGAGCAGAGCATGGAGCTGTATTTCATATGCAGTTCTTGATCAAATCAAAAGCCTGTTTCACATTTTCTTTGAATTACGAGAGTTCAAAATCCAGATGATAACTTTGCTGTTCAGTGGAGATATATTCATTGGCATTAATGTTTCTGAATGGATTAACTCAGCCATTGTGGAATACATATCCTGCAGTTTACTTCATGATAAGCTTGAGCAGTGTCAGAGCAAACATTTTGGAAATTTTCCAACAGAAAAGGCTCGCTCATGGAAACTAAGTGTTCTGTAGAAAAGCTGTGAATTTGATGAGTCTACTGAAAGAAATCCAGCAGGCATCTGACCAACACCTGGCTATTTTTCAGTCACTTCACCTACCTTTCTTTTCCCTTCCAGGACCTACCAGCCTCCATGGGCCCACAGGGCTCCACAGAAGGACTGGGAAAAAGCAAAGGCAGTTTGGGGTTTCTGGGGAGCAGATTTTGGACAATAGCTCCAGAAACTTTCACACTGACAGTGCTCGACTGTCCCTTAGATGAAGTACTGTAGTAGAATTTTTGAATGCATGTCCAACAAGCGTGAAAGTTTCCTCTCCACCTTCATCTCTGTGCTCCCCTGAGAGGAAATTCATTCTTGACGGGTATCTTTGCATCATCGTGCTGTTCCACCACAACTCTGCCTCAGTGGTCCCTCAGTAATGCCAAAGCTCAGTTTCCAGGTTCCTGATGTCTGTGACTGTACCACCAGGATCAGACTCATGGGGGAAGGTGAGCTCAGCGTGGGCTCCAGCTTCCCACGACACACTGCTGGGCACAGGGCTGTTCAGGTCCTTGGGCCAGGGCCACCTCCTCTCCTGATTTATCCTAAGGCCACCAAAGAGGCTTTGAGGGCAGTTTTCGGGGTTTTTTTTATGTACCAGAGAGAACTGTTCAGCAGAGGCTACTGACTGTGTCACAGACCTCCAGCCATTGGATGGAAATACACATTGGTAGTTACTGAGACATACTAGATAAGACCTCATGACCTGGAAATGGAAGGCTTTCTATATAAACCATTTACTCAAGAAAAATTATGCCACAACAAGAAATAGGCTTACTTTTCATCATCTCTATTTATTATAACTATCGCTAACTTTTTCCTCGATAACTTGATTTATGAAGTTTGTGACAAATTGCTTGCTTAATTGAAATATGTCAGGTTTCTAAATACTGAAGTTAATTATTCCTCCTTTTCTAGTGGAGACTGACCTTTAATTGTACAATATTAATCCACATATTGTATGAATTATGCGAAATACCCATTTTCTATGTAGAGAGAGGCATGCATGTGTTATTGTAGTGGAGTACAGTTACCTAATTATTTTTAATTTAGGATATCAGTTTAATTAAATACTTGGAGAAACCAAGCTTTTTCAGGAAATTTGCAATTACAATCAATTTGAATGTACAGCTACATTAATATGGTGACAAGCCCAATAATAAAAACTAAGTAATTATGGGCAGGTGCTGAACAGATGTGTAAATAGAAGGTCTCTGCGTGGAACATTGTTATATATCATTTTGAAAAGCGAAAGAAACCTGTTATCCATAGCCATTCATATATGCAGTCATAATCAGTCACAAAAAAGTTAGTTCTTTGAATTTAGATAAATCATTTAAAAATGTGTATGGCACTTATGCTTTCATTTTCTGTTTCTGGAAAGAAAGTCTAGTTGATTGAAGACTGCTGCTCTACTGTACTCAAAGAGTCTGCCGCACTATTGAAATATATTCTTCTTTCAACACATTTATGATGAGTGGTTTTCGAGTTTGGAATGGTTTAACAGTCAAAACAATTCACATTCCATATTAAAAGTTGAGATTTATTTAAAGAAGGGGGGAGGCTAAGACTAGTTTAGAGTTGTTTGCTCAAGTTATCAGATTGCCAAAAGCCCAATTTAACCTCCAAATAGTTGGAAAACAGTGAAATTGCATTACTACTGTGAATTGCTTCTAGATATATTTACAGCAGTGATTTGGGTTTTGTGTTTTTTTTTTTTTTTTTTTTTTTTTTTTTTTTTGCAAACCAGTATATTAAAATATACTTTTTCAGGTCTTCTGTTTTTGTGTGAGATCTCTTCTTGTGCAGCGTGTTAGAAACAATCATATCTGTGATACAAGCAATTAAGTTAAACTGAAATGGTTTCTGTAACAATCATATAGAAATCCCAAGGAGAAATTGGCATCTAAGGAAAGATGCACATGAGTCAGTCCCCTGGATGGAAAGGGGTCCCCTAAGCTACCTGTGGGAGACCACAATGTCTAAAGTAGCCATGTCTAAACAAGAGGCATGTCTAAATCAGAATCTTCCAGGAACTTAGATGCTTTATTCCAGACTGCAGGGATCTGCTTTTCTCTCCTCAAAGTTCACAGCTCTAAAATGGATCCCAGTGGCCAAGGCAGGCCCTTCTCAAGCAATACTGGAAGAGAATTAAAGTGATTTTTCTCATTCTCAGGAATAGCCACTCCAGCTGTTGGCCCTATGGAAAGCTGTGAGAGGCAGCTGGAGTTGTGCACCATTCACTTCCTTATCCCACCATGTGCAGGACCACCGTCTTATCTGGAAAGGGAGCAATAATTGACACATCTGGAGAGAGATTACTAATGAAGCAGTACTAGCGCTGCTGCAATAAAAACTGTCTGGACAGATTCCACTCATCTATTTCATTTGTAAAAGGTTAAACTTTAAGAGCACATACTTGTATTCCAAATGTGCTATGAAATATTTCAGGTGGGGAGGGAGAAGAGGTGGGGAATGCAGCCTTGCGCCCTGCAGATCCCTGCAGCTGAGTAGTCCCCGTGGATCACATAAATGGCAGTAACTTCTATACTGTATGCTGGTATAGCACTTTTCTATACTACCACAAGGCAATAGTGAGCCTGCAGCCAGTATTAGAGCAGAAGGACGACACCATTAGGTATAACAACCTATACCTTTCCCTCAGCTCCCGACTCCCAAGCTACTTCAAGCGTTGTCTGTAGAAAATGAAAAATGAAGCAGTAATTGTTTCCTAGGAAGAATGAACAAATTCCAATCAGTGGGGAGGGCAAAACGGTCTCAGTTTTACAGTGGAAATCCTCAGGAAGAGTACTGCCACCACGTGCTGTCCTTGCTACAGGAGCACGGCTGAAAGGATGGGCAGGCCCTTTATGCTCAACACGTTTCGGCTACTGGACAGGAGAGGATTATTTTAATGAAAGACTTTGTGTTTCCAATGAGAAGGATTGGAACACAAAGGTTTTGGTTTTGCCAGGGCAGCACCTAATGGTTAGTCAGACTTTAAATAGGAGTTGTGAGAAAGTGATGAGTGCAGGATTTGGTCCTGTATGAGGTCTGGAATTTCTTTCTTTATTACGTGGAACACAGTAAGGCAGAATATAAAACAAACCTCAAATAGTCTAGTATGGAGAGATTTTGCTTGTCCTTCTAAAAAAAAGTGGCCTGGATTCCCTGCATCTCCACAGTCAGCCACGCATATCTCATCCTGGCTCTGCATTCCCTTTCCAACGGCTCCTGTGATCTCCCAGTTCGTCCACATTTGGGGTCTGAAGAGGCAAAAAGGTAGATTTCAGAAGAATTTAGGGAATATCCATGCCACGGGTGCAGAGAAACACAAGCCAGGTCAGCCCCAGTGGTGGTGCAGAGGTAGCTCTTGTGACCCACACGAGTTAGCACCAGGAGCAGAAGCAGGATCACTGCTTCAGCGCCACGCTGAGCCAACCTGGCAATATCCCTCTGCGGTTGCACCAGCAGCTGTGCGTGACTCCACAGCCCACTGGGTGAGTGTTAGGGCAGGAATCTTTGCAACACAGCCCTTGCCACACAGGCAGGCATAGCAGTAGGTGTTCAAGTTGCTTTGGCCCCTCCGAAAATCTTTGAGTGACCCGAGTACTTGTGGCCTCGGTCCCCTCAGCAGAGAACCCAGTGGCTTCAGCTGTGTTTTAGTTGTGCGGGAATTGTTTGGGCTCACTACTGTTGCCACAGCTGCTAAAGGAAAACATTTAGTTAAAAGATGAGGGTAAGCACACATTATAGATGTAAGCATATGGCTGTCAAGCTGCTGCCCGACAGCTCCCATAGTTATGTGGCACCTTATGTTATCCAAAGCACTTGGAATATTTTAGATAACAAAAGCTAACGAAGACAGCTATTACAGCTTTATGCTGCACTTGCTTCCTGATAGAGTTGCCAATCCAGTGCTTTGAATTCTGTGCCAACAGCTTTGACACAAGTGAAAGAGCAAGCTGTGCTTTTAACAGATGCAAATGCTTTGGTTGCAGCGATCGCTGCTTTTTCAAAATCATTATCACATATGTGAGATTTCAGACGCATACTTTTTTGGAAGCAGCAACATTCACGAAACAGGAGCAGCTTTTCCATAGCACTGGCAAGCTTTGAAGGGGCAAAAGCAACTGGCATTATCCAGCAACTATTTTGCTGTCCCACAAGCGCTTGTGTTGAACAGACACGCAACACGTGGTTGGCACTGCTGGAAATGTCCCGCATTGCAGCCACAGCGTGCCACCAGCAACAAGCCATGTTGTTGACTTTCAGGGCATTTGCAGTCCTTTCACTGATGATTGTGGAATGAAGACAAACACAACAGCATTACACATTCAATTACTGATTAGATATTCTAGATTTGAGAACAGTTCATCGTCTAGTCTTAGCCTTTCTCACTCTATTTTTCCATGTCCCAGTCTACAGTATAGCTTCCAAAATAGTGTAAAATTCCTTGCTTTGCTTGAACAAGGTTGTCACAATGCCCCAAGAGTTTGATACCACCTCTTCGGTTCTTTTAATGGTAATTTTAGTAGCAGGAGGTGCATGGAAAATTTGTTATGTCTGTGAAGGTGATGAATATAACCTAAAGATACTGTAATGCATAAGACTGTCTTCCACCAGAGAATCACAACAGCTTTTCTTTTGTCATTAAACATGAACAATGTTAATTCTAAACCTTTGTTTCACACAGGCCGGATCTGGCAAATCTTGGCACCGTATGCTATTCATCAAAGAAAGAAATAGTCCAGACTTTTTAAAGCCTTGACTCTACAAGTGTGTGTGTGTTGGGCTTTGAATGGTACATGCTGTATAGTCCAATGCAAGTGAAGATTGCTCTGAGGAACCAGTGAGGCTCTGCTCTGAGTCACCTACTAAACAGGAGGAGCAGGTCCTAGCGTAATTCCTTACTTAAACAAATCCATGGTTAAAGCAAAGCATGGTCTGACTGGGAAACACTATGCCAAAAATTGTGGTTTTTTGGTTGACTGGGAAAAATAATTTTCCTGTCATCTTTTTGAAGCTTTGTGAAAAATGAAAAAAATATATTTTGCAAAATGAAACCTTATTTCAAGGTAAAAAACCCCAAGTTGTTATATTTTCAGTTAACTGTTCATCAACCTTCCTCCTTCCCACAAGGTTTGCTATCTTTTCTGCAGTAAAAGCAATGTAAGGAGGTCAGCACAGATTCTCCAGGACATACTTTTCGGTAGGAAAATAAAAAGAAGGTTCAGGAAAATTTTACTCTGCTGATGGAGAAAAGCCATGTCCTAGAGGACGAAGACTGAATCTTCAGGTACAGACATTACAGTCTCTGTTTGCCCTTTGTAGAGTAACTCGCCAGGGAGTTTTGTTCTCAACAGCTCCTGCTCCCCTTCTCTTTCTCTCTCTCCTTCCCTCCTTCTTTTCCTCTTTCCATTAGTGGATTTCGTCACATTCAAACCATCACTTCTGAATGTGTGGCTTGCAGATTAATATAAAAAGAAAAATATATGTTCCCCATAATCCAATTCTCTCTTATCAGGACACTGTCAGTTTCCTAGTGACTGTTCTGGCCCAAGTCACAAGCAAAGTACAGAGATAGTTCCCTCTCCTCTTTTGTTAAAAAAATTTACAAAAGTTAGTCTGCACGTAGTAACTCTGATAGAGCTGGAGGGTTTGTCCCAAGAAAAAAGACATTCTTTCTGGGCATAAATTGTCTTTGAGCCTTGTGTTTTTATGCTGTCCATTTGATATAAGCAGATGACTGTCTTTACAAGGCTCTCTTAGTCAACCGAATCGCCAGGTAATTTAATGGCTCTTTGGTCATTTCCTTACTGCCAAGACGAGTGACTAATCTGCTGTCAAAATCTATGGCAGTATCATATGGGCAGCCGCTATAGCGCACTCTGACGTTGTGGACTAGATCTTCATCCCTTCCTAGCTGCACCTTATGTCACTCCGGTATCAGGTGGGACATCTCAGAGGAGATGACAGCATGCTGAGTGTAGGTGGCAGGCAGGAGGTTGGCTCAGGAGCAACTGTGCTCATCCTTGGCCAGCGGAGGTTATCTATAGGTGCACACTACCCAGAATAGCCTCACATTTTAAGCCTCACAGAGCCCAAAGAGAGCTTGTAATGAGGGCCCTCACATTTAACTTAAAGGTAATCTGTCCTATCACATCTCAGCTGATGAAAAAAAAAAAAAAAAGACTTTTGTCTTACAGTCCTTATTTTCAGCAGACATGGTCTCTTCCCTGACAAATGCAAGGAGATGCAGGAAGAGTCTGATAACATTTCTACTTGCACTAGGTTTTCACATATACATCCATCTGTTCTGATTTCAGAGACACTCCTCACTTATTCGTGTCTCTATATAACATCACCTACTCACACAGGCTACTCTAGACTTTAATATAAGGTAAGATTCAGGTGTTTAAGGCACCTGGATGCCTAAGGTACTCAGAATATGCCTCCTAGGATATCCCCTATTAGGGTTCCTCCTGCCAGGTCTCCAGAATATCTTGCTCCCAAACTTTCTCCTAAGGTATTTAGCTATAAGCTGAGACAACCCATTAAACCAACTTGTGAACCTCAAAAATGATCAATATGTATCGCAACATGGAGATATCTGGCTGACAAAAAACAGTAAGCAGGGCTTTCAAGCTCCGGAGGATACACGAAGTCCATTATTAGATTATTTCTATCATTAGACCAACATCTGGCTCTCAGCTTCTCTCATGATAGTCCTGTGGTTGGGGTGCTACCTCAACTTGCATTTTCATAAGCTACACTGTTCAGTGATTTATATCAGTCTGCTCTTAATCACATTGTGCCAAAATTAACCAACTGTAATTGCCACGCATGGCAGGCCGTCTTCTGGAAAGGACATAAATGAGATTAGCTATCAGGGCAGGATGGAGCTGCATAACTATGAAGTGGAAGAGCAATCTGTGCGCTAGCTTGGCCTCTACCCCATTATGCAAGTGAAAGAGCATGGCACTAATGGGGAGAAAGAGAAGCTGAAGTATCCATAACTTCATCCTTTCCCCCCTCCTCTCCTCAATTTTCATTCTGTATATTTTTCAGCTGTAGAGAAATGAAAACATCTTTATTTTTGTTTCATTTCTCAAGCACTCTGTTTACAAGATCAATTCAAAAACGTAACTTCAAATCTCAAAGTACTTCCCCTCTCTTCCTCCCATAATTTCAGTTTGTCAGCAAAAATACACCCATAAACCCATCATGTTCGCATATGTGTGTACAGCATCCAAACCGCACTGTGCTTTGCAACGTGGTGAGAGCTTTTGCATAGCTGGAGGGAGCAGAGGAATGGGATCTGAAAGGTGGGAAACCTCCCGAGCATACCATTTCCCTTTTTGTGCTTCAGATCCAACACTGACTGAAGTCAGAGAGCAAGTTTCTAGCAGTTTCAGTAGGCTTTGGAACAGGCTCTAATGATGGAGCTAGCAGAAGATATTTAGTTACAACATCAGCTTCATAATAGTTGCCAATGTTTTTTTAACTAGGAAATATTAGCAAATGCGATAACACAGCGAAATGTGGTGACAATAGGAATACTGTTCATATCTTGTTCATTCAAGTTATGACACAAAGTAGAAAATACTATTAAAACCATGTGGTGATATTTAAAGTATCTGGCTTTGTTTAAAGCTACCCTTGTTTTGCAAGATCAAAGGTAAAACAAAGTCTTTACAAATCATTTTGTTAATCAGACAATGGTGACACAAAGATCACTGTGAGCATAAAGGGGAGAGGGAGCCTGGCTTTCCTTCTGCTGCTGCAGAAGTGAAGGAGAAGGGGATTAGGACGGGGAAAAGGGCAGAAGAAGAGCCTTCCTCCCCACTTCAGGGCTCTCTCTGCGTAAACCAGTTATAGGAGTGGACTCTTGGAGGTCTTCCCTGGAGGGAAAGAGTGAGGTTATCACGCAGTTAGTTGGCCTCAGAGCTAAAAAGAAAACTGCCACATGAGCCCAGCCTTGAAATACAACCAATGTAGCCGGTAATCAGTAACAGCTTTCTCCTTCAGTGGAAGATGCAAGAAACCCACAGCACGTTCTCAGTAATAGTTTTGATGCATGTCTTGCTATCAAGCTGTTCAAAGAGAAACTTAGGGCCCAAAACTGTTACAGCTATACTCTATACCCTACAGAGTTAGATCCTATAATCCCATTGATGTATCTTCCTTTTACTTACGGTCAAAGGTTTGCCAGATAAAGACTGATTTATTGTTTATACTTCTATAATTACCACATGGAATTTAAACCCTTAGATCTAGCAAACACCTCCTCTTGTAACATCACACCTATTCTTTCCTCTTTCTCTATTTCTCTCTGCTCACATCTTTTCCTCTTGTATCTCCATCCTTTGATGTTCAAACCACTGTCACAATTAACATGTGCCAACTGGTCCTGGTCCCCATCCCCATCCTTGCTTCACTCTTCCACCCCCGCCAGCAGGAAGGCAGGGAAGCATCACCCCCTCACCGCGCTCCCCCCACTTGTGCCTTTTCTCCGCTGCATGCAGAAGAGGAACGAGTGGCAACCAGCTTGGGGTTCTGCTTACACATGTCCGTTGATGAATGGGAATAATCGACAATGGCCATATGGAACAAAGAGCCCCAGACAAGCCCAGTGTAGCCTGACAGAGCACCTACTAACATCAGATCAGGCACCAAAAGCCACCAGCAGAAAAGGTATGTCTACAGTCCTCCCTGGTGCATTAATGGCTCTTCAGGATACAACAATAGCAAAAGATTGCTGAGATTGATGCTAATAATATGCCTGCTGTTTCAGAAGTATCTTTCATGCTCATTATCTATCTAAGTCAGATTTAGATGTTATTTTACTAGGACCAACAAATGAAACTTTGAAGGAGCTTCCTCTTTTAGGTGGGAGGACAGACTCAATGCAGTAACATTTGGCAGATAGATGTGTAAGCCAAAGCTCTGCCCAAGCAAAGGTGAAAACTAATCTCCAGAACAAAGAGCAAATTTCATTTAGGCCTAAATCAGCTATGAGTAATCTGCAGATAGTATGACCTAATGCTTGCCGAAATGTGATTACTAATTTTGTAGACATGATGTTTAGAAAAGTATTCCATAAGCTAGGACATCATATGTGGGAAAAGGTCCGTCACTGAAGTTCTCAGCACAGTCATGCACTATTTCTAATGGGCACAGAGGGTGAATTTTCAAGGATGCTCAGCACTAACTCAACTCTTGCTGCAATTCCTGCTGACTGACTTCTGCTGGAGTAGGAATAGGCCAATGCCAATCAATTCTTAGAAGACTTCACACACGCTTAAAGAGCAGTTCTGGCTTTGTTCAGCGAAGACTGCCAATGGGACAAATCCTGCAACATGGAAGCTGAGATGTTGTGGGAAGCACAGCAATACCATGCAAGCATGGGCTGTCATATATGAACCAAGAGGTAGATTTTTAAGCCTGAAGCAATTGGGATGTCCTCATAATTAGAGAGTTTATTTAGATTTCAGCTCAGGAGATACCCATCCTCAGGTCCCAGCCATATGACTGAGTTGTTTCAGACTAACAAGTCACTGATTCATAGTATCTGAGTCTCTATTTCAAGCCACAGGTGCTTTGGCTGCACTTAGCCCATATTGAAAGATGACAAACACAGAGACAGTTACTGAACCTTTTCTGAGATATTTTGTCTTAATCTAGTCAGTAGTGAAAGATGGAACACACACAATTACTGAGGATTTTTGGCCCAGAAAGCCTCTTAAGCAGTAGATACTTGGCATATATTTGACAAATATTTTATATGATTCCAGCAAAATACCTTTTGAAATAGGTCTTAATTCCAAGCGCATGGGTTGAAGTCCTTACATGAAAAGCACATCTTACCACATGGCAATCAGGACTTTGCTCAGCCAGTATTGCAGTTTGACACAATTTCATGCATATATCTGCAGGGGAAAGCGCATCACAATTTAACCCATTTCTTTCAATAATACTGTCTTTCATAGGTAACTAACTCATGTTGTGAAGCTTCTATTTCCCAACACTTTGCTAATATTTTTGTTAGAGCGTTTAAAATATTTATAGCAAGTCCTCATCTTTATTATAGACTCAGTTATCAACTGAGAAACCTCCTTTTGCATAGGAAAATTCTGCTAATTATGACACGCTGGAAATCTACCACAGAGTTTATCTGAGAGGCTCGAGAATTGGTGCGAATCGGTACGGAGCAGCTGGATGTAAATCAACTGCAAGTCCTCCTAGTTCTGGCACAGCTCTTTGGTTAGACTAATTTTTTCAGCTGAGAATTGCTCCTAGATCAAGGATCCAGGCTTTGGAGCAAGCACAGCAAAAATATTACTAGCAGATAAATAACATCTAAATCATTGATGAGTGCCCAGAATATATGACCACCTTATAGTTAAAATATGAAAGAAGGGCTTTTATTAGTTTTACAATCGTGACTAATATTTTCAAGTAATGCCAAATGTTTTACAGATGTTGATAGGAACAACTGCTGACTACAGTGTACTCCAACCCAGAACCGAACCAAACCCTTTGGAGAAATCCAGATCAGAACTTTGCAGCCAGCCTTCCTGTAAACCTAATCACAAACAGCAAAACACTGTAAATAATACCAAGCAAATCCAAAACCCAACATCCCATTCAAGGTTTTGGGGAATTTGCTAACTTTGCTGACGGCTTCTTGTGAAGGGCTGAAACAATGATGTTCTGCATCTTGAAGCAACACAAGTCAGTGAAAGTCCTGTCTTGGAACTGCATACAGAAAAGGGAATCTTGTTAAAGTGCTGGCAGGGTATTGCTGTGATGTAATAGATGTTATGTGCTGCATTAAATTATTTTGCACATCAAGCATCTACTCTGCGGAAAAGACATATCACATTCTGGTGTCTGATGAAGACGATGTCTTAAATGCAAGGAAGCAAATGCTGAACACCAGTTTAAAATTCACCATGCCTTCTTGAGCTACGCTATGAGACTAACTGGTACTGCCTCAAGAAAGGCATTTCTTGAAGGGTAGGGTCCTGCACCTAAGGAGGACTAACCCCATGTACCAGTACAGGTTAGGGGCTGACCTGCTGGAGAGCAGCTCTGCAGAGAAGGACCTGGGAGTCCCAGTGGACAACAAGTTGGCCATGAGCCAGCAATGTGCCCTTGTGGTCAAGAAGGCCAACGGTGTCCCGGGCTGCATTAAAAAGAGTGTGGCCAGCAGGTCGAGGGAGGTCATCCTCCCCCTCTACTCTGCTCTGGTGAGGCCCCATTTGGAGTAATGTGTCCAATTCAAGAAAGACAAGGAACTGCTGGAGAGAGTCCAGCGGAGAACTACAAAGATGATGAAGGGACTGGAGCATCTCTCTTATGAGGAAAAGCAGAGAGACCTGGGTCTTTTTAGTCTGGAGAAGAGAAGGCTGAGAGGGGATCTTATCAATGCTTATAAATAATTAAAAAGTGGGTGTCAAGAGGATGGGGCCAGACTCTTTTCAGTGGTGCCCAGCGACAGGGTAAGAGGCAATGGACACAAACTGGAACACAGGAAATTCCATCCGAACATAAGGAAAATCTTTACTTTGTGGGTAGCAGAGCACTGGCACAGGCTGCCCAGAGAGGTTGTGGTGTGTCCTTCTCTGAAGATATTCAAAACCTGCCTAAAAACATTCCTGTGCAACCTGCTCTAAGTGAACCTGCTTTGGTGGGGGGGTTGGACTAGATGACCTCTGAAGGTCCCTTCCAACCCCTACCCTTCTGTGATTCTGTGGTTTTGTCAACTGAAAAGAGTAAATGTGAGACTCTTGGAAGACCAATATGATGGAAGGCAGACTGTCACTCAGTTGATCTCTGTAAACAAGACATAAGCAGCAGACAGTTTCAAGTGTTCTGAGCAGTCTTACACCGACTGTCCTGTCCAGGATGTATCTCACCAGTTCCACTTGGGACAAGACTCCAGAGATCAGCAGAGTCTATTGCAACGAAATTATTTTAAATGTAAAGTCCAAACTTTCCATCTTTCCTTCTTCAAAACTGACCTCTTAAAGTTCATTGTAGCATTACGTCACATGCATAAATTTTTAAGCAATCTGTTGAGGTAATACATTTCTGATTATGGAAGTAACTCATGAAGTATATAAAAGAAACATGATAAAACTAAAAAGTAATCCATCTTCCATATTGCATTCTTCTACTCCATTTAGATGTCTGCTTTTATACATCTGTAGTTTCATTCTCATTTTCAGCTTATATAAAAGACCAGACATATTTTCCTTCAGGATGGAAGAATCGTAATGCACAGTGGAAGTTCTTGCTTAAAAAGGCACATACCCACCTCTGATTCTTGATCCAGATTTTTGGATGTAGAAGGCTTCTTCAGAATCACTGTTTTAAACTCTCAACAATATATCATACGGTATGGTTTCTACGTATCTTGACTTTGCCACTAATAACATTTATGACAATTTTCATGTGAGCCAGCCCCAATATCAGATGCATTCATGTTTTCCATTACACAAGGGAAATATCAGGTGATAATTGGAAAAGCCTAGATAAATATCTTGCTAGTGAGTCAAACTGTGACAATTACCAATTTTCCAGGCGAGTTCAGGAATGATCAAGAGCATAGCAGGGTTCAAAAAGGATTAGAAATGTATAAGGATAATAACACAATTGTAGCAGATCGGAAGAAAAAAACAGATATAGGAGCAGCCATGTATAAACTCATGAACAGTTTTGGCCTGAAGTCCCTCTTAGGCTTGGTGACTTATTGGTGCTCCAAGCACCACTGTACGGCTCAGGCCATGCAGGGCACTCCAGGGCTGAGACTTTGGTCTGGGGAGAACCTCCTGTCCGGAATGATTTTTCCATTCCCATCCATTATGTGTGTTTCTTGGGCTTACAACATCTTGTCACCCCCAAGAACGAAGTAGTGGAGGCAGCACCACACCAGGTCACGAACAAAAATTAGCAGTGCTGAAGGCAACAGCTTGTAACAAGAAACAACAAACCACCCATTTGTCTGCGCAAGGGGGGGAACGAGATTAGCTGTTAGCTTGCCCAGCTAACTGCACTTCTGGGGAAAGGGCAAGATTTCAAGGACAGAAGCTAGGTAGGGCCAGGGCAGCCAGCCTCTTCAGGCTTGCTCTCTGCAGAGCGATCTTACGTTACAGCAACCATTATGTTCAAACCAGAATTTCCCTCTGGGGCTGGTGAAATTCTGCTTTGCCAACAGGGCTGAGAAGCTGTTAACCGGCTTTGCTGGGACAAGACAAAATCACATATTTGGCCCTAAATTTGTGTGCTGCATCTGTCTAAGCAAACTGAAGATGGCATCTGCACTTGTTAACCTGAGGGAGGGCTCTCCTTTCTCAAAGAAGCTGTGGGATTCATTTATGTGATGTTTAAACAATAAAAAAGAAACATCACAGTTATTTTCAGTGAAGGGGGAGTTCTCTCTTTTCCCAGTTCTCTTACAGTTCTGGCATGAGAAATCCAAGAATCCTTGCAGAAAAGGAGTGTTTCGTTGTTGCTATTGCTTCTTATGGCAACTCTGTGTCATTCAGTGAAATTCTGCTGCTGGATAAAAGCAGTTTAAAGTCTGAAATGTGAAGTCCTAAACTGCAACAGTTCAGAGTTTACTTTTATATTTTTGTTTTTCCTCTAAACTCCTATTTATGACAATGAGAAGCAGCTGGATAAATGGGTATTTTACCACATATTCACATAATTAATATTTATGTACCTTAAATGGAGTAAGGGGAGCTAATGGCATGGGAGAGAATATGGAATTACACAGCAATTTGGAACTCTGTAACACTGTATCTTATTATGCTTTAAAGAACATGTGAGGTTTGATGATCCTGCTGAAGGTGACAGGCTTTATTTATCTTAGGAAAAGTACAGTACATCCTGGTAGCATCTGCTAGGTCGTCTTGTTCACTTTGTGCTACTCCATTAACATGGCCTCATCCTGTTTGGGGAGACACAGGAGACAGGAAGAGGCATTTAAGACTCTGTGCCCTTATTCTCATTTTTGAAGGTTGCTAGCTGTGATAGAAGCACCTGTCTTCTAAAACCAGGAATGAGAGTAGCTCTTCATGTGCATACACTTGAGTACACACCCACGCGTTTAATTTATCAAATGCACATCCTACTGCCATCTCCTCAGCTAAATATTACAGGCAAACTCAAATTATTCCGCTGGATAACAGAACCACTATGCTGGCAGTGATCTAACCAGTGTGTGTGCGTGTACATATATACATGTATATATGTCTCTCTCTCTATATGTATCAGAGAGAAGCGAACCTTGAATGTAGGACTCTGCCATACACGATAAGCTGTAAGAAGGTTGCTCTGTGGGCTCTCAAAATAGCGGGATACTTTGCAGACATATAAACAACTTTGACTTTCATGGAAAGGGAGCAAGAAAACTGTGAGAATGGTTTCCACAATGTGGAAATTCTGTTTGCTCTGGGTGCTTCTCGGTGAACCTGTCATATCTGTTCGTTTCAGTGATATTTTGGTGGCTGCTGATACTGAAAAGATAATGAGGTAGATGAGGTTCCGGTAGAAAAAGTGGCAGAGATGCATTTACATAACTTGCTTTCCTTCTGGAAGTATTTATTTCTAAACAAGATGCAAAAAGCCTCACTGGGACTATCATACGGCCATTTCCATAGTATTATGCACCACACATACACTGTCTTTCCAAACAAACAATAAGATGCAATATTGCAACTTGAAAGTTATCCTTGATATTTCCTTCCTTAGTCAAAATTTTAAACGTGGGTTTTGCTACTGTTCAGTCTCGCTGTAGCTTTACACAGCTACAATAACCTCTTAATACCATTTAATAAGTATATGAAAGAAATAGGCTTGAGAGCCCGAGGAAGATTCACTTACTATAAAGTCTTGAATTACTATAGTGCAACAAGCAACGTCAGCAGATGGTGGTCCATATGATGTTATCCTGCCTAGGACTCAGAAAGCAGGGTTGTCCTCCTTCTTCTCCTCCTCTCTCCCTTGGGCTCCTTGGTGTATAGCCAGGGGACATTCCCCCACACTTTTGCCCATTGCTCTGCCCGCACCCACACTTAACCTTCCTTTAATCGCCTTCAGGTGAAAGGCTGTATAAGGGAGCATGATGGATACTGTTACCGTGGTGACTGGCATTGCTCACGAGTGATTGCCCATAACTGTGTTTGCAGCCTCATGGTATATTTACTCTTCGTTTTGCAGGTGCTTTCAGCCTCTTTCACCTCAAACTCTATGTAGTAATAACTGCAGTTGTCATTCAGCAGTCCTGTGCTGGTCAGGAAATTTTACAGACTAATAACTGCCTGTAGCTATTCCCTAAATACAGCTGCCTCTGATGTGGAAGGCAATAACCTTTAGGAGGACCAAAAGAGAGCCTGCTGCATGCAGCAAGTCCTTGCAGCAAGCAGAGAAAGTATCGCAGAGTTTTAGGTAAGTGGGATATAATTAGCCATGTTGGAATTTGACCAGGATATCAGGGTTAACACCCCTGCTCCTGTGAGAAGTGCCTTGGGAGTTCCTCAGCAGCAGGCAGCCAGGACCTCTTGTTTTCATCACATTCCAGGCACTACATGACAGCTACCCAAATACGCTTTGTCTTAATGAAACAGAAATGCACATATGATACTTACAATTTGGAACGGAGGTATGGACCTGGTCCCAGAATGGATGCATTTAGATTTGTGAAATATTCAGAGTGAAAGAGGGCGTCTATATTTTGGTTCTGGACCTGAGCTATTGGGAAATAGTAATGACAAAATTGGTTACTGGAAAAGCTGTGGAGCCCATAGGTTTCCTGAACAGCTCAATCTGCTTGTAGTTGGCTGACAAGTCTAGAGGTGGGCATTTCTTGTATATGGCTTTTATGCATCACCTGCACAACTCCGTTTGGAAGGAGCTCTGGTCATGGGCGTTACACAGCGCTCCAGACTGCGCGTGGAGATAGTGCCCCCAGTACTTTACAGCATCCAAGAAGACTTGCTCAGCTGCTTGCCCTGCGTGTGCCTTCCAACTACTTATGCTTTTATCTTACATGAGCTGCTCTAGCTCTTCCACTATCAGCTGGTTGCCTTCCTGAGGTCTTTTCTAGCCCCAGGTTTTTATTACTTTCCTATGAGTCATGCATACCGCAGATCGATGCAGCTCTGCCCTACCCAGGAAGACTGCAGGGCCAAACAGCTGCTGGTGGTGGGAGGAATGAAGCTTCTTTAATTCCTCCAGTAAATCTCTGCTTGCTACCGGCAACTACCAGAGGGTTACAGAAAAGTGGCCAAGAATTTTGCACCGATTAGTGTACAGACAAAGAGGTTTGTCTTATATCTATGTTTTCTGTAACCCAAAATTAAATTGGGTGAACTGCATTCACCTAAGTTCAAACTAGTACCTTTGTCATCAGAAATTTCCAAACAACTTATTTGTTCCTCCACTGATGAGAGATTGTGAGCACTGGTAGAGTTTAGACCTTCCTATTTTATACATGTTTCCATATGTTGTGCATGGAAGTGAAACATATACTTTCTCGCCCAAATGTATTCCCTCCCGTGTAATGTGAACATATTACATGTAATCGTATTCCAAGGCAATACTGCACTCTAAAAAGTGTCATTAAAAATTACTTCCCCATCTTTATTTGCTCACTTTTTCTCAGTCAAGTATGTTTGGCTTACAGGAAAAATAATGCTTTTCATTGTGACCTCAGGGTTCCCAAATTCAAACAGAGCTATGGGTCAATAGCTGAATGAGAAAAGGATTGACAGAATGATTCAGGTCTTTTTTGACACCTCAGCATCTTTGAATTATTGCTTACGTCAGGCATTGCTTATGCGTGACAGCGAAAGGCTGGGAACAAGCACATGGTTCAGACAATGATCCATGCGCAGGAATTCTGATAACCTTCTGGTAGCTCTGCTCTGCTCCACCTGCAATGAAAAAGGAACATAACTTTTTTTACCACTAAAGTTAAAGCAGGAAAGTAAGATAAAAGTCAGCCAGCGTAATGAGTCAGAATTGTTTTAGATTCGATTTACGTAGCAGAGTGAACATGAAACTTTTTTT
The DNA here is from genome assembly GCF_965231255.1 of Vanellus vanellus. Lineage (NCBI taxonomy): Eukaryota > Metazoa > Chordata > Aves > Charadriiformes > Charadriidae > Vanellus > Vanellus vanellus. The sequence goes on from NC_138907.1 coordinate 31,088,397, forward strand.
TGGCGTTTTGGGCCAAAAAGCATTTTGGAGACTAACTATAGGCAGTACACGCCAGGGCAATTGATTTTGCTACATGGTTGTTAAAAAGCAATACTGCCACAACTACCGTCTAGAAAGGGCTATGCAGAAGCCCTTCTCTCTGGTGGCTTTGGGCAGCAGCAGAAGTGAGGGACCCCAACCGAGTGTCACTGCATAACCTGCCATGTCCCCCTCCAGCTGGCAGGAGCTCAGGAGTGAAACCAGCTTCGCAGGTCTGCCCAGGCCCTGGGGGAGGACCTGCGTTCAGCAGAAAAGGAAATTCTCTCCTTTTCAGTTCTGTGGCACTTTTTATAAACTGTTTACAGAGCTGAGCAGGTAGGGTTTGGCCTTAAGAATCACCATTGACCGCCAGGATGAAGAGCAGAAAAAAGGCAGCTATAAAATTGCACATCCAAGACACGACTCATAACAACCCGCAGCAGCAGCTGGGTTCCCTTTGGAGACAGCCCCTGACATGCCTGAGCTGGCCCCCCATTTCTGGGCACGGAGGGTTACATGTGGCTGCTGCAGCAGTGCAACCACAGGCCTGAGCCCCCAAGGCTGGGGGCCCTTTACAAGAGCTGCAAGAAGGGGACCTCCTGCTCCATCTTCTAACTGTGGAGCACTGGGAGCTGGACCAGTGACTACAGGGTGAGGTGTTTGTACTGGAGTTAGAGAAAGAGTAATTAAGAAGTAATATTAAAACAAATGGGAACAAATAAGGAGCTGAAAAACAGCAGCACCTGGTGAGGTGGAGGAGGTGTTGGCCAGTCCCACACTACTGGCTCAGTTCTGTCATGGACACGTTTTTATGCCTCTTTGGGCTCAGTGGCTTTGAACAAGTGTGACAAGTGCAGGGACTACTGCTGCCAGGCTTTGTCTGTGGCTGAAGACAGATATCCAGGCTGGTTGAAGACATCTGGTGAGTTCAGAGCAGTGGATCAGTGACATGTGGGTATGGTGACCTCCACTCACCTGAAGGTCTGCTGGAGCTCGGGAGACCTACAGCCACCGTCACTGCTGTTGGTGGGGTACTACAGCTAGACTTCCTTGCACTGGCAAGTTCAGCATGGGCAACCATGGGCAAAGCTTACCAGCCTGGCTGGAGATGGCTGGGTGGCAACCTTCAGAGTAGACCATATAAATGTTGCGGTGCTGGGACCGTGTTTTCTCTTCTGTTTGCATAGCAACCAGCACATTGCTGGCACTCAATAAATATTAGCTAACACGAACTGTTTGTTGTGTCCCATCAGGGCTCTTTGTGTATGCTTTAATTCCTGTATTCTCCATCTTCTTAAGGGCAATTGACAGAAGCGGTAAGTAGGAGGACCTAGGCTAGGCACCAGGCGGGAGAACAGGAGCACCACAACACTGCTCCGTGGTCTCCGCTGTAGCCTGAGGCAAGTCCCTCAGCATAACTCCATATCGACTTCCACTTGTGCAAAGTGGGGATAATACTGACTTGCCCCTTCCCAGAGGAATAATAAGTCTGTTTGCACTGTGCTAGGAAAATCTAAAAATGCTTCCTGAGCATAATGACATTTCTTCCCTGGAAATCCCCAGAATGATACGTTTAAAGATGACAGCCCATCGGCAAAAAGCACTGACTAGGTCTGCGTGCCCCTAGATGTGCTGTAACAGGAGGCTTCACTGTTGACGATTTTGTCAGAGCCCAGGTAACTGGCGTGACAAGGGCAAATGGGTAGAATACACAGGGGTAGGTTTTTGGGGGGTTCTTGAGTAAAGTGGAGCACCTCGGTCCGCAGGACTTCTTTTCTCTCTGTGAGGAACATTGTGACATGGGATTTTGCACCCCAACTTTTCTATGTAAAACATTTGTTGAAAATTTAAATGACTAATTTGAAATAGGTCATAGACAACCTGTGCAAGTAAGTGAACTGTATTTTAACAGAGTGCAATTACGTCTACTCACAGATGGTATTCTGAATTTTGGAAAGGTAGTTCTGCTTTAAGGTTTAGCACTCGGGATTAAAGACAGTACTGTATAATTTAAAAGATTTAAGCATTATACTGCAGGCAGTCATGCTATAATAAGCTTTAGATCAACAGTTCATATAGCATCACGGGATTCTCAGCCGCCCAAGAGAAAGAGTCGTAATATACTGTAACCTACAACTTTCCCCTTGAAATGTCTTAGTTCTACGAAGCAATAAACCAGTCTGGACTAAGTTACTGAAGGTCTTTGAAGTACTGGAAGACCCATAAATAAGGTGAGTACTTTGGAAGGGGGGGCTCATTTTGTGGTGTACGTATACAATCATTTCATAGTCAAGTTGATTTGTAGCTGCCTGTAAGTCAGTTTCCTGGGAGCAATAAATCTTAATTCAAGCAAAACTAAAATGTCACCAGTATTTATTTCATGCATTTTTTACCCCATCAGGAAAAAAAATGTCAGCATTCATGTAAACTGTTCTATGCCCGACTTCCAGCTCTGTGCTAAAATTACGGTTCATAGTATGAAATTTTTATAAATCTAAATTGTAAACATTGGGTAACAGATGTACCATTGCATGGCCAAAAAAGAGTGGTAAGTGTCACTGGAGAAATAAAACTGAGTTATTGTTTCCAGTTTCAAAAGAACAGCAACAAGTCTAAAAAACTATATGTGATCTTTGTCCTTTTTTCCCCTCAGACACCTGCACTCATCTAATGTTTCACTGAGCCCTGAAAAATAAATGCATAGCTTCAGTCTCCTAATCCATGTGGCTCCAGAGACCACTGTTACATGAGAACTTAAACTGATGATGCTGAGCGTCCTAGGGGCAGCTTAATCTTTTTTAATTCAAATCAACTGAGTCCCATGTGGCGCTAGGATGATACTCTATATGCTGCAATCAGACTGACCTAGACTTCTTGTGCTCTAAATGATTAATGAAACTGCCTCCTAGTTTGTTTCTATGGTGATCTGAAACTTGACACGATGTAGGAATCTGCCATTCACGCTGAATGAATCGAGGAGGAGGTAGCCCAGGAACAAAACTCCATCAGTTGTACAGAGAAGGCTGAATTTTAAGTCATTAGTCTCCTTGTACTTGGGTTGTTGACTCTTGAAAATAAGAGTGAGATAAAATATCCCAGTTAATATAGCTTTAATTGGGTAGTTTGCTAGTCAATTGTTTCAATATTAGCAAAATGAGTTACTCTGAAAACGGCTTTCTGTGTTTTCTTTTGATGGGCAAATGTGGGATAATGACATAGCAGTAGTTACAGAGGTTTGCAGTTCCCTATAAAGAAGCCAATTCAACTGTGAAGGCTCTGCAATGCCTTTAAATACTGTAAATAACGCTCCAAAAAATAGCCACCCCACCTTCGGAAAAAAATCTATGCCCAGGTTTTATTGAGTCCCTGAAGAAGACGTCAGGATCCTCGTATCTTTGCATTTTGCACTGCTGTTTCAAATAAGGAGAGATTTAATTCACTACAGTGTTTTGAGGCTTTCAGAGCCAATAAATGCCTTTTACTTTTATTTCCAGAGGGAGCGCATTACCAAACTTTTAAATATTTTAGATAGTTCTGAACCACTGATGAGTATCTGCAGTCACGCTTAGGTCTATCTATAGTGCTAAGGTAGAAAACGCTTGAGAGAGCATCAGTCAATGAGCTCAGCTACCTCACCAGCCACAATACCACGAAGCCCAGCTCAAACCAGCTGCCTGATTTTTTACTCAGCGTGTAGAGCCAGCGTTGCAGCCCACGCCGGATGCCGAGAGGCTATTGCTTAAGCGTAGGCAGTGCTGGCTTTAGCTAGTGACTAAAGTTGACTTGGTTGTGCTGCTGCTGTAGCTAGACTGCCTTTGGAGCAGGCTTCGTCTTTCTTCCTTCCTCTCCCCAGGCAAACACATTCGAGCCCTTTTTGAGTCAAACCTCAATGACCATCTAAAGATGTGTAAAACCAAGTACACACCAGCGTTTTCTGAAGGTGGCGAGAGCACCGGAGTCCTACAAGCTCTAAGATAATTTCCTGGTGCTCTTTCTGCCTCTGTCCCTTAACATTGCCTTTATTGCCTCCCTTCCAAACCCCTGACCGCTGAGCACACCACTCTTTTTTGTCCTTTCACCAAAGCCTGTCTCTCCACCAGCGCAGGGACAGGTGCTGCTACTTTTTTCCTTTCTACGTCTGTTTAAAGGGAATGCTGTCGCGCAGCGCATTTGCCTGCGGTGAGGCTATCCCCGTACTGATCTCACTGCATCTCTCAACAGCTTTTCGGGAAGGCACAGCACACCCGAATCATCTCATCACTTCATCTGGAATCAATCACTGCAGGTCCACTGATGTCAAGAAAACTATGCTCATTTGCATCAGCACGTGACCCGGTCCTATCTCTCTGTGATCTTTAGATCAACAGTGGTCCTGTTGGGATTCATGATCTCAGAGGAGTCTAAACCTGCTTTCTAATGTGTTTAGCCAGTGTCTGCCATTTTTCTGTCCTATCATAGAACATATTGTGCCTACTGACCCAAAGTCATAACAACTCAAGTTATTTTAATAATTTGAGTTTTCTTAATATTGCAGCCTGCATTCAGAGAGTGTAAGAATCCAGACTTAGCAGATGGTATAATTGATATTATATTTCTTAGTAAATCAGTTAACTTTGTAGATGTAAAATACTTCATGTCCAGGATCTTGGAAGGAATCTGAAGTACCTATTATTTTCAAACGTGACTCGATCGACAATGCCCGCTGTATTTCTTCAACTCTCTTTGAAGATCCTGGTTTATGTTATTGCCAAATGAAGACATTATGGCACAATGGTTTGCATTTTTCCCAAGCCTTGCTTCCTGGGATCACACAGTACTGTAAGTACTTCAACTTGCATTTTTAGAAGAAAAGGCAGAGACAAATGGAAATCCTTTAGGGTTTCCTAAACAATAAAATCTAGTGTGCCGCACCCAGATTCTATTTTTAAGGTAATCTCTTATTTGAGGGAAGAGCTTGAAATAGTTTTTAATATCTTTGATGAGCAATACCAACCGTGTAAGTATATGTCTCACTGAGGTTCTCGGAAGGATTATTGCAAAAATAAGTAATTTTCCTTGAAAAAATTGTTTTATTTATTTTTACATAAGAACCAGGGAGAAAAGGACTTCAAACAGAATAAAAATGTCTCACTGGCTATACAGGTCTCCTTGGAGGTGTTGTGTGAGACCATGTTCCTGTGATGCCTGTTCAGGAGAAGGCTCCCTTTCTGGGTTTCCACATTGTAGGCCTGTAGGTTCAGTTTATTTTGTTGCAGCTGCTTCACTTTCATAGAAATAATTAAGTCTTTGTCAGAGAAGGACAATAACAGCCTTCTTTTCAGAGCAGTCACCTGGGCTGCAGGACACCCAAGTTCAAGTCATTACTTTGAACCATACAGGCCAAACTCCTGCAATCCATGTTTGCAGACCAGCCCTTTTCAGGTGAGGTTACAGTGACCAGAGTGACAATAGCCCCTGTCTCTTTTATGGATAAAACCACCCAGGAAGGAGGTGAAAAGTGGGCATGGAGACTAGTTATTTCAACTCATCTCATTTTCGGAGGTAAGCCTGCATGACAGACCTTAGCATCCCTCTACAGCCACCACTTCCAGGGAAGCAGCACCCTTCCTGGGAGGGTGAACAGAGCACAATCCTAATTCCTATGTGTATATGTCCTTTTAAAGTAATGAAATTAAACCTGACCCTTTAGGGTGGAAATCAAAAACATGTTTATATGGATGAGCGGCAGAGGCACCTCACCAAGGATCCTGTCAGGGCGACCAGGTGGATTTAATGCCACCTGTAAGCAGCCGCACAGACACAAATTTCCATTCCTGAACTCTAGCCCCAGGTTTGTTTTGAAAGGAAACTCGGCATTGATCAATGCATCTGTGGGACTATTCTTCTCACAAGAGGCACATTCTCAGGAAGCAAAAGCTTTGCAGCCTCTCAGGCAGGAGGATGCTCTCTCTCCTGTCGAACACTTCACAACAGAATGACAGCCATGAGCTCTCGCCCACCATTTAAAGACCTTTCTGGGAGGCTTCTGTGCCTGTGATTGAAGAAGCAAATTTTGTTCTGCCACTCACATTATGAACAGAAAAACACCTGTTTCCAGTTCAGGGAGACAATGCCAGAATGTAGGCATGAAGAATAAGGCCCAAACAGAGCTATAGCGATGATGCCAATGACCCCATGAGTCTTCACGAGAGAGATCTCTCGAGTCATCTTTCAAATGTCCAATATTACCACAGTCTTTACATTCATGGTTTTCTTTGCATGGGCACAGCTCATGGCCTTGATTAGGGCTCTGGGACACTACCGGAATGACAATAGAAATTAATATTTTTTAATGATTATTGTTACAGTGGCTCCAGTAATATTTGTCTTTGGACAAGGACAGTTTCCATTATTCTAGTGCTGCTTCCTACATCTTCTGGACACTATGTATGCAGAAGGGAAGGGCGAATATTCATTTTTGGAAGCAAGACGTGACAAGGGATGAGGTATGGTCTCCGGAGACACCAGTCTGAAATCACTCACAATTGGGATATGCTTAAAATACTGTAAATCTTCTGAGAAACCAGTAATCACAAGGACAGAAGTCAACAGTCTGGTTAGGAATTGGCATTGCATACCTCTTTTTGTACGGTGGCTGGCACCCCGGTCGCAGCTCCTGTCTCCTTCCGTTGCCAGCTGAGGGATAGCCCGGGCTAGCACACGGATTTACAGAGCAGTGTGTGGATTTACAGTGACTAATTATTTGAATATGAATCAACAATGCAACACTGTGGCAAAACAAGGCAAATGCTCTGCATTGAGTCACATTAATAAGAATGTCACGCGTAAAAGAAATGAGGTAATTATTCTGCTCTACTTCACTTGATAAGCCTCAGTTGGAGCACTGCATGCTGTTGTGAACACCACATTAAAGAAAGAAATACATACTAATTGGAGAACTCAGAAGAGAACAACAAAAATGAGAAATGATTTGGAAAATAACCCTTATGTGTATGATTGTTCATGAACACATGAAGTGTTATTAAAAAAGGAGCAATTATTCTTATTATCTTAATTCTATACTAATATACTGATTGAGTAGAGAAGAAATTGAAGTGGGCAATGCCAGGGACAGCATAAGTTACAGGCTGAAGTGCCATATAGAAAAACTACTTTCAGAGCAAGAGGCCAAAGAACCTCTTGGCATCACCATCTGTGGAAATGGTCCAGGCTAGCCTGGACAGTAAAACTGGCTGGAGGACAATTGATTTCATTCCCCAAATGTTTCTGAGGTTTCCAAATTTAGCTTCGTGTCAAATCAGAAATTGTCTGCATTCTCTGTAAAGGAAAATGTTATGAAAACAGCACATTAACTAAAAGTTTTCGGCTTGACAAAATGTATTTTAAATGTAATTATTTTCTATTGCATGCCGTAATTAAAATATTCTAACTGAAAAGTAATTTGGAAAGGAAAAAAATAAAAGCACTTTATCCTAAAGGTGACAAACCAGAATTTATCTACAATATCCTCAAATGTGAAATGAAGATTTAAAAAGAAATAAATCAGCATGATATTGGAAAATAATTTTAACTTGCAGTAGAATTTTATTTTTAAATTAAGTGTATGAGTTATTTTATTTTATATTATTTTATTTTATTTTTTAAGCCAACTTTGAGAGTCTCATGTTCAACAGGGAAGATTTAGGAAAGGTACCTCCCATTTTGAGGCTCGTAAAGGTATAGTACAGCAAGGGAAAGAAAGGAAGGCCTCCGAGGGCTGCTCTTGAAATTAGAAGGTACTTTTGGAGAAGGTATTACTTACTCCTCTCTGTTTTTAACTATTAGCTTCTAGTGCGCATAAGATACCTGAGAAAGCATGCAGATTTAAAATTTGGGCAGTATTATTCATCAAATGAGAGTCGTTTGACATACGACAGTGTTAGTTTTCAGTAGTAAAACTTTCCAATTTAATATCTCATTATGGCTTTTTACATTTCTGTAGAAAACCCCCGATTTTTAGAAATATCCACTCTAAGCTACTAGGAAAAACAGTGAGAGGGACAGTATATCTGTATAATACATATACTGGCGTTGTCTTTTGGCCCTCACGTTTATGCTGCCTCGTCTTGTTTTCGGGCTGCTGCGTTAGCAAATTGCCCGACAGTTGTCGGAGCGTGGCGCTCAGCCTTTGCAGCCCTGGGGATATCAGTAACACAAAGATTGCCCCTTGCAAGCTGCGATGACCTGCGCCCTACAGCTCTATCTATCACATAAAAATGTACTGCTCCGCGATTGTCACTTTTCACGGCTCCATCTCAATATCTCTTTTCAGGTTTCCTGCTGACTGACAATGTCAGTTACAACATTTCACACAATTTTTCTTCTCTATGTGTGAAATTACATATCCAAGAACTGTGAAAAGAGAATCAGCAGGTTCCCGGTGTTGTTCCTCTGTGAGGAAGGAGAGTTAACCACCATCTAGGAAAGCAGGACAGGGCATTGTTCCAGAGAAAAAAAAAACAACAATAAAAATCTATGAATATTTGTTCACATTTTTAAACGCATCTGCTATGGTTCTGTTCAAACCATTTGTCCTCTCAGACAGGAAAGGTCACAGACACTATTTATGTTAAACAGATTTTAAAAGCTATTACCAGAGATTAATTCCTAAGTTCTTAATTTTAAACATTTTTACCAGAAAGATGATTCTAAGAATAGTCAATTCCAGTTAATGTCAAATTTTGATTACTGCTTACTGACAACCTATGGACTAAAAATTATTTGCCTGATAATTTCACAAGAGTACTTAAGAAAATATGGCAGGTTTATAAACAACTCACAAAATAAAATGGAGAAGAAATGTATTTACAGACAACTATTTTTTTACTTCTGCTCAGCAAGAGTAAAGCAGAGTACATTCTGTAGCCTCAGATCTGTGGCTTTTTGTTCTAAATGTCACTAACTTAGGAAAAAGCCAATAATTCATTCACCAAAATACAACCAACCCATTTTCAATAAGTTCAGTGAACACTTTGCCCAGTTATTTCTCCTGATGACATGTGACAGGGAGGTCAGATGAGTGCGCTGAGCATAGTAAAGGTATGTGGAATCCCTTGTGGTGTCCTACACCTCTCTGTTTTCTCTTCTTCTTTGCTCTCAAAATGGAAAGTGATCAGGGAAACCGTGAGTCAACGAATGCTGGACTGAATAGGCAAAAGTGGAGTCCACGAGGCTATGCCCTTTGTGCCAAAGCATTAGCACAGCTCATGGCAATGGAGCTATGTAGATGTAAGTAGGTTGAGACATTTAGTCCATGCGTGCATTTTCTCTCATACTGCCCCGTTACAAAAAAAATCCCAACCAAACCAACAAAGACGAGGAAAATCAACATAAGCAAATGCAATTTACAGTTAAGCACAGAGATGAAGCAAGGAATCACGCAAAAACCTTCCTTTCTGCTTGTAAAGCAACAACTGAATGCCCACTTATGAGGGCATTCTCATGGCATCTGGCCCAAATGGTTACACAGAAATAGCAATGGCAAGAAGGCATTTTGCATATTCTTCTTGCTCTCGTTAATGCGACTGAACAATTGGGAAACAAGGACAAGAGGCAGCTTCTTACTGATGGCAAGCACTTGTTCTGGAGGTGTTTGTCTGAACATCTGAAGAAAGAAAACATTTGCCCACAAAGGAGTACAGTGGAAATGTACCCCGTGCCCTGCTGAGACCCCATCTGTGCTGTATCAGCCAAGTGAGGCCATTGACAAAAGCTAGTGCCCCATGGTGAAATTTTTCCCAGCTCTTTAAATAATTTTAGAATAATTAATTCCTCTTAGCGTACATTTGATTTTGTAAAAGTTTTAAAATTGTATGTCTCGCTCATGTTTGTTCTTTTCTTTGCCCATTTCCTTAGCGGTCTCTGTCTGGTTGTCATAACTAGTCACTAATGCAATGTTTTCACGGCTAAATTATGTTCTACTTTGCATCAAACTTCAGGCAGTTTTTAATTACGAAAAACTGGATATGTAACTTACACCTTCCCCAAGCTACTCTTCGCATATGTTACCAGGACTTACGTACCAGTTCAAAATAGGTCTTGCTGTCCTTGGCAGTGATCTGCGGGCTATATTTTTACATGGATAAACTGTTCTTGTACAGTTTCTCCAGTCCACAAACATGAACAGAATCTCCTTTAATATTAGACACAAAAGTCCTCTCTGATTCTATCTGATCTTCAGCAAAGGTATCGTGGTTATGGATCTAAGATACTGTGTGCTTTGTAACAGTTTATGTCCGTGTCTTAGAAAGTGGTCAAGAGGATTTTTATTTTAGTTAGCTATTTTTTACATGCTAACACACACACTCAATGGGGGTGTCGTATCATACTGTGCTTTTTTTTTTTCCTTCAGGTAACTGAGGAGTAAAGCAGAACTGCAGGACAATGGCTCCCCTTCCTAAACATACATAGGGTGAACAAGAATTGTGTAAGTTACTGCCCCAGTGACCCTAAGTGTTCAGATGCCACAGGCAGCACCTGCATATCTCTAGAAACAGAGAGATATTCGAAACTCGAGGAGTCCATTCAGGTTACAGACCACCTGGCACAATATGGTGGTAGATTTTCATGATGGGTCCCAAGATTTGGACTTTCAAACCCAGTTTAGCCAGGGTTTGTATCTGAAAGTCAGTCCGAAAAGGAAAGGTGTATATCGGTCCTATTTTCTGGTACTTCTTTGTCGCTGATGTATTTTCCTTTTGCCCTTTGAAAACAATGAGACAATCCTAAGTTTTAGTTTTGTATCTATTCACCTTTGTACACAGATGTCTAGCACTGAAAGGCCATTCCGTATAATAACTAATGCTCCGTCTTTTAAATGTGAGCTTTTACTTGCAGACTACCTTGCTTCTGTGCTGTGTAGGATCAAACTACTTGGCAGGGCAGCAAATTTGATTTGCATTAGGAAGGCGTATTAGGCATATAGGATTTCACAGTTCATTTTATATCCTAATTGTTAGAAGCTCTTATTTGGGGTCTGAACCAGAGGGATTTGCTGCTCGCAAAATCAGTGTATCCAATATCAAAATATTTCAGAAAGTTCATTTTATTTCATCTCTCCAAAGTCAGTTAATGAAAGGTGCAATTCTAGTGAACAGCCTTTGGTCACAAAACTCTCTGAGCCCTCTTTAGTTTCATTAAGAGTGAATTAATGTAATGTTAGATGCTGACATTTAAGGGTCACTGCACTCCTATACATTGCAATAGAATGGATACCCATTAAAAATATTATAAGATTAATCCTGCAAAGGGTGAATCAGAAGCCGAGGCTGCTCCGCTCTCCTTAGGGGCTACAGGTCTCTGCACAGATCTCTGGTGACTCAGCTTTGCTCTTCTGATGCTCGTGCTCTCTATGCCGTTGTGACTGCTCCTTGTTCCTGACTCCCTGGGAGCTTCACAGGGAGCAATACCCTGCCTTCAGGGAGCCACCTGAACCCGGATTCATTTCCACTGAAGAAAAGAAGATTATTGTCAGAAAAAAACCTGTTACTCAAATGAGGTAAGGGGATGTCCTCTGTTTCCCTTGTTGAGGGAGTTCAGAAGGGAGGTGGTTTGCAAACTCTGTGAGACAGAACTGGTGGCATTTTTCCTCATGGTTACAAAAAGCCAGGAAAAAAACCCGAGCAGAATTACTTGGATGAGATTAGTTTGTCATGGTAACAGTGTTTATTTTACTGACCTAAATCTGGATTCTCCCACCTCTTCTCTCTACAGCTGTGGGCCATTATTGGCATCTCTTTCTTCATTAATACTATTCCAAAGTCAAATAGCTTTAACGTTGCTAATTTTTGCAACTGAGTGTGTCTAAGCCAGAGATGCTGCACCAATGGCAGACGACAGTTTGGTCCTCTGGTGCAACCCACACAACTCTTGGCTCAGCAAAGGCTTTAGCTGCTGCGCTCCCACATGGGGCTCGAGGTGTCGCAGATCTTAGGCTGATGCAGATGACGACAATTACATGGCCCCAGACCTGTTTTTCTGCCCACATTAGTGGGTGTCTCCACTGTGGCCGCTGAGCTCATTCAGTCCTCAGAGTCCCTGCATGTCCCACTGAGAGATGTGTAAAAGTCGCTGGAAAGTATACTCTATTTTTAGAAATAAAATGCAAGAGCTTCGGTCATGTATCTGTGCTGGTGCTCTGCTCGTGTATTACTCACCCAGCACGGACTCAGCATTTCAGGGTGCTCAGGCTGTCTTCCGACTGCTGCCGCTGGCTTCCTGCATAACAAAAAGCCCTTTATCGTTCAGACCTCCTCACAGGGACCCATGAAACCAACCCTCTGAGTCCAGTGATCAGTTTCCTTTTAAAGCATGCACAAAAGCAGCAAGGAGGATCTGAGAGTTGGATGCCGACATGGACCTGCAGTAAAGTCACAGGCAAGTCGCTTCACTATTCAGTCTTTCTGTCTGTGCTGATTTCCTTTTGAACTCTGAAGACTGTGACTGAAAAATGAGTGCGGGCATCAGACCTAAGTATCACCCTTAATAAAATCCTACCTCAGAAGGAAACGATTAAGATTTAACTAATATCCATACTTGGGCACAGACGTATGGAAAATTATTAGCATTTTAATTATAATAAGCCCAATTTGTGTTTTAAAATGACAAAACAATAAAACTTGACTGTTATGACTCATTCAGTTTTTAAATCACAATCCATTTGTGATTAATTTTAACCATACACAGGTCTTGATATAGCCGTTTAACAGGACAGGATAGTATTTATACCAAATAATAAATACATTTAAAACTGCAAGCTACAGAGTTTTTTACATTTTATTATCAGGGTTAGTTCCAAAGAACATGGTGTAGTAGAAAACATTGTTATATGTTATTTTTTTGATAGTTTTCAGATAGTTCTCTATACCTTTGGCACAGTTTAGGTCTCTCAACTTCTCTAGACATTTTGGTGTATATGCACAGGCAGATCAAGAGAAATGAATCTATGGATCCAAAATGAGCCCATCTGCCAGTTTCCAAATGATGCCTATTCTGGAATCCACAGTTCTTTGGGACCTCTTTGTATCAACAGTACTATAGATAAGCTCCAATTTTAAAAAGAAATATCTGCACAGCCTGCTTCAAGGCAGGATAACCATTTCAGCCCAAGAGCCAGATGTCACTACCAATAATCCAGTTGCCAACCATGAGCTCACAGTTCTAAATCGCTGGTGATATAGGGGTACATACAGTAAGGGAGGTCACACTCCTGGTCTTCAGCAGCGCCTTTTCTTTTCCACTTTCAATTCCACTGTCTCCTCTCACAGGAACACAAGCTGAAGTAATCCCTTGTCTGGGCAGGGTGTCACCCCTTACAGTCATTCCTGTCTCTAAGTTTGCACCAGCAGAATAAACTGAGGAGAACAGATACTGCATGTGAGTTTAGACAGAAAGCCAAGAAGCTCCATGAGCAGCCTGGAAGAGTCTGCCTACACCAAGCCAGAGTCAGACCTGTGTCCTGCTGTATCATACTGACCTATTCTATCTCTGAAAGTTGTCAGAGGTTTGAAATTATTGTTAACAAGGTGAAAAATAATAGTCCGGTGACTATCTTTAAATCTAGAGGACAGTACCAGAGAACTGTGCAAAATACGAGCCATCAAGGCACATAAATCCTCTTCAATATTTCATTACCACAGCTTGTGCCCAGCTAATTTTCCCAGGCTTCAGCCAGCACTTGTAACGAGTTAGTGACAACTGGCAGAGGAAGCGCACGCTGGCTGCAGTCCTACCAAGGATGTTAAATATGTACTCACATTTCAGAAATCCCTGTGATTTTGGGACAAGTGCTCACACACTGGGAGTTCAGTCTTCCTTGCTCTGCTGGTTGAAAGAAGTTAAATGGCATTTTTCTGCCACTGTGGCAGAAGACCACAGAAGTGGTAGCACCCACCCCTTCAGAGGAACTGCCTTTTCCCTCATTCTTCCCTGTCTCTGTCCCTCAATAATTCTTGTGCTACAAGGAACATTTCCACAGGACTCTGCAGGGTAGCATTAGCAAAGTTCATATATTGAAAAATCAAACGTTGATGTGGAGAGACATCAGATCAACCAGGCAGACTCTTTACAGCCCCTGGGCACCAAACTTCAAAGCTCATTTTCCGAGCCCTTTTGCAAATGGGATACAGGAGAGTTTGCATGGAGCCGGTATCCTCACAGTTCAAGCATATACCCAAACAGAGAAAACATTCACCCTTTTTGTTGTAGATGCTCAATTGGCTATGTGATGTTCTTTCAACTGCTTGATTGCTATTTGGCAGTAGTTTCTGAGCAATTTGCAAATTTAATAGTTGTGCGTATCAAATAAAGTGCCTACAGTAAAGCAAACTCCAAGAATATGCATATTGTCTGCTTAGGTCTAAAATTAATAATTGCTGTTAGCACAAATAAGTAAAAGAAGTAATATGTCATCATTGTGTGTTTGTTTAGACTAATTTGTGTGATGTCTGCTCCACATCATGCAATACAAACAAATACCCCAATATTACAGTTATAAATTTGGGATGAAAACGCTATAAGAGAAAAAAGAACAATTCTTTTGATTTTGATTAAAATGTTTTTCAGGAAAAAGTCAATCTATCTAAGGTAGTAAAGAAACACTGTTCTTTGCCTCAACCACTTCACAGGCTCTCCTCTGAAATCTTGGAGATCTGAGAATAGTCTGGATAAATTCATAGGTGGGGTGCAGAAACTACTCACTTTTGGTGAAACATGCTGCGTGTTGTATATCCATCCATCCATCCATCCATCCATCAAAGCTGAAGGTCCCAACGCAGAACCGGAGAGCCAGGCAACACTAACCAGACAAGTTGAAACCGAAGTGCTCGGCCTGTTCTCTGGTTTCAGACACTCATAAACCCGAGTGTTGTTAATCAACCATTGTTGATTTTAGTGAAATCAAGTGATAGGGGAGGTGACAGCCCATACCACGGGGAAGGGATATTTGCCACTGCAGCAGCTTTGTGAACAAGTGGGGAATGCAGAAAGGAAAGCCTTATATATCATGCAGGACTCTCCCTATGGCTTCAGAGCGCCTTACTGCACGCTACTTCTTCAGAAAGCCCTTCAGAAACTCTTCAGGCATCCCTATAGGATAAATATTCAGCTAGGTCTGTGGCAGAAGACTAAAGTTTTAGTTACCACGAATGACTGCTTCCTGCAGCAACTAGCAGGGAGAAGCAATTTATTATTTAGGCCTAAACAATACATTAGGCCTCCTTCAAAACAAAGGACCGCTTTAAGGATGACCATAAAGCACTTGAAATCAACATTCCTACAGGAGCAAACAGCCAAAATTGTAATTTCAGAAGGGGAAGTACATAAAAATGAGAAATCTTGTTAAAATGGAATTTAAAAGGAGCAACCAAAGGAAAAAAATTTGCAGATCCCATGTTTATACACGCTATTAAAGTCTCAGGGTAATTGTACATTACGTATCCAAAAAAGCCCTCAGAAACCAAACCTGAAAGGACCACACAAAAAACGCAACTTGACTATATAACATAGTAAGGGCAGCTAATTGGGGTAAAAAGAAATCCTTCGAACAGTGGAGCTCATGTGGAGCATTGAGGAAAATAGGAGAGAACATAAATGTTAGCAAGTCAAATGGTAACTCATAATAAAGCCAGCCAAAAAGATTGTAAGGAGCAACACACTAAAGGCATAAAAAAAAGTAGCAATAAAATCTTTTTTCAAACACGTTAGTGTTAGATGCAGAAATTCTGCCAGAGACTTTGTAGGGTTGATAGATGATCGGGGTGTAATAGCAGTGCTTATGAAAGACAAATACAAAGTAATATTCATGGGGCGAGGAACCCTAATTGCACACACTCAGTTATGAGCTCTAGATTAGCTATTACCACTCAAAAAGAGATCTGGCAGTTCTTGTGGGTAGTTCAGTGAAAATGTCAGCTCAGTGCTAAGCAGCTGCAGAGAAACAAGTAGAATGACAGAAATCGTTGAGAAAGGAATAGAAAACAAAGTAGAAAATGCTGTATACAAACCTATAAAAAAGCATAAACCTTGAATTCTGAATACTATGCATTGCTGGGGTAGTGGGGAGCTGTCTGTCTGAGCATTAAATGCAAGCTCCTTCTTCCCACCCTGTGAAGACAAGAACTAGGAAAACAGAAATATTTCCACTATATTTAGAGAACAAATGCACAACAAACAGTTAACCTGCAGAACTTGTTGCCACAGGATGCTGAAAATCTGAAAACGGGAGTGCATCTCAGTGGCATAAGATAGTTTTTGTTTGTTTAAAAATACCTTGTTCGTACCACGAAATCTATTAGATAATGCTGTCACTGGGAAAAGATAATATCTTGCAGCTTTTTTCCCCAGCTTGATATGATTATGTATTTAGGCATTTTGCTATCAAGGAAAATGCACTGTGCCTGTGTAGAGTCAGGTGCTTACCACCAGGTTTCACAAAAACTGCCCTCTTGAGTAGTGAACAGCCTGGTGGCCAGCTGAAACCTTTGCCAAGGCCGTGTGTGGGATGCAGGCTTCCATCTCAGGTGAGGATGCTCAGTCCTAAACATCCCCTGGTGGGATGTGACCATAATGGAATGTGTCCCAGAATGTGTCTGGATGAAGTGTCAGCAACTCCATTTCCCTCCCAAAAGGAAATTTAAACAGTTTCCTGAAGTACAGGAGATACAGATTATTACCTCTCTGCTCAAAACGATCCTCACTCCTAGTAGACTGCCCTTGGTATGGTCTGCAATGTATCTGTAGAAGGCTGTTCCAATTTGTTTAAAATATTAAATATCAACGATTGAGGAAGAGAGAGGACATGACTCTATAGTCTGGTGGCTGAGTCACTCGTTGAGGAAGGTGAAGAGACCTGGATTAGAGCTGCTGCTCTAGTTAAGATAATCTTTTCACATTGAAAAGTACCCTATCCAATAAGTGACCGGTACCTTTTCACTGTATCCATGTATGGATTAATTAATGTGAAAGTGAAAAAGTAAGTGGAAGGAGACTTTGAATCCAAGAACGCCTTCTTGCCTGGTATTTGAGAACCTCTCTGCAACCCAAGGGTTCAAAGCACCTGAGAAAGGGTTTGAGTTCTCAATCTGCTATTTCATAGGTGAAATTATTATATAGCTCAGTGTGAATGTATTCAGATGCCTATTTGAAAGCATCCTTCAGGTGAGAATAGCAACCTATTGGAAATACTGATGAGGCTTAAGGGTGCAAAGGGTGTCAGACTGCTTAATGCCATCACAACTTCAAGCATTCTAGGTTAGACTTTCTGTGTTAGAGGAAGTTTTACTTTGGAAATACAGACATCTGCAGATTCACGGGTGTTGAGGACTTCTGTACCAACAGTGGCAAGAAGGTCCATAAGTTGCTTTGTGGATTTATTACCTGTGTAACTGCTGCCCCTGGTTTCAGTGAAGACACTCTCTATGGGACCATCACCTTTCTGCAAATGAAACTGGCAGGACCCAGCTCCTAGGGTGCTCATTGGAAAGCTGCCATATTCCTGATGGTTTTCTTCTGAGCTCGTGCATCTTGAACAGCTTAGTCCATATCTGGATCTTTGTCTTTTCTTTTAAAGTTTTTGACAGTATCAAAAAGAAGGTATGGAAGAATTATCCTATCGGTGGGAGACAGATCTTTTGGAAACTGCTCTAAGACTGGAAGGAATGATTGTTACACCGGAAAATCCCACGTACCTCTTTAACTTCTCTTCCAAGTGCAAAAGAAACTCCCCCAACCTTACTTCTCTACTAAACACATAATAAAACATCAAAAAAGTTTTTTACGCAAATCTGTGCACAACTTCTTCCTAGGGAGTGAAAGAAGGAAAGAACCACACGCGATACATTGTTTTAATGTGCTACTGGACAGCAATCTGATCCTGCTAATGAAGGGTGTGGCACAAGAGCCAGAACAAACCAGAAACGAAGAGACCAGCTTTTACATTAACTTTTTTTGCCTTTGAAGAAAGACCAAAAGCCAGTCAGAAAGTTCAGCTGAAGAGGTCTTTGTTTTTTTTTTTTTGGCCCATGCCTTTGATTTTCTTTTGAAAGCAAGTTTACTTTACTTCCAAAACCTGACCTTTGGGACAATTTTTTTGTTGTAAGTTGTAGTTTCTCTTCCTCATTTTTCTTGTCCATGGATCGGCCAACAATATTACCACCTCTGAAATACTGAAATCTTTGGCACAAGGAGGTGGTTATTGTATAAATCTACCATCACAGGTCAGAATCCCAGCTGGTGTGAATTGCTGTAGCTCCATCAGAGTGTTGCCAATTCACACTAGCAAAGAATATGGGTCCGTTGCTCTGCCTGCCAGAATTCATACTTACTTCAGTAGAAATACAAGTTCCCATTAAAATCCTTCAGTTGGTTTCTGCTGGACAAGCAGAAGCCCCGTTACTCTGCTTCAACATCTAATTGCCATCTGGAACCAGCAGCAACCACACGAGAATGTTAAACTGCAATATTGACAAGGCTTCCTCTGCTTGGGTTTGATTCGCCGCTGTTACCTTACATCTGTATAACTTCAAAGAGTTGAGTGGGGTCTTCCATGCTGAATTCAGTGCCCTGTGCTTGCCTAATCTCTTTCTGTACAACCACAATTCTTTCTGTTTCTCCTAAGCACTTGCTTCCTGTGTTTTGAGGGAAGAATGGGCTGTAAAGGGAAAAAGGAGCATTCTGTCTCCTCTGGGTGAGACTAACATTTCCATCCTCCATTTATAAACCCGATGTAAAAGCTGTCTGCATCACATTTCCAACCTCCTACACATATCTTGCTGGTTTCTCTTTTGCTGTATTCATCCTCAGTCCAAGATTTTGTTTTCATTCTTCCTATGAGCTACCACTTTCCTGGATTCACATTTAAATTCTTCCCCTTTAAGCTTCCAACTGATCCCACATGTTGCTTTGTGATAAATATAAACACATTGGCAAACTTTAGGTCAGAAATGAGCGTTAAGGTGACTTAGCTTTGCCTACTGAATAGATCAGGCCTGAATATTTGCTCCAATTATCACTTCGCCAGTTCAATAAAAAGTTACTGGCCATATGCATGTCTGAAGAAGATACCTGGACTTTAAAGATTTCAATGTGGAATTCACTCTAGGTAAAGTATTCAAGGTTATTTGTTTGTTTGTTTGTTTCTTATTTTTTTCATAAACAAGAATGACACATGACATCTTTTTCAGAAAGGAAGATATTTAACTTTATCCAGTGACATAGTGTGAGTGACATAAGCCCCGATGCAAACACCTTCTCTAAATCTGCCCACTGGTGCTCACTCCATAAACTACCATTTAGTAGTTTAGCATGGAGTGTGCACCTCGCCAGCACATGGGAGCCACTCTATCTGCAGTGTGTGCACAAAAGCTTAGCACGTCCTATAAGCAAGTGTGGTTATTGCTTCTGGCAGTAGACAAGAGCCTAAATCCTCTTGGACCCGTGAGACAGAACTTCTCAGGACTGATGCAAAAAGTAAACGCAACTAATAAATATTAGTGTGAAATGTCTGTACTATCAGTCCCCAGGTATCATGTGGCGCTAAGTGTTTTTAAAAGTTGCAGAAGAAGATAAGAAAGAAAAGATTCTGGAAGCAATAAAAGCAAAATACAATTCCAGTAAAGATGTCCTCACAGACAGCAGAGAAGAGGCAATGATTTAAGGACTCTATGCGTGAGATGTCAGCACCCTCCACAAAATCTGAGAAATGTGAGAAGGAGCATTCCACTGACTGAAAAGGGGAACTAATCATTGAATGAACTACAGTAATTTTCTAAGAAAGGAATAACATATATACAGGTCTATTTCCGCAATGGCTCAAGTACCATAAAACCAATGCCATTATGGTCTCTTTATTAGTCAGCCAAGTAGTGCATTTCATAAGCTATTATTCATTCACAGCTTGCCTCCTGCTTGGTCATGCCACTATTTGACACTATTATAATCTCTCTGATACATTGTGTATTTATTTTTATCATTCAGGCGGAGGATAACACCTTTGCTTTGTTGCAGACAAGGATGAAACTGGGGACTGACGGCATTGTGCCGCAGTGGATGTGAGAATATTATTTCTTTAAAATCATATAGGCTGCGTCCCACAAGTACTAACTTCTGCTCCTGCATGCTTCACAGCTGTACGTTCAGAAGTCAGTGCGACACCAAGAAGTAACAGCAAAATGGAAGTGGCGTTGTAAAACCGGTTACCTCAGGGAGGTTTCCCACCCCCGGTTTCCCACCCCCGGTTTCCCACCCCCGGTTTCCCACCCCCGGTTTCCATGCTTGCTGTGCAGTGGCAGCGAGTTAACACCGTTGACATGCGCACACGTGCGACTGGCATCACTTGGACAAGTGCAGCTCAGCAGTGTAGCTGAGTGGTCTGACCTACAAACTAACAAGTTTGCACCAAATTTGTGATGCGATTTTTCTCTTCTCCATAAAGCTCATGCAAATCCTAGCACAAGTCAGAGTCAGCCTGGAATCACAGGTAAGGGCCTGATCCTGCGTTACCAAAGCTCGCAGAACAAGTTTGCACAGTCTATTCGAGCCACTGTGTGTCACAGCCAGAAATTGCTGTAAGAACACAGATGTGGATTTCCACAACACAAGAGATGCTGAAATGAAAGCAGAACCAGTACGGAGAGTACTCCACCAGGTCTTTTCTCATCCTACTGTGTGAGCACTAGGAGCAGGAGGGATGTGAGAAGGGGGAATTGAAGATGAAACCTCTCCAATTCCAATATTTCTTGAGTTCAGCCCCATTACCCCAACTGGCTACTGAAGAGAAAATTAATCAACAGATTGTAATGCCATCTCCAAAACCACCGTAAGTGAAGTGAACTGATTTCCCAATGCCCCAGGGTCTCTCTTTCAAACAATATCTTTCTGCCTTGTTTAAAAAAGGAGTCAGTAATTCCAGCCAAGCTACCTACCCAGCAAAGGGAATCAACAAGTCGCAACAGTCTGTTAGATCTGATCTAACTTCAGTTGCACATCTTTTTTTTCTTCCATTGTTATTTTGTATGGGCATTTTAAGAAGGTATTTTACTTCTTTGTATACTGTTTACTTCCAAACTATTAATATGAATGTGGTATAATCCTGTCTGTCCTAAAACCGTGAGAATAACATATCCAGAGAAATATAAAAGTAATATGCTTTCTACATGGGTGTTTTTTTTCAGGTTTTATTTGCACATATTTGGTATAATTATAGTTTAAGTGGGCTATTTTCCATACCCACATAGGCAGTATTTTCCACATAAAGGTTCACATTGGCTTTAGACCTACCCAAAAGCTATTTACTTGCATGGCATACATATAATGATCAAGTTCATAGCTACTTCAGCCAAACCTAAATATTTTCACTTTTGCTTCTTTTGCAAGCCATTTTCTCCTGAATAAGTTTTCAAGTTTATACAATCGCTTTTATGAACTTTATGGTGCGACATGTTTGCTCTTTCACCCAGATATTGACTGCAGCCTCAAATTCAAATAAAGATTTTGAGCACTCAAAATGCAAGGAAAGTTTACAGAAAGGTTTTGTTTTGACTGTTTTCCAAAGTATGGGCTATTTGCAGTAGCTGGATTCCACTTTCAAATAAAAATTTTTAATCTCCCCAAAGTTCAGCACAACTAAGTCATGCAAATTTTTGTTTAATTTAAGTAGTTCATCTGTTGGCCGTCAGCTTGATTCTAATTGCCAGACAGCTTGAAGCAGATCTGCAAATAAAAGAACAGGCAAAATACTAAGCAGCAACACAAACCATAAACCCATTTCCCACTTACTTTTGGACCTCTCCCACTAAACACTTTCTCAAGCTATTCCTAATGGAACTATGGTAAACATGCTCTTCTCACTGGATTTTCAGATGGAAAATATGATGAGACTGTAAACTGCAAAGCAATGCAGAGTGAGTGAGGACACCTCTGCAACGGGCATATTCCCAAAGAAATATCATCTGCATGTATGCCTCGCAATCTCAGGGAAATGTCCTCCCAGGCTTGAGAAAATTTAGTTTGGAGGCGCCTCCCTCCTCCCCCCCTGATGTTATATCCCTGTCATCAGTGGGGCATCAGTGTAAAATGAGCATTTTCTCAAAGCAACACCTCCTAAGCACAGGAAGTTTTTCTAGGTAGGGATATTCCCAAACAACATGAAAATCTTCAAAGGGGAAACACCACGTAATATGAACTCTTGAGAAGAAGGAGGCGATACACACATGCATGCACACAATGTGAAATCTTTCAGGGAAAACATGCTGTCTTAAGTAGTATGTGAAGGGTTTTGTTTTGAAGAAGCCACCCCCTGCTGTGGCAGTAAGTATGCATGTATGATTACTAAGATGTCTAATTAAATTATCCTTATCTGAATGCCATCTGAACTTAACAAAGCAGATAATAAGTTCCAGAAACAGATACCATGTGGGGGGCAAATTATTTTACTTCCAAAAATTGGAGCTGAAATTAGAGATATGTAGGTAATAGAGAACATGATTTCCCTCCACCCCCACTGTCTGCACCTGAACTGTTATTTCCATCAGACATATCATGGCGGTAAAGTGGAGCTAAATGTCTAGAGGATCTGCTCTCCCAACTCTGCTTCCGTGAAGAGACTGTAAGCTGCCTCCTAACTCCACTGAAAGAAGTGGATTTCCTCCAGATTTACACATGGGCAAGTGGGACTGAGACAGTCTTATATTCTTGAACCAATTAAACGTCAGTTACAAAGAATCAGAGCGTGATCAACTCTTGATTACTTTTCTGAGATTTTTCTAGGTTGCATATTAACTGCATCACGTGTGGAGGGGCTCCAGAGATGGTTCTGCATGGAGCTAACCCGTCTGTGGGAAAGCCGTCCACCAGGGCCCAGGCTGGCACAGATGCCCCAGCAATGTGGCCTCTTTCACGTAGACTGAAGATTGAACTGTTAAATCCTGGAGCCTCAAGGCAACCTTGTGCGGAAGCCATCAAGCCTTCCACACAACACTCCTGGATCCCAGAGGCCTGGAGAACACTCTGCTTTCTACATTTCCGAATACATTCAGCATGTGACCGTGTTAATTTAACCTGCTGGATGAAAGACAGCTTCTGAAAATCCATTCAGATTGAGACATTTCCAAGCAATTCACATCCTGAATGGGCTTTTCAAAGAGCTAACTTAGGTCTGGGGCAACGTCTAAGACAACCAGAGCTCCCTCAGCCTGGAGACTCAAGGAGCACAGTGCAGAAACCAGATTAACTTCACCATCAACACAAACCCAATATGGCCAACTGCGAGACAGGGCAAATAAGCCTGGTTAGATCTTACACCTCATCTGTTAGATTTAGGGC
This sequence comes from Vanellus vanellus, assembly GCF_965231255.1. NCBI lineage: Eukaryota > Metazoa > Chordata > Aves > Charadriiformes > Charadriidae > Vanellus > Vanellus vanellus. Next base: position 31,111,770 of record NC_138907.1, read on the forward strand.
TCAACCACTTTCCCCAAATGGTCCATGTGTTTAATTATTAGCATGCTCTATAGCACAGGATTGGTCCAGGCTTTTTGGGCCAGTGCCCAGGCAACGCCCAGGCTTGGTACAGGGGAGTGCTTTGGTGAGAGGTGTTTTCTGGAGATGAGGCCCCTCTGGGGGAACATGGCTTGTGTGGCAGGGGGCAGGGGAGTTCGGTGGCATGGGTTCAAGCCAAGGCAGGCTGCTTCCTCCTGAGGACAGTGAGCGGGCAGGCTATGGCCACTTTCATTTACCTAGCCCGTAGGAGTCACACAGAGTGCCGGGGTATCTCAGCGCTGGACTCTGCAGAGTTTTAGGGTGATTCTGGGTGATTACGTGGCAATAAGGTACTCCATGGAGTCTGCTTTGAGCTGCTGTCCCACCTGTGCTACCACAGACAGGGCCTGAGCAACTTGTGGCAGAGATCGGTGCTTTGGGACTCAGCTGGAGTTGCTTAACAGGTCTCTCAGCAAGATACTCTGCGTACTCCCAGTAAGTCAAGTTTTTGTGTTTTCTGGCGAATTTTTCTTTTTCTGCAACACAATATTAACACTCCTTCATCCGGGGCTAGCCAGCTCAGTGTAAACGTGGATTCAGCAAAACAATGCAAAGCAACATATTTTTCAGTGCATTGTGATAGGTATAATCAATACTAGACACATCATGCCACGTGAGATGTGATCATCTAAACACGTCCATGGTACCTATAGAAATTAGCTACTACTGATTCAACATGAAATTCACCGATGCAGGGAGCTTTCTGTTGGCTGGGTTAAGAGCAGAATGTAAAAATGGGGACCAGATGTCAGCCCATCTATTAGCCTGAAACATTAGAGTTTCAGGAGGACCTTTCCTGGGGGCAAGCACAACTCATGAAAGCATCAGGCCATGAGGGTTGGTTAAGCCAGTGCAGATAAGCAGTCCCCTGCCCCTGACAATGGACCCTGGCAAAACAACCTCACATTTCGATACTGCAACAGCTTGTCCCGTATAAGCCAAACACTACTGAATTCGCACCAGTATGTATATCAGGAGCTGAACAGTTCTGCGGAGAGCTCAGTAGTCTTGCAAAGTCCACGCAGAAGCTTCTGCCCTTGTCTTACCTAACTGGTGGAAGCTTGGTCAGGTAAATTTCTTCAAGCTTCAGACACATTATAGACAGTAACATCAATATATCCTTAGAAGAGCTAATAGATCTAATATATTACGTGTTTTCTGTATATCATATATATATTCTCTACATTTGCGCATATATATTATCACGACATACATTATGTTACATATAACATATAAAATATTATTATGTTGACAGTCTGTATTATGATGCAAGTAACACAAAAGAGGGAGCCATTAGTTTCATTTCTGAACAAGCAGTTAACTCTTTCTCTTTTTTTTTGTTGCTAATTAGTATGTTGCAATGGTAAACATTAGGGAAAAATATTGCAGTACAAAACTAACACCATTGGAGCATGAGCAGTCTGAGCAAGCTATTATGCTGATAGCATAAAACAATGTACCTCAAAAACCTAATTTTCTGTGAAACTTAATTTTGTCTGTGGAAGCTAGTATAACAAATCACATAAAATCCACTCTTGCCTTGTAACTCTAGTGATGCTGTGGAAGGTTATAAAGAATAGATTTGGCCCAAGAAATTTCTATGGTGAAGGTAAAATCCTAAGGAACAAAGTTTTGCTTCCGCATGCTGCAGGCACAACCGCAGTGAAAAGTCTTGGTCAAGAACGGTTCATCATTCCTTACAGATTTCCTTTGTAATATTGCCAAAGTCAGCTTCAAAGATTTCATAGAAATTATGGTCGGAAGGGACGTTCAGATCATTCAGTCGAACTTCCTGGTACACCACCAGCCAGGAAGCACTAACTAAATTCCTCATAACCACCTAAAGAACTTGGAAGCAGCAAGTATTTCAGGAGTCCAGAAGACTGGAAATATTCAATATTAGAACAATTTAAATATTACAGCAACTACAGACAGATGCTCTTAGGCCTGAGGAATTTTAGATGAGTTATCATTAATGAAAGAGTGGAATGGTCCACTGTGGTTCAATAAAGAATTAAGGTCAAAAATAAGACTAACATTATTTACTATAGTCGCATGGAAATTTGGCCCCATCAGATGAAGTTATTTCTTTTTCCTTTCTTCATAAAATTACTTCTGCGTACAAAAGACAACTGCACTGTTATAGTATACTTTGACTTCTCCAAGGCATTTGATTTAGTGTCACATGACGTTAGGATTAAAAAGCACAGGTCACATTAATTAAAAACAGGATTGCAGATATGTCTGAAATGGGCCTGATAATAAGGAAATACCAGACAATGTTCCCAGTGAGATTCCTGCAGGACCAGCTCCTGCTTCAGCATTATTTGGTATTTGTATGAAAGGTCTGGACAGCGCTGTAGAGTCCTTGCTGGTAAAATTTGCATAGGATTTAGAGATCTGTGAGGCAAAAAGTGCCGAGAAGGAAAAACTACTGTTGCAGGGTGACATGGATCATTTGATTAAATGGTCGTGATCTGACAGGGTGCGCTTTCATACATCTAAATGCCAGATATTAAAGGAGAGACTGAGGAATACAGTCTCTTTGTAGAGGATGAGAGATTTTATCCTGCAAAGCAGCAGCTCAAAGGAGGATTATGGGGTGATTGTGGATAATTGCCTCAACAGGCAGCCTCAGGGCAAGCCTTGGCCAAAAAGCTAATGCAAACCTTGGGCAAAAGTATCAGGAAAAGTATCAGGGAGAAATAGGGAAGTCTTCTGCAGCCTGTGGACGGGCTCCTGGGAAGGTGAGATTAATCTTTAACTCCACTGCCAAGCCTTCAAATCCTGGTGCTCCTCCTGACTCTGGGCTGCACACTCGTGTTGGTGGGATGGAGGATGCTACAGCTCGTGCTTCAGAGCATCTTCCCCCAAAAAGTCGATCCCAAGTCCAGGCTGTACAGCGGGATTGCCCTCAGGGCTGGTACAACAAGCCTTGGCAGCCCCGGGGAGGGCACAGCACACCTGCCTGTGCTGCTCTGGGGCAGCGTGTGTGCCGGCAGATACGCCCGTGCGATCCACACCGGCTGAGAAAGGCTTCCCGCCTTTGCTATTTAATGCTTTTCATTCACCGTACAATGAACAGTGGCTATAATTTACAAAACATAGAATGGTTTTTGCTGTTCATTTTACTGACAGGGGTTTTTTAGTTACATTAAATTGCAATGATTTTCCAAAAGAGAAACTCGTGACTGTCCTCATATTTATTCTCAGCACAATAACTAGTTCTATACGAATTCTTTTTTTTTTTTTTTTTTTTAAATAGGAATAAGAACTACTATACCTGCTAGGAATTAAAAGTAATATCATAACAAATAGACATCTGTTGGAAAAGAAGAATTGTAAATCATTAGGGACATGTGCAATCCAGGCCTCTTCTCTCTCAAGGCTTCATTGGAACAACATGTAGAAAGAAACAGCCAATATATTAAAAGCAACAGGAAAAAAAATCTGTACATAATTTGATTTTTTTTCTATAACAGCATCTTTACTTGCATGTGACCAGATTATTAATCAAAAATCTGGCACTATGTAGCTACAAAACTGGCTTTTCAAAGATTCATCGCTTTATCATGCACACAGAGAGGTGCGCATTTTACATGTTGGAAAAATGCCCTCAGCACAGCAAATAACATTTATACAAACCCTAGAAAGGCAGTATTCCATATCTAGTGCTAATGATGTTTAGCGTCTAACAGAAAGCCTAAGAAGGAACTTTAACATGTACTATTAATACTATGCATTTTAGGTAGATATTGAGCACCCAGCTCCAGTGTGATGAATGTACACATAAACCTCAAAATTAGTCTTAAAAGCATATAAACCACTTCAGTTGTTAAGATTTTCTAAAACCCACGTGTGTGGGTAATATCACTAAAAGCAGGTATGTTGGATAAAAATGAATGATGTCCCTTTTCCAGTATAAACCCAGGAGTTCATCTTCCAGTGTTGTTTATAAATAGAAGAGAGTCAATTTGCTTAGGATCTGCAGGACGTTGGGGTACTCCATTTAGATAATGACAACATTTTTAACACAGCTATCACTCATTAGGTCAAGAGGTTGTGATTAATCAAGAACTGTTTTGGTTTCGTCTGATAGACATCTAGTCTCTTTAGTTTACAGTTGAATGAAGATGGCTTCAACAGTTTACAGAATAAGCTGCAATGATACATTAGACCGAAATGGAGATGGAAGAGAGATGTGTGATCTATTTTAACCGTTCCATTTGCATTACAATGTGCTGTGTGTGAATTAGTCTGGGCATCGCTAGAGTAAATTAAAATCTGCTGGGAATGTGTGAGCGCATTACACAACAGGAACGCACTGGCAGGTTACGGCTCAAAGTCTGCTGAATGTTACCAGGCGATATTGTTGGTGTTGGTGGACTGAAAGAGGAGAGTTTTTTGTTTTAATAACAACTGACTGCCTAGTTAATGGCTGATTGTGAGACAAAAAAACTCGGGGCAGAATGGGGTATAACAAAAAAATCTCACAAGAAAGTCTGTTTCCGTGGTGGTTTAGGACCAACATCCAGACCAAGGCTGTATAGACCTGGTCATATAAACTGCGGAATGAGCATTCACACTTTTGGGTGATTAATGAAAATGAAATAAACCTCCAAACGCTGGGTTGTGGTGTAAAATGTCTCAAGGTACTGTAGAATCTTAAAGTCACGGTCTAAGATTTTCTATCAACATTTTCCTATCACCAAGCTCTGATCCAGTTTTCTGGGCTATCATAGAGGTCTTTCCTCAAGCAAAACCTCTCAAACAGCCAAAAGGAGTATGTCCCAGGGAAGCAGCCTGCACTCAGTAGGAAATGAGAACGTATAATCAGCTACTCACGTTATCTGTGAATACATGTCTGGCACCCGCAACCATCAATCACGTTTGCAATCTGCAGTCAGCACTCCTTAAAGCCTTCGTAACACCTTTGTAAAAACCATATAGCCACAGCCTACATCGCGTGGAGGTTTTTATTGTTCAGCTTTGCATGATCAAGTAAATTAACCCATATTGAATGGAAATGCAGTGTAAAGGTCATAAAAATAACCCATGGTACTGTATAGCTTTCTGCTTCTTCAATTCAAAATATTCTTACGGTGCTGCGTTCATTAGAAAAAATGTGGGTGAAATCTTGGAAATATTTTTTCTTTTTGAATGCATGCACTTTGGAGGATGCAGCCTGATGAAGTACTGTCTTGTTCCTTTTCTCCTGATCACATATATACACACATACACACACATGCATGCAAGCTTATACACTTTCTCTCAGATGATGCTGACAGGTTGAAGGCAAAGTAGCAGCAGGTGAACAAAGAGAAATCCCTCAAAAGCTTTTATAAAAACAAATGCCATTAATTTCACTCTTCATCTTTCTCCCCTGATCATCTAATAGTCCTGTACTAAGCACTGCACATGTGCTTTCTTTAACACTGCAAACCAACAAAAAATATGAATGATCGCAAAATACACACACTGGAATCTGTGCGACCTCCAATATTGTTATTGATTGGAGACATCTGAAAAAATACAGTAATGATATGTTGTTGTAACCAGCATTACGAATTTTCCTGGTTTTAATTAGAGAACACACACTAGAAAGTCCAGAAGCTGGATATGAACCGCTTTATGGTTATAAGATGATTTAACAACTATTTCCACACTTGCCAAAGATTAGCATTGATAAGAAAACCCAGCAGGCTCTGGTGATCCACCTCTACCCACAACCCACTCCAGACCGAAACACCTTCCCAAGGCAGGGAATTCCTCTCTGCCATGTTCTCCCTCTCACTCTCGCTCGCTCTCTCCCGGGGGACACACTTGTCCTGCTTTTGGCATGACTCAACTTCTTGTTGAGTCGACCTTTGCCCCTTTAAATGAAAGGGTTTCATGCCCTGGAAACTGAGTCTTTTAGTGACTTCCAGTCGGCTAGAACCTTATTCTCCTACAGTAACACTGAAGAAACACAGCAAAATACCTGCATTAATTATTGAAAAAATGATATACTTGGGGAAAAGGAAATGCTGGACAGACCCCAAGCTCCTAAGCAGGGTACATCAAAGGGTGCATTACACATAGCTGCAGGATTAATGTCCATTTATCTAATGATCTAATTAATGTTTTTATAATTTAGCGTGCTATTAGAGAGATTTTAGTGAGAACAATACTTTCAGATAAACCCACGAAGTCTAATCATTAGGAAGCTGCCTCTCCTGATCCTATTAATAAAAAGCATATCCTAAGTAATCTCTGAAAAGTCGGTACTTTCAGAATGTACCAGGAAGGCAGGAGATTATTTTCCTTCTGATTTTCAAAAGAAACCTCCGGAGACAGAAAAAACGGTCTATCAAGAGCTGCAGTGTTTCCTGAACTAATGTACAGGGGAAAAAACAAATAAGTGAAATGCTTTAAACAACTCAAATGAAGGATTTGCACAGGAAAGAGGAACTTCAGTATGAAAAGTGAATCAAAGCAAAACAGGCTGCTAAGAAGACAAAACAACCTAGGCAAAGTAATCACCCCCGACTTAATTTTTTCTAACATTTGATAAAACATAGTGATTAGTCCTGTGACAATGCCCCTAATAATCTCATCATCTACCTACTAATATTGTCACCAGTATTTTAGAAAAGGACTCGGTTCCATGCTCGAGTTAAAATGACACGGCTGCAAAACAGCGAGAAACAAATACAGGTTCAAAAGCAACAACAGAAAATTTGAAAGTCCTTACATTCCCAAGTCGGCTGTGGAGACGGGCTCTCTCCTCGTACAGTTTCCTCTGGCAAGCAGGTATCCGATGCTGTAATTCACATTAAACAGCACTCACCCCACTGGGGCCTTAACAGACCATGGCAAACTCCCCTTTTGCTTACAGCTGGCAGGGAGGAAGGCTACAAATTCCTCTTTATCGTAAAATGTCTCGGAGTATGGAAAAGGTTCAGAAGTACTAGTAAAGCATTCGGAGGCGGCTCATTAAAAATATGCAAGTATCTTATCCCCAGTGAGCTAATGAGAGGCCACCTTCAAACCCTGACCCTTGGCCCCACTGCACAGCGTATCTGCCTTTTGCTCCTGATCTTGTCTGACCACGTGTTTCTCACACGAGTCCTTTGCTTCAGAGATGATTTCCCAACAATATACTTACTATAAATAAAAATACAGGCTCCTCTTTGAAAAAGGGCTTGGAGCTGAGGTTTGGTCCTTTGGTGGAGAAAAGGCGTTGAACTTGTGCCTGAAGCCACACTCCCCTCTCAAACCACCCAGGGGCCCAAAGCAAGACCAGAGGCGGGGGGGGACGGACCATTCTCACCCCTTGCAATGAGTGGGCTGGAAGGAGTTGGATGCGGAGGTGGTGGGGAAGCCACGCTCCCACGGTGGTCTGCGTGGGTTGTAGATCAAGGACAGCGGGGTATTGGGTTGTAGATCAAGGACAGCGGGGTGTTTATTGCAGAAGGAGTGACTTAACATCATCTGTATATCAAAATAAAAATATATATCTTAAGGGAATATATTTAAAACTCTGATTTGGCAGTTTGGGCCTTGAAAGTCTTGACGACAGCTCAAAGCTCATGAGATTTTTATTTTAAAAAACTTTTCCTGGACATACTGTTTGTGTCTAGGATGACACCAGTCAGAAGAAAAAGTACTCCAACTTAGAAACACAGCGTTGAAGTAAATCAACTCCATCATCTCCAAAACTTTCTAAATGAGGCTCAGAAAGCCCTTTGCAAATCTTAGGGAAATAACCTTTATATCACCAACGATACAGTGGATATCTTATTCCCATTTTAGGGAGGGTGAAAACAAATGAGAAAGATATTGTCTTTAATTAATGTTATGTTTCTATCTGGCATTAGAGAGAAGTTACTTCTCCCTCCCCCCGCCCCAGTTTGGTGCACGATGATACATCACATCCAGTCCATTACGTGGCCTCCACAGTGGCAGTCTCCTGCCTTCCCTGCATCTAAAGAACAAACAAAAGTCACACTCGCGAGCTGTCCCTCTCGCCCCAGCTTGCTATTGCTCTGTGAAGCATGACCTTTCTCTCTGTGCAGCACCTCATTAAAGTCAAAAGGGCACAGGCAGAGAAGTTCACACAGGGTAATTTGCAGAAGATGGCATTGAGAATACCATGGGAATTAGCAGGGACTCAGCAGTTAGGATAGTGCCTAAAATTAACTAGATTCAGAACCTCGGTATGCACTCATTGCATTTTTACCTTAGGAAGCATCTTCCCCCTGTGGATCTTCTGCAGGAGGAATGAGCTGCCCCGTTCTCCACATCAATCACTGCAAAGCCGATGGGGCTCTTCGCGGTTGCTGGGCTGTGCTGTTGCCTCTGGCACTGGGTGAGTGGCAGGAGCCCACCCTGACTTTCCCTACCACCCCCAGGGTGGGCATCACCAGGGTCCCTTGGCCACTGCAGGTGGGTCACTCTACCTCCTCTCAAAGTCCAGCTCTGTGAAAAGCAATTCAGTAGATCTGGAAGGAGAAAAGGGTTCAGTTCTCACCCAGACATGTGCCTCCCTGGCTAATAGGACACACTTTGCCCAGAGACCCGCAAAACCGAGAGCACAGATTGCTAATTCAAGCCAGCCCAAACTGCAGAGCCCCCAAGAGAGGCAGACACCCCTGTGCCAACCTGAACTGCCCATGACGCAGTGGGGCAAGAGCCATGATTGCAGACCCGTGTGTGTGGGAGACTGAGACAAAAGGACCACTTAATCTGCAGATCTAAGTCTTAGGTGAAAGGAAAAGCAAACAGGACTACCAGTATCACCGTTTCTCGCCGCAGCGCTCATTTGTGTCTTTGCACCATTTCTGGGGAGCAACGAGCTTGTGTTTGCACAGCCCTTGGGAAGGACCAGGCGTCTGCAATCCTCTTATTCTTTTCTGCTTCTCCATCGTCCTTCAGCTGCTCAGACTGGGTGCAAAATGTTATTCGGAGAGTTTTTGGACATAGCTTTCCAGAACAGGCATTGCAGAGCCGAGTGTGCCTGCACAGCAGAAAAATAAACTGGGCTAAGGTTTCTTCAGTTCAGCAGTAATGGAGTGGGATTTCATTTAATTTAGTTAAATACTGTTGCTTGACAGAATGAAATGTGATCTCTAAGGTAGAGATTAAAACTGGTGGACTAGTGCAAACTATTTTGGGTTTTTAATTAGTCTTCTGGTGAATTATCCTGATTAAATTTGTCAGAAAATCATAGGATATACCACTTGTGTAGAAACTGATAATAGCTGGCCATTCATCTCCCATCTACTAGCTATTATATTCTCCAGATAAAAATCATCTGCCACTGGAAAAAAACAACATTCAAAACATTGAATTTGGTGCACAATCACCTAATTAACTTTCTTAAGCACGGAGAGAGATGGAAAGGGGAGAAATAGATGTAATTTACAGAGCTTTTGCCAAATTATGCTGTTGGTCACACCCAGGGTTGTACGTGAATGCATTTTGCTGGAGGGAGGACCTGGCACAAAACGTTTTTTGGGAAGGGGAGGGAGGGGAAGGCAAGGCAAGGAAAAGATATTTCTAACTTTTTTTTCAGTTTGTGCTGATAATTGGCCATCTACTCAACAAAATATTACTTCACCATCTTAATAACTTGGCCACACATAAAAAAATCTTTTCATGCTGCAGCTTGGCTTCGAACTGTTAACTTTTTTCTTAATAACAGCAATAGAATGAAAGTCAACCCACAATAATTCCTCTCACCAGACCTCAGTGACCTAAAATATGTGGCCTCCTTTGGAATTCTATTAACCTCGGTGGTTTCTGATGGATATTATTTATGTTTCCATGTATGTAAACATCATCCCCTCATCTATATGGAAAATTTTTGATAGGCAGTATTAGAACTTTATATTGTACATGTTTAAACTTACATTTCAGACCTCTGTTGTCATATTGAAGAAAAGGATTTTTGACCTTATAAGCTGTTATTTGCAATTTCATACATGTGCTTTAGTTAGCAACTAGCATTCCCAGTTGAATTTCAACATTTTTTTATGCATAATAGCCAAATTTCTGCTACTGGTAAAGACACCAGAAAGAAAGAAGCAAAACCAGATTAAAAATACTGAGCTGCTGTATTCTATTTTAGGTTCTTGGAGGGAATGATTTTGAAAAACAGACATTTTAAAAAGTCCGGTAACATAAAAACCCCACATGTGTTTGAGAACTGTGTTTTTGCCCATGCAGCACGCTCCGAACCATGCCCCGGCTCTCGCAGCGGTGCCCCGCTGCCCTACCGAGCCTTCAAGCTAGCTTTGTGGCTCCTGGGGAAATGTGTGCTGTCCCTCTCCCCAGCCGGGGCAGCGCGTCCGCAGGATGGAGATGCGACAAGACATTGCGTTGCCGCTGCTGGATCAATCTGGGAAGAGCAATTGCAGTCAGAGGGCTTCTCTGCGTTCCTGCAGGAGAGCAAAGCAGTGACTGGGGAGACACAGCACAAGGGAGGTGTGAAGGTGGTAGGCCTCCATGGATGCTTTCCTGGTGCACCTGCCTTCCACCAAGAGTCACTCAGCTAGGCCAGAGAATATGGCTCCAAGTGTTTATCAACAGGTACAAACTGATAAGACATTTTAGATGCAGTTGTCCTGAGAGGTACAGGTTTGCATGCTCACTCAAGAATTTAAAGTATTTTCCCCCCATTTATTCATGGAGCAATTACTGGGGGACCGTGGAAAGGAGCAGGCTTGAATTTTGGTTTCTGCTCCCCACGACCATGGTGTTTAATCAGATTGTCAATGCGAAATGCATTTCAGCCATGGCGTGGGGGCCGGGAGCTGGGCTGCCTCCCCGGTGCCCAGGTGCAGCCTCAGGCCCCCTGCCCACACGGTCCCTCACTGCCCCGGGCTCCTGCCGCCTCTGCGGGGCAATGCTGGTGCAGAAGGGGTGTGCGGGGTGGCCCATGCCTTAGCCCAGCCTGATGGTCCTGAGTGGTAGGAGATGTCATCTCCCGCTGGCTGAGCGGCATATGGCCTACATCCTCCTGGTGACTGCTTGGACCGGGAGGTCATCCTCTGCAGGGAAAGCAGCAGCACGCACCTCTTCCCACCAGTCTGTAACCACCACTGGGATGCGATTTGCACCTTCGCTTTGTTGGTGCCAGCTCCTGTGGGTCCTGCCAAGCCTTCCCACAGCATGAGGGCCTGTGGGCACCCAGCCACTGTGAGCAGCCAGCTGAGGGCAAGGAGACCCAAATCTGCTGACTTTCTAAGTCTCGGGCAACCTTGCGGCTCACGTTGGGGTGGTTCTGAGCACGGGGAGAAGGTACACTGCAGTCACCCACAAACATTACATATCCAATGCAAAGGTACTTACTCGGTGCCTTAAGCCTTAGGAAAGTGCCGAGTGGGTGTTTTTTATTGAATTTCTGCCCATAGACACTCTGTGTCAGTCCGCTCTCTCCTCCTTACCTCAGCTCTCTCCTCCTTTGCTCAGCTCTCTCCGGTTGTCAGTTCCTTCTTGGTGACCAGAGACCCAGCTCCTGGTGTGGTCAGAGCCACGTCGGGAAAGAGGACGACCTTCACGTTCCCAGATAAGCCTCTCTGTGTGCACAGCACAACTGCACTGGCTGGTCATGCTGTTAGATCGTATTGCAAATTCATGTCTAATTTGACCCTGAGGTCTCTTTCAGCATTGCTGCTTTCTAGGATTCTCCCTCCCTTTGAATGTCTGTGTTTCAAATTACGTTTCCCTGGGTGTACTGGGTTACATTTTCCCATGAATGTCACTGTTATTTTCCAGCTCTATATTTTTAATCACTCCACTTCCACTTTTATTACCTCTGCTTTCACTGATGCTTCCAGCTCCTTCAGATGTATGGGAATAAGGACACTGAAAATAGGGCTGTAGTACTATCTGCAGCTTCTTTCTTTGTTATTAAAATTGTCCAGCGCTCTTTCTCTCCCTCTGTGCTTATTGAACATGTTCGAGAAAACCCAGGAAATACCCTCTTTGTGAGAAAACCTGTCAGTTTGTCCATTTCCCAGCCTCCATTAGTATCTTTTTAGCACCTCTTGCTTTTATAGTTTTTAACCAATCAATCAGGCCAATTTGAAAGTATTTGAAGAAAGAGACCTCAGAAGGCAATCTGTCAATACTTCAATGAATTTTATATACTGGAAACTTCCCGATTTTCTTAGACTACTGATTTGGGGATATTTTGTAAAGGAAAACTTTTTTGTCATGAGTCATCTGGTTTCCACATATTCTCAACTCAGAGGTGAGGTCCCCTGGGGCCGGGAGCCCGATGCAGCCATCGGATGCAGAGAGAACTGGCTGAACCTGAACAGAACTGGACACAGGTTTTAGCGAAGTAAAAGTCTAGATTGCTGTTGGCTTTGATAGCAGTTGTCTTGACTGCAGCTAATTTGTCATTGGGCTTTCTCCCACAGTTTTCACTGCAATTCTGATTTCATTTGATATTTATATTCCCGTAGCAGTCCATCATCCAAGTCAAGAAAACCATGCTGTCTTTACTCTGACAAGACAATCCCAAAATATTTGTAAAAATATTTGTAAGCCTTTGTTTTTCTTTTTTTTTTTTTTTTCCCCTGACTAATCAGAAGAGGATCTCAAGCTGCATCTCCCTGATCTTTTAAAGGATCAAAATATGCTACCGAAACTCATGGGCATGGTAGAATGATTTCCCAATCACTCCTAATAAAGAAACTCAGAACAGATGTAATCTTGTATTCTTAAAATAGAACTATTAAGGCAGCTTTACAGGACAAAACAATAGGGTGGGGAAACCTAAGGTATATTTAACACACTGTAATAAGTATTAGATGGAAAAGTCTACCAGTGTTATACAAGTAGTACTGTAGGGAGGGATAAGACCTCAGCTACATTTTCTGCTGCATATCCTGTGTGTCAGCAGCTCACACCAGCCATTCCATCACCCCCAATATTTAGTTTGGTTTTGAATTTGCTGTTTGTGAACAGTCTCTAAACCAAACACATGCACCTGGGGCAAGCTTCCGCTGAGGTTTCCAGGGCTCTTGAGAGAACTAAAATTACACAGAAAACAGACTCAGGTAATGCATTGATTTCACCGCTTCAAGGTGCTTTCAAATTTTATCCCAGCTATTCCCAGTCCCTTTAATTTGAACTAGTTGAACTGCTCCTTGCTCTATTTTTCAGTCAAATGTTCCCATCGAAAATTCAGCATGACAGAAAGTAAACAAAAAAAGGATTATTTTTTGAAAAAAGAACAAACAAAAACATTCATTTCTCAGCAGCAGCTTTTGTGAACCAAGTCCCCATCATAAAAACCTTTTAAAAAGCTCCCAGTGACCCCTTGCCCATGCCACTGCTCAGCCCAGTCCCTTTTTAAGGACGGCTCCCTTAACCTTGTGGCTGCTGGTGGGATGCTGCTGTGCTCTCTCTACCCTACCCAAGTTTTGCCAACACCCAGCGGAGAGAAACCATTTCATTGTTCGGACTTCCCTCAGTGTTGAACGTAACCAGGAAGACCAGCAGTATAATCGGACTGTTGGTGGCATTATTTATCAATAGTGTGATCATCTGTAGTCAGCTCCAAATCTTGCCATGCCAAAACGTAAGGGCGTCAGAGGCCACTTCTTATTTCAATTGTCTGAGTTGCCCAAGAGTCAAATGTTTTGCTCCTAAAGCAAACATTAAAAAAAAAAGAACACACCCCATGATCCCATTCCCAGAAGTCAGATTTTATTCTCATTTGCTCTAAAACCGGGAACATCAATAAAGTGGCACCAGTCTGACTGCACTTAGAATCAAATCTCTAACCTTGTACTTTAAGATAGCTCCCAACATTGAAATAACGCAGTGGTAACATTAGCTTAAATCCTGTCTCTCTCAGTTTCACCAGTGTATTTTCCGTCACTTTTAGTGGTGCCAGGATTCCACCCAGAATATTTTGCTTTCTTTGAGGGAAGAATTTGCGTTGACCCATCTGGAGGAAAGTACGCGGACTTGCTGAAAGTACTGCCTGTGCTGAGCGTGGAAACACCAACGAGAAACAATTGACTGTGTTAATCCTCACCGTTGGTTTTTGAAGTAAAATTGCAGATAGTTTTTTCCTCTTTGCAACAACCTAAACATGCTTTAACCATAATGCGTGTGCAGAAGAGGGTTAAAATATAAAATATCACAAACCCAAATCCCTACACCGAGGGACCAGGGACCCGGGGAGAGAAACTGCTAAATGCTTCTTGTCAGTCTAGAAATTACGCCGCTGCTAAACCCGCTCATTTCAGAGATTTATTTTGCTAGAAAGGATTTTAATCTTCGCATTTCAGTTCCTCAGAGGAGGCAAAATCTTCCAAGTGCAGAATCTGCAGCAGCGGTGAATCAGCTATTGTAATACGCTGCCTCTTAAAATACTTCAGGGTAGTCAGGCATTAGGAAGGCTCCTATTTTGTGTGAACTGATCAAATACAGATGTTGCCAAAGAGTTGACCTTATTGACCGTGACTTAACTAGAGATTGAATGGCAGACAGACGGTCAGTAGTAGGGTGAAACCATGTTTTGGCGGTAGGGTGTAAATGTATATACAGTTTACAGGATGTGAATGACACCGAGCAAACATCTGTTCTATTGATAAATACTTGCTTTACTTCCAAAAATTTTTATCCCTGGGAAACACGGTTAAAAATAAATACTGCCCAATACCGTTAGGTGTTCTGCCTGCATGTCATGGTCCTGGAAAACTTGAAATAGAAAAATATTAAAAATGGTACTAACTTTTCTCTCTTCCTGCAATATCAGATTTCATATAAAACTCATCAGCTGAGCTGAGTATTAGTCTTGATCAATGGCAGGAAACCAAGGGATCAAATGTTAATAAATCAGAAACAGATACCTCCGCTTGAGCAGAAATATATCACCAACCTGAAAAATAGGGCAAATTATTTGACGACTTTTATATGCGTATGCCTGGAGAAAATGAAAGCTTTTCATAAGATTCCTTGAAAGCTGAAACAAAGGACATGCACGGAGAAAAAGTAACGTAATGAGGTAATGAACACAGAACATGAAATCAGAGAGTCCTAGAAACGCCTTCATTTTTGTTGGAATTGGCATAGTAAAAGAAGATTAAATGAAAAGACCTTAGCTAATACAACACCAATATATTTCTATGGCAAATTAGCTCTGTCCTACTGCTACTTGGTGCTTGGGTGAGGGTAATGAAGTAGCAGACTAGGCCTGTTTTAATGTGTCGTTGCCTTGACTTAAGAGCTAAATAGTAGCATCACAGTTCCAACAAAACATTTCCATTAAGCCCGAAGCGCTCAGAGGGACGCAGTGCTCTCCATAGCAAGAAAGCTCATGGAAGCACAATGACCAGCTTTAACGTTACTATTTTTAAGGCATGATGCGTAACTATATTAGCTCAAAGTTCCTTACATTCATTTCAGACAAGCACCCTCGGAGTGTGGTCTTCTCTTTAAATTGAAACTATTTGCTCCTGTGCATAGCCTACTAAATTTAATTAGAAAATTCTGGTAGACCAGCAGGACAAAATTTCCCTTCCTTCCTATTTTCTCATTCCACAATCTATCACCTAGAGTAATTAGGACCAGCGAAGGATCATCTTCACTGGATTAACCTTAACTAAATTGTATGCATTCAACATGTGCTCTTTTGATTAACTTGAGCCTGGACTGCTGCCTGTGGTACACCCACCTTGTAATTCTACACACTTAATTAATTTCAGATGAACGGCAAAAAGGATAAGTTGAATTCTCCAATTAATAAACTGATATTAGTTAATGTATTTTAGCTTAACTTTTCATTTTCTTCCTGCGCAGGGATAGGAAAAACAGAAAATAAGAGAGAGGTGGAAGCGAACAAGCTTTGCCAATAAGCTTGTAACGACCTTTCAGGGCCTGATCCTGCAGCGGTCTAAGCAGCTAATTTTCCCCCTGACCAGGAGAGGAATTTTGGCCAAAGAATCAGTCCCTACATTTAAAATATAAAACGCAATAGGCAGGAACAGGGTTATTTTTCTTTCAAAATGATAAATAAGCATTATTTAAAACCTCCTCACCTTAACTCAGTTTTCCATATGGTTTCACTCATGCGTGGGTTTTCCTCGTTATTAAAAAAAAAAAAATATATAATGTCACTGGCTATGGGCCCAATCCTCCAGGCCTTAGTCCCACAAGCATATTTTTCTCTTCTCTACTGTCATGGGGAGCTGCCTAACAGCCTTGTCTTGTATGCGTTTGCCCAGATAAGTAACTTTGCTTTTGAATCTAGCCCGAGTGAATTCACTAGTATTTATCAGAGGAGTTGAATTACTCATGTAGAAAAATATTTGCAGGAATAGGCCCCAAAAATGTTTCTGGAAACACAAAGAAACAAGCAAAGAAAGACAGGGACAAAATATTGCTCTCTAGTTCTTTTTGACCAAATTAACTCAGATGCTAATTATGAAACAGGGCTCTTCCTCTCCTCTGGGCAAATTGCTGCAAATACTGAGTTTTTCCTCTCTGCTGAAGTTTCTCTCTGACATTGGCAAACATGCGGGTTCAGTAAAATCACTAGGATTAAAGATAAATACGTATTTAAGTATTTTTCTGAAGCATCTTGCAGGATTGAATATTGAGTGAGAGCAAAATAAAGGTCACAGAAAACAAGATCTTTTCAGTCAGATGTGTTTTAAAATTAATACTTTCTCTGTAAAATCATTCCCTGTTTTTCCTCTACAGAAATCAATATTCTAACAAATGCTGCCAGAAACAAATAATAGATACGTAATTCTACTGATGGTATCTCTAAGGTAGCTATCAACACTTCTCTTTGTGCATGGTTTATACTAGCTCCCAGTGCTTGATTTTTCTACTAATAAGAATAAGAGCAAATAGCTGTAGGCAAAAAGATGGTCTTCTAACAATTTTTTTCCTAATTACTATTTGACTGCTTCAGCAAATTATCAAATGGTATTTTGTTATACGTATGTGTTTATTATAAATTAGCATTTGTCTGCTATTAAGAGATAGGGAATTATTTGCTGCTGATTTGATTTACAGTCTTTCAAAAATCATAGGGAAATTCGCTGGGTAAGAGCATTAGACAAAATTTTCAAAACATCTAAATAGTTAATGAGTCTTTGTGTCTCTGCAAAAGGTGCTTTGACGTCCTAATCAGTTTGGTAATCTCCCAAGTCCTGTGGATACCTTTGATGATTTTACCGTCCACTTGTAATTCTTTAAAAAAACTCAGACAAAATAGTTTGCATAGTAAAATCCCTTATGAGAAGGGAGGAAGTAATGATAGATAGTCTTTAAGTAAAATTGTCGGCATTTTGGGTAACTTCAAAACCACAGAACACAAGCGCATGCAATTATTGCCCAATTTGCACCGTATTTCCTTTGATTATATTCCTTTCAAGCAAACAATATAATAAGCTTGCGTTTTTAAGGGTCTGTTTACAAACGACTGGAAACATGCAAAGAATACTTGTGATACGGAAAAAAGCAACAGAGCGCAGAAAATCAAGGCTTGCCTCATACCGACTTACCTCGTAGCCAGTCACTATGCGAGATCTTATGGGCGAATACATTGTTTTTATTAGTGTCAAGTGCTTGATTTAAAGTAAGACCTCGTCACCTTACTGAGAGATATTTTTCCCGGGGTATACGCATGTATCTATTTACCTATTGAGTGTGAGTATGTATATACACACACCTAGCAGTAGGCCTGGTTAGTGTCGGCTTGACTGAGAGAGGATGTTAGTAATTACTATTTCTCTAAACACTACTTTAGCGCAGTTTAGTGTATCAGCTGGCTTCTGCTGCCAGGGGACCCGTGCTGCCTACTGGAAGTGGCTGCAAAGCCGAAAGCCGCAATAAGGGCCATTTCCATCCCTGTGGCGCTCAGTGGCCTTTCGCCGTTGAGTCAAGAGAAAGGGATTTTGCTTGGCTGATTTTTGGGGTGCCCACAGGTGGCAGGGAGCGTCACTGGGCGGCGCTGGGTGAGGAAGCCCAGGACTGGTGCAGGACACGGGCAGTGGCTGCTGGGCTGGTGTGTCCCAGCTGGGAGATACTGGGGAAGCAGAGCTGTGCTGACACTGCTGATGCCCGTTGAGCCAGAGCTGTCGGCCACAGGGGAGAAATTAAGCTTCGGCTGATGCTGAAAAGAGCAGCAACGGCACTTTTGCAGGAGCTGGAACTCTGCCCCCACCTGCACAGGGATGCTTTTAAAATGGACTTTCTCTGCTTCCTCGTTTCTTCCTCGTGAATGTGTTCTCAAGGGATCATGCTGAAAAAACAAGCGCAAGCTGGGAGCTGTTAATCTAGGAACCCATGCTGCAAACTCTTACCCAATTATTTTTCCCTTTCGCGGGCAACATTTCTACTGTTTTACAAATAGACCGAGTGAAGTTCTCTAGCATTAACACTAAGACAAAAAGCAGCCTGCATGCGTTCGTGGTGGAGTGAGTCCATATTAAGAATAGCTTCTGGTCTTACATTTTATGAGCCCAGTAAATCAAGAGCATTAAAGAAAAATATGGCATTGCTGTTCCATGCAGTGCCTGCAACACAGAAATTTTCACATGCAAGAATAACTGAGAAAAAAATAAGTAAAATGTACCTTCCCCTCACACCATTTATTATTTTATAGTTAGATCACGTTTTAATCTTTCATTTAGCTCTGAAGAGTTCACTGGAATGACAGTTTTAGGGGGTTTGTTGTTTTTTTTTTGGTGTTGTTTTATTTGAGGTTTTTTGGGTTTTTTTTTGTTTGTTTGTTTTTGTGTGGTCTCTATAGTACCTTTCCCATGAAAATAAAAAACTTGCCTGGTGGTATACTTCACAACACACACCCTTCACATTTTCTCTATATGCGCTGATTTTCTAAAACAGTTCTTAAGCTCTTCTTTACATGCTTGAGAGCTTTCTATAGTATATCACCAGCTGGAATGTTATACACGTTTAATTTTTACCTTGAAGTATTCTTACATCAAATCATTAATCTCCATTGTTCAGTTTTGACTACAGTATTATTAAACAGTCTATTAAGTAAAAAGAAATGTAGAGAATGTATAAAAAGGCACAGTATTATTCTGATGACAGCTTCCTGGTGGTCCATCATATATAAAACTAGCTATTAGGAATATGTTTCAAACTGGCAGCATAACACATATTTCATAGTTGTTAAATTTAATTGTATAAATAGTTACTGACTGTATTTGGACTGTTTTAAAAAAGTGAACGGGTAATAAATCACCTCATGAAAAAAAATCATGGAACATCCTCAGCTACCACAACTAGGAGACAATCTCCAGTTTTTGTCAATAGTATCTACAGCAATTAGCTCTCATATTGAGCAAAATTAGAACTTGATCCTTCAAGCATGTATACGCAGGAGTAGTCCCACAGGGACCAATCAATATCCTTTGTAGTCATGGAAATATTGGCACGCATATGGTCAATCATAAGTATGTGTTTTTCAAGAAAGGGGTGTATTTTTCTAACAGTGCGTCATTTTTAGGGTTCGGTCCCACTTTCTCTAAATTTTGGCAAAACAACCCATGTTTGTAGCAGTAGGCTTTCGGGCAAATGCAAAGTAAATTCTGAAAGCCATAAACATATTTTTCCTTTTAGCGCAGTGACTGCTCTTAATATTAAACCCCACACTTGACATGAATAACCACCCAGCGGGGTGATACAGAATACAGGATAACTCAGGCATTAAGTGATTTTTCTGCAGCCTACATGGTGCTTTCAATATTGACACGCGCTCCGCATACTTCCAGTTGTTTTCTCAGAAGTTAATGTAATGCCTTGGTTCAGTACAGAGTATTCTTGCACTGGGCAAGGGCTAGTGAAATGCAGTGCCTTTTACATCAGACTCTTTCTAAGCTGCAGTGTAATTGGTACTATTTATTGAATGACTTCCACCAAAGGTAGAAGGAAGATAAAGCTGCTGCTTTCAATTACGCAATCAAGAATGTAAAAAAGCAAAGCTGTAGATCTGGGATGGAAATCATTATATCTGATACACCATGTCAAACAACAATAGCGTTTGTGCTAATCACATTTTAGAAGACTGCTATTGTACTCGGTTTTACTACAAAATGGAAAACAATGAACAATAAAGTCTGCTGACCTATCCCGAACCGTACTGTTTAATCAACTCAGTTCTAAATCATTGTTGGCTTAGACAGTAATCCAATATGCTAGTTCCAACACGTTCTCTGCCATCACCGTTTGAGAAATGAATATTGAAGCTAAATCAGACTCCTACCAAGAGCTCTGCAGTAATGACAACCTGATACCCACTCAGCTATCAAACATTGTGCCTTGCTTTAAACTCATCTGTTGCAGTCGCAGTTACATTGACCAAAGCTACAGCTTTTGGGCAAAAGACTTCTAAGAAACTCCCATCTAATAGGTGTTTCGGCTCTCAGTGGCCCGTTAGGGGGTGAGACCTTCCAGCTCCGGGTGTCACTGAGGACTGAGCGCTCTGAAAATACGTCTCAGTCACATCAGAGCGTCTGAGATGCTGTTCTGCCTAGCAAAGGGAGGGGACTGTGCCCTCCCCGGCACCCCTGAGAAATAGCGGCAGTCCTGTTTCCAAACCACCCCCTCAGTCGACATGCCCCCTCTCCCCACTTCCCCTAGGGGACTTCCCTCCCTGGCTCTGCCCTCCTCCAGAGGGGATCCCCCCCGCCCTGCCCACCTAGCCCAGAAGGCATCCCTACCCTGCCTGCCTACCCCAGAGGAGATCCCTGCCCCTGCTTGCCCCACACAGGACAGCCAGTGCCGTTGCCAGCTCCAGAGCAGCAGGCACCGCCGCCTCCCCTGCCCTCCCAGGGGCAGGCAGCACGCGTACGAGAGCCATTAATAGCCAGTGTGACGGGGGCTCCAAATCCCTCGCAAATGTCACCAATAATCTCCAAATCAGGGCAACGCAGAGAGCAGCCTGACTGCAGACAGAGCAAGGAACAAACTGGCGTTGAAATATCAGTCGGAACCATGCAGTACGGGTGCTCGCGGAAGTTGGCAGCCAGTGAATTCACCAACGTGAATCCACTAAGCAAGAAGTAGGCGTCAGATGTTTTTTATAACTTATTAGTACTCGAAGCGGTTTGTCTCTCTCTTTACTTCTCCTTCAATGACTTGTGAGACGGCGTAAGTCTATTTGTCTGTTATCCTAATTAGATCCTCCAACCTTATAAAAGATACTACCTCTCAGAGAAAACCACACGTATAAAATAAAAACATGCATTTTGCTCCTGTGCAAATAACCACCAAAGTGACTAAATCATTGTAACGTCATTAACAATATGCATACAAGATTAAGCTTATAAGATCTTAATTATTCAAGATACCAGAATATCACGCACTTTCTGTTAGCTATTTTAGCAAATGTACAACTGCAGTATCTCAACATAATCACTTTATTTGGCATTCTTATTTTCCAGAAGTTTTTGTTTTGCTTCCCCCCCCCCCCCCCCCTTCTCATGACCATTTCCTATAAACAGATACATTATAAGTAACATACTTACACTTCAGGAATGTCTTCATTTTTATCCTGGCATTCACATCTGTCCTTGTTTAATGCTCTGCTGGTGGTCTGGCTCCATGGTATGCCCACTGCAATGTTCATCTTAAACAATATTTACATTGATTAGGGACCCCAGAGCACTGGAGGCTCTTATTAGAAAATGAACACAATATCCTGGGATAACAGCGAACGTCTAACCGTTTTCTTTCTGAACCTCTATTAATGTATTGTTTAAATGTATAAACAATTGACTGTCAAAATGGGAACGTGATGGAGAAGAACACTGTGTGAATGCATAATATAAAAGTCTATGCAAAACATGCAGTTGATAAACATATAAGGAATGGGCGCAGTGATGCATTTTTATTCAGATTATAGGAGTATCTGTTGCAATTCTAAGCACTTTCTTTTCTGCATATGCACAGTAAAACCGCGTCCTGCCACTAAAATCTTATAAGCTCAATAAACAAAACATAAAATTGGAGTAGGAAAACATACTTGTACAAACAAAACTATGGCAAGGTTAAATATTTTCCCTACATCATGTAATATGCTTGTGGCAAAACCAAAATTGAACCCTTACTCTGCAATGGTGAGGAGGAGCCATTAACATGACCCATTAAAAAAAACAACAACAACAAAGCACTGATTACAAATTTAAATTAGTCATATGAACAAAATTGTGTCCGTGCTATTTCTTTCCTTGACACGGGCAGTGTATGTTAGCACCGAGTAATTTATATCTGACATAAATAGCCGTAGAGGAGAGTGTACAGCATGACAGCCATCTTCCGCACATGTCTGGCCAATAAAAGCGATCAGTCAGTGGTTAATAATTTCTTAAGCTACTACAGTCTCCCTGCCTGCAACTCCATTGTCTTCCGGGCATTAGCAACATGAGTTTCTCAATATGGCCCCTTATCTTAAGTCAATTAACATGAGGCCAAGCCCCAGTTAAGGAAGGCGGTTTGAAATGTTTGCTGAAATTATAGATCAAACCCCATGCTTGATTACTCCATCATTTTTACCTTGTCCTGCGTAAACATGAGGGCTACAGATTATCCTGACTCCAGTAGTTCGTTAATATGAGTGCAGAAAACATCTTTCCCTAGTGAAGACGCACCAGTGATGGTCTGCTGCTTTGGAGAGGGAACACAGAAACACACTACAAAGAACATCTGTGAAGATATATGTCTCCCCCTTTGCCCTGGCAGCTCCTTAATATTCAAGATACATTACACTTGTTCTTTTTCCTACAGCGGTTAGGGGCTGGACGTAATTCTGTAAACCAATTTTGAAGATAAGAAAAGTCTGAAGCATGTTGTCTCCGTGGGATGGCCGAGTCCAAATTGGGTACTGCATTTTGTTCTGGATGTGAAGAGATTCATAGAAGTCCAAAGGTCTTTTCTGATTGGGAGGGCCTAACCTACTAAATTTGGAAATATTCCAGCTGAGTGGTGCTATGGAAAGTCATGACAAAGCTCTGGTGAAAGTGGACTAAGAAAAGCCAGAGGGTAGCTTGGGCAAATTGCTTGAAACAGTTTTGGTATGGGACTCCAGATCTTCAATTGGGATGGTATTTGTCGGGAGTCACTAGAGAACAGGGAGCACAGTGGCAGCAAGAGGCAATAGCACTGATAAAGAGGACGCTTGAGCCAGAACAACTGTTTTTTTTTCTCTCCCGAAATCTAGCATTTTCATATCTACCAAGAGGAAGGTTTAAAATACTCAAAAGTTTTGGTTCTTGTTAGTAGGTCCATATCTGCCAGGAAGGAAGGGTGCTCACTGTAAGTGTTAAATACATTTTGTGTGAGCCCTACTTGGATGTTCAGGAACACTTGGGTTACAAGCAGAGGAACAAGCTGTGAGGAGTGAGGGAGAGGGATGGCAAATAAAAAGGTGTTGTGAAGCTCAGCGCTCATCGGGGGTTTTTCTCTCTTCTGAGATCAGCCGCTTCTGCCTCCAGTTGCATCCTCCAAGCAGCGAGAGAGCTGGAGGAGACCACGACAAAGATCGTATGTGTCTTGCCGATGATCCACGTTGTTAAGGGGCTTTGTGCCTATCCCGAACGGGGCAGTCCTGAGAGCAGACACCTCTCTGGGACTTCACAGGCGTGACTTGCGTGTGATCTGAGAGGAATGGCTGAAGCCATGAAGTGTGAGCCCCTAGCTCCTACCCTAGCTAAGGACAGCACGTGTCCTCTGTGTGCCATGCCACAGGCGTCAGAGAGCTCCAATAAGAGTAAAATAGAGATAGAGTAAGGAGGAGCTAATCCGTCAGTACAGTTTGGGAATCATTTGTGAGAGATGCTGGCGATATCTAAAAGCATTAGCAAAGGTGGTCTTCTATGACCTTCCTCTGGCTCGGAATAGCAGTTTGCGTCTGGCTATGAAAAGTTGCTGATGGAGATGCTGTTCCACAGGATTTTACCCCCATTAAGAAAGAGGTTCTCTTTACAGCTTTCTCCTTGGTGCAGAAAGGATTTGAGGTGCCCAGAAAAGGTGTTGTGATTATTCTTAGCTGAGAATCATGACAGTAGAAAACACAAAGCCCTTTCTTATGACAGTTTCCAAATTTAGGGCTTTTAAATATACAATCTACGTGCATATGTGCATATACCTGTTCAAGTCTGCACAAAAGCTTATCACTATACAACTATCTTAGCAAAACTCTTGTGCTGGTTTATTAGCTGAGGAGTAACATGCATTCCTCTGCTCTTTATTAAAATATTGTCAATGATGATGGAAATGAAGGTATTTCATTTTCAGAAAAGGAAGAAAAAAAAAAAACCCTGAAAAAATATCCAAAGTAAAAAGGTCCCCTTTTGAATTAAATGGTGTTCTAGTGTTTTTTAAAACAGACTCCTCTAAGTCTCTGAATCCTGTACTTAGCACCTGAATGTTCCCAAAATCTTGGGGATGGGAAAGAGTAGTAATTAAATGCTGTAAGCCAAAAGAAAGTTTACATGTACAAAATGCCATTTTACTGCAGCATATGAGTAAGAAAATATCTGTCTGAAAAAGTGATTGATTCTGACATATGTGAAGTAGGTATAAGCAAATAAAAAGTGATCCCTCTAAATCTTGTTTTGCAGCATCGGTCAAATGTGTAAAATAACGAAGCTATATATTTCAGATGCAACCCAAATTAAATATGGTCATGTTCAATCTCTCCCTGAAATATGTGATCTAATGCCACTTGTTTGTGTCTCAAAACCTCTCCAGGACTGTTTTATGAACTCTTACTAGTTTATTTTTTAATATTAAAAGATGGAAAAAGGCCTCTCTCTGTTTTGCTGTTCTCTACCAATGAATCATGGGCCCCTTGCTACTCTGAGAGGAAAGTTGTTTTAGTAATTCTGGAAATAAACCTACTGCTGAGTCAGCATCACGGCTGAAAATGACAAGTTTCATATTAAGAAACACATAAAAAATAATAAGTAATGGTGCATCTCTTTGCCTCCCCCATTAAAATTAGTTGGTGTATCAGAAGCTGATTTAGCAAGTGCCATGTATATTGGACATGGGAAATATGTCTCGAATATTGTCAGCATGAAAAATCAAGTTCATTTAATAGGAAAGAGGATAAAAGAAATCGAGCTAAAATGCAGAGTTGTGATGAAAGCAGCACTAAATATTTTACTCACAATGGCACTCCCCTCCAAAACGCTTAAATGTAACCTTAAAGCAGCTCAATATGAAAAGATTATTGTTTTCAGTCTTCTCTGCTAGGTGATTTTCAAATAAGCAGTTTTAATAGCATTTCTAAATCAGTGTATACTTACAGATAAACCAGTGGGATTTTGTTACTCTGTTTATCTGGAATTCTAGCTTTTACGGAGAAAATAATTGGAAACAAAACATTTCCCAGCAATCAATTTTTTCTTTCTGATTTACTAAACATGTCCACATGTAGTTATTGCTTGTATTTGGAAGATTGGTAGCAGTTTTAGAGGAGAAATATGCTACAATTGCAAATTCAGGTAGTCATCTGGCAGTCGGAGGGGGAAGACTTTCTCTTTTTTTTTTTTTTTTTTTTTTTTTGTAAAGGGAGCTCAGTAATTTACTGCTACTTATACCTTAATATTGAACAAAATTTTATGGCATAGTTTTTAGTCTGTAAGAGAAATAGAGTTGATTTTTTCAAACAGGACCCGATACCTTGCTGCGCATGAGAAAGATGGACCGTCCTTCCCCTCTCCACCTTCGGGCCTGATTCTGCCCAGCCGAGTGTCCAGAGCTCACCTCCGCAGCCGCCGCCGCAGCAGTGGCACCCCTGTATGTGCTCTGAAATCTGAAAGAATTTTTGCCAGTGACTTCAGAAAATCCAAAGTCCGGTGAAATAAATAGGAGCCTTAAGACTGATTTCAATTTAATTTGAACCTGAGTCTGCTCAGAAAGGAAAAAGCAGTCTCTGCTAGGCAGAATTTCTTAAAATATTGCATTTGGGTTTCCAGCCCAGGGAAATGCTCCATACTTGCATGAAGTCCCTCCTGACCGTACAGAAGCTATTCACTGAGGTCTTTCACTGTCTTTATTTGTCTCTTTTCTGCCTTTAAATACCTCACCGAAAACTGGAACCGAGACTTACTGAAGCCTTCTACAAATACATAAATATTTCCCACCAGTAATAACATGGTACTAAATATTGTAACAACTCTACGTTAAAAGTGTCTCCGTGACACCGCACGTTTTAAGCTACAAAATTTTCGCAGAGGAAGAGAAAACATTAGTACGAAAATAATGTCCTTGCTAAATGATTTTACACAGGAATATCAAGAATCGTAGTTTTAAAAACCTTAACATGAGAATTCCCTGGGACTTGTTACTAGCAAGTCACTATGTAAGATAATGAAAAAACTTACTGTAAAACCTCCGAGTTCTTTTTCTTTTCTTCCCCTCTCTTACTGTAGCATGAATACGTGGTGAAAAGTCAGAATTGTGCAGAAGAAAAATATTCCAAGACACTGTTAAAAGCGCCTTTCTCTTCCCCGCAGCCCAAGGGAACACTGGCTATTTCAATAATCAGTGCGAACTTTTTGGTTATGAGTTCTGTTTCCTTTCTCTGTCTCTCCCTCCCTCTCAATTTTTTTCCACCATCGTATGAGTATTACTGTTTTCTCAATAAAGGAAGTAGAAGAGCTGCGTGACAGCATTTATTTTAAGAAAACACAAAACGGGTATTAAAATGAGAGGTAGTTTAAAAAGAAAATATCGGGCGGTAATTAGAATGGTAAGAGAGGGGCAGAAAGATGATAAATACTGCAGGAGAGCGAATGATAAATACCGAGCTTTCACTCAGCATGAAAAGCAGCACCTATGGAGAACAAATTCCATGCATTTTACCTTCATCCCAGCTTCACCGGGGATCAGTGTTCAGATGTGAATAACCATGGATTATCGTCAGTATAATGGAATCCTGCAATTTACCGAAAGGAGCAGGAAAAATGGACTCTCGCTAGAACTTTCATACTTTTCAGTCAACCTTTACTAGTCAGACATATGGACTATGTTAGCACTTCAGGTTACTGGCCCAAAGTCAACCTTGAAAATTAATTTCCCAGAAATATAGAAATTGCCATTTTTCACACCTTGGATAGGGAAGGCCAAACCAAGTGAAACTAAAAGCATCCAAATACTAGATTTGAATTAGTTGATTTCCTCGGAAATAGCAGCTCGATCAGGATGACAGAAATTTTTGTGTACCGAGGCATGTGACCCATCACAAACCTGGTTATAATTATGGATTTCAAAACAGTATCTAATAAGCCGAGGCACAGACAGCAGCGCACAGTAGTGGAACCCGTCCAGTATTCATTAAAGATGGACAATCTAGAAGTCCAGGGTTTAAAGACAGTTTTCAGACACAATTTTCCCACTTGTCTCAGGAATAAAGTAGAATAGCAAAAACAGAGGTAATAAAACGTGGTCAACCTCAATGACTTGGCGTGCATTCTTGGCAATAGCAAAATAGAGAGACCACAGCTTAGCTCCGAGAGTGAACTTGCAACACCCTGAATTTTGCATCCTTTTCTTTCTGTGGCTGTTTTTGTTGGATCAAAGAAATCATCCATTTGCCCATATTTTCAAAGATGACACACCAAAACCTCATCCACCATAAAAATACACTTAAATACACCACCGTCTCTGGGAAATAGCGCATTTCTCTTTGTGAATTATTTTGATTCACCAATTATCACAAAAACTGGAAAGAGATACTGATATCCAGTAAAGATGGAAGAAGAATTACAGCGTGGAAGGATAAAATCGTGATTCTTTACTTGGCTTTTCTGCTACTGGTTTTGGACCCGTACGAGAACACCTCTGGCTAGGTTGCCTGCAAGGTCTGAACCTGTAAACCCTGGATTTAAAATCAAGATACGCAGCTCCTGGAAGTAAAAGGTGAAGCCCATTAGTGAAGAGACAGAGCAGACTCGTAAAATTCCATATGTGCTATTGCCACAAGGGGGGAACACGTCCCAGTGCCAGGGTGGGAAATATCCAGATTAACTGTCCAGCCTACAGTTGCCAAAATAAGAACCGAAAGTGCAGTGTGTAAATACATACATACATAATCATCCAGAGGAGCTTTTACCTTTGGATTTCATATTTGCAATAACTCACCCAAATGGCAGTTTAATTTACAGTAATAAAGCCATATGCATTTGCTATTATATAGTCTTTCTCAAAAAAAATACTTCTTGGACTTGGTAAACATTGCCTCCAAATGCTGCTTATTCATAGGAAAAAGCCCTTGTTTTAACAGACAGGCATTTCTGGCAAAAGAGTCTTTTGCAAATGTACCTCTCATTGAAAAATACTCCATTTGGTGCCTGTGAAAAAAAAAAAAAGGGGTGACTAGGAGACTGATGATCCTTCTAGTAGAAATCTATGCTGCAAATAACACTAGGGAGATTTTGACTTTAAAAGAACGAGTTTCATTGTTTATCTTCAGCACAGTGTGACAGGGATGCAGAGGGTGAAATCTCTGGATCATATACCAAAATAAACATTTCAAATTTAATACACACACACACACACACTAATTAAAGTGTAACATTCCCTAACCTAATATAAAATTTGGTACAACTGAATCTATTGAATTCTATTGAAAATTTCTATTGAAAAAAAAAATCACCATGTTTATAACACATATTCTATTAAATTAATCAGAAAGATTTCTCTGGGTCGAGCCACTTCTGGCTTCTAAAGGTGCACAGGTATTCCGCATCATTCTGAAAGATGCTCAGAAGCAGGACTGTATGTCAATATGTAAATAGCCCTGTGACGTGACGGTGTTACTCTTGTGCTGAAACCCCAGTGGCCCTCCCCAGTCAAGTACCACGCAGGATGGAGCGCAGAGGCCATGCTGATGTGTAGGTGCGGAGAGAATCACTCAGCACCTCGAGGAGTCGGGTTGCAACGCGGTGCAACCAGCACAGCGGGGTGCAAGGCAGTAAAAATTAGGTTTGCCACCAAAAAAAATAAAAAAGCTAGATATGACTCCTCGCTTTCACTGAAGTTTAGACATATGTCAAGAAACTAAAGCCAGTGTGGGTCCTCGATAAGCTAGTTTCAACAACCAAAAATATTGCTACCATGGTAATATCTTGAGATTTTCTCTCAAAAGCAGAACAGAATTTTAGCCAGCTTGCTGGAGCAAAGCATGAAATCCTTTAAAGTAAATTGCTCCCCATTTCCCCTGTGCTGCACAACAGCTTCCTTCTTCTTGTGCCCGGGAATGCCAGAGTCCCGGGGACAACTGGGGCTGCCCGCCTCCCGCTGCGTGCCCGGCCGGCTCTGCCCTCGCCCGGCAAAGGTGCGCGGGGATTTGCCAATTTGCTCGCTCTGACCAGATGAACATCTCAATTACTAATTCTCACCGAGCAGCTAGAGACACATGTATCCACAGCTGAAAATAGATTTTTTTTTTTTTCCCCCCCTTGGAGTGGGAGGAGGCGTAAGGAAAGAAGAGAAGAGACAGAGAGGCAGCTCAATGTTTGCGCTTCTCATCAGGCGGGGATTCATCGCTGAAAGAACTCCCAATTTTAAAGCGTGTAGCTTGGTTTGTAACAGCTAGTGAGGTTTACTTCGAACTGAAAGAAAAACTCATGGTCGCCTTCCCGCAAAAGTTGTTTTTGCTGTCCCTTACCCATGATCTCCTGAGGTAACCCTTCTCAGGGGCAGCAGCAGCCTGTCCTTCCTATTCATCCAGCTCCTCTGGCATCTGTTCCTCTCCCCCACCGCTGATATACAAGACTGCACCAGTGCATGAGAAGGCAGGGTGTTTGCTTTCAAACAGGAAGAAAAAAGGACAGAGTCCATCTGGGGTACAAATTTAACCACGGGTTCCTTGTATGACTGAGTGTGACTATGTACCATCCTAATTTTCCCTTGAAAACACGGCACGGACAGAGGCCGGTGAATACATTCATGCTTGAAATGAATTTAAGCAACGTCGTGCTAAAGGGCAGAGAGTGCTTCGTTTCAGAGGGAGGTCAGACTCTACTGCTATCCCGAGATGTCACAAGGAACGACTAAAAATAACTACCAGAAGTAGATTCCTCATTTGCTGTGTACCAGTTAAGCGGGACCCGGCATGGCCTAGGTCATGTATAGATGGCAGTGAATGTAAACGCAGCCCGGCTCTTGCCTTTCCCCCTTCTGAACTAGCTGAGGAGACAGGCAGACCCCCCCCAGCTGTTCCCGTGCATATGCCTCGGTTCACTCTTCCTGCTGCAGATTGATGCTTCCAGCGAGCGCTGGTACGGGGATGGATGGCATCCAGAATGACTCATAACAAAGAGCATATGGCAGCACTAGACGTAGCGATCTAACATCTGTTGCACTGCTTATTATTAAAATCTCTCGCTTCTATCGGAGCTAGTAACCAAAACCAATAAATATCGTCTTCACAGATCCTACCTGAGGAAATCCCATATCCTTTTGGTTTTGTCACCACTAATTCTGCTCAGTGCAAAAGATGAGAATTATTTTATTCTGTAGGCATTTTAAAACCATCACAAATTCTCTCACTCAGAGCTGTTTGAACAAGCTATAACGAACAATAACTTGTCTTTAAACTTATTCCTGTCCTAAAGGTTTAAACGACTCCTATTCCACACCCCAAGAGCCAAAGTTTTATGGTTGTTGCACTAAGGTGACGGGCATGAGTTAAAAATAAACAGGATGAAAAAGCATCTTCTGAAAAAATAAATACACCGTCAGCTCATTGCATAATCTCCCTTACAGCAACTGTACCTAACAAAGGAACTGTATCTGAAAGAAGCAAGAAGCATTACCTCTATTTAATTTTTAAGATTTCTTTTTCTCAGGTCATTTTTCTTCAGAGAGAAGTGGGACTGCAAGTGCAGACGTGTAAAACTGGAAAATCAGCTGATGAAGCAGAATGTCCGCTTTGCAGAAGATTCACTGAGTGAGGACATAAAATATAGTGGGCGGCCCCTTGCAAGAAGAGATTAAACCATGTATCAAAACTAACACATTGACCATCAAAAGGTATCCAGAGAACAGCATTGTGACTGGATGATCTAAGTTACTCCCTTTCAGCCGAGAGATGTAAATAGTTGCCAACAAAAATGTTAGGATTTGACAAGACTTGGCAAATTGCTGGGATATAAATTCATGTTTTGTGAGTTATAAGGCCTTCCAGGAGATGTGACAAATCCTGAAAAAGGGTGGAAAAGCATGCACAGTCCACAGAAACTTACTCCCTTTTCATGGACCTGCCAAAAGAAAGGAAACGTGAAAAAAAAAATGCACAAGAGACTTGCCAGTGCCAGACTTACCATTTCATTTAATAAGCACACTTCATAAAATGTTGAAAAAAAATAAATGATTGCAATAAAGGGTAGGCATATTACAAATAGGGGCTGGTTCAGAAAGCAAAAGCATTAAGTTCTTGCCCCAGGGACAAAGAAGCTCTTGATGTTGGGATCAAATGCCCTAACGCAGAGAGTCATACCTAACAAATAATCATCCTAGTAATGGTTATCTCTAGCATGTATCATTTTTCATCTTCACTATCTCTTACAACACTGATTATTGCTAATATTCCAAATATTACAGGTAGCGATAGAAGCCATTGACTGCCATTGTCGCGACTCCTCCCAAAGTGGATGGAAGCGGGAGGTGTGCAGGGCAGAGCCGGAGGAGGAGCAAAAACATTACTCTCAGCTGTGTCAAGTGTTGGATATTGTCCTTCATCTGCGGAGTCGTGAGTCATAAGAAATCAGGAAAGCAGGAAACAATCTTTTGCAGAGCGCGAGCGTGACCCAGGGGAGAAAGCAGCCCTTCATGGAGCCTGCATGTGACCTGAAGCTTTAAAACACAACCAAACCCATAGCAGCCCTCCCCAACACCTTACGCAGGTCACACACTCGTGGCTTTAGCAGGTTTTCACCCTGATGGTGGTGGTGTCAGCGATGAAGAGGGCCAACGACTAGGGCTATGCAAACAGACTTCTAAAGAGCTGCCCAAGCAGAAAGGAAGGATGACGTTAATGTTGGATGGGGCTGGGAGCAGTGAGACAGCATTAAGAAAGGGCTGAATACGAGCAAAACTTTTCGTGGCTGAGATCACTTATTAGGCTGTGGAAAAGCCTCACAAAACTAGTGCACAGCGTAATTCACTTTGAAAATTTAAATCGGAAAGCATGTAACCCAGAGCAATGCTGCCATGGCAAGATGTTGTAGTGGATGTGGTATTGGTTTAGTACCATTTCTAGCAGCCTCCACCACGCTAAACAAAATTTCTTTGGGGTTAAACTGCAGAGGAATGTGTCTTAAATGATAAACAAAGGTAATGAAACCCTTCAAAACTGATCGTGTATATAATATTTATTAGCAGAGATTCTGCATTTTAAAGGATCTTAAGTAAAATGGAACTAATTGCTCAAAAGCTTTTCCTTCCTTTGCTTTTTTTAAACGTGTCTCCTTTAATTTCCTGAGATAAAATGTGACATTTAGAATATAAGGTTGCTCATAATTAAGCATTCTAACGTACAAAGTGATGGAATTTACTTTAAAATATTGCCTTCTGCAACTGCCTCATGGGATACACATCTTGTTTTCCAGAAGGTAACAGAATGTAGCAATTGTGTAGTTATGATTGGATTAGTGGACTTTATTCTGTGAATGCCTATGCTAATTTTCCATTTTGATATGCATCTTCTCTCTGCTTTCTGATGACTGAGACCTTTAATAATATTATCTGGAGCACAGTGACATCTGAATGGGCCCCCAAGCACAAATTTAAATTGGCCACTTCAAGCACACAATCTTTCACACAGTTAAGCCTTCTTGCAACACAGCCAAAATGTCCAGGACACCACCTTCATCCTATGCCAGCCATCCTCAGCCAGTTACATCTTTTGCTAACAACTCTTATTTCTTCTTCCTAGCCCAGATGCACAGCTCAGCATCTCCCTTCCTCCTCGAGCTGCCTTTCCAAAGCGTTTCTTCACATTTCAAAATGACACATGAGAATGACATTGACCAAAATACCCACGTACAATCATCCTCAGATCTGTTCAGCCTCTTCTCACTTCACCACTGCAGAACTGGATCCAGATAAAGACAAAACAGTCTATAAAACAAGGTTTCAAAATCCTTAAAAAACATACCAGATTCTCTTCGGTTTGCCAGGACTGTATTTCCTATCCCAAACTCATTTATTCCCCCACTTGCACTCCAAAAACTAAATACACACCATCACTCAGATCTCAGCTCAGAATGCCCGGTTGTATCGAACAGTTGCGCTCCCATGTCCTTCTCTTTTCCCCCCAAGTGGATACATATTTTAATATATATATAAGTATATATGTGTGTGTGTATAGTAAATATCGACTTATATACACACAGAGAGACAGAGAGAGAAAAATCTTGAAAATTACCTAATTGCTTACATAAGGGCGGATTTAGTGGCATGGATTTAGAATTGTCATTTGAGAATCTTTCTCTCATTTTATTGTTAGCACAAACTGGTTGCTGCAGTTTTACAGAACTCAAAAGGCTTGCTCAAAATGTGATTCTTTTCTTCTAGAAAAGAAACAGAAAAATGTAGTCACCCCACTTGATACGCTAACATCTTCATTCATACCTAACTGCATTGCATTTTCTGAGCAAGGTATAATTTTGCTCAAAGAATGTGCTCTTGCATGCCCAAATGAGCATCAACGTTCACTTGTACAGTCATACACAGTTCACAAGAATATTTGACCCAAGTATGAACTCCGGAGTAATCGTCTTCTGGCATTAATTTGTTTTTCAGTCAATAATCAATAAGACACAAACTGTGACTGTTGTCGTCACAGTTCAAAAGTTTCACCCCTTCAACTGGTATGTTAAGTCTCTGAGAGAGTCTTGCTTCATGCTTGCTGCCAGTCATCTCATCATCAGTAAATTTCCATATCCTTCTTTTGACGTGCTCGACTCACAGGACAAATTACAGAATATACCAAGGTAATGAAAATGTGGTATATAAGCAGCTCTACTATATGAAGACTTAGCAATTTGAGAACTAGCACTTAGACTTATTATGGTTACTTCTGTTTCTTGCTATTCTGTCTCAAGGGTTTTAAATAATGTCTGCGTGGACTGCAGAAGAATCTGACTTCTCTCTCTCCAAAATCATATCCTGTCTTAGAGCTGGCAGGAAACCTCCTAGAGGAAAAAAATGAAGTACACATTTTTAATCTTAGCACGGTACAATTCAGTACACAGCCACGCAGTTCTCATGCCGTTCTCCAAATTGCAATTTTCTCATTATTTGCAAAGTAAAAATAAAATAATTTTACAAAGTTTTTCTCGGAATCATAGCTGAGATGAATTAACCTTTCAAAGAATTGTATTTTTTTGTTGTTGTTGTTGTTGAGGTAGGTTCAAACTATAGAACATATTGTAAATCCCAAAATTGTCTGTATTCCTCATTTAGACAATTTAGTTCCCAAGCAATAGTCCAAGTCAATAAGGACAATCTGATAATTTTGATTCAAACCTGAACTCCAATATTGGATGTTTTGATGAGCCTCCCTTATCAAGAGCATATCGAATGTTATTTTAATATTAGAATTGGCCTTTTCCTGAAAGCAGAAAGACATTTTTATTGTTAAAGCTGTAAAACTGCTAGGTATAAAGCAGCAGAAGAAATATCCTGTTATTGTGTGGAAGGGGCTATACCAAGAAGTACATGAAGTACAGGCTAGAAATTGTCGGTCATGGATTTTAGACAGCTAATGGAGTGCTGACAGGGACCGAACTGCTGCTGGGAGAACTTTATCATTTGTCATCTAAGTAAGACTCCTAGATGATCCACCTCAGCACTGGATTCCATCACCCCCTTTGCTTTTTATTCCACCTGTGGTGATGAAGAGGAAAGCAAGAAACAAGAGAACAGGAGGAAAAAGACATCTCTTGTTAGCATCATGTAAACTTTTAATTCTGAATCACAAAAAAATACTTAAAATCATCCTTGGATTTCTTCCCTCTATACAGCTCAAGAGTGAAATTTGGTGAACCCAACAAGTCATCCGTGCAAGTTTTCTTTAACCTTTCCTGCGATGAATGTAACATTTCAGGCTCTAGTTGTACCACTCAACTTTTCTAAATAAATGGGATGCCGCATGTTTCTGGTTATGGCATAGCTAGTTAAAACCAAGCCATATTAGGTTAGTTCTCATAGGCAGCACTCATCTTCTTTCAACTTCAAATAGTGTTAGAGAAGACCATAGTGCTCAAACTGCTAACAGAAATAGTCCTGAGAGAAAGACCTATTTTATGGAGGGTTCTGCCTGCAAAAAGCCCACCTCAGCATATTTTCCAAAGTTCTAGTTCAACTGATCCTAGGTAAAGCTACTCTGCTGCACCATCTAGTGACAATGAGAACTGCACTTCAGATAGTTGGTCTAATTAAAATATTACCCCTTCCTCCAGCCTTATCTCTCCTTAGCTACAAAGAGTGAAATCCAAGTGCCTTTGAAGCCACAGGGGACTTCCTGTTATCTTCAACGGGCTGAGGATGTCACTAGTGCTGCCAAAATACTTCCAGTAACACTGGAGGAAGAAAAAATTCTTCTAAATCCAGTAATTCCTATGTGCAGTCTTTCTGGCCATAGTACGACCATTCTGTGCAGAAATAAGGCTGAAGCACTGTCCCGGTTTGAGGTAAAAGAGAACCAATTTTGTTCAGTAACTTCACTTCTTAGCTGGGCCTCTTCTAACTACTGACATTAACTGCATATTGTGCAGACAGTGTTCACTCTCTCAGAGTGATAAGACCAATAGTTTATAGCTGATGCCCAGGCATGGTATGCAGAGAGGCTCCTGCTTACACTTATTGCTATAAGCCCCAAGGCCAACCAACTTTGTTATTTGCCACATTGGAGGGTCGGAAGCGGAAAAGCATAGTGGGGTCCCACCTGCAGGGAGGAGCGGACAGGACAGGTGACCCAAAACTGACCAACAGGGTATTCCATCCCATCTGCTTCATGCTCAGTATAAAAGCTGAGGGATCAAAGGGTCAGCTCTCTTCCTTCAATGGCCGACGTCTGAGGAGGACTCTGTTCGTCTGCCTGTGATCCCGATCCTGAATCCAAATCCGGAATCCAGTTCCCATCCGTCACTGAGTCCAGCCTGGGACTGCCCCAGTGCCAGCTGGTGTCGTGATTGTCATCTCGGGAGCTTGATACGCTTTTGTATATATTTCATTATTTCTTTTTATTTTATTATTAATATTTCATTAAAGTAGTTTAGTTCCTTCTAAACTCGTAAGTCTCTTTTTCCTCCTCTGCCTCTCTCTTTGAAGAGGGGTAGAGGGGAGCATCTGCCGGTCCCGTCTGGGGTCCCTCAGGTCCCCAGTAGTGGATTTTGGCCTAAACCACGACAAGCACAAAGCCCTGATGGAAATGCAAAGCTTCCTAAAATTCTGGTTGCTCAGACCTTAGGTTTTACTTTGGGAGACTCCAAGGCTCATTAACTATGGTTCATTTTACCCTGGCCATTATATCAGATGTGATACAAGTTTTAAACTAGGAAGCCTGTTTCTTTTATTGAGCTCTCTTTACTGTCAAACTGAGACACGCAAAGTACTCTTGCTTGGATGGAGGTCTGCATATTTGTAACTCTGCGACTGCAGCTTTCTCAGAACGCATAGTGCCCCTAGTTAGAGATAATAGCTTTTTTAGTACTTAATATTTGGCTTAGTCCAATGGAAAGTCCTTGAATTTCTATGGTTTTTGTCTCTGAAAGTTATTCCACAGACAGCTGGATTCTCCAACTTTCTCTGGCCATCACATCAGGACAGCTTTGACAATGACAGGGCCATTGGGTAAACCGCTCTCTCTATGCAGTTTATGTGGCCAATGTAATAACATTAAACTAATGTATTTCACTATTAATTTTTCTCAGCTTGTCATAAATATATAATTTCTTTTATAACAGGGTTTACAAGTTTCTCCAAGCGTGCAAAACGCATTATTTGGTAAATGACGGTTTCATCCTAGCACTAGAAGTGACATACGCTGGGGAGTGGCTAGATGGCACTGGTGCATACTTCTGTGTTACCACACAGATGCGACTGTTTATAATAAGATACTTGTTGGTTGAATTTCCTGGGATGTAATTGTTCAGCTGGAGCTTGATGGTGCTATTGCTCTGTCCTAATTATAGCACCGTACTGTTAAGGAAGAAAGACATACTTAATTCTCCTTCAGTGTTTCACCCTGGGTTTGCTGGTTTGTGAGCTGGATGTTTGCTACAGGAAGAAAGAAATCAACCACTCAAATATTACAGGCCCACTGCCGAGGTGCTGATGGTTTCTAGAGCTTTTATACATTTCTAAATAACCAATATGCTCTGCAAGTTTTGGTCTGTATCATTTTTGCACACCTGAAGTAAACCCAAGCGTAGGCAGAGTAGCACCGATGGCTCTCTGATGCAGTATGCATATCAGAAAGCAATGGTGAGTGCCCAAAAGTTTTGCCTGCCCTTTTTATTCTAGGAATAGCAGTAAACTTCATCATAGTGATATCTAAAAAATATTCATTCTCTCTGCAGCCCAAACCTCTCCCATAGCAGAAAAGAACAGATTTCCCCAATACAAAGATCGAATCTATTAGCTAAAGCTTTACTGTGCCACTGTAGGAGCTTATAATGATGTCTTAAGGGGCTGATTAGAATAGTTGGCACTACTTTCATGTATCTCTCATGGCCAGGGAAAAGATGAGAATGTGTATAACATCTGTACGCAATGGTACTACCCATGCTGGGTGTCTCTCACTTCCCCCCTCTCTCACTTCTGCGACCCGGAGAAAGGGATTGCCTTTGTATGCATTAGTGCGGCATTTGCTAAACTTTGTCCCGACTAGTTCCTCTGGGAATTAGAGGAATATACATGAGTATATAATAACAATAAGTCATCATTCAAATTCAACATGTGGAGAAAATAGTTATAGCATAGCCTACATGAGTGATTACTGCTGAATGCAGATATAAGTGCATGGAAAACTATATTCAAGAGGAATCCTTAGACAGGCCTGCAAAATAATTCACTTTCTACTCCCCAAAATAGCATTTGCATGGTTCCCATACACCAGAACTAAGCTGAATTTTAAGGAGGTTGGAATTACAATTCTGTGGGATATACCCCAAAACGAATGGAGTGATTTTGCATTAAGAATATGCCTGAGTGGGAGCTGGAGGAGGAAATAGGTTGAGCTGCCAGCTTCCTGCTGCCCAAGGGAAGCACAGCTGCTTGGTCTATTGAGCCACAATATTCGGGTAACAGCGGTTTGGAAATGAGACACTTGTTGACTTTCTAGATATTGCATATTCAGCTCTTGGTGGCTACCGTCCACACGGTACCCTGAGAGCCCCCTCTCACTCCCTGGCTTCGAGGCCACCGCTGAGCAGTGCTCTGAGGACTCTTAGGAAGTGATGTGGCCACTATGGCACATGACATAAGAGAGCAGGAAATTTCTCAAAGAAAGTGACTTGACAACAGCTCAATCAAAAACGGGGAGAGAGAATGCTAGTAAAATGGCAGCAAAGTAACTATTTGCATATTTTAGTATGTGCATTGATCTGTTATTCTCCGGGGTACAGCCTTATATGGTGCACCCACACAGCTATACTCCTCCATGCCCTCAGGTTCTGTATTTTGAACACTGTAAAATCCTTTCCTATAGTTTGCCAAAGACAGGCTTAGTTCATGAAGCTGTTTTAAGGGTCTCACTAGCTATATTGTTTCTGCCTTCGCATTCCTCTCCGGGTTTCTCCAGCTGTAATCAGTTTCAAGACTGTTTACAATCTCCCCCCATACCTCCTTCATTCAATATCTAGAGGTCAATTCTTGCCTCCAGCCCATGATACCAATTTCAATCATCTGTTCTTTAGACTTTGAATAAGCATCTCTGTTTTTTCCCAAGCTGTCCCTAGAACTTGGAGGAGTCTAACCACGCCTCCTAAGTTGCAGAAAGCAAAGGCAGGGACTGGAAGAAGGAGGTACCGCCCACTGTAGGAGAAGACCAAGTTTGAGACCAGCTGAGGAACCTGAAGGTGTATAAGTCCATGGGACCTGATGAGATTCACACATGGGTCCTGAGGGAACTGGCAGATGAAGTTGCCAAGCCACTATCCATCATATTCGAGAAGTCGTGGCAGTCTGGTGAAGTTCCCACTGACTGGAAAGGGGGAAATATAACCCCCGTTTTTAAAAGGGGTAAAAAAGAAGACTGGGGTAACTACAGGCTGGTCAGTCTCACCTCTGTGCCCAGCAAGATCATGGAGCAGATCCTCCTGGAAACTCTGCTAAGGCACATGGAAAATAAGGAGGTGATCAGTGACAGCCAACATGGCTTCACTAAGGGCAAATCATGCCTGTCAAATTTGGTGGCCTTCTACGACAGCGTTACAGCCTTGTGGATAAAGGGAGAGCAACAGATGTCATCTACCCGGACTTGTGCAAAGCATTTGACGCTGTCCTGCATGACATGTGATTCTCTAAACTGGAGACACATGGATTTCACCAATGGACCACTCAGTGGATAAGGAACTGGCTGGACGGTCGCATGAAAAGTGTCACAATCAATGGCTCCTTGTCCAAGTGGTAACCAGTGAGTGACAAGTGATGTTCCTCAGGGGTCAGTACTGGGACTGGTGCTGTTTAACATCTTTGTTGGTGATGTGTATGTTGGGATGGAGTGCACCCTCAGCAAGTCTGCCGACGACACCAAGCTGTGTGGAGCGGTCAGCACACTGGAGGGAATGAATGCCATCCAGAAGGACCTGGAGAGGCTTGAGAGGTGGGCCTGTGCAAACCTCATGTAGTTCACCAAGGTCAAGTACAAGCTCCTGCACATGGGTCGGGGCAATCCCGTGCACAAATACAGGCTGGGCAGTTAATGGATTGGGAGCAGTCCTGAGGAGAAGGACTTGGGAGTGTTGGTGGGTGAGTGAGAAGCTCAACATGAGCTGGCAACGTGTACTTGCAGCCCAGAAGGCCAACCGCATCATTGGCTGCATCAAAAGAAACGTGGCCAGCAGGTCAAGGGAGATCATTCTCCCTCTCTACTCCGCTCTCACCTGGAGCACTGCATCCAGCTCTGGAGCCCTCAACATAAGAAGGACATGGACCTGTTGAAGCAGGTTCAGAGGAGGGCCACAAAGATGATCAGAGGGCTGGAGCACCTCTCCTATGAAGACAGGCTGAGAGAGTTGGGGTTGTTCAGCCTGGAGAAGTTTCCAGGGAGACAGTATAGCAGCTTTCCAGTATCTGAAGAGGGACTAAGAAAGGCTGGAGAGGGACTTTTTACAAGGGCGTGTAGTGATAGGAGAAGGGGTAATGGGTTCAAACTAGAAGAGGGTAGATTTAAATTAGATATTAGGAAGAAAGTTTTCACTCTGAGGGTGGTGAGGCACTGAAACAGGTTGCCCAGGGAAGTTGTGGAGGCCCCATCCCTGGAGGTGTTCAAGGCCAGGTTGGATGGGGCTTTGAGCAACCTGGTCTAGTGGGAGGTGTCCCTGCCTATGGCAGGAGGTTTGGAACTCAATGATCTTCAAGGTCCCTTCCAACTCTAACCATTCTGTGATTCTATGATCCATAAGTTTCTTCTCATAAGAGTTACCAAAGAATGAATCTCTAACAGGAACAGTTATCTCCAAACAGTTATTATACAAATACAAAGGTGGAAGACACACTACTTGTACATATGTGGATTTTCAAGAGCTTAATTATGAAAATATAACACTATTACCCGCAGAGAAAAAGTATGTGAAACATGACTGTTCATAACCACAGATCCTTCGGATCCTGTGTAAAATTATCCAGAGTGTTAAATTCCTCGCAATCAATGGGAACACATTTTTCACGTTATGGACTCCTATTTTGTGACAGAAGATGATGTGATAAATCAGGAAAGTCAGTCCAAGATTCATTGATAATTGTAATATATTACAATACCCATGGGAGACACCAACCCAGTAAAAAGATTACTTAAGACGTCTGCTGTGGTACATGGATATGCCTGATATGAAACTAAATTTTGCCAAGGGCAAAATTTTCTTTTGGAGGGGCCTGTGATCTTAAAGGGAAGCATAAACCCAATCCAGAGCACACCACAGCACGCACTCAGGCATGCAGATTGGCAGATGTGATCACTTTATATTCTTTACTGGGACTTACCTCAAGAAGTGCCAAATTTGTTCTAAACTATGCAACAGTTGTGGAACCCCTGCAGGCATCATTACATGATAACTCTAGTTTTCTTGGACATTTGTTTCCAAGTCTTGTTTTCAACCATTTCAAGAGTTGGGCTGTTAGAAATTAGCGCTTCCTTTGCACAATCCCCTTTGTAACTGTAGATGCTTCACACTGTGGCTTAGATCCAGTGCCCAATGCATGAAGTGAAGTCTGAAAGAACAATCACATTAGTATTATGAACAATAAAATCAAAGCTTTGTCATTAAAAAGAAATCCTTTGCTTCTGTCTAAGCCACTGTAGATGTATTGTACTTCAAACTTCATCATCTCTTAATGGCAATATCATTGTCAACAAATCTCAACATGCAGCACCTTAAAATACTGCCGTGGACCTCTTGTGCTTTTCTCCTAATTGATATTTCATACGGAGATTATATTGAAACAGTTGGTTGTATGAAAACTCTGAACTGTATAGAAAGAAACTCAAAGTGTCTGTTGAGATGTACTCTATGTTGCCAAGAATATACTCCTTCCTAATGGTGTCTGGGTGTGTTGTATTCTTTTGTTTTATATACTAACCAACACATACGTTCTGTGTCATTTTGGGTTAAAGGAAACCTGATGCTTGAAAGCTGCTGTACTTCTACCGCCCAGATGAGCGTGCCCTTCTTGAGTTGTAGGAAAAGAAAGACCAAGTCTTCTTTCATCGCAGGCACAGGAACCAGGGTTTCCCCCATGGAGAATCTCCAACTCCCTTCACATCCCCCTGTCCACACAGAGGTCTCTCTTCTGGCCTTCACTGCCCCTCCTCTCCCCTAGAGCAACCCTTCAGCCCTGCTGACGTCCTTGTCCTTCACACCTTACATATCTTAGCCTGAGCAATTTACCGTTGGGTAAACATATCTGCTGCATTACTGCCTGATGATTTCTTCCGCCAGCTCCAGGAGAGGATGTCCATCCCCTTTGGTCTCAGAAAACCCTTCAGAGAGGTGTTTCTCTGGGGTTCCTGCTCAGTCCCAATCTTTCGTGCTTGCTCCAGGCACAGCACACCCACTGTGATCACTGAGAGCATTCTCTTACTGTTGGATAACTCTCCCACACCCCTGCTAAACTGCAGTTTTGGAGACAAGA
Source organism: Vanellus vanellus (assembly GCF_965231255.1). Classification (NCBI taxonomy): domain Eukaryota; kingdom Metazoa; phylum Chordata; class Aves; order Charadriiformes; family Charadriidae; genus Vanellus; species Vanellus vanellus. The sequence continues at coordinate 31,154,208 of NC_138907.1, forward strand.
CTCGGAAATTGGAGACAAGATTCAGAGTCTGCAGTAAGATCGCTAAACTGCTTCTACAACCCTCTAAATGTACCCTTCGACAGTTCGTTCCACCTTAGATTATTGTTACATTTAATCAGCGTTTCATGTGTCCTGTACCTGTGTATCAATCCATCCTTCAATAACTAGATATTCATTTTGAATTACCTTAGAATTCATCAGGTAGCTGAGTTGTAGCAGTAAAAGGTGATGTCTCAGTTTACTTCAACGCCTATTTTATGTAGCCCTGTATTTAAGTTGCACAGTCCAGTGGACTGTCCTTTTCACCTCTGCTAAAGGCGTGAAAGAGGTTCCTGACTGTCATTTTGCCGAGTTCCTTGTCCAAAGAACCCAACTGCCATAAAATGTAAGACAATAATCTGTTCTCCATGCCACTTCCCGATCCCACAGTACAGATGCCATGCTGGAGACACAGGAATGAAAAAGTAGCCGACTAATCTGAACCCATTTAAATTTAACCACCCTTTAAACAGAAAAGACGCACTAGGTTCCCAAATTGTACATTCTCCCGGCTTTAGGGCTTGGCTAATGGATTCTGACACAAACTGCACCTCTCAACTGAAAAACTTCTGTTTACTTAGCATGGATGGAGCAGCCTCATGAGAATAATTATTACAAGCTATAACATCACCGATATTGGTTGATCCTTGTCATTTCATCACGCACCTCTCACCGCATGACATTTTGTTGGCGCTGTCCCATCTTGTAGCGATTCATCCCCTGAGGTACAATTTCCTGCTGGATGGGAGAAGTCTGCGCTGGGACAGTATTTCATTCTCCATTACTCTGTTCAAAACAGGAACATTTTAGTTCATTTTAGCTCTCCTACTCCAAGCGCTGCACACAGCAAAAGGACCAAAATACTGAGCAGTGATTTGTCCCACATGAAGCAGCACATGGTAAAGGAAACAGCATGATCCTCTCTAACACTGTGATCCCAGATACCTACTGACTTAAAGTGCACTCTGTTAAAGACTTTATGGTGGTTAATTTGTTCTGGGTTACTTCTAGGACATTTTCCTCGGGGGAGGAAATAACTGTGCCCACGTCACATTTTAACAACCTAAAATTAAAACAAACAAACAAACAAAAAATCCCTGGGTAGTTTGGGGCTTTGGGTATTTTTTTTTTTAAAGCTCGAGTCCTATATGCCTACCTAAGGTGTTGCAGCTTCTTCTTGCTTTTTGCTGAGCCTTTTCCCTGACGAAAGCGCGCTGCGATTCTGGCTGCAAAGCGCAGCTGTTGGGAAGTCAACCCTCTAGTGGTCAGATCCTGCACGGAGCTTCCCAGCAAGTTACACAAAAGCAAATCTCTGCAGGATTTTGGGGGCTCTTTTTTGTTGTTGTTTGTCTGGCAATAAAAAAAAAAAAAAGTCGTCACATTCATGTTTAAATGCAGTGCTACCTAAATTAAGATAATGGGGGAAATACAGTATTGTTTAGTTTCCCAGTCATGAAAGTATTGTAAACATTAGAGCTGGATTGATGCACTTCTTGATGACTTGAAGTGGTTTTCATAAATGAAGTCCAAATATGTAATAGCTGCTCTCAATTTTCTATGAGAAGATTTATTCAAAAATAAATTTAGCTAAGGGGAAAAAAGAGACAGATTTGAAAGCTGAATTATTGCCAAGAACTCAAACATTGAAGCAGCCAGTCCCTTTTGAGACAGCTGCAACATTTCATGGTGTAAAGTCAGCGAATTTCCACAGGCCCTGCTGCCAGAGACCACAAAATGGTTTCAAACAACGGCTCACTTCATGATATTTTTGTTTTTTAAAAAAAAGTGTCCTTGTGCTGCTGAGTGGGCAGTGTGCGCTAAGTTAGCAGATTAATGAAAATGTTTCACTGGCACAAGATTTTGATTGCCCCAGTGCAAAATTGCTTGCAGATTGGAAAACAGCATGTTTCATTTCAAACTCATTCTCTTCCCATACATTAGCACTTGTCAATGTAGCCATTAAGCACAGTCAGTGCAGAAATTTAATTACAAAACCATTTATTTTATTGAAAGAAAAATAAACCCAAGCTACCTCAAATGCATTAGGTGGGTTCAAAACATGTTCGGCTGATAACACCCAAGGGTAGAGAGGCTGCTGTAAGAATAATGTTCCTTTCATGTGTGGTGGGGACTCAATATTAGAAACAGCTGCCTATAAGTCATTCTTTATTTAAGTTCTATTATGAATTAAAGAACAACTGATTTAATGAAGGAACTTTTTATATCTGAAGTTACCCAGCTGTGGTATTCATTCTGTCTTCCTTTAAGAAAGAGGTTAAATTTTGAATGCTAAGTAGGTGAACAGAACGATACTTTTTATTGAATACTGGGTTGGTTGTTTTTTTGCTCATGTTAGCCTTTTGTTCTCCTAATGTTTGAAGAATGTAAGGTCTGCGGTATTAAAGGAAGTAACAAAAATGTGCTAAACACATCAAAAAGTAAAAAATCTGTATCTTATTTATGCCACAGAGTTCTACGCTCTGCATGTCTTACAGGCATTTGGAAAGGCCCAAGAATAGGGATCTCTAACAAAATGATAGATGTGGGTCAAGCAGCACTCTGATGTCATGGTACATATTGCCTCTGTCTCACTACTAATGAGCTGCCAATAACAGGTCTGTTTTACTGTTCTGCCTGAAGAAGAAAAAAAGGAGTTATAACCTTAGTGGTTTGGACTGATTTGTCAATTTAAAGTGCTTTTTTTCCCTGTCTGAGATGTCTACCCACAATTTCTTGCAGACATACACTCATGTAGTCCACCCAGCTGAAGAGCCCGGAGCAGGGAGATGTGCGTGTTTGCACCACCCTGGGATGGATGATAGTCAGAGAGACCGCTGCTGCGGGGAAAACCACCCCACAGAGAGCAAGCTTACTGGCAACACGACGTTTACTACGAGGAGAGTGGCTCTGTCTAACACAATGCTTCCTCCTCACCACTGTCCTGTGCCCAAGCCACCAATCTGTGCGTGTGTGCGTAGGGGTGGGAGGAGGTGGTGGGGTCCTCGCCACGTCCCAGACAGCCAGTGCCTTACATATGAGTTCGATCACCCCCTGCCTTCAGCAAGTATGGAAACAGATGCTGTTAATGGATGTAAAGGTATTTCATACAGCCACAACACTTCACAGAATGTCCTCCTATGTTAGCCAAGATTATCACATCATGTGCAGTAGCATTGCCTTTCATTAACAGAATTAACAATTAAGTGCACACTTTTGTTATGGATAATTTCCGTAAAAACACCTGTTTTCACTTTTTCTGAGTTTACCATAAAGAGGAATACCCTAGGTGTTTCTGTTGACTTTTAAAACCTTTATTTAGCTTTACCCGTGCATCCCTCCTCTCCACCAGCGGAAGTGCCAACCAGTGCGACATGTTCCTCAGCAACGAGAGGAACACACGATCCTCCTCACCCACATCCCGCACTGCAGCACCACGGGTCATCCCAGAGAAAACAAGTGAGAACACCGCCAGCCCTGCCTGGACAGACCGCGGTCACCCTCACCAGGGAGGGCTCCTCCAACACATTCCCATCCCACCTTGCCCCACAGCCTGGCAGAGGGAAGGCGCTGGAGTCACTGATGCTCCAAGCGGAGGTAACGTATCACCTTCTCTACATCTGAGTCTATTTTGTGTTTAGGAAAGGTCTGTACAGAAGCAGACACTGCACCCATTCACACACACCGCAGGGCACAAAGCACAGAGCAGATAAGAGCGCAGCACGCTTCAAGGGGAATGTTTCACGCCTGAATTAGGGTATTCTTTGTCCTTGGATTTTACATTTGTTAATCAGATAAGTTTTCTCTCTCCAGTTCACTAAGAGAATTGGCACATAAAATAGTCTTGAAAACCTAGGAAATCTTAGAATTGCATTTCTGTGCCATTATCATAAATGCATATATCAGGGTGGAAGAAAAAAACCCTACAAAAAAGCGGGAACCAACCCATCCCCATGTTTACTTTCTGAGTTGAAATCTAGTTGCAAGGGAACTAACGAGGGAAACAAATTCTGTTAAAATATACGCGGGGGATGAGGCTTGAGGGAAAGGTAGTGCCAGGTTGCCACAGGGATCTTCCCTGGAGGTTAGGGAGCGTGCCGTGCGTTGGAGCCATTCCGGAGCATCACTTCTCATGTCATAAAACCGCCCACCAGCACCATCCTCCTCCTCCCCTTGAGTCCAGCCCCAGGGAGAGGCTGGTGGCATCAGCTCTCCCACTTGGTAGCTCCCAAGTACATCCTGCAGTGACAGTTGCCTTGGGTTTTTTTTTTCATACTTCTATATAAAAAATTCCCAAGAGCTGTTTAAATATTAATTTGAAAGGCTGCTGAAAAGGAGACTGTAGCACAGGATGCCACAAAAAGAGAGCTGCAAAATGCAAACAGGGAATTAAAACAAATGCCTCCTCTGAAGAGAAACATCGCCTGCAGAGATTCCATCTTTATGGACTATCCGAGGTTTTCAAATTAACAAAATGGTTGCCTGGAAGTGCAAGATGAAAGACAGCTGGAGAATAACTGGACTGTGTATGAGTGACACAAAATAATTTCCCCAGAATGGGGCAATTTAGTTCATTCCCCAACTTTGTAGTACCTCTCCATTTTAATTTTTTCTGAACCATTCCACATAAACCCCCGTCTACACAAACCTTCCGTTAGTCATCTCTACAATGAAAAGGTACAGAAGTTTTCCTTTTAAAAGTCTACGTATATTTCTTTCCTAATATTCCTGGGCACAAACATATGCCCATTATAGGGATTCACAATTTTTCTGTTTCTAGTATCTGAACTTCTCACAAACTTGAACACAAGTTTATGGTGCACCATTTTACAGATGAAGAGAGAAAGCAGGTAAAATGAGATTCTATGATTTTCCCAGATCTGGAAGTCGACAGGAAAGTCCAAGGCTGCACTAGGCTCCCTCGACTATCTTTTATTTTCGTCAGCTCAAAAGGGATTTGGAATAGGAGTTATCCCAGATTTACAAGAGGAGCAGCCTCTGTTGTCCTAAATTTGGATACTCCCTGTGGTACTATAGTTCCTAAGTTCAATCCTTATTCAAGACGCACGACAGAAAACTAAGCCCCTTAATTGAGAATCATTGCAGTAACTCAAAGTACGCTGAAGTCGAGCATGCCTTTTCAGGTACTGACATACCCTGTTCTACAACTCACTTGCCTCTGCCCTACAATGTCCTTTAATGTTTTTTTAAACACAATGCGAGATGCAATGTAGAATGAGAAAATCCAGAGAAGAAAAGTTGCAAAGTTTTTTCAGTCCCTTGAAGGAAACATAGTACAATAGAACGATACTGAGCACAAGCAAATACGTAATGTGCACGTGTCTCCAGTAACTGGACACTTTAGGATCTAATTTTTCAGTCAGGGAAGAATAATCTGTTTTCTCCTAACGCAATAAGGAATAAGACGAACAAACACAATAATAATTGTTAAAGTAGAGTAGAAAAATGGGAAGAATTACCGTGGTAGAAAAAACATCTTCTCTGACAGTATTCACGGAAAAAGCTGCCAGGAAGATGGAGTATTGGGATGCTGATCCACCCACCCGCAGCCGCCCATGTCTTCGCACAAAAACTAGGTGTAGCTAAGACCAGCTGCTTATCCTGGATAAAAAACGTGAGCCTTGCCACAGCAGGCTGTCTTAGGGCACAGACCTCAGCCAGAAGAAGGGGATGCCCTGTCAGCAGGGCACGTGAAAGATGCACCCAACTGCAGTGAAGTAACTACACCCTCGGCTTCAGCTTCTTTGTGGTTAAAACAGTCACTGAGCAGTCTGAAGAGCAAGGCCGGGAATGTCAGCTCCACAATGTTTACCTCACTAGTGTCTGACAAAATAAACTTAATATCTAAAACCACTTTGCCCCACAAAGAGTTAACTTCCGAGAAGAATCCCTCATACGAAAGAAGGAAGAGCTGCCCACTGTGTGGGCACAAACTTCAGCATACCACCTTCTGCAGTGTGTGCAATGCTGCATCTGTAAAATGCTTCATCCAGCGGAAAAAAGAAAAAAAATTCGAGACAGAGTGAGTGTAAACATATTCCCATAACACATGAAGTAGGGACAAGTGGACAAGTACTTGACTACACGAGTTTCACAGCTCACTGGGTGTCATTCCAAAAAGCATCTGTCACCGCCACTGGCAATGAATTTTGAAAACAACTGTATTTTGCATCTCAGAGTTTAACAGGATCGCACAGCCGCCAACAAACCATCTAAGCCTAAAGACCTAGTAAACGTGCGCTTTACCTTTCCAGATCTTGTCCTTGGTTATATTATCAGTGACAGGAGTGACAATGTTGCTAGGATGGTGTTAGACAGCAAATTCACACAGGGATCTGACTTGTCAAATCAGCACTCTCTGTCTGAACTTTTGCGCGATTCTCTTGAGAGCTATTTCTTCTTTTTTTTTTTTTTTCATACTAAACATGTTCCACTTGAGCTTTGTAAACTTTTACCCATTTCAGTAATTCCAGAAGAGCAAAGATGGGATTAGAAAATATATTGTGTCTTGCAGGAAAAACGGAAACCACTTGCCACCTCCACCCTGAGATGTAGGTACAGGAGAGGTGTTTATAGCAGCTAAAAATCTGGGGAGGCAAAGAAAGTGGCTTCTTCATACCACTAGGAATTTGGCTGCAATAGCAACTGGTTTTCCTCCTATCTGCATCTTACTATTAGATGTGAGGAACAGTTGCACCAGGGGCCATATTAATGCATAGTACGAGAGAATCCCATATCCTAAAGAATATCAGTTTTGAAAGAAAAAGAATGGGGAAAGAACCAAGGCACAGAGAGGCAAATTAAATGGCCTGAGTTCAGCAGCACCGTCAGAAACAGCCGATTTCTCTTCTCCAGCACTTACTCTTCTAAAATATGCTATTCTCCCATACAGGCCCATTTGAGGGCTATAATTGAACTGTGCAGAGGAGCTGTCCCTTAGTCAGAGATAAGGGAAGAAGTTAAAAATTAACCATGAATAAAGTTACTGCTCTAGATTTGTTTTAGTCTGCTATCAAAAATAAAAAACATATATTGTTAATTTTTATATTAATTTGAATAGCATCTGAGATTTTCCTTACCTGTGTACCTGCAAAGGTGTTGTTGGGAAGTAATCAAGATCAGAGTCACTATTTTCCATAAGAAAAGACTAGCCTAAATTTCTATGTTTTTATCCCAAAGACCCATTCTGCTCTATAAGCAGCATTAGATCAGTTCGAACAAGAGAACTAGGGCAAATGCACACTAGAGACTGCTGATCGAAACAATGAGTCTAAAGCGATGTGGTATCTTATCATCTTGGCCACTGCTGATGCTTTCTGGGAGGGAAACAACAGTAAAAGGCAGTCCTGCCCTTACTGTTTCCCGCAGAAATGTAGGGAGCATGGTTGTTCCTATCACCTGCCCTGGCGGACAGCCCACAAAGCTGCTGGACAAGGACCAGGGCGTGTGCAATAACCTCTCGGCATAGGTCCATCTGACAAAGGTGGGACAATCCAGCTAGCACATCCTGTGGTTCTACCAACCTGTGACTATCTTCCAGTGTCCAAATACATAAATCTGTTCCTGTAGTGCTCAGCTCTGGAATGTTTTGGCTCCAAATGTGCAGAGACCTACTTTGATGCCCACGTGAGGGAGAAGAAAGAGGGAATTGAAGAGTCCGAGGAAGCAGCATGGCATGTTGGGTTGATTCTAGCTCAATAGCCCACGTTTCCTTGCAGGATGCACTGCTGGTAGGTGACGGAGTTGAGGGTCAGGTTGTGGCAATCCAACGGCTGTGAAACCGCACACACACTTGCACACATCTCTGTTTAAAAGATTTATTTTGGTTGCTAACGTTTCTTCTCTTACCCACTGCGTGTTCTGTTTTGATCTTGATTTTGGGCCCAGCTGTGAATTCAAACATACTGTTAGAGCGTATCTTCCCAAACACTGTTGTACTCACATCGGTTTCTGCCCTACAAAAAGGAAAAATATAAAACCTGAATCATCTTTCCACCATATGAGTCAGAAACACATCCCCTTTTAAATATAGAATGGAAAATATATAGCTGGCTTTGTTTAACACTGTTCTTTCTAGGCTGTGAGACATTATTGTCCATTTAAAATACATGGGTGCTAAGAATGAAAAGAAGATTAAATCGTGTATTGGAAATCACAAAGTTTTTTTCTTCCTAGCAGCTGTATAGCAAATTAACGCATCATTTTTTTCAAAGAGGCTGTCTGCATTTATTAGTGGTCTTTGGCTAAATTGCAACTGAAAAACTACGTTAAAAAAGAACCACCTCTGCAGAAATGAAAATGATGTTTGCAATAATTGCCTAATGATGTTTTTTTCTACTTCTGTGCTAGGAACTGTAGTTTGGATTATACATATGCTTTACAGGGGGGTAGTAAATTGTCATTCTCTCTATGGATTTACAAGATCAATCTTGGTAATTTGTTAGTTACAGGGTATGTAATGTGATATTATTGCTCATGTTACACAAGAGGATTACATGGCTTACTAAATAAAGCAGTGGTCTTTACGTTAGGGACCATACTTCCTTCCAGACTGATGCCTAGACAAGTGAAATTAGATTGGTGATCTCAGCCGTAGGACCATCTCTGGTGAATATAGACTGAGATCCCCAAATGACTAAACACAACGGAGCCAATCACTCATCTCTATATGCTCGTCCCTAACACCTGGATTCCAGATTCTTACACGTTTTTTATTCATCAGCTGTTGAAACACACTGATGTGTGGTTTTTCAGTGCAAGATTTACCAAGTTCCAAATTTGTACCTACGCTCCCGTTAGTTTATTAGAGGCCTGTGAAATTCTATTCAGGTTGTATAAAGGCACATTCAAGTGTTCTTTTTAACAGGCTTCGCATTTTTCAGTTTGAAAATCCATCCATATTTCACCTTTGACTTTCAGGGGGAGCAGATATTGTTATTACTGTGTTAGATGGTTGATATAAATCAGAGAGAATAGAAAGAAGAAAGAGCTATTAAAATCTTCAGTTTAGTTTCAGTTCAAGTTTGTTCTTTACAACATTTTTGCTCTTGAAAGTCCTTTTTGATATTCTGCTGCTCTGCCTAAAATCCTTTTTTTTTTTTTTAATTTTGCTTCTCACAGATTAAATCCTTCCCCTCTGTCCAAGAAGTGTGCCCCTTTTTAATATTTGCAGACAGTTATCTGTTCATAGATGTCTTACCTCTCTTCCCCATGGTTAATTTTAACACTGTTAAAATTAACAGGCTGGCATTTCAATGTGTTTCAGGTGAAGTGGGTCTTACAATTGAACACAATATCCCAGATGTAACTGATTAAAAGAGAATGATATCTTAACCACCTAGGATCAAATTGTTAATGTTTATCTTCCTTTGATTATTTTTTCCCATTCTAAAATTTCTGAATTAATTTTGTATTGATTAAAAAAGCTGCACTGACAGCTTTAAGCCTGCCGGTCTCTGTTTATCCGCGAAGAGTAAAGCTCGGCATTGCTCTGTCAGTCTAGATCAGCCCTGACCACGAAAGACCATATCTATGGTTGAAAGACTTGTATTTAAGTGAAGTCAGCCTAGCCATAGGCCCCTCAACACTGGTAATTTTTGCTCACCCTTGTTAATTTTAACACCCTCAAGCGTCTACCAATCCTTTGCATTGTAAACTCAGTGAGGAAATGAGTGATGCTCAGATTTTTAAAAATACTTAGTTACTCAAAGACATGGAGCACCTTTAGAATAAGGGCTGACCTTAAGGTCAGGCTAAATCACACACCCACCGCCTCTTTCTACAGCAGCCCCCCTAGGCTGACTCCCAGCATTAAGCCTGCGTAAGCCTAAGAGCCTGGTGCGGTCCCTGTGCTGCGGCCAAGACCACCCCTGCAACAGGATCCTCTCCTGCCCCTGCAGCGTGGGACATCGAAACACTGGAAGTCCATCAGCACCAGTGCCACAAAATCCCTCTTCCTGATTTAAGACTCACCCCTGCTTTACTTTCTGAATTTTTTTTTTGTGGCCCTACCTGGAGGGGCGGATAAGCAGTGCCAAAGGCTCCCTGTTTAGCAGCCAGACCTGCCTCAGCCTGCTTGAGGACACTCCTTGGTGAAAACTCTAATAACAAAAGGGCCCAAAAGCCAAGCAGTGGAAATCTGGGATGTGATTTGGTACATTCATTTGAAAAAACAACACTCCATTCCCTGCAGCCTTTTTTAGGTTCATATACATTTCTGAAGAATCCTGCTCCGTGGCACAACAGAAATAAACCATAAATAAATAAATAAAGTGTATATTAAGGCTCTACCGAGAGAGACAACAAGGGTGCCACTTGCCTGAGCAACGGAGCTTTTCAGATGAGACAGCTGAGCTATCAGGAACGGAACTGTGACTGCCTGTTCGTTTTAAGTGGACAACTACATCTGTAAATCACTAACTTCTGGTTACTGTTGACCAAGACTACTTGAATAAATAACCTAGAGGTCAAAGTATCTGCATCCCATTCCCAAGCTCCAGAAGCCACTTAGTCACTTCACCACAAATACTGCAGCTGCCGTGCAATGCGGCACAGACAGCTCTAACGAGTAGTTTCAGCAGCCTTGGTTTGGCTTTGCGCTTTGCAAGGACACAGGCATGCTAATAGGCAAGGGCTGGATAATTTGAGGAATGTTTTCTGCATTTTTTGTTGCTGCTAAAACAGAATGAAAACTTGCTGTAGTTTATTTCAGGGGAAGCAGTACCAGCCCATCCGGCAGAGGTGTGTGGCTGGGTGATGGCTCAGGAGCTGTGATAGTTCATGGTGGCTGCTGTCACCAAAAGATCTCCTCATATGGGACAGCGCACAAGGGGCAGAGGCCTGAATCGGGAAGGAAGCTGAGGAGCAGCTGGAGATCTGAGACTGTACAACATAACCCCAAGCCAAAGGAGACGATGTGGTCCCCCACTTCCCTCCTGACCCCACTGGGAGACCCTCTCCACAAAGGGGCAGCCCAGCTGCAGAGCCAGTGGCCATGGATGGCTGCGCAGAGGGTCTCTTGGAGGGGACACCAGCTGTGCCATGCAGAGTCCCACTGTCTCCATCACCCAGCAGTCAGGGCTCCAAGGCAGTGGAGGTGAACCCCTCTCAGACACCACCGAGGTTCTCGGTGATCCTTGAATGGAACAACTGTTGGGGTGAGACAGGGGTGGACAGAAACCCACTTCCCAAACTGAGAGGGCAGCTAAGACCTGACAGAAGCAATTTCCCACTGATTATTGCAGATGGAGATCCCACTTGCATAAGACAGGTAGCAAGCAGAGGAGGGGCAAGGCCAGTCTCCTAAAATTAGAGCTGTAAAAGGATTATTGCTTTACACAGAAGAGATATGAGACTGAGAGCGACAGAGATCGGGAGTTTTGCTCTTTGAGATTTTTCCAAGGGAGCAACGAGCCTGTGTGATTACTGGACTGAAGCTCATAACAGAACTCACAAGTGCAATGTCAGTGTAGTTGCCTCCATTCCCAGATTTTTAACTGTAGCTCAGTCTTTCCCCTCCGTTCACAGGTACAAATGCCTCTGGCTTTCTGGAAGTGACTAGAGCAGAACTGACTTGCTAGTTCTTACCCTAAGAAACTGTTGGTAGCCTACAGGTAGAAATGAAAAGCGTGTCAGTTGAGATTTGGGTAAAGTAAGACTTCTACAGCACTAAGGCAGTTTAAGTGCTCAGATCTGCAAATTAGCCTGGTCTTTGTACTTTTCTTGCTTTACCGAAAAATCTAGAGTGAAACTTGCCATTCTGGGTTATTTCACTGTCAACCACATGGACAAATGAGGCTTTGGGCACGCACTCTCGGTTTTTTTTTTACACTCTCGTTTTTTTTTTTTTTTAATGGTTTCAAAATTTTCTGCAGAGAAAAAGGAGGCAGCTACTGATCACTTAAAAACTATTAACAACAAACAGCTTAAAAAGTCACTTCAAATTAGTTGATAAAGCACAAATATGCAATTTTTTTTTCTATGTTGTATTGATGATTAAGAATTTAGGAAGGAAAACATATGTCAGAGCTCAGCCAGTATTATTTAAATAATATTATGTTATTATCTTCATTATAAATTGTTGAGTAAAGCTTACTTACTGTGGAATTATCTACAACTTTGGTTTTTCATGATTGCTCAGTGAAAACTGCATTATCAGGGTTGGCTTAATTTTTTAACAAACTGCAGCTCAAAATCAAACTCAATTAATAATATATGCATTGACAGAAGTTCTCTTTTGGATCCACATGGGGTATAAAGGAGCTGATGTTTCCAAGATGGCAGAAATACTTCTAATAGTGACAACAAAGTATCACCAAAGGCTTTTCTTTTTTTTTTTTTTTTTTTATTTTCAGCACTACAGAAAAACAGGTTGCCAAAGCTGGGCAGGTGGGATGGGAAGATCTTTCCCTCCAACACACTTTCTGCTGAGGGCATCAGGAGTCATTTTAGTCCATGTATCTCAGGAGGCTGACACAAAGTCCCTTTAAGCCAAGGGCAGAATTTGCATTAACATCTGCAGGCATCTGCTGAGGAACCAAAAGGCTACGTGAATTAAATCAGTGAATCAGAAATGGAAGATGGAGCCAGGTCCATGCTGGACATCAGGAAACAACTACATATTATTAGTTCAAAAGAACGAAGCCCAGAACCGCAGCCCTGATATCATCCTATCTTCAATCCCTTTGTAGGTTTCTGCTCTTGGATCTACTCAGGGGCTCAGCTTTTAGCAGTGAAAGCAGTGGTTTGCCCATTCTACAAAACAACTACCAGCCACGACTGTCTCCCAAAACAGGAACTAGAGCAAGGGTTCTCCAGGGCTTGCCATGCTTAGTCAATTTAGATTGGTCAGGGGTATCCTGAGTCCTGACAGGGGCAATTTTCATGTCACAGGCAGTACCCTGTGCTCCATTTCCATCTAAAACACTGAAAAATACTGATTTCTTTCTTGTTTCCCAGAGGGAGAATAAGGAAACATGCCACAGCAACACAATCCTTCATAAAATTAAGCCAACAATAATATTTTTTTTTTCAAAAGGTTTTTTTTTCATTGGTTTGTTCATACTCTCCCACTGGGCAGATGACAAAGAATGACATGTCCCTCACGTCAAAGTCCCCTATAGCATGAATACAATAAAAGCAGCATGACATACAGGGAGTTTTTAGAGGGGTGCTTTGTTGGCCTTCTTCCCTCTGCCCATTTTCCCAAGCGATCACAAAAAGAGCACAAAGAGACAAAATAGATGAGCTGGGGAGAAAGAAGCAGATCTCCAATGTATTGCCCAGCCCAGTCCTGCACTTGGTGACAGCTCCCACCTTGTCAGGCTGAGGCGGTGGGCTCCTCATCGTCCCCCAGCCTGCCTGAAGCACGTGTCAAAACGCATATGTCAGAGGATGTGGCAAGTTCCCACCTCCCACATTTGCACAGCACAGGCTGGACCAGGAAGCTCGCCATGAGACTGTAGGCTGAATGTGACCTCCCTAAAGCACGGTGAGGTCCACCAGCCCTCCCATCCACTAAGGAAGGGTAACCAAGCCCTGGAAACCTGCAAGCTTCAAAAGGCAAAGCCTCTTCCAGAGTCAGCGAGACTTTTCTTATTGACACTATAGAGAAACCAGACATAATGATGTCATCATGTATAAATGCTATGATAGATGGATCTCAGAAGGTAAACATAGTTTGTACTGAACTGGTTGCAAGCGCTCTGCAAAGACTGTGGAGCTTTAGCCTGCTCTCCAAAATTACTACTGAGTTTTTGAAGTGGAGTTATTTCCAGAAACATAACCGTCAAACACATTTGAATAGGTGGAGGCTTGCAATATAAAGTGTAGCCTCATTTACATTAAAAAGTAGTTGCTTTCCATAGTGGAAAAATTAAGGAAGCAAAATGTATCGTTTAAAACCACACTTGATTAACTGAGACAGATTTTTACGCATGCCAATTATTACATTTTACTCCTAAGATATCTATTTCTACGAGCAACATATTTTATGGGTTTATTAAGAACGTCACGTTGTCTTTTCCAACTTAACTGCAAATAATTCAAACAAAATGTTGGAATTTTTCCATTACAGCTTGTTAGGAAAAAAATGTTATCTTTCCAAAACAGTTATTTTAGAAAAAATTCTAAATATTTCAGAACCAATGTCAATATTCCAGCAAAGACCAACACACTGGGAAAATACACTTCCTTAATACATGGGGAGCTTCATGTGACAGGTTCTTGTACAATAGTGTCCCCTTTTGCAGAGGGGTTCTTTGGAAAATCTCTGGCTAAAGAGCCCATTGAATGCCATCTGGCTGGAGAGCCTACCCACAGAGGCAACTCTCATGCCTACAGAATAGCAGAGGACTTCAATTCCAATCCAAATATTTTCCCATTCAGGCAAGGTATTTTAACTTTTTGACTAACATAAATAAATAAAATACCATAAAAAGCAAATACTTTTGCAAAAGAAATCTCACATCATCAGAATTAGAGCTGTGTAAATGATTGGATTTTTTTGGTAGAGAAGTCAAACGAAAATATTAGTAGGAATAAAAATAATAACTAATCTTCAATCTTGCTGCATTTATTTATTTATTTATTTATTGCACTTATTTTCAGAAGATAAAACCGCAAAACGTCAACATTTCCTGTTCATTGAAAACCTTGGGTGTTGACCTGTTCTATCTATGACACAGCTTCCACAGCATGTGCTTTTTTTACTAACGTTAGCAGAGCTCAGAAGAGGAGATCACAAAACAAGGGTAATTTAAAATACTGCTGTTGAAAACACCTTTCAGTTGAACTCTGAAATTCCTGAGATGTGACCGCCGTGGTGAATTTCAAGTCAACTGATTGGGAAAGAACTTCTTAAATCATGCCATTCATAAGAAATAAAAATCTACTCGAAACGAGTCCAAGACAAATGTTTTTTATATACAGGCTCAAATCTAGGTTTTGAAATCATGCAAGACTGTTAAGTCCAATCAGCTATTACTTCCTCAGAAACTCCATTTTCAAGCACGAGTCCATTTTATAAGCCTGCCAACATTCAGTGGCATTTCTCTCGAATTATACCTTTAGTTGTATGAACGCAAGCACAGAATTTATAGCTTCATTCAAGATTAACTATACGGAAGAACTCAGGTACGAGGAACACATGCGAACCCCAAAGCTAAAGGCCAGACCCCATTAAACGTACCACTCTTCATACCTAGAGCAGCCCCTGTTAAAATGTGCAGGACACATGAATTTTTTGCTGTCTGGTCCTCACGATGGGACACAGGGGAAATCGTGATTTAGAAGTTAATCAGCTTTTTGTGGCAGTAACTCTAAAGCGAAGTGTTACCTGGTGTGCCAGGAATGTCCTGTTTTCCTTTGAGAAGAGCCTGCCAAGGTACTGCATTTCCATCGTATGCCTCTCATAACCGCTCGCTATTATCAGCTTCTCGGTTTCATCTCCTGGATCAGCACAAGTTTCTTAAAAGTATTTATTTTCTTTGCTAGCCCAGTGAAGGGCTGTCACAGCACGTTGGATTACAGCAGCAAACAGGCCCGCTGGAGCACCAAGACCGCTCGGCTCCCCCCCACAGCCTCCCACACCCTCACGGAGGGGTGCATGGCTGGCTTACCTAGAGAAGGGTAGGGAAGATGTGGCACCACTTTCCATGGCACGTGTAGGCTTCATCTCTCCCCTCTGGCAAACCACTGCTGGCAGGGACAGTGCTCGTCCTGCAGGGATTGCAAAGATGCTGCCTCAGGGCAAATAATTTGCTGCTGCGCTGTACCAGGCTGCAGCAGACAGCAGGTAGGTTAGCAGTATTTTTCCCAGAGAAGGATGACTTCATTGCCTTATAACAAAAAATGAAATCTTCCTCCCTCCTCTTTACGCTACAGAAGGGGCAGGAGCAGACCAAAGGGACCCTGCAAACTCCATATGAGGTTGGGCAAGCCTTTCCTCTCACCGCTGCCATAGAGGATTGCTGAGGACCCACTTGGAAGTGCCAACAAAGGCAGTTGGACTTGGTTTGGGTTGAGCAGGCTTCAAAGTCTGGGTTACATCTACTGAGACCTGGGGCAACCTCTGCAGTGGACTGGGCTGCCTGGGCCAGCTGCTGCAGCTGAGGCTGCTGGCGCTGGGGACCATCTGCTGTTGGGCCTTGTCAGCGTGCTCGCCTCCTCCCCCTCACTACCTGTGCTGTTTGCTGCTGCCAGAAGGTCCTCTGCTCCCACCACCTCTACACTGCCCATGTCTGGGACATAGGCTGAATTAACGAGAACGTAACTCCATTCCCACTGAGGATCTCGCCTATCAGCACCAGGCAAGGCAAAGGATGATTTCACACTTGCAGCTGATTGTTCCATAAGACAAATTCCTAAGGGAAATCAAGGCCTTAGGAAGGAGCATTGCAAGTCATGGCAAGGATGTCTCTAAAACTGAGAAAAGCCTTGGGGTCGAGTGGCAACCTTCCCTCTGCTTAAGCAGTGAGTTTAGTGCTACACCCGAAGGGCGTCCCCCAGGGTCCCCATCCTTGTCCCCCCTCCCAACAGGCACAGGACAAATCGCCCTGACATGGCCTGTGGCACAGAAGACCTCAGCAGGCAAAGAGAAACTTTGTACATTTGCAAGAGCTCCTGCGCACAGCACTTCAAAGAAGGTCAGAAACTCTTTGTCTCACCGTTTCAGACTGATGGCTGTCACCACCGCGTGCTCTCCATGTAGAATCAATTAGTAATAGCCAAAGTCTCTGGTGACTCTGCAGAGATGGATTTTCTTCCTCTTCTGAAATACTGTCAAGGTTTTCTCATCAAAGGATTACGCCTATGACAAGAAAGCAATGTAATTTAATATAAGCTGAGAGGGAAATGGAAAACTCCCCCACCTGAGGCTAAAGCCGGGACTGTTGTATCTGGAAACACAGTCATATAATCTCCAAAATGATCTCTCACCTCTGCCTCAAAAAACCCCAACCCTTTCAGAACAGTCTTTCCAGAGTGTGCATGCGTAAGAGGGAGAAAATTAGCTTAGGTCAATCCCATGCCCTCTAGCATAGGTAATTCTCTATTTCAGATATAGTTTTGTTATTTGTTCTGTATAGAAAGATGAAAAATATTACAGACAGAAGTAAGGTTTTCAAACCCTGCTTAGCCTCCTTCTAGACCCTGTTTTCAGTTGTTATAAATTAGAAGTCAATGAATCTGTGCAGTTTACAGCAGTGAATTTCTGACCCACTGAGTCTAAAACAGGAAACAGGTTTATAAGATAAATGGCCACAAATTCCCTATTACTCGGTATATTTTTTCAGAATATGCATTCTTCTGGCAGCATACCACACTTATTACAGGCGCCCACATTTCTGTCACAAATATTTTAGTGAAGTAGCCTTTTTAAAATACGATATCATTTGTGGATGACCGTGGACTCGGTGGTGTGTGTCCATTCCTCAAATTGGTTTGCCTGATGGCTGTATCCATTTTTCCTTTTTTTTTTTCCCTTCCCTTTTGCGGTCACATATTTTATTTACCAAACTAGTTTGTGAGAGTTGGAGGAAAGGTACTGTCTGTGCTTTCCTCACACAGAATGGATTCCAGAGACGTTTTAGTACTATTCAGAAAGAGAGCTTGGCAGGCCTTCCCCGTCACGGTAATTCACATAAGCTTAAGGCTACCACTCAGACAGAAAGAGAAAAACAAATATAAGCGGAGGAACAATTTTCCTAATTGTTTACACTTTCTGTGTGAACTTATTCATGAAACTTATGGCCCTATATTTTTTTATATGCTCTCATAGAATAAAGCGTTTCAGTAAAAAAAATAGACATGGTGGTTGTTTCCACTTGGGTGCTGTTTTCTCACGGCGTCCGTGGTTTCACAGACAAAGTGGCCATCTCTGCTTTCTTTGCTGACCCTGCACGGCAGGCAAAGCAGCTCAGCCTTCAGCAGTCTGCATTCACATGACTTTCGGGGTGACAAACAGAACGAATAAAGAAAAAGCAACTAGAAAATAATCAGCATTAAAAACCTACCCGTCACCACCATAGCTCTGCCAGGACAATTAAGGAGAAACGAAACAGAGCTAGCAAGTGGAGAGCGTGTAACAGGGTGTTTTGCCCCCATTGGGCAGAGAAGCAGAGGAGGAGGTGCCATCCCGCGTTGCACCACTGCAGCCCTGGACCTCTCCAGATGCAATTTCAGCTGGTAAACTCCTGAATCAGGTTTTAAATGCCTTGCTGTTCTGAGGTACTTTGTGTCAGCTTTTTTTTTTTTTTATGAGGAGAAATGATTGCCAGTAATTTGGTTTTCAAAGAGAGACTTCAAATTCACCAAAGACTGAGGGTATTCAGGTCTGAATTTCAAATTCATCCAAAACTTGTATAAATCCTGAACTGAGCCTAACTGAACCTTTAAAGAGCTGTATTAATTTTTTCCTCTATTACAAGTGGCTCTAGATTAGAGCACGAAAATGTCACCAAGGAAATTCTCTTAGTATTATTTCCACCTTAACAGTGAGAAGAAAATATCAGAAAAACCTAATTAGAAAGCCTGAGAAAAAAAGGATTTTTTCTTTTTAATTCAATTTGTCCTCTTGCTCTCTCTCGCTTCCATACCAAAATAACACTGGAGAGTACAGAGAGCTTTCCCAGTGTGTTCTCAGAGGAACGATAGAGTTGCCTATGGTAAGGGCAAACTTTCTTGGACGAGAGACACAATTTCCTTTGTGGCCTCTGCAGAACTACAAAAAAAGCTCTGCTGGATGCGGGAGCCACCAGCCTTATTGGCTTTCCACTCCAGGAGTAAAATGTATTCCTTCAATCACACGTTTATGTAAGAAATAATAAAACAGCACAAAAATCACATAATGCAGCAGATATAAAACAGTCTTGGGGAGAAAGACAGAGACCTCAGTACAGCAGACCTGATTTAGCACCTGTGGGATTTGTAGAAGTAATCGGTCCCTAGAAAATGTATGACTGAAGAGGGCATTAAGGCCTGGTCTAAGGGATGATCCTACCTCAGCAACAGCACAGAAACGAGGAGGTGGAAGCAAGAAAAAAAAGAAACAAAAGGGGTTACAAGACTGGCTCCATTTGAGGGCAATATGTTATTCCCATCAGACTGTTTCCACTCTGGGCTTTCATACTTGAGAGGTTGGATAAGCCTTGGACAAGCCTCTGAACTTTTAAATGCTTAGCTGAAGCTGGAATTCCAAACCTTTTGAAGCTGGCCCATCACAAACACTAACATACAAACAGCTTCCACATAAATATTAAATGCAAAAGACATAATTTACAAAAATGTCAGTGTGCCAAAGAATACTACTGAACCTATCCAAAGATGTTTTTTTACATGCGCCACACACTAAAAAGTAGCTAGACTAGCTCAAGGCTGCTTTTTGAAGTGTTTCGTGGCAGCTATCATTGCTTCATTGGAGCCACACAGTTACTCAAGAAGCGGTGTGCAAAATTCAGCTGTTTCACCTTGCATCTGATTGTATTGGTGTCTCCTTCAGACTTCAGATGCTGAGACGGTAGCTTAAACAAATCAGCAGAATTCCCCCAAGGTCTGGCTGTTAATATTTATTATTTGTATTCAGAAGCTCAGCTATGCTGTCTTTGTGACAGACACACCACAAGAAAATAATTTGCCTTGGATAATATATATTGTTGCATTCCAGTTGTGCTAAGATGGCTACAAGAGTTCAAGGTTACTTACTAGATCTATGTGTAATATTCATAAAGCTTCTCATTCTTCGTGATACCAGCATACTTGTAAATTGCATCTCAGATATTCCTTAAACCACCGAAAACCCACATTCCATGGAAATATCAGTGAATACAACTTTATAGGTACACCTTCATTTCAAAGGAACAATAATAACTGTTGTTATCGTGCAACAGAAAGACGTAAGCCACACCTTCTGCATGCTTTTATTATAGCAATCTCGCTGGAAAAAGCCAACATAATGGTGTTTAACATTGCCTTTTTGTGCATATGTCTTTAAGTTCAGGCACTTCACATGGACTTTCTGCCACCAAGGGCTAGAATCATAGAATGGTTAGAGATGGAAGGGACATTAAAGGTCATCTAGTTCCAACCCCCCTGCCTACGGCAGGGACACCTCCCACCAGACCAGGTTGCTCAAAGCCCCATCCAACCTGGCCTTGAACACCTCCAGGGATGGGGCCTCCACAACTTCCCTGGGCAACCTGTTCCAGTGCCTCACCACCCTCAGAGTGAAAAATTTCTTCCTAATGTCTAATCTAAATCTACCCTCTTCTAGTTTGAACCCATTACCCCTTCTATCACTACATGCCCTTGTAAAAAGTCCCTCTCCAGCCTTTCTTAGGCCCCCTTCAGATACTGGAAAGCTGCTATACATTGTCCCTGGAAACTTCTCTTCTCCAGGCTGAATAATCCCAACTGTCTCAGCCTGTCTTCATAGGAGAGGTGCTCCAGCCCTCTGATCATCTTTGTGGCCCTCCTCTGAACCTGCTTCAACAGGTCCATGTCCTTCTTATGTTGAGGGCTCCAGAGCTGGATGCAGTGCTCCAGGTGAGAGCGGAGTAGAGAGGGAGAATGATCTCCCTTGACCTGCTGGCCACGTTTCTTTTGATGCAGCCAATGATGCGGTTGGCCTTCTGGGCTGCAAGTACACGTTGCCAGCTCATGTTGAGCTTCTCACCCACCAACACCCCCAAGTCCTTCTCCTCAGGACTGCTCTCAACCTATTCTCTGCCCAGCCTGTATTTGTGCATGGGATTGCCCCGACCCATGTGCAGGAGCTTGTACTTGACCTTGGTGAACTACATGAGGTTTGCACAGGCCCACCTCTCAAGCCTCTCCAGGTCCTTCTGGATGGCATCCCTCCAGCATGTTGACCACTCCACACAGCTTGGTGTGGTCGGCAATCTTGCTGAGGGTGCACTCAGTCCCAACATCCACGTTGCTGACAAAGATGTTAAACAGCACTGGTCCTGATACTGACCCCTGAGGAACACTACTTGTCACTGGTTACCGCTTGGACAAGGAGCCGTTGACTGCAAGTCTTTGAGTGCATCCAGCCAGCCAATTTCTTATTCACCAAGTGGTCTGTTGGTCAAATCCATGTGTCTCCAATTTAGTCACAAGGACACTTGGGACAGCGTCAAATGCTTTGCACAAGTCCAGGTAGATGGCATTAGTTGCTCTTCCCTTATCCACCGACACTGTAACCAAATTTGTCAGGCATGATTTGCCCTTAGTGATTGTTGACACTCATTCAACAGTTCAGTTACTCTACATTTCAAGAGATTCTTCAATACACATCAGTCAGCCACTTGGAAATGCAGTCCAGGAAACAATGATTTGGGCAGCAACAGTGATGTGGTTACTGGGAGAAAGTTTGGGGAAATGTATTGGCAAGATTAGCAGAAGAGAATTTCCTATAATTTACTGACCACCAAATTAAAGACCATTATAAAATATTGTTAAAACTGACTCGTAGTCTGTTTACAACTCTTTGTACATGTAGTTATGAAAACTGAGCTCGAAAAAAATGGGAATAGTGACAGTGTGCCTTTTTCCTAGAAAAGTATGATTGAATGAATGAGAAACATGAAATTCAGATATATGCTTTCCAGAACAATTATAACTATCTCGTCTGTGCCTCTGTAGTACCGAAAAACTATTAAATCTTTTGACAGTATTTCCGAGCAACAGTCATAGGTAGCAGCCATAACATGGGCATTATCAACCTTTACAGGTTTCACCATGTAACATTCAAATGCATTCAGGTTGTCTTCTGTTTGTTTGAAGGCAAAGAACAATACCTGATTTCACCTTGAAACAAGTTATGAGTGATTTTAGCTAAATAAGTATAAGATGATTTCTAAGCATGTCTTTTGCTTAATTTTCAAAAAAATAAGGCTCACATGCTGGAATAATGCATGACACAATGCAAGTTTGGCATCTATATCTCTGACCTTGTAATAATCAAATGTGGCTTCTCATGGGGAACCAATAAAGCCCATATTACTTGTATTTCTTTCAAGGAAATGTCAATAAATTCATTCTTCTGACCTGCTAACCAGAATGCTACCCATATTTTTCTCCAACTTGACCCCTGCTTCAAGGGCACAAAGGCTAACTTAGGTGTTGCTTATACCCCCTCTTCCCAAAGCCAAGCTTAACCTTTGGGCTCTTTCACCAAGTCCTTGTGGATGCCAAAAAAAACCCAGAGGGAAGTCACAAATGCATGGCAGTAGCAGGAATAAGTCACAAACGGAGAGAGACCCAAAGGAATGTCTTTGTTTGGGCAATCGTTAAGCAGGGCTCCTCTCAAGCATTTATGTACTGCAAAAGCATATGAGGTTCCAGACTTCAGTAAATGGTTGAACAAGTTTACTGACATGACTCATTCTATTGCTATGTCTAAACCAAATCAATTTTAGCTATTCAGCTTTGATGAACGTTAAGGTCATAACAACCATAAAAAATAAGAAAGGCACCTGAAAACATTAACAACATGGGAAAAATATGGGGTTTAGCTGAAAATAAACAGAAGAAATTTCAAAACAAAGAGCGAGTTTATTTGTTCTTTCCCAGAAAGATTACCTTCTCTCATAAAAGGAGCTTGTTATTAAAGTTCCTTTGCTTCCCCAGCAATGTTATCGTGGTTCTGTAACACTGTTAGTCTGGTCAAAGCCTATATGGGCTACAGAAACCAAGGCAATGACAGTGTTTATGAGAGCTGGAAGCAGGAAGAGGGTGAGAAAGATGAGGAGAGACAATATTAGTCATCTACAAAATAAAGAGCTAGGCAAGAGGGCAAAATTGCTGAAGGGTAGATAGAGCTAGTAGTGCAGAAACACAGTCAATTTCTTTTTAATAAAAGGGATAAGAAAATTGCACATGCTCAAAGAAAAGTCCTTGAAAGTACCTGACAGCCAACTCTGACTGAAGGGGAAATAGCGATTAATTTGGAGCAACTTAGATCCAGCAAAATCTTACTCCTTTAACCCCTTTTGTTTAGTAACTTCACTTCCAAGTGCTTTTGCTCATAAGGAATTTTAGGGCCCAGTCGCACAGGATCTTGTAGGACTAAGATTTGATCTTGTGGGCTCTGCTGCTGAGTGTTTTACCTAGCTGAAGTCATAGTAGCTGAAACTGCTGAAGTACATCTATGCCTACGCTTTATATTTTCTCCTAAAGTCATTGCTGGAGTTCCACACGGGAGGTCATAATTTGGACATCAAATACGATATTTTCCATCCACCAGCTAGAACCTAACAAACATTGCCTTAAATAAATTTGTGCCCATGCCAAATTCAAAATTAACTTCCCAAGCCAAGCTAGGGTTGGTGGGATGGGGCCAAGGGGCCCAGAACTCTGCTGTTGAGCTAATGGAGCAGCCTCAAGCTGCCAATCCAACAAGGGAGACTTTTTTATTTAACATATACATTACACAACGTGTGCAATATTTTCCACATTCAATGAGAAGACTTTATTTATAAGCTGCCTGTGTTGAAATGGTCTCTTATTACGAGGAAGCAGCAAGCCAGGTTGAGCCTGGAAATGAATTCTCATTTTCTCCTTCACTGCAACGTTCAATGACATGTTGCCCATTCCCTCCAAAAATATTTTGCAGATGGTTTGGGCCATTTACTGTACTTACAGGCTCTAGAATAATGACATTTATTCCCAAATCTCTTCATCTCATTCAGCCTTCATTACTTATTGGAAGATTCAGTGAGATACTGAATTTAAGGAATTGTATCTACCTACAGGAAGAGTACCTATGATGAAGATACAGAGTTTCATTTTCATCCAGAAATGTGTCTTTTGTCATCACCAACTTATTCAAATGGTTTGACATTTTGCAAATAGGTTTTGTATATAATTTTGAATCTTTTCTATGATGAAAAATTGAGTTAGATATTTCAGAGTTTGAAAGAATGGGCCAAATCTTTGCATCTACGCTGACTGCAATATGAATTGATACTTAGACAAAGAAAAAGATATATGTCCATAGTTCTGTCTTCATTCATGGGTCCAGGATGCTTTCTCTGAAAATTACCACTTCCAGATTCACCTGCGATGTCAGTCAAATTTCTTATCACATAGGATGCTATGCAATACTATTTTTTTTTAGTATTGCAGAGCACGTACAAAGTTCTTTTTGTGCCATGTAATAATAATTTGGGGTATCCTGCAAGTGTATATATAATGAAAAATACCATTCCATTCCTACATCCCTGATCTCATGTTGAGTACTTTTGCTTCACCTCAGACATCCAAAAGATGGTCTTGGGTAACAAACCCCAGAGGAATATATTGAATTGTGAATTCTGGTCCCACAGAGACACCATCTACCATCTTTGATATAAACATATATGTCTTACTGAAAAACGTATTTTGCAACTTCATTATCTTCTCAGTATTACCTATCGTTTGGAATAAATTGCTTCCCGCAATACTCATAGAACCACCGGTGGCTGTGAAACTCATTTTGGATATCTACCTTTACTCATGTACTCTATAACGAATTCATGGTGTGATTACATAAACCAGTGCATTGTCCTGCGGAGATAACAGAGATATCTCTGAACAAGCCAGTTGTGCTGCAAGGAACATGACTAATTCAGGCTGATGGCCTTAACTCGAGCTCTGGCACAACCCTTTCCACTCCAGGAGAGACCAGGCTCCACCCTGCTAGTTGTGACAGAGGTTTGTTTAATGGAAGATGCGCATTAACCTAGGCAAGCAGTACATAATTATTCAAATGCCCTATAAATTAGCACTTTGGTTAACTGCTCTCTTTCTTTCTTTCTCTCTCTCTCTCTGATCAGGGAAGAGGGACTAATTAGGAAAGAGGATTAATTAGTAACCAAGGACACTTTTGAAATAGGCCTACAGAGGAAAGACAGTCTCTGTCTACGCCAAACCCCCTTACATTGTAGGCACTTAAAGTTACAAAGGTGTCAGGGGAGTTTTAAAACCAAAGGCTGTGGAAAGAGCACAAAGATTGGAATGACTCATCCTCTCCTGGGAAAGTCATAAAAACTCTCTATCGTTTGAAAAAACACAAGTTAGGTCAGAAATCAATAAAATTCTGATAGGAAACAATGACATCTCAGTAGCAGTCTCAATAATAAAGTCCCATTTATGTAGTGCATAACAAAATGGACAAAATAAGACCACAAGTAAATCCTTATTTCCGTACAAATGTTAGAAGTCTAACAGCGTGCAAAGATTGACCTGGAATGGCTGGGTTTAAACGTTGACAGGAAGGGTTTTAGGCTTTCTTCGTACTTGGTAAAAGACAGCATGAGAACCATATCAACCTGTCAGTAATGACATGCTGAGTGAGACCAGAGCCACTGGACACACACACAGAAGTGAGGCAATTTGATGGTGTCATATAGATGGACAATTGCCATTTACTGCAGTAACTATGTTCTTGAAGCAACTGGTCAGAAAGTTGGTCCCTCTTCCCTGATCAGAGAGAGAGAGAGAAAGAAACTTCCAAAAAAAGACACTGTTGATTGATTAATTTCTGAACCCAGCAGAGGTTCTGATTCAAAACATTACTGTTGAAAATTGGAACCACAATGTACTCATAATCGACCTCCTTGGAGGACTTAAAAAGCCAAACCAAAAACCTCACCCAGGAACAATTAATTGGTAGGTTAGATAAAAAGATGTAGAAAGAATCAACAAAAGGTACTCACAAGTGGTACAGAGTTGTTTACAGACAACATTGTAAAAATGTGTGGCTGGCTGGATATTTTGAAGGAAGTGAAATTAAAGATGGTAGAGCTAAGCACCAGAGTAGAGAGGACTATTAGAAACAAGGAGGCATACTTCAAAATGTGGAGATCACATACAATGGAGAAAACCAGAAAACAGAATAAATTAAAGCACATCAAAAGTAAAACCAGAGTAAGAAAGGAGAAAAGAGACTTTGAGAAAGAACTTTCCAAAGGATTAAAAACTATAATAATAAAAATCTTTCTCTAAAATCATCACAAGCAGAAAGGCTGCCAGAGCGCCTTTAGGGCTGATAGACGATCACTTGCAGAAGATACAGTTACAGCAAAAGAGCTACTTCTTTCCGATTCATTACTGAGAAACTTATAGAGGATCCTTTCTTTTCAGGGGAATGACCTGGAAGAACTGTCTCAAATTGAAGAGTCAGGAGAAAAGGTCTTAGAATAAATCACTAAACCAGTAACAAATTGGCCGGAGGAGGTGATGTTCGCTCGGGAGTCCTAAAGAAACTCAGCTATGAAATCCTTAAACCATTAGCTGGTACAACTTACTGCTTGAATCTCTGCCAGTACCATAGCGAGGGAAGACGGCAAACATGACACTGCTTTTCAGAGCAGGCAGATAAGCACCTTGGGAAAGTACAGATCAGGAGGTCTGACTCATTTGTCAGGCAACTTGGTAGGAATCAATTTGGGATGCTGGTTGACAGTTGCATATATACATTGTTTAACTGGGAGGTCAATCTAGGTCCCTTTGGCAGAGGGAAGCAATGCAGCACAGATCTGTCCAGATTATTTGAAAGAGTAAATGAACTGGAATCTGTGTTATCTGACTTATCTATAAAAATGATTTGGAAAAGGAAGTAAATAATGAAGTTATAAAGTTTGGTGACGGTAAAAACTGCTTGATTGCAAGATTGCAAAGAATTGCAAAAGAACTGAGTGATAATTGACAGATAATATTAAAAAATTAATAAGTGCAAATAAGCCCATGCAAAGGGAACGACATCTACGTTTATGGGCTGTTAAGTACTCATCGCAACACAGGAAAGAGGTTCTGGAGCTTTTGTGGATACATTCATCGTACAGTGGTGCTCAGTAAAGGCAAAAGGAGCAAATGGAATTGTAGGAAGTATTAGGAAAGGAATAGAGAACAAAGCAGTGACGCAACATTATGCCATGGTTCAACCCCTTAGTCCCCCTGTACCTTCTCTGCTGTGCACACCTTTAGATCTCAAAAATCATGTGGCAGAGCAGAAAAAGGACAGAGAAAAGCAAGAAGAATAAAATGACTCCCGGAAGAGAAGAGAGGCAAGGGATTGTTATTCTTCAGCTTGGAAAAGAAATGACTGATGGAAGATATGCTACAGTCTTCAAATCATGACCGGAATAGAAAGGTTAATATGGGGCAATTATTTGTTATTTCTCCTGACACAAGACCTAGGGGATGCCAAAACAGACTCTCAGGCAGCAGCTGTAAAGCAAATAAAAGGAAGAATTTTTTCCTCACAGGATTTATAGTAAATTAATTGCCATCCAATGCTGTGGAAGGTAAAAGCCCCCAACTAAAAATATGTTCAAAAACCAATTTGACAAATTAATAAGGGAAAATAAAAGTTCACCAAAGGTTATTAAACTTATAGATACAGACTTAAGCTGTACACTGAAGACTACTGGAGCGTAGAAATTTGTAATAGAAATGCTAAGACTGCATGAATGGAAAATGAAGAGGTATATCTGGGTGTGGAAGCACCAAAAAGAAGAGCAGAAAAAGGTATGTCAGAATTATAGGCACTGGTGGCACCCAGGTTAGCAGATGCTCAAGTTCCCAGCACATCCACATGCAGCTTTCCAGGACACCCAGAATGAGAAATCAGGGAAGATTTGAGAACAAGGAACAGTCTCCACCCAGATTCGAGAAAGGTTCACATCACTGAGAGATAATGGCAGGGAGCTAAAGGGCTGGAGCTTTAAGACACCAGGTAAGGCAGGCAGTGGATAAATAGTCTGAAAGGTGAGATAAGATGGCAAGACACAAGACTGCAATCATGGTCAGCACCTGAAGGGTACAACAGAACATCCAAAGCCAGCTCATAGTTGCTAGCCTAAGGATAACAGGAGGTGTTTTAAGAACTCAATATCCAGATTTCTTTGCCCTCCTTCACCTCAAGGAACCCGAGCCAGACACAGGTCTTAGTGCCTGCATGCTGGCAAGCGTATTTGGACACATGCAAAGTGGTGCTTCTGAGTACGCGAGTATGAGATTGGGATTGTGAGTGAGTGCAGTCAGTTTGGTTTTAAAATAAACTTGCACAATCGCAGCACTGTTGAGGTGGGAAGGCACTCTTTGGGAAATCATCTAGTCCAGCCCCCTGCTCAAAACAGGGTCAGCTAGAGCTGGTCGCTCAGAGCTATGGCAGGTTGGGTTTTGCATGTCTCCAAGGATGAAGACTCCACAACCTCACTGTGTGACCTGTTCCAGTGTTTGATCACCATCACAGAAACAGAGTGTTTTCTTATGTTGAAATGGAATTTCCTGTGTTTCAACTAGTGCCCATCACTTCTTGTCCTCACCAGGCACTACTAAGAAGAGTCTGGCTCCACCTTCTTTACTTACCCACATACACAGTGATAAGACCCCCTGAGCCTTCTCCAGGCTGAACAGTCCCAGGTCCCTCAGGTTCTCCTCATATATCATCTTTGTGGCACTAATCAACTCTCCTCTGACAAGGTTTCAGATTAAGCTTTGCTGTACCATTCCTACAATGGTGCTACGGTATATATCCGAGGTGAATTATCTCTGGATTTGCCTTACTCAGAACATTAGGCTTTGGCCAGATCCAGTACAGCTGGTTTTAGGTGCCTCCGTTGTCCTGTCTGATTAGGTTCCTTCTCTGTTACATCCCTCTCCCAGTCAAACTGGTAGCTCAAGTCCAATGCACTCAGAGCTTCCCACACTCCCTTACGAGCAAATATGAATACAATCAGAAAGCAAAGGTTTACAGACCTTTTTGTGAAATGGTTCTGAGATGTCGGTGCTGCCTCCCAAGACACAATGCTACATTCCAACAGTGGAAGCCAGGGGAGCTCAGCTAACAAAAGCAGAAGGGTCTAGTTGTGTTATATTTATTGCAGCCCACACAAGAGCAGCAAATAAAAGACCCGGCAAAGTAATGGGGAACTATAACTGAACTTCAAGTTCCAGTGACGCAGCTGGGTAATTGGTTCCCTGCTTTTATACACACCTCTCTTTATACATCCTTCATCTGGATACCAAGGGTTTCTCAAAATGGTTTACATTTTTATAAGGAGCCATTAAGCTAAGAACACAGAATGAATTATTTGCAACATCATGAAATGAATTTTTTTACACTTGGACAATAGGGGGTTTTAAATTCACACTGCACTTCAAGCATGAGTTATTTACACTGGGAAAATCTTTTCAAACTTCAGACAAAAAAGTGAGATTCATTATATATTGTGCAAAAGCTACCAACTCATATACATGACATCAAGTCATATATTACAGACGTGAAGCCTTTCACATTTTACCTAATGTCAGAAGGTTTGCAGTTCCCACATTGTGTTTTAGTATTTCTGCCAAAATTGCCAACAAAGAACGTGTCTTTAACTTCTCTGACCTTATTGTGTCAAAAACATCTCTCATGCACCCCATACTGTATCTTTTAGACCTACTCAGTGTTCATTTCTGAAATTTCAGAAATGCGCAATAGGAAAACCTCAAAACATACAATACAGCTTCCTTACTCACATCTGGAACCATAGATGAAAAATCATGCCTATGAACAAATGTTCTGCAATTTTTTTCTTACAAAATTAATAAAAGGACTACTAATATGTCCACTAAAGTAAGCTGGAGCTTGTAAATAGCTAAAAAAGAAGTAACTGAGCTGATAAAAATTAAATTACCTTTGCCATTTAACTCTTTGGCAGGCCTTAAATAACTACCAAGAAGAAAAGGCAGAGGTCATTAATTCTAGTAGCAAAATTGCAACTTCATATTGATTAGTGTATCATTCACTGCATAAACTTATTTTCCATTTAGATCCTGATTTACAGCTTCCCGTACACATTTTTCTCCTTATTTATTAGGCATGATTAAAAATACATGATTATTCCAAAGTAAGCACATAAAAGTTCACTAATTCTTAACCTGTATCTCAGCTCAACAAAATTAAATATTGAATAAGTGCCTCCCTCACCAGTTAATTATTGCTGTGTATTCCTATTCCTATTTTCTTTTACCAACCTTGGGGCTGCTTGAGGAAGACGACCGCTGATTACGATCCAGAAAAGACATTTTAGGCAGGGTCTTCCACTGTGATGGGTCCTCCGAAGGTGGCTTCTTCTCAAGGAAAGTATGCCTCAACACAAACTCCTTTGAGAAGGTATCTACTTTCCTTTAACTCACAGGACAGCTGTGAAAAAGGCACAGAAATGAGGGATATTAGCTAAAGTTTACACAGTGCTTTGAAGATGAACGCACCAATTGTTTTGGTCACCACGTAGTTAAGCAATGAATTTGTATACCCTAGAGATTTTTCAAATACAGTGTTAATCATGATACTACTTGGTTTTGTTTTTGTGAAAATACCAGTTGTGTAATTTTAAAAAATGCAAATTTGTGTTCTCATTAAGTCACCAGTGTGACTCCCACCAGAAAGGATTTGGGGGGTGGGTTATTTTTATTTTGTTCTCCTGAAGACTGAACTTCAACCACCTACTTCATTCACTTACAGTTCTTATGTTCGGGTTCAGACAGGTTTCTCAGTTGTCGATCTACTTGCAAACTATTTTTCTAAAGACCCCAGGTTGACCTGTCTTGAATTTTATTAACCTGAGCTATAGCAAGCCATAATAATCTATAAATAATCAAGTCCCATTCCCTTCTCACAAGCCTTAGAGCATCTGAATGTCCTGCCTTAAAGACTACTCAACCAGCAACAAAGCTTTGGTGAGCTTGTGAGAAAAAGCTAGTAAACCCCACCACTTTGCATACCAGAAAAAGAAATAATGATAGATCCAGCAAAAAACTATTCATAAACTAAGGATTAACAAGACTTGACAAGGCAGGGAGGAGCTAAAAAGAAACCCCTCATCTTGTGCAAGTCTAAGACAGTGTCTCAATAAAGTCCTCATGCAATGAGGTGGGCTGAAATGTGTTGAAAGAACTGAGGGTGTCCATGCCTCTTGGTGGAGACAGCATCAGTACTATGGCAGAACCTGGATATCTTGGCATAACCAATATCCCCAAAGCGTTGTTGGTACTGACACACAGGTTCTTCCAAAGTTAACTGAGCCATAGAGAGCACCAACAGGCAGAGGAATCCCCCTGTGGTTAAATAAATAAAAAAAACCAACCAAAAACAAACACAAAAGAGTGTGCTGAAGAAGCATTGCTTGCGAAAGTAAACGTGTTGGAAACAGTTCTCTCTTTTTCCTCAAGAACAACCTTTCACCGGCAGAGGATGCACAGAAGGGATTTGACACAGAAGTTGGCACTTCTGTTTGCATCTCCCTGGGCAGACATATTGAAATGCAAGCACGTTAACACTTAGGAAACTTTAACCAGTGACAGGTAGCAAATGGCAAGGACACTGCTTTACACTAGCCAAAGATTGACAATCCCGAGGGCAAAGCTCAGCAGTGCCACAGATTACTTGCCAGGGTGTGCAAAGGCTGCCGATCAAATGAAGGCCACATAATCCGTATGGACAAAACTCTCTTGACCAGAACATCAGCCCACCGTGTCAGACCTGTGTGGTACAGTACCCTGTTGTGGCGATATCTCTGGTTAGAAGCAGAGGTGATGTGACATGGGGTCACATCCTATCAGCAGTACCCACTGTATTCTGCCCTGTTGCCAAAAGAATATGTACACAAATATTGAATTTCTGCACTATCAGAATAATGCTATACCCTTCAACTTGTTACAGCTCAGAAGCAAACCCTTGGGTGGTTCTGTGCACAGTTGGTGGATATCAAGCAGCGAGGCCATTTAATCACTGACAGTGAACTAAATTCACTCAATTTTTAAATGCAACATATTTATACAACCTGTGCTTTAATTCCTGTTTACATAATAGCAGAAGCACTTAAGCCCATTAACAGAAAGAACTTAAACAAGGCAGAAGGACAAATTTCCTACAAAGTTTTCTATTTCCTTTATGGGGTCACAGGTGTACAGTGATATCAAGAGCGAAATTTGTTCTAGAGAGTGTTTCTATGTTAAATATCTGGGCATCCAGGTTTTATAGTCTTGACTGGATCCGTGACAGTTCCAAGAACATCTTTTTTGTAGTTGTTCATCAAAATAGTCGATGACAACATTTTGATAACCTATGGAAGACATCAGCTAAATGAGCTTAAATTCTTTGACAAAGATTTTGGCTTCTGCACAAAGAATTCCTTAACTCTTCAGTAATGAGTGAACCTCCTGTGCTGGATGGCTTTAACTAGTATAGAAATTAGCTTCCTCTCTTTAACAATGTCCTTCACAGTACCAAAGCTGAACCAATCATTCCTCGGTATTCAAGCTGCCTGTGATTCTTCCATTATTTGCATGAGTTTGGTCCAAGACTTATCATAAGCATGCAATTACAGTGAATGTACCAATGCTCAAGCTTTTATAAATTAGATTATAAAAGAATTATTATCAATAAGCCTACAACAAAGACTGCAGGAATCAGACAATTCTGGATGTCCATAATACAGAGTGTTGTATAACCTTGCAAATTTAACACAGAAGTCAAGACTGGTTTCCCTTCCATTAGAAGGCTCCCTGGCGATGTGCTGAGGTCTGGTATTAAACAAGTTATCTAAAAAGAAAAGAAGAACAAATGCTGCTGAAGATAAAAAAATGACATAACTACACAGAGATGACCATCTTTATCTCACAGACAACTCATATGGAAAACCGTGCTTCATTTGGTGTATCCTGACCCAAGATATCTTCACTTAATTGGCCCCTGTGTTTTCCTCATGCAAATGAATATGACTATGAAAACGACTGTGATCATCATCAGGCAAAACCAAAGCAAAGCAAAACCTGCTGTATCAGTGAGAAAAATTCTTTACAGTTCTATAGTCAGGAAGTTTCCTTCCATATTGGGAGTCTTGCAGAAGATACCGTCTTTCAGTAGTTAGTGATCTCGGACAAGCCATATTAGACCTAGTAAACCTTACGCTGGCAGGAATGACCGCTGTGACAATGTATGTGGCAATGCCAGAGGACATGCTGGACCAGCCTGAACATGTACTATTCTGGGGTATCAGTCCTGGGTACACGCAGCTGGATATGCTCTGGGGGAGAGAGAGAAAGAGATAACACTTACCTGTCAAGACAGGCAATGTGGTTTTGTTTGTTACACTGAGTAAAAGGCACCACGGTATGGGAGGGAGACAGAGCTGCTCCACGCAGGGGAATTGTGCACAGCACAGCGTGGCTGTCCACCTGGGGCCTGTCACGAGAAGCTCAACATGAGCTGGCAATGTGTACTTGCAGCCCAGAAGGCCAACAGCATCCTGGGCCGCGTGAAAAGAAGCGTGGCCAGCAGGTCAAGGGAGGTGATTCTCCCCCTCTACTCCACTGTGGTGAGACCATGCTCGGAATATTGCATCCAGCTCTGGAGCCCTCAGCACAAGAGGGACATGGACCTGTTGGAGCGGGTCCAGAGGAGGGCCACGAAGAGGATCAGAGGGTGGAGCCACTCTCCTTTGAAGACAGGCTGAGAGAGTTGGGGTTGTTCGGCCTGGAGAAGAGAAGACTGGTGAGACCGTATAGCAGCCTTCCAGTGTCTAAAGGGGGCGTACAAGAAAGCTCTGCCACTGGCAGCCACAGCAGATAAGATGAAAAGTCTATCCCAGTATTCCCTCATATCCTTAAATACATCTAGTAGAGATGCTTAACAGGAGAGTTTAAGAACTAGGCAAGAGCACAGTGAAGCTTTGCCCAGTGTCTTACCAAACTCTGGGGGCGTTTAGCAATTTCCCAGTCTATTGTTGTATCTTTTTGCCACAATACAACCTAGTTTCTTAAAGAGCCTTTGCTGAGACACACCTTGGAAAGTGCTTCTGAAATCTGAGTCCAAACCACTTTACCTCAGCCACCTAGATGGAGAGGTAAGATAAAAACGTCTCTCTCTGTGAAGCATCTTTAGGATATTCCAGGCCAAGTCTCCATATAAATGTACAGCATTAGGTTGTTAGTATAATTTTTGATAGGGTTTCTGTCTTCCATTTTATTCTGAAGTCAGTAAGCACAGTACTTCTCATGTTCCATCGTGTGGTTTGCTTTGTCGGCCGAAACCTGATATCTGCTTCCCTATTAATATCATCGCACTGTCTGAATGTATTTTAAGAGCTTATGATACTTGGCAATGAGTGGGTTTGATTTTGTTATTGTTGGGTCAGAACGCAGTGCATTTAATTTAAACGTTAGCACAAGATGGGTTTTATCTGATCAAGAAACCATGCAATAGTAGGAAGGGGTATATTTCCTTTAAAAAACAGGCACCCCTTGATATATTTTCAATGCCAAAGATTTTCATCTGTTTGAATGACAGCCACATACTCCCATTACACTAACTGGAAACCAATAACGAGAACAGGGAAGCTGGACAAGGATGCAAAAGCAGATTTTTTTGGCAGCTGTATGTAATGCATTTGAAGTTGTGAATGAAAGATTGTGACATGCCTTCAGCTCAACCCAAAAGTCCTTTCTCAGGCAAAAATCTCCTCAAAACATATTTGCAGAACAGTGCCAAGAAAACAATCAAAAATTACCAATGCATTTTTATGGGAACATGCAGGTAGAAATTTAAGCCTTCCCTCGTCAACGATACCGACTACTGAAGCAGGTTGGTTGGGAGTCAGTTGTTGTGCTCAGTAGCCTTCAGTGCCTCAGCAGAACAAAGCGCTTCTGACCTGGTTCACCAGCACCCAAACACCAGCACAGCTTCCCTCATCCATCGCGTGCCACCGAGCCCCGGCCAGAGCAGATGGCACCGACTGGGGCTATAGGCCACTTTGCTCCCGCGTAAGTGCTGCTTACGTGGTTCTGAAACTGGGGCCCCACCTTTCTTCTTCATCTGATTAAATTTGACATTTCTGTTCAGCAAAAGAAAGAACATACGCAGGAACTTCACCAAAAGTTTGAACCTCGTAACAATTTTATTAGTAGTGACAGCAGCATCTGGGGTTTCCAGAACATACACCCCGACATAGTCACATATTTCTGTGAAAAGTCACCATCCTGGAATGAAAGCTTTTATGTTTCGTGCTCACCTTTACAATTGCACCATGCCTGACAGGGTTACCTGGGCACGACTTGCTTACTTGAAACAAAAATCTTAAGTATGCATTTCTTCTTTTAATTTCTTTCTTCCCTCCCCTTTGGGTAGCGGCATATGTTGATTCTTCTTAGCTTTAACAGCAATGTTATATACACTAAGATTCTATCTGGACAAGAAATGAACAGAAATATTATACACAGCTAAATAAGAAAACACAGATTATTGCCTGAGCCCCCGAAGGCCTACTTTGTCTGTGCAACAGTTTGTTTTACTTTTCATATAATTTATTTTGGCTGTAGCCAGATTGATGGTGATTATATTTGAAATCCCTCCCACAAACCTGTCACACAAACACATCTTTAATTTAAGATTTTTAAACTTATTTGGATAACTAAGGCGTTTTCTTATTCATTAGTAGATACTGATCATTGCTATACCATCAGCAAACAATAAAACTCCCCCTGTGTTAGCAGCTTTTAGTTCCTGGGATTTACTACTGGTCTAAATGCATTCACAGCAGTTAGAAACCTACACAGCTTTGGGGGAAAAAAAAAAAACAAACCAAAAAAACCCACCCCAAGTAATATCAGATGTCTTATTAGCCTAGAAAGATCAATCTATGCGACCCGAAAGATGGCAAAATTTCCAGGTTCTCCGTTTGCCAAACAAAAAAGAATATAACAACAACAAAACCCCCCACCCTTAATCAGATTTTTGAAGTTTGATACAAAGTAAATCCTGAGCTTCATCAGCATTTCTGTTGATAATACCAGTAGATTTGATATTTTCCAGAAAAAAAAAAAAAAAAAAGGCAAAAAGAAAAAGCAATCTTGGACTGCTGCAAGCGAAGGGGGCAGGAAGTGCCCACTGCAGGGTCTGTGGTCCGCACAGCTTTTATTTCATGGAGACACACAGACAGCCTATTCCCTGGTGACAGCTCTCTGCGCTTTCCAATCCTGCACAGGATTTCCTTCTGTCTGAAAGTGTAAGAGTCGCTCCAGTAAACACTCTGCATATGCGTTCCAGCTGCTGCACTCATTCTGCCAACGCAGCCCAGTGACAAGAAAAGTATTATTTCCTACTAAAACCTTCTAATCACTAGACCATGCCGTTTTCATCTGGCTGTTTCAGGCCTCAAGAGCTTGCGTTGCTTTCGGTAACTATATCGTTATTAAGAAATTAGCTTTTGTAGCCCAGCATGTTAATCTTCAGCTCGGGATTCTACAAGATGAACTGGTGGGCGGGCTGGGCTGCGCTAAGAGGCCAGTTGCCGGGAAAGCTTGCATTGATTATATAGGCTCCGGAACGTATATATTTGAAAATATTGATCCATATGCAAATTCATGCTAATGCACACATATATATACTATATATCTATATTCGTGTTATATATAATACATACACCTACACTTAAAAGAAACGACCATCTGTACTATTTGCTGCCGTCCCTATTTACTTTGGCAGAGTCTTGCCTTTACAGGAAGAGGGGTTAGTTTTCGTTGCGAAGCCTTGCACGGCTTTGCCATTCCTTTCCAGAACAACTGCATGGAACGCGATGGAGAGAAAATTTCTCAACCTGCAGTAAAGAAAATAAGACTTAAGAACAAGCTTAAGACGTATCCTATTACTAGCATAACAATGACTTTTTTCAAAACTGGACTATCCTGTCCCCAGGGAAACTTTAGCGGATTTCTTTTTAACCCTTTATTTGGAGGAAATGTTGTTGATTTTTTTTTAAAGTCTAATTCTCCAAATATTGTTCAAAGAATACATTTTCTGTTTGATACTAAGACTTTTTGCCTTTGAAGGGAACCAGTGACAACAACGCTGCTACGTTGCATTTCCATAAATCTTCTTGAAATGCAAAACAAAACACAAGGTTTAATTCTCATCAATTTTCATTTTCAGGTTCACATTTTTTATCCCTCTTCTTTAATGAAACAAAATCCCCACAAGCTCCCATGCACCCACAACAGGAAGATTTTCATTGTTCAGCTCAAGTGTACTCAAACGGACTGACAGGAGAACCTTGATTGTCCAAATGGAAATCGGAGCACGGTAATTACACAGTCAAAGCAGGATTCAAATAAAGGGCAAAGCTTTTTGTGTACTGCACAAAATGCACAAACATCACCTAAGTTCAAACAAGGGCCAATTCAGCAAAATACTCTTTTCTATACAACATGGAGCAATTAAAATTTCAGTCGTAGCAAATATTTCCATATCTCATATTTACATTTTGATCGTTATTTTAATGTATTAATATACATCAAAGAAGCCAAGGAAAAGATAGATTTTTCAGACTTGTAAATATGAAGGACATGTTACCAACATTTATGTTGGCACTGGATTTCTCCACTTAGTGGCATATCAGCACAAAACTTCACATTTAAAAAAATTCACAGAGTTATGTTTTTTTGAAAAACTGGATCTTTCCATAAACCATTTAATATGAAAATAAACATGTTTCATGCCCTTCCTTTAGAACCAATCAAAATATTTTGCTCGGTTAATGAAGTAGATCAGCAATTTGGCATCTATCTCTGCATGGCTGCTGAGGACTGCAGTTCAATTCCCAGCCCTGCCAGCTGAAACAGATGTGAAACCACACCACCGATCTTCACGCGCTGTAAGAAGGAACTCTCCTTTGGAAGAACTGCCTCCCTTGAGAGCAGAGCGCCAGGCAAAAGTACCAAAGTGAGCTAGGATCGTGGGTCACGAAATAACGGGTTTTACGGTAGGGCCGTCCTGCTATGGACAGGTGCTGGATCATCGTCCCGTCATCTGCGTTTTTATCCAGCTGGACAGCATAGGTGAGCTGATCCACTCTAAAGGCCATATGACCTACGCTTAAAGTATACAAGACAAATATTTAGGGAGGAAAAAAGCAAAAATACCAACGAAGTCCTTGCAGTATTTTGCTTCTTATTAAAATTAATTCCTTCAGGGTGTCTTTAACTTGACACAAATAGACCTTTTTGAATGTCTGTCAGTGATGTTATAACCATGTTAATATTCACGCCTAGTGCATTCACCAGTTTGTCTGTTCCTCTTAATAGTGTTCCTAAACTCCCTTTTGATAAGTTTCTCCAGACAGCGCATAGCAAAGGGATTATTGCACTTAATGGGTGATTAAAGCCACTCAGCCTTCAGCCTCATGCCTGTGATGCCACCTTAGGCATACAATAACAACCTTGAAATGACTAGCTGTCATGTCTCATTGCTTAATTATATTGTCACGAAGGAGTTCTCCTCAGAAACCTTTTTAGAAATTCCAAAAGAAATAGTCTCCAGCAATAGTTTTCTTTTCTTCAAAGGTTTTAAAACTTACTATTTTATTTCTTAAAAACTTAAAGCAAACACCAACAGTCTTAAACAAGCAAACACATAGAGCCACAAGTCCAAAAAGTCCCAGACTGCAGGCTGATTTGAAATATCTCCCGAAAGATGGAAATCCTGGCAGGAGTCCACTATGGCAAAAAGCAGCTCAATGGTTATTACAGCCTGTAATACCTGTTGTTTAGCAGTAATTTTCAAGGGCATTATTTTCAGTTCAAGGAAAACGCCCAGGCATGAAAGCCAGAGACTTTCCAGGGTCATCGGCTCCCAGCCTGCCCAGGGAGCAACAGCGGGGGCCTCTCGGCGACAGGACAGAAGTTTCTCGGGGACCATGGTTTTAAGTAATTTAGTTTTAGGCCATCTTGTTTCACCTAGTTTGGTTCAAGGGCTCCACAACTTTTTTAACACTGCATGGGCAGTCCCAGGTGTTCCTTGGGAAAGTGGATGACCCATGCTTTTGCCTTCATGTGAGAACATTCCAAGAGAGACTTAGCGATAATTAAATTCCCTCTTTCATCCCCAAATTTGGCTATGCACAAACCAGCAATGACTCTTTTTTGTTCTACCTTTCAATGGGAATAGATGACACTGAAGCTATTTCTGGTGGCACTGTTCACACATGCTGCCATGGAGAGATGCAGCGCAGGCACTGAATTATGTTTATCTACCTTAACGCAGGTTTTTAATACTGCTCTCAGCCCTACTTCTTTGCCATCCAAGGGGCACAATGAAGGGCAGGACATATGGGGCAGTCCCCTCCCACACGTGGAGCCAGGAACAAGGATTATTTCCTCCTCTCTGCCCTTTTTTACATGTTTATATACACGCACACAAAGTCATAGTTCACTTTAAATAAATATGACCAATACAGCTTCCAGATCAAAAAACCACTACGAGCAACAGAAAAAGAGAGGAAATCACTTTGTAATGTATTAATCATGAAATTATAAGAGTTTGACAGCTGCTCATGATAAAACATTGAAGAGTTTAACAGGGCTGTGATTTGA
Source organism: Vanellus vanellus (assembly GCF_965231255.1). Lineage (NCBI taxonomy): Eukaryota > Metazoa > Chordata > Aves > Charadriiformes > Charadriidae > Vanellus > Vanellus vanellus. The sequence continues at coordinate 31,193,658 of NC_138907.1, forward strand.
TAGCTTCTTATTATGACAAGCTAGTCCTGTCTGTTCGTGTTTCGGTGATTAACTCCCATCACTCTCCATCTAGCTTTGCGCACTAAGAGCAGTTTTAGCTGCGGAAACTTTCTTTGCCCTTCTGCCACTTAGTCTGAGCGGCTATGATGTGTCTGAGTTTGTCATGACAGTACTAGCAAGAGACGCCAATCTGGGAATACATGTTAGGCTGGATAAGCTTTAGGAACACTGCAAAAGAACACACGCCTGCAGTTTTACTCCTCTGACCAAGTTTTACTTGCACATTGGTAGCGATGAAACTGATGTGAGCCCTTGACCAAGTATGCATGCGTACTGGGAGCCGAAGACCCCAAGTGCTCCATACTGTCATGGCGCAATGTAAGTTGCTTTCACATGGTGCTACGTGTACCTCCCTGTGTGATGTCAAATCAACTATGTTTATAGCACCTATTCAGTTGCTAATGCAAAGTACAGAACAGATACATAAGCAAGCAATATTATGCTAAAAAGACCCATTAGAGTTTCAAATATTTTCTTGCAGTCCAGCATTTTGACGTCTATCTCTGACTTCCAGAATGACTGAAATTTTAATCTGTAAAAAAATGATCCTGCTCTTTGCAATTTCCATATGTGGAGTCAACTCAGTCCATTACAATTCAATTCACCGACTCCAGCAGTAAAGAAAACAGCCATTAACTAGCAATCTATAAAGATTTCCTTTCTTCGCATGGTTCAGAGCCTTTAATCTTTTAGCAAGCACAAGTGGCTGCTGAAGTGCATTTGGTCAGGGCTCAGTTTAAAATGTGAATTAATGGAGTTGTAATACTGCACTAAATGAAGATCTTTACCATTCCCCCTAAACGTTACAGCTAGTCCCTATTAGATTAGATCCTTTGAAAACACAGCTACAGAGATTTACACAGGCTGGGTGTCCAGTTAGGTGTCCTTATTAGAGAAAGAATCAAAAGACAATTTATCTCTAACTGCAATTTTGCTGTATGGCAACTACTATCACCAGAAAACTTTCTATAATAGCACAGAGCAGCAACAGTTAATGGAGTTATTTAAAAAGGAAAAAAAAAAAAAGCATTACCTCAAGAGGTAATATAGTTCTTCTTTTAGAAAAATGACTTTTAAATAACGTCCTAAAAGGGTAACAGGCCATTAGTCATTTTCAACAATGACAACAGGTAATTTATTGTCATGCACATGCCACACAGTTAACAAAGGGGTCAGCTCTAGGTGTGCTAGCAGCAGGAACTCTCAAAATAGATGTGCAAGGAACAGTCGCACTAGTCTAAAAATCAGGTCAGATTTTCTATACTTTGTTTTACATTCTTCACTGGAACCGTAAAACCTGTCTGGTACATACACCTACAAAATGGTATGGTAGACATACTGCCAAATTGTTCCCTGATAGGAATACAGAAACACAGGCAGGAAAATATCCAAAAAAAAAAAAAAAAAAAAAAAAAGAGGTTACACTCCTAAAAACTACTTATAATTTTGAGCATTCAATTGGCTCTGCATTAGCATAGCCAGATTATCGCAATCTGTAAACAAGGCTTTTTAAGGTGTCTCAGATAACTCCTACAAAGGCAGGACCCCATAAAAGTGACTGCTTCAGAAACGTACCTGTTAGTTCATGTGCAAATATGTTTGAAGTCCATAAACAGGCATGTAAGTGGTCAGATCCATGTAGTGATCAACCCTCAGCAGGTTCCAGCACCACTACAGATTCTGCATCTGAGCATTTGTACAGGCAAAGCGCCTGCAGGTTTCCTGGTCCCTGTGAAAGAAGTATCCCTTAACTACATCATTACACAGAAAACCTCTAACTTGGTCTTGTTTGGTTTTAAAGAACAACAGTTAAATGAGGCTCAGCCTCCACCAATACTGAATCACCTTTAAAGTCAGACATAAAGTATCTGAAAAATCATCCATTTGAAGAAGAATGCCTTGAGTTTTCATTATTATTCAGGAATGCCATCAGTGGAACAAATCTGGATGATGCTTGGTGGAAGGCGGTTGCCAGGGTTCCCCCAAGCCTTTGCTCACCCTGGGAACGCCACCTGGGATGTGTAAGAAGCTGAGACTTGCTGCCTTCATAACTTCCCCGGCTTGGTGACATGTTATGAATAGGAGAAATATTAGGAATGATTTTAAGCATTCCTTCTCTGACGCTCCAAATCCCTTGTTTACTTTATTGCCTGAGAGCTGTCAGATTGCCCCCTGAGTTGACAAGGCTCGAAGTTGAGTGAAGCTGTCAAACAATGATTTGCAGTAGGCAGCCATCTCCGAAGGGTTTCAGTACACAGGAATTCGAAGAGAAACAGCGATAACCTTTCAAACTCTCCTAGCTTTCTGCTGTTTGACATGCGTAGAGTTTAAGCGATGCCATTTAACGCAAAGACATCAAACTTTAAGTAATTACTCGGCTACATGGGAAGAGGTAGGAAAATACTTTGCCTTTTTTAAAACAAGATTCCAGGTGGTACTGATCTTGAACCTCAGAAAGCTTTATCAAAAATTATCAGCCTGGAAAAATAGAGCTGTACGCGAGCTTCTATTGCAAGAACAGTACGGCTATGGAAATCAGTGCAAATTATTAAATCCCAACCCAAGTACGAATTAATCCAAAAGCTTGAATCTGTTTGGGTCTGGAATTTTGATGAAGTTTAAGCTCTCTCTCTTTCAGTGTATAAACCTAGAAAACAGCTATGCAGTTTTGACGATTGTTGTTTACCCAGAGAGAAAGTTTACAACTTGATTTGGAAGTTTTCCATAATTTGTCAGCCAGGAAGGGTCCTTGGGGTTCCTCTCTGGAGATTGCACGGACTATTTCAGTATTGCACTCTGTTCTTTAAACAGCAATTTTAAGAGGAATCTGAAGTTCCACTAGTATTTCAGAAAAGTGCATACACTTTTCAATAATAAATCCATCATTAAACTTCTTGGCCTTGTGGCCTGCATCTCTTAACACCTTGCACCATTTGTACGTGCTCTGAGAGGCTACAGAAAGACACTGTTGGCTGACGGGGCTGCGCTAGCAACTCCAGATTTAAGGAAGAACAGAAATCTTTTTCTCAGTAAGGTGATCAACTTTATACACAGTGCTGAATGAATATGAAAAGGAATAGAAAAATATTTAGCAACGAAGTACATAATTTTAGTTTAGAGCCTAAGAAAGCAAAATATTCTTGCTTAACACATTTAAGGCTACATGAAATTGTGCATATAACAAATTCGTATAGGTATGGCATGAATGGATAGGTCTTCCTCGTATTTTGGAAAGATAGAAGTTTCTTCTAGATTTTTGTGCATTGCTGTATCTTTTCTTGTTAATAATGTTTAAGAAAATATGTGCACTATTTATGGTCTCTATAGAAATTTTACAAAACCAACTTTACAGGTAATTTCTCTTTTATTAAATTAATTAAATCATCAGACAAACTTCCTGACTTCCTCCCTCAGGCCGTAAGGAAGAGAGCAGAATCCACTGTTTCATTATTCTCTTTAAAATCAGTCCAACAGAAGGAAATGAAGTTTTCAAAGTGATCGCATGGCGGCTACAGAGTCAGGATTGGCGGGGTCTGTTCGTTCTCCGGCACCGATATCCTCTGTGGCCTTTGGCAAGACACTGAGCCAGTTTCCAGTTCAGTTTTCCCATAGGGTAAAATGGGATTTATATAGCGTTACGCACTTCAGCTATGTAAGTCTTGTTCTTTTACTTTCTACAGTACTTATACAAGTCCCACTCACTTTAAAAGAGAAAGTTTCTGGCATCACTTGGTACTACACAAAGGCCAATGTTAACCCCCAACCCTTTACAGAAGGAAGTCAGTCCTCTGGTTAAACCCGGTCCAAACGGTGTGCACTCCGTGAGAGCTGAGCACCGTCCTTAGTCGGAGGAAATGATGCAAGAAAAAGCGACAAATACCAGATATCAGTCGCGTCAGCTAGCAAGAGACTGCAAACCGCTCCAGGATTACACTGCCACAAGACTGCAGAGCGCACACTACTCTCCTGGCACCATAAAAAGCAAAACAAAAATAGCAAAAGGCAGCCAAACAAAGCGAAGCACCTGCAGCGTGAAGTTCTGGGCTTTGGCATGAGAATTAGATCATGTTGCTTATAGGGCAATAATTAGGAAGGGAGTTTCTAGGCTCATAATTAAAGAGTTAAGGGCTTACCAAGCCCTGAGCTGCAGATGTATTACGTGCCATAAAAGGTGTCAAGAAAAGTTCAGGATAGTTGTGAAGAAATCCTGCCAAAACTCATGCCCGAACACATTTAATAACAAAATATGTGTACATGACAAGCATGTCTGACAGTTCAGTTTTCTAGACACTACAGGGTGTTTTGAAGTAACATTAGATGCTGATAGATCTGCTTTTTAAATTTAACAGTGCAGACTAAAAGGAAAAAAGTGATAAACATTGTATAACCAAAATAATGCATTAGTATAGTTTCTTTCTCATAAATCTTGGCAGTAACTCCTCTTTTTTTTCTTTTTTTTTTTTTTGTAATAACTGACAAACAGGTATTTTGATCCTGCTGTTAGGAGTCCTGTTAGCTTGGTCAAAAATAACAATATTCAGTTCAGTTCTGGATGCTTTCCTGCCATCTCCTCCAGCTTCATATTTGCTACTTGTTGAAACAAGTGATGTACTTTCAGTCCACCAGCCGTAGCTGGGTTTGCTAAAAATATCACGTAAACAATGTGCTTCATCTCAAATGGCTCCTGGTGATAAAAAGTGGAGGGGACCCACTCCCGCCAAAGCTTTGTACACCCACTCAGGGACCCCCTGAGACGTATCTGGGTGTGAGCACTGGGATCGTCCAGTTTCGTGGTGGCTGGCGGGAGGATCAGGGTCTAGCAAAGCGGGGCAGGCAGACACCACACTGGCAGATAGGATGCCACCCCCTGCTTTGCACCTCCCCAAGGGTGTCTTGTGATAAGAGTTTCTCCTCCTCCTCGCTGCAGCGTTTAATGGTTTGAATCCCCATTCTGTGAGGTTTTAGGCATGTGCTGAACTTTTTCTTCCTGTCCGCAGTCCCAGGGAAGTCAGCACAACTGCTCGAGGCACTCATCCTCACAGGATCAGGGCCCAATACAAACGAGCCTGTGACATTTAGCCTTGGTGCTGCTGGTGCTCTCATATGCGAGCCCAGAGCTTAATACTATAGGGCACATACCGTATACAGAATACAACTTCGCATTTCCAACTGCAGTAACTGATCTGAAGTCGGTAAAACTACGCGTGTGAGTTAGGAATGGTGAATGCGGCCTTGGGAAAAGGTTAACATGGAGAGCACTCTAAGGAGGCTAACAGGATGGAGTTGCAAGCATATTTTCTCAAGAAAAGCAATTAAAAATGACACGATGTTAGAATAAGTCAGTCCAGAAAGAATAACAGAACATTCACCTGCAAGTAATCTCAGGAGACTGGTCAACGCTTGGAAAAAAAAAAGCTGTCTCACAAATTGCCCAGTGTTTAACTTGAAGTCCATTTGTTAATTTTGTAAACATTGCTGCTTCCGATTTGCACTGACACGCTATTGACAGCGGGACTCGAATCCCGCCGGGAAGGAAGTATCAGGTTTCGGGCAGCTTCAGGACGCTTCTCAAGTCTATCTTCACCTGAAGGGCTTTGGCAATAGTTACTGACAGAAGGAAACATGGTGCAATTCAGGCTCCATGCGAATGAAAACTGCCTAACATTTCAGGTGGGTGTTTGGGAACGTCGCGCAGTCGGCGCCCACAGCCAGCTCAGGTGACGCGGCGCTCCGTTTTACCAGCCTCCACCTCAAGGGATTTCATTTGCACTGCGCCAGCCAAACTGCAGCCCCCACTGACAGCAGATTCCTGCTTCCCGGTCAGCGTTTGCCCCGGTGTGGATTCAGGCAGGTGGGCTGGGAGACCTCCACGTAGGACCAGGGCTGGTATCTTCAGCTCATCCATCCTGCTGGTTGCCCTATCCTGCTGCCAACCATCCCCATCAGTTTCTGAGTATGATTTCACCCGTGGCCTCTCCCATTTGGCATAATTAATCGCTGGCTAAGCCAGAAGTGTCCTTAATGATGTGGATGCTCCTCCAGCTGGGAGGCAGTGCTGTAGATTACAGCATTATGTGTTCCTTGTTTTAAGCAAAATGGTTTCAAACAGAAGGTCCAGTGCTTTGACTCTTAAACAGCTTTCGCGCTGGAGGATTAGATACAGATTGCTCAGGATCTGAGAAGAGAAGTTTCACCTATATGATACTGGAAACCATAGGCCTATATCACATTAATAATGTAGACAGGAAGGCACCTTAGGCAACTGGTAGTAAATATATACTAAATAAAGAAGAAACTGGCTTCTAGCATAGGCACTGGGAATCCTGGTCAGGTCATTTCAGGTTACACATAGAGACAATTGCACACCATTAGCGTAAATAAAGGCTCTTCCTTGCTGTGGGCTACTAGGTCCATATGTTAACTTTGAAGGTTAAAATAAGTGTTTTGCTTTAAAATAGCATACACAGTAATTTGACAAGTGATCTGAAACCCATCAGCTCATCAGCATTTACAGGTTCTGGTGAGCGTTGCAAACCATGAGGTAGCTCCTGGAGGTGTCCCATCGCTGTGAACGAGGCTGCCTTTAACCGAGGTGCCTCAAGCAGCATGCAGCCTGCATCAAAAGGGGCACCCAGGGAGCACAGCGGGTCTGGGACATGGCCAGAGCCATCCTGCAGCCAGTGGGGCTCCTGCAGGCCCAGCCAGGCCTCCAACCAGTCCAAGTCAAGGCATTGCCATGCCGGCTGCTGAAGGCAAACCTTGTGTCACAGCCACCCTCTCCATTTGTCACCTCTGCACGCAGCAAGTAGGACACACTCTTTGAGGACTATCACTGCAGGCTTCTCTATGGGTTCAGCTCAAGAAGGAGAGACTGGGGGCTGTTAAGCAGCGCATGAGAACATGTCAAGCCATCCAGTGATTTGCAATCTATTTCTGAGTGTAACTCAAAGGACATTATTTTCATTTCAATCTCTATTTTTAGGACACACACCTTTCCCCCCCCCCCCCTTTTTTTAAGCCTTCCTGCTCTCTTTATTTATACCTCAGGTATATGTGGTATGAAGGACTAATCTTAAACATTTACAGCCTGAGGTTGGTTTGCGGTATTTATTTCAACTTATTATATATTATAGTATGTTTTTGATTATATATGACAATCAATTTGCTGGAATTTATAGCTCTCTGACTAATATGCTTTCATGATGTACTTGCCCTTAATTTGTGGATTTTTATGGAGAGTTTATTGAGGTTGGATTTCCCGCTTCTCTTTCCACTTGCAATTTCCTTTTAAATTTCTATATGTGTAAATGCATGACAGATAAAGAAACAGAGAACTTGAAAGCTCAACGGTCATAAAAAGTGCTAGATCAGTTGTCTCACAGATTATGATCCCCAGAGCCTTTCCTGGGCTGTCACCTTTCAGAGTTCATTTGGTGGAGACTCCCTTTACCTTTGAGTTTGGACCCCCACGGGAGACAAAATCTTTTGAGCACGTGCAGGACCCAAGACGGGAACTGGACCCCAGCACCAGCAGGGGAGAAGAGGCCAAGAGGGAGGGTGGCCCCAGCCTGGCCCAGGCAGGGAGGAGGCAGCTGGATTTACCCTTTTCTGGCAGAGCACCCTCAGCAGTAGCATCCATCCTCCTTTCCGCACGCTTTGTCACTACTGGCCAGCTTCGCCCCCGTTTGCAAACGTCCCCTTTGCCGTTGGCATATACACTGAGATCAACGAGAGGCATGCAGCAACAAAAGAAAGAACCTGGACTTGCAGCCCAGGCCCACATTTTTAAGCTTTTCCTACACTAAACACTTCCTAATTTAAACCCCTTGGTTACGGGGCTTAGGGAGCCCTCAAGCAGCGTTTGTTTGATTTCTCAGACCAGAGAAAAAATGTTTAATGTTCTCAGCAAACAGGATTTGACACAGTGCTGAAAGGTAAGAAGGCAGGGGGAGAAGGGAGTTCAGGTCGGCATCTTCGTTAAGATAACGAACGTGCAAAGCGTAGTAAATAGGCCACAAGTAGAGGCAGATTGCTGCAAGGAGGGGGTACGAAACCTACTGTGAATGGGGCATAGACAAAAAAGCAGGGGCTGCAACCAGTACCCCCACAGGCAGTGACTACAGCAGTCAATGACTGAAAAGCGTGTAACAGCCGTGGCATCGGAGTCTGCCCAGAGTGCCCTTCTGAGCAGACACCTTCGCAGGGGCTGTCTGGTACGAGACTAAGCTGGACACATCAAAGAAACATCAAGGCAGGTACTGCTGCGAGCTGTAGGGAGAGGGTGCCATAAGATGATACCTGATAAGAGGGGGGATGCGACCTACTGGAGCCTGAGGCTGAGCCCTGATGCACTGCTGAAGGGTCAAGGAGATGGGGAGAAGCCAGAAGAGACCCGGACACGGGGTGTCTCCTACTCACCAGACCAAGGGGTGTTGTATCAGGCTAGATATGGAAAACACGCCTTCACTTTTGTCTTTATTCTGATCTTCCTTCCAAGATTGTCACTTCATGTGTCCTCAGACAACGGGAGAGTTGTACCCAAACTGTGAGAAAAACAGAAAAAAAGGGACATTGAGGAGGAGGAATGCTCAGAAAAGGGAAAATGCAGGCACCTAGGAGCCCATGTTTCATTGAAATTTAATGGGACTGAAGCTTCTTTGTGACTGAAATGCTTATAAGAACTCCATAACAAATACCTTCTGACCTTAGACAGCACCCAAAATTTAAAGCAACCTAAAATTTAGCAAAGAAAACCGGCTTTGCTATAGAACTCTCTAAGGGAAGCAGCCTCTAAGGTATAAAAATATGCCTTAACAGAAAAAGATACAACCTTTTTTAAATCTATCCATGCATTTTTAAATTAATTTCTACTCAAACTTATATTTCTGCAGTTCTTTGCAATGGCATCATGGCTGTTAACCATGACTGGGCTTTTCCCGTAGCCTTGCCACTGCCCACCCTCCTCACCCAGACTCCCCCCCTTTCAGGGTCGGTCTGGTTTGGGACGCTGGTCTTCCCATTAAAACAACAGGAGCCATCTGAGGAATTCAGATTTGGCATTAGCCTAATTCCAAATGCATCGCCTACTGCCTTTCGAGAGGGAGGAGGGGGCGGCGTCCCGATGGGGGAATTTCCAGGGGTGCTCGCTTATTGCGAAATGCCTTTTGGGTGTGCAACGTGACAGGGAAAGGACGCAGTCCTTGCCCGATCGCACGGACCTTGCTTTTCCTTTTTTGATATCCTCACTGAAAAGATTATACAAAATTACTAGACTCCACAAAGACTGTAAAATGCTTTACTTCACTCAGAAGAGGGATTAAGTGTATTTTACCTTACGACACTACAGATCTCATGACACCACAAACTGGGTGAATATTTTGGGACATCTGCACTTCTGAGCTCCTGCCTCAAGCTATTCCTCATTATTTACTGCTAACTAATGAGCAGTCAGGTGGCTGATTCTTTTAACAGAGGGCATCGTTTAGACTGCTGTATACCCTCGAGCGCCATTTACCATCTCACACTTTGGTCTGGGCTTTTCATTTAAGCAAATATCTCCCTTCCTTGAAACACTGCTGGATATAACAGATAGAGAGGCAGCCATGTACCAAAAGAGACGTATTTCTAAACATTTCCAGCTGCCTTTAGGGCCCATATAGTATATGAGGTGAGATACTGTGAGGTTTCACCACACAGTAAAGAGCAGCCAAAGGGCATTTTCTAAACTTTTTTTTCCTACTGTCTTCCATTTGATGAAAGACTTGTGGTTAAACCTTTATCTTCTATAAACATTTAAAAGTAGGTTACCTTTTATTTTCACGTCTCACTTTTGTTTCATTAAAAGACAGGTTTTACTGCAGTAATTCAGGTGATTGATACTTTGGATCACCTTCAGAAAATAGATGTTAATGATCTGTATCTACGTCTGTATCCCAGCACAGATGTGCGCACAGATGTAGTTGCATGCAAGATGCCCACAAAGCAGCGTTTCTTTCCGATGGCATTTTTTCTTTGCTTTTACATAAGTCAGCTCCTACGCATGTGGTACGGAAACCTCTAGGAGCGGTATTTTCCTTAGATTGCTCTTACTCTCCTTTCCTCCTCCCACACCCCAGCAGGTACCTCCATGCTAACCAGCTAACTGATTTTTTAAACACTAGTCCGTTGCTGGTTCTGCGGCATACATACGGATGCGGTTCATAGTCAAGAGGGTCCTCAAATGAAAGGAAAAAAGCCTTTTCCTCTGACTCCTTTGAGTGACTTGGCAGTCGGTACTCCTAAATTCTATCCCAAAATTCCTGCCACAGCCTCACCCCTGAGGAAAAGAGGGACAACACAGAGCCTGCAGGTAGGCAGGCATTTTCTGTCATTTTAAATGGTTATTGCAACTGACTGTGCTCAGCACAAGTCCACGCTTGTATTTATTATTAATAGCACTCTCCCCCCTTCTCCCAGTGAAGACGCTGTGCAGCAGTTGCTGTCACTGTACTTTGAATATACGGGTTGAACAGGAAGGTGTTACTAACGTTTAAGTGATGCCTAAAATGTTTCAAAAAAATGAACGCTCAATAATGCAGCCCATCTACATTAATTCTTCTTTGGAGTGATAGATAATAATTTGATAGGTAAACTTAAAACTGACACACAGGAAAGCTGGGATTAGTCAAAAAGCTCAGAAAGCTACAACAGATTTTAAACCTCCCTTCTCCTTAAGTTTCTTTTTTTTCCCTTAGCAACAAGACCCAAAAGTCTAGAGATGCCAGAAAACTATGAACTTATTTTAAATGAGCTGTGGAAATCTCCCGCTGTCCTGTGTCTCTCTGTCTGAAGCTATGACCTTCCTGTCCCAGTGTCATGTGTCTCATCATATAAAGAAATAATTCATAGTGCACTTCTTGCTTTTTACATGTTAATGAAAAGATTAAAACTATGTTATATTCCCTCTCACTTTTTATTTAAGTCTAGTCCAAACATACAATGTTGACAAAGTCTCTTTTTTTTTTTTTTTCAATACGAGAGTTTTTGCACATTCACAAAACAGTGAGAAGCTGACCTGGAGAAAACAGTTATTGGTGCAGACAAGAGAGATTACATCACGTATCTGTTAAAGGAAGAGACCCATCTTCTGTATGCATGAAGCATACAGAAATGTATGTATAACAAAACTGTCTGCAATATGCTTTAAATAAGAACAAGCCTGCTAGGAGAGTATCAAAGAAAAAGCCAGGGAAAAAAAAAACTAAATGCCCAAATCTTCTTGAAACAGAAGATCTGTGAACTGAATAGGTGCTTCTGTTTACTAAAATCAAATAATTTTCTTCAAATAAATAACTTGCATAAAAGTAATTTCCTAAAACAGGTAACTAAGTCTGCCACAGATTTAACTTAAAAGGGGATTCTGTTTTGAACGTGTGTCCTTAAAACTGTGAAAAAGAGCTTAGCTCTTTCTTCTCAGTAAACCTCATCTCCCTTTCAAATATTTTCTTCAGTGATACTAATGCCAGGATAATAACTCAAACGATGGGTGAATCATCATCAGAAAACACAGGAGAAAGAAAAAAAATGACAAAATTAAGCCCCAATACACAGCAGACAGGTGTTTCTGTGGAAGACGACTGGGATTGCAAATATCAGTCCTGAAAACTGCAGTGCACCTCGTGCTAGGAACTCACGTTTGTGATTAATTGATGGCACTTCAGTCTCCTGAGCTTTATTTTGAAGGTCTTTAAAAAGGCTCTTGAGGAAAATACAGATTCCTCTACTGAAAGAAAAGGAAACGGCAGATTCTCTTTTTTGCTACTGTTTAACTTCATCAGTTCACATTCAGTAGTTACCGGATGTTTCAATTCATCAGCAGACTCAGCCAGGAGGGGCTGTAGCCCATTCAGTTAAGAGAAGTGTGGGCTGCGGGAGCTATAGATTTGGTGACGACCAGCTTTGTCCTGGGCCTTGGAATCTTACTGTAGTTTATAAAATGACTTGGCAGAAATAATATACCCCGGAACAACACTGTCAGGACCTTTTTCATAATGAAGGAGAAATCTGGCTAGTTCAGGAGGAAAAACATCCGTGAAGAGCAACGTGGATTTTGCTAAGGCGTACGAAATGAAATAAGCCTGGCTGGTTTGGTTTCTTTATTCTGGCAGTTTCTTTTTATCCGAGATGAGAGAGTTTGCAAATAATAAAAAAAAAGGCAAAAAAAAAAAAAAAAAGGGGCAAAAAGCTACCTGGTGATCCGTATCATTCAGCAACAGCAGAAACAAAAGCCCTGCTAGTCAAATTTATGAGCCTTGAGAGATCTTGGCTGAAGGCAGTGGAGAAATACCTCCATTAACACACCCCCACGCATCTAATCCCCAACTCCTTCCCTCCCACACTTAAGGAATGAGCTCAAAAGTATCCGTGTTTTACTGTGAGCACAAAGTTTCTCTCTTTCAGTCTGTCTCTTGGAGCTCATAATTGATATTGCCCTCAGATAGTGCAGCTGAATACAAAAATATAAGTATTAGCAGCTTTCAGAGGCGCCTTTTCATCCAACGCTCGATGAGAAGAGGGAAGCGAGCTCCTGAGCTATTTCCAGTCTGCCCAGAGGAGCTTTTACGCCAGAGCCGGGCTCTCTGGAGAACAGCTCACAGCAGCTCTAATCGCAACAAGGCCTGGACAGCCATTATGCAATTTTAACACACATCCCTCGTGCAGGTGCCGAGGTACGTGAACGCTTGCAAGCAGATTAGAGCAAAATGTGGGGAAAGAGTAAAAAGCCTGCAAACAGTGATGCACTCCGACGGTGGATTCCCTGCCAGACCTGGCAGGGAGAGAGAAAGTGCAGCACCCAGCGCTCGCGAAATCTGGACTCCTCTCTTCATGTAATTCAAGCCTGAAATGTCTTTTTACACATTTGGACATGCTTAGCTGTGTATAGGTTTATAACATTTCCTCAGGTTTTCTTTCCTCTTTGGCATTCAGCTCTAAGTTTTCTGACTATCCATTCTTCAGGACAATTAGCAAAGAGCTAGTCTCTCTGCAGAGAATAAGATGAGTTAAGTGAACATCTGCACCGAACTGGGCTCGTAACCTGCTGAGTAGTTTTGGGAGAAATACTGTTAGTCTTCTTTGCTTTCCCTTGACGTCAAATATTTTCCCAAACATCTCCAAGTGCAGAATATGTTTCCTGTTGAAATACACAATCACAAAAGGAAACGATACATTTCAGCTTATTTCTACATTTGATCTTACACTGGAACTTATGCTGCTGTACTGTTCTGAGCACAAAAGCCTCTGACCCAGCGGCTGTCAGATAAACAACAGCACCGATTCCTTGCACACACACATAGAAAATACAAAAAGCTAGAACTGTTGGCTTGTCTGGTCATCGCTCTAAACCTTCGGCTTTGCATCAGCGACTCCCAGTGAGTTCATTTCCACGGTGGACTGAGTGCTGTTAAATGTCCAATTTCTGGTGCCAAGTCATTAATCAAAACTGAAAAGCAGTTAGTTTCAAAAAATTTGGCTTCTATTTGGGGTCATGCTAGATCTTCTTTAATGGATAGTCTTTCTCTTTCAGCTCTCTTGTTGTCATCCATCTCCTTTAGAAATATCTCTTCAAGGAAACATTTTACTAAAATGCTGCAGTCTTCATCTCTCATGGTTGCTGATCTTTGCTGGCTCCATAGCATCATTACGAATTCATTCTTTCATTTCCTTTTTTAAGGAACGGAGAGATTCTACGTTTTTTGCGCATAGAGAAGGGAGGCTGTCACCCATGAGCTGGAAAAGCTGTTGGCAATGGCAAGGCCAAGTGAAGGCTCTACGTTGCCAGTGGGAAAAGAAAAGTGTTGACATTAGTTCTGTCATAAGATATTAAACTAATTCCTTGTTTCAGACCACCACTATCCTGCTGAAAGGCAGAATCAGCTCAATTATTAGGCATGACAAAACTCAGCACAGCACTGAATGTGTCGCAATGAAGAAAAACCTTGCCATACCTTGCTGCTTTCCCGCAACAAAACATTAAATGTGTTGAGAGAAAAGGCAGATGTGGCTGCTGAGGAGATGACCCAAGTCCAGAGAGGCAACTGTATCCCTACCTTGGGGCCAGGTCTGACGAAGAAGGTTTCCAAAACTATGCCACCCCTCCCCTTTAGCAATGACCCCAAGCTACACGTTACACTATTACACACTTCAGATCATCTCCGCTGCAAACTGCAACACTAAAACCCAGATGTTAAAACCACGTGGGAGGTATCAGTCCTTACCATTATTTCCTTATCATCGCAGGTAGATGGGATGCCCCAAGACATTTTTCCTGTGGCTCTGAACTTCGTCATGAATAGCGGCGGGCAGCAGCACTCACTCGCTTTGGCCAGCAGAAGACGCAGGACAACAGAGAATCAACCTGCAACTGTGCCAGGGCAAACCTCCCTTGTAAAGGCTCAACTGGGTATCACCTTCTCCCTGCCAGGACCTAAACAGTCGCCTGACAAGGCAAAGTCACTCCTGCAGGCGGTGGCTGCAAGGAAACATAGGTGGCATTGCTTGACATGCGAGACCCCGACCTCAGCACGACATGAATGTCCAGTCACTCTGGGCCTGGTCTACAGCCCGCTGAAGTCAAGGGGTACCGAAGCTGCAAGTTAAATGCAAACTGTTTTCTGATTGTCTAATCAAGATGTCTTAAAGTCATGAACAGTGTACTAAAATTACTAGCACCCATATCCCAATTAATTATTGATTACTGCACATAAACTTTTATAGAGTAATGCATGGTGGTCTCACAAAGCAATACTTATGTTTTAAGACAGACTTAAACATTTGGGCTAGGAAATTTTTCTCTCATTTTGAGTCACATTTTGAAAGACTTATGCACCCGCTTACTCCCTGGAAAAAAAAAATAATAATCACATACATAAGTGGAGTCATTAGTTACATTCTTTGCAACTGCCTGATTTCCACTTCTCTGTACCTGCAGAGACAAGCACATGAGTTTTCACATTGCTGAATGAAACCACTTGACATAATCCTTTCTAGCAAAACTCCATCCACTTACAAATAAAAGTCACAGTCTCATTACAAAGGGGGGGAAAAAATTAATGCTGATTTTTAAGTGATTAGTAGCATACGCTCCATTAAAAAACATGAGTTCAGGTTACATTTGTAAGACATTGCATCTGCAGGGTAACGAGGGACACCAGTGCTAGCCAAGACTACAACCGTATTTTAAGGCCTAATGATACCTTTGAAAACTTGGAGGGCCCTTCTTGCCAATCCCTCTGCCAGGGCAGCAGCAGCAGCAGCCAACAGGGCCGTGACACTTCCACATATACTACCTCAAGGAAAACAACACTTTCAGCCCCGTCTATCTGCTCTGTTCTGTGACAGCTTATCTTCAGAAAGGGGCTGTTTAACCAGCATTTGTCAAGTTCTGACCTCCTGCAATGGGGGCCCACAGCGCGGGTACAATAAAAATAATACATTTGTACATCTAGACAAATGAGTTCCTTCTTTTCCTTCAGCAGTGTCATCTTGGCTTCTGCACTCCCTTCAGAGATGCTAACAACTGGCAGCTCTGCTCAGGGAGATCACTGATCTAATTTATTTTTCCTTTTCCCTTTAGGGAATGCTATCACAACGCTCTAAGATCATTGCCTTGTATATCTCACTCCCCTCCCCTGATGAAATGGCTCTGAAATGTCACCACCTGATCTGCGGGGGAAGCTGCACCCTCGCGAGCCCTTCCATTAACTATTCCTGTTGACAGCTCGTAGCTTCTTCAGTGAGCTGTCTCTCTTTACCCAAGGGGGTGCTTCTACAGGACCTTCACGGCTGGCTTTTAACAGTCTTGTAATCACAGCTCACAATGTACTGGTTGACAAACTCCTGTTTTATTAGTATTTTATCCTCAACACTAGCTTTTCCATGATGCTGCTCAGCTTTAACTCAAAGACGTTATTTCCATGCCATCTCTCGATGTGTCTAGGGCTTAGCAGCAAGAGACGTGTTTGGAAACCTAAATAACCCCACCTCTGAGGCCTCAGATTATGCTATTTCTTCTCCTCGTTTCTGAGGCATTTGAAATGCTTTCACAAGATGGAGAGGAGCTTTACAGGTTTGTGCTTGTTCTCAAAGCGTATTTGTTCAGCAACAGCTCCTTGTAAATGGATGATTTGGGGCTGTATTTAAACTGGAAAGCATCTCGGAACAGTTGGATGGGGAAAGTCTTACAGGCGAATGCAAACAGTCATCTGGAGGAGCTGCTCTCTGGGGGCCGCCAGCCTGTCCTAGCAGGAGAACGTCCATGTTGGCTTGAAAGCCATAACGCATAATAAAACACACGAAGCCCTTTTTCATTATTATTGCTACAAACTCTGGCGATTGCCTGTGGCATTCAGTACTCCCCACTCTTGTGTTCAAGAGTTCTTCCACACTGCCCCCTCTCTTTGGGACGACTTCTCTATTCCAGCTCAGAGAAGTCACATTTTAAAAAACTAAATGTTATTTTTCTCTTCCTTACCAAGACAGCAGTTGCAGTGTGACTTTTGGCCTTTTGACACACTATGTGCATGGTCTCCCACAGCAGCACCTTTTAGTACCACCCCAGTTACCCATTGGCAGAGCTGTTGGGCATCAACTGCTTTGATGGACCAGAGAGCTTTTACAGCTCTCCCCCTGATGAGGCAGAGCTTTTCTATTTCTCACACTAGGACTAGAAAACTGGTAGCTTGTAAGCCAGTGGCAAAATTACCCACTCCAAGATAACCTATTCTCCATCTTCAGGCAGAGTATTCCCTTTAAAGATCAATTCACAAAACCACGTTTTCTTGGTCTTCTTGGTCTACAAGATATTCACCAGAGCTTACTCCTGCCCAGGCTTTAACGTGCCCAATTTTGTGTTTTCCCATCCTTATCTCCAATTCTGTCATGCTAAACACAAACTAGACTATTTACACGTTAACACAGTTGTATGTTCCAAGACAAAAATAATCAACTTATTCAGAAATACGCTTTCATTTGCCATTGTCTAACATTTTCTCTTACCTTTGTAAATATATAGCCAGATTCTGCATCATGAAAGCAAAAGCTCTGGCCCCTTAATTAAAAAAAAAAAAAAAAAAAAGAATAATTTAAAATTCTTCAAAATTATACCTAAAAATAGAACTGAATCCACGTATGCTACAGAGGAATGTAGGCGCTTGTTCATTAACTTCTTGCTCATTAAAATGAGTGATGATTTTAAAAAAAATTGTCATTGAAAACAATGAAATTATATAAATTCACAGTATGAAATTGCTGAGAGTAGGGACATTAAATGTATTCACTGATGCACTGCTAGTATTTCGTGACATCTGCCAGAATATCTTTATATAGCAATATTTACGTATGTGTACATACATGCATGTATTTATTTATGTAAATGTATATATGCATGTATGTGTATATGAAAGATAAGCGCAATTCAAAAAAAAACTTGGCAACTGTTGAAGGCAGGTGTTTCCCATGGCTCTCTGTTAAAGAGCATACTGCAGTTAACGATGCTGTGAAAGACTGCCTGTAGACCAGAAACATATGCATCAACAGAAGATTACAGCCATGAAAGACCTGCAGGTATATGGGTAAAAAAACCAAGGCTGAATATCAGCGCACTCAATGCACTCAATCCTACATCTAAAAGCATCTTTAAACAAAGAAGTTGTTGTCTAGAATGATATACGCACCGGTAATGTGGGAGCTGCAAACATTGCTACTTCCGCTCTGGAATAAAATCAAAGGCGAAGGGCTGGAATCCTACAAAGTAACGTTTAGTCTCCCACTTTTCCTCTTAGGTTACATCCAAGAGAAAGTAAAGCATAGGATCAGATTCTGGTCTTCCAGCAGTATGAAAGACCCCATTGAAGTCAATGTGTAAAACTCAGCAGTTCCGTACCATGCGATTTTTCTACATAACATTTGTGCCATTTCCCACTGGAATTAACGGTAGCCCTGAAAATCTCCTGAATTTGAGGCCTGCACCGTGGAGCGGATGCACAGCTGCGGAGGGAGCAGGATGAGTGGGAACTCTTGCCATACCCAATGCTCCCCTGGCGAAGACCCCTGCCTTATGCCTGCTCTGCAGCGTTAGTAACGGTACTTTCTGATCCGGGAGCAGGGTTTGCCACTTATGATTTCTTAATAAACATAAATAAAGAGCTGAAAGAAAATGTGAACCGGTCCACCTTGGTTAAGTGGCCTGATCAACTGTGGTACACAGCACGTCTGGCCCACAGCAGAGAACTGGGCAGTAACCTTATGAGGGAAATACAAGCCTGGGGAAGCAGTCCAGCCTTACAGCCTGGGCTGCCCCGTCTCCCCAGGCTCATCTCTGCCCTCCAAAGCCAGCCATTGCCCCTACCCAGGCTTAGCCCTGCCTTTTTATAGTCAAGGATAACATCCCGCACATCAGCAGTGATGTACAGTA
This sequence comes from Vanellus vanellus, assembly GCF_965231255.1. Lineage (NCBI taxonomy): Eukaryota > Metazoa > Chordata > Aves > Charadriiformes > Charadriidae > Vanellus > Vanellus vanellus. The sequence continues at coordinate 31,212,169 of NC_138907.1, forward strand.
CGCCTGGCTTTCCAAACCTGGAAGCCAGCAACAGCGTGTTTCTAGCAGTAACTGTTGCTCTTCCTGAAAAATGGTAATATTTTCCTGGAGTTATTTAAAAAAGAAATAATAACCTGGCTCCCTCTACCAATGCTACAAGCACCTCCCCTCAGGAAACTATTTTCAACCCAAGAAAACAGCAAAAGCAAGGCATTTTCAGGTGGGTGGACTTTATCTAGGGTTCTAGCAATTTAACTGAAGGCTAGAAACTCCAGCCATATCCTAACGCACATCGTTTCCTTCTGTTTACCTGCGTAGGCTCTAATCACCTGTGCAACATCTGTCGGTGCTCTAGCGTTACTGGCAAGGCACCGAAATAACTGAATTCTGTATAACGAACAGTTGCAGTTTCCATCTCTCTCTTGGTCAGCCTGCTTCAGCTCATAAAGCCAGAATAAGCCCTTCCTGCCTGCCAGGGTGGGAGCGAGACCAGAAAGTGTCCCTTCAATGGTGTGATAGAAACCAGAATCGTGTGATTATGGCATATTCAAAAATATGTCTTTGTGTAATTTGCAGTTCCTGTATGAAAGAGTGAATTAGATGACAAAAAATAAACTGCAAGAGTTTATAATAAATAAACTTTTTAATAATTATAATATTTATAATTAAATAAAAGCAGAGTTAAATACGGAGCCCTTTTGGACACAAACTCAGGAGCTCTCAGAGAGACCAGTGGCCACACCTTTCAGATTTCTAAAATACATCTTCTGAAGCAGTTTTTTAAAGCACAGATTTGCTTCCAGGTTCAGGGGCAACTGTACACCAGCAGAACAGAACCACCTTTGCCATGTGTTTTATGTATGCGGTGAGTGACCGCCCCGCTCCTATGGGGTCTGCGAGCAGAGCAGAGGCAGCAGAAGAGGAGCGCAGTGGGGAGAAGCAGCCAGGATCTGGAGGTAAAGTGACTTCCTCAAGATTGCACACCAGGCCAGAGCTGGGAGGGAGTCACTTCACCAGAGTGGGCTTTTATTACCTCTGTGTTTTCCAAAGGTCACGGCCAAACCAACGTCAGCGCTGTTGAGACTCTCCGAGTCTCCTTTTTCTTTCACCTTTCCCATCCCCTTGGCTTCTCCCGGTTCTCTACAGCAGACTTTTCACATGAGGTGAAGGAGGTCCCAGTGCAGCGAAGGTGCTCCCACCCCTCGGGGAGCACCTAACACCTCCACTGCCCCACCGGGATTTCGCCGCTGCCATCCGGCCCCACCGGCCTCTCCCCCTCCCTGGAGGTGGGGATCAAAAAGAGACCTCCTATGGCTGCAACTCAAGCGCGAGAGCCCGCTGTGATGACAGAGATGCCTGCGTGCACAGTAAACCTGCAGTTGCCATATCCGCTGCGGCTAACCAGGTCCTGAGGAAAAGGCAAAACAAAGTTATAGGATTACACATGCGCTGAGGGAATACGGGGATCCGTAACACAGACGTTTACTTCGCTGATTAAGATCAGTGAAGTTAACTGAAGAGCAAAGACAAAGAAGGTCGTCTCATATGTGTATTTTCAATTTATAACCTACTCTCTCCTTTTTTTTTTTTTTTTTTCCTTCTCAAATCTTTCGAGGTAAACATTTTTTAAGCAAAATAAAAGCAGAACAGCTTGCCCGAGGGAGAGGCAAGAAGTACGGTGTACATGGCTGAAGAAAATAACATGCTTTCCTGTTGCTGAAAAATATCTCACACACTTGGATTACTTCAGTTTTTCCTCCAAATTTACGCAGATGCTGCTGAGCGTTTTCCTTTTATACTGATTAGCTTTTTCCAGGAAGCATTTTTTTTTCCCAAAACACTCCTTTCCTTCCTGAAGAAGCCTGGTTCACATTAGAGGATGTTTCTGTCAGAATGAAGTCAGAGAGTTATTTTTAAGATTAAAATCTTGTGTAGAAAGTGATTCTCCAAGACTTGTGAATGAAGTAGTTTGGAAACAAACCCCAAACCTATAAAAATACCTTTTTTGCCTTAGTTCATTTTGGTTTTGTGAAAATATTCCTACCAAATATTGTAAAAATATTTTGATACAACGGTAAATAGGAGCAGAAAGTAACTCCCAGCGGTGACAAGAATTTTGTCATACGATAGAGGTGTGTTGGTTTCTGCTCCTGACTGAGATTATCCGCATACGCATTTGGTAGGTCTGGACTGAGGAGTACGAACTGATCCGTGCAGGACTGACGGAACTTGCTGGGACTATTCCTGTTTCTATCTTTCATAATGTCATTACCAAAATTGCTAGAACAATATTGAAAGAAAATCCCATACATAAAACATAAACGCGTCTTAAAAGAAATCATAAACTCATCCAAAGACTTGATGTAGCGAGCAATACGAGGAACAATATTCAATAAAGAAAACATAGTAAATAGTCTGAAAATGGAGATCTGTATACTTTGTGATAATGTAAGATCAAAGAACATGTCTTCTGGGACCTCTCTGGACTTAAGCTCGGGCACCTGCTTTACACAGATGGATTTAAAGGGTAATTGTCTCCTGAAACTATAATTAATAAGGATGCATTGCATATTAGTTATACATACATAAACAACAATTTACTACATGCAAAAAGACCTGCTTCTGCAACACACAGGGTTTCTGCTCGCATGTCAGTGCTAAGCTTCCCGTGACTTAGCAGTGGAAGTTCAGGCCCCAAGTTTAAATTAAAATGTAATTGGTGAGATTATCCCAGGGGAAAAGGGGCTCCTGGGGCCAAGGGAGAGCCAGTCAGAATCGGGACAACTCTGTCAAGCGATTTCCAAATCAAAATTACTCTTTTCCTAAAACTTGAAACACAGCCAAAAAATCAGCCCTGAAGTTTAAGAAAATCGCCGGCTGAAAGACTACAGGCCGCCTTTTTCACCTTAATAATGCACTTTTCTGTTCTCTCACTTCACCATTATGCTCAAAACGAGCAGCCCCACCATCACCAAGGAACTGGGGGGACCGGCGAGGGAATCACCCGCTTCTCAGTTAAAGTCACGAAATCTGACTTGCTTGTCCAGATGGGACCGGAGTCTTTCGCAAATCAGCGGATGCCCCAACGCAGCAGTATTTTAGCACTGGCATTTACTCCATTTCTCGCTGGTTATTTCCAGGCACTACAAAACCTACCTCTTAGTAACATCTTCGTTACCAGGCTTGCCACAAAAGCACACCTGGCGTAGCTTGAAACGGAAGACATCTGTCCGGCTCTCATAAGTCCCTAAAGAAAGTTAAAACAAGTAGTGAGTCAGTGCGTGACAGCTACGCTTTCTGGTCCTTATACTGTCTCTCTGCCGCACAGAAAATTTATAGCCTTCAGGTTCCTGAACTGACACCTTCCCTGTTAATCGCATTCACCGGTGATATGATATAGCCATAAAAATAATGTTCAACTGACACTGGTTTGGTTTTGTATTTCTTACCCAAGTAATGCATGCAATGCAAAAATCACATTTCCTAATATGCTTCCAAGGACCCCGAGTGTATGTACGCGCACGCATCCACACACGCGCGCGCACAACTGCACTTAGGAGCCATCTGTCACAGTCAGTTTCTTAAATTTGAAAACATTATTAACTCAGAGACAGGCAGGAGCCTCGGGAGCAAGGGGAAAAAATTGCTAAGATAATGACTTTACTCTAAATAACTTGACAATCTCTCTTTCTTTGGCATTTTTTAATCGTTTAGAAAGACAGAACATGACGAGGCAACTTGCATGACCAGTGTCACCGGTTTAGAGTTTCTTCAAGCAGCTGAATTTATACTGCTGTAGGGTAGAATAACTTTATTTTTTTATGCTTAGCTTATAACTATGGAAAATCCTTTATAAGCATACTTCCTCCTAACACACAGTATCTATCCAATCTATCCCGAAGCATGAACGCTGACCCATATTCTTCCTTTCACAAATGGCAACGGTCCAAGGAGTTTTCCACTCCTACGGTTTGGGGCTTTGGTTTGGTCTTGCGTTTGGGAGCTAATTTCTCCTAACTTACTGCCAAACTATTACAGACTCCCAGAGAGAAGGTGCTTGTCAACAAGATCCACTGTCATGAACCATTTGCCCGCCTGATGAATTCCTTACAAATACGGGTGGGAAAAGGTAATATCATCAGCGCAAGACGCTTGTCATGTGGCAATGTCATAATCCAATACCAAGCTTTAAGACCGTACATATAGATCCATTATGGAGTTGTAGGAGAGTTAAAGGGACCGCTCAGAGGCAAGGAGAGCACGGGAAATGAGAGCGAAGGAAGAAAATGAGAAAAAAAACCTTTGTTTATCCAGCATGCGAGCGAGTCCCAGCAGGACTGCACAAACACACCAGATGACATGGTCAGCAGGGAAGGAAATACCCAGCGTATAGTCCTAGGTGAGCCAAGATTATCCATTAATCTAAGCCTGCAGAAAATGGAAAATACGATCACAACCCCTAGTTGAAAGGAGGGGGAAAGGGAGGGGAAAAATCCTGGACTCTGATAATCTCACCTTCTTCAGTAAACCTTTATTTTTTCACTTAAATCGTTGAAAAAAAGAAGAAAGTTTGCTGCTGGTGTCTGTTTGGCTGCTCTTAATCAAAGACATTGAGTGGATTTCTTAATGGCGTTTCAGTAAACATTGCAGTGAAAACAGCGCTAAATTAGATTGTAAGCAGCCAGTGTTCTGAATAGCAGATACAGATCTTTATGCGTTTTCCTTCCTTTTCGCTTAAATATCCCAACATTTTCTTCCGCCATCCTGCAATATTAGTCAGTAATTGTGCTAAAATTCAAATAAAAATTAATAAAATCCAAGGGGTTAAAATCTATCGTCCTTTAAGTTTTACTAAGAGACACGTAGTTTTAATTTACGGACATGCAAAGGAAGTCTTAAAGCATTATGAAGGTTAAAGAGTATCTCACTGCATTTTTTTTTTTTTTTTTTTTTTTTTTTTTTTTTTACAGACCACGCTTTTGCTATCTAAATAGCCAGTTACCGCACAGCACCAAGCTTCTGGATCCAGTCTGAGCCCGAGAGCAGCTCAGCCCAGGGAGGGCTGAGGGTGCTCTGCATGTTTCCCGCAAACACTTTGCACCTTTTAGGGTTAGGTTTTTGTATTTGAAATCACCTAAAAAAAAATAATTGGAAGTTAGGGAAACTTCATTCATAGACAGAATTGAGCTGTGGGCTTCATCCCAGCACATCATTACAGGAATCCTTCTTGCTGCCTTAATAAATTTGAAGCAGCTTTCATTACAGGACTGTCCTATTTGAGGGAAGACATTTATCTCATGACTGATGTGTAATTGTGCTCAATGTTAATGATACATTCTCTTCTCCAGCAACTCTGAAAGGTGAAGTAGTGTATGAATGTTTCGTAGAATGTACTTCATATTGAATTACACTGAAGAAAAAGATATATTTATTTCAAGAAATGCATGTCTGATTCTATTGGGCTTTATATTGTACAATTAAGAATGTTTATTAATTTAATATCAGAGCAACCAAAGTTTTTCAAATATTTACCTTTCAAATACTTTAATAACTACATTATTAACAGCAACATTTTTTGTGGTTTAATGTTTCCAAACTTAATGATTTTTATTTGCCTTAAGTTCTCACAATGTTTAACCTCACAACACTGTCTCAGTTAAGACTTCTTTGGGATTGACATGAATGATGTTGACTGAGATTAAAAAAGGACAGCGGATCGGAAATATAATAGTATTTTAAACAAAAACGGGTTATGGATCTTTCTAGAAGAAATAATAAATAATAAGGATAAATGAATATAAGTAGCAGGATTCACACATATGTCAGTAAAAAACATTCTGAAAAAAAATTTTACAAAACAGCACATTCCTATCCATAGCTGGATATATCAAATCGTTTTTGTAATTCTCGCTCTCTTTTATACTCTGTTTGGAAGCTGTATGCAACTCAACTAAATTAATTTTTCTGTTTTGGAGGTTCAGTATAAGCTCTTGGCTTCCGGCACTGGAACCAAACTCTGGTCTCAGTGACACAGTTGTGCTGCTCATGTAAGTCCACGGGAATTTTATCAGGGAAACTGGTAAATTTTCTGGTTTTACTAGGCAAGCTGAGAGCACAATTTGGCCCTGCATAGGCTTAGTCTGAACAATTAGACATTACCTAGGTGCCTTGTTGCTTTCTGGTGCCAATAGCCTCCTTCCCTCTGCATGGCTTTGACTCTTCGGTGTCAGACCACAAGGCTCCTGCAAACCTTCCAGTAGTGGAAAAATTTTTCCCTCAGGTTGATGAGGACAAACTCAGCCCCTTAACCTCAGAGGGGGCAGAAGAGTGTCTTAATGCTGTAATTCCTCCCCTTCAGGTCCCCCAGGTCATCTCAGAATGTGTTTAATTTCCTTCACATCCACCTCTCTGGAATCACTGCTGTCCCTTTCCTCAGAAGTCATGACTACTCCCATCCAAGATCCACAGCTTTCCGCTTTTTCACTCTTTGGTTTCTAAGGTTTCCTATAGCTTTCCATTTCATATTTCCATTCTTTTTATTTTCCAAGAGGTCCAACAAAGTTTTCCCTATCTTGTCTCTTTTGGGTTCTTCCCATCCTCTTCGAAGTCCAAATCTCATCCCACTACCACTAATTGTTGCTGCATTTTTACAGGCCTCCATCCCCCCTTTCTGGCTGCGGTGTCAAATCTGTCAATGTCCCTGAGCAAAATCTTTCTAGAATTATGATGTGTACCAACTTCCATCAGGCTCCGACTTAGACTGGGGCTTTCCCCTGTATCACAGCTACCAGCCGAACCAGTGCAACCACTAACACAGCTAGGCAACGCTGGCAGTCGCACCCACAGAGCTGAGTGGTTTTGAGGCATAAAGAACTTCAGAATTGCAGATATCCTTCCCCCTGCCCCCCCCTCCACTGTTTAATTAATAGGCTGATTGGCTGTCATCTTAAAGGTATCCTGAGTTGAAGGCTCCATTAGCTATGGGAAGCTTAAGCTTAGGCTCACTTTTTCAAAATAACAGACGTCTCCTGGAACAGAATCCTTATACCATTACTATTACAAGAAATTCCAAAGGCCACAAAGCCCAGGAAAGAAATCAAAGGCAAAAGGAGGCAAATGAACGATCATTTGTTAAAACTGATTGCTTCTAAGAAGAACATTTTTACAAGTAATACAAAAAGCAATGAAAAGGTTCTCACCAGAATTTATTGAAATATCTCTGGGGGAAATCCATTAGAAATACATTTGCAATCAGTCCAGTATCAAATTTCTACTGTAAATATCGCAATTAAGAAGGTCAAGTTACCCGAGGTTGTGTAAGAGTGAGATGAGCAGTTAAAAAGGAATTTATGTTGAGACTATTTTGTGTACAATTTATGTCTTTTACTCTCTGTTAAAACACATCATGCTTTTTCTAATATGTTACATGACATTATATTCACAATTACAGGCTACTGAAATAATGACCCATTGTTGGCTTCCTTATCTCCATGCAAACACTTTGGAATTGTGCTTGAATCTGATGCACTGATTAGCTGAGAGCTGAATCCATGCCAATAAGAGAATTGCTGTAAACTGTTGGATGAGTGTAAATTACACCCACAGCACTGGTGTAGCAGAGAAAAATATGTAACTTGAGATTATGAAGTGTCCTGCTGTGACATAAATGGAGTGGAAAGACACTTAGTCCAGAGAGGACCATAAATGGTTTCAAGCCAAAAAATGCCCAAGTAATGCGTATGGGTAGAGAGCGATTAAGGAAGTGACAAAAGTGAAGGTTGTTATCTAACTTCTAGTGCTCCGTGGTTTCATAATAAATGGTATCCAGGAGCAATCCCAGCTTCACCCGCACGCGGCCGTGCTGCACAGCCACAGCTGTGCTGATGCATATATTTAGGGAACTGCGCAGGGAATGGGATGTATGAACTTACCTCGATTTAAACCTCCTCCCCAACACGCCACAGAGAAAGTTATTCTGAACCAGGATCAGCTCATCACAGCCCCATGCTCTTTACCCCTGGGGTAGCCAGCTGGTACAGGCAGCGTCTCCAGCCCCGAAGTGCAACCCATAGTCTCCAGCCCCAAAGTGCAACCCATACATGTGCAACTACGAACTCGTGTAATGTATACGGCTCTGGAAACAGTGCCTGCCTGCACACACACGAGTGAGGAGAGCCAGCAGCTCGCACTAGGGAGGGCTATGCCGTGCTACAGCCCCAGTAGTGCAGCAGAGCTGTCGCTCGAGGCAGCAAGTGGCGACCAGTGCGCGAACAGACATGCTCCGGCCCCATCGTTAGCAACACGTGGGAGAGGATCAGCAGCTGGGTGAAAAAAGATAATGCTGGAGACACAAAAAAAAATAAAAAGCCTGAAAAGAGATGGCACTGGGAAAATGGAAATGGAACGCAGAAAAATACAGGGGGGAAAAAAAGCAAACATTTTGCAGCCCTAAAGACAACACTGTTTGGAAGTTTTCAGGCAGCAAACGGTAACCAACCCCAGAGGACAGACTCCTCGGACAAGACGAGGTCCCTGGAGAGGCCACAAACGAAGGCAGCACCGAGACTCCCACCCATTGCCTCCCACGCATGGCCATCAGAGTCAAAAAAACTTCTGATTTTGTGCATGGAGACTGACCCTTAAAGTCACTAAGTCAGACCTGGAGAGAAATATAGAAACGGCTTCTTTGGATGTTTTGTTTACGAGTTCCCCACCATAGTGTTTTCAAAGCACTTCATCGTCATTGAAGATTTCTTCTCACAATGCCCCTCTGGAGGCAACATAGTGTTATTTCCATCCTGCAGGAAGGAAGGCACAGAGGATCGACATTATTTGCCCACACATCATAGCATGCCTGAAGCAGAGCGAGGAAGTGAGCTCAGGTTTCCTATGTCCCCCCTTCGTATCCTGCTTTATCCATTTCTACTTCTCTCTCACGCCTTGTGAATGGGCAATGATGGGAAAGGTGCTAATTCTGTGCTCAGAAATAAAACATGAGGGTAAACCTAGAGGGCCACAGCTGAGCCCAGTCGGCTTCCATTTAAATCAACATCTAAAGGAGTTTGAGACTGCTTTAGGTAGAGCTTACCAAATGTCCCAAGAGCCATGATTCATTTTGGAGAGGCAACAACAACAGCCAAGACGACACCAAACCTTACTGTCAATTCAACAGTTAACCAAAAGGTTAATTAGTTAAAAATATATATAATAGATAATGAATTATACTAAGGACAAATAGATAATAATTGATAATAATTCAAAGTTATGAAATGAAAAATTAGATAAGAGAAAACAAAGACTTCAGGAGAAATACAGGACTGACAGATATCAGGGGAAAAGAAAAAGGAGGGCTTTCTGTGTTTGGGAACAAAAAATTAGTCTCAGCGTGTCCTTGTCTGTTATGTGAAGGAAAAAGTGTGTTGATACTGTTACAAAATGGAAGTATTTGTTAGTTTTTCTGTTTTAATACTTGAAAAGAAGGATGATATACACACAAGGATGGTAAAATACTGCTCAGGTAAGTAGTTAACCAAGCATGGTTTTTAACAGGTAGGTGAGGGATATGGCCCTGTGATAGCAAATACCAAAGCTAAACATCAGCTAGAAAAAACTTTTTAAAATCTGCTGTCCTGAACAAACTGCACCTCTTAAAAGCGGACCAGATTTTGCACTTGGAAAGTTCCAGGTCAGAAGTATCATGCTGATATTAAACGATCAGGACAGCAGACCTAGATAAAATAGATAAAGCCGGGAGAAGAAGTTGGTTTTCATTTTTTATTAGCATTATAAACATGATGATTGATTAAAAAAAAATTCTAGCCAAAAAGTATCTTTAAAATTTTGCAAAGCATTTGAATTAATACCACAAATATTCTAATTAGCAATATACACGATCAGCGGGCTACATGGTAAATAGCCATGCACAGGATAACAGATTTCAGAAAGGTGTTGATGAGAACCTGTTGTTGCCTGGTTCAACAGGGATCTGTACTAACACAGACGATATTCAAATTTTCATCAATAAACCAGCAGTAAACATGAAACCTGTGCTGTTAAAATGTATGGGCAACAGAAAGTTTCAAAATTGATTTTACCTATTTTTTTTTCTGCCTCTTCCTTTGCCTTCCGTTTTAGCCAATCTTTTTTGCAGTGAGAGATTAAAAAAAAATAAATTTCTTTTTCTACTTCTAGGGTTTTTTCCAACCAAAATACCAGTGCAGAAACAGTCTCTGAGGATTAAAAATACTTTATGTAAAAGTAAATGTCATTTGGATACTCTTTAACCACCTTTGTTCTCATTGTCCGCGTACTTGTAGCTTGGTTGCAATGGGATTTTCCCCCAGTGTTAAGATGTCAAGGAATGCTACTCCGCTCTTCAACCTCATCCACGCTGTTGCATTGCGTGCACAATCTGGGACCTTTCTTATAACCTCCTGTAGATATAGCCTTATGGTCTTGAGGGGAAATACAATTTTATGGCTGACTCCTCACATTCTAGTGAGGAATTCACTCCCAGTTGTCATACTCCTTTCCATTCTCCCGTTCACTCACACAAATGCCCTTCCCCACGAAAAGATCACGTGCAGCTTCAGAAAAAGTCATGAAACTTGGGAAAGTAACAATTCTCATAAATCTGTAACAAAAGTTTTTCCACTTTGCTGAGAACCACAAAAATCACAACTCTGTTGCTTCCTCAGAAATAGATCCTGACAGCAGCCAGCAAGTCCGTCATCCCCACTGGCTTTAAACATCGTCCATATAATTCTGTGTCGATACATGTAACCTCTTCACTTCCCATACTTAAGCCCATATGTTTAGATGCTAAGGTTCCCTTCAGACTCATTATACAGGCAAACAGTGCACGAGATGAGAGTAACATCTTAATTAGTGGTGTCATTGACACATTTTCTGCAAGAAAACCTGCCACTGAACCAGAAATTTCCCATATGCTTCTTTATATTGATTTGCACCTGTTGTCACTTCTGTGCCAACAAAAATACCTGAATGGAGTACGAAGCAAAAACGTAGAGTTTGTGGTGCTACCAGAGCCTTCAACCGCATGTCAGAGCGACTGCCAGCCGCCGAGCACCCGGGGACAGGTTTCAACAGCCTCTCGTAAACCCAAGGCAACTTCTTGCAGGATGAAGAGATGAAGCCTGACCAACACTGTTTCAGCACCGGTGAGCACCCCGAGTATGAGAACATTTGGGTGATCAGACAAGTGTCTCCAAGACAGAGCAAGACTATCCAGGCACAGCCATTAACCAGACGATACTCTAGTCAAATAATGAATTGATCTAAACCCAAAACACTTAATGGCCTGAGGGTCAGCAGAATAGCAATTGCTAATGATCAGCCCTCTGTGGAAAGACCTCTCAGAGAAGGAGACATCAGAACGAGTAGCTAAAAGAAGCAGCAGCAGGCTGTGCTAGGTTAAGTGCTGGATTTCTGGTTTAGCTGCTTTCCCCAAGACATAAACAAGCATCGAGCGGTTCAGAAACCAGTGGGAGCTCAGGAGTCTGCAAAAGGTCTTTCCTATCCCATGTCCGAATTCCGGCTGTTGAGCACGGGGCAAACACACAACACACCCAACATATCATGCCCCATCTTCCTGGTCAAGCTGGCATGTGTTAGCTTGGCCTGGGACAGGCAGCTTGCCTGGTCGGCTGCCTGATCCTGCTATGCTTGCCCTTGCTTTTCTCCCTCTGGGTGCTGGGAGGAGTGTTTGCCTATTTCCCTGCTTCGGGATGTGTCGGCCTAAATCGACACCACTGCGTGCTGTCATCATGGAGAATATGAAATACTAGACAGAGCCGGCATTTCTTTTCAACAAAGAGGTGTTGGTCCAGGGGTCTCAAATCACAAATCTTTATTTCGTCACATTGACTATATACATTCTGCAAAGCTCTGGTGATGCTAGCATACGCTTCTGACGCTTCAGGCAGTCTTATTTTATGTCAGCCGAGACAACCCCAGTGAAGACAACTGGCTCCACTCTGCCCTTCTGCCATGCTAAATATCTACCAGACTCTGACCCTCCAATCCTTTTCAGTACATGCTTTACTATTTTGGCGCCTACTTGTACCAGCCTGGAGACTGGTATAATGTGGACTGGTGGTTGCACGTCTCTCTCTACACACACTGTAGAGACTGGGGCTCAGTGTACAGAGCCTTCTGCCCAGCTGCATCTTCTAGCCATCACACAAAAAGCAGAATTCTGTTCTAGAATAAATACACAGCTTACCTTCACCAAGGCAAACAAAGCCACCTACTTTGATTCAGGAGCCAGTTTTTCCTATACCATCAACACAGGCCACTTCACTTGGTTTATATTTCTGGCACAAGAAACAGGCCTGAACAACTTCCTTGATGTGACTGTTATTTGAGGCCAGTAAAAAGCATTTCTGGCCTTTCTCTGAGGCTTTCTAATCCCTAAATGACCTTCATGATTCTTTTCCTATACGTTGTCCTGTAACACCGTAGGAATCACAGCCTTGCTGCCTTTAAGCAAAATTCCATCAACAACTAAGATTTCTCCCTTCAGACTCTGACAGAGTCCAGTAGCATACTATCTGGCCCGCAGTCTGCTAAAAAGTTGGATTGCACTGAAAATTCAAAAGTCCCATCCTCTGCAGGTGCAACATCAGTCCGTATTTAACCAAAGAGTGAACAAGAAGCGGCAGATATTTGCTTGTATATGTGTGGTGTTTATCTAGCACAAATCTTCTGTAACACCAAAACTCTCTCCGATTTGTTATTAAGTGTGCAAATTATACCTGCATAGCTGGAAAAAAACAACTCCATGAAGGAAAGAGGTGGTAGAAAGTTGCATGAGTAAACATCATCATCTATGTGAGCACTTTGATCATCAATTTTTCTACATAACTACATAAACTTGTAGTCTCCAATTTTAACCACGATATTTAAAAGGTACAAGCCCACACCAGCATCGCCCTGGCGGCATTCACAGCTAGTTTAGGTATATGTTTAACGTAGATATTACCCTTACCTTAAATAGGGTCATTGTACCATCAGGTAGACCTCAGTGTTCTCTCTTTTATAAAGAAAAGGAAACCTTCACATATTTCAGGTATTTTAGTATCTCAGCGCCCAGCACTGTCCAGATAGTGGGTGAGAAAATCGTATTCCCTACCACTGCAGTGATGGCACCCTCTCCGTGAAATGAAAGCCAGGACACCCTTTCAACAATTACTGTGTTCCCCTGCCTCTGATTACAGCTTTCCAAGTTGTTATTTACCCCTAGATTGCATTTCCTGAACAAGACTGCCATGTGAAACTAGCTTTCCTCTTAACCAAAAGTCCTGCTATTACACAAGTATGATCTTGACTAATGCAATTTTCTGTAGCCAGCAGAAAATTTAAAATGTTCATTTACTCTCAGATGAAAGTCCTTTTTGCTGCAATACCCCTATGAAGAGCTCCTTTCATACCGTAAGCATTTTGTCATCAACCACTTGCCATGCTACGCTTGTTCTGATATTCCTTGCTTTCTGGTGCCTTTGAAACCCATGGGTCTTCATCTCAGGTCTCCTTTTAGCCAAATGGGCTTAGGTCCGACTTCCCCCATCGACGCAAATCAGACTGGGCTAAAAGCACTGAGCATACCTTTGGTTCCATGGTAATTGAAATGTAAACTATATAAAGCCTCAGAACTTGGTCAACCGCAACAACACCACCACAAAACCCACCCTAGGCCAGAACAATGTACTTTTAAAAATCCCACCTGCAAAGGTTAGCAGTGTTACCTCCCCACCCCGGCCTTGCCGTACTGCCGTGCCACTCTACTGATTGAGGATTCCTAGGGTTAATTTTGTGATCTGGGAGGCCAATGAGATAGCTTTTTACTTAAAACTTGATTTTATTTTTAAAGGTTTGTTTTAAATGCACCTTGTAAATGAATTCTAATTTGACCTCTAATTTGAACCAATGATCAGTACTAGTATTTACATGAACCAGACCTGGGACAGTTCATAAATCTGGGGTCAATTTTTTTTTTTTAATTATTTGCTCACTGGGACATATACATAAACTGCGAAACACCGTAGACTATTAACTCACATCTTTTTCCCTTATGGTTCCAAAGCCAAAGCGTTCCTCCCTCTCCGATTCATTTTTTTAATCTTCTCTGAATCCGTTCAAACTTTATCCAATAAGCGTCAGTAAGTGATAGTCATATTGAATAAATGCAGAATTAGTAAACCCTCTAATTCCAAAGTGTTTAGCTTTGGAGCGCAAGAAGTTAAACACTTTCTTGCAACACATTGTAAACATGTCAATGTGTTTAACATTTTAAACGTGTTCTGTTCCCTCGCGCATGTGTTTAGAAAAGAAACAGGTTATGATATTTAACTAGTGAATGGATATATGTGCTCATTCCTACCAACACTTTTTAAACACTTGCGGACGCTTAAAATTATGATGTGTTTAAGATTTGAACACGTTTGCTTTTCTACACTTCTAATCCAATGAATGTTTGATGCATTTATTTAGAACAGCAAGTTTTTATCAGGCTAGCAAAGCGTACAATTTGTAAATAGCAACGCTTGATGTTTTTCTAACCGTTTCTTCATTCTACTCAAAACTAGAATCTAATCAGGTGAGGTTTTAAACCCAGGGTAACGCAACTTCTCTCACCAGAATGAAATGATTGTGCTAAGCCGAAGCTGATCTCATTTGTGAGGTGCAGAAGTAGCTACAACATTTAAAATGTGCTTTCTTCCTCAAAGACAAGACTCTGCGCTACATGGGAAACACAGGAGGTTTGCAACTGGAATGAAAAAAAGCCAAAGGAGAACATCTGCAAACATTTTTAAGAAGGGTTTTTTATTATGTGCTCTATAGTTGGATAAAAGCATAAATTATCTGGAAATAAACTGGCTATACTACTCACCTACACACGTATGGGGTTACTCAGTGAGGAACTGGCAAAGCCCCATGCATCTTCCACTTCTGCTTTACCTGAACTCTGCTCACTGCTCTAGCGGTGCTTGGGCTATTTCTAAACTTCCAAACCACCAAGCAGCTGCTAACAGCTGTCATTTAAAAAAAAACAAATGCCAGCAATAAAATTTTATCTATCATTCTTCCAAATTAGCTTAACCTGAGGCCAAGCACAGGCAATGCTCAGCGCTTACACCCATGACATGCTATTTCAGGACTTGTGAATGATAAAAATGGGTTCCTTTTTAGTGTGATAATTTGAATTTCCCTGTAAAATCCAATTGCAGTGGTTGTCAACCATTTCCATACTGTGATCCTGTTACAACAAAAGAACAGCTTCATGTCCCCACTCTTGTCTGCTCCCGCCATCTTCCATCCTTGAACCTGTCCACAGGAAAAAGAGGGCTACTCGAAATTCTCGGGAATATCTGTAAAAGCCAGAAAAACAGCATTTAAAGTTCTTTCAGGATTAGGAATAGACACATCACATTCTGTTATGGGGAAAGGCAAAATTAACTAAGTTCTTAAGGGTATCTATCGCGTCTGCCTTAAATCTTATTCTTGTTCAAGAACCAATAAACATGGATAATTCAGAAAGCCGGGGGCTATTTTTGGTTTAATTTGAGAGCCAGCCATCCCAACTTCATTCATAAGTCTTTGCATTCCAGCTGTACCAGTAATCTCAGAAACCCCTGCCTGTATCTGTGCTGTGTACCACCGTGCTGGGGCTGTGCAAGGCCCTGGAAAGACCTTGCGTCCACCAAGGGGTCAAAGCAAAGACAGAGCACGCCAACTCTTCCAGTCCCCACCACAGGCCAGGGGAAGCAGAGCTCACCTCCCTCCTGGCTTTTCGTGGCACGTCACCTCCATGGAGCCACGCTGCAGAGAGGGAACGGTCAGGCGACTTACTTACGAACGCAAAAGAAAACAAAGTACTCCCCCAGCCCTTGTATCAGCCTGTGAGACGCATGTCCCCACTTCTGAGGGGAGTTTCTCCTGGTCCTTGCTGAGTCACCGCCCAGCCTTGGCACAGACAGACCTTCTGCAGCTCTTCAGTTGGTGTCCTGCCCTGCAGAGAGGGAACCGCGAACCACTGCAGGATCTTGCCATCCTCGCCACTGGGCATGACGGAAGCCCGGAGCTTTCATATTTCTCAGCATCGTGAGTTACCTGGAGCACTTCTCACGCTTTGTTTTTAATGACAAGGAAATGAGGGTGATGGGGTTCGGTCACACTGTAGGTATATAAGCTTGCCGTGGACCAGTATTCTGAAAATTTTCAGCCTTCGCTGAAGTAACAGTGAGGTAAAAGCTCAATGCTGGAGCCATTTAAAGTTTGAATGCCAGCTGCATTTTTATTGGCCGTCTGTGACTTCAAAGGGCTTTTCCTCTGCTAATGCCCAGACAGGTAGGCTGCCCTGAAATCTCTCTGCCATGCTGACTTACGGATTTTGAACTGATTTTATCTGCAGGCTTATGCCTGAAAATGAACATTAAACATATTGGGGCTGAAATGAATTTCAGCATCTCGCATTCCAGCCACAGTGCCGACACTTAATCAGGCAGGGGACGGCTCATCTGAAAACATATAGTAAAGATGTTCTTTGTAGTCATGTAAACCTTCGTCGCTTATACTTTAATCCCAAGACCTTAAGACAAAAACTTCGGAAAAGCAGATACGCTGCTGCCGTGCCAAGTTTTTATTTGTAAGAATCGGGAACAATGAGGAAATTCAGTTGGATGCTTAATGTATTTTTCAGTTTCGGCAACCTGGTCTTTACTACACCATTTTATAAGAGTATCTAAAGCCCTCATCCCAGATCCGGACCCCATTTGAGTAGCTGCTGCTTTGACTTAATAAGGGACAGGCCTTACTACAGAGAGCTGGCAGTCTGAGGGGCAGAATTACACGTCAGGGTAACGTTTCAGGTACGATCTGCCCATAGGGGTACACCCACAGTACTGTAAAGAAAGTCTTGGTGCTAAGACCATATAACAACAGTTGTCTTACTGTATGAAAATGGAAGGATTATTCAATTGAGATACGTGGGGCAATTTTCCACCTGGTTCCTGAGTGCTGCTCCTTGGGGCGCCTCTAAACCCCCTTCCACTGCGTGGAATGAACAAGCTAGAAGGATCCAAACCACTGCAGGCGCTTAGACATCATTGAGTTTACAAAGTCTGATCTCGAGGTACTATTGACCATAAGGAACTTCACTGAAGTTAGTTTTATAATAAAATTTTGGTAGTGCAGGCAGAGATACTCTGAAGACAAAAGTGTCATATATTCCTAAATGAGAACTCAGAAACGCAGTGAGTTCATCTCATATGGTAATCAGCACAGGTTTATTTCACAACTAATATCAGCAGAATATTAGATTTTCGTCTTAACTAAAATACTGGAATTCAGTGGAGCTGCCTGGAATAACTGAGTCATTCTACTGAATATCTGGCACCAGCACCACAACAGGGCAAATTTAAACATTGTTATGCTTCAGTAGCTTTGCTTCTGATATACACGGGCAACCCTGAAAATTAATTCCTCAAATTAATTTCAAGACATACCTGCTGTGCTTGACCTTCAGGAGTATAGCAGGTACCTCAGGGATTCCTCCTCAACTCTTCAAGGCGCTCAAGAGTTATGCGTTCAAGATGACAGCCAGATCTCCTGTCTTCAGCAATACTCTTAGACCCTAATATTTCTTCCTGACCACACGAAGCATCTTGCCGTGGAATGCCTGTTCAAAAAGAGGGACGATGAGGATTCCCTGGTCCTGGGCAGGGAGGGATTTTTTTCCAGCAAGGCACGTGCCAAAGTAATAACACTAAAGCTAATTTTCAAGTGGGAGAGGGAAGAGGAAAAATGGGGCTCTAGCACATTTGGGGCAAATCTCTTTTTACTGTCTGCTTGTCATCACATGAGTTTTATGCTGGGAACAGAAACAAACACCCTGTCAAAATACTTCAGGCATCTGTTACTTAAACAGATCTCTCCGTCACGTGAAATAACAGACAGAATCAAAGAAGGGGGAAAACAGTGATGCATATTTATTAACGACATAAAAAAATTTAAAAATCTTAAGCAGGTCAATAAGAATGTACTTTCAAGACAATTTCACACTGAAAACAAATCCACCGACTTGTAGGTAAAGCCATGTTGAGAATCAATAAGCCAGCAAAGGCCGGTTTGAGGGCAGCCTACAGTACCTGCCTGGGCTTTAGAGCAGGAAAGGCTTTGAAGTTGCAGACGGCCAATAAAAATGCAGCTGGCATGCAAGGCTCATACATCTCCACCGTAGTTTTTATATTAGTAACGTTTAAGCTGAAGTTGACCAACCTGAGAATATTCAGTTCGCTTTAACACTTATTCGATTGGCAATCTGGCTGGAAGCCCTTTCTATACCTATAGTCTAGCCCGAATGTTTCTCTCGCGACTGATGCTTTCAAGGGCAGTGCAATCGGCCATTCTTGCCACCTCCCTGCTTACCAGTGGTTTTCAAACTGTCCAATTTTGGTTTTGCTGTGTACACGTTTATGAGTCAACTATGATTTGCATTAAACTTGCAAAATACACAACTCCGATTAAAATAACATGGGGAATTTTCTCAGTTCTTTTTTTTCTGCTAAAAACACTTTTAGAAATATATTTCAAATATGTCATATATCATATATTTTGGGTCAGATATTACCGTATAATTTATCAGGTATACAGTCCCCTAAAAGTGACTAACTACACTCCCTATTTTAATAGATTTCTTCAGACATACACATTTTGAAAGGAAAGAAAGATAATTCTTCAGCATCCCATTGCTACAGTGGCCTCCCTATGAAAACGGAACTGGCCCAGTAAAATAACAGCGTCTGCTATTTCCACTTTCATCTTAACATGTACAGATTTCAGGGTTTCCAACCGATCTGACAGAACACTTCCTGTTCAGGAAATAAACGTGTCAAATGATTTCTTGATTTAAAGTGATGGATCACAGTAGCTCTCTGTACCGCAGGGGTGCTATTCTCATAAAACATATGCAACCTTTATTACCAAAATGAAGGGGAATTACTCCAATATCACTTAGGGCAATTTCCTCAGCAGTCACCACACATCTCCAATGTTACAAATCCCCCAAAGAATAGGAGGAGGAGTGGGAGCTGGAGGTAGCTTGAATCCTCTGCTTATTCTGGTGGCAGGGGGGAAGCGAAAACACTCTATCATGTTTGGAGATTTGTGTAGCTTAATTTAAAAGAAGTTAAAAGCTTTCTGAAAATAAAAGGAGCACACACAGATAGTGACATTTCAAGCTATTTCATAAGCTATGTGACATTTATTTTTGGAATCACTGTGATCCTTAAAAAGTTCAACAAAAAGTTGCTGCAGTGGTTAATGAGGGTTATGATAGGTCTTTCACACAATGCGATCTGAATTGCCTAATGAAAAGCAGGAAAAATCACATGATTTTTATAATATTCATTACAACGATATAACTTGTGATAAAGAACTAGCCGTTTTATATATGATCAAGAAAAGGAGGATGGTGAGTTGAAAAAGGTCTAAAAGGGGAAGAAAGAGCACTGAGTAACAACATACGTAACTAAGCAAGCTAATAAGTCTTGGTCTATTGGGCAGAGGAGCATTCAGTAGGAGTAGAGAGGGCTTCCTTCCTGCTGTTTATAGCAAAACCTGTACTGAGATATGCTTATCATTATGATGCCCCCAATACTTAAAAATACGGCAAAGAATCGGAAATGGCTGTGAAAAAACATTCCAAGAACGCCTTAATAAATAAAATCTGAAAAGAAGATGAAGATGAGAAATGGCTCAGAAGTACTAAGAATGCCACGTGCACCCCAGAAGCAAAGCCTGACGGAGCTCTATTAAGCCAGACTATGTGCAGAGGTCAAGAGATAACTCAGTCACAGGCTATAAGTAATTGCAGGGGCAATAACTCCATGAAAGTAGAGGGCTCTTTACGTCACCCGACATAGGCATAGTAAGATTTCAGACTTGATATGGGAAATTAAGTGAAGTTGTATGATGTCTTACACATTTCTGCAGATCAGCTGATCACAGTGACTACCTCTTCTCCTGTTGCCAGAAAACAGCCTTTTGCAACTTCTCTACAAAAAGAAAAAGCAGCACTTCTAGTGGGAAGAAAATACGACTTAAGGATCATTCCCAAAGTCGTCACAGCAAAATTGCAGAGATGTTCCAGGAAGAGTTAGACCAGGGGCAAAACTGAGTCAAGGCCTCAGGAAGACAAAGTTGTCCTCTTACAACAACCTCCTTTTCCCTAAATAACCAGGTAATCCACAAGTTTAGCTGAAGAGGTCAAAGTATCTCCGACATATATGCTCATCTGCAGTTTGCAATTCCTTTTGTTTACCCACAGGACTCGTAGCAATGGAAAGGGTCTCATATCATCATATATCCTTGCAACACCAATACTGAATGGGAGTGCTAAGGTCATTTCCCTCCAGGTTCTCCCATAGGCCAGAACTGGGCTGTTCCATTTGCTCCACGAGAGCCAAAGCCTCCTTCTCGCAGCCTGATAGCTACAGCTCGCCCACAGTTCTGAAATAAGACGGAATTTAAATGGTGAATCCTCCTGTCATATGCCTGACATGAGCATGCACAGACTTACGTGAAGAAAATGCAGGCCTTGGTTTGTCTTTTTTTTTCCAGTGTTTACCCAGATATCATCACACAACCACAACTGGAAAACACATCTATTCTGGTTTCTTGTGCAGTGAGTAAAGTTTGCAGCCTACCTGACTGTAACAGAAATGCTAAAATGACAGAGCTGCTCTGTGCCAGCTATATGGAAAGAGGGAGGTATTTAATTTAGAGGGAAGTTCATTCTTGCTTAAGTAAAAACTAGTAACCCCAATGGGAATTTGGTTTGGGAGTCCTCCTCCTATAATTACATCCTACATCTGCTCGATAGATCTTTGTTGAAAAGCTGAGCAATTTACCGAAGGAAAAGAAGCAGAGGTGACCCTTGTATTTCTCTTTGTCTTGAAGGAGAAGGTACTAGAAAAAAAAAAAAGTACAGAAAGAAAGCACGAATTTATTCTAAAATGCCTCTAGTAGAATAGCTTTTAAAGGTATCAACTGCAACTGAAAAGGGGAGGGACGTTTTTATTGCTATTTTGCAAGAATATAAATTCTGAAGAAATGGATGTACATGAGGATACTGCCTTAACACACAGGGCAAACATAAATGACTATTGCAAAAATTATTGCATGGAATTCTACCAGACTATTAAGTCATCTAGCATTTTATACCATCTAGAAATGTATTTAGTGGAAGACAAGATTAGACAAAGGAGACATCAAGTTATTTCTAAAAGAGAAAACATCAAGGAAAATATCACATTCTAGAAGTTGGAGTAGGAACGAATTGCATTTTAATTTCCTACTCGTATTACTCCAGTGCTTCAGCCCACTGAAATCAGAGGCCTATGGGACTAGACACTGAAAAACATTTCTCCTTCCGGAGAATTTTCTAATTAAATGCAGGAGATGGCTGGACACCCAAAGCGATTTGCCCATAGGACAGTGGCCAAACCAGGTTTAGAAGCCACTCCGTGCCCTGCTTCCCGTTCTTTCTGCTCTGTGACCAGCTATCAATGCCAGCAGTAACTGGCTCTTTAAAAACAACCAGACTTCATACCAGAGAGAAAGCTGTGAGAAATGTTTTTTTGAGGAAGGTAGGGAAAAAGAGCATAGTCTGCCAACAAGTCTGTCTATTTTAGTAAGTGGACACATTACCCTGCTGTGAATAGGAGGCTAATGTACAAATGACAGGACACCTACCAACTGCAGCTCCTCTTTCTATGAAACATGAGACTTAGTTTAATTTTCCTCTCTCATAATGAGCATTAAAAGCCTTAAACTTGCATTTTTACCTTAAGCAGAGTTGCACTTTTAATTTTAGCGAATCCAAATGATCCTCTCATTGATATCCCCAATACCATAAGAGTATGAATTATTGATATTGCTCGACTTTAATATTTTATGCTGCTGTGAAAATGGATAGCAGAGCCAAATCACAGCCTGCAACTAAGTTATGAAGGTCATCTAAAAGAACGCCAAGCAACCAAAATCTGCTTCCCCAGATCAAAAGAAGGTCTGCAAATTTTCTGTTGAGTTACACTTTCCTCTATTATTTATTAGTCATACACAGCTGAGCAAGGTTTGAAATAAAATACCGGAATCTGAAATGCATTCCAAGAAAAAGGCTTGCTGTCATCAGCACATGCTATTGGCTACAGCATTTTGTAATGAACTGTAATTTTCTGTGACAAGCATTTACTTATGTCACAGATTTCAAACCAGCTTCTGGCAAAACACACCAAAGTAACCTCCAAGTGGCACTGCTAATTGCAAGCTTACTAGGTAAAAACACAAAAAGTAGCTGAAGATGGTGACCAAATGGTCATTAACTGCTGAAATGACTGATTTCTCAGAGATCTTTACAATTAAGGATCATATTCAATAGCTTACACCACCATCTATGATATCCGAGAAAAAATAGCATCTGTAGCACAGCTGGAGCAGCTGTGTTGGAAAATCAATCACTGCCTGGCAACTGAGCAACTGATTTTCCATCAATCAGTACACAAAGCATTCTGTTCGGTTTATAAAACACATACATTTGTTGCAGTATCTGCAAATGCAATAAGTGTGTTAGAAATGTAAGAGCAATAGATAAAAGATAGGTTTAAGGCAGCTAGCAGGCTTAGGATGAAAAGAGTAGTCTTTATGCATCTTGTAAATACAATATTACAGTAATGAACAGATGAACTGCTCAGTGTGATTAGCTCTGACAATAGGTAGAGCCAAGAGTAGTCCAGAAACAAGGACTTTTTCCACCGTAGCAAACATCTTGTGCTACACGACTCCCCAATTTTTCTTTTTGATAAAATGGCGATTCATGGAAACAGTTACTCCCGATTGTGCCAAGAACTCATAAATCCCTGTAAATTCCTGAAGCTTAGGCTTTTTTCTAGAATTTTATTGGCCTAACTGAGCCCATCAGCAATACTGCAAATCTTATCATTCTGTTGAGATTACACCACTTCTATAATAATTTCTCCAAGCTCGTTTTTAAAGGACAATAAAGATTGTAACTGTTCTTCTAACTCCAACATAAAAGAAGCGGCGAGTGTGGGGGAGTTACACTAGAAATTGTGCAAGTTAGTACTACAGCTACGATATTCTAACACTCGTAAAACATAAGCCTATTGCGTATGCTGATGACAAGCCTCTGCAAGGGGCAGAGATGCATTTGTGAGTAAATTAATAGCCATAACTAGTCACATTATTTGACAGACCTGCAACAGTCAACGGCCCAAGCCAGCAATCCTCGAGAAGTTGATATCCTTCCCTTTGGACACTGCTGCCTCCGTTTGGACACAGCCATGTGGAAGGCAATGGTCTCTTCACACAGCCTTCCCATATCGGGTTGGGAAGCCCCGTCGCTCCCGACTCTGTTTCACCCCGGAGGACTTCTTATCACCCCGGTACCCCCAACCTTTCCTCTCTCTGCCCATCAACCATCCCCCAATAGTACTGAGCTGTTCTGGAACTGTGGAATATGGCATGGTCTTATACAAATGCTGCCGACAGAAATATCCACCCAACACACCCGAAAAATGATCTATTGCCTTAAGCATGCCCAATCAGAGAAAAATTACAATGCTTTTAGATAAACAGAGGGAGAACAACTAATGCTTAGCATTGCACAAAGAACAAGGCACCTGGTTATCGATGCAGTCGGGCAATCGTACCCAAAATGGCAAGGCAGGTGTCGGAAATTCATCACAGAGGAAAGTTACCAAATGCAAAACTGTGGCCAGTCTTAATTGTCATAAACCTGTCCTTAATCAGTTTAATTGATAAAGCCCTTCCTAAAGTCATCTTCCTCCGTGTATCTGGGAGATACACAAGGAATAGCACAGAGGCGTTTTCCCGTAAAAGTGAGCCATTTTCTAATTTAGGCTTTTTTATCTTGATACAGTTATTTCTAATCCTGGTAGGACTACTAGTCATCATGTCCTATAGTGGGTACTAAAACATTTTAAGTGCAAGAGACTGCAATGATATACCGGGGGGGAAGTTAGGCTGGTAAAAGGCAGCTTAATCTTTATATGATCCCCAGCTGTGAAATCCTACCTCATGGTGCCATCGCATACAATCCTATAAAAACGCAAAGACTGAAAGTTTCTGATTTAGCCAGACTGATCCAGGTAGCATGTCAGCAATAAAGAGAAATGTCTCTCTAGCTTTTCTTTGACATTCACAGGTGTTGTCTTATCTAACTGCTAAAAATATATATCGTACTGAAACCGCAGCACTGAATGGTCCTTTGTGGAATGGTACTTATAAAAATATCAGATGCTTGAAACAAAAACAATTTCATTGACTACTAAGAAATTAAAATAATTTCATATTTCTTTAACCCTCAAGAACATCTTCCCCCCCTTTTCAGGAATGTTTACACAGTACCTTCCCCTCTCCCCCTCCAATCCAATGTTTCTAGTTGCTGTTTTTCTACATATTTGGCTTTCCCCATAGTTTATTGCTTTGAAAAATGTGTCAACGGGACTTGGGATCCTTGAAGCTGAGAGCAAATCTTTGCAGGAAAACAGAAATGTTAGGCTTAGAATGCCAAAAAGGATCCAAACTTTCCACTATCTTCCAGTTAGCACTAGGTCTGCAGCCCAAAAGATAAAATTAAGCTGCAATATATTTGTGAATACTTGTAAACTCTAGAAATCTTTGATATTAGTTCCTACTGTAACAGACAAGAAAATGCAGAGGCACATTTTAATTACCTGTCAGGAACTAAATAAAAGATTTGTTTTATTGAATACTCCCTCTGTGTAATATAACTATGGAAACAACTCTGAAATCCAATTGACTTTCTATTTACAGGCTCCTAAAGAGCTATTAAAACATAAAAGTGAACTACTTAAAACTTGTTTGAAGTTTTATTCTTCTTTAATGTATTTTTCACCTGTTTGATGATTGTTTATACTGTGTAGCATGATGAACTGTGACATTTTTTGCCATTTCATCATGTTGAAGATTTTGCTATAGTTAAGTCAAAACATAACAGTGTTTGCTACAAAAAAAGCTGTTGTAAGAAACCTGACGATGGCAAAAACGTGTTTTAAGCCAACAGTGACAAAGCTCTTCACATTCATTTTCAAGCTCTTATTTCAGCTCCATTTCAGATGCAGAGAACGGGGCACTTGCTGCACTGAAGAGGTTATTGTCTAAACAAAGTAGTCAGATTAGGAAAGTGGTAAGAAAGGAACTGCTCTTGCTTCTGTTGTAGGTATGGAAGCCTGGAAAGACAAGTGACTTCAGGAAGCATAGGGCAAAGGCAGGAACGGAACTGTCTCCTGACACCCTAGTGAGCAAATAATCGGCCGTTATCGACCTTCCTATTAGTGATGTGTACCAGCCGATCATTTAAAACAGCATTATTCTCCCTGAATAAATACCGTGAAACGCCATGTTGTGATATCCAAGAATTTGGATTGTACCCTTACAAAAGATCAAACATAAAATATTGGTCTCCATAGAGTAGGTAGGGTCTCTCCTTGGGCACACTTCCAAATCTATCCATAGCACAGTAGTGGTCTACTGAAACAGATGGAGGTCTCGGGTCTCTAGAGGATCGGAATACAATTTTTCAATTGCAAAATGCTTCACTTATTCATTTTGACCAATTCTTCCTGTTCTGAAACAACTGCACTGACAACACAAACTCACATGCCAGCAAGATCAAGATTACCTACAGCGTTGTAGTCATTACTCAATCAGTATTACCATTCACTCCTATGACAAGGCCCAATATCCAGGATAAGCTCACGAGTGAATGAATACCTGGTGGCAGGAGTACATCTTGGGGGCAGAGGAAATTATTTTGAAGTATTTTATTTTGGTTAGTTCCGTGTCTTGGAGATAATACCCATGTGAAGCACCAGAGTAAGCTGAATGTAATGACAAACAAGTAACGCTTCTATCATTACCCTGTTACTCTATCCTGGCAGGTAATAACTTCCATTCACCCACACCATCTTTTCCTCAACTATGGACTAGAGCCATGTGACATACCTACACAGGAAGCACTCCGACCTTTGGAAACTTCAGCTGATGTCAAGTACTAACATACACGGCCCTGAACACGTCACTCCTCTGAGCAGGGAGATTGGACTAGACAATCTCCAGCGATGCCTTCCAACCTCAATGATGCTGTGATAACACCTCCTCATGAACAAGAGTTACCACAAGCATGTCAGCCCTGCCTCAGCTGCCTACCCAGACTTTCTGCAGAACTTGAATCGTGTTCAGAATTCCCAGTTCATCTCTTCAAAGGGCTTCCTAAAAACCTCAGGTGTGCATCACTTCTCTCATACAATGGAACTCTCCGTAACACAGTTTGCCTTTTCAGGAGATAGAAATCTTCTTACTGATGGGTTGAGCCCATGGAATGAACTCCCATGGGAAGGACAAACCAGTTTCCTGAGACTCAGTTCTACCATCTTCTGGCTTCAAGTGCAAGACATTTCTTTTGCCTCGTTTACTCCAAGAGAAATAAAAAGCAAGATGTATACGCGCAAAACCAAATTCAAGCCGACAAACGAAAGTACCGAAACATAATATCCTATACACTTTTTATTCCTTTTGACAGAAGATGAGTGCAGACACATGATGGATTTCAGTCATCAGACTGAACAGCTGGAGAACACCCAAACAGCTGGAGCGCACCCTTCAGTGCATCAAGGGGTGCACTCTAAGAAACTATGTAGACTAGAACTTGCAACCTGCCTAGCACTTATAGAAAACCATCAGTAAATAATAACAAGGATTGTTTGATCATTGTACAATGTCTTCTCTTTGCTGGCCTGAGGAGTAGGGAACAATAAGGTTGATTGTACACTGGGTGGTCCTGAGGTTTTCCTTTGATTACAGTAAAACGTATCCAAAATAGAACAACATAAAACAGTTTGCTTGGAAAAATCAAACCAGCAAATCCTTTTATACACACTTATCTGCTTGCACGGCTCCGCTTCCGTTTTTTCATTTTATTGACCTCCAACCAGGGCACATTAAGAGGAACAGGTGGGTCAAAGACATCCTTCTGACAGTGTAACCTTAGCTCTAACACTACTAGCCCCAGGTCTTACTGTCTGGACTGAGATATGCAGGGACATTACTGTTAATTGTTCCTGTTTCAGTGGATCTCACTCATTAACTCTGAAAGCTCCCAATAGCCACATGTTGTGGGAATGTCCTTTTCTCTTACTGATGGGAACTACAGATATCGTAAAACTGATGTTCTAGAAGACTTTTGCTGTTCATACTCTGCATTCCATTTGCCTTCTGAGCTTTGCCTTGGGTGCTGAGAAAAATGGAGGTGTTGGCAGGGGTAGTCACAAGACTTTGTTGAACAGTGGTGTGTATTCTCAGGGGCTTTTGTTATTTCAACTCATTCCTCCTTTGATGTGCTACAGCCCAAATACAACATTATTGTGAACAAACAACACGTACCCTGCCCATTTGTGTCACACCTGAAGGCATGGATTGCCTTTTCCAGTAAGTAGAGGGAATTTCAGCGTTTTCATGGATGTTAACTCAACTTAACTGTGTTTCTAAACCGTGTTATGTGCATACTGACTGAGAGGGGCTGTTAGCTGGAAACCATCCACCACAATTTTGGAAACTCTTCATCGGTAGTCTAGAACTATTCAGGATTGTGTATCACATTAACCCCAAGGAAACTACCTTCAGCAATTATCTAATTAGGCAGAGTTTTCTCTCTCTCTCTCTTTTTCCACTTATATCCCATCTCTACCACCATCCTAGCTGTCATCTCATTTGTAATAATCACCCAAGAGGCATATACGATGAGAAGTTCTCTGGCCAAGTCTCCCACTGCTTATACACAAATGACAGATTTGAAACACATTACAAAATTCCTTCATTCCTGCATTCCTAAGACAGCCCAAAACACTCAGCCCTATTATGTGAAATCTGCTTTCTGCTCCAAAGATGGGAAAGCCATTCAGCTCACAAAAACTGCAGAACAAATTGTTTGGAAATCTCACATGCATATGCTAATACGCTCGCTCTGCTTAGATGGAGGTGCTCCCTGTAGCATCACTGATTATCAGATTATCTAGAAGACACCACATTTTTAATTTAGCTCTGTTTTTTATAAGCTGTGCTAATAAAATCTGCACCCCACGGAACCCCCCTGCTCATTAGCTATTACCCAGCCTCAGGCAGCACAAGTCTGTTTACATTACAAATAAAAGATAAAATATGCTCATTGCCAGCTTCCCCCTTCCCGAGGGACACTTGTCATGAATCTATCCTGCGAAACTATCTCTTCACTACTCTCCCCTGACTTCCCCTTGCCCCAGGACACTTTGCCTTCATTTATCTCTTTCGGACTTAACAAACCACTACAACTACCTTAGATCAATTTCTCAAATCACAGTTTAATTATTTAGAAGGAAGTGAGCTTTTGCTCTCCATTAAAACAACAATCCCTACCCCCAAGGAACAACATTAAATCATTGTTTAATCCTTATTACTGCCTTAGGCCTCCCTTGGTACTGCAGTGTTGTTGAAACTTCATTTCAATATTTACCACTTAGATCACTTAAGGGCTGTCAGCTTTAATAAAATTTTATCAATTGGATACTTATATTATTCACAGTTTCATAAAAATAACAAGACCTGCCTTGGTATTTCACTCATATACGGGCTAATTCCTTTGACTGCTAAGGGATTTCGGTTTATTAGCATTTACGTATAATGTGAGTGATTTTTTAAACTGATATATATTGCATGAAGTTAGTACACAGCGTCATACTAAGTTACATTAATTTTAAAATATGCGTCATGAAGTTTACAACTGCAATACGCACAAATAAACCAACAAGGCAGATTTCACCGTGCAGCCTCCTAAAAAGCCTGGTCTTTACAGAGATTTTTCTATCTCAAAGCCTCTCTGCAGAGTATAGACTAGCGACAACTCTCTGTGGTAGGTACGCAATAAAGTTATCCCAGATCCTTGGTTTGCAGAGGGTTTTGCTGTCAAAGAACGTGTTAAGACTTCCCACGTTCACTAAAACAAAGCAGAGCTGGACAGGGAACGTACCAGCTCAACCAGCAGGCCAGCAGTAGCACAGGATTACTTCGTACTACCTCTCACATCAGAGGCGTGAACTATCCCAAGTCTGAAAAAGGAATTTCCGGAGAGTTTTGATATTTAGCTATACTCATTTAAGCAGGAACGGCCAATTCCTATATACTCCTCCAAGTCCTTCTTGGACAAGAGAGATTCCTGGAATCATCCAGCTACAACTACGGCCCAATCGCTTCCTAAATATCTCTGGCAAGCGTGTAGTTTGTGGCTGCATCGCTAACAACACTGCGACACGTTTAAAGCTAGAAGCTACAGTTACTGCGGTCTCAGGTCTACAATACGTCCCTCTGAACAGGCACAGTGCCGTAAGACAGACCCCTCTTTGGACTGGAACTATCGGCAGATTCAGCACTACACTTTTGAGATGATCAACTTTGCACTGACTTCTCAGACAACTTCTTTATCATATGGTAGAACCGTATTCTTTCTGTTAGAAGAACGGACAAGTTTTTCCCCACACGGATGCGAGTCTCTACTTTAGAGGCAAGGATGCTGCATGTTACATCAAGAATAATTAATGCCTCGCAAGTCTGAGAAATTTGCACAAAAGGGATAAGGAATACATGTAAGAGTTCAGTGGAAGAGGAGAAACAGCTACACACTTTCAAAAAAGATTGCTTTCTTCAAAACAAGGTATTACAGAGCAACCAACATTCCTGAATCACAGAATTGTCTAGGCTGGAAGGGACCTTGAAGATCATCAAGTCTGACCAGCAACCTAACACTGCCAAAACCACCACTAAACCATGTCCCTAAGCACCGCTATCTATTCTTTCCCTGAAAACATCTCCCATTCCACCCCCGTGCTTTCTTTTAGACTTGCCTCCTCTTACCATCCTTACTGTCATCCTCTTAGCCCTATTTTTAATAGGTTCTCTCTCTTCTAGCAACAGACTTTCTTCTGTTTTCTTTTTTTTCATTTGTTGACATACATCAAATCTCTTTTGAAAATATCAAAGGACTTGTTTCTTGCAGATAATTTTGGCTCTTTCACTAATTTTAAATGCCTCTGACTGCAGAGCCTATGTATTTAAAGAACCTAGGTAAGAATTTGAAAGAAAAAAAAAAAAGTAGAGGACTTAAAAGATCCTGGTTCATTTTAAATAATGAATCATACACTGAGGATGCTGAGTATGAAAATGTCAGTTATTTAGAGGCCTGGACGCTGTTAAGTCGCTTTTGGATATAGGATTCTTGACAGCTTTCCTACACATAGTCAGGAATAACTTCAGAAATTGCATTGAACTGGACCAGATTGAATAGGAAAAATGTCCTCTTCCTATACAGTAACAACAGCTACTGCATTTTAAATTGGGACTTTGCCATCTCGCTTTGATCTGAATTTACTCTGGAACACAGACTAAGGTGCCAAAGTCAACTGGCTGCTTGCAAATCCTCCACCACTACTTAGCTTCTGTGAGCAAGGCTGGATTTTGCATTTTAAAAGTGATGAGAAAAGTCAATCAAAAAAGAAAACAAGGAACTACTTGCATTACATTTCAAATTCGGCAACATTTTCAAAGCAAACCTTGCCAATTATAAGTGATTAACTCTTCTACACACATGCTCCCTACACTCAAGTGTG
Organism: Vanellus vanellus; assembly: GCF_965231255.1. NCBI lineage: Eukaryota > Metazoa > Chordata > Aves > Charadriiformes > Charadriidae > Vanellus > Vanellus vanellus. The sequence goes on from NC_138907.1 coordinate 31,242,924, forward strand.
CAGACTTTCAGTATCTTGCCAAAACGGTGATTTCAATGGTAAGGAAACAACGCTTGCAAAACACCACTGGTTTAGCTTAGACAGTAGGATGAGTTAGCACCCACGGTTAGTTACAAAATGAGGGCCAAAGCTGCACCCCACTGCCGCTGATGTTGGCGGAAATCCTGCCATCAGCTTCATCTGCAGCCAGGTTGTACCTATGAACTGTTTGAATGTTTATTACCACTTATTTTTAGTGCAGCAATAGGAAGAGCTTTGAGTTGCAGACTGCAACCCTCAGCATGCTCAAACGAATTCAACAAAAAGTCACAGAGCTGCTTCCAGTCTATGAATAAGCCATACTGAGGCAACTGAGGGACACAACCAAGAACTGTGTAATATGCGGTGGTCACAGTAACCCAACCGCCTAGGGCTTTATTATAATTAAAAGACACCAAGAAAGGCTTAACTTTAAGTGGACCCCAACAATTAACATTAAAGTTGAAAGCGTGGTAAAGCAGGGAGCACAATTAAACATGCCTGAGAATGTAAATGTATGGATATGAAGTGCGGAGTGAAGGTTGCCAATTTTCAAGTCAATTTTCCTAGTGAAAGCTCTAGTGGGGCAGACAAAAAACAGAGCTTATAAAAGAACCTGGTTGCAACCTTAGCCACAGAGTCTTGACCACAGCTCCATAATAAAATTACTAGTATATTAAGCATGTGAATGTGGGGTGATACAGAAAAGAAGATGGGGGCCCCATGGCTGGCTGGGCAAGCCAACTGTGATTTTAACTATAAGCAGATGCTTTTCCAGAGAGAATAGGTGCAACTTGCTCTTTTATGCAAGTCACGCTCAATTCACAACCATTTTCTTAGATGTACACCTTCAGCACAGGAGTTCATGTGGCCTAAATTGAATGTAATAATCCAGATGGGAGTATAGCGATTCTGCATCCTTTCAACTAGAGGGTCATGTTACGCAGCTCTCCTATTTAAAAGCATATAAAAACGCGAGCTATTCAGTGTGCAGCTGAGAGTGCAAGAGCTTTAATCTTTACATTATCCATATGAATGCACTTTCTATTTTTGTTTATTGTGCCACACAAACCTAATTGCTGCTGCTTTAGAACCAGCCACTCCTAACGGGCAACAAATAACTTCAGGCTTTGCTAACACCAACTCTTACTTTTTGGTCACCAGCTTTAACTTAACCGAGGTCAACCATAGCCAAAAGCTGTCCCCAGCTGGTGGCGTACGTAAAGCCTGTGGTCTGAATCCACCTGCACATATAAAACGAAGACAAAGGAATGCCCACAAATAGCAACAGGATCAGTTGCCTGAACTGCAGTGTGAGCAGGGAAACTGAACTCTACCCATGTCTAAGGAGGATTCCTCTAGGCAGATGTGGATTGACGAGCTGCTCTCGTTTACTGAAATATTATTTAGTTATAGGAAAGGATTTCAGGCTCTGACACCTCCAGGCTCAGCCCTTTGCTAAAGGGCAAAGTTCCACCAACATCACCGAGCTGTGACCTTAATTCATCGAGTACTGCTTTCTTAACAAACACTGTGATTATTAAAGCACTTTTAAATCATTTCATGTGAAAACTGTTTGATGAATTGATAGCTTTTGAAAGATGGTTTTAGGAGGATGGGCGGAAATCTGGATAGCCTTTTTTGTTTGGTAGCCTCCTACTTTTCATACTCTGTCCTCCTGAGCTAGATTGAAATATGCCAAATCACATGAGCTGTTACCTTATGGACCCTCCTGCTCACAGAATGCAACTTTTGTTACATATGGAGGTGTTAATCCCCAGGTAATCAACAGCTTAATTAGTTCCTAACGAAGATGAAAGGCTCCCTGGCTTACGTCATTGCTGATTCTTAGAGGTTTTCTTGTTTTATTTTATTCAAAGAACTACGGGGTGTTAACAACCTATGCAACAGATCAAATAAAAGTAACATAAACCAAGGCCTACCAGTAGCTCCATCCTGGGTTTTTCTTGCTCTAGGAAAGGCAGCTTGGCATCGTTGCAGGCGCGTTGTTAGACACTGGAGTATACAGGAAGCACAGGAACTTTTACCTTTGTGTTTCCCGAGCCTTGTCTTCTTGTGTAAATGTACCCACCCATACAAGTGTGTTACTTTAGCCCTTTTCCATGACAAGCTCTTGAAAGAGAGTTGGTGAAATCATTTGAGTAATCAGAAAACAGTTTACTCTAGGGTATAACTCTTGCATCTCATGCCTGTCCTCCACACCTGAGAAACAATCCCAACTTGTGACTGATTACAAAAGCCCCAAACGGACACTGTTCATTCAGTCTTTTTGTTCAAAGTAGAAGATGCGGTTGCGTGTTTATAACTATATTTTCATCAACTCCACACACATTTACTTAACATATCACAGTTAACCAGGTCTGCTGTCACTTACCGAATTCTTTATCCTTTTTACTTGAAAATTATACCAATTCTATACTTTTAATAAAACCCAATAAAACTTCCACATCACTCCCACACACACCCCCCATTCCGTTCAAGGTGGTGTATGGATGGAAATCTGAGATCGAGAGAAATTGGCTGAACCCAACAAAGTTGTGCCGGAAGGGTTGGAGCCTAAGCCTCTCCAGTCGAATCTCTGCCCCACATATTTCTCAACTTGGAAATACTTTCTACACTTTTTACAGCTCGCACTGCACCATCTACTCTCCAACCCCTGCGTACACCAAGTTTACCCATTGACTGCCAAGTGGATTGGCTCATTTTATTTTTTTTTTTTTTTTCATTCCTCTGTACTTGAAATCAAACTGATCAGTAAAGAACAAAAAATAATACGGTATGCTTCCTACTGCGCATGGGAAACAGTACAAGTGCACAGTGCTCTTACTACCCAAGACAACAGCCACCTGCAGTGCAAAAAAGCAAAATAATGCCTTTAAAGCGATGTCTCTCTTTGGTTGTCCGTTTTTGGCAATAAAAAAGGAAAATCTACATTCAGGTTCAGATCTGCAGAAACAACTCTTCAGCCACTGCAGGAACTCAATACAGAATTCCAAATTTTAAAAGAATGAGACACACTCTACACGACCAAGGACTCTAGGCAGTGACTCATGTTTAAACCCTTACCCCATGAACTTGGTTCTACATTTCATTTCTACGTGAAAGAAATGTTCTATTTGGATCAGTCTTCATTTACAAGGCAGGTTACAATCAAATGCAATGCAATTTTGTATTATAAAGTGATCAAAATAAAACAAGGTAAAGATAAATCAAAATGCACAACCCAAAATCTATTTATGTTATTTGGAGACACTGTGGACTTGTCAGTTACTCTAGAAGAATTTTATGGAAATATAATTAAACTCCAAAATCAAATCACTTTTTTCTCTCATTATATATAGGCCTCTTTATAACAAGGCATATTAGGAATACTTGCCTTGCTTGCATGATGAAAAAAAAATCCTGTTTACTTTTATTATCAAGCATCATATTAAGAACCCCAGCCTGCAAGTGCCATACCACCTTTTAAAGAAACTAATTGCAAGCCACTTTCAATATTTCTTCTGTTTTTAATTTAATACCCTCAGAGAGACATAATTGGGCTGGAAGGGAGAGTATTCACCGAAGTCATGAATTTGCTGTATAAATACAAACAAGCAGGAAAGCTAATACAGTAAGGGACTGTGGGATTAATTTTGAAATTGTCTGATTAGTGGATTGCTGCCCGTCAATAATTGCCTTAGATTTTCCCAAGGCCCCGTCTTTATTGGAGTCTGGCAAGTGCATCTGCCCACAGATTCCGTCAATCAGGTCTTGCAGCTGGGAGGGTCTTCAGAGAGAGCACAATTGTAAGCCTGCTGGGGCGAGTTGTTAGACAAAGCAATATATACCAGACATGATGAACAGTCAATCTCTGTTCCATCGATAACGTTTTACTTACTAAAATTTTCCTATTCCGCTCAGTATAAGCTCCTTCAAGAATTATTTTAATGAAGTACTGTTTAGCAGAGCCTGACCGAAAAAATTACAAAGGTGTTTCTGCAGGACACAATAGAACACTGCACACACCTAAATAATAATTTGTGCCTCTTGCCTTCATCCCTGCCCCGTTTTATACTTCTGCTGGCGAGATGAGCTGCGCTCCCTTAGGATGCTACTAGAAGTATGCAACATCAGAATTTTTACAAGTGCTAAAGCCTCGGGGAGGATAAAAGAAAAAATTTAGAAAAGTCACACAGAGAGTCTGGGACTGGGTGTTGCTAAGGTCCATCTTCACTTAACTAACTCTTTAAATAAGTAATTCCGATAAACAGTTCTAAGAAAATAAAACCCCAAACCTCTGTTTACTGCACCAGTAGAAAACTATGGAGCTGCACCCTCAACCAAATGAAATGTGAATACGCATTACTTGGCACGTTGATCTGCTGATCTGCAGAGTCAAGATCTGCTGACCAAAACCATCCTATTTTTAAAACCACCAAAATACATATTTTTAAAACGCCGGATAGTTTGTTCATTGCATGTCCATTCCTAGACATATTTATATCTATCATGCCAGCAATTAGCCAGAAATACACAAAGTAGGTATGTCTCTGAACATAGTTTACAAACAGAAATGAAATAATGGAACAAAGATGTCATACATATTTATATTTTTGTTCTGCAATGAGTATACTGGACATCCATTTTTCAGCTACAATTATACTTTTTTCCATAGTCATCAAGGTACAGAGGAGCTCCTGGAATGCTGTAATTGCTTACATGCAATGCAAAGTTAACGAAGCCTGCCTCCAAGGCCAGGGTCCCTCATTTTATTATGACCAGCAAAGCTTCAGTTTGAAACGCTAACAACGTTAATGTTGTAATTAACACTACTTTTACAGTCCACATCGTTAGCTTCTGTGGATTTGACAAGGAAGCCGATACTACTGAAACACAGCTTTGCCTGTACTGAAACACGCCACCTTCATGTAAATCCCATCTGAACAGTCACACTCCTCTTTGGATACAATTGAAATCCCAGTTCACTGACAGCGGGTCTAAGTTTGGTTGGGAACCCCCCTGTTTATTTCTTTTTTTATACACAGAATGCAATCATTAGCATCTGTTGGGCATCATTGCCAAAGAGGTTTTAAAAAGGGACTCGCTAAGCTTATGAAAGGATCCTGTGGTGTGACATCTGTGATGGAGCGCGACTGAACCCGGTGGAAACTGGACTCAGGACTGACGTCCTACCTTCTGCTCCTAACCAGTTTTTAGTCTCTTGTTTAAAGAACAAGCCAGGAAAGGACATTATAACATCTCCGGGAAAAGACCTTCCTTTAGGCTGCAAAGTCGAGCACTCAGAGGCTAGAAAATACCATTTATACTTATCCTTGGCCTCTTACAGTTACCCTATGGATACGCGCTACACCACTGCCTTGCCTCAAATGAGGTAATCACACAACACGTCTCCTGTGGACCCCTTGCCTCACTTCGTGCAGAGGATGGGCACTTCAAAGGACACCCTTAAACACTTCCCAACTTTCAGGTGCTTGAGCTGTGAATTTAAGCGCCAATCCTTTATTACCTTTTCCCACATTTAAAGATTACACAATACCAAGAAGTTCTCCTTGAATAGCGACAGTCTGTAGAGTTACGCCTTTCCACATAGTTGTGACCTGATAACCACCAAATCAGTTAATACCGTAACTGTCACCCTGATTATAAGGAGAGTGTTCTAGTATTTCTTACAACAAACCCAGATACAAGTTACATTTAAAGGACATAGAACATATGCTGAAATAATGAAATCGTAAATTGTACTTGCATTTGAAAATAAAGCTCTGCAGTGCTCTGGGTTACCTCTGAGTAAATAACTCACTGCAGAGCATGAGGGAGAGGGAGAGGGAGAGGGAGAGGGAGAGGGAGAGGGAGAGGGAGAGGGAGAGGGAGAGGGAGAGGGAGAGGGAGAGGGAGAGGGAGAGGGAGAGGGAGAGGGAGAGGGAGAGGGAGAGGGAGAGGGAGAGGGAGAGGGAGAGGGAGAGGGAGAGGGAGAGGGAGAGGGAGAGGGAGAGGGAGAGGGAGAGGGAGAGGGAGAGGGAGAGGGAGAGGGAGAGGGAGAGGGAGAGGGAGAGGGAGAGGGGAGAAAAGACTAGCATAGAGAAATAATGATAAACCAATGATATTCTGTTCAACAAAGACAAGAGAAGACTTGAGGAAGCCACCCCTCCCACAACTGGAAAAGGAGCAGAACTGTTTCAGAGGGAAATCAGAGGCTGTGGGAAATCTTGGGTTTGGATACGAGCTGAAGCTCCACTCCCACAGGAGGGATTTTTTAACTGTTGTTTTGCTGGTCTCTAAAAAAGGCCGGATTGTGACTGGTCCAGCAAAGTCCACAAGCAACGGAAGGCACGCAAAGTGACATTGGTCCCCCAAGAAACATGCTACTGCCAATTGATTCAAGTGAGAAGATTAATACTCTGAAATGTGGGAAACAGACTGTGACAGAGACTGTCAAGGATTTCCTACTGCCAGGCAGACATTTTCCTTTTATATCATTTTAAATGTTTTTATTCAGTTTATAAGCTTTACCACTTGCCCTTCCCTTCCCTGAAGAGTGCCCACATATCATCACACACAGTGTCCGTCAACAGCACACATCAGAAGACATTTCTTTCAGCTCTTAGATGACCACGCATTGTGTGTTCCAGAAAACACAAGGCCTCATAAAACACATTGAAGATTAACCTACCTGGGCTACTTTGGACCAAGTCCAAACTGGACAGTCCATAAGAGACAACACCCTGAGAACACGCTCAGATTTAAAACTGAGTAACTTTCTCAGCCACGGAGCACAGCAGGAGACACGGTCTTTCAGGTAAGCGAGGATTTAACTTCTTTAGAGGCTACGCAGCATGTGCTTACATAAAAAAAGTTAATCACCAGTGCGGATTTTGAATCACTGATGCTGTATGCTCTTAGAAAAAAAATCCTACCCAGTATACGAATAGTTGGATTTTCTGCCATTTTCAGCTTCTGATTCGCTCTGCACCTACCCCTGTACACTAAAGAGAGCAGCACACTAATTTCAAGCGATCAAAGAAAGCTGTGACAAACTGTAGTCTTTTAACGACTCTTCCCACTAGGTAGAAATGAGTAAAAATTCTGGTGGCTGCAACTGCCCATGGCACCGGAGCACTCCCACCCCCCGTGTCGACAGACAGCACGTATGCTATGCACGACAGCTGCACTCTCTCAGCCAGAAGTGCTGATGAGCAAGGATTGATCCACTCGTAATAAACTAGTTAGAAACAGCAACACTGAGAAAGGAGAAGCAAATCAATTAACAGCACATACTTCGTGTTTCTCCCACTTGAAGCCAAATGGTTCCATACTACTTTTTAGTAGCAATATGCACTGATATGTGATATGCAATTTCCTTTAGCAGTGATAAATACTTACGCGTACTCTTTTTACCTCCATGTGAGGTACAGGGAGATAACCGGGCTCAGATTCCATTACCACTACATTACCATTACGTTACTACCATTTGCATTTCATCATCTTAACTTCATTCCCATAAGACCATTTACATCTCCAGGACGTTCTTCCCCAAATCTCTGCATTTCCTTCCATTTCGCCTTTCCTGCCCCTCCCTCTCCACATCACACAAAAAAGCAGTCACGGTGCCAATATACAGCCTCTGGTATGTGGCAGTTTCCGCTCTTTGCCAAGCTATTCCACACATTAAATTCTGAGGTGAAAATACTTTCCTAAGATTTCACTTCTATTCAGTCTTTGTAAATGACCCCCAAACATAATAGTTCTTCTCATGACATTATTTCCACATACCTCATCATGAGTCACACACAAAAAAATTCACTGCTTCACCACCAATAAAGGCATAGTCTTTACTAGAAACATGACTGATGATGAGATACGAGAATGCAAAACCTCCAGCTTAGCTGATTGTGTACTGAAAACAATTTTCATTTAGAAACATAAAGTGTAGTTTGGATAAATGGATCTGTAAGGTAAGGAGAAAATAACACTTCGATTAACTTTTCTGAGGTGGTGGTCTCCTGACTACTTGAGGACAAACAACCTCTCCACAAGTACAAGCCTGAACTCAACCAGATTCAACGTGTGCCGTGACTTCTCATCTTACTAAGCGTTCCCTTCTTTGTAGCTCCTTGTTGCGGAGGACAAGAAAGGGAGACAAAACAAACAAAAGTTTCTAACGATATTAATTGGACTGCTGTGTTGAGCATGCTTTAATCTTCTTCAATTTTAGAAGCAGCCGAATAAGGTAAAAGCTTTAACCAGTGAAACAAGGAGTAAGCAGGCCAATTAAGAAGCTTGTTCGCTCCTAGTCAGGGACAGAGAGCAGGTGAGATGAGATTCGAGTGCTTTACCCTGAACTTTTGGTTAGATTTAAAATTCTCAATGGGATGAGAGCCATCCCACTCTGGGCATGGCCACCAGTCCTCTCTCACTCCCAAAGAGTGGAGAGTCTCTTAAGAATCTTGATGCAGCTAGAACATGGCCAGGGGAGACCTAACAGCTATAGGAACAGCACAGGAGACAGCAGATTGATTAACAGCTGCAAGCCCCATTGTACAAGCTCACAGAGAAGCAACACTTCAGCACTGGTCCCTCCCAGACTGAAGAACTTTCACTGTTGATGCCCAAGTTGCAGATGTAGTACAGTCTGTTGTGCAATACACAGGCTTCTTACAATTTGCTATGCAACTCTAGCTCTAGAAATTGCCATCAGTTGCAGAAAAGCTTTGCAACAACAGGCTGACCTGCCATGAGTGACTCATTCGTGTCCATCTGGAAAAATACCCAAAGTTTCAATACATATTAGATGGAACTGACCGGCCAGGTCGTAGAGACACCTCTGAATAAGCAGCACCCTTCAACAGCCTCCTGCAGTGCCTGCAACCAGCATACAGTTGCACCATCCACTGAAGGGACCATTTAGAGGCTCAACTGGAAACAGGCAACCAAAGATCTCTAAAAACTAGCCACTGAGCTTTGCTGTAAGAAACGCAGTCATATCAGTTACTTGTGAAGCTTTATGAAGTCTGGCTTCACAAGGATTTCTCAAGATGAAACACTTCTAAACACCTACAGCTTCTACATGCCTGTGAGGAGGGCGAAGAACAGTTGGAACCAGTAAACCAAGGAGCTCTCAAACCTCTAGAAGGTCTCCAATGTGGGGGGAGTGGAACTACTGATTTGCCTAGCTTTTACATACACCCGGAAACACACCGGATCCCTCAGAGCTCTTCAGGAAAACTTGAACAAAATGGAGTGACATAGAGTAACATGGATTGGCGTAACCAACTGGTTCCCTCCGCTTTCTTACAGGACTGATAGTTTGGAAGTTTTATGTCCCTAAGCAAAGCCAAGTGGCTACATAAATTACCCTCAGGAAGGCTAGAAAAGCAAAGGTGTTATTCAGGTTGAACCAACAACTCAGCACTCACTTCAGAGCGGGTGAGGCTCCTTATAAAAAGCTCTGAAATTAGGCAAATATGATTCATGTTTGGTTTGTAGCTTCCAGGCATAGAGTTTCTAAGTGTATTTGTTGTTAAATAAATACAGACACCAAGTTCAAGACGCACTACCACAAAGCTGTTAGATTATTTGTTCTCCTGAATTATGCATTACCTTTGCTCAGTATGCAATTTTTCTAACGCAAGTACCCCACAAAGCCCCAAATTCCAGCATGTCTATATGCCATATGGACAAGCTTCTCCAACCGTCTGCTCCTCATGGAAATTCTATTTGTTTTCCTATTGATTTTATTATGTTTAACAGCATACTAAATCATTCCTGAGGTTGACAAGTTTCTGGAAAACTGATATATGCTGTCTAAAACTGCCCGAGGCAGGAATAAAACCAAAACAAATGGCTTCTTTTAAACTCTTGATTTGCATTACTACAGCCAGGCATACAAGTGCCATCTTGTTTGGTAGAGGAATTCTTCTCCTTTGTGTAACATCTAAAGCACAGGAAATCTTTAGAAGCTCTTCTTATGGGTCTGCCTATCGAAGGAAGGTGATTGCAAAATACCAGACTATTTGAGTGAGGGTGGGACTATAAAAGCAGATTGTCAGCTAAGATCAATGGGCTACATTCTCTTGAGGAGAGGTGGAACGTTGAGTAGATGCCTTGGAATCTACACCTTAAGGCAAAAGCAAAATTTTTAGCGAGACTTAAAGACTTGCATTTAACTCTTCCCCTGAGAAACTGTACTTCGAAGCATTTAGGTAGGTTTTTTTTTTTGTTTGTTTTTGTTTTAAATCTTGGAGGCATCACCATTAAGCACTACAGAATTTGTTAGAAGATTGGACTGCCTCGTGAAGAGCATCTCCAAAGTGTAAAAGCACCCGGCCAGTAATTTCTTCTTGGTTCAGAAACTAAAGGGGGAGATGAATTAGAGAAAACAGTCTTGATGCTTTGATGTCAGAAATCCAAAAGTTCAAGAGGAAAACTGATGAAGAAGAAAGAATTTAAAATCTCCAGACAAGGATCTGACAAAAACTGAGGTCACGCGAACATTCATCCTTGTTAGAGTCTCCTTAGGCTGTTATAATGGCTGTGTTCTGACAAAGAAAAAAAAAAAAAAAAGAAAAAAGAACTTGCAAAGAAAAAATATTTTTATGGGAAGTAATTAAGATACTGAATTAGCTGACAAATAATGGGATTACATTTGCAGAGCTGCACACATTTAAGACATTAATAGTCAAACTTCCCATTTTGGTGTGATTAAAAAAAAAAATCAGAGATAGAGATGACATTTTCCAATAGTCCCTGTGATGTCACAGAATAAGCTTCTGAGTTCTGCTATGGAGAAACCAAACTAGCTCATGAGTACATTAAGCTGATTTGTAGGTCAGTCCTCTGAGGAAGCAAGAAGCCTCTTAAAGAATTAACAGTGAGAAAAACAGTCTCAAGGAGATGTCTTTCATTTAGAGAATTCTATGATCATCCAAGAGATATACACAAAAATGCAGAAGATGCTACAGTCCTCATGACATTAAAGATGAAAAAAAATGAATTTCAGTAAGAAATGAAATAGTACAAAAAGCAACTACTCTTCATCTTAGCCATTGAAATGAGCTTCAGGAGATCAAGTTTATCTCCTTCTTAGAGAAGGCCAAGCAAATTCAGTTCATTTGCTAAGTGCTTGGATACTGTAGAGACCATATATAAATCTCAGCAGAACTTATCTAAGTCCACTGATGGAGATAGCAGAAAATACTGCAGCATTATCAGTGAACACATCACTCGCGAAGAAAAAAAAATAATCTCAGCTTGTTTGCTTTGCATCTGTTTTCAAAGACAGTAACATGGTATCACAGTTTCTAATTTCAAACCAACAAAATCTACTTTGCAGAAGTATTACAGGAAAATTTCAAAAGGCCTGAGAAAAATGATTCCAAGATGTGCTGACCTTCACATCACAGAGAATGGTCTTTTTTTTTTTCCCTTTGGTAGATAAATGCAATGAAGCTAGTAAGATTCGTCTCCTTTTTTCCATTGGCTAAATGATCCCATAATCTCCAAAACACACTGTCTACAGCTGGCTCTTAATTTTGAAAATTAAAGCACAGAGCTGGGAGATTAAATGATACCAACCTTTTCCTAACTAATACACAGTCCCTGTGCCAACAGCTATTTAGACATTTCTAGTTAGAAACCTTGTCATCAAAGATGTTAGACACTCGAGTGCAGACAACACTTACGGCACCTGTTAAACACAGGAGTTTCTGCCAATTTACAGGCGAGTTTGATGACTTCAAAGGAATAAACATCCAATACATCAAAAATTCCCTGGAAGGGCCACATACATCTGCTGTCGCTGGAAGCTCTTCTGCCACTATACCATTGCCCGTCCTTTGCAAACTTGGCCAAATTGGTACACTCTTTCAAACGGCACCAAACCAAAGAGTCTCTAGGTGGAAGAAACAAATCTCATGTACTAGGCACTCCTAGCAGGACACAATGAACATTCTTATTAAAACAGAAGTCTAGAAAAGCTTTGCGAGCATCCACAAACAGCAAAAAAAGTTTTTTATGGAGTTTCTTATGCCTTCAACAAGCACAGTCTGGAAGGTAAGCGTTGAAAATTGTTCTCCACAGGCAGAAAAATACATTATATCAAAGATGGGAAAAAAAATTAATGTCAAGTTAAAGGAGTCCAATACAGACTAGAACTATTTTATTAAAATCGGGAACAAAATCAGGCTGTGGGCTGTAGACCGGTATTAAAGCTCAGGAAAGTGCATACCATTCAGAAGGTCAGACAACTGCATCCTCACAGTCCGCACCCTTAAGCTGAGTTGTTACTGGTGGAGCACATGTTGGAAAGAAAGAGAACTAGGACTGTTAAATGACTTGTAGAACCAGTACACCGAGAAAAGATGGACAGAAATGTTTTTATTTTGCACAAGTAGAGAACAACATAAATGTCTTTTGATGCCTTTGAGCGAAGTTCCTTAAACCCCAAGGTACATCCAAGTGTGTTAATCAATGATAACTGAACACGCAATAATAAGACAAGTAAACAGACCTCCTAATAATGTTGCTGAAATAAATTAAAGGCAAATATTTCTGAACCATCAATAGTATTAGCAGATGCTCTTTTTTCAGTCTACTTTTAAAGCGATGTCATCGCCAACTAACTTAAAAAGATCACTTTTTTCTATAACTAGGTACCCTCTTCTAGACTCTCAACTGGAAAACAGGCAAACTGAATGGCTGCTCTTTGAAGGGAGCAGTAGATGTGTCTGCTCGTGCGGTACTGCCTAAAGATTGAGACAGCAAATCTTGCACAGACAGAACAGATAAGAGATCTGTCTGGCAGTTCACTGGAATTTCATTTGCTCTGCAGACAAAATAACAAGGTTGCTTGGAGGTAATCCAATAAACCGTTCCAACAATTATTAACAGAAAGGATTCAAGAAATGTGGAAAAACTGTTAGATTAAAAAAAAAAAAAAAAAAAAAAGAAAAAGAAGCAAGGTTGAAGGTTTCAAAATTCGTTCATTTTCAACACTTTCATTAAATGCCTGAATCCCCAGAACCTTGCTGACATTACTTAACCTTTAAAATGAAGGCTTATCATAAAACACACTCTCATAAAACACGAATAAGATCCAACGTTATCCTCAGTCGAGGAATATCAACATTAAGCACTTTAACTTCCACTCTTTCTCCAGGACCTAACCCCAGGCTCCTTCTCTTCTTCATTTTATTAAGTTTTGCTTCTGTTATGTTTCGCACTGGAATCAAGCCTGCTTTCCCCACACCAATATCAACAAAAACTCCAAATGGTGTTGCATTTTCAACTTTTCCAGTCAGGACAGTACCAACACTTAAGTCTTCAAAGCAGACTATGCTTCTCTTGAAGTCTGGTTTATCAAAATCTGTTATAGGAAACAAGAAACAAAAATAAGACACAGGAGAAAAAGACAGCATTATATTCTAAGAGGTTTCTTTCCAGCTGATTGTTTCTAATTGAGCAGTCATCCCAAGGTAGCTCTAAGGTCCCAAATACTTTGTTAAAATAAAGACCCACCTATGATAAACAACTGTTTTCTTGTACTTTATGAATCGCTTCAAAACACTACAATGAAAGGAGTAATAAGTGTAGTGAACTCTGTGGTACGAAGCTATCACAGGGGGATCAGAAGCGTGTAGTATATTAGATAGTGACTGAAAGATTCTTTAAATTTTCTTGCAGCTAGGGAGAAAAGACTTGAGGTGACTTACTTGAGCTACATAAATTACACATAAAATTCTACTCCTACACAAATTTGTACACAGGAAGATGAATACTCAGTCTCATCACATACTAAAGAGGAAAACCAACCACGCACTGTTCTTAAGCCTGCTCTTCATCTGTACCACGACATCACACAATATAGATAAAGTTTGCATTCTGCATTTAAGGGCACAGATAGATCTTTTAAACTCTCTTGTTACTTGCTTACCACTTTCTGATCCTGCAGTTGTCATCTCAACTTCCCTTTCAACCTTTTCCTACTGCTGTTTTACCTTTTCCAAGATATGAAAGGACTGAGATTTTCCACAGAGAGCATCACCAAACCAGGATTGCAACCATTTTCCTGTATTTGCTTTTGAGAAATAAAATAGAGCCTGAACAAGTTTATAGATAAAATGTACTGGAAATCAATCACTCTGTAACTTCACCAGGCTCTGGATGAAACCCGAATTGAGTACACAAGCTGGCAAATGCAGCAATAGGCTTCGAATGACACCAAATTTTCTACTGAAGGAACGTACCTAATTGCTCAAGTCCAAAATGGTTAATCCTTTTCTAACATTGTACTATGCAGTGGCACTTCAATGAAAAAAGCAACTAAACAGCCATTCAGGGCAACGAACACAAGAAGATTCAGAGGAATGATGGGAATCTTTTAAAATGTTTGCAAACCTGCATTTCCCCCTCTGCCCAATCCTGGCAGATTCGTTACAGTTACCTGATTAGCTGTTCGACTTTAATGTTAAAAAGACAATTTCTTGCCTTGCAAGACCTTGGCTAGAAAAAGATTTTTTAAATAATACGGTTAAAATATTCTATTTTCTCCCTTTCTCCATATAATTCTTTCCATTTTCCTTTGTACTAAAATCATTCAGGAAAAATAAACACCATAGAACTTCAATTAAATTTTAGAGAACACACAGGAAAGCTACTCTTTGCCTGTAATTCCCTAACGCCACTAATTCTCTACTGTTGGGAACAACAAGGGAATTCAATCTTTTTGGATCAAGGTAGAGTAAAAACCGTTCAATCTGCCTGAGCCCTATTAGATGTGATGCATTTCCTCACTGACAGTCACTAGCAGGGTTAGAAAGACAATGAGTCACAAATATACAAGGCTACTAGGCTGCCTACTCCAGCCAGGGTCGGTCTACAGTAATGCTGAAGGTATTGGATGAGCAGAATATGAATATTTCCACTGAAGATCCTCTTTTGCCTTTATATCTTCATATGTTAATAGTCTATCCTACTGTAATTTAGATGTGGACCACCAGAACAAATGGAGACACAGAAAATACACATTTTTCAAGACCACTACTGGGAAATATTTATAAACCTGCAAGGAAACTACTAATGAACCCCCCAAAGGGGGACAAACACTATTTTTTTTAAGCATAAGGTTATTATTTGTTATTACAAGCCTGCATCTTTACTGCCCACCTCTATCTCTCGCTGTTGAAAGAGAATCCAGCTGTAAGTTTCATTAAACAACAGCATCTCCAGATGTTTTACTTCATTGCTTACCTCATCCTTCTTCCCCTCCACCTCAAACTGTTCAGCACTACTGCAAAGGTTTAACCAAGGCAGGTCATGGGCCATGTGCTCCAATTACACTTGTCTCCAGGAACTAGTGCAATAAAAGAGCAGAACTACACACTACCACACTACTGTTCCATAGACCTTTGTTACTACTGTTTCAGCTTGGTTTCAGCATTCCCCTCCGTGTTGGAGAGCCAACACAGATTTAATCAGTATAGAGTCAACATATTGAAACTATTTCATTTGTTAACAGCCATACAACTCCCCTTCCTACAGCTGAAAATGCCATGATTTAAGACAGGATTCACACTCCTTACCTACCGAGCTGGAAAGAAACATCTGACTACGATATAGCCTTTACCTTGCCCGAGAAAAGAAATGGAGTGACATGGCCATGAAAATCTACTACTGCCTTTAGAAGACGAAACCGTGCTGTTTTAATACTGCTGCGCAGAACAATCAAACCGAGATTCCAACCTTCAAACGAAGGTTTACCTGTTCGGATATCAAAGCCCTCAGGCTGAGTCAGACCATCAATGATCAGCTGTAGTGTGTGCACCGTCGTATTTAGCCTTTTGGCTGCGCCTTCCAGTCCGTCCTTTTGAATGACTGCATTTACTTTTTGCTGCATATCCGATTTTCCTATGTCATTTGCGTTTCCTCCAATCAAAGATAAAAACCTGGGAAGTTCAAACAAAGATACAGAGAGAGATACTGTAGTGGGATCCAAACCTTTGCGATGTTTAGGGGTTTTAATTACTTTTGGATTGATGCATGAACCGAAATTCTGATAAAAAATACGAACAGTGAACAGTTTCCCAAGTGCATATCCTCTCAACTCATCACGGATCAGACACATACATGGAAAAAGTCTATCTGCATACATGTATTTCTTGGAATATATTACAAAACCAGAAGTAAAATTTCAAAATGTAAACCACTTCTCAGATTGATGATTTCATCTCATGCTAATACTGAATCTGATTATGACCGAAAGATGACTTTTACCATGAAAGTTCACTAGAAATAAGTGCGAGTTCTATAATACTGTCATTTTTATTGTCACACTCATTCAAATTAAAATGAACAACAATTTAGTTAAACAACAATGAATATTTAAAATATTAATTTAATATGAAGAATCTTTAACCAAATTTAAGAAAAAATGCTCATCTAAAATACTTCTATGAACTACATGATTAAGAACAATTAGTTATTCAGAAATTAAGAAATTATCAAGTCAAAGTAGTTACACAACACAAACACCCTTGTCCTTCCCTATTGTCACAAACATTGCAGATTGAGACAAATTTGGATTGGCATCTAAAAAGGCTGAAAAGAAATACTTTAAAGTAAGTATGTCTTGATTTTTGATCTTTTTTTTTAAATAAAAGAAAAAAAACAACACACACTTACTAAGGTTTTTAGTTCAGCAATGTTGACCCATATGCTGAGAAGCCCCGAGAATAGATGAGAAAAATTCACATGCAGACCGTACTCCTTATTATCAGTAGTGATGCCTTAGACAATGTTTGTTTATCACTGAATAAATGTCCTTATTTTACTGAAGGACTCAAAACCACAAAACAAGTCTTTGATGGATATAAACCAATGAAAATGAGGATGCAGCTCATAGAAGCTGAGCCGCATTGCGCTAAATAAAGCAATTTGTCCTTTTCTCAGTAGACACTTCAGTTATCTGTCCTGCTGCCCTGTTCTGCATCTCACCATGAATAAGCCTCTTCTACCCTGCTTTATCACGTTCCTTGTTGTTGGAGTGAGGCACACGGGTTTTTGTGTGTTCTCCACCGCAGCAGACAGGTAGAATTATTGCCCCTGTCCTCCTGAGTCTGAGTAAGCGTTCCTTCCAAATTCCTAAGAGAGATCCCTCCTTCCTGTCCTTATCCTACTTCCCAACAGGTGTAAACTCCAAGCCACAAAAGAAGCGCTGACCAGCGGGTTCATGCCCTGTGCTTGGGAGGGGTGGGAGACATTCCAGCTCCATAAGACAGCAAAAGCCCCCGGTATTCACCTCCCTTCCCCCCCCTCAAAAATACATGCTGTGCTTTCATCAAAACCTGAGGCTAGTTTTTTTTTTTTTTTTTTGGCAGAAGACGTGTTGGGTTTGGTTTTGTTTTTTGTTTGTTTGTTTTTTGTTTTATTGTTTTCTTTTTTTTTTAATCTGAGGAACCCAACTGACGTTATTGCAGGTGGTGAGTGATAAAAAGTTATATGCACTGAAATACAAAATTAAATTTCTTTTTGAGAAAATAGAAATTGAAGGAATAAAATGAAAGCAATACCCAAATTTCAGTAAAGCATAAAATTAAATCTCTGAGCACAAGGGCAGATCTTCACTCTAAAGCGTCCACTAATTTCACCAAAAGGAGGACATCCATCAAAATTGGCTATCAGGACATCCACTTTTCGTACTGAATTCAAATGCAAGCATGACGATTTAAGTATACTGTTAGCTCAAATGCATATATTTGCATTTAATAGTGATAGACACAATTTTCACATTAATTTTCTTAAGGCATACAGATATTTCATGTGGCAATGTATGTAAAGAATAAAAGTTAATAAAGATTCAGTGGATGATACTGTTTTCAGGATTTACTGAATTTTACTTTGATTGCATTTCAACTTTTGACATTACTTTTTGAAGTAGTTTGAGATGGTTTGGAAACAAAGTAAATAGCAAAATTCTTTATAATACTAAATACAAATTTTTATTTTCCATAACCTAACAACAAAACGCTACCACTCAAATATTTTGTCTAATAAGAGCCTATATACGAAAAAACATCAAACCTTCTATGACACCATCTTCTGTGGGTCTCAAAAGAGTACTAAAAGTGGTTGCAACGATAATACAGAAAATGCGCGTAGGTCCAGGTGGAGTCTCTTCACTAAACTACTGGGGGCCACTGGCTGGTAACACTGATGGATGGACAATGCCCCCCCAGAGCACTAGTGACAGGCGGCAGCTGCCCCAGCTTTGACTGACGTGCCAGATGTAACCGGCAAACCCGACCAGCCTCATGACTCAACCTTCTAAATAATGTATGCTTTACCGCCCGCCCCTATAAACAAGTTTGCTGACATTCACGGACTTGGCTTTATTTCACTTCAAATGGAAATTCTGCTCGAGTACCTCCAAGTAACATTTTTTCACCATTAGGATTTCGCAGAAGCGTATTTCATTTTGTAAATAGGTAACAGGGTGGGTTTCGCTGCTAGTAAGTACAACCACATGGAACAGCCACTCATGCATTAAAAGAAAAGAAAAGAAAAAAAAAAAGCCTGTTATGTACAAAACTGTCGGCCGTGTGGATAATGCAATCAGAATGCCCGGTGCTCCGTGCAGGCTGCTGGAAAGAAAGCCAGCCCGAAACGGGACACAACCCAGGTGCCTGCGCCCTCAATTACTATTCACGAAAATTATTTCGCCCCCTTTCCTCTGCCTCCCCCACCCTCCGGAAATACCAACGAAAGTATTTATCTGATATTAAAAAGGATTCCTCATCTAGACACGGGTGGTAGGTTTGGGCCCTAGTTATCAGTTACAGTTGTTTAAATAACTTATTAACATGGTTACTGCTCAGAATAAAATTTTGGCTCCACCCGAAGATGATGCTTAAACATGTGCTCAAGTCTAAGTACACGAGAAGTCCCACTGACCTCAGCAGAATTACTGCTGTTATAAAAAAATCAGGCATTTGGCTAAGAATATTTCAGAATTATTACATATATTAGAGGCAGAACAGAGCACTGTAACAAGGCCCAGCATGCACATACACACCAAAGAAATAATCTTTAACAGAAACAATATATTTCTATTTTGGAAATTATCACCTTTTCGGGTTAGGTTTTGGTAAAACTTATGTGTTAAAATATTTCCAAACAAAAACAATTTCTTAGTAGTTATAGATGCAGTTATAGTTATAGTCTAGTTACAGATTTAGTTATATATTTAATGTATCCTTTTCACTCACATGAACATAGCCTGAGGGCACTTAGAATAAAAAAAAAAAAAAATCAATATAAAGCACAAATCTCTGACTGAACAGTGGCACATTATATTGATCATTTCTATTTTTAAATGTCATTGCTAAGAACAAAGTTAAACGTCTCCTTATTAAAAAAAGCAACCCAACAACTTCCTTCAAGAGTTATTTCAAGGTCAGAAAAATAAAAAGGATGTAGCTGGTAATAAGGCTGGGATGTGGCTACGGGGAGAAAAAGAGGTTTCCCTTCATTTACATATTTTGATCTTTGAAATGTTAAACTATCTCACCACAATTTTTGAAATATCTCACCTACCCAATTAGTAAATGCCAGTTCCAGCTGCACAACACAGGAACATGAATGATCTTTGCAAAAATGAAAGCCCTTCAAGTATTTTCCTGGCTACGTATGCGAACTAAATAACATGTTGCAGTAGTTCAACTGTTACGTTTACCTACTGAAAGACAAAACCTAAAGAAAAGTTAACAGAAATGGAAATGGGAAAGACGAGATGTTTTTTTTGTGAAGTGAGGTCATTCTCATGAGATATACTATCCTTATTTCCTCAAATGTTGAGCGTCTGAGCGAACGGCAAACTTTCTGTTCAAGGCACACCAACTCAGATAAAAGCTGCCAGAGTCTTAGGAGAGTCTTTCAGCACAGAGTGAGATTTAGCTGGTTTAGAGACTGAGCTTTATGATCTTGAGATTTAGAGGACGCTCGGAAACCTCTGAAAGCACCTTAGTTTTAAAAGCAACCTTTGCAGTCTTACAGGACCTGCAGAGAATGGTCATGGCTAAATCACCGATGTTTTTATTTAATACATAATTTCATCCATCTTACCCAGATAAAGAAAGAAAAGTAGCATAAATGTAACAAATAAGCACATCATGTTCACTTAACATACACATCTGCTCAAAATTATAGCACAGCCCTTGCACTGCATAAAAGACAATGCAAATTTCAGTGGAATGCAAAAAACGGTCAGAAAAGAATAAAGATACTACCAAGGGAAGCCTTCAGTAAATTTTTAAGAAGTTACTTTAAACCCCCCAAAAAGCTTCTTACAATGTGCAGGAGTTCTAAAGCTTTGCAAGGGTTTTAGTCACAGTCATTTCTGTTTTATGTAATCATTTCCAGCAACACGACTTAAGAGCTGGGAGTACTGGATTCATTACATTAAAGCAACATGATACGCCATTACATCTTGTCACAGTGCACACACGAATTAATGGTAATGCAACATAATCACTCTGAAAACAAAACAACTTTGCATTAGCGTGTGCTTTGTTAGGCAAAATGTATGTTCATGACAGTAGCAAACTTAAATTACGCAGACATTTATTTATGTTTTAGTAACATTTTGAAATGCAAAAGCAGTATTTGTATAACGCAGATGTTGACTGTTCTTGTTCTCACTAGCGATACGGATCCTCAATTTTTGACTACTGATGCAGATTATATATCTAACAATATTTGTACATTACTCCGCAATTAGTTGCTGGACACAGAAAGTTAAAGTTTCAAATATATTGCCAACTACTTACGTGATTTAGCCAGATACGAACATTTAACCAGTAAGTTTTTCCTCAAAGGCATATATTATTAATATTATAGACTACATGCAGAAGACCGGAAAACGCTCAGATAGTTTATGACGTTTTGGACATATACATCTAAGGAACAATGAGTTTCTAAATGAGAAAAGCAATTCAGAGGTGGTTACGTTGCAGCACAGCCCCTTTGCTACCATACCACTAGGCATGCTGTTGTTAGCTGTTTTCATGACTACCGATATATCACACAGCTGAAGTGTAACCTGAGATACAAAATAGTGAAACATGATTAGTTATCCACAAAGAATTAGTACTACAGCTGAAGATCATTACATAAAAAAGTTCAACTTTTTTTCTTCATAATTTTTTTTTTTTTTAAATGCAACCAGTACGAAGTTACTTAAGTTTCAAAATTTTCAACAAATGAAAAAATACCACTTGATTTATGGGTCTACTATTTATAATGTAACTAGAGGATAGTTCTTTGTTTTTTCCGAGTTCTTCTAATCGTTCCTGTTAACTGTATATTTTACATCACATAGAAGTTTTTACATGTGTTTATCAGATGGCAATTAGCAGTGAAAGCCTTTTCTGCTCTTCTATTTATTGACAAGATAACTTTCAAAAGTATGTCCTCTAAAAATCCAGCTACTAATTGCCAGACCTGAGAACGATCTGGCTTTCTAAAGTGATGAATATGAACTATTATTTGATTTAATGGTCCTAATTCTGCAAGTGGTCATTTCCTATTAGAAATAGTCATAAGGATTCATTAATTTACCAAGCTTAACTTTTTTTCGGCTTTTAAAAAAGAAACTAGAGACTTCAGTAAAAAGCCTTTTGCACATTAAATAGCTTGAATACACACACATGCACGTACACACAAGTGCAATCTTATCGAAGTGGACAAAAGATGTTTCTGATGGACTTTGCAGTGAATTTAAGGAAAGGCATCCTACAACAGTGAAAACTCCTATCCTCTGTGAAATATTCACGTGCAGAGCGCATTATTAAATAGAACGCAGCATTTTTGTCTGCACCGCTCAGACACCGTACCAAGCAACCGATCTATTGCCTCCCTGATTTCCGTTCCCCTGAAGCACGGCCTCAGTTGCTCAGTGACAACGAGGGGATGGGGACAGAAGGCAGGCAGCCTGGCAGAGCGCTGGAAATGCCGTCAAAGGACAAGCGTGCGCTTGCATTAAGGGCAGGAGAGGAAGATCCCTTGCTTTGGGTGGTCTCTCCCTAATCAAGTTTTCCTTCTCCGTTTTCCTGTGTGTCAGTACTTGCCTTCAAAGCTAGCAAGCGCAGCTACTCCTTGCAGCTTTTCAGCAAAGCAGCTGAGGTACCGCTCATCAGCTGCTATATCCACCTGCGTAAGAGAGTGACCGAAACACCAGAAATATCTGAAGCGATCGATCCATCCACAATGAAATATAAAACGTTATCAACACGATGCTCATTACAGCAAAGGATTTAACTCCAAATGTTTTACTTTGGTGAAGACCAGACAGACGAACGGCTGCTGCGTTGAATCCTCTGGGGTTTTTGCAGTCCTCCTGGGGATATCAAGCAGCATTATCAAAACACAGCGGAGAGCGAGACGTGAATCTTCCCTGCAAGTCACTGCTCAGTATGTCAAAAACTTCTCTTAAGGCATAACCAACCACAGCGGGCAGTACTGTCCTCTACCAGGCAAGGTCCTAAACTTGGGTAGTTACCCAGCGAACGTCCCCCACCCCGCATTATGCTAAATCACAACTTTACATCTTTTATAAATATGGGTCAGTCAGACTGAAATACGACCTGTCTGCCAGATGCTGCAATTTGTGAGCAGCAAATACACATTTTCAGTGCCGACCTTTAGCGAAAAGCATTTTTATGAGATTTAAATAAAAATCGCTAAATGTTAAGATTCAGTCATACGAAACCAACTGCACCCAACAGACTGATACAACAAAGAAAAAACATTGCATTTTCTTTCCAGCATTTTGGTTTATAAGCATAACCTGGTTATAACTTCTTGGGACTTCCTAAATGTTTCCTCAGTTTTCCTAGCAGTTCTTTTACAATATGTACCAAGAAATTGGATATGCACTACATGTTGTATTAATTGTACGTAGAAGATTCTGCCACTATAAACTGGTTTTCACATACAGACTTTTCAGAAAGAAAGCTCTACTTTGCAGGAAAATATGCTGCCTGCAAAGGTTTTTGGTTTGGCTTTTTTGTGTGTTTTTTTTTTTTTTTTTTTTTTTTTTAAACTTTTAGGAAATTTTGATTCAGGATATTTAGAGATATTCATAAGCTTGATCACTTCACATGACAAAGCCAAGCTCTGACAGCGTGGAAACGACAAACAAAAATGTTTTGGTTATCTGCAAAGTGTGTTAAATCACCAGTAGCATGTTTTCCAATGATTTTACAGAAATTGTACAGATTTTCAGTTGAGATGTTTAAATGACATAAATCAATCATACCAGCACCAGTTGTGCCACTGTAGTAAAGATTACATCAGTGTTTCCATTATAAAAACCCTGTTTTTCAGGGGTTTCTAACTCAGCCATAAAAATTGGCTCCAGCCTAAAGCTTGGCAACCAAAGTTACCACTTGGGAGCAATTCTTTTAACCAATTCTTTTTTAAATGGATTGGCCTTTCAAGCTACAAAATAGTTCAGAAAAAGAAAATTAGTGGTTTCAAGTTTTGGTGAACTTCTATCCCTCAAAAACATTGTTTTAAAAACTGATAATTTTGTACGTCATAAATCTGTAATGTGGACTGCTGCTTTTGGGTAATTTGGATAGAAGCAGTGGATGAAAATCACCAGCTTATTTTGTTTAAAAATATATGTGACTTCCCATGAAAACTTTTAATCCAATCAAATTTTCACAAATGATTTTCTCATGGCAAGATGTGGTAGACATTGCATGAGGAAGCCTTTATGACTCACTTATGCAGCATCTAATCCATTCCCTTTAATTTCTGTGGTAAGAGGTATGTAATACTGTATTTTGACGCCTTGAATCAAATCTGCCCATCTTCAAGACAACAATTCCTCTTTGCTAACACAGATCCACCTGTGAGCTTGACATGGTCTCTGACAAAGTTCTGTGTAAGCACAGTAAAAGAAGAAAGAAATCCTTTGAAAGCAGCAAAAAAACAGAACTCCTTTAAAATGTAATTTGTTTAAATATATATGTATTAAATATTGATTCTAACCCACTTCTAACAGTCTCACCTTTTCTCATGCACATTAATTTAAATGATAAGGATTATCAATTATGCTTTAAAACTCATTTAGTTCTAAGATGTTAACAAGTCCTTCGGATGTCGGTTGGTTTCAGTAGACACCGCAAATCAACAACACGAACATGATTTGATCTTCAGACTCTCAGAAGCTTTCTCATGAACATAGGCTCAGCAAAAGGGAATTACAAGCCTGGTCCCATCCACTGCCTATCAACGTCAGCAAAACTCATCAACAGCCCCAATAAGCTTTGGGCTGAATCCTCCATGCCGTCTGAGTTCCCAGCAGAATTTTTTCTTAATTCATATTTAGGCAGCAAATTGGTTTGGAAAGCTATTTCCATAAGTTTCAAGAAGCTTAACAGCTCATACGCTTTTTTTGAAAAGTAATTTTAAATATATAACCATTGCTAAATTATAGCATTAGTTGCTTGAGGAGAGAATGTCTGGTTTATATTTAGCCCTTATGTCATCAGTGTCAATTTTTAATACCACACTTCTTGGCTTTTGTCAGTTTGCTGCAGAGCTGTGTTTTCTTTCTTTCAAAAAGCTATTTGCAATGAAAACAACATTAGAGATATTTGTTCCCTTCCCCACACCATTTTCGTGATACCAAGCTAGTGCACGTTAATACAATCTATACCGTAAAAGTTACCACCTTCATATTTAACAAACTTTCAAGGAAACTATCTTCTGACTGCAAGAAAAAGAAAAATACTGTTGAACAGATACTCATAAATGTAAGAAGTAAGGCAACAGAGAAAAAGCCCAAAGAAAACAGAAAAGGCTGATTCAGTCAGTTACAGAGACAGATACTACGCATATTAGTTTTGGTGTTCCATTAGCAAATATTGTTGTTATGCTTTTATATTTGCTTTGATATCAACTGATATGCTTTTGCATAAAAAAAACCCTGTATGGTACAATATCTACAACACCCATTTAGATCTAAATACTTCACCTGAAGATTCAGTCTAGGAAGGCAAAATGTTTGGTGAGAAACAGAGAACAGACAATGGCACAGCTGGAAACTTACTTTAAAGTAATTACATTAGCCAAAGAGAAATGACGTGATAGATAGCACTGCTCTGTAGCCACATCATATTTCTGCTATGACTTTACAGCTTTTGAAACCCAATGAGTTTGACCCTAAGCGCATTGTAGGAATCTCCAAGGTACATTCTAAACCGTGTTGGCTGTGCAATAGGTGGCAGCCTTCTCTCCGAGTCACGCAGAAGCCCGTGACACGAACCACTGTCTTTTGGTTGAGATATAAAACTCGTGCTTATTAATATTCTGATTTTTTTTTTTTTTTTTTTAAATAATGCTAGTCCTGGGTTCCCGGCCAAATTCCAAATCACAATTATATAATTTGGGATACCTACTAAAATTGTCTCCAGAATTTCAACTGTATGTGAATATCTGAGCTACCTTATGCAGAAATAATCCTACTCATCACTTCAGATATAGAAGTAATCTGTGCTGCTCTGGAAACAAAGTCACAACTCTCTATTTTCTGATCAACCTTTGTAATGGTATCTTACGTAGATAAATTCCTGTAGTATTCCATCATTAACTGGCTATACTTCTCCGCTCCCTGAAGCAATTTTTCTACATCAGTCTAAGTGAAGCTGGTAACACTGTGAACACTTTTACCAATTATTTTATTAGTGTACTAGGGCTGGAAAGCTTAACGGCCTGTTCACCAAATCCTGACTACTTGATATTTAAATTGAATGAAATAATTTATTGAAAATCAACATTAATTTTGAATAACCTTTTTTTTTTTTTTAAGTATTAACTCACTCTGAATAATCTCCAGCAGGGGTGATCAAGCCTCCCTATCCGCTACCTACGAAATGTAAAATCAGTAAGATAGGACCTTGCCTGATTTTTTCTACAGCTCTGCACAGGGCAGAGAACTAGGAACAAATGCGGATGCATAAGAAAAACAGGGAAACGGTCATGGAAACGGAGAAACCAAAGTTACCTACACACTGCACAAAGAGCACGGACTCTAGCAGGGAATTGCATGGCGGCCCTAGAATCGGGCACAAAGAAGAACGAACTGTGGGAGGAAGAGGATGGAAACAAAAGTGCACTGCAAGTCTAGCAGAAGCAAAGCACGCAGAACTATGCATGGGAAGCTGTATATGCGATTAACTCCATCAGAGAGAAAACAGAGCACACACTGTAGGGGAGGTGTCCTAAAAGTGCAAGGTCCCGTAGGACTTTTTTAGATAAGAAACTCGAGTTTCATGAATTCAAAAATTCAGCATATCTTTCTGAGGCTCAAAGATGACTTTGTTGTTTATAAAACAGGAAGCACAATTCTCTTTCTCCAGGAGTAATACTCTCAGAGTTAATTAGAATCCTAAAGTGTCTAGCTACTGCTGAAATCAGCTCCAGCACATTTTAAGAAAAGAACTTGTTCACCGCAAATCACTTCAATCTTGCAATATCAGAAATTAATTTGAAAGGCTCATAATAATGACACATGCTCACATATGTCTGTGCACTTGTATGCACACTCAAACACGCAAATAAACAAATTCTGGTGGTCAAAATTCACTAAGCAGGAAGTTTGCTTGGCGCATGCTGAGCATAAGCAACAATGTCAAAACAGTTCTCAATGATGCAGAGGTATTAAACTACCACTGACTGAACATTTGCGTGGTATTTCAATTAGATTTTTTTTTAAGAACAAATAAAATTATTTTTTAGTCGTGGCCTTTTTACATGATACATGGAGGCAAAGTAGAAGAAAAAAAAGAATCGGTTTTTAAACATTTCTAGAACAAATGACTTGTCTCCCCACTTTGTGAACTGAAAGTCCAAACTGAAAGCGATGTGTGGCATCAAGAGAGTTGGCAAACAGAAGAAAATTGAGAAAACTGGCCTCAATGAGGGGCAAAGCAATGATATGAAGACAGGGTCATGGGAGGAAAGCCTGGCAAAGTTTTGAAAATTCACCGATTTCCTCACTGAAAAACAACGTGAAAACTAAAAGAAAAACCAAAACAAAATAATAAAACTAAGAACTTTCATGCACTTAAAAGGCAAAACACACCAACTGAAACCCTTCACTTGTAAAGAACTTCTGAAGCATACCATTTTCTTGAAGGAATGGGAGAAAGCATCAAATTAATATAAGTATTCCTGTCTCAAAAGGCTGAGCAGGCTGTTTTCAGAAAAATCAGTACTTTCATTTTAAAAACTGATAGCATCAGCGGTTCAAAAGCTTTCCCACTGCTTACCTCATTGCAATGTTGTAAGACTCTGGGTGAATACAAGTTTGGTCCAAAGGATTGGGCTGTCGCGAGGCACATGGTGGTGGTTTGCTCTTCTTTTTACCCTGTGCACCTGCTTTAGTCAAAAGTGCACGACTTCCAAGTTCAGTTTTCTTACTACTGTCAGAAAGCAAAAATGGGCATGTCATTCTTAATGAAAAAGATCCTACCCCACTGCCCACACATGAAAAACACAATCAGATTTTTATATAATGTTCATTCTTTAAAAGAAAACCACACAAAACCAAACGTACAAACCCCCTAAAAGGTCGTTGTGGGTGACTCTTAACAATACAATTATAGCATAAAAATATAACATATCAATGTAGGCATAGATTATTTTAAAATAGAAACAAACGTTGGGAAGGGATTCTGTGCTCCATCAAAATTTCTTCATGATGACAAGACCATGAAGAAAACACTACACAACCTACTGTATTGTTTGTAATCTGGATAGCATATTCTGTGTGTAAAATGGGGACATTCACCTAGTCGATAATGATCTTGTGAAGATACTTTCATACTTAACTAGCAGTTAATAGCCTGCATTACTTTATATTTGAAAAATGTATAAACAAAATTCCCTATTCATACTATCTTTCAGTAAGCAAATTGCATCTCAAGCACATGTACAGAACAAGAAAAGTATGTGAATACTTAAACATCAGAACTCCTTAAACCACATTTATTGACTTAAATTTCTGAAGAATTCTGCTCAAACATAGGACAGGACAAAATATGAAAAATTTCAAATCAAAAGAACTTGGCTGGACAATGAAAAGGCTCCAAAGCCTCAGAGAGATCCATGGACAGATTGCCTACATTGGTAGGAGGACTTTACAGAAGAGAGGAGAGAAAGAGATCTATCTTCGTGTGTATAGCATATTTACAACTGGCACAGTTCTTCCCTTAAAGTTTCCCTTAAGTAAGAAAACGCTCAGGATACAGGAAAGGCTTGAAATGACTCCTACTGGCAAAGGAAACAAAAACAAAAAAAAGAGGCAAGAAAGGAGCCTAAATCACAAGTCCTTCCTGCTTTCGCAGGGCAAAAGGGAATGCACTGAAGGAACCTGGAACTAGCACTCACACTTTGGGCTCTACCTATGCATGGACCATCAGCAGAAATGCAGACATAACCTTCTGTTTCCATATAAATTTTTAAAATAATCAATATTTGTTAACCTCCAAATACAAAGCACAAACCCTAATTTGCACAGCACTCTATAGCCATCAACGTGATCAGAGAGGACAAAAGTGAAACCTTCTCAAAGTCCATTTAAAAAATGTTTGGTTTTGCCACCCGGGCCCACAAGAAATGTTGAGGAGGCAATGGTGTTAGAGCTTTATTTTGGCCTCAAACTCCAACGTTATATCAGATTTCTCAGGTTATACAGTGTTCTCAAGTTTCATGGAATCTGACTAACATCAGAAGCATGCTCCAGCAAGGGCAAAAAACAACACATGTTCTTAAAACATTTCACCAGTGAACTTTTGGAAAGAAACAAAATGGCATCAGCCTTTTCTTCCTGTGTTGTATTGCAGCATTCACTAGAACAGAGCTGTACAACCGAAGACCTCTCGATCACCTACAGCCTTGAAAGCAATTTCTTTGGTCTTCTGGCGCTTACAGTGTTCACCATTTGGCCTGCAACACATACCTCCCTGCCAGATGGGCAACCAATCTGTATACCTTCCACCTGGGCAGTAAGCCAGTCCTAATGTGCCTACCTCCTGCCTGGAAGTTACGTGTGTGCTGTTTGGCCAGCAGCATCTGGGAACACAGTATTGCTTCTGAGCATTGGGTTGGCTAAAAAATAGCATGCGCTTCCCAGGAAAATATTTTTTGAGAAGAGTCAGCGGCAAGAAGGTGGGGATGGTGCTACCACCGTGCCCTTTCTTAGTTCTTTATGTTGGAAGAAGAAATGGGAAAGACAGGAGAAGAGACTTTGCCCTAGAAAGGGCACTTTCAGTTGTGGAGAGGAAGGATTTCAGGTGAAGAGCAGAAGCACAATGAATGGTTGCAAGAGGGAAAGGCTTGGTACAGATACAGAGAATGAAATGGCAGGGAAAAGGATGACCCAGTGTCGATAAACTGGAGTTGGGAAAGGGCCTCTTCACACTTGAGATACAAGGCAGTCACATCACACTTGCTAGGCACAGGGGTATAACACAGACAGAGCTTGGTCCAGGCAGCTTATTCAACTTTATCTCTCTAGGTAATGAAATTGAAACTCTCCGAAAATCCACTCTAATTTACTACCATTACGTTCTGCAGAGTAATCTTTACCACATTAAAATGAATTTACAAATCTCTACATTATGCCTGAAACACAAGACTCTAAGGTTTTAATATCTCAGATCACAACACTGCTACGTGCCAGATTTCTTCTACCGATTCAGTGGTAGAATTTTTAATTACACTTACATACTTATAGAAATCCCGACTTAGAGTACTCGGCTAATAAAACATGATTATTCAGCAGAAGATCTAAGTTCAACTACTGACTTCAAGAAGTTTACTTGCTAAGATAGCATCTCTCAGAGGGAAAAGGCCTAGGATTCCTCGAATCTCAAGCCTGAATACAAAACGGGAAGGGAAGAAGTCTTCTCATAATATTTTGGATAATCTAGTCAAGATAGACAACGTCTCTATTACCTGCAGAAGGTCTTTATATATTCTTGATTGAATCTGATGAAGCCAGCACACTGTTGGAAGGATTTGGGACCCAGACCTTTAACTTCCTTGAGCTGTTCTCGGTTTATAAATGGTCCATTCTTCTCTCGCCATTCAATTATATTTTTAGCCCTGTTAGCATTCAGCCCTGCAATGTGTCTAAGAGAAAAGTTTACAGAATACATTTATCACCATTGAACAGTCATTAATACAAGTCCATCCATTACCAGGGTACACATCGCTGCAGAAAATCTGGTTTACAAAACTTAAAAACAGCCAAGAAATTTACAAATATACTCCCTGCCTACAGGCATTCTCTGAAAAAGGACCCCTTCTCTTAGTTCTGTGGAAGGAATGCACTCAAGCCAACAAAACTTGGTACAGCAATACGCTTCTGCACATACCTAACTAGTAAGCCAGGGACGTGTAATTTATGACCTGTTGGCTATTTCTGTAATGCCAACTTAATTTGTCATGTCTTATGGCCTGCCCCCAGCTGCCCTCTTCAGGAAACGCCGTGGAAGGAGGGTTCGGGACAGATAAATTGTTCCTGTGAGAACAGTCCCCTCTCAGCTCTTCTCTTCCAATGGTACCGCCAACACCTTGCCCCGACGTGAAGGGCTGATGTCTGCTGTCCAGAAGGAGAGTGGCTGGGAGCAGCTTGCCTTCCTCGCGCAGTTTAACAGATCCACACAGCTTGTTCCTTTTCTCTCAGCTGCTCTTGAGATAAAAGAGCAGCTGGGAACAGGCTGCACGAGTTGTTCTGAGGGCAGCTCGGATCTGGCAAAGAACTCACCTGCGAAGTGCAACCGCAGTTAGCCAAATTCCTTCAGGAAGCAGCGGGTTTGCTGCGCATTTTCTGTACGTACATGCGAGTACAACTTTCTGTGTATGGAGTACGTTAATCATAGAAAGAGGGAAAAGAGCTGTGGTGGGCAGTTATTCCTGGCACTAGAGAAGGAAATGTCACCAATCTGGCTCTATATATCAGATGCCATTGCTTTAAGTCAACGGCAGCAGAGACCTGTTTGTGGAACGGCACGGGCTGATTCTAGAAAAACACTACCAGCAAACCTGGCAGGAATAGTAAAAAAAAAAAAATCAGGGGAAGAAAAAAAAAAATAAATCTTTCCATTATGCTCATCCTCAAGCAAAAGTTAAAAAAATAATACAAAGTTGGTTAAACCTTAGAATTACATTGGAGAGACACACCTTTAACCACAGACAAAATATTGATCATTAGGAATGGAATTTTCTCAAGAAATTTCTTAGAAACATTATGAAATCCAGCTTATTTACACTGACAAAGGAACATGACAACGAGTTCACAGAAATTTCCACTGATGATCTCAAGTCTTTCAAGTGCGATACTTGGCAGTAATGCAAGTAGCATTGTCACCCCTTCCACATCTCGTATGTGTCAACAGTGTGTTTGATGCATCAGAAAGCAGGACCAGAAAGCCCTGCTCACGGTATATTCTAGCCAGGGCGACAATTTCATACACTGTACAACTGAGGGAAATTAAGACTGCGTCTACACAGAATAGCAGAATTGAACTGCCGAGGATCAAGTTAGATCCAGAACTTGACGCAGCGTGTGCACACAAGCACCATAAGCCAGGTTAATTTGACCAAAGTATTTAGCCAACGTGGTTACCGCCTATCACCACGACTGGACGGTGTCACCCCACGTTCACCATTCTGTGGAGACACAGCAGCACCTCTGCCTGGTGCGCTCTCCTGAACCGCTGTACCCTGCACAAGTCCGACAGTGCTCACCCACTGCACTTGCTCAGGCAGGGGTTTATTCATGAATGAAAGCTGGTCAGCCCCATTTACCAATATATTCTACTTACTTTCTTACTAATAGCTGATCTAAGTCTGAAAGAAGGTAAGACAGAAGGTAAATCAGGAGTCAGGCTAAGAATTAGATACCCACAGAGAAAAAGAATATGGAAGACAAAGTGGAAAAGCAAAAAGAATAGACAGAGACCCTCTTCAAAGTATGGAAAGATGTTTTCAGGAATGAAAATAAAGGGCTAAAAAAAGAAAAATTAAAGAGAGCTAGCAAAAATACATTTTTCCTAACTTTGATACCTAATATAATTTTCACTACCTAGCTTATGGACATTCTTTTTCTTCCCCTCCTACTACAGAGGATGACAGCAACACTTTGCTCTTCTGAGAGGCTGCTCAGCTAAATGACTTTCAATTCTACACACTCGAAGAAGAGAATCAGCTTTTAATTTCTAACCAAGAGAAATAAAATCCAGAACATTTTCCAAGTAAATATGGCATAATTACCTAAAAAAAAAACCCAACCAAACAGTAAAAAGGGATAAATTTTTCAGCAGTTTCCTCTTAAATCTTTCCTTTTCTCCTTTCCTCACCCAACTTTTACAACCTGTTCCACTTAGCAGTACCTATAAAAATACCTTCTAAGAGACAGAAAGTACATTTGAAAATCCCTTTCTCAGTGTAAAAAAAACCCCAAATTAGTTACATCAAGTTTTTCTAAAATTGCAGTGTTGATTCAAAAGTTTTAAATATCTCGTTTTCTCCGAAGAATAGTTTTACCCTGGAGAATCACACATACCCTTAAAAACTGACTCTTAATGATACAGTGAAATACTGTCTTAATGTGTCATTTTCATGTAATTGGAAGTTTAACACAAGAGCCATTTGCTCCAGCTGAGCTTGAGTCAGATGTCAGACTAAACAGAGACTCTGTGATCCGGAGCCATGTAATTACTGGAATAGGAAAATGTTTGACTCACCTTAATAGTATTTCTGAGCAGATGTTAATATCAACTCCTACAAAGCTGACACACTCTTCAACCACACTGTCCAGAGTTGCTTTGAGCAAAGTCTGTGATACATCATGCTGAGAAACGAAAACGGAGATATCAGGTTACTGAAATATCGAAGCATACATAAATAAGAACTGCAAACAATACGAACATTAATTAAATAGTTGCTGGAACTTATCAATATCTTCTGCGAGGGTACCAGTTAAAACTGTAAATTGTAGAACATATTTTTAAAAGGTCTCCAGTATCTCTTTGCAACATCTTTGTCATGATACAAATCCCTAGAATAAGACAATCTTCACATTACTGTATTTTTTTTGTTTAATGATTATTTCCCTGCATCATGTAAAACCAAAAATATATTAAACCGTGATGACTCAAAAGGAGCAACGCTTCTGTTCATCCACTGTCTTGTCTTTAATCTGGCATTTATTTACCTATAATACCATTTTATTAAAAATAAGATAATATTTTTAAAATAAGGTGTTTAGAGAAAAAGCTCACAAATGTTGTACTTTTGCACCTGCACACACAAGTGTTTGTAAAATTGTCCTATTTATAAGCATCACACTACAGTACAGTTATTATTTACCAAAAGAACAAGTCAGGTATTGTATGAGGGTGGGCAATACATAAGGTACAGATCAGCCCCGCAGCAACAAAATGTTTCAGATTTTGAACAGATATTTCTGGGAAGATTGGCAGGTCCTTGACCGAAGCACCACTAATGGAAATTCTTCCAGTTTTCCAGTATTGTTCATAGTGTTTCTCTTTTTTTTTTTTTTTTTTCTCCTCCTAAAAGAAAATCAGTCACACTTGTCAAAGATAAAAGTTCTGAAGCTCTAAGATTTCTCTTCCTCCACAACATAGGCGTACCTCAATCTATAACTGTGAGTTCCCCACACAAGCCCATCAGTGCTTAGAAGTCTGACCTGGAGGGAGAAGCCTCGCTAAATGCGGGAGCTAATTCAATCACCATGTTGGCTTAGCTTCGGGGCTCTCATACGTCACTCATATAAATCTGGGTTGATCTGTTGTGGTTTTGAGATGCATTCATTTAGGACATCAAGCTGGATCCAAGCCACGACACCAAACATTTCATCCACTACTTTGTTTTACCTTCTAAGCCATTCAGATCTTTTAAAGATTTCACAGTTCAGTTTAACATGCTAACAGCATCGATCCCAATCAACTAATATTGGCAGTTCATCAAGGAGTGGTTAATAACTGAAACAATCGTAAAACCGATGGCAATGTATTTCACAGCCACCTCATTTCAGGTAATGGTGATGTGATATATTTTCATGATGCAATACATAATATAGCTACGTACAAACAGGAACTGCAAATTTCACCAATATTACTCCTCCTATATGAAGTTCGCATGGAAAAAAGCCATGTATGTGTATAAGTACTGGCATCTGCACATAGTCTTGGCCTCACAACCACAAAGCTTCCCTGTACGGTTGCTACTTACTAACGTGTTGCGACTACAACACAATGGCTTCTTTTCTGAATAAAGAGATATAAACAAAAAAACCCCCACACCCTAACAAGAAGTCTTATGTTTCTATTTTTCTGACTTACTGAAGATACAGCTTCTTTTGGTGAGGATGTTCTATATATTCCCTTCTCCTCCTGCCATCAGCGGGGTAACGTACTAGAGCTAGGGGCTTCCAGCTCACACGCACACTCGTGCGAGGGTGCATTTATATAACGTAGTACAAGAACCAGAATAAAATTGTTCAGAAACAACATTCACGTTTTCTCCTCTTTGCCAAGTACAGCTGCCGAATACTGGGCTAGATCTTCCATGAGGAACCACAAATTAAAAATTTAATAAGATAAAGATACTAATTTAACAATTTTTTTTCACTACAGTGCAGGAAGGCAAAAGGAGAAAAAAAAGACATAGTACTCAAAATTTCCTTCTGCTTTTAGGAAAGGCT
This sequence comes from Vanellus vanellus, assembly GCF_965231255.1. Classification (NCBI taxonomy): domain Eukaryota; kingdom Metazoa; phylum Chordata; class Aves; order Charadriiformes; family Charadriidae; genus Vanellus; species Vanellus vanellus. Next base: position 31,277,761 of record NC_138907.1, read on the forward strand.
ACTGACTCCAAGGTACTTGGAAGTTGATTATCATATAGTTTCACTAGTTCCATTAACAAGTTCCATTAACTGTAGCAGTTCTTGGCCACTGCTAAAAAACCATCTTGGTCTACAACAACTACTCAGAATATAAAGTAGAGTCTGTGGCAGAGAGTAGGGTAGACTGCTGTTTCCCTAGGTTTGTTTCATTCCTTAAGACGGTCATTCTTCAGAAGGAATAACATGCAGCTATGATTCAAACCGGAGACATTCGTCATTGTCTCCACAAAGCCTTATAGCACAGGGTGTAGCAAAGCAGGTAATCCATAGATCCGGCTTAACCTTTCTAAGCAGTTCTTTGGAAGAGACTCGATTCATCACAAGCTTTATTTCCAGTCTGCTGAAAGTGAACCTAGACAGCAATTCAGCCAACTATACTCCCCGCAAAACAAGGAAAGGATCTATCACAGTCAAAAGCTAAGCACCCTGAAATACCTCTGCTAGGGGAAGAAAGATCCGTGCTCACAGCTCCTCAGTTGCAAATGCGAGGTTAGTGTTTATCTGTGGATTTAAGTCTGTGGATGCCATAGTTTGTGTAAAATTCATGTGACAAAACACACACACAATTTGGAAAAACTGTAATACTCAACTGTCTATTTCTTTTGCCAGGAAGACAAAAAGTTCTCAGGTCTCTCAAAGATGATTTGCATGTTTTAACTTTATTGCTGCTTGACAGTCACCATTAAAAAAACAAACAAACAAAAAACAAAACAAAACAAACAAAAAAAAAAAACAAAAAAAAACAAGACATGCACAAGTTGTTCTTCATTACTCCAACACATATCAGTTGTACCACTTGGAATGGACATCACAGCACGTACATGAAGGTACGGGTAAAGAAACTGTGAATGGGTAGATCTGTCAGAACAGGATATGCACAAGACAGCCTAAAACAATCCCTAAGCTACCCATACCTCAGAGAAGTAAGATACGTTCAGCTAGTGACTGATGTCAAGTTGCAAACACCAGGCAAACTTTCCAGATTGCAAATCTGTCTCCAAGATGCAGCTACTGACCATCACGGTTTCCTTTTGCTTTGATGAAGACATTTCTGCATCCCCCTTTTCTCTGTGCTTTGTATGAATGTAGTGTCATGAATTTAGTTTCTAAAAGTAGTTAATTAAAAACGTTATTATCCCAATATCATTGCCAAGACCAGCCAGTAGGAACTGCCAAGAGGTTACAATTCAGAGAGGTTTAAAGTGCAGTGCGTTTTCCGGTTTTCCAAAAGTCGCACTCATCTTCTCAAGTATCAGAGGTTAGATGATATTATATACTTCCAGGTACTATTTATATGCACTGGGGTGCTATCAGATTATTCAGACACTACTGGAAGCACACATACCCCATGATACTCATTCACCACAGCAGCTCTGTAAAGACAGGAATCCCTGTCAACTGTTGCAATTAAGTGCACCGTAATAAAGCCTTCACAAATAAAGCCCAAGTCCAATACGCAAGGCTACTTTCAGAGTGTGTTTATGCAGAATCACGGAATTTTCAGAGTTGGAAGGGACCTCTAGAGATCATCTAGTCCAACTCCCCTGCTAGAGCAGGAGTGCCTAGAGCACATTACTCAGGACTGCATCCAGGCGGGTCTTGAAAATCTCCAGGGAAGGGGACTCCACAACCTCCCTGGGCAGCCTGTGCCAGTGCTCTGTCACCGTAAAGAAGTTTTTTCGTGTATTTGAATGGAACTTCCTATGTTCTAACTTGTGCCCATTACCCCTCATCCTGTCACTTGGAACCATTGAAAAGAGCCTGGCTCCATCCTCCTTCAACCCACCCTTTAGATACTTGTACGCCATAATAAGGTCTCCCCTCAGCCTTCTCTTCTCCAGGCTAAAGAGTCCCAGCTCTCTCAGCCTTTCCTCATAAGGGAGATGCTCCAGTCCCTTAATCATCTTAGTTGCTCTAAGATCTTTATGCTGCATGGCCTCCAACAATCCCTCCACACACCAAAGTGGTAGATTGTCACAGCAGCTGATCCCCTGTAAATCCTTCCAAATAAAATGTTTTCATGTTAACACTAACTCTGAACGCACCCCTAGGTATGAGGGTGTCCCTGCTAAAACTGTGAAGTATTGCCTTTTCTTTTTAATCAGAATACTCTTATTTATTAACTGTCTTTATCTGTGGAACAAATACGACAACTGTCCCCATGACTCCCCTTACAAAACCCTCAGCCAGCGGAACCATTCGTACCGGGAGATTCCTCAGAGTCCAGCACACAAGGTGCCCCGACAGCTCTGCCCAACAAGTAAGGAAGAAGCACGTCCTTTGGTGTGATTTTCAAACGTCATTTTGAATTTACCACCTAAATAAATCACTAAAGTTTCATTAAAAGGATACTCAGAAATGACTAGCATTAGAATATTCACTGCTGGAACAGCAGATCTGGAGCAGAAGACTTCATTTTGTATGATGATCTCCAAGCAATACAAAGGACTGACAGCCCCAGTTTATGGAAACTAAGGCCAGCAGAAATAAGGGACTTGCCGCAGATTGCAGGAAGTCCAGTGCGAATCTGAGAACTTTCATTTACTCTCCAGAAAACAAAGCCACCTTGCTTCACAGTTAGCACTAGGAAGTACTCAGACATCTGTTTGGTTTGAGGGTTTTTTTTGTGGGGAAGACTGTAAAAATTAATCTGCCCTTCGAACTATCAGGCACTGCAACCCTATTTTAGTATTTGTTTTCTACCAAGTGAGCCAGGGAACAAGATACATACAATTAAACTATTTGATTAATTGAAACTGCCACAGTAAATAATTGTAGTTGACCAATAAACGAAATGCAAACATTACATTTTCCTAATATTTTTACAAAGAGTATCCCAAATGTAACTTACATTCGTGAACCTGGAAGAAAATCAAGGGCTGCTATTTTGATTTCTGGTCATGATTACCGCTGAAATTAGTCTGTGGTAAATTTGTTAAAATTACTAGAAAAATAATATTATATTGCATATTGCAAAACCACTGTTCTGTGAACCCGTGCTAAAAAAAAGCAATATAACTTCATTTCATGTACTTTCATTAAACACAGCACAGAATATTTAACACTAAAGAATACCATTCAAGAACACCTGTCTATTATGCACATGATAGTTTTGTCCTATTCTTATATACCCCAATACTTAAGTTGTCTTTTTTTTTTTTTTTATATAGTATGAAACAGAGCAAGGATTGTTGTTTCGCTCGGTTTCAACAGCTATGAACACTCACTGGAAATAATTAAAATTACTAAAAACCTATCTGTTCCTTGAGAGGGTCCTACCAAATCTGTAATTGAAAGCCATTTTCCAGTTTCAAAAAGCTGTTGATGTACACAAAAGGAAGGCAGTATTTTAAATAGCCTCTCAGCTTAGTTATTTCTTGCAGTACACCAGTACAGACACTGTAAAAATACATTTGTCCTTAGGATGACAAATTTATCAAGTCAAAGAACCGCTGTTCACTTGAAGCCTGGAGGCTGTATTTAGCCAGCCTGCATGAGCACAGATGGTGGACCAGTACATGATGGACTTTGCCTGACCAAACACACCAAATTACTAGTAGAAGACTAGAACCACCCTAACAGGCAGCTTTTACACAGAAGTAAATTACAGTTCTAAGCTCTCTACCTTTGGCAACCTCAAACAACCCCACAAATACTAAAACAATACACATAATTTATAATGCATTTGGTAACCTTTTCCTGGACCCCTTTAGAAATCGCAATTTCAGAAAATAGGGTATGACGGCATGTGTCTCCGAAAGACAAATTCAAACAGCTTAAAGTTCTACTGCAACACACAGCAATTCTTAAATATTTACTATTTTATGATTACAAACGTTAGTAGGCATCGACATGACGAGCCCATGCATCGTTACTACTTTACGATGCCCAAGAGCCAAGCAAGGCACCTTACACCACAGTTGAACAAGAGTTATTCGTACCCTGCAGAGCCTACAAATGTAGTGCAGACATGACCTAATGACGCTGGTCACAAAGCAGTGGGGAGGGGAAGAGTTCTTAAGTCCGGGCAGCAACCTGCAGGTTCTTGACCCAGGCTCGGCATTACAGTATATAACCAGATCAACATTCATCCTAAATAAGACCGAGCCGCACATCAGACAATCTATTTTGGGTTTTGATCAAGTTATACCTCACTTGTCCTTTGAATCCAAAAGTCAACCTTCAATGAAGTAAACGCAATTTAATTTTTTCTGTCTTGAAGTAAGTCCTGAAACGCTTCTAACACCTCATAAAACATTATTTTGTTGGTACCTACCATTAACTTCTATATCCATGAATTGGCATGTGAGACTAGCCAATGTGCCTCCTGAAAAAACACTCTTTTTCTTTAAAAAGTGGTATAACTGTGCAGCCTGAATGACATTTACTGAATGAGAAATTAGGTGGGACAACACATCCTAAGCGAAGTTCAAAACTATATCAGTTTGCAGAGATTCAATCCACGGAAACGTGTTTTAAAATTTTAGAAAGGGAAAAACATTCTCTACTAGTGCTGTGGACCACATACAACCAGTTGCATTTCAAATGCTTGTGAAACCACAAAAGCAAAATGCATTTAGAATAAGACCTTAAGTAAAACAGGACACAAATAGTGTAACGATAAGTACCTTTTCATGGGCAGAATTTGAAAAAAAAAAAAAATTTAAAATACACCTTACATGTCAGGTGGAAACATTGGAAAGTTCAAGTGGGGGGTTTTAATCTCTAGTGTCCTTTGGAAAATCCCTTTCAGTTAAATTCTAAGAAAACAAGCTTATCCCTCTGATGTTTGATAAAAGGACCCAACTGAAAGAATTTCTTTTGAAGATTGTTTGTGGTTTCTCCAAATGTTATATTGTTATAGGATATATTGTTATCCTATGTACTTAACTCCGACTCATTTCTTGTTTTCGAAAATCCAAGTTCTGTTTATTTTAACAGCATATTATTATTACTGAAATATCCCCAGAGAGAGAAATGGATTTATATTTTCAAAGAAAATGATAAAACAAAAACAAAGTCTGTCAGCTCTGACATTAAAAAAAGAAAACAAAAATGCACACTTGATCACGGAAATGCTTCAAGTTACTTGCAAGTTGCTGGAATTCATCTTATATTTACTTGTGCTTGTGTCCTAACAGAGGCAGCAGTACTGCTAAGCTCGTTACACAAATTCGAGCCCATCGCTAATAGCTCTGATTTCTAAAGCTAACTTCTTTGACGTGAGCAAGCTAGCAGCAAATGACATATATCCAAAAATCATCTTCCTCTTTCCAGAGCAGGTACCAGCTTTCTCCAACGCATACTTTTATGCAACTAAGGGACAGCAATCTGAATTGCCATTATAATCAACTGCAGAACTCCTGGAGACTTCAGTGGGACATTTTCTTTTTCCAATAAGTAACAAAGGTGATTGCCCCAACCACTAGATGGAACGCCTACATTTCAACTGCAGTCCAAAACTGTATTTTGTGGCTGTTAAAGCTCTGCAAATATAGGAGATACGCTGCAACACTACAGAAAGATAAAGCGAGGACCATCAGGATTGGAGTTACATATATCTGAAAGGCAACAAATGTTGTTGGGGATTTTCCTGAAAAGTTCCAAAGGATAAGAGGAAAAAAAAAGAAGAAGATTACACTGATAGAGGGAGGGGGAATAATACATTTCTAGAAAGACAAGACAGAAGTCTCAAAGCCCAGGTGAGTCTGGGCATACGTGGGAATTCTGTTTAGTCTGGATTCAGTGACCATCCATTCCTCTGCAGCAAACAGGTGAAGAAAAGCAGCTCCTGGGTATAAAGTTCCCAATGGCCTCACTCAGAGCAAAGGGAGCCCTCAGGAGATGTGAGGAGCTTGGTAAAAGCTTATAAAAATACACACACTTCTTCCAACTCCACTGAAGACGTGTTGGGGGTTCCTCTCACTCCTCTCTCACGAGGAATGTGCTACCTGGAATATGTTTAAAAACTACCAAAAAAAAGTGCAAATTCATTTGAGGGTATTTTCTAGAAAGGAAGCATTTGTACAGTTGATATCATATCCTAGCTTTTTACTATAAGCAACGTCTCGTGCTCACTGGCTTGCTCAAAGTTCGTACACAAACACTTAGCAACCGCTACACCAGGCGACTCGTATCAGCAACGGACTGAGAATATATTTAATACAATCACATATCCATTCCTTCATTAGAAAAGAATGTATATGCCAAACAATGACATTCAGCAGCTTTTTAATCCCATGTCGACAGAATTAGTCATGATACAAATTAAGAGGATTTTTTTTTTATTTAATGTGACACCACCTCCTGAAACGCTTGCTGGAAAGAGATTTTAGGTAATTTGACTCTCCTCAACCCCTCCACATGCCACCCTCCTCTGACCCCCTCCCCCCCCCTTTTTTTTTTAAAGTGTATCTGTTCAAATTGAATATGCTTAAATAACACTTTGTAATCCCGCTGTTCAGTTCTGACCCTCTCTTCTATTCGGCTTCTCCTTTGCTTTTATTGAGCACTCCCCCCCCCTCTGCACCCCCAAACTCTTCCACTGCACAGCTAAAGGCAAAAATAAGCGAGGGGTGAAACAAAACGCAAGACACTGTCCCGCAGAAGACACAGCCAAACTCAAATAAAGCAAGCTTACTCCCTCTGCTTACTCAAAGGCATGGACTTCGTTTTGATTGACATATGGCAGCCCAAAAAAGTCACCCAGGGTAGTGTTTATTGAATGACCCATGGAAGACTGAAAGCTGACAGACAACCAGGAAACGTGTGAGAAAACAGAAGTTTGTTCTGTACCAGCGTTTATGGATTTGACAGGCAGAGTACATAAGCATCCATTGTGTCATTCGCACCTTTGATAACTGAAACCAATTTCAGCACCACTCATTACATGTAACAGCAATTTGCATTTAAAGCAAAAGCATAAAGAATTCCCTCATAAAAAGAAAATCTCTGATGCAGTAAATTTGTGCCTTTTAAAAAATCCGCTCTGCACGAAGCTTAACAAAATTTGCATTAAAACACATACTTAGTACTTTTCCTATTACGTATCTAGCATAAGCAAAATGTTTGCATGTTGGAGGTTGAAAAGCTGACAGGACTGAATAATAAGTTAGCTGCACTAACTTGTCAGCACCAAAAAATTAAGTTCTCAATGTCGACTTTTACAAGTGAATAAGAACACCGACATTTCTCTCATTCTCAAAACCAAGTGACCTTTCAGAACCACCATCACTATTGACAGTATACGATCCTTACTACTAAAGTAATTAGCATAATTTAAAAATGAGAAATCAAAATGAATCAGTAGAATGGCATAAACAAGAATAATGCATGTACTATCCTGTACATGGAAACAGCAATTGAGTACTCTTGCAACATACCTATTTTTTTTAAACAAATAAGCTCTCAGCAGGTAGGAGGGAAAAGCACAAATCAAAGAGCACTTATTTTCCCAGTATCCCTGACAGACGTTATGATTTGTGGCCTCATAACGTGACCCTTACTTTTATGCAAGGTCTGGAAATTCCTACAAAACGCTTATTTAATACATTTTAAACATATAAAATAATATAAAATTTTGTGCAACAAATTAATAAAACTTGCTTGGAACATAAAGTTTTCTTAGGTATTCTCTAGTGGAAGATTTGTAAATAATCATTGCCTTACTATTACTGACTTACAAAGTTTACAAGTTACTTACAAAGTTAGAGCTTTTAACTATTGCATATATGAATACATTTATTGCAAATTTGTAATCTGATCACAGATTACAGCATCATTATTTTACAGACTGACCTCTACTTCCCTTGCAAATTTTTTTTTTTTTTATAAAGGATCTAAAGCTTAACCAAAACAAGTTTTGGCAAGCTTGGGAAATCATAAAGAAATTAAGTATTTGAGAATTTAAGATTTAAATGTTTAGAAGCTCCTAAAACCTACCATTTTAAAACCAGATATCTTTATGAATTCTAATTATAAAAGCATTTCACCAAAAAGCAACTGTACTGCCTCAGGTTTGGTTTTGCTAAAGTTTGTTACATAGAGGGAACAGAGTTCTCTATTTGTACAAACATTTGCAACTGTAAAGTGGTATATCATCAAGCAAAAAGGAAATTAAAACCATACCTGGTTTTGCAGCCCTTACATCTGTCTCCCACCATTTGCTGAAGCATACCCTTACCTTACAATGTGAAGAGCAATACAGAATCAAGGCCAACTCCATTTAAATCACTGGCTGATGTTGCACTATGTTAACTAAGGACAGAAGTCCAACATAAGTTTTATCTGTGCTCTGCAGGACTGGGAGTTTAGAGATGAGGTGCCAGATGGATCAACCAAACGATTAGATAGGCTTATTCAATGTGTGTCTGCTTTGGCAAATTGTTAGTTATACTACAAGAATCGAGGATTTTTAAATCTGAAAAAAAAAAACCCCAAAACTTATCTTTATTATTGGATGCACCTTTCTGTATGGAATTTGTATTTCAAGAACACCAAAAGACAGTTGCTCTTCTAAATAACTTAGATTAAGACATCGAGTTTTGGACTTTTCCTCGCAAAAGGCAGAAGTTGCTCTGATCATAAATTAGACAACTGAGACACCTTAGATCAGCTATGGCCAAGCTTCACCTTCCGGAACACGCAAAGCTTGGCAAGAAAGCTGAAGTTTAAGTCTTGTAGCGAGATCTACAGCACATGGCCGGCTAGGCTGATGCAACAAGTAGAGTTAATCCAAATCACGGCGAGATGAGGAAGACATCTATGCCAGGCAAGTCATCATCACTAACTCTGGCCCAAGAAACTTCTACCTTCTGATGCAAAAGAAGGATACATGGACAGCGAGTGCCATTCTCAGCCTGCAAACCCATTTCAGAGCAACATATAACTGAGGATGCAGGTCTCAGCTACAAAAAGATTTGGTGTGTACCACCTGAGGTTCAAGGTTCTTCTTGCATTCAAAGGCAATCCCGCAAATACACACTTCGAAGTTCACTCAACTGGAGCAAAGACCAATCAAAGTTTACTGACAAGCTGCTTCAATATTGAGCATATGCTTAAGTGTTTGCAGGATTCGGTCATCTTCATTAAAAAGAGAATCTAGGAGGAGACCGGAACATTTCAGTAACTATGGTAGATAGTTCAGTAGACTTAGAACAACAAAAATAATTAGCTTTAGATTGTAAAAACTAAGAAAAGTTCAAGGAAGACAAAATACGAAGCTTCATTAGAGGAAACGTTTCAGAAAACCCCTCTATTTTTTTTTTACCTTTTATAAACACAGGCAGTCAAAAATGTGAAGTGGAAAATGCAGCCTAAAAAGTAATAGCATTGGTGATTCTGTGCTACCTGGAATGCTCTTCCTTCACAAAGCCAGAAGAATTTCCTCTTAAAATTGTTAGCTTAGTTTATTTAAAACAAAACAGAAAAAACCCTAGTCAGCCCACATCTTAAGAGTTAATTTTTTTTTTTTTTTTAAAACAACATTTGATGTGCAGGTTAAAAAAAGTTATACAAGGGTGTTTTAGTTGCAATATTCAGACTGCTCTGTCTTCAGGTACATTTCAGTGCCAGGCAGAAGACTCTTGCTTTCTGACTCACACAGGCAAGGATATAATGCTTTCAGCGGATCAGGGCTGGCTGCTGAAAAGGGGTTAGCATCATGTCACAACAGAAAGAGATCAGAGTCCAGAGATGCTGTGGAGGTTTATCAAATCACAACTTGCCAGTTTTCTACCACAGCAAAGCTCTCAAGTTCATATGCCACAGTTGGAACACGCACACTCTGATACAGGTCTAAAACCTACATTCAACAACACGATTTTCTGTTTAAAAATAGACGTAAATATAGAGAGGTTTTAGCTGAATCAGGAATTTAGTGTTTCTATATTCCTTTCTAAACATTTACACCTATGAATGTACATGTGCATTAGGAATTCGTCTGAGGTGATCTGCTCAACAGGCTTCTGTCTTCATTTGAGTTCTATTTTAATTTGTTACCCTTTTGAATACAGAAAGAAGGAGAAATTTCTGAGAGTTCTGCAATATAAATATAATTAGGACTAGACATCATTCCAATATGCTACTATTCTAAAAAAACATGGGTATGACTTTGTCCATCACGAAAGACATAGGATTCAGTTATACAAAGTTCTCCGATTTGTGTCTCACTGTCATTAACAATGCAAAACGCTGAATTAACTCTAATTCAGCCTTCTTTAGGACATGAGATCATTTCAGTCAGGGGCTTGTAAACAGAGTTGAAGGTTTTGAGGATGGAAAGTAAAATCCAAAGTCATTCAATTAATTTTTTTAAGTTACTAGTAATTGAACACAACTTCTTAAACAGGTTTAGATTTGGGTTTTGGGCTATTACACAACCTGAAAAGACATACCAAATAGCTGTATACAAGAATACACATCGTATTTTTCCAGTTACTCGTCCTGCAACTGAGAGCAAGCCAGTCACTGACCCTCATTCTCCAGCTACCACTTTTTGATTCCCTAGATCCTGCTCCTAAGAGTCTAGGAAACCCACACATTAGAGTAGTGCATTGCCAAAAACTCCAAAGTCCTTCCATAAAACATTAAAAGTACTCTTAACTTCTCCCAAACTTTCAGTGGCAGAAAATACATACCCCATTGTACAGAGATAAAGTGGTGACTTTTGGTTTTGGTGTACTTATTCAGACTACTTTGACCTGTAGGTGACCGAACTTCTGGGAGATATTTTCTTACAGTAACAGTACGGGTTTTGCTAGGGCATTGTGAAATTAGAACAGCAATAACCTCTCCTGCCACAGCCACACATGCACAGACACTGCAAAACCTTTAAACTTCACACGCCTGAGATCTAGGTACCTGAAAACAGTCCCAGTTTTACAGGTGACAAATCAAAGCCACAAGAATTTCTCTTAAACCGAAGTAGTAGTAAATGAAAAAGAATGGACTACAATTCTTCATTTCCTGCCTGCAACCTGAGCATCATTACCCAGAAGCAAATAGTACATATTTTACCTCTCCAATACTTTATGATGTTCATGCACTGATCTCTATGTTCTCTGATTGCACGGTCCAGGGTCAGCTTACAAATGTTTTCCATATCTTTGTTGAGTTGTCCCATGCATCAATGGGAAACAGTTGAAACATAGCTCCAAATACCCTTCACTTTAGAAGCTAATACTCACTTCTCATTAAGCAATTGTCTTAGTTACCACAGCTGGAGTAAAAAAAAAAGTGTTGTAACTGAATCCATTACATCCTGTTCCAGAGGAAGCGCTCGTAGGTCCGGTTCAGGGATAAAAATTAAGCTGCCCTATTTCATAAGTTATTTTCAGGTAGGAATCAAGATTTAGATGAAACGGGGCTAGCCCCTCAGACTTGGAAAACAGAACTATTTAATACCACCAATATAGTCAAATCCTAGCAGTGGGAAAAAATGTCTCCAAAAGCTGATCCCAAGATCTCCTGCTGCTACTTAACTGCTAGCAACATCAACTAGACCATTTTTCATGCACAACCAAACAGGATGAATGGCACCAAAACTGTTTCAGTTAAGTATATTCCTAAGATACTGACTTTGTAAAACAGGTACGTGGAAAAATTAAAAGTGGCCTGTGCTTCGGGTTTGTTTTCTTGTTTGTTTTGTTTTTGTTTTAAGTTAGATGCGGTTTACGAGGAGCAGATTTTTACCGTCACATGTATGCTTCTAAAAGGAAAGTGGAAACCAACATCGAAATGGTTCAAGCTATATGCCTACCGATGACCTCTGGGCATGAAGAACATTTCAAATAGCTACTAACCCAGAAGAAGCACAATTTCTGCAAACAGATTGCAATGCAAAAATTACATTATTACACAACAGCCTGAAATTTTAGCAACAAAATTCCTTTGTCACATACAAGAGTGTTCTAATAGAGTCTGGTTCTGTCTCTTTGGATATTTAGAATGTAAATCCACACCGATGTTTTCAGAAGACTGTCGCACTTGCCCAGAATTCACTCTCATTTCCAACCGATTCAAAGGTTTCATAAAGCATTCATATCCCTAAATCTTTTATACATTAATCTATTTTCTGTTTGTCTTGGTTATGTACCTCACATCTTATGACTGGAAGAAAAAAAGGCAAAAAAACCACCCACATAAAAAAAGCCATTCTAATATTCAGGGTGCAGACACTCAAAAAGAGACAGAAGCCTTAGCACACTTCTTCCCAAAGCCCTGAAAAACTAAACCCCACAATACATTAAAATATGCCATTTACTTGGGACACTGGTTTTTCAGAAAAGATTATGGAAGAAGCATAGTGGCTTATTAAATAGAGCTGGGAAATTATATGGTACCTGGTAACAGCAACATAGGATCAGATCTCAGGATGTGATAAAACAGAAAGACAGTCTAATGATGCGTACACAGAAGGAAGGAATGCTACAAAAATAAAGAGCACGGACATACTATTTCGCACACACTTCAGGCCAAAATCTGTACCATTACTCTTCTTACCCACGCTTAGAAGTGTTTTTCAGCGAAATACCTGGGTTCTTTAACAGTGCTACTCAGAGTAAAGTACGTTTAACAATGGCCCTCAGGTAAGTAAGCAAAAGTTATGGCAAAAAACAGACTTACCAGAGATATCCCTAACATATGCATTCATCATAACATATATACATAACATCCATCACCATGGCTTTACTACACCACTGTAGAGAGAAGCAGTTGCAGAGACAGAAGACAGCAGGCAACCCTCCCAACTTACACTTTCTGAGAAGACTGAGAGCGTGTTCAGGAATGATGCTTTAGAACAGCCTTAATTAAGATTAAAAGTAGTGTTTCACTATAATTTAAGGAATAAACGGGACCTGCCACTGATGTAAAGCTCTTCCACTGAAGAGACAGAAATTTAGGAGGACATAATGGAAATAACATTTTCTTACCCCCCCCCCCCGCCCTGTTCATTACCATATAGTTGCATCCATCAGCCAAATTAAAATAAAATAAAGGATGACTACACAGCAGGAATAAAGGGTGAGGGAAAAAAATACCCAAACAGACGGGGAGGGTTTTAATACTTACAAAGAATGTTCAGATTACCACGACAAACCACGACACCACCCCACCTACTTTGAGGTTTTGTGATGTGTAAATTTATGCTAAACTTATCATAGCAAACAGGTATGAGAATCTTGATTCACAGCAGCATTTCTATGCAAGTTGAGGAAGCCAAATTGAAATGAAGTATGATAACTTAAAACAGTGAATTAGACAGAAAAAAAAAAAAAAAAAAAATGTTATAAGGATGCTTACTTCTTCTGCCCAGGTAAATGTGGCAGAAAAAAATCCAGGTTCACCAAAGAATTTTCATTTTGCTTTGTAATAATAATATAAAGTACTTGCACCATTGCAAATAAGTATTACACTGGAGTTTGTGAGCTTGCTCAAGTGAGTTTGAAGACCCTAAAAGTATGCTTACCTGGTTAAAATGAATATTTTTCTTAAGAGAAAAAAAAAAGTCTTATCTTCCAATCCAAGAAAGTCATTCTAAAGTTTTAGTCCTTAACTGATTGATAAACATTCTGTCTTAACAGATCCTTCTTTAAAAAAAAAAAAAAAAGACCATATGAAATGACCATACACATTATTGAAAACTTACCACAGAATGCTAAAGAAAGAATACCAAAAAAATTATCATTAAATATGTAATAAAATCTGTTTTACTCTGCAGGGGAACAGTGCGAAGCAGCAGCATGCTGGTTAGTCTCTCCTGTTCTATTTTCCTACCCATTTTTAAACGAAGAACGTTAATTTGCAACCAATAACAGACGAGAAGAATGTTTTCCTATAGAAAATGACACAGGAGACTGCATTTCAAAATGGTAACCACCTTCCACTGCATCCAGCGGGACAGCAGCCATTTTACCTGTACCCCTTCTACTTCCAAGTGCAGCTCAAGGTCCCTGTGCTGCCCTCTGCATTTTGCACAGTTTGGGTCAAACTTCACAACAGCTCAACTTTCTTTTGAAACACTGCCATGTTTGGTCTGTTTCAGAATGAAATCTGCTTGCCCTTAGGGCTTGATAGAGATAAAGGGCAAAATCCTGGCTCCGTTTAAAGTCAGTGGGCAGTTTGCCATTTAATTCAATTGGTCTAGCATTTCACGGTGACCTTAAGGGTATACCAAAAAGCTTGTACCCACGCATCCTGTCTTTGCTTGGAGGAATAGTGGAGGCGTGTATTAGTTTTTAATGGTAACGTCCAAGTGGCAACTAGGACGCTTTTGCTGTTACCTTGAAAGCTCACATGAAGCTCGCAAGCATTCATTCAAAATTACGGGGCAGAACTGTAAACGTTGGTTCTTCAAGATAAAAAGCATCTTCTGGTTGGTACTCAAAAATTCATTTTAAAATTCAGAAAGTACAGAGCAGGCATCTGAGAAAACATTCACTTTCACTTAGTCTAGACCGTTTTAAAGAAAAGGATCAAGCAAATATTTTATTTCACAGCGAGAACACACGTGGCTTTTAATCTTAACCCAAATGTGACTGTACCAGTGCCATATAGCACATGACTTGGGAGACATTTGCAGAGACAGCATAAGCGGGACATATTTTACACTGCCATCTCAGCATCCTAAACAAACTAGAGTGGCATGGGGTTGGATGAATATATCCATTTGTGCATCACCATAGGCAGGTACAAATCTGTAGAGAAGGTTTTACAACTGTAGTTAGACAGCTAAGAGAATAGGTGATCAGAAATTCTAACTACCGTATGCAGAAAATAACTTTTTTTTAATTGATCAGCAGCACAACAGTGTATGATCACTCGTAATCAAATGACACTATTATTTACCTCCTTATAAAACAAAATTCAAATGCTCCCTCATACAAGCCATTCAAATTACTCTTACAGGATTGTGCAGTTAACCTGTGGAAAACCCCAAATATTTCCCTTGGTTTACTTCTCAGACTTGATTAAAACAACACTAAACATCACTGATGGATATCGGGATGCTCGGATCTCTACTTTTTTTTCAGTTCCCTTATGTAAACAGTAATCTGTTTCAAAGTTAAAAATACTCCTTTTCCTGTCAGCTAATGTATATGGGTACTTTTACATCCTTATTTAGAAGGTTGGCAAGAAACTCAGTTGGTAATTGATTTTGCATAATGTCTCTCCCACTTTCAACAGTCTGGCATAATATTAAAGACCAACTCGGTAAAGATGAGGGCAGAATAATTATGTTATACACTGCTCTCTCTCTCAGTTTTTTGCTAGAAATTAAATCAGTAGTCATTGCTCAGAAGATTTTTTTTAATACCATAAGCTTGTCCTCGCGCCCAAAACTTCAGAAATAAGTAGTAATAAAGGCTGCAGATCTTTTACCTTAAGACAGACACTGCAATACTTGTACAGTCATTAAAAAACGTTTTCTGCCTACTTTCATCGTGTAAAATGAAAATGTATTTCACCACTCAAATTATGGAAGTGCAACCTAGCAAAACCTGGTAGCCTGAGAGAGGGAGAAAGAAGAAGAATGTCAATTAAACCAATTACTGACAGAAAAGATATCAGGATGAGTACCTCTCAGGTCAGGTTCAAAAACACATCAGAAGCACCAGTGTTAAAAAAAAAAAAAAAAAAAAAAAAGAAAAGAAAAAAGCCAAAAAGCTCACGCTCCCTGTGCAGAGTAGCACTATTAAATTCAGATGCAGGGTTGTGTTTAGGTTGGACAGGCCCCAACAGTAGAACAAAGTCAGTCTGTCTTAGTACCATAACCAAATTCTACAAGTTAACAGCTTTTCATGAAAAGCTGCCATTTCAAAATGTCAATCAAACCTGAATATAAGTGGGAACTCCTGCAGAAATAACCAGCTGCAGGTTTGAAAAACATTTTTCACTGAAAGTGGAAATACAAAAGATGTTTGAATGAGATCTCTTTTCATTCCTGTAACAGTAGACGGTCATTTTCACAACATCAAGGACAAAAACACAAGACAAAATTGCAAATAACAGCTTGAAAGAACCATTTGCAGGGGTGATGAATGATTCAAGTTACAAATGACAGAATTATTGGCAAATGGAAACTCATTAATATGAAAAAGCTTCTCTTATAAGATTGCAGTTTGTCTCCACTTTTTCTTATTGCATCTGAATGATTAGGTTGTACGTATTAATTTCAATCCATGTTTAATATTCGCTTTCTCACCTTGAGGCAACAGCTTGCACCAAGATCACCCAACTTGCAATAAAAGTAGTATGCCTTTATGGGGTTTTAGGTGTTTATTAAACAAAAGAACCAGTCCCAGTTAATCAAAACGCAGATTCTAACAGAAAAAAGTTAAAATTTATAATCTACCCACAGAAAGAACTGAAGATTTCTAATTCAGTTCCCTACGCCCCAGTGTAAGTCACGTTTACTCAATATACCAAGGGGAAAATATTATTTACACAAGTGTACACTATAATGGAAAAAGCAGCTTACCAATATCACTTTGGCCACATTCTCCTTTCTGAAGAATATGGTAGGAACAAAGCTCTTTTTTATTCTCTGAAAAATACATATTGTCTCTGAAAATTAATTTGCTGTCCAAATACCAGCTTCGTCAATGTCTTATTCAGCAACCAAACTGATGTAGCAGTGAAATTTATGTCACAAATCTCTACACTCAATGCTGTGAAACAGATTTATCGAACAGGCAGGCTTATGGAAGACCAATGCCAGTTTTTAAAACGTTCCCCCTGCCGCAACCCCAGAAGGCAACAACACCTTGATATTTGAGCCTCAACATTCATTAGGCAGTTTTCTTATTATAAACAAGTAATAATAATAAAAAAGAATAAATTGCACAGTAGATGAACACCCCAGCATGTGTCAAAGTTTAGAGTATTAATGGAGACGTACTGCCTTATTTACCTCCTTCCCAGCATGACTATCACTGACTATGATCATCATGCGAACAAGGGTGACATTAACTCTTCTGAGCGACACTGCCTTTTTCTTAAGTTACACTTTTCACTGAAGTGAAAACACATTTATGAGTTACATATGAGTTACAAATTAGAATGAGAAAAAGCAGCACAGTTATATTAAATATAATTGAACACATTTAAGACTTAAAAGTTTGAAAAGTTATCAAAGTTGTAAAAGAACAGATATGATTCATCAGCAACTTTTGCTGAAAACTAAGATGCTGCACAACATAAAACAATAACAATTCATCACTACACTGAGATGTCACTCTCACTGTACTGAGATATCAGTTACATTGTCCAATTTCACACTGTTGCGCTGTCCTCTATAGCATACGTTAATTTCTGATAACCACAATCTCAATCTTCATACTATATCAAGCTGCATTTCTCCAGTTGCAGGCTGCAGCCCCCTAGCAAAGTTACCTGAGATTTTTTTCTTTACGCTCAAACTTCACTTCAGTAGAATCACAGCAGACGTTTATCAATAATGGTCCCAACAAGACAACAAACATATCGCGAGATTTTTCATCACTAGTTCTGGTTCTTATCACTTTGTATCACCAGCATTTGTTTTTAAGTAAGCTGGAGTATATACACTCCACTCTGAGGTTTTGGGGATGAATAATTAGCTGTATGAAGAAATACTTGAAGTAAGGTTAAGTTGACCATAAAATGTTGCTACCAAGCTATTTAAAAACCGAGACAGAAAAAAAAAGGAAAGAAGGAAAGACAGAAACTGTGCCAAACGTAGTGCCTTAGCAAGCAGAGTGTTGTTGGTTTTTTTTTTTGGTTTTTTTTTTTTTTTTTTAACTGTCTCAAAAGCATAAGGTTTCCTATTTACTTCAGGAAACAGCTTACAAGTCAAAACGTGCTGGAGGTTTTTTCATTTTGTTTTGTTTCGAGCTGCCAATTGTTAGTCCAGATTACCATTCATTTTACAGGAGTGTTAAGAATGCAAATGGTTAACAGTAGTATAAACTATATACTTGGTTTAAGTTTGAATGTCTAAAACTATTACACACTGCATTCATCTGCATTCCCTGTTTATGGGAATGAAATATGTAGTCATTTGAAGTCCACAATATGTATACTGTGTTTGTAATAACTGCAGATTTTACAAGCACATTATTCTTTCCATTAGGATTAAAACCTCACCGAATAGCAATTTGTGAAAGAATTCTAGCAGGGCCCTGAGCCCAGAACTCTGACCTCTGATGAGATGCTTGGCAGCAACAAACTCTAGGTCTAAGCAAAACATCTGGTTTGAGTTAGACTTCCTGAAAAAATAGCCCCTGTACTGGGGAAACTGGTATTCACTCAGCTTTGTCTATACACTTTGACTGACTTCAACACTGCTGGGGGGGGGGGGGGGGAGAGGAGAGAGAAAAAAAAAAAAAAAAAAAAAAAAGCTTCTCCAGAATGCACGTCAATCACTGTAGGCTTCTTGGTGGCCTCCAAAGAGCCAGGCACTTACATTAGGAGACACTGTACGCATTTGTTCATGCTTCTTGGGCTTTTTGCTATTGTACTTCATAGCTCAATGTTTTTTTCAGAATTAGTGCCAACTCTGAATTATCTGATCCAAAGCTACAGTCGAACTCAAAATATAAATTTTGCCCAAAGAAATAGTTTCTGCAGGGTTTTGTTTTTGGTTGTTTTGTTTTTTGTTTTTTTTTTTTAAACAATAATTGTTTTAACTTCATTTTTCTTGCAAATTTAGACAATCACTGTCATCATAAAATGAATGGGAATATGCCCAAAAGAAACACGAACTCCTATTGCCAAGAAGTTTGTAAGAACGGCAACAGCTTTTGGTTGGCTCCCAAAATATTTTATACACAACACCACTTTTACATACATTACATGGATAACGGTCCCACAGAAGGGTATTTAACGAGAACGCTGCTACACTGGGGCAGAGTATCCTGAGCCCAATGCTGGTGTGTGCTTTCAGCACAAGGTCCTGCCAAAAAGGATAAGAAAAGGATAGACCTGGTGCTTGCTTCTCATTTTCCTGAGGCGGAAGGTACATTGTATCACAGAGCAGATGAAAATGAAGAAACAAACAACTTTTGCAGGCTGGATAAGAGCTGCACTTTGTTAAAACTGACAGCCCAGGTAAGGAAGACGCGAACAGCCTGGTGCGGTCGGTAGGACGCAGCTTCAGTAACGTGCGCGACTGTCAACGAGAAGTACGTGGCCAAACTCAGTTCAGCAGACTGACGTCTTCTTCGCAGGAGCTTTTGTGTTTTTAAATAGCACAGCAAAGCTTTTTTAAAGTAATCACACCGTAATAACGAAAGAGCTAGTTATGCCTACTGAGACCTATTTCCAGATACACAGTGGCATTGTGTCTTCTGTAGAACCAAGAAACTCAAAATAATGGAATTTGAAAGTAACAGATACAGAATTTAATGGACATCTCTGTCAACACATTCATCGATGTTGCATATACATGTATGTATGTATAAGAGATGTGTGATAATATTTATCTACGCACTATTTTGTTGTGTACAGATGAAGTTACCTTTGCTGGCGCTATTAGTAGGACCTAATTCTATTAGTCGAATATTTTTATGTACACTCTCTACTTGCTAAAATGTGTTGTGGTGAAAAAAGCATCTGAAAAAGTATTTTCTTCCGTCTACTGCTCTATTTTACCCAAGTCTATCATACCACTGTATATTGTCAATGCGCTCATAGTTTATTTTCTTCCCGTGATTGCTAATGCAATAATATTTTTATGCCTGATCTAGCAGTAACTTTACACTGGAATTAAATGTCAATTTCTACTTTCCACCCCCAAAATTCTAAATTAAACGCCACTGATACTGACCCCCTGCATTCAGGCAAAACGCAGCCACCAACCCACAAAGGGACATTTATAAAATAAGCCTCGCTTGTTTGAACTCCAACACTGCCGTCACTGGAGTTTCACCCGGGAGACTTAAATAAATAAAAATAAACCAAAGTAATAAACACCATGTTTTATGGAGCTGCACACACACACACACACAAAAAAAAAAAAAAAAAAAAAAAAAAAAAAAGAGGTCCTCCTGGCAAACTTGAAAGATTAGACTTAAAAGCTGCCTCTCTCATTCCGGAAGACTTCTGGCCCACACTGCTCAATGCCACCTCTGAAGGACAGTCAGCTGTGGGCAGCGGGGCCACCCACGCAAGTGCCTGTGCTGCCCTTCGGCGCTGCAACGAGCTGCCCTTCTGTACACGACAATATAGGAAACAAAACAATCTTCCAAATTAAGTCAACTTAGGAATTTCTGAGTGCAACAGGAATAATAAATCACCTATTATGCATCTCAAGCAGCATAAGGCATGCTGGAAAAAAATTGCCTCTAGCCCAAGGCTTTCTAACATACAGTTATGTTCTCCGAGGAGCTAAGTTTTTCTACTGCTGATGGCATTCCAGTGGCCATGTTACCCCTAAACGTCTGATGTGAAACAATTTCTTTTTTTTTTTTAAGAAATAACTCACATCTGTCCATAGACTTTAGGTTTTTGGAAGACTGAATATAATTTTAGAATCATCATCGTCAGCTGGTTGACAGCAATAAAGACAACATTCACTTTAAATAACCCTGAATTATATACAGTTGAGTAAATTGGAATTTGTTTTGCTTTAAGGTCTTCCAAAGTTGAGGCCAACATGCTGAACAAAAATATTAAACTATCTATAACCCTGTGTCAACATATGATGCTACTGGGAATGGTAAGTGAATTAATTTTCCAAGGAAAATTAATTACTTATGACTTACAGTTGTAAAAGCAAACAACGTAACTCTGGATTAGGGCACATTTAATTTCTGTTTGGAGTAGCGATTAAATTAATTTCATATAATTCATGGTATGTAATGGAAAGCAGAACAAAGATGAAATCTTAGACAATGACTGACACAGAAAAAAAGTGTATATTTATGTTGCTGATCCAAAAATAAAGGTCACAGATATTAATCACTGTCTAGTGAAACATAATTTTAGTTTCTAAAATGATTTTTTCAAAACTGTTTGTTAGAAAAAGTGCTATTAGCAAGATAAAAATCTAAAAAGCAACAAATTACAAAACATCAGAGAAATCTTGCATGTTATACCGTTTCTTAGTGAAAAGAGACTACAATTTTCAGTGATATCTATTGAATGACATAACCGTTACAGGATTATTACGAGGAACAGCAACACTAAATTCATCCTACGTTAATTTAAGTTCATCTTACTTTAAGGAAGAGAGGAAAAATTTGACCATGGATCCAATATTTAACCAAATACATACACTAACACCACAGTACAACACAAACATAAAATGTAGATTTTTATCAGTTACTTACATTTTTATAGTAAATAGTTACTGAGAAAAATAAATCCATAGCTCCAGCGAACCTATGAAAGAGTTTTTGCAGCATTCCATAATTTGTTATCTGTTCAAACTCAGTAAGAGTAATTATTTTTTGTATTTTGGTGCGAAACATACCACTTTCTTATTTTACATAAGATCTTCCACTAGAACCACATATATTAACAAACCATTTATGGGTTTAAAATATCATCAGAATTTTAACTGCTACTTACGGTCTCCTAGTGAAGGTGAATACGAATTTATTGCCGATTCCCGATTTTTGGATATCAAGGCAACAGTTGCTGTGCTATGAACTCACATGGAATCGCTTAAAAGTACAATAATATTAGTATTTTTCCTTATGAGTCAAATGAATATACTGTTAATTCATGAAACCAAAACAACAGATGCAACAGATGACCGTTGCACAGCGAGCAGTGACTACGGAATTCCACCAACAAATAATATTTACATTCATGATGTTTAAATTGACCCCCCACGCACATTCAAAGCAAGTGATTCACATCTCCACTGCCACTTTCACCTGACTTTGGACACTAAAGAGATGCTTTTACCACGGTCATAGTTTAATCAATTGTACCGTTATAATATTTACATTAAAATCTGAGGTCATAACATAGCGTCTTACAGCTTAACGTACTTCACATAACAGATGAATGTTTGTGCCTGAAATGCAAGTTCTACGAACACATATATCACCGCATGGACACAGGTAACACCAGGACTAATCAGCACCTCTCTGGCTGTTTTTTACTGTACTATTTTTAAGAATGTTTCAAAAATGTGGAGAACTTAAGTTATGAAAATTCAAATGAAACCTAGATGAAAGGAGCTGAACAATTTTTCATTGCCAAAATGGTGTATTTTCACTTAAGGTTATTAAACACTCGAAATGTAAACAGGAAACCCAACAGCATCTCGCACATTTCGGAAGCTGTTCAATCCAAATACTTTTGGAAAGATAGATTTTATCATCTTCTTTTCTGCTTCGGCTTTTAGTCAACCAAGTGTTTCCAAGCCGATGCACAGCGATGCCGTACCAAGCTGATTTGCAGGATCCCAGCCTCGCAACTCCCATTTTTGCCCCCCTGCCACTTGGCTCCCACGTCAGAGCAGTCTCTCAAAAGAGTTTAAATCTGCCTGCCTGGATCGTAACTCGGCTCGCCTGTGTTTGAACTAGCTCTGCCCAAGTATGCTTACGGAAAGGCGAAAAAGAAAATAAATAAATCAAACTCAAATATTAAATAGGCTTGCATAGAGGGTACCCTATGCCTGGGCAATTCGGCTCTGGAGTTCCTACCTGCCACTTTTGTGGTAGTCTGGAAGTAAACAACCTTTACACCTGTTTTTCCACGAAGAGTAACGCTTACAATTTGAATCCAATTAGAGGTCAAATCGTAAGAGAGAGTTTGCACCAAGTCTGTTGTCATACGGCGACAAGCAGCTTCCTAACAGAATCAGAAACAAACCGACAAGAGAGGCTAAATCTCTCCAGCAGCCGGTTCCTATCCGCACCCTTAGATTACCCCTCCTCGGTACACCAACGTTCCTCGTGAAACTCCCCTACTTTTGCCAAAATCTCAGCAGCTCTATAAAACCCCACATATGCAGATACAAACTCTCTAATAACAAATAGCAGCGATGCAAAGGGGGGAGGGAGGGATTATTAGCAGTAACATCTAAAATTTACCTGCGGTTCAGGTTGCTTACAAAGGCACCTCTCTGACAAGTTTTCAAATGCTGCATTTTTGGTGACAGCAGCGAACAGAGATGCAGTCCCTGGGCAGCCCGGTGAGTGACACGTGCAGATGCGGTGATACCGCTGCGCTCTCGCACTCTTTGCAAACCCTCACGCACACATTTTCCTCCATTTCCTTAAAGGGGCAGCATCGCACCTCAGCGCGCTGGCACGTTTTCTTGGAGATGGCGGTAAATATATACAGCCTACTAGCTAAATAACACGATTGTCATCGTCCTTCTATACCCCTTCGCTTTGCTACAACCAGCCGTAACAGACCAGTGAAAGTTCGCTGCGCTTTACTGAGGGGACAGGCGATTTCTCTTCGCCGGCCAGAGAACAGGTAGGCAAAACCAGAGAGACTCTGCCGAGTTACGGGATACATAAAGCATCCCTGGCAGCCAGCGAAACTGCTGCTGAAGATTCGGTTACACAAACCCGCCGGAGGTGTGACTTATTTGGAAAGGAATCTTAAGTTTTGCACGCCTACTTCAGCGGGGTGGGGAAGCATCCAGAAAATATTATGGGGTGATTACCTTTTCCCCGACAGAGCTGTCCGCAAAGATTTTTGTTTCCCATGGATGTCAGACAGCTTGGTTCACAGGGCTTTACTTTTGAAAATGAAAAGCACATCATTTACCCTAAAAATGGCGTTGGGCAAAACCACACGTGATTTTTGCTCGGTTTCCTCACAGAGCCAATGCTTTACCGCGACTACATGACAATCACGGATTCCTTAAGTTGCTGGGTGTTAGAAATCCTGCAATAAGCACAAATGTATTCACCAGCCTACCTATCTACTTTCTTTTTTTCTAACACATCTTCTCCCTACAGACAAGACTCCCCCCCCGCCTTTTTTTTTGCCTGCCTTTAACAATATTTTACAGGTAAAGCCACCCCACCCCACCCCTCAAAAAGTTTTTGTCCACCTTAAAAGCTCTGAGTACTCCTCTCCCTTTTCCACAAATTTCAAAGCAAGCGATTCCTTACAGTACGCTGCAAAAAAAAAAATTCTGCGACAATAGTCTCTTTGCGGGAGCCTACAGGTTCACAAGAGAGGTTTAAGTTTCCTTTATTGAGGAGCAGAGCTAAGAGCACTGTGAAACACTATCCCACACACCCCTGTCTTTCAAGTCCCAGGGAGTTCATTCAGAGAGGAACACAGAAGCAGCCCAGAATTTGTCCTGTTACTATCTTTTTTTTTTTTAAATTTTTTTAATTTACAATAGTGGCAACGTATCCTTTAGTTTATATTGTTTAGGAATTTCTTTAATAACAGAATAGCCAGGTTTCTCTCATGATACCCCACGGTTTCAGCCAGACTCCAGTCCACCAGCATATTTTATATTACAGTTTTTTTTTCAACTTAAGGTACACCTGTAATTAACCTGTTGCCATATACTTCCAAAAAGGAGTGATATCCGTTCAGTAATAAGCGGTCGTATTACTGAGAGATATGCAAACGCGAGCATTGGTATCATTTGATATTTAAGTGTTTAAGCAAAGGTTCTCTTCACGCAACCATTCCAGTTAAAGTACAGAAAACCATAAGCAAGCTCACAAAACTGCAATTATATCATATGAGATTCATTCTATGCCTACCTGTATGTATAAAATCAGTGTAGTAATACAGAAGGAATGCTGAAGCATTTTGTAGACGGGCTGTTCAGCTGGGTGTTGAAACCCACAACTTACAATTCTGACCAGCAAACAACATTCCTGCTGAACTGAATTTCCATGGGAGGCACATGAATCACACGATATAAAGCACTGGTCACCTAATAAGACATCCCATTTTCTTAATCAGAAAAACTTAAGTCGCAAACCCACACAAATTCATTTTAATAAGCTTAATAAAGCAAGCTCAAGTTTTGAGGTTGTTCTGACAATCACACCTCAGAGATTTAAAAAAAGACACTCTTGCACATCGTATGTCATCATATTCTCACATCGTACATGAGTGACTCTCCCACGCTATCCAAGTAACACACCTAACTACTCATATACCCTATGGGTCAATTAACAACAACAACAACAAAGTAGTGAAATAGAGTTCTTATACTCAGTGAAAAACATACACTTCTGAGTGAAAAATCAGCCAGCTCCAGTACTTTGCTCCATGTTATTAAATAAAAACATGTGAAGGATATATAACCAAAATCAGATACCAAGAAGGATATGGAATCTCTTACATTTCATCATTAAAAACTGTGATCTATTTGAAGGAAAAAGGAAGAAAAAGATTTTCTTAAACCACACACTGATTCTTTGCGACAGCCAACGTTCAGGTTATGATAACTCTTGTTTGCAAACACTAAGTAGATCACAGCTTCGTTGTTGTCAGCAGCTTCTAAACACCGATTTTCAAGTTTCCGCTATTAGAAAACAATACAACGTTTAGTTTACCCAAAACATTGGTTTAGAAAGTAAAGAAATTTATCTGACGTTTGTTAAGCCTCAGAATGGCTTAACGAATAAAGTTACCAAGTTATCTTTGCTGGGGTTTTGTAAGAACACCTCTGGTGCAAGGGACAAGCCACTTTTCCTGCGGGAAAGACAACAAATAGAAATAACGCATAGGTTTGTTCAGCCCGCAGTTGTACCAGGCCGACCCAACTGTATCTGATCTTACTCTTGTACTTCGAAATACCCTTGAGGTGCCTTCGATCCTTGTATTTCTAAAATGTTGCTATTTGGAGCCCAAATAGCTCCAAATTTAGTAACTATTAAGCATTAAATATACAGTCAGTTTGCCACAAGGTAAATAATTCGCATGATGGGCATTCAGAAGAGTGACAAAATTTTAAATAATATTACTGTCAAAAATGAGGTTAACACCACACCTTTCTAATTCCCGTCCTGTCACACAGGCACCCACTGGAGGGCTAGAAAGACTTGACAGCAGCGATGCCACGCACATCTTTTGAGGGACGAAGGGTAAGATTAGCAAATGCAACAAACTACAAGGGCTACATGCAGTTTCAGCCATGTGCAAGAGAGACCAGTAACATCCCTCCACCGGCGCCCACCAGCTGTCCATCATCAGCATGAGTACGGTTTGGCACTTTGGAAGGGAAGGAAGGACCCACAGAGGGATGGCCTGCGAGAGCAGAGAGCATTCTTCATGGCATTCTAGGAGAAAGGAAAAAAGCCTCCCTCCTTTCCAACGGGAACCAAGGTATGACTTCAGTGAGATGCCCTGCTATTAACTAGCTGGCTGTAGGTTTTAAACTGGTTTATATCCACAATACCATAGTTATGACAGAACCGGTCCGATCAAGAAGGAAGTGTATCTGATTAAAAGTGCTCCCTAAAGTTTCATTGTCATTTAATAAAACATACCCATCTCATTTGGGGGTGAACCCAAGCCTAAAAGGCACATCAAATTGCAACTTGAATAATAAAACGTCCTACAGGTAATAATCAAATGCAAAACTGAAGTATTTCAATAATGAGAGGAACACAGGGAGGAAAAAAGGACAAGAGGGACGGAAAAGGCGTTTCCAAATTTAATTATTATTAGGCATTCTGATTAGGCTTTATGAAACTCTCCTTTGATCAGGACCTTCCAGCATTATATAGGAAATAAACCAAGAATTAGCTCAATCATTTTTCTTCCCTGAAGGAATAGCTACTTAAGAGTATTGTTTACAAATTTCATTTATTTGACAAAATGTTCCAGCTACATCTGGAATCAAGTATCCTCCCACTTCAGAGGTTACAAAACTACATATATTATCTCTTACATCCTTTTGGGATGTTAATTTTCCAAAGGTGTTGAACAGTGAAGATGTAACCATGTACAAAAATATATCATGAAGAGATTTTTGTGCTCCAAAAGTTATAAAGACAAAATTGGATGTTGTTTTTTCAAGATCAGACATGGTGCACATTTTTTAATATTACACATGACTTGTCAAACATTCTGATCCTTCAACACACACCACGTATTTTTTTCTTAAGCTACAGGTGAGTTTCAGCTCCACCTAGCTCTTCCCCTAGAGGTTACTGCTTTGTTAGCATCCAGGGATTTTGCAAATTAAACGAACAGCATAAGACCAACCAAACTTAATATAGTCCCTTTGCATTACTTCTCCGTTCTCTGGCCTTATAATACAGATTCAGGTTTTGACTTTTTAAAAGTTTATTAATTCAATTCCCCCTCTACTTGAGGCTATTTGTCTTTGATGGGGACTGGTGGACAGAAAGTTTATGCTAGTGCTGTTTTATTCTCCTATGAAAAGTTTGGTTTCTATTTGAGAGGAAGAATTTTTTTTTCCTTCTTTAGGCATATATTTTACTTTTTTATTAATTTTCTTTGTTCTGGAATTCAATTCCCTAACCGCAATCTTTGTGAAGCAGCTTTGTTCTCAGCTCTCATCTACATCTTCCAAGATCATTACAACTGCAGCGCTAATTCATCAGCCAGAATTCAGTTTGCAGCACAATAAAGTCTTGAGTCGCTAACTGCTTCTTCCCATATAGGAATTCAGCTTTGAACCAGCATGGGGAGGTGGAAAGGCAAACATATTTTGTACCAGGCAGAGTCTGGGCATCATCTTCATGTTCAACTACAGAAGAAATCATAGTAATATGGCCTGAAGGTGATAAATTAATTTTGGCTAGGTTCCTGTCTGGGAGGAAAGAACAGTTTTCCTAATGAGATAAAGATGAAAGACGACAAGGACCTTTAGGCAACTGGAATTTTGGTTTGAGAGAGGCCCTAATAAATCAGGTTGTGCTTCTCTTTAAGGAAATACCTGTTAGATTTGGGGTGTGTTTATTTTTCTCTGACAAGCCTGATTTTCTTGGTAGTGCATAAACTTGGAATTATAACTTGAAATGAGAATAAAAGCAGGTGGTCAAGAACAAATCTCAAATTTTTTTGTCATCTAAAATAAGTAAACACACAATCCCAACTGATGGGACTCAGCCTCCGGAGATCTGCTACCCAAACCCTTTTATTTCCATACCCAAATTATCCATATCCAAATGAGCAGATTTGCTTCAAAAACTTGCACTAGAAATACTAGAAAATACCACTATTCTCACAAACATGCACCTGAAGTACAAAGTGACCAGGTGGGAGGGATCCAAAATCCCATGGAAGCAGCGATTACAGCAGATGCAGCCCCTTTGCATGGTGCTCGGGAAGGAGGGGTGCACACACTCCACATGCTTTGAGAAAGCTCATATTGTGCGCAGCAGATTTAACACAGGACCACTTCACTTTCATAGAATCACGGAATGGTTTAAGTTGGAAGGGACCTTAAAGATCATCTAGTTCCAACCCCCCTGCCATAGGCAGGGACACCTCCCACTAGACCAGGTTGCTCAAAGCCCCATCCAGCCTGGCCTTGAACACCTCCAGGGATGGAGCTTCCACAGCTTCTCTGGGCAACCTGTTCCAGTGCCTCACCACCCTCAGAGTGAAAAATTTCTTCTTGATATCTAATCTAAATCTCCACTCTTCCAGTTTGAAGCCATTACGCCTTGTCCTATCACTACACGCCCTTGTAAAAAGTCCCTCGCCAGCTTTCTTGTAGGCCCCCTTCAGATACTGGAAAGCTGCTATACGGTCTCCCTGGAAACTTCTCTTCTCCAGGCTGAACAACCCCAACTTTCTCAGCCTGTCTTCAAAGGAGAGTGGCTCCACCCCTCTGATCATCTTCATGGCCCTCCTCTGGACCCGCTCCAACAGGTCCATGTCCTTCTTATGTTGGGAGCCCCAGAGCTGGACACAGTACTCGAGGTGTGGTCTCACAACAGCGGAGTAGAGGGGGAGAATGATCTCCCTTGACCTACTGGCCACACTTCTGATGCAGCCAATGATGCAGTTGGCTTTCTGGGCTGTGAGTGCACATTGCTGGCTCATGTTGAGCTTCTCATCCACCCCCAAATCCTCCTCCTCAGGGCTGCTCTCAAACCATTCTCCACCCAGCTTGTGTTTGTGCGTGGGATTGCCCCAACCCATGTGCAGGACCTTGTACTTGGCCTTCTTGAACTTCATGAGGTTTACACAGGCCCTCTTCTCAATCCTGTCAAAGTCCCTCTGGGTGGCATCCCTTCTCTCCAGCACATCAACCACACCACACAGCTTGGTGTCACTGACAAACTTGCTGAGGGTGCACTCAATCCCAACATCCATGTCACCAACAAAGATGTTAAATAGTACCAGTCCCATTACCAACCCGTGAGGAACACTGTTTGTCACTGGTTACCACTTGGACATTGAGCCATTGACCGCAACTCTTTGAGTGTGACTGTCCAGCCAGTTCCTCATCCACCGAATGGTCCATTGGTGAAATCCACGTCTCTCCAATTTAGAGACGAGGATGCTGCGCAGGACAGTGTCAAATGCTTTGCACAAGTCCAGATAGATATTGTCAGTTGCTCTTCCCTTACCCACCAATGCTGTAACACCATCATAGAATGCCACCAAATTTGACAGGTACAATTCTTCTTTTGTGAAGCCATGCTGGCTGTCACCGATCACCTCCTTATTTTCCATAGCAGAGTTTCCAGGAGGATCTGCTCCATGATCGTGCTGGGCACAGAAGTGAGACTGACTAGCCTGTAGTTCCCTGGGTCTTCCTTTTTTCCTTTTTTAAAAATAGGGGTGATGTTTTCCCTTTTCTAGTCAACAGGAACTTTGCTGGACTGCCACAACGTCTCAGACATGATGGAGTGGCTTGGCATCTTCATCCGCCATTTCCCTCAAGACCTGCAGATGAATCTCATCAGGTCCCATGAACTTGTGCATCTTCATGTTCCTCAGCTGGTCTCGAACCTGGTCTTCTCCTACAGTTGGCTGTTCCTCATTCTCCCAGTCACTGCATTTGCCTTCTGCGACTTGGGCAGTGTGGCTAGGAGCCCTTACTGGTGAAGACCGAGTCAAATCTTTCCTGTAGCAATACTGTCATTGCCGATAGCAGCAGCAGCAGCAGCTTCTGTGCGAGGAGGTGACGCAACTGAACATACAATGTTCCTGTGCCACTGTCCCATTACAAAAGCTACAGCCTTTGTCAGGCAGGTTCTGCTTCACTAGTCTCTCGCTTCAACCTCAGAAAAAACTCCCAGAAAAGACAGAGAAGTTAATCATAGAATCATAGAATTAGTGGGGTTGGAAGGGACCTTTAAGATCATCAAGTCCAACCATTAACCTACCCTGATAAAAACACCACCACTCCTAAACCATGTCCCTAAGCACCTCATCTACCCTTTTCTTAAACACCTCCAGGGATGGTGAATCCACCACCTCTCTGGGAAGCCTATTCCAATGTTTAATAACCCTTTCCGTGAAAAAATGCTTCCTAATATCCAATCTAAACCTGCCCTGACATAACTTGAACCCGTTTCCTCTTGTCCTATCACTTGTCACCAGGGAGAAGAGGTCAGCTCCCATCTCTCTAAAACCTCCTTTCAGGTAGTTGTAGAGGGTGATAAGGTCTCCCCTCAGCCTCCTCTTCTCCAGGCTAAACAACCCCAGATCCCTCAGTCGTTCCTCATAAGGTTTGTCCTCCAGACCCTTCACCAGCTTTGTAGCCCTTCTCTGGACACGCTCCAACACCTCAATGTCCTTCTTGTAGTGAGGGGCCCAAAACTGAACACAGTACTCGAGGTGAGGCCTCACCAGTGCCGAGTACAGGGGGATGATTACTTCCCTAGTCCGGCTCACCACACTATTCCTGCTGCAGGCCAGGATGGTGTTGGCCTTCTTGGCTGCCTGGGCACACTGCTGGCTCGTGCTCAGCCGGCTGTCCACCAACACCCCCAGGTCCTTTTCTGCCAGGCAGCTTTCGAGCCACTCCGCCCCCAGTCTGTAGCGCTGCATGAGGTTGTTGTGACCCAAGTGCAGGACCCGACACTTGGCCTTGTTGAATGTCACTGCTGTTGCCTTTCAAGAAGAATAGCTTGGGACCTCTGGCTATCTTAAACTGACAGAGAGGCCATGTCCCATGTCAATCAAAACTCAGGCTGCTGTGAAAGCAGTAGCCCCAGCTGGACTTCTCCCCCAAGCTATGCATTGCTGCTCTTCCCTTATGCCAACCCAGGACATCCCGTAGCCATTACTGGCGCCAAAAAAGGATCAGGGCATTTGGGCAGGATGAGCAGAAAAGGCAGGACTGCTCCTTCAGGGAGCTCGCACTTAGATCAATACGCAGTGAGCACGCAACCATCTCCCAAGAAGCCACCATCCTGCTTGTGCTATAGGGCTTCCACAGCCATCGGCAGCAGCACACAGCCTCGGCCTGCCTCCGCCTAAAGAGGCAGAAGCTGAGCGCAGGACTAATCACTGTCTGTCCTTCAGGACAAGAATGCCAAAACCTGGATTTGTCCAACTCCTAAATATCAATTTCAAAGTGTTTAAGAAAGGAGAGGTCATACCTAAATGCTAGGTTTATAGTTACACTGGGCTAAGAAAGTAACTTTCTCTGTGAAAAGCTAGTTACATTTTTGTAACATTGCATATTTCATCCCAGAAATTAATAAAAAGCTAAAGCTAACAACTAGGTTACAATTAAAGTATAACAAAACTTTTCAAATTGACTTGGATAATATAAAATTCTCTACCTGATATACTCTTTATCAGATGGATTATATCAGCCATTACTCTGGGACTCCTTGTATGACACACCAGCCCTCTGAGATGCCAGCAAGTGACTGTTCTCTCTGAAGGAAGACAGCTTAATTCCTCTTCTCCTCCCTGCTCTGCCACAAGAGAGCTCTCACACCCAAAGGGTGGCAAAGCTTCCGACTTTGCTTTCAAGAGCGCAAATTGTTTCAGCGGTGTCACATAAAGCTCTGGTACCTCAGGAATTTCTGTATCTTTGAACAAGCACCTTACAGCTTCTGTGGTGATCATTAAGAATTCTGACACGAGGTCTATCTAGCCCAGAGGATTTATCCAAACCACAATGAGACTTAAGAGCGCAGGTAGCTGGTAAAGAACAATTTGTGAGGTCTACCCTTACTAGGCTTTTAGGAATTATGTCTCTGAAACTTTTCATATAACCGATTTCGACACGAACAAATAATGCAGTCAGATGTTTACTTGTAACAGTGGATCTAGTGGATCAAGAAGCTTCCCTGAAAGGGCCAGGAACACGGTACTTGCCCTGCTCTGTTTCAGTGCAAAGTAAATGACGCCAGCTTCAGTCACGGAGGCAGTAGGGGACTGCTGCAGTATGTTCACTGCAACATTCGGCTGATGGTATCATGCTCCCAAAACCATACAACCACGACCAACTCCGTGCCTTTTTGCTTTAGATGTATGCTTGTAGAATGTGCATGTGGGCCGTAGTAGATAGTGTGCATCTAAATGAATACTTCCTAAACACAGTGATGCAAGTTCCCAATACTTGCAAATTCACAGTATACTTCAAATTGTAAGATATTCCATTTTGGACTTGATTTTTTAAAAAATTTATTTAAAAAAAAAAAAGCAACCAACTTCTCAAAGTGCTGATATAGCACTTCAAGGTGGGGGTTTTTTGTTAAATACTTTTCTCCTTATATCAAGGAGCAACAAAAATCTGTACCACTTTTCATTATTGTTGTTATTGCTGCTACTGCTATAAATAAAGGCAGTGGGTCTTGACAAGTAAGGAAGCCAACTATGCTTCAGATAGAAGCTCCTCTTTTTGCCAGATGACCAGCCCTGATTTATAGCTGTAATCATTAAAGCACATTTTTACCGATACATATGTTAAATTACATTGAAGGACTGAAATACTGTCGATTTCTTTTCCTCAAAAACTAAGGTATAGTTCATACTGAAAGATTAATTATATAAGTTAGTTTTACTGATAAGTTTGGCAATTAGCAAGCAACCTGAGTACATTTCACAGTCTGTGGCAATACAAGTAGGGTTTGCAAAAGCAGTACTGAGATCTTAACCAACTAAAATGTTGACCTCAGTTCTTTAAAACAAAACAGGATATACACATCGAAATTTTTTATAGCACTTTTTGTTGTCACGCCACCTTTAGCAGTGGCAGTAAAGGATTCTAAACTGCTAATCGCATTCTATCCCATTAACTCCTACGTGCTAACCGGAAAGCACAGATCCAGACAGTTCTGTGCTTTCTGTTCTGACTTCTGTTCCAACCTTCCAAATTTACTCACATTCTATAGTTTCACAAATCTAGAGAAAAGCATGTGCTGAATTTTCTATTTGTTTTTTTTGTTTTGTTTTTTCTTACTTCTCTTATTTGGTGGGACTTAAGCACATGCATAAATGCTTTCCTGAATGGATGCCAATATGCTATGAAATGACAATAACTTATGTACCACTTCTTAATACTGTTCACTTTGTAAAGACACTTTGAAGGTAAAAGTTACTTCTCAGAAATAACCTACGTGTATAAAAATAAGAATCGTCAAACATTTTCCAATTCAGCTTTAGTAAATGAAAAACTTTAAAACAAATGCTTTTATTACAAACTTCTAAGAAGGAATGCATGTAATAGTACAAATTAATGGCTTCTAAATGGAGGATCAATATCTCATTGTATTTTACACACAGAGCTAAAACCCTATTGCTGTAACAATACAAAAAAAGAGAAGGCTTTACAGATCAGGTTACCTGTCCGATTTGATGTTTTTAAGAGACTATAAATCTGGCTACAGCCATTTCAGAGTCTCGATCACAATCATTAAAAGTAGAAATTAAAAAAGCGGCAGTCTATGACTTCTAAGTAATTACTACCATTCTATCAACTCTACAAATGTCTTTTAAAGGAGACGTAACTACTTGACAATTATAAAGCAGCATTTTGGTGTTGCTCTATATCATGATAGATTACTTAGATTAAATGATACATATTATCTTACCTGATACATTCCAACTCCTATGTGTTTGGGCTCAATTTTCACTAGCTCAGCTAACGGGTCTTGGACGCGTCTAGCTATGGAAACTGAAAAATAGAATTAGAAAACAACTATGGGTTTTACTTTAAAATCAGAATCGTGTAATTGCTTTTTCTTTTTCTTTTTTATCTTCTACATAGTTAATTTCTTTTTCTACCAGGAAATAATCAATAATATAGCAGAATCCTTTTTTACTATTAGACACAGAACATGAAATGTACACTAATCACACTTTTTAATTGAGTAATTCAAGTAGAGACCGAAGGAGATTTCAAATTGTAATCACGACATTAAAAAAGTTTTTTCAGGCCACAGAGTTAGCAAATAGAACTGCATACAGTAAATTTTCCCCCTGTATTCATACTAAAATGCACATGTAACATTTAAAATTAAACTCTGAAATATCCTTTAACCTTAAATCACATATGTAGAAACAAATAAACATTTAAAAAAATGGAGTACCTGTTCACAGACTTATTTACCTAATATAGCATTTCTTAAGGTGTATATTATATACTTATATATTTATAAAAGTCAACGTTCACTTTGAAAATGGTTCTTGGACTTTACTAATCTAAACTGTATACCAAAACACATCAATTTGCATTCTGTCATCGTTATAACCATGTTTAGAAAAAAACATAGGAATTTCCAACATTACTGATCCTGTTAAGAGCACATTGGAAGAACCTTTGGTCTTCTAAATCTAAATGTTGAACCAAGACTGCATTTTTGAAGCCTGTATTTATTGATAAATCCTTTACTTATTCAAAGCTCAGAACAAATACTTATTTGCAAAATATCAATTTGTAAATTCTCAATCTTGGTCTAGCGCAGATATTGAGTTTCATTCAGTATTTGCAACTGTACTCTCTCCCCATATACACTGAACTAGAAGAGTTCCAATCTATCAGTATTACATTTGTAAACTTTTTTTCTCCTGAGTTAAGTAAGGACAGGCTGGCTGGTTTAGCAGCTCTTAGAACATGCATGCCACCTAGGGAAAAAAAACACTGCTGAAGAACAGGAGTGTCCGGAAGAACTGCAAAGGTCTTTCCAGAATTGGACCAAAGGTCTTTCCAAAAAAAAAAAAAAAAACAAACAAACAAAAACCACCAAACAGAAAAACCCCAAACCAAACCCAAAAACCCCTCAAAACTCTCCTGATGAAGCAGGGTCAGCTACAGCAGGTTGCCCAGGACCATGTCCTGTTGGGTTCTGAATATCTCCATGGATGGAGAATCCACAACCTGTCTGGGCAATCCATTCCGGAGTTTGACCACCCTGACAGTAAATAAGTGTTTTCCTGTGTTCAGATGGAGTTTCTGGTGTTTCAGTTTGTGCTCATTTCCTCTTATCCTGACAGTGGGCACTACTGAGAACAGTCTGGCTCTCTCTTCATTCTTCCCCATCAGGTATCTATCCACATTCATAAGATCCCCCCAAGCCTCCTCTTTTGCAGACTGAACAGTCCCAGTTCTCTTGGTTTCTCCATGTATGAGAGGCGCTCCAGTCATCTTTGCAGCCTTAATTTAACCAACAATAACAACTACTGCAGGGTGTTAAAGGCTTCATAGCATTACGGAAAAGGACTTGGCTAAACATTGATACTTGAAGCCAAACCAGTAGATAGATCTAGCATTTATTAGTTATGTAGACTTCTCAAACCACAAATGCAAAGTTTATCGATTAAATACAGCATGAGAGACTTCACTTTTAAGGTTCTGCACTGCTAAATGCCCTGTTAACATGAAGTTCGCTGCTCGGTCATGAAGGACTTTTCATAGCCTTTATTATCCATTTTAACATATGCTGACAATGGCAGTTTGCTAGCTAGGCTCAGACAGCTCTGTGCTGGTGACATCCGATACGCACGTCCTGCCTCTCTGATAGAGAAATTCTGAATTCAAAGGCCATCACAAACGCCTCTTGTCAAAAAAAAAAAAAAAAAAAAAAAAAAAAGAGGTTAACCAATATAAGTACAGCAGTTATTGCTTACACAAGTACAGCTTCCTACAGAAATGCTTGTATATAGCAACCATTCATATTAATTACTTGGAAACACCAGTGGTACATATCACCAGTCACCTAACAGACAAAAGGGGAACAAAACACCAATGAAAGTACTGGTCCAAACCAGGAAACATTTCCAACTATGTATTTCTTCTGAATGCATTTATGTCTATGTATAGGCACTATACTTGTCTTTCAGCAAGCTTTCTTAAACTCAACTTGTTTAATAGCTATAAAATGTTTCAGAGAATTTTCTTTTAGTTCCACCTAATGGCAAAACACATTTCAAAAGTTACATTTTAGATAAGCGGAGAGCAAATATCTCTCACTGTCCACACCTCCTTTCATTACATCTTTTAAAAATAGACAACTACATGGATAGGTTGATA
This sequence comes from Vanellus vanellus, assembly GCF_965231255.1. Lineage (NCBI taxonomy): Eukaryota > Metazoa > Chordata > Aves > Charadriiformes > Charadriidae > Vanellus > Vanellus vanellus. Next base: position 31,314,152 of record NC_138907.1, read on the forward strand.
CAGGAATTTTCCAAGCATAACCTTCTCACGGGAACCTTCAATTAAGAAGTAAAATTTAGACTCTCCTTGTCATAATAGCTAGGTTGACAATGCTGTCATATCCCTAGGAGCTTCCAGCGGAGGCGTAGGACCCGATCCAGCAAAGCACTCCAGCACAGATGCATGTCGGTATTCCCACCGGAACCAGCAAAACTATTCACATGCATAAAGTTACATAGACATTTAAGTGCTTTCCTGGATCAGGCCTAATAGTTACAATATCGAAGCACAAAGATCAAATAACAGTCAGTTATATGACTTGAGGGATGCAGCTCCTACGGCCGATACCAGCAGGACAGCTGACCTGCAGAATTCCACTAAAGCTACAATTTTATTCCAGAACTTTTCAAATTCAAAACAAAAGAGAGCACAACAGGGAAAAAGTCTACATTCTCTCTAGGCACAAATTCAGTCAGGATTAGCATCCACTGTCTCTTGGACAGGCAAACCCACTTCTTTGTTACAGTACCAGCATGCTGCAATAGATAGATCTTTTCAGGGGGCAACGAGGCTCTGCTCTGGCGATTTGATCCAGGTGGCTGGACTCTTACAATAAAGCCGAATCTTACTGGAAATCACGGGGGCATTGCAGAAGCGCAAGGTCTGCTACCACGGACCAGACAGACAGCAGAACTTGATAGTCTTACATTTCCCCTTTAAAAACCAAAATCAATACATTTCAAAAGTTGTTTGTTTTTTTTTTTTTCATATTAAACTATTTTACACTAATACAGGTATCGCCTAAAACTATTTCTTTATATGCTTAAGGTGCATTTCAGGAATAGCTAGAAACCATGCATTTTTAGAAGACTGACAATGAAACAGGTAATGGATTCTCACTTCTACAGTTATTAAGGCATGCTTCAGTTTTGCTCCAGCAAATACAAAATAAATTATATGATGGCATGCAGGGCAAAACCAGGTAATTGGATTTCTCAAAAGTAATCAACAGGGCCAAACATGAAATGTTTGAGATGCCATTCTTAAAATACGCTATTCTAAGTAAAATGAGAAAAACAGACTAGTCAATATTAATCAGAGTATTACAAGCAGGATGACATAGCCCTCTACTAGAAAACCCGCCACAAGAATTGCACACCCAATAGATGCAAAGCTTCAAGTTGTCAATTAAGAAGAAAACATTGTAGCAATACTTGGAACGTCAGTAAGATACTGTGCTGCCATGCAGTAAATCCAAGTAAAAATTTAAAGCTTGGGGGGGCTAGAGGAGGGGAGGGGGGCAGGATGGCCTAGGTGGTCCTCTGACTTCAGTGCAGACGAACTTTGCCTCGAAATGGAATAAAAAATAAAGAAGGTTACAGAAACCATATTTAATGAAATCCTGTCTTGTCATTAGGACATTTTCTGCAATTTTGTAAGAAAGGCAATTTAACCGTTTGATGGTCTTGATTCACTCCATGCTTTGGTTATTTGACAAGACAAACCCACTAGATGGTTAAGTATTTTTGCCTGTCAGCAACGAACAACATTGTCAACTACATAACAAAATTTATTATAAATTAAGTACTGTGCCTGCTTTGAGGGCAGCCTGCCAACTTATGTGTTCAGACAATAGCATATTAAAATGCTCTCCTTTTGCATTCCTCGATGTAAGAGCCACACCATAAAGCAAAAGCTTAATGGCTGTAGGTAGGGAAAGACTGAAAATGGACATACAAAGTTCCGCCAAATGCAGCATGAGAGACTGCCAGGAATGATTACGGGTGGAAGAAGAAAAAAAAATAAAAAATAATCAATTTCTTTCAGTTACAGTGGCATTCAAGAATTGCTTGCCACTGCACACAGGAAAACATTTTTGGTCCGAAGTCCAAGATTTCCAATTCCTTCCTTTAAATGCATGGGTCTTTATATAAGGATAAAACCATGTCCCAGTCAGTAACTGTGACAGTTCAGCTACCTCATATGAGTGGGAGCATTTGTTTGTCTTTTGAAACAATGCGAAGCTTCCAGATATGAAGGCAGCGGGTAGTTTTACAAGTGTTTTGCAAATAAATATATGGCAACCACAAGCTATTAGGCTATGACTAGTTCAACCTCAATTTTGTCATAAATGAGAACATTCTGTATTTTTATTACAAAACCTCAGTATTTTGTTCTTGCTGAGACATGCTACCATAACATCCAAGTAACTCATCCCCCCTCCCATTTTAAATTAACCTTTACACCTTAAAAGTCTGGCTTGAAACCTCAGTGTCGATGAAATAAAAAAATAATATATTGAGGTAATCAGAGACTAACTTGCAAATGCATATGTAATTACTGTCAATATATCACACCAGGATAGATATGGAAACATTACAACTTATTTAAATCCTTTTATAAAGCCTATTATTGTGTTCAAGATCAATTACTCTCCATAAGTACCTGCAATAATGTTTACTCAGTGATCGATTGTTCAGGTTTCCTGAGTCCTGGAAGCTTTCTATCCTGTTGACCTGAATTTCACCCTCCTTGCAAAGGATACAGTGAAACGTACAGTAGTCTTTTCATTAAGCATTCTTTCTCAGTAGGTCAGGATTTGTGACACAGTTTTGAATCCTCATATATCTTCTTGGTGGGTTTAAAGTATGCAATTTATTTTAAGCAACTGCTCAACAGCTGCATTTCATCCAAAATTCTTCTGTGGCAAGTGAGCAGGTTTTTGTTTTAAAAAGGTTAAATTTTAGTTTACTTTTAACTCCATAAAACTGATAATCTGTTATTTGCCTAAGATTAATGAAATAATGAATGACAATGTTCTATTTACTTACTACAAAAATCTTTAAAAGAGATGACTTGAATACAAAAAGGAAGTAAGAAATACATAGAAAGGGGAAACCTCAACAAGTGAATATTACAATGCAGCTTTTAAAGACAATTTTTTTTCCTAGAAACACTCTCAAAAATACTTTTCAAATATTAGTTATTTCTGTATCATAGATAATAGCACTTTTTTTTTTTATCCAAGGTGAGATGGGAGACATATTCATTTAATTGAAGCCTGATGTGATTTATCTGCCTTAGAAATGAGTTAGTCTTACAGGACGGTATAAATTCAGAAAAATCTTTTCCCATCTGCTCAACTTAAAAGATAGAAATCATCAGTACACTTTTCACATTCAGACCGCTGGTACCAATTTGAACAGCAACACCATGGCATTGATTACAGTTACTACTAAAAGTAAAAAAATGACTTGAAGTTCTATACTTACAAGAGTTACTCATTTATACCAACAACAAAAATTAACCTTTCATAAGTATTCAGAATGTCCCTCCCTACGCTTGGAGCAAGAAAAGGCGCTTTGGTGAGTAACGCATCGTACCGCTATATTAAAGCGACTCACAACTCCTTAAATTGAAGAGCATCCTTGTACTCTGTTGTACTTGTTCCTCTGTCTCCATGCTTCACAGCGGCAAAGGCTTTTAAGGGAAATACAGAGACACACACATGCACAGAGTTACATCCAGAGGGAGGGAAGTAAATAATTTTTGTAACTCCTTTATGCTAAGGGAAAGGGGCTTTACCGGAGCCTGGACTAATACTTTGCTTCTGGACATTGCTTTTAGACAGAACTGGTGGGATGTTTTCAGTTTGTTCAGAAGTGCAGCAAGTGATGCTCTGTAAATAAAAGGCCAAGGCCAACTGCTGAACTCCGACCCATCTGTGACATAACAGGGAAATGAGAGGCAGGCAAGGTGAACATCACGTCTCTCCATGCAAAGATTACATATCAGTTGCAAACATTAACACGCGTACAGAGAACAATGCTCAATTACAAGCTATATGCATACACAAATCTCTTAGCGTAGTGGAAATACTGATGCAAAACAGACAGAAAAGTTTTCACCTAGCTCAAAATAATCTGGTTTAATTTTGTAACAAGGCAGAAGCCTAGAGGAATTTAAGTGGGTCTTGATCTTGCAGATTATAGATCAAACTCCACTACTCTAGCTACTGCTAGACTTTACAGCTGCATAGGAAATACAGTCCCGATGAGCAAGATGTTTACGATTAAATACCATCTCTCACACATGCCATGAAGTTTGCACAGACTGGAAAACGTCAGATTCTTGTCTAGAACAAGAAGAAAGTAAAGACTACAAGGATCTCCAACACTTGCGTAACAACCCATTCTGCATTATGCCACTAGTTTTGGGCAATTCAAACCCATTTTTCTATCTCAAAATCCTGATGCAGGCACACATGTTCATGCACGACTGTAGGAGGCCCAATCATTTCCAGACTACCTGCAGTTATGGACTCTTTTAAGATTATCCACAGATTTGCTACAACTTCTGTTCGAACTGTAGAGCCCAGCTTCAGATGAGCTTCTGCTCATTGGCGAGAGCTGGGTTCTATGGGGAAAGGAGTAATGTCTTATTTACCTCCTCCTGCTGGTCACAACCCATTTTGTTTCTAACCACTACATCTTTTCCTTTCCAACAATATGATAAACTAAATGCTATAGAGTACATCAGGTGAAGGAGAGAATGCAATTTCATTTTTGTACTGCTGTAATTGCACACAACCCAACTAAACAGGTTGGGTTTAGGCAAAATGTTTTCATGTGTAAGAATTCAGCGCTTACTTTCCTTTCTTCTAACTCTTTCTGAAAACTTGTGGAACTTGCACCAATCCTCTACGATTAGCTGTAGAAGGAAGCTTCCACTTAGAAAGCAGTGGAAATGGTTTAACCGTAAGACTTCTGCCCAATAAAGTTTTTGAAAAATGACCTTCTCTCCTGAGTAGCCAAGGGGGAGTAGTGCTCTTTTAAGAAGATAAAGAAATTAGCTCAAGTAGACATCAAGGCACTATGTCCCACACATCTAATCATCAAATTGTTTTACTTTCCTTAAGATAAAGTCAAAAGAAATTACATTTTTTCCAATCTCTACCTTCTACTTGCTGGCCAGTATGACAGCTCTGAACTGTATGTCTCTATCTTTAACAGCACCCCAGGGAATAAAACCCTGTAGCATGACAGTCTCAAAGTCCTAACAAGCCCTTGAAGCCTATAAGGCTTTCTTTTGCAAGGAAAAGTGCAAGTGGTGTGCTGAACTTTGAGTGTACAATAATCCAATGTGTTCTGCCCTGTGGAGAGGAGACAAGCAGATGGGATTTGACAATGCTAAGGCAAGCTGCGCCGTGTGACCTTTTGCTCTCTCAGATTCTTCTTTATCCTCAGAAATCATCCTTTAAAAGCAGCACAGTTTCTATATTGGATCATACCTGCGCATGCAGCGTGACACACATGCTTGTCCTTTCAGTATTCCAAATTTTTGCAAAAAAGTAACTTTAGGGAATATTTTACCTACATTTGTTGCTTTCGTAATTTAGCGACACAACTATGTGGCCTTGACAGAGGACCCCGGGCCCTTCACGTCTGAAAAGAAAATGAGCATTTCTTGGAGCTGCTGCATGAGGCCAGCCCAAGTACCTTGCCCTTGCTTCAGCATCTGAACACAGAATTGCAAACTGAAAACCAAATGCATATGACTGCATTAAGGCATGGAAATAAATCGGAGAGGCTTAGCTCTCTGATTGTTAGAGATCTCCACTAACAAGTGTTTACACAAACGTCATGTCTGAAAAGATGTAATCCCCTTTCCCACCTCATCCTGCGTTTGAAGAATTCTACGTATTCAGGTTAGTCCGCGTTTTTATAAATCAATGCAGTGAAGGGCATTAGGTTTTTATATTACTTCTTAAATAGTGAAACAAAGAAAAGTTTGCTTATTTGTTAGAGCAGTCATCCCAAAATGAAACAGAATTCATCAATTTAATGAAATGAAGACATTTCTCACTTAATATAACTGAGCGTATATCAAAACCAGGGTAAAATCCCAGCATGACTACTGCCTCTTAGAGAGATTCTGTACCACCAGGCCACCGTTCCACCAGAATTCAGCAATTTCCTCTGGTTCCTAGAGTTATTAAGCAACGTTCATTTCATCACGGTATGCACTTTGAGGTGGAAAGGCAGCAGATGAAAAAAAAAATCTAATGTCAGCACATGCAAAACGATCGTTGCATCCATTATCTGCCTTGTACTAAGGGCAACAACAAAACCACCACTAGCTGACCATACCTTAAAAAGTTTCCAGGTATCCAGGAAGTACATAAATTCCATATTTCTGCATGTCAATCCTTCAACACGAGTCACACATGCTTATACTTTCTGTATATTTCACCTGTCCCTCCACAGCCTTCCCATTTTGTCTACCCAAACTTGTTCAAGCCAACAAGCATTAGCAACAAGAAGGAACTGTAGAAGCGGAGGAGCGCTACGTGAGAGAAAAAACAGAAGGCATGGCAGGGTCTACGCACCGACACCTGCACAGACACATTTTATTTCTCATCCCAGAAGCCTCATTTTCATTAGTAATGAGGATTCTGCACAACAAAATAAAACCTTGGCCAACTACTATACGACAAGTTGGAGGTAAAACAAAGAATATACCGACTTTTAGCAAACCGTTTAATTCTAGAGTTCGCAGGCGCAGTGACAGGGCCGAAAACAGGTCGCCATTGATTGTCACATAGTCCATCCGTCTGAGCAAGCAATGCTTGTCGCCACTGAGTTTAGCTTTTTTTTTCCTCCTTTTACTCATGCAAAGAATACCACATCAAGACAGTCTTCTCAACAGCTCCGATAATAAAAGACAACTAACAGCAAGGAGAACTACTGGTAAACTTGGAAGGCAAAGTAACTGTTCGCTGAGCACGGTACTTACAACTACTGCAAAGGGAAACTTGCATTCAGGCCTTCTGTTTAAAAAAAGGCATAAGCAAGTCCCAACCACAGAGACCTAGAGTAATCCAGATGATCTTATGGACACGTTATAGTGAAAAACTCCTACTTGAACTTGCCATGGATAAAAGCTAACCAAAGGTTAAATAGGAAGTTTTCACACTGATGGTAGCTCAGGAGAAAAAATAATAAGAAAAAACCCAACAGAAGACCAGGACAGCCAAGTAAATCTGAATTTGACAGCTTTATGAAAACTCTATCAAATTAAACATCTGACTCCTCCGAGAGAGTGGCCAGAGGACACGTGCTGGGGCAGAAATAGAGCTGCAGTCACCCACCCAGCCTCGCAGCTCCCTCACTGCCATTTGACTAACCCTGGAGCGGGCAGTCAAAAAGCCTCGAGAAGGCACATATTAATAAGCTTCAAAAGATGATCAACATGGACAGCTTGCTAAGCACCCTTTTTATGGTGCCCGCTCTCCCCTACAATAATTCCCACCCCAAATCTTCAGCCTGTTCTTAGGCACAGCTTTTGGGAAGGAGAATTCAAGGAAGCCTTGCATCCCCTTCTCTGTCAGGCTACAACCCTATTCCAAGTTCATCCAAAAACCCCAGTTACTGAACTCCAGTGGCTTGTTCTCTAGGCAGAACCCTCCTTATCTGCTGCTGCTGAACTTCCTCAGCCTATCAAGTAGGAAATCCTTTTATTGCTCCGGCCTATAAGCCCCTTATCTCCTAACTCTGTGAGTCTGAGAAATAGCTGTTCTGCTCATTAATCCTACAATGACTGTCAGAAGGGGATATATACCTTCTCACTCCACTCAAACACAAGTAACTAGGTTTCATCAAGTTCTTTACTATCTACTTAGTTGGAGTCCCAATCCACAAGATTTACTGCTACTCTAGTTCCTGTAAAAGAAGCTTCTGCACTTTTGTGAAATATTCATATGTGGTGCTATAAAACTTTTAGTCAACCTTGTTCAATGTAAAGAACTGGCATTAGGAGCAGATATTGCCTAGGGCCAGAAAGAAGGTACTCAGCTCCGGAGGACAATTCTAAAATTGGACAGACCCTATTCCATTCTCTGGACTGTAGATACCAGCAAATTGTTTAAGAAACAATCTTTTTTTTTTTTTTCCCAAGCAAGAGTAATATTGGCTAAAAGAGCTGTATGGATGACTGTGAAGACTTTCCACTAGAGTTCATACATACACAATCTATTTATAATGAGACCTTTCTAATTATTTATTACAAACCCATGTCATCCATGATCCTCTAGAGCTCAAAGGGAAAAAAAAGAATAACTATTCGAGTTCTTGGCTTAACTAATATCTTTAATCAGGACCTCCAAGAAATGCTGAAGGTTGTTATTTTTCTGCCTATGTAAAACATTTAGCCAAGGAGAAGTTAATAAGATAATATTTTTATCAGGATTGATGTCTTCTATTTCTCTATATGAAGTGAAAACTTATTACAAACAATTGCTAAACAGCACTACAAATGCAACTGAGATAGCACAAGATGTGAAAGTAAGCTCTCATATAAATATAATATGCATTATTTAATATTTCATGTTTATGTACCTGACAGACAGAGGCCTACCTACGTAATTCAAAAAACCCTAAAACATTTCTATAAAGTTTGTGTTGAGAAAAATGTTAAAGTGGCAAACTGCGTTAAGATCACAGATATCTCACATCAGTTGTACCTTTTATTTTAACTATAAATGTCACACATCATCATGCAGCTGTCAGCTTCCTTTAATGTACTAAATGCTATCATGTAAGCACAGAATCTGACATGATGTAACACAACAATTAAAATAAAAAGCAAGTCAGCCTTGACACCATGTCACTTTTCTGTTTGCTGCAAATTAAAAGAAAATCAAAAGTACAAAAGTAAAAACTAGTCCAGAAAAAGAGTTTGGAAAAAATCCCAAACATCAGTTAATATTTCCCTCTAATGTTATGTCAGATTACTATGTTCAGCTTGAAAGAAAAAAATGTCCACAGCTTTTAGTGCAGCTCATTACAAATTGACACCAAAAGACATCAAGAAGAAAGTCTAAACCATACAGAAGAATTATATTTTAATAAATATACTTCTAGTTGTCAGTTCCATAACAGCTGACTTCCATGGAACTAAGCAATTATTTTTCACTTTCTATCCTACCCCTCTTCACTTTCTATCCCCTCTGTGGTACTGCTGCAGCACGTTAAAATTGTTGATGCTTTTCAAACCAGATGCAACAGCACCTAAGTTACGCCTGAAGCAATTCCTAGTAATAATGGAGAAATTATGAACAATAGATAATTAATACTGAAATTGGTCATACATTAGAAGTTTGGTTTTCATTTAATGTATTTGATGCACAACACTAAATAAAAGTGTGAAATTTTCAAAAATTAACTTCTGAAAAAAGGAAAATCACGTGCATCTGAAAAAGCATATTGTTAATAGTTAGATTTCCTCCTCTTCAGTGTTTTTCTTTGGCTCAAGGGAAAGTTAGTGGCATCTGTCACAAATACAGAAGTGTCATATTTGCTCTGGCCATACCGTGCCACATTCAAAACCTGTGGCCCAGGGAAGAAATAAACACAACGGAGCCCATTCTCAGGCAGGGGAGAAAGAGGGGGGGGGGGAAGCTAGAGAGCTAGAGGCCTGTCCTGCAAAGGGAAGGGCTGATACAGACATTTAAAGAATATTCCTGTAAAATCATGAAATCATGCACTTGAAACACTGAGTTAACACAAATCCCTTTTTCCCATATGGAAATAAGAAGAAAGGGGAACGCGAGGAATCCTAGGAAGTTTTACCCCCAAATAACCCTAATTTCAGAACTGTTTTCTGCTGACCCACTTCTATGCCTTTCTCAGGATTTCCAGGCCAGTAATCTGCTAAGATAACAACAAAATTAAGAATAATATCATTTTGACTGGAAAAGATTTGTATATGAGAATGTTACGCATTTTCAAATGTGCTTTACTTGATTATGACAGCAAATTGCAGGTAAACCAAGAAAATAAAAAACTAGAATAAACAAACAGAAAGAGACACCCAATTAAAAATACACAAGTGAAGTAATCCAAAATAACCTCAGACCTGCCCTTACAGCTGTCTCCCAACAAACCAAATCCATGAATAGAATTTGGACACCAACGCAGCTCCTAGGAATTTGATCTTTAAAGACTACTCTTTAACCAAACACTGAAATTATAACAGTGGCAACACTTGTACGTTTCTAAGAACTCGGGCTGTATTATATATACCTCAGTGACATTTTTGCTGAAGTAGACAATTTTTTAAAAACTAAAACTAAATAGTATTTCTTGAGGACTATATTCAGCTACACGAAGATTTCAAACTGATCACAATGAATGCACACCTTTAAATCATCTGTTCTACTCTCACATTTTTCTCCAGCCCTTCAAATGTTTAATTATTGTTAAGAGACGTTTGTGTACGTACAAGGGACAAGAGAAGAGAGGGAAGGTCTCGCTCTTGTGGGCATGGAAATGTCCAACTGTGAAAGTTTATGCAAGTCATTGGTTATATTACTCCCCATAAATTCTCCTGTACCAGCCTATTGAAGGAATACATCCACAAGAACCTTTACATGACAGGCCGTAGTAGAAGATAATGTCATTGATTTGCATACCTAGGACCTTCAAATGCGAAATGATAGAAGAGTTAAGGTTTGGAAAGAAAACACCCAAACCCTTCACTTTTTAGACTTTTGACTATTAGTATACTGAATATTATAAACAGTACAGTCTGAGAACTGAGACTTAAGCTTCATGTTGAACTGGTGATAAAATGAAATACACTTCATACCTGCACTTCTTAGGTTAGGGTCTAGGTCTGGCATTTCCTTGGACGCTTCTGGACTGACGCTGTAGATAGATGCTCCTGCTTCACTGACAATGCTGAAAAATAAAATGGCAAATAATCAAAACACCGCACAACTGAAGTACTCAGCAAATGACTCAACTGAATAGTTAGAATTTTTTTAAAGCCTCACGTTTTAAAGATATTTTGAATCAACTGAATACTTATAAAAGAAGACAGTACAAACAAAGCAAAAGATCTCCCTCCATATAAGCCAAAACAGCCCTCTCCTACAACAGAGAAAATGAACGTAAGAAACAAGTGTTAACAGAAGTAAATAGGCAAACCAGCTTCCACAAACAAAATAAAAACCTACCTGACGATTTCTTTAAAAACACCTAGATTCTGAAGTCTAACACCAATCAAACTATTGCATGAAGCCAAGTCACGAGTGTGCATGTACGTTGCCTAAAGCTAGCTGCCTAAAAGTCTCAGAAAAAACCCAGGTTGATACAGACCGAGGCAGAGCTGCAGCTTGCTTCTCCGCGGCTTCTCCCCGGTCTCACTGCCATCCCCAAAGAATAACACAGACTGCATGTCTTCAGTAACTGAAACTACGGTTCATGTATCTACCACACACCTCAAACTCATTCAGTAATGATGATAAACTCACCGATTCAAATCGCAACACGTAATTAAAAAACCCTCAAGTGCTCTAGTTCCACTCAAGAGAAAACGGCAATCAACTGTTCCCTGTGTAAGTTTCTTTTCAGCTGTGAAATTTTGACACCACTGAATCAACAAACAGTATATTTCTTCAAAGAACTTCAACAGATCTTGAATTTCAGACTGATAATTAAGGCATCATACAGCCACTGCACTGGAGAGGAATACTATCAGTTTCAGAACTATTTTTACTTTTACTATTCCGCTCTTTGAATAACCTTATCTTCGCCATAAGGAGTGAAACCACAGTCCAGACCTTTCAATAAAAAAAAATAATAAAAAAAATCATAACTTTGCATATAAAGCAAAGTTTTAGAATTAGACTATAAATTTTCCACTTAAGAACATTTACTAGGCGACATTTTTAAATAAAGAAACTGATACCTGTTAGTCCCTAGGTAAAAGCTTTTTCCCTTCAGAAAAAGCTGGAGAATAGCTCAGTGACAAAACACATTTCCATTCAGCGTTCCAAGCTTGTAAACAGTAAATAGCATAAAATGCAGACATAAAAGGTATGATTTTCTTACTGTTGTTTTTACAGGTTGTTTTTTTAATATATAAATTATTATCTATTCAATCAAAATGGAATTTGGTAGAGTGCTGTACATGTAAGTCAGATGTTTATAGTAACTATAAACTCAAAAGAACATTTCAATATTACAGACAATAATAATACAAAAATAATACAGAGGATAAAATCCTGTTCTCTTTTGTACGAGCATAACTCCAGCCCTATTCAAACAACCGGTTTACAAGACAGAAAAATTGCTCAGACCAGTTGGTCAACAGCCTGAACAAGGCAAATGAAAATGAAACCATTTACATGATCTTTTTAAAAAACCCCTGTATTACGGCCATTCCTTCACTCTAAATGGCAGTGAGAAAACAGCCCCATGACAGACAATAAGCCTGGGTCACCAGTAAAACAAGTTTGGAAAGACGGTCATATCACAGAAACCCAACTGCTGAGAACGGAGATGTTGACAGAAGCCTCCTCTCAAACTGATTTTTCTGATGAACGGGTAGTTTAAAGAACAATGCAGCAGAATGTGTTTCTTAACCTGTTCACACCCTATAAAGGCAGCATCTGGCAAAGCGCTCCCTTTTTGGAAATTGCTTCCAAAAAACCACACACGTTAGCACATACTTCTAACAGCTTTTAACTAATTGCTCTTCAATCTCTTTGTATTGGAGCAGATCCAAAAGTTAACCTCGAATGCAATTTCTAAGTTTAATGCATTGATATTACACTTTGATTAAAAAAAAAAATGTTTTGCACACATTTTTACAGTGCTGTGCTATAAACTGTGTTACACTGACAATTTTCAGAAGCGAAAGGAAGGCAATAATGCTATCATTCCACGGCAGTAAGTGACTTGTGCCAAATTTTAAGGTAGGTAGCACAAAAGCTCCTTGCTAAATTGAGTAAGTAAAATTAAACTCGGGATGGGAGAAAGAAACATTTGAAAAGAGCAGACTTCCTTTCCTCAAGTGCAAGAGCATTTATCCGCTGGGGGGAGAAAAAGGGAGGGGGAAGCCAAGTAAAAAAATTATTTCAGGCTGGAAAACGAGATATAAAAAGCACTTTGAGAAGCAGCATACACTGGATGTTTGACATCCATTCTAAGATGGTTTCGTACACACAGGTCGTTATGAAGTCCTTGGTGTAGCAGACTTGAAAAAGGAGGGGAAGAATTTCGGCTCAGGCAGAACCCCATACCGCCGTGCCTAAGACAGTAAAACCCAGACAGTGAATAAATGTGTTACCCAGAGTAAATGCGTAGGGCCACAAACTCCAAAGAAACCATCCTCTGGTTCGTTTAACCATAGTCAACCAAACTTTTACAGACCTCTTAGTGGCTGTCGTGCGGTTTTATTTAGTTTTGGTTTTAGCTACGGTGAGGTGGTTACTAGTGTGAAACTGGCACATACAATACTAAAACATTTAGCTTGGTCACAACGCTAAGATTATAAGCAAAAGAGGTTTGGAGATTTTTCTTTGCAGTTGTTCTGGATTTTGCTTTTTGACAAAACAAGAGACAGTCGCTTTGGTTTAGAGACATTTTATGGTTTTCTGTTGGTTTTGTTTCTTTTTTTTTTGTTTGTTTGGTTTTTTTAATCCTAACACTCCTCTTTAAAAAGGTGCTGCTATACAGGAAAATTTATACTAACGTAACATTGTAAAGTGCTCTGCATCACGCTTTCAAAGAATATACATATTTTATGTCCAGGCACATGAAGACAAAACAAAACCTGCTCAAATCTGTAGTTGATAGAAATTTACTCCAAACTACTATAGTCCACACTATTCTCTAACTCTGTTGTCCCCCCCCCCCCCTTTTTTTTTTTTTAAAAAAAAAAGGGTAAAAATTTCAAGGGAGTCGAAAGAAAGCCCTCAAAAGTGTTGGTAAACACTGTATATAAAAATCCGTATATCTTCAAAATAGAATCAAATTCTAGTTCTGACTTTTTAAACTATACTCCCTCACCCCCTCATAAAATGAGATCCTTATTTCTGTGCATTTCTTAAGAGGAAAGATTCTTCCACTGACCAAAATCTTGACAGTTAAGACAACAATCAATACCAAAATAACTTTTTAATAAAGTCAAAATGTAGTAAGTAAATAAGCAAGTGGTCACGATAGGATATGCTTACAATAAACGAACAGACAAGTTTCATAAACCTGCTCTGAATTAACAAAACAAGCAGGTAAAGAATCTGGGCACATGCCTCCATACTGTCTGCTAGCCACATTAGCCATCCTATAGATACGTTTTTTCCCTCAGCATCTATGTCCAACTTTTTAAAATTAAAAGCGCCCAACCCATAAAGCCACTACATAATATTATGATTTACTCTTTTTAATTGTACAAAGAGGGTCGTTGCATAGAAAGTAAGTTTTCGTACACCGCACCCGTCTCGTTCACATTTGCTAAGACACATTTTAAGTAGTTAAACCAACATTAAATGTATTCCACTAGCACCACCTGGTGGCCCCTCAGCTTTATGCTAGAGACCGCGTCGGCTGTACTGTAAATGCTTTAAGAAGCCTTTTAACATTTACTAGAACAAGTTATTTTCTTAGTCGGCTTTATTTAAGCCGACTAAGGAATTAGTATATAATTATATATAACATATTTGTTATATATTTATTGTATATTATAATATATTTATTTATTATTTAGTATGAAAAGATAAGTTGAAGACCTGTTCAAAACATTCAGATTTTCAATGTCTCAATTTTTACAGGAAAAAAGCCTTAAGCCTGTCTTTAAAAAGTTAACAAAAATAATCTCAGAATACTTAATTATTATTTTTTTTTTTTATTTTAAAGCTGTTGCATACCTACAAAAATGCCTAATACTGAAGATTACATTTAACCAACTAGAGTTATGGACAGTTGTGAAATATGTTACTACTTCACGTACATGCCTATAATGGCACATTTTTTAAAACTTACAAGGTTCTTAGGTAGCAAGTTTTGACCGAAAACCTTGTCAAAACTATGCAAAAATCTAATATAAAGAAAAAGATGTATCAGGCTGGAGGCTTCTAGGGTTAAAGATGGATGCTGTTTCCTGACATTTTCACGAACCTTACCAACGTTTCAGACTATTTTATTACGTTGAAGTCATTTCCCCACAATCAAATGCAACACTGGATTAGTAACCTACGCAGAGAGAAAAAGTAACTTTATCCAACTTTACATAACTTACTGTTCCTACAATATCCAAAACCCTGATTTACAACTTGAAGCCTTCAAAATAACATTTTAAGAAACAATACCAGCACAAAGAAGAGAACAGTGTTAATACTTGGAAGAAAATTGTGGTCACTCTAAAAGCAAAGGGTATGCCAACCTCAAAGTGGGCCCAGATTTTCATATCTGTTCATAAAATTATGATCTGCCAAAATAAAACTCTCTTCCCAATCAAAATTTAGTAATTGTGGTTAACAGAGTCTAATTTTAGAAAGAAGGTGTGTGCAGTTGATGCACGCACAAATAATCTGGACAGGTATGCACTCTAATGAAGGTTAATGATAATAACCAGCTGAACCCTTAATTGATTGCATATATGCGCAGTACATAGTACAATAGTCCTCTAACCCAACTTTTTACATATTAACTGATAAATATATTCTTCATAAGCTTCTGGCAACAAAAGCTCGAGACTCCCAAAGGGCAGAAGTACAGAAGGGTCAAAGGATTATTCAGTGTTACTTAACAAAATAATTGGCTTAAGAATTACCCAGAACAGAAAAAGAAAATGAAATAAAATGACAAAATATTTGCTAGAAAAGAATGTTACATTTAGAAGCTCAATTGGAATGCTACAAACTTTAATTATGTTGATAGATTTAGTGATTAAAAACAAACTGAGGAGCGGCAGGGAAGACTTAATTAAGTACAGGCTCAAAAGAAGATTGGGCTATTTCATGCAAGAGAAATCCATGGGGCATTACTGAAAACACAGAAGTCGCAACTAGCTCCAGAAGAGCCTAAAACCAAACTATGGCTGGGAGCTACGAAGTGCTAGAGAAATAGCATGTCTGCGTCTGTTCTTATACGTGTCCCTACGCACCCATTTTTGGTGACTAATGAAAACTACCTAGGGGAGGTCAAAGCTGTTTCGTATGAAACAGCAATAATCCCTTTATTGCATTTTGACTTGCGTCTTGCTCCTTCCTCTCCTGTCAAGCAGGACACTGCCCATGGCAGAAGCAACTTTGACTGCCCCTCCAACTCCTCATCGTCACCAACGGCAAGCCGCAGGTTTCTTGCTGTCATGGGCATGTCACGTTACCTGCCATTCCCAGGGTCTCACGCTGGGCTATGTGAGCACTCCGGTCCACATACACAGCGCAGTTCCTTCTGCTGGGGAGGTGATGAATACGGCCGACTGGAGACTGCAGTCCAGAGCAGGCTGAGCGAGACGCTGTGATTTATTCAGCCACGCACGCCTGGCCACAGGAACAATAGGACACCAGGCTTGACAGACCCTGGCTCTGACACAGCTAAAGCCATTACTTTTTTTTCTTATGAGGAACATATGTCATGGAAGTGCAAGATAAAAAGGTTCTGGTGTATACTCAATAATGGATTCAAAGAATAAAAAGCTTGAGAAGATTTTTTAAAAGCCTGCTCATTCTGACAGATGAGATTAAATTCAAAATCTGGTCTTTCCCTCAGCTCCAATGAGCTAGCGGTATGCCAAAGGAAGATGTTAGGATCACGAAAAAAGATTATACTAGAAAGAAATCATAATTCAACAGAATCAAGCCAAAAAACACACAATTCAACTGCGCTTTTAAATAATCTAAGGATTTAGCTTTAAATTTTAACAACATATAGAACTCAGGAGATATTCCAATATTATATACATTTTACAATGACAAAATAGATAGGAATGGAATTTTCATCAAATTTCCATTGCTTCATTCAAAACTTTTAGTCACTACATACCACAAAAGTTTTGATAAATATGGAAGTCCACCTTTCAAAACCAGTCACGTTAGACAAGAGGTACAGTCTTCTTTTGCAAAAATACCACAGAAAACCTGATAGTGACACCATTCAATTAAATGGGGGGGTGGGAGGGAGGAGGGAGAACAAGTTTTATAGAACAGTTCCTGTTCAGAAGCTCCCAAGCACACAAGTTAAGCCCACAAAGTGTCTTCAGACGGCACATCAAGTGACAAGCAGTGATGCAGACTCTGCATTGTTGCTCAGCCATATTCTGTAAGTTTCCACAGAGAACATTAAGTGAAATTCTGCTTAAAACTAGTGTTTTGAATTCTCAACAAAACGTCTGTAAATGTTTCTACCCACGTATAAATGAGTTTGCTCTGTATTTCACAAAGTTTACCAGAAATTACATCATGCAAAGCAGAAAGCAATTTTCTCCTGGCCAACTTGACCTACTTTTTAAAGTAAAAATTATTAAACTATTTCAAACCAGGAACTCTGTCACACAGCAAATTACAACACAGAACAACAGTATGTCTGTCAATCACAAACCCTGCTGTTGAAACAGCTTGCTGACCCTACAGCAGGGACAAAAAAATCAGCCCCTTATAAAGCATCTTCTGAAATAATAGAATTTCAAGGCAACCATCCTTGCATTAAAGATTATTTCTCTCCTGTTCTCTCCTGTATTAGGCACAAATGATATTTAGCACCAGTCAAGCTGATGGCTTTGCTGGTGAACCGCGTAGATCTTTAGAACCTACTGAAGAGAGAAGAATTAGGCCTGGTTCTATCAGTGTTTAGCAAGATAATCTAATCACAATTTGTATCCTTGCTTCAAATCATTTTAAGTGACTTATCTTAAACTAAAATTAAGTCTTAGAACAATATTTGATTCTCCATCCATGCTTATGAAGAACTTCACTACAGAATCGAAGTATGCACTTCCAGATGAAGAACAATATGCAAAAGAAAAATGTAATAGTTTGAAATACCGAACTATAGTCTTTCAACATCAGATAAAATGCAAGAATTACTCGATGTCTGTTTTATAAGAAATTAAAAGGAATACAAGAAATCAAAGCCAGTATAACTAAAGAGATCTGCATCCAAATCTCATAAGAAACGTATGACGAAGACTGGAAAATTTGTGTGTATATTAAAAAATACAATTATTGAAGTAGTTATCTTCAAGTATTACCCGCTTCCCTGCAAGCTGGGAAATATTAGGGCTAACAAAGCCCAACATTTTCAACTTCCACTGCTTTGGAGTGTGAAAGAGGGCTGCGTGTCGACTTCACATTGTAAGAGCATTTTGCTTGTAATCAAACATAATAAAAGGATGTTTCAAACATAAGGACAATAATGTTCTCAGCCATGCAACCTGATTGCCTATTTGTTAGTACAAAACGTGTTTCAAGAATATGGGGGGAAGCAATTATGGCATAGGATTTAAAAGCTTCTCCTTTAAAAAAAGTTACTACTTTGGAAAACGGACCCCAGTTCTACTAACTTCCAGATTTGGATGAATGCAGAAAACGTATCCCACATAAAACATTTCACCAATTTCAGAATGAGAAGAGCTCAAATTTTCTGATTTCAATTCCTCAACTACCATCATTCCCCTCCCCAAAGAAAAGTGGTGTGAAATTTCCAGCCATTAAAACCGTAAGACAATTGCTACTCGCAGCAGAATGAAATAGGTTTGACAATTATTGCAAGATGTAACAACGAGTTACCATGCTTTAATTTCTTCTGCCTTAGATGCAAGTCTACGAATCCCTAAGCCAAAAACTACTTACCATACTAAACTAATAAAACTAACTGCATAGCTACGGCCTGAAATCCTTTATTCATCTGTGTACAAACCATGCCCTCAGCACATCCCTGCAAAGGGAAGAACGATCAGATATCTGTCTTCATCTTGTCTGAAAACGATGACATTTTTCAGTAAAAAAAGGGTCCAAATGGCAGGTGTCAAAGAGCCTTAGCTTCACACGTGGTGCTAGGAGGCAGAAAAACCAACAGTAGCGTGTGGCCATGTCAGAGCTGCACAGAAGCTGCCGTACAAGTGCATATCTGAAAAGAGCAAACCTCATAGCCTGTTAAATCAATCTAGTGCCAGATGCTGTTATCCGAACGAACCCGGTGCTGCGGATTCATCCCCAGAAGAAATACACGTCCCCATGTCTGCAGTGGAAAGTGAAAGACCTAGGGTGGCATGTCTCAAGACTGAAGGTGACAGTCACCTGTGACTGCCCCCACCGCTTTCATTGACAGTTTCAGAAAACAGGTCCTGTCACTGCTCATAAAGCAGCTGGGGTTGAAGCTCCTTTCTGCTCTTGCAGAGAGCTTTAAAATCTGAACTCCACGTCCAAAATCTACTTCCAAGGTAACCATCCAACTAAAGAGCAGTTAAGTCATTTATTTTTACTTTAAACACTGCGGTACAGTAGGAACTTAAAAGAGAGAATTCAGCTACCGCTCTTCTCCCTGTTGCAGCAACGCCGTGAAGAGAAATCGTGGCAATATGGATAACGTTACAGAATACAGTATTACCTTAATGTAAGATGACAAGCTTAAAAAGGAAAAAACCCCACATTTTATGTGATTACGATATAGCATTAAATAGCATTAAAATAATTCTAAGCAGAATTAATGATAATTAAATATATTCAAATATGTTAAAAAATTACTTGTCTATAGCCAATTAACATGAATGTTAGAAGAAAGGAGAGACAGTAAAAAAGGCTTCAGGTTTGACATAGGAAATGAAAACCTTAGAGTCCACTTCTAAAAATATAATAGGCATCAAAACAGGTATGCTCCTTATGAATACACTTTATAATTTCAAGACCAATCCTGCCAGCACTCACTCAGATTTACACAACTAAATTACCACAGTGACCTCAGGGGAATAAACTGTACATACAACACTAAAAAATATAGCCAAACACTGACAAGATTTTACCTAACCTCTTTTTACCCACTGGGAGGGGGGCACAGGGAGACAAAGAAACACAAGGGGTTTTGGCAATCACAGTCTAGAAACAAGAGAAACACTAGGTGATGTTAAACACTCACATTTCACATATTTCTAGAGACTCTTGACATGGAATTGCCTTAGATGCATACATTAAAAACATGACATGGTCCAAAAAGACACTGCTGCTCCCTCAAAAGCCTAGCAAAACCATTCCACACTGAAGAGCTCAACAAGCAGCCTTATTTAGCCCCTGTCCCTCACAGTTCTCAAGAGCGTGGTGAAGCCAACAAGCCCGACCCAACACCATGAAACACAGCAGACCAAAAGAAGCTACAAGTTCCAGAGCGGAAGGCCATCACCAACGCTGTCCTGCAAGCAGCTGCTGCTCAGCTCAGCCAAGTGGAAACCCCTGCAGCGGTAGCGCAGGGAGAAAGCCGGTGTTTCATCTCCAGCCACACAGGATCTTGCAAGAGAGACTACCATCCTGGCTGGTTTTAGAAACAGTAGATGCAAAGGGTAAAATCCTGGAACTCAGCAGTTCATGCACAGTTATTCAAGTTGGAGCATATTAAAGTACCAAGAATTAAGGTTTGGGGAATAAATGACTTTTTTAAAAAAAAAAAAAAAAAAATCCTGCCTACAAACTTTCCTACTACCTAAACTTTGCTAGTACCATCTATATTTGGCATTGTCACCAATACTTTATAATTAGGGAAACCGATGTCTGCCTAAAGTCCGTCTAATTTTCAAACAAAAACTTTTCCCTAGTGCATGCACTGTCCTACTCAAACCACCCTTCTGTAGGACACAGGACATTTAAGACACAGATGCTCCATTAAGGAGAGTCCATCAGGTTCTCCAGTGAATACAGACCTCTCAACCAGTTTATTTGTCAGTGAACTTCATAGAGCATGCAGATTTATTCAAATAAAGATTGCATCAAGAAGTCTCACATGTGAACAGTCAGTTTGAAATTATCTAGAAAGGCTACAAGAACATGCTATTCAGTTGTAACTGGTCTCAGGAATCATTTTTGCCTGGTAGAATGGGCAACACAGGTGCAACAACTGTTGTGGCTAAAACACAGCTAGTTAAGCCAGATCAAAGGCTGGAGCTTAAGAGTCACGTTAACTCTCACGGAGACTTTGTTGCCAGAGTGGAGCATAACTGGACAAGACCACAACATATGGAGCAAAATGCCGCTTGGGGAATGGCACCTCCAGCAACTGTCATTTTCTTTAATGCTCACTCTGGGCAGTTGGGAGGCAGCGCAGCCAGTGCTGCCACGCAGCCTCCACAGCCCCGATTCACGCAAAATTCTGACCGGTAGCTTTGGCTCGAGCCAGGCTTTATTCTGTTTTTCCCTCCCTTCCTACAGTATCACTGATCTTAGTACTTGATCTCTCCTTAGCAAGCTACCCTCTCCCCAGCACAGATCCACCAGCCAAGGCTGGAGTCAAGAAGCCCCTTCTATGAGGGCTGAGCAATGCAATGGAGACAGACTCTCTACATGGCGTGAGGGAATCACAGATCCTCTGCTGCTGCTCCTCCCTGTTCCCTCCCCATCCCTCAACATCTAGGCTGTTTCTGAAGACTTCATATTAAATATTTTTAACCTACAGACACTTCTTGGCACAGCTTACTGAGCTCTGAAATACCCGGGTTTTCCACATAGAGAAACTCAAAATAAATTAAGAATTCTGGAATCAGAATGATTGCTGGCAGGAAAACTTCGAGGTATTAAATACTAAGGACAAGTGTGACCACATCTTTCTAGCCGTGTCCTTTCTTCTTACCTTACTTTGATTTGGAATTCACCTAAAAAAAAAAAAAAAAGCTGTCTGCTTTAGTTCACAGAAGATACATTTGCATCCTGTGTTTATTCTCCAGCTCAACATACGCAAGACAGATGTTACATACAGTGGTGCTTCATGCAAACTTGATCAAAATTATATGTTGCTATCACTCAAAAATAATTTCTACAAAGTTAATCATGACAGGTCTCTTACAATTTTTAAAGTCCTCATTTGTTTTTTTTCGTTTTCTTTCCTTTTTTTTTTTTTCCATAGAGGAAATAAGTTTGCTTTGACATTTTCCTATACTCTAGTTTATGACTATTCAAAATTGATGCTGGTCAAGAAGTGTTCCATACTGCCCATCAAGGAAAATTTTTCTTCGCTGGAAAAGAGGCTGTAGAACTGGGGTACTAGTTTAGTGCTTCCAGAAAAATATATTAATCCCCTGTGAAGGAACTGTAGCATTACAGTGTAAAAAGGATTATAGTGACAGACTGGAAAAAAAAAAACCCAAGAAATTTAAGAAAAAGAGTAGGTCACTCATTCTTCAGAAAAAGGTAACATTTGTTTTTTTTTTTTTTTAGTTTTGCATGAAAAACACACACAAACCAACCAAACAAAAAACATTCAAACAAAAATATGCTTGTTAAGGCAACGTAAGCTTAATAGCTCAGTTACTTTTCTTAGAGACAGATGTAAATGTAAGAAGATGTACTCAGATGTCTGTAGAGCAACATAAGTAGATTGAGTTCTTTGTTATTAAATTATACACTTTTCTCTTTTAGGCCTCTGGGGTTCTTTCATGTCTTCTCTGGTGCTCCTCATTGTCATAGTTTTAAATATTATTATTTTACTGGTATCATATGCTACCGCTGGGCATCTACAGTAAGAGATGCTAATCAGATTTAAATATATCCTCAAATGAAAGTGAGATAAACATTAGGTGTATTATTGATTATTCTTTAATCATTTAAAACAGTGGATACCCTCTTATTTTGCATTACAAACAGAAGTATGTATCAACCTCAGTGGGGAAAAAAAAAAAAAACAACAAGTAAAAATAACGACCAAATCCCCACAATTAATGTGGGGATTAATGAATTGCATGTTTTCACAGAAAACAAATTCCTTTAGTAAGACTGTAACCAAAAGGGGGATAAAACTGACAAAAATAAGTATCTGGAATTAGTGAAATAAAAGTTCAGTTAGGTAGTGCTATATTTGTTTTCCCCTTCTCTTAAAAGGGAATAATTTGTTCCCTCAGGTTGTGACAGATCCACACGGGAGACTTTCCATGAGTAATATCACTAGAACTGGCATAAACATATGCTGAAAGACCATTTCATTTAAAACATGTTTTTCATCCAGTTATAAACACATAAAAAAAAAAAACTCTTCTGGACTGAAATTTCTTATGCTTCATTTCTAACCGATTACTTTTAGAGTCAACCCCCGCTCTCAACTATAAAATAATCTTTTCTTTTTTAGGTATCTAAATATGAAAGCGTAGGATAAGATAGCCTTCTAGTTTTTGGAGACATATCCTTACATCTAAATCATAAAATTGCAGCTAAATTTTTTCACGTCCTACTTTTTACACCACAATTTTCATAGTGATTCTCCAGTCATAGATATATTACCCAGTACTTAGATGATCACCTTCAATTCTAGCAATAAAATATCTTACAATAGTGTAAAGGTTCGTTAACACATTTATACATCTAGTTACTCCTGAGTCCACTGACAAGTATTTTGCAGAAAAAAAGTCTTGGAATATGCATCTTTTTAACCACAGTAGCCCTCTTTTTGACCCCATTTTATAACGGAGAAGTCTCTTAGAAACATTTGAGGAGTTGTGAGTCACAGTTACACAATTTTAAACAAAGGGACTAATGAAAGTAAAATGGTTGATTCATACTTTTCAAATACAACTATGTTGTTTTCTGTAACTGATGACAAATTTTGCATCAGGACATGCATATTCATTTTTTTCTTGAAAGGCAAAAAAAAATTAAAATAAAATCCTTCAACAGCCCAACTTCCACTCAAAACCAAAGCCCTAGAACAAACTACTGATTTCCTCCTTCCTCCATTCAAAGCTTTGTTTTCTCTCCTCATCGCACACGTTACTTCAAAATGACAGCAAGTTATTTCAAAGCTTTGCTGCCAATTCATATCTGGGCAACAAGAAAGAAAGGTACGCTGGAACTCGATGGAAGAGTCTTCAGAAGAGCATCACACAGAAGGCGCAGACCATCAGAACCTACACCTGCAAACGCCGTCAGAGTCTACAGTTACCCCATCATGTGGGCAATGGGCATCTACTCCACATCGACTTCTCTGGATCGGTCATTAGATTCTTATATCTGGATCCTGCAAGACAAGCTGGCAATGAAGAGTGAGGGTCACTTTCTTTCAGCTTTTGGAAACTGTTGAATGCCAGGGAATCACAGCAGTTGAAAGGCACCTGTGGAGATTGGCTGGTTTAACTCCCTCGCTCAAAGCAGGGTCAAACCAAGGCAAGTTGCTCAGGACTGTGTCCAGTCAGGTTTCAAATATTTCCACGAGTGGGGATGCCAAAACCTACTAGATATCAACAGGAACACTTGGACCCTCTGTATCTGAGAACAGAAGTTTTCAGAATATTAAATTGAGGTTCAGAATTATTTTTTTTAATGGCAGTCTAAAAAATTCAGCACCACGTGTACATTTCAGAAAAGTATCTCTCTGCACTGGAACAGTGTTTGAGAAACAAATGGAGATTTAAAAAGTCAACAACCTCTGTTTTCAACCAGTACCGCACTGAAAACTCACTAAACAATCCTAGCTTCCTCTAAATGATAGAAGCGAAAAGAAAACCTGAAATTGCTTGGAAATGAAATGAATGGAAGTGTGTGCCCTGCTGATTCCAGCAGTAACAGAGTAGGCCCAATTAATTTCAAGTGTCTGATGTTAAACTGTTAAGACTATTCTTGGAGTTGATAACTAACAGCTGTTACTCAAAAAAAACCCCAAACCCAACAATCTGGAGATCAGGGCTATAGAAGAAAAGACAACGCAATATTAAAACAATAATTGTCCAGATGAGAGTTTCTCTGACTCCACGGCAGCGCAGCAGCGAAGAGCCCAGGGGCGCTCTGGCTGACGCAGAGAACTCCTACAGGGGGTTATGGAGAACATATGCCAGGGTGGGATATGCAGCCCCCTTTAATACGGCAGAGCATCTCCTGCCCTCGGGCGCCTGCTCAGCTCTGCTGGCTAGGGCGGAAGGTGGCAGAGCCAAGCCTTGTCCTCAGCCTGCCCCCGGTAGACAGGCCGGTACTACTGCAGCCCTCAGCATCGCCGTGGCCCTGAGCCAGCACGAAGCTCACATTCACACACCAACACCAGCACATGCAACAACATGATCGAGATCTGCACTGGACCATTCCGGGGCTTTTGCTGGTCAGGTTGTTATGAGGCTGAGAGCATCTCTGACAGTCACGGCAGAGATGGGGTAACAAGCTCCTCCTCCACCAAAAGAACAAGGCACAAACGTGAAATATTTCCCCCCAGAGAAAGGATAGGCTTCCAAGCCTAAGCATAAATAAAAGTTCAGCTAATTCAGATTCAAATTATATTAAGGATGTATGAATGTAGATTTTAATAATAAGGGTCTAATTGTGACTTCCCTCCCCCCCCCCCCTCAAATTAATAAAATTGCGTAAAGGAGACTCTGATCCTAAAAAACCATGTAAATACTTCTAAAATACATATTTGAACATTATTTTTTAAAGTTAGCCAAAGACAGGTATGTTCAGAATTCTGTTCAAGAAGTTGGAACATTTTCATACAAAATATAAATAAAACTTTAAAATTACTAATACCACAAACTGGCACATCCTGGATTTGGGTTTAATCAAACCCTGAGGATCGGAACAATCGCATTTCACAAGCTCTAAGTCTGAACTTCCTCTGGAATTCATAAAGGCTCACAACACCACCATCATCACAAGCACCATGTGATTTATGCAATTTAATTATATCAACTGTGGCACCATAAAGAAGAAACCCTGAACTTGTATTTTGTCATTAAATCCAATGGAAACTAACTTACAAATGCTTTATAAATAAGGAGTAGACAGGAACTTAAACCGTACCCACATATTCCATTAAAATTTTTACACGAGACCTGTTTTAATCATTAAAAGCTTCAACATGTATTGAATGCAAAAACTGGTATTTCGGATGACCCAAACACAATTTACATAAAGAAAGCACCTCCCCCAAGGTTCACTGTATTAATCACAAATTTTAGTGTATCACAACCTAAGATTAACCACAAATTAGCTTGGCTTCATAATGCTGGTATTTAGGGTTGACCAAAAAGTAATCAACTCTGCACTTTCTGCATTCCATGTTAAATAAAATATATTTACGCAAGCCATTATAATCACCATTTAATCTGTATCTTCACTTTATAAAAAGCTGGAAGAAATTCCCTACAGACCATCAAACTGAAGAGAATCTGCTCTGAATTAGATGCCACCAGTTTTTTCTTCTCACTTAGCACCAGAACTACCCCTTTATTCAAAATCTTGTCTCAATAAGAAAACATTATTCCTGCTCATGTCAGAAGTCCTGTAACCGACAACCTACTGTAACCACTTTATCAAAAAGAAGCCAGTGGAAAAAAAAGAAAAGTAATAATTTCCCGTGACTCGCTCTGCTCACAACGATCAGCGGCACGGCCTCTCCAGTGAGCAGTCTTCTCCAGAAACGCCAAGAGGTCATTAGGGAGTTTCCCTACGGAGAAAACTACGACCAAGGAGGCACCAAGCGGCTGTGGACCGGCAGGTAAAAGACATCAGGGTGCCGTCAGAGCCAGCCGGGGCCGACAGAAGCAGGGGAACACAAGAGGAACGGAGAAGAAGACAGCCTTAAGCATTCTTTAAAAGGAATTAAGCATTCCCTTAAAAGCCTTTTTGCTGTTGTAGTTAGCTAAAGAAATGGGATATATTAAAAGTACACTATATCATGGTTTCAAAATTATTTCACTTTAAAACATTCAAATTGACAATGTCTCTTTCTATTTACTCTTACAGCAGAAGATTAGAGTTAACGTTTCCTTCAGCAGAGAGATAATCACTGAGAAGTAATACAGGAATATCCAGTTTGATTTACTTAAAAATGACAAACTAACTTCTAGAAAATAACTTTAACAACAACAACATAAAAAAACAGACAAAGTAACTTTGAGCTGTGATTTTACACTATGAGGGAAAAATAGACCAGGAACAAGTAATAAATGCATGACTGATTTTACTGAAAGCCCACTTCCAAAATATATTTACAGTACAACATCGTAACGCTGACAAGAGAATCACCCATGGAAGATGCATGTCTAAACTGTTTCCCCGAAACATTTATGTCAAATTCAAATGTCAAAATGTATTTTATCCAAACGTTAGTTCTAGTTGAACCCAATAAAAGAACTGAACAGGCAGTAGGCATGTTGCCTTAGCTGCCAAAGATGCTTAACAAAATATAAAAAATTAATTAGGTTTGAGAGAGAAGTTTTACGTGAAAAGCCAATTTAATCTTAGCAATAACTATAACTGCATATAGATGGACATCTTCCCCCCACCTCCAGGTTTTTTATTTAGAAAGCTCCACAGACAACTCAGCTGTTTGAACAGTATTTGTTGTTACATAAATAATCTGATACAATTAGAAACTGTGATATTACTTGCAGTTGCAAACAGGAATAAAGTGTTATTTCTATGTCAGCAACAAGTTTGCCTTGCAGGAGCATTGGGTGCTTAAAGGAAAGGAAAATAACTAAATGTCCTGGTTTGAGGTAAAAAAGAACCAATTTTCTGTTCAGTAGTTTTACTTTGGAGATACAGCATAGAACTGCTAGATGGACGTGATTACATTTACAGCCGCGTGTGAAGCCACCAAAGCAACACACATCTCCCCAAATTGAAAAGGAACAGAAAAACCAGCACCACTCTCCCCTCTGTCCTTTCCCCTCTGCTTGCCCGTTGCTCCCAGCTGTTGCTGCGAGGAGAGCCTGGTATGTGAAGCACCTTCTTCAGTAGCTTGTGCTTTTTGATGTCTCCTTTCAGATGTATTCTTTCTCGCTTCCGTATCACCCACCACGACAAATGGATCATTTCTCCTTCCCTCCACTTACTCATCATTGACAAAACTGCTGGGATCCGGTTATAGAAAGGAATTACCCTCAATAGGCACCTTCAGTTACAACCGTTTGACACTGCAGCCATCTAAATCTAATCCCTTTTCAAGCTGAAATAACCTCCTCAAAGGCTCTTTGAGACACACAGCACGGCTATATTCTCTGCCTCTCATGCCCTGAAAACATCAGAAGCATGCTGAAGCATCTCCTGTTGCTGTGCCTTCTTTCAATGTCAGTCACGAAGGTTTTAAGACTGCCAAGCACTTTCTTGATAAGAAAAGTTAAATGAGCCGAGGCAAGCACAGCCCCTAGTTTCAGTACCACACAAAATGACTCCAAGTGAAGGTGCAACACGGGTAGCACTCACTCCTGCACTGCCAACAGCCTCTAAGAGCCAAGAGCCTTAGAATCTTCCAGGACTGAAAAGCGAATACAGCGTGTCTGCCAGTAAAGCAAGGGCTCTTTCCCTCCGCACTTACATACAATTCTCATTTCTATTATTGATTTCAGGCTATCAGACACCTAGAAGTCATTAACGCTTAATTTTCAAATATGCCTAAAAGCAAAGCCATTTTGTCCTTCTTTAAAAAAATCATGGTTTGTAATAGCTGCTCTGCTGGTACTGGGGGAATTTGTTAGCAGCTGTACAAGTGGCAATTTCCTGAGGCTTAACCCTCAAAACAAACCCGAATGTATTTTCAGAGGGGAGACTTCTATCCAAACTTTGGGTCTGCCCACAAACTTTCCTTTTCACCAGATCTCAACAGTATTGATACTTCAAGAAGTAATAAAGAAACTTTTCCCCACTAATGACGGTATTTGTGCACATGCTCACTCATTTTTTTTCTTAAAAATATTACTTAGAAATACACGCGACCCACATATATATATACTCTCTAACAGAGATCTAGGATGAACAATTTCATCCCAGTGGCTAGGTAAAAGCCACTGAAATTAAGGTATCTAATGTAGAGTGTTAGACAGCCTAATGTAATCTAACCACCTAAACTAAGCTTCTGTTATCAGCATCAATGAAAATAGCACAGTTTCTGTTCAAATAAATAAATAAATCTGTGTATCACATCTCACAACAGTAAAGGAAGCCTAGTAAGAGCTGAAATGCAGAACACCAAATGTGGTTTCACAAATGAATAGGTATGAAGTTTGGCAGAATCTCAACTTAAGTAAAAACATATTACTGGCAACCTCACACAAATGGAAAAATGCTTACTACTCCATTAGGTTCCTACAGAATGTCTACTTGAAGACAAAACACTATCCAAATATACAACCAGGTCAGACTGTGCAATAACTCTCCCTCTTAGTACCTCACAAATCAGATACATCTTGTATTTATATAATTTTAATCTGGATGATCTTAGTATTAATCGCACTATATTTGGATGCTTCCACTTAAATTAACTCCTGACAGGATTCCACAAGTAATTCTTGCTGGAGCTTTTTTACATAGTGAGGAGCCTAAGTGATTTTTCCCAGTCTTTACTAATGAAAATGTACCACTTGCCACAGCTATTCCATAACGAAGTCACTTAAAACACACAAACATGTGTTTCTGATGTCTCTTAAGTATTAAGAGTACAATATAGTAATACCCCAAATACCACAAGAATCATTTATTTGAGAAAGGAATTATTGATATGAATCATAAGTTAACATCGTAATGGTTTAAATTCCCATTCACTTCTCTATAGCAAAGATTTTGTTAGTGTGGTGATACCATACTAGCGTGGAGCCATGCTATTTCATCTCAGGCAATGGGTAAAGGCTAGCAGTGTAAAATGCACAGACATGGGTAATAAAAGACACACTGCAAGTTTCCGTAATCAAAGTTCTGCAAACAGAAATGAGAGGGAGGATTTCCTATGTGCAGTTTCACCTATTTTAAATATGAAGTTTCTGGGTCTTTCTACTTTTTGCTATTTTCAGGTCTAAACCCAGTGGTTTTCAACCTGTGGTTCACAAGCTTCTTCCAAGGGCTTCCCAAAGGACACAGAAGAAACCAGCCCAATGTCAATAGGCTTACGGTCTCTGGGGTGAATGCTACGCTGCCACCAGTGAATTTTCAGTGATCTACAGAAATACTTCCAAGATCCACCATCATTCAGCTATTCAGCTTAGTCACTATCTAACCTCTCTCAGCTTCTGTTTGAGCAGGTAACATCCAAATCTGATCACATTCCATTTTCACTACAGGAGAAATGGAGGTGACCACACATGTTGTTACTTAAAAGAAAAAAGGAACCTAAAACTACAGAGACACTGGACCATACATGCTAATTTTGGAAGTTCTTAAAATAGCACTACAGCAGCTTACCTAAAAACCTAAGCTTTTCTGGTTTGTTTGAGATCAGTATCAATACCAGGTTTGGAACATTTAAGGCTCACATCATTAAACCTTCACAATCCTAGCTGCATAAGGAGCCTGACTCCTTTTCTTCATGTGCTGTCTCATAGTAACTGACCAAAACCTAACCTTCTAAGCCTTTCGATGAATAGACGGCACTTTAAAACATACTCCGCAGCTACACAGAACAAGGGTACTTCAGGTCACTCCAGCTAAAATAAACAAACAAACAAAAATGTAGTATTGGAAAAGACTCAGATGCAGCTGTTGAGAGTCTGTCTCCAATGCTCACTGTGAGAGGCAGCAATATGTCATGAGGTCACATTTTTCAGCTGACGTCCAAACCAAGTTTTAAGCTTGGACTGTAGACCATCCATTCACACTCACAAACCATTTGGGGAGGGAACAGAAGAGGAAAGGAAACCGTTCTCTTGATGTAACGTGCTGCATTGAAGAGACAAGGAATGCACAGCTCAAACAAACTCAAAGCTGTACAGAGTTCCCGTAGATTGTACTTCAGTGCCTCTGTCTAGAGGAAGCACCTGCAAAGTGTCCTGCCTCTTATTCCCAGACTATACCCTTGCTCTTTCTGCACCATTCCTCAACCAGCTTTGCAGTTCCTCATGCTTCGAGCATTCCTCGAGCCACCCCTAGACCTTGGCCACCGCTCAGACACTTATTAAGAACAGGTTTCTCACCTTCTCCTGCCAAGAAGTACAAGATGGTACACACGCTACAGAGACCTCCACGCAACTTTTCTGATGCAGACAACGACTTGAAAATTTCATCCTTCGATACCTCTACTGATACTGCAAGTATCATGCAAGTGAGCCAACAGCCATCACGAGGAAGGATAGTTTGGTGATCCTTCAAAGAAGGATGTCAGACCAAATAAGAACTCTGATTCTGGGAGAAGTGGGCATGTTATAATATCGCCTTATGTTAAGTTCATTCCTCTAAATGAGATCTTCCTGGAAATCTTTCCTTGAAATTAAACCACTAAGAACCTTGTGGTGTTGACCAAATGGCACAGAAAAACTTCAAAAGTTGTAACCAGATTAAACAATAACCTAAATCATTCCAGTCTGAAATAAAAAGTGGGTACCCCACGCCCTCAAAAATATCAGACACTCAAATGCATTAGTTTTGTTCCACTGTAGCAATCTAGCAAATTTAAAATCTAGTCATCCATTTTTCTTTAAATCTATTAAATCCTTCTTCATTTCTGAGCTTTGGAAGTAGCCTTGAATAAGAGACTTCAGGCCAGAGTAATTTTCACTGCCATCATACAAAGCTCTTAAGGAAGAAGATTGCATTGGAAACACTGACCAGCACACAATGTTAAGTGATGAAAACAGTGTTTTAAAGGCTTCTACTACCGAGTCAAACACACCCCAAAAATAAAATCCCCTGCTCACAGTATAGTATTAGTAGCTCGATGCTGAACGCTAAAAATCATTGCTACACATATTTGGTAAGAATGTGATTTTGTTTTAAGTGAGCTTTAGGAATGAAATGCCCAGTCTTCCTCTATGAATATACCTCATGCAATACATACGTTCCAAAATTGCTCCCAGGGGACCTGATGGGCACACTCTGTGCAGAAATGGTATCACTTGTTCATCACATATCCTTTGTCTGGTGTCTCTCAATAACCTTTTACCTTTCCAACTTGTTCTTGGTTTCGTGTTTGTAAATGTTTTTGGATGCTTCTCCCTCTTCACCTAACTTCTGTTGTACTGCAATACCAGGTGTCTTCTAGCTGATTATCTTTAAAAAAAGATGTTTTCTTTATCCGAAAATAACAAAGAAACAGCCTGCGTACAAATTACTGCTCAGTGGGGAACATAAAGTAAAATCGAAAATAGAGAAGTCATTTTGCAATCCTAAATATAAAAAAAGGACTTCTCTGTTAAAAAAACAAAGGGGGGGAGAGGAATGATTGTGATAAATTTCTCATATTTGTTATCTAATTTGCAAGAGTGTATCTGAGATCTGTACATTTCTGATTGAAGAGTATGCAAAGTTGCCCTTGAACATACTGTCACGTGCTTAATACCTTTTCATCCTAAAACTTTCCCTAATTTTATAGACATTTTTGTTTGTTTGGTATCCTTTAAAGGTCTGAAGAGATTTACACATTGACAATACGTAGCACTTAGTCACTACCTGATATTACTGTTACTATGATTTTCTCTTGGAAAGAGCAAACACAGAAGGGAAGTTGCAGGAGTAACTTTCCTTTCTCCCCCAAGACTTTTCCCATAGATTGCCCTGGACACAAGTCAAATGACATGTCCTAGTGTTCTGGAAAAATGGACTTTTTCCTCAAGATTTAGATTTCTTTCGCTAGCTACATTTACTTCCTGACCCCCTGCCTTCACGTTGCTGAAGTCTAGACTGCACGTGCATCTTACTCTTTTTCTGAACTTCAAAGGAATTCATAGTCTCTAACTACATTGACATACTTCCAATTAGTCTTTGTTCTCATCTTAAAAACTGTGAATTTATTTCTCTGAAATAGAATTCAAGTCTACCACTTACAAATTTGTTTTAAAAAGTTTCAAGTTCATCCTATACAAGCCAGAAATTACCATGTCCTATTTCACCTGTCCCACTGTATCTTCACTGCTTACCCATTTCTTTTTCTCTCCTCAGGAAAAAAAGGCTAGAGATGGTACTGCTGTCTATGGTAAACTTTTAAAATAAACAACAGAGCTGAGGCAGAGGGGAATCTTTGCTTTCTTGGACTGCTTCAAAATCTAAGACGACTTCTGAATTTTCCTTTTGAATGTAGTATGGGTTAAGCTTAACGTAGATACCAGTCTGTGGATGCATCAGGAACAAACATCAGATCCTACTTTAAATGCGGACCCTTATTACAGTCCATGTTGTGCTGCACAATAGACTAATTGCTATGTAAAGTTATGAATAATCAAGAGGAACAGTAGGAAGAAGTCTCTATGCAGAGCGAAGTTCCAATTTACAGGACTGTCTCCTGTAGATACAAATATACATAATGTTATTTTTCATTTGAAGTGTGCATGATCGTGAGTTCTTACTCAGGTGTGATTAATAACCACGACAGAAAGCAACTTTTAAGTAAGGGACAGAAGTTTGGCTGGAAATAACTGCATAATTTAAAATGTTTTCATCTACTATGTCCTCTTCACACACATTTTAAACCTGTTTGTTCCTCAAATGATTTCTTCATTGTTTAGGACTTCTCATGACTCCACTACAGCTTGAAAAAGATGAAAGCAGAACAAAGGTTCTTCAGTGCACATTTCAGATGTGCGCATTGTTCCCGACGAATATGTATTCCTTTTGCCAAAACTTTCCAAATTACTTTCTACCTTCTGTATCAGACGTCTAATGACCTAAGGTGTGTAGGTGCGCGTACATAAATGTGTCATCAATAGAGCTATATAGCTTAACAGACAAAAATAACAGCTTAAAGAAAATAGAATCAAAAAGAAATAGGAATAAAGTTTCCCATATCCCTACCTCCCTTTGTACTCTCAGCAGACTTGAAACAACTGCATTAATGCAGCAAGCAATAGCTTGTAAAAGGATGCAAACCAGCTGAAACATTTGACAGACAGTGTTAAATACCAGAGGATTCATATCAACCACTTTATTTGAAAAGGTGCTTTGATGTTGGCTATCTTTCATGTACCTCTTTCATGGCACATTAATAAGGAAAACTGAGATGGGGTAAATTAAGTCCCAAGGTCATATCTAGAGTTACAGCACTGTGGGTACCTGATGAAATACGG
Source organism: Vanellus vanellus (assembly GCF_965231255.1). NCBI lineage: Eukaryota > Metazoa > Chordata > Aves > Charadriiformes > Charadriidae > Vanellus > Vanellus vanellus. The sequence goes on from NC_138907.1 coordinate 31,348,073, forward strand.
ATTAATGCTGCATGAGCACTGAATAAATAAAACCACTTCTGTTAACCACTCAAACAAGTTTTACAAGTAGTTCTGAACTTTATTCGGCAACTAGACTTCAGACATCTTAATCCCCCCACACTGCTTTGAAACCTAATTATCATAATGTGAACCCGAATGTTAGGTCCCTTTCAAACTGCGAGTGCTATGAAGCAGAAAAGTAATGGGAATTAAGCTAGTGTAACATTAGAAATGTAGAGGCATGGAACTTGAAAGTGGCATTTGTTAAAGCTGAGAGAGTATAATGTAGATATTCAACAACATAAAACACACATTTAAATTGAAAAGGATATTTAAAGCATGTGCAGGCACCTATAAAACACAAGCGGGCCTAAAATCCTGTAGAACAAACATTTCCAAATCAATTTCTTGCCACCAAGGTCCAACTTCAAAAGGTATTAAACAGTCCTATTCTACCTTAGCAGAACATTTCTAAGTATTCTAAAGCAGACAATTTAAACATTAAAGAAAACCCAATGAGAACTTTACAAGACATTACAGACTTTCCCCTATTTGTCACAGTACAGAAGTATTTGAACTTAAACAGCAGTAAATTATTAATTACATTGCTTATAAAGCCTCAAGAGCAAGAAAAGATTTTGCCGAAAGTGGCAGAAAAGGATTTTGTATCAAGTTTAAAACCAAGTATAACAGAAATTAAACACCAAGCCACCTAAAAACCACCAACAACAAAAAATTTGCCTGGCTACATTCTTTACTGCTTTTTGAAAACGATTAACAATTCACGATACCTATCAAACTTTCTTTTAAATATGAGCTGAAATACTTTATTCTGAGTGTGCATTAGTGTAAGATGTGCTTAAGAAAAGTCAGACCAGTATGAATGTTTGTATTGTGACACTGAAACCACTGAGGCTGAAAGAAAAATCGTGATTTTATTTTTCCAAATACGATGATTGAGCTGCTCATGTTGTCCTGCTCTACCATAGCTCACCTGCCATTCAGATAGGCGTCTTGGAAATGAAAGCTACAACCGACAAACATTAAGAAAACAAATCAAATCAAACAATCAAAGAAAAACAGTTGCAGTGATCGAAATACGGAATGAGATTCCTGAAATTATTTTTCAAGATTTTCATTTAATCCAAAATGACCAATGAAATCCTAAAAGTTCATCATCTGCCATGTTAATGCTGAACACACTGTTGTTTAATTTACATTTCTGGTCCTGTTAAAACAAATACACTTGTCTAAAACAGAACATCTGTTTTGGTTATAATACAATGTATCTTTGGCAAGAACTCACAATAGAACTAACATAAATAATCAAGAATATTTATTGAACCTTGTAACAAAAACTGATTTGTAACAAAAAACCTGAAGACTAGATATGACTGTCTCTGGGCTCTAGTCCAGTCCTAATTTAAGTCAATAAACATAGCTCTAAAAGGGAAACTACATAAAAAAAAAAAAAAAAAAAAAAAAGAAAAGTCCTGCAGTTATTTAGGTTGGATGTAGGTATCTGAATGCAAGTTGGTTACAAAGATAGTGAAAAATATTTGCTTTAAATCAAAAACTGTCAAACTGAGTCCAGACAGGTTTTAAAGCCACACAAAAAAAATCATGCCATGCGCCTCATTTCCTACTATTGTGTTCACTGATTTGTCTTCTCTTTGGAAAACTCTATGTAGTTTGTAGTTGCTGTTGCTGAGGATTTGTTATTTTAATTGCTTGGTTTTCATATATTATTATATATATTTTCACAGATTTATTAGCACTAAAAAAGACAAAAGAATCACCAAATAAAATATTGCAATGTTTTTGAGAGAAACTGAAATGAAGAAAATTATTTTGCAAGTTTCCTTTGATACTGATACAACTTAAATATTTAAGGTGAGAATGAGTTAAGTGTTCTCATTTAAGTCTATAGTTAAGGACTCGCCAGAGTCAGATACTAAAGCCAAGGAATAACTTCATATACATTCCTACAATTATCATACAGGACTTTACTAGTAGAGAGACTATTGTACTATGTACTGCACATACATGCTAACAACTAAGGGTTCAGCTGGTTAATATCATTAACCTTCATTAGAGTGCATACCTGTCCAGATTATTTGTGCGTGCATCAACTGCACACACCCTCTTTATAAAATTACAGACTCTATTATCTCATTTCCCTCCAAACACACGATCCTAGTTCCATATGATGAACTGGACATGAGTATTAACAGATTTTTTTTTTTTTTTAATAATCTTTTCTGATCCTATTTTCCACTTCTAACAAAAAAAAAATTAAGTAGTATCATATTACAAGTTTTATTTGCCAAGGAAACCAAAGTCTGTAGTTCCTCTCTATCAGTCACCTTTCTGAATGACAGCTTTAGAAGTTGATGGGGATTTTGGTTTTAAAGGACTATAAAACAATCCAGGCTCATCTGCCAAGCCCCTTTACATTTGGACTCCTTTAAGGAAAAAGATGGTAAATACAGATACAATTGGCAATTCTCTGAAACTTGCACACAGCAATGAACTGAGTTCTGTTTTGCTGGGCAAGGATTTCCACCTCCACGCAGCTCAGTGCATCACTGTGAGAAGCTGAATGCTCGGGCAATGGATTGTGTTAGATGCAACTGACTCCTCATGTTACAGTTTAGGTACTGGAGCGGTTTTGTTTTGTTCTTTCTGTTTCACTTGTGTTTTGTTTTTTACAGTTCAAACAATAAATTGATTTGTAAATCCATTTTTTAGTTACAACTGCAACCTGCTGAAGTAGATCTTTAAAAATTAATTGTTCCAACATTAAATTGTTTCTTAGAGAGTTTAATTGAAAATTTATAAAGATCACTCGATCCAAAAGCATACCACAGAACTGATTAGAGATCTGTATTCAGCCTATGTATAAAAACAGCCCTTGTATTTTCCCCCATCACAAGAAAGCAACATCATCAGGGGAAGGCTTTGTACATGGAAACGGAAAAGGTTTTTTTTTTTGTGATGTGATAGAACATGCTATGGGGGACTTTTTCTATTAGAAAAAAAAAATAAAAATAAGAGAGGATCAGCAGAGCACATTCTTCCAAGTTATCTTCCATAGTTCCCCTCAAGAGGTACCGCAGTTCCCACAACGTATGCCTACTGTCACCTATTGCTCAAATTACAATTCTGCACTAATTGCTCCTCATTTAGCAAGTATGACATTTTTTAACTCAGACTGATATAAATCCCAGGCGTTTCACTGGTTTACCAGAAGGAGGGGGTGTGGATGTCTGGACTCATCATTCCTTTCTGTTACTAAGAAATACCAAGGAGATTAAGGGGAAAGTTTTCCGGAGCTAGAAGGCACAGCAGCTATCTTGCAGGATTCAGTGGCATGGCTGGGAAACCCCAGCACTGGATAACACAATGAGAAGCACATACAACTAGTTCAGCAGAAAGGGCAACATGGGAACCCTGATCTTCAACAAAGCAGCTCAGTCAAGACTGTCAAAATGTGAAGAGAGACAGAAGGACTACGAGTCCAGCTTATTCGTAAACCCACATATATAAATTCACACACAAACAGCAGTCTACAAAGGTCAACAGCATCAAACGTCACCTATGGCATGCAGAAAAAAAATTTACATTCTTCTGATTTTTATTTTAATATGCAGTACCTCAGTATTCTGCACACAAATTCTGAAGTAGGAACTAGCTCTTCACCATACATGAGCATAGCACAAGAAAACCATTAACAATATAAAATATATACTGAAAGCAAAATGGTTTAGATTATGCTAATTTTCACTTCCAGGAATTAATTTTTCAGGTTAAATAACTGCTTTTGTATATTTTTCCTGTAATTATCACAAGTTTCAGAAAAAGTGAAAAGTTGTAAGATTATCTGTCACCAGGAAAGGCAACCAACTTGATAACCTTACTTCTGCCTTAGAGCATTTATACTAATTCCTGTCTCACAAGAGCTTTTATCAATTCCAAGAACTTTGCAGCTCTCCTGGCCAAAACCAAAAATAATTATTTTGCAAATTCTGTAACCTTGAACTATAAACAGGGGAAAAAAAAATATCTTAAAGCAAAAGAGGAAAACACAGTGAGAAGACCATCTGCCACAGTATTATACATTTTTTTCTGTGTAAACTAAATATTTACATTTTGTAGTATACGATCAATAAATAAATAAAATCACTATTACCCTTTCAGACAAAGTGCGTACATCAATGTAATGGATTTTTAAACTATATGAACAACAGTGAAATTAAACATTTGCCAAAACCCACACAGTATGAAGTATTTTTCCCCACTCACTACAGTCATTAAAAATCCACTGTTTTCAAGTTGGATTCAGGAAAGAGGATGCCTAATTTTTCAAAAGACTGAACAGCCTCCTGCCTTTGCAAACAATTAAAATCAGAAAAACTCTACTATGTTTCCTGAAACAAAAAGGAGGTTTAAGTATCAGATCTTGCTGCAAATTTACTTTGAAATCTTCGGAACAAAGAACAAGTGAGATTAAATGATAGCATAAATTAGTAGGAATAATACATTTGTTGAGCATTTCTGTAAGATAACTTCCTAACCTATGGAGAAAAGGCTCCATTAAATGTGTACAGTAGCTTGAACAGAGAAAGGCCATAACTTTATCAAAAACTTAGGTAACTTAGTTCAGCATGTTAAGACAGTGAAAAGTAAATACTGCTGTTAAGCTTCAGCACAAAAGATAATCCAAGGTAAATCACCAAAAATGCTTTAAAAAATAATGGTGTGAATTAAAAAAAAGAAAGCAGAGCAGCTTTACAGGGGAAAAAATAAAGCGATATAGTACAGTTTCCATCCAAACAAACAGCAGAATACTTTAGTTTGAATTCAGCAAACTAATGGATAAAATTTGAAAAAGATAGATACCTTCGCTACTTTCTGCTAGGTATTAACGAAATATTTATTTCCCAATGCATAGGATTAGCAAGCATTCCATGACATAGTCAGAAAACAAGCTTTATCATTTGCATTTAAACGTAATTTATCAAGAAACACAATGCCAAACACAGGTCCTTGGCTGTTTGAGGTGCTATTCTCACATACTTTGTTACAATAATAATAGCAACGGAGCGAACCTCAGGAAGACAAAATAAAATGCTTCAGTGAGTCTTTCTTACCGACTCAGGAGAACTACTTTCACGCTCCAAAGAGCTACAGCCATTTTGCTTTGGCTAGAAGGATGGGTCAAGCTTGACTCAAAAAAGACAGACAAGGCAATAAAAGAAACACTTTAAAAAAAAGTTACATTTAAAAGTATCTGGTAAGTTAAAATACGCCAAACAGATGAGTATTACAGCAAACAAAGCGATCTTACCAATAAACAACATCCAGCGGTGCAAAGTATTTCTTCATAATTAAGTCAGCAAAGTAAGCTTCTGTTTCTCTGCAGGCCGTGCCATTGCCAATCACAACAGTGCTACAGCTTTGCACAGGGTAAAGAGACGGACAATTACTCTTAATTATTCTTTTAGACCTTTTCATACATAGCATTCAATGCATGGCGATGACCAATAAGTCTTTTTATACAACAGAAGGCCCAGATTTAATAAGAACTTATTCCTAGTAATACCGTGTTTTCCTAATTCCTAATAAACGTTGTGTTTAACAGGTTTTCAATGTGACAGTTCAAGAGATGAGTCAAAATTTTCACTCCTAAAAAGGGCAGAAGCCTAAGAAATCAGAATCTTCGGTCCTTGATGGGACCATCACAGTCTGCAACAGCTTGCAAGGTCATTGCCCCTGACTGCCCCTACCCCAGCCATCAAATCACCTTGTTTAAAGCCAGTCTAATGGTTAAAGACAAACTGGACTGTACGCTGTGGCACTTCAGCGTACAGTCTGAATGCCCACAGGGCATCCCAAAACAGTCGGGATACAATAACCAATCATGCTGCCCCTATTTGCAAATCTGTCTGGATATCTATCTGAGCAGGATTTCCTTTGCTTAATAAAACTCTTCCAAAAACTAAATGTGGCTTTTGGAAGAGGGAAAGATCGATGAGTGGTTTGGGGATTAGGGTGGGGGCAGGGAGAGTGAGGCTAAACTTATTCCTCAGCTGAATGTTAGTTTCTATTCCTAAAAATAAATGGATTGACAGAGCTTTATGGTGATACATTCATAGCATGCAGCCTTAGTTGTAGCCATGGATTGATTTCATATGCATCTAACATATACACAGTGTAAAAGCATGAACGTAGGTTAAAACAAGAATAAGCTCTGAAATACATAAAAAAAATATTAATTCCAGTTAAATCAGTAGAATTCTTATCCCACCCAAAAGCAAGTATTTTTATAGTGAAGATTTTCATTGTGTTTGGTAAGAAAGAGTAACAAATGGAAGTTTCTTAGCATACTTGTACTGTAGCAGAAGCCTCTTTATCTTCTCAGCTTCACGAAATCCTTGACCAGAATGCAAGTAAACTACATCGGTGTGGAGTATCTGACCTAGAACAATGAAAGGAAAGACATTTGATAAAAAACACAAAGATCCAGAAGCTATATCCTGCGGAACTACTAAAGTTACTTTGATGATTCACAAAGAAAGCTTCTTAAGCCATCTTTCCCTTTTATTTTTGTATGCAATTAGAAGACACATACGGCGGGCAGAGGACAAAAATGCTTTAGCTGCCAAAGCAAAACAAGTTGATACATTTTCTAGTTCCCTGTGGACATATCCACATAACAAATAATGAGCATCTACTCATATTAGGTAAATAAAGTGTATTATATCACCAAAGGGAAAAACAGCAATTCACTGCAAAAGATTTACTGCTCTAGTCTAGTACATTTTATAGATCCGGTAAAAAGAGATGAAAATTAGGAATGCAGTCTCAGGACTTGCGGTCCAGGAAGTCGAGAACTCCCGTGCCAGCTCTTGCCATCATCCTGCCTATCACATTTGGAAATAACTGTATTAACTGGTACTGATAGCTTGCACTGCACCATAAGCTAACAACCATTTACCTTACTTTTTTATTGCTATTTTAGTACACGTCAAGAATACACCTTTCCTCACACCCACCCTGGGTAGATATGCCCTCAGACAAAAAGCAACAACAAAATAAAAGGAAAACAGGCATTTTCACATGGGTCTAAAGAGGTATGTATCCCCAGATCAGAGCAGGATGAAACAGAAAGGCTCTGTTCTATATCTGTCTAAAAACTGAACTTAAAAGTTCTGCAAACACAATGTTTCTGACTTCTCACATTAACACACATACTACTAAATAAAAAAAGGCTGATAAAATGTCCAGATGTCCAAGATACTACCCCTGAAAAAAGCAAAGTTATAGAAAGTATTTAAATTCCAATTCTCTGTTAAACAATAAAAGTGCCAGGTGTTCTCCTTGCTGACTACTGAGAGGCACAGTTATTTGAACCTGTATTCAAGAAGGCAGAAGGGATTTAAAATTCTATTTTAGAGACGAGTAATAACACCAAAGGAGACACTGGAATCCAGGTGCCAGAAAGTTAACCTTAAACCTGAAGAAAGGAATTTGCATGTCAGAATGCATGGAAAACATTAAAAGCTTAACACAAAAAAAAAAAAAAAAAAAGGAAAAAAGTAGGATTTGAAACCATCCTTTCCTCTAAATGAATATATTTTATCAGTCCTTCAAAAAATATTTGGAATTTAAACTTACTGGTTGGTGAAATAATTGCCAACTTGCAGCCATGCTTGTAGCCAGGATCTACTCCCATCAAAGTACGGCCCCTCACAGGGCTGGTCAGAAGCAACTGCCGGAGATTTCTCCCAAACATCATCACAGATTCTTTCTCTGCATCAGACGTCAACTTTGATCTTAGAAGGATGAAAGCAAAAAACATTTTCCCCTCAATTAGCTTTCAAATGCACTTTTGAATTGTTCCAAAGTTTTAAGTCTTTTTCCATTCATGTTTTCATTATCTTTAAATATTACACTTCCAATCAAGTTTGGCACTTTTTAAAAAAAAGGATCAGCTATATGATCATCTCATTCTGGTTCTAAGAAAGGAAATCTACATGAAGAGTATAATAGAAACACCTATAAGAATGTACACATACTGACTAACGTTCAAACATCAACTCATAATTTTGAGCAAAGAATAGCTTCCCCTCAAAGCCAATATCTAATTGCAAAGAATGGATTTGAAGAAGGCCTAGATCGAATTCATCATAACTTCCCAGTTCTGGAGAAAAATTACTACCCAGCAAAAAAAAGGATGATCATTTAGGCTGAGAGGTACTAGAGAGAAACTGGAAGGGCCTATCCAATTAATTGCTAACACACCATGACTCATGAGGCATTTAATTTCGTCTACTAATTATGTTATTTAAGAGTCATCACAGAAGTGCACAGACTTGAGGTCTTTCTAGGAGGGTATTCTGCATCCTCAGAACGAAACTAGAAAGCTGATGGGGCCATGATGTTCCCTACCTTCCTTTTTCATGTTCTTCAACAGAAAGATGTGAGTTAATGCAGGAATGACTTTGATGACTTTAAGCAAGAACACTTACTGGAGAGTGTTATGAGAAACAAATCAGTCTTGTTGAGTGAAGGTGTGGAAGATGCATGATGTCTTATCTGTCAGATGTGGCCAGTAAGACAATGACTGATAAGGACAAGTATTTTTGTCACGGTATGACATCTTATATAAAAAAAAAGCAAAAATGAAAAAGTAACAGGGACACAAATATTCATCACCTAGCTGATTTTTCTTTTCTTTTGCAGGCACTCATTGCCATTTTCAGCTGCATTACATTGCCAATAACTACAATAATTAGGCAAGCAAAAGCAATCCAATAAAGCCTTCATATAACTTAAAGGGTAACCAGTGCCTTTATTCTCATTTTCCTTTTACCCATCACTGAAAAGAGTATTATTGGGGTTTATTTTTACAGAAGAGAAAAACCTGCATTCCACTTAACTAACCCTACAAGAACAGAGCAGGACAAATTACTCAAGTTGTTTAGATCAATCAATGCATGACAAGCAGGCTACAAACAGTTCAAAGACAACCCCTCATAAGGGCTATTTGACATGACGGAATATGAAGCTGTTCTGATCAATTTTCAGATGTGGAAAATGAGTCTGACTTAAATTTGCCTAGGATCCAACCAACCAGCCAGCTTGGCCCTCTCTCATCCCACAGTGGTACAGCAAGAGCTGGGAAGTCCTCATTATCTCTCATTTGTAAAGTGGTCTAGATTCTTTCACACATTGATTGAACATTTTCTCGAGAAGTATGTGACAGCAAAAGGCTCCCTTATATCCCTGTGCTTTTTGGTTCTGTATTGAGTATACCAAATTAACACAGACATGATTTAAAGTGAGGTGGTGGGGGGTGATGCATTCCAAGACTCCTTAGCAATTCAAACGTGCCTTGAGGACCAAAGAGCAGACTCTGTATATTGCCACCACTGAAAACAAGATTATGGTAATAGCCGCAGTAGTTCAGGTAAGTGGTCCTTCCACCCCTGTCTCCAAGTGTGGCTACAAGCAGCTGCCTAGGGAGCCCATACAGCAGCACTAGTATACCTGACCTGTCCCATAATCTTATCTGCTCAGAGTATTTCCAGAGCTTGACATGATCTGTCTCTATAGTAGCCCATAATGGATCGCTTCTCCAACTATCCAGTCTCCTACTGAACCTACACACATTTCTTGCATCTATATAGCCCGCGGGCAGCGAGTTCTGCACATCCATCACAAACTGTGCAAATAGCTGCCACTTTTTGGTTGGAAATGGATTCTTTTTATTTTTTATGGCTGCCTAGGTCTTATACTGGAAGACAGTAAAAACTTATCCCTAGAAACCCTGTGCCACTCATCTCTAAGCCCTCTCTTTTCCAAGTCATAGCCTAGTCAATCCTTCTTCACACAGAAATTATTTTATACCTTGTTCCCCTTCACTGGGACCAGCTGTATCAATGATTCCCTGTTTCGTCTTTATTCCTTAACTAACTAAATAATCACAGTGCCAAAGTGCCTTTCCTGAGTGCCAGGGTAGCTCAGAGCTCATAATTGCTGTATAAAGAGGAATCACTTCCCTTGAAAGCATCACTTTACACTTATCTCCACTGGATTTCAGTTGCCATTTCACTTCCTGGTCATCCAGTCTTGCAGCACCCTCCTCCCGTTCTTAAAAAATTAAACAAAAATAACCCAAACCACAGCACGACCTTCTTCCAGGGAGAGTCCAGGAACATGGGCTGGAGGCGTTGGTTGAATTCTAGCCCGTGCAATCACCAGAACAATTTGGTGCCGCTTGCGAGAGACCAGAGACAGCAAAGCCTCAAAACCATATGGATCTTCTACATACACACACAACAGAGGTTCAACCAGCCACACATGCATAGAAACGAAGTTTAGAAGTGGCTTGCAAACAAGGGAAGGCTGAACGCTCTTGGACTGGAGGCTTTGTACAGAGACAGGCCAAGTTCCAGCTTTCCATCTACCCCAGAGATATGGGTCCCTATTGCCCACAAGGCAAAGTCCTCCCACACTGCAAATTCACGTCAGTCCACCTGTGAAGGGAGACTTGCGCAGGAATTAAAATTGCCCCTAAACACATGCTATTAGTTACGTGCACCTTATGGAAATCGTGTTTAAAATTGGCATGGATATACAGAAACTTTTATAGTAACAGGAAATGTTACTGAAAGTGCCAGGTGCGTAGGGGGAGCATAACGTATGTCCTTTCTATTACATAATATCCTGTATTTTTTAATTTCAAATGTAGACCTCTCTTCTCTCTCTAACTGTGTCTCACTCAACACTTGTATCAATGACATGATCTACTGTCCCAAGTACTGGCCCTTAATTTCAAGTTTGGGATAGTCATTTGATCCTTGAACAAATATCAAGCTACCTCAAACAATCTAATATCTTTCTCTTTTTCAGTGCACTGCTGGCTCCATCCAAATGGCAAGTTGCCCAGCTTCATGTTTTTCCAATTAGTGACAATTCTCATTAATATGGCAGAGATATAAGGCAGAGACGGATAGCAGTCCTCCTCTCTAAACACCAGAGGAATGGTTATTAAAAAAAAAAAAAAAAAGAACAAAAAACAAAACAAAACAACAAAAACAACCAAAAAAACCCCTTCTGTTGCTGCTTTATGAAGTATCATCAACCAGGACAGAATTTCAAGCCCCTCCCTTGAACTCTATGTAGCACTCAGACTGTACATCACTAACAGGTATACTGTAATAAAAGCAAATAACTTAATCATGACCTACTAGCTTCTATAGTCTATGTTATAAGAGTCAGTTTTTAAACTGAGATTTAAAACTCCCCTCTTCCACATACAGTCTGAGAGGCAATCCTTTCCGTGGAAAAATATCTGCAAACTAGCTTCAGGTGCGAAACAAGATATACAGAGAAATGTTTGTGTCCCTGAAGACACAGGAGAGAAAGCACTCACTTCGAGAAAGTATGGAAAATTAGGAAAGGATTATCCATTAAAAAAATATGTCCGTGCCACATCACTTGCATCAAATCCTGATGGAATCATTCCATGCAGTACTGCAACAAAATAAAATATATTTCGAAGAGCCAAAAGCAACACTAGACATTATTATACCAGATACAAGAAATGATGGTATCTGACAGAGTGGAAGAAAGGAAATTAAACAATAAATAAGGTAACTGTCTTTCTGGCAAGTTTAATTTTTCTGATCACTAGAAGCACCAGAAATTTCAATACACTCTTGGAAACTTTCTGTTCCAACATTTAATGATAGCAAAAAGAAAGGAGAAAAAGAACAGTGGGGGGTGGGTTGGAAATATTAATGCTAAAAGGAGGTATTGAATACTTTAGCAGCCCTTTGCAACAGTCCTAAAAATCAGCTTCTGGTGTGGGCGGAAAGAGAACAAAAGGAGGATAAGGGTTAAGTGGTCATGGACCAGGAATACTACTGGCAGGTTCTTTGCACTCCTCTCTACAAGAGATCCTTCAGCTTTTCCTAACCAGACACCACCAATCATGCAAAATTATCACAAAGAGTAAAACATAAGCAGACATCCACTCAGGAACAGGCAGCAAGCTTTGTATTCTTTGCATTTATGACTACGCATCTAGGAAGTATTAGGGAAGAAAGTTTTTTGGTTTTTTTTTTGTTTTGTTTTGTTTTTTTGATATTAGAGAACAGAAAATCTCCAGCAACCTACTATTGCAGCAGCCCTCAGTGTTATACACAACACACAAGTCACAAGCGTCCTGTGGTAGGAACCACAAAGCAAAAACACAATAAGAGAGAAGACGACACCTTATGTCAGTTAGCTTATTTATGATAAAACCAAACCCTACTAAAAAGTAAGTTTGACTGTAGAGAAGGCTAGGAATGACAACTACTTTTGGCTTCGGTCACATGACTGTTACAGTTGGACTCACCATCATGAGATGTTCATCATTTTGGCCGAACAGTAGACACAGTGCCTCCCCTCAAGTAGTTACATGTATTGTGGTCACAACCCCCCCCCAGTGAACTCAGCACTTTCAAAAAATCCATGAAATTCACAGTAGCAAAATACAGGCTCAGTCATCAAAAGAGGTGAAGCAAGCTTTCTTGCAAAGTAAAGAGCAAACACAACATACTGCAGTGAAGAAACCCAAAAGACATTAGAAATATCTGCTGTTCAAAACTTTAGCTGACAGTTCTTTTCAGAGGGGAAAAACATAGAACATTCAGCCAATGATGCTCATGAAAAGAAGTAGCAGGAAAACAACTGCAAATTGAACAGAAACATAAAAGCACAGCCAGGCAGGTCCAGAAGAAATACATTTCAGAATGTGATTGCTGATTTTAGGTACTGAATAACCAACACGTGTCATTTTGATACAACATTGTCACTTTAACATTTCTGGTCCAAGAAACCGGGTCTCTTTCATAAACTCAATTTGAGCTACCTCAAAACAGGTATAAAAATTTAGGTCACATATCAGAAAGCCTTGCCAGAATCAAAACTGGTATGCTTTAGGGAGCTTCTCTCATATTTAAGAAAAGAATCACACCATCAGTACTGTTAGCCATTAGAAGACAATGCTTTTAGAATGTACACTGTTTTACATATTAAATCATTCTAATTATGTGGTAAACTCCTGTACAACATCATGAAAATACCCTATTTAATTAATGTTACTTTGATACTAAGTTTTAAGTTTCCTTTAAATTTAGAACAATATTACAGATCTTACAAGTGACACTTTGTCTGATGACATCGCTACTTACAGTATCACCAGAAATAAGTTTACTGACTTCTCTAGAGCCATCACAATACCCATAAAATTGTACCAGACTAACACTATGACTAACTGGTTCACCACAAAGTGCAGACGACAAACATGAGGGATACTCCCAACCACAACACTTACTTTGCTGGTTTCTTTCAGAGAGGTAAAAGAAGGGAGGCAGAACAATGTCACTGACAGTACTATTGCTGTGACATGAAGAGATGCTGGGAAAATTCAGTGACACAATGGTTTATGCTAATATGAAGATAAAGACTAGTATGGTAATGTAGATCTAAACTGTACTTTATTAGATAAACGTACAGCAACATACATGTAAACATGTAAAACATCTTCACAGAAACATCATTTCTGCCATAGCCTAAACTGGACAGGGTCACAAATTAAATCTACGTAACCAAGACTACACAGTTCGTTTCTTCTGTAAGCACAGAGGATTAAAAACAAGTTGCTGTTTTCAAATGGATAAAAGATATTCTAATAAAAATCTGGTGATGGAATTTTTTTAAGAAATCGGTAGTATGAAAACACACATTCACTCTAGGCTTACCTGAATTCTCTACAGAGAAGAGGATATATAAGGCGTTTATATGCATCCTCTACTGAATTCCGTAGTATCCTCATTAATTCTGGTTTTAAAAATTGTTTTGGTCTCCATCTGCAAAAGAATAGAAAAAGTAAAATCAAAAAACATTTTAAGAACATACACAAGATCTCAGATAAAAAGGGAATTTTCAAAAAAAGGCTTCTACATTGAGTGTAATGTCCTATAAACTGCAGAATTGCTACAATAATTAGGCAATAAAATCATAAACTTCAAATATGAACGGAATGAGAAGTTGCTCATGGTTCTGCTATCAGACATGGGACAAGGCCTATCTCTTTTCCTTTGTTTGTTATTAAAATGCAATCATATTTTATGTTTTAAAGGAAATATAAAAAAATGTTACTCTTCACTTTAAGAGGGCAAAGCTTACCACATCTGAATGAAGAACTTTGTTCCATATTACCATTAATGTTGCCTTATTTGCTATTCCTTGATATATAAAATACTCAACTAAATATCCTCTGTGAGCATCACTGCAGAGCTACTGATGTAAGGCAGTAGCCTTACATCTGTGTCCAGACAGAAATTCAAGAGCTAAACTAATGTCAGTTAATGAAACCCAATTTGAATTTCATATGGAATGCTTTGAGCATCTCTATTCACACTCAATGAAATCTATCAATTTTGCAGGAGTCCTTAAACAACAAAACCCAAACAATTTGCAAATTATTTTTTCTCTTTTACCTGTTGGTGATAAATTTAAAGTGTAGATAATATTCTAGAAACAGGGAAAATGAAATAAACAATACCAAACAAACACAAGACTATTTCCCAACTTTTTCTAAGCCAAACTCTTTGGAGCATTCCCTTTTCTAAGGGGGCTGTGCACAGTGGTCAAAGCCATAACAATTACTTCAGATTTTGTCCTAAAATACACCTCAGTTTCAAAGCTCCCCAGAACAGAGATCCCAGATATTTACTCCCCTGATCTTTTTGTTTTGGGCAACATTACTGGTGGGGCAGGGAGGGAAGTCCTTGAACAAGCACAACTGACTCACTGAGATTGCCCACACAATGAGAAGGGAGAAAGACTGAGGAGACGCAGACAGATTATTATACTCAAACAGAAGTAAAAACTATGAACATTTTCTGTTACAGTCCACCCGTTTTAAATTTCTTTTAAAAATACTGATAACATTCAGAGTTTTCTTCATTTACTGTACTTTTTTACATGCCTGGGTCCTTAACTGCAAAGTGAGATACATACATGTATTTTTAATATGTCTGGTTAAGTTTTCTAAGTTATTTAATTTGTTTGCTTGGGTTTTGTTTTTTTTTTTTGTTTGTGGTTTTTTTTTTTTTTTTTTTTTTTTTTTTTTTTAAATGCGACATCATAGAATTATGGCCATTTGATAATGTGCCCAGGTGCAGGCCAAGGCAAATACAAGACTGAATTTTACTTTTGAATATATTTACTTATGCTCACTCAGAAATACTGAGAATCCTAAATTGCTCCTACCCAGACAGCTTTTCAGTTGTTTAAGGGGATCTACAATTTCCTGAAACAGCTTTTCTAAGTGTCTGTGCCTATAATAGCTGAGCAATGTGTGATCGAGTCAACACTGCATTAACAGACAGACACAGGAGCGGAATTAAGCTTACCATTTACTTTTACAACATCCAGAGCTGTGAGTGTTTAGCCACATGACCTCATCACTTTGCTAACAGTTTTTGCAAATAGTTCTATTATACTTATTTGTAACTAGAGACTCCTTCCATACCTATATAAAACTGGCAAAGGCTTTAAACCCTCTTATTGCCATCCAATTCTATAAACATGAAGTTTTTACAGGTGGCAAGTCTGACTACACTCCCCCAGAAAGTATCCTCAGCACAAATAAGAATGAATTTGGAAACCTGGCAGCTGTTTCCCCCTCTCTTCCATCCATTAAATCTAGTTAGCAAACCTTTCCTCTGTAAATAGGTTATCAAAACAGATATTTTTATTACCTGCCTGTAGAGAAGTAAAAATTATTTAGGCAACATTCTATTAGAAACTGCTACAAATGCAAAAACATCCAAGCAGTAAGTTCAATCACAGCAAACACTGCATTTTAATCATTCCAATACTTAGTAAGAGAAAAATCCACTTCGCTGCAAAAACCAAAGCAAAAGCATGTGTGTATATTTTTAAAGATCATCACAGCCTAGTTAAGCTTCCCTCTAAGAACAGATTTTTCTTGATTATTTAATCAAGAGCTGACTTTTGAAGCCCTTTAAACGAAGCCCTATTTAGAGGAAGCTCCATATAAATAATATCATCTTACGCTGCTCATCAGCTCTGCACGTGCGTGTGCCCACAACAGGGACCACCATAAGCATAAATGGCTTAGACCACTGCTACACCTCAGCGGGTGTAACCATACAGCAGCAGAATTAACATAACCCACGTTAAGAACCACCAGTACCAATTAACAACTGTTCCAGGAAGAGCACAGCTAGGCTTTTAGACCCGACACATAAAAAGCGGAGCTTAGTTTTCCTCCAAGACATTATATGAAACTTGTGCCAAGATGGTAACCACAGAGAAAGCATGCCGGTAAGGCCTGTACCATGGACTCTGCACAGGATCTGAGAATTTCGTCTGGAAACCGAAAAGAGATTGTCAAAGATCGAACTTCATTTTCAAGGCTGCAATCCCACTTCAGAACAAAATCTCACCCCCTCCCAAGGAACAAGTCCATGCCGTCTCTACACTCAAAGCCAACTAAGCAGCCCCTCTCTGACTGTTTCGCATTGATCCTTTTTCCGTGTCCCACTTCACAACTAAACGTTTGGGATCAGTGCAGTTCTACTGTTAATTGAGCTCGGTTCGCTGTCAAACCAGAGATGCCATCTTCTGGGGAAAAATACAGCCCATAGGGCCAGGCATAAGCATATTCCCGAGTTTTCAGCACAAACCTGAATTTCAAGGAAACAGGTGCTTCTACAGGCTGATAAATATTCTGAACTTGCAAAGAAAATAGTCATCTTACAGAGCATCTACATAGAGCTCAAAGCAATAATGAAGAACTCTCGTCTTCCAATCCCACTTTCCATCGCAGTGGCATTTAATGCTAAAAGATTTGCCTCAGAAGAACACATAAAGGTCAGCATATTTGCTACTAATTCGATAGGCAGTAGGTGATGCTATTGTGTGGCTAGAACGTTGGCCAAACTCTGTAGCGGTGTGGCATTTCTGGTTCTGCAATCGATTCTGTGTGTGACCTTAAGTAAATTAGTTAATACCTCTGTGAAGTTTTGAAATCCTTGCCTCAAACAAAAGTTATTAACCTTCTGGTCTCACCAGTAAATCCATGCAATGCAAATAATGCAACTCCCACCCCTGGACAATCATTTCCAAGCTTGCAGGGTATAATACACACTTACTATTTATCAATTTGATAACACAGTTGCCAATCTAATGAAGACAATCAGAATCTGTCCTAGATGTTAATGCAGCAATGCAGCAACATCTACTAAAATCATTCCTTCTGAAGTTTTCCGATGGTGGAGAAGTTGTACTTAAATAGTAAAAAGCCATATATATAAGCATATATACCCCCATGAATGCTAAGTATTAATAAGTAGTTCCGTTTCCAAGGTCAATATTCTTTTTATCTCAGGATGACTCACAAAAGTGTAATCAACCAAAAATATCTCCATTTACATCCCACTTTCATTTGTGTAGCAGCGACAAGCTGTTCCATTATCTGTGGCTAACAGTGCTTCCAAATTCTGTCATAGATGCAGTAAAAGCGAGACTGACAGATATGTTCTGCCTACAGAATACACATCCTGGGGGGAGGAGAGAAATTCCGTTACAGGTATTAAAACTAGAATGAAACTTAGGAGCGTTTATGAATCCTGATACTTTCGGGGAGGGGAGGGGAGGGGAGGGAGGGGGGCAGGGAGTTCCTTACTATTAGTGCTAGATCATATTATGTTATCTGGCCAAACAGTAGTTTAACTCTTTCAGAGGCTTCAGTGTTGGAAACAGAACTATTAAATTTCTACAGTGAAAAAGAACATTTTTGCCACATCCATTTCCTGGACTTGGTGGGGAAGAAAAACACATGCAAAGCAGTACCACAGCATACGAAATTTTTTGGTTATTTAATATTAGGATGCAAAGGTAGGAGTTTCTAAGACATCATTAGAACAATGACAAATATCTCAAATGATTGAGAAAGAGAAACCTATCTTTTATACATGCAAGGAAGACGTAGTTTGGATCACAATACTCTCCAGTAGAGGACATCGAAGTGCAGTTTCCAAGAAAAAGACTGACAGATATTGCACAAAGCCACTTATATTTAACCTAAACTTTTGCAAAAAAAGCCTCAAAATTATGCAACACTTAACATCTCACTACAGGCTTGAAAGCAGCAACTTCTAAGAGCTAATTAGTAAGAAATAAAAGAATCACCCAAAATTTCTAAAGATTCAATTGCTTGAAGAATGATGCCAAAACTCCCCAGATACGGCCAAAGGCATGATCTTTTCAGCATAATGCTACAAGCAGTTGGAAATACAGAATAAGAATTATCCACTTGCTAGTTTCATCTAATCTAATAAGTGTTCGTTTAAATTGTTCTCTTAATGTAACGAGACATGTGAGGTACACTTCAGTATGCAGCTGTCTATAGGAAAAAAAAAAAAAAAAAAGAAGATTTCTCTAAGAATATGTATCCACGCAGACCTTTCATTGACACACCACCAACAGAATTCATTCTTCACCCCGTCAGGAATGTTGACCTTCACTGTCAGGATCTTCAGATTTTCCCCTCGGTTAATGGCCAGAATCTGAGTGCAAACATAAATGGCAGAGACAGATGACACACAAAATATCCAAAAGATAAACTTATCAACATTTGTGTACGCACTTGCTTGACATTCTGTAGCAAATCATGATGGTGGTACAGTAAATCAGTTCACAAAGTACTAGCATGTACAGATAATAGCCACAATTTAAACACAGATTAAATCATGCCGTAGCATAACAAATCATACATTTTTCCTGGAGTCTGCAATCTCAAGATCCAGTTTATCTTAAACACATTTACAATACAAGTCAGCATGAATTTAGTTGGTGGAATAAGCACGTTTAATAACCCAAATTAAAACTCTAGAAATTAATTGAAAAGCGATTACAATCAGAACTAGAGATCAAAAAGGGAAAAAGTTTGTCCTAAGCTTCACGCTTCATTTTGCTTCCCAAGATCAATCCAAATTTAAAATTAATTATGAATTGGAACTTGTGACACAAAGGTAATCAGCCTAATTTGAAAGAGGATGAATTTTTGAGTTATTCACACCTAGTTCATAAATAGCTGAAAATAGCGTAGATACACTCTTTACATTAATACTAATGGTCCAGCTGTAAAAATTTATGCACATTTTTCTAGCATAATGTAGACACATTGTGTACACAACTGCGTATTCATGATCTAAAGCTAAATCGGTGCTATCTGCACGCAGACTTCTATTTTAAATGGAAGTCTGCGGCTCTGCATTTAAAACCAGGATCACAATACGATTGGTGGGTCCTGGAGGATGGTGGTGGGTATCTACTAGTCTAACCTCTCTGTGAAGATGCTGAGTCTTCACCTGAAGCAACCCTTAGAGTATATATTAAGAAAACTCACTGGTGAAGGGATTTTAGAAACAGAACAACAGTTAGAAGCAGCTACAAATAAAACCCACATGTTTTTAGATTTCATTTTCCCTTCCAAAATACTTTAAAGTGCAAAAATAAAAAAAAAAAAACCTGCTGGAAGTTGACATTCCTGTATGACTACACATGTTGCTGTATGTAGCAGGCCCTGAGCACTGTCACAACAGAGCATTCTGTGTCAATCATGAACTTTAATTCAATCACTAGTTAACTCAGACATGTCACATATGTTAAATACAATGGTTTAAAATGACTCCAGGACATAATACCAATTTATATTCCTCAGCCTTACTGCTCCTGTGACATACCAGGCCTGACATATCATTGAACAACAAAGCTCATAATAAAGATTACATGTGAAATATTATAGCATCTGGTACCTTGACTGCCAAAGCAAATGTTTTCATGTCGAGATTAGAAAGACACATTTTAACAAATCAAATGCTTTCATGTTTATTCTGATTTTATTTAAAAAAAAAAATAAAGAGAGAAAGTTAAATGTCAAGCTAAAATGAAATCAAAATGATGCTCACAACAGAGAATGTATCTGATAGAATTATAATGTCATCATTCAGCACACTGTTAGCGGGGTCAGTATTTGCATCACATTTTGTTTCCTGGCACTCTGTCTGCACAATGTGTCAGTTACCTGAACTTTAACCAGCTGTATTGCAGTCACTAATATTTTTTACGTTTTTATTCTCAAACAGTCTGCCTATTCTGTTTTGTGACATGCATTCATAGAAGAATTATCATCCAAGAAACGCTCAGTTAAGAAGGTAATTACTGAATTTCTCCCCCTAAAATAATAAAGGTGGGTATTGTTTGGGGCTTTTTTTGTGTTTGGCTTTTTTTTTTTGTTGAGGTTTTTTGGGGTGGGGTTTTTTTTTGGTTGGTTGGGGTTTGGTTTTTTTTTGGTTTTTTTTTTTGTTTGTTTGTTTGTTTTGTTTTTGTTTGGTTTTTTTTTAAAGTAACAGGTTCAAATACAGCTATTCTAGACACAAAGTAAGCTTTCAGTTCTGGGGAAAGACTGTTTTCATGCAAGACTGGAACAGATCCAGGGGAAAGGTTAATCAAAACAACATACATTTTTAAGAGAAAGCAATAACAATAATTTGCTCTAGTCTCAAGATGTATCAAACTCTATACTGTTTATCATAAAAATATAACATCCTTCATTTTGCACAGCCTTCCTCTATGTTCCAGATTTACCTACACTCACTGAATAAGTTTTGTGTATTTTGCCAAGGACTTTAATTTCCAATTCCTTTTTAAGTATGAGATTGAAAATAGAGCACTCGCCTCAAGTATTACACTTTATTCATGAATTCTGTTCCTCCCACCAATTCAGTCATCTCCAAATAGAGAAAAGCAACCCCTAGGCATACACAAACACTGAACTGTTTACAATTAGTCAAAAATTCAAATAAACTCTTGAAAGACTTTTTTTTCCCTTAGTTATTACAATGTTGGTATAGCTACCCAACTACATCCTAAGAGTCCTGTTAGGTTCTCCTTGCTGCCAAAGGAAGGAACTGCGGCTGAACCTCCTGACAGCAAAATGTTCCAGCTGGAAACACCCACAGGTATCCCATCATGTCAAAATCTGGAGTCAGCCTTTTTAAACAAATAACATTTTTTTTCCTCGTTTCAGGTTCAGTATTTTAGCTTTTTCAAGTCAAACAACCCGACTCCATGCCAGTCCCGATTATTTCGCGGCACGTCTCAACACACAAAATGACAGTGGCACAGAAAGTAACGCAGAACCACAGCGTGCGCAACGACAGCTGCAGAACCGCCGAACCACGCCGCAGCTTACTGCACACCAGTTTACCTCGCTGTAATGCCCGCTGCGACGCACCCCCACGGCTACAAATGTTTTGCTCATAAAGACGCAGCTCATGCTCTTATAGGTAACATGCTCGTCTACTGCTCATCGCCCTTACTTACGTGTAAGCTAGAGCAGAGTTAGGGTCGTACACAGACCTTTAAGATTACCAGCACTTCCATACTCGGGCGATGACCAGTTGCGGTGCAGCATTTTATGGAATCCTTTATTTGCAACTCTGCAAAGAAGTGATTTAAAGCTGACTTCTACTTTTGCCTCTAGCTAAACGCATTGAGAACACGTGTCTGCGCGCAGTTGCTAAAGGAGTAGCTTCAAGACAGTGAATTTTGCAAGCGTCCCTCAACCACAGCTATTTAACCTGCAGTCCTGGGGGATCAGTAAATTTTATAAATCCCTCCGAGTTTTAGGCTTCCCTAGTATCTCTTTTAGGTGTAAGGTCCTTTTAAAAATCCTGAACCGAACCAGAGAATTTCTTCACCTGAAGACATCTACACCTCTCTCAAAGCACATTCAAGAACACATTTTTAATCAGCTATTTGAATGCATAAAAGAAGTATTTCTTCAAAGTCATAGCTGAAGCAGAAACTAAAGACTTTTAGGTATTAAAAGGGATGGTTATAATCCAAGCAAATTAAAGAGGAAGAAAATGGTCATTTGCGTCAGCAGGGCAGTAAGGTCAGGTAATAAAGAAATTGAAAGTTATGAGAAAGACTTTCAGAAGTACAATACTGGGTTTAAGTTTAAGGAAGAAATGGAAGATAAGGAAAACACTTTTTCTTTCCTTATTTCATCATCAAAGCACAAAAGTGAGACAAAGAAAGGAACTGGAAAACTACCAAAGAACCAAAAATCAACAGAAATGAGAAGTTGCAGTATTTTTACAAAATAGGGAACTCTGCAAACCGCACATGTCAGAGGTGATCTTAAAATGCATTTTTTCCTCGAATAGCACAAAGGAGCCCTGATGTATCTTGGGTCCTGAAGCACAAACAAGTCAGATTTTTAAGATTCATAATAGAGAAACGTTCAATGTGTTAGAATAGGCAATAGCAGTAATATACAGATGAAAGACAACATAAGAGTGCACAAACATTCTGTGACTACGGGACTACCAACTGCAAGAACAGTGGTTATTACTTCACTGGAGAGCCACAATGGGGAAAGAAAGAGGCATTAAGGCTAGTGACAGACACAAGAAAGAAAGCAAAACAGATCAAGCTAATCTTAACATCAAACAGACAAACTAAGGACACATCCTGGCCAAGAAACAGTTCAGCCACATGGTCAGAGTGCTGATCAGGTTTGGGAATTCTGGTTTCTAGCCCTGGCTCTACCTGAGCAACAGTTTTCCTCATGTAAAACAGGAAAAAAAAAAAAAAAAACAAAAAAAAAGGATGCCTCAAACAAGTAGTAAATCATACTATCATCCCAGAAAACACCTGTACACCCAATACACATTGCATATCTCAGTATTCACTGCTCTCAGTGCAGGAAAAACTAAAGTCTTTTGACAGCCAAAGTATTCATTCAGCAGTAAAGCACCCAAACAAAAAGTCCATACAGCAAAACCATCTCCTGATGAATCTACAAGTCTTTGCGATATGTCACCACAGTAGTTTTAGCTTGTTCTGTTGATGTTTCCAGGCTCTCTAGAAGCAAGATTTCATGCAATAATTACTGATAGAAACACAGTAAATGTTCATACTGAGTACAAAGAGACCAATTACAGGTACCTCTTCAAACATCTACAGAAGGTCTGTCTATGAAAATCACTTGTAGTAACTAGTCTTTCACCTAACACCATCCATATTGGGGAGGTAGGGAGAGGGTTTAAAATTAGCCCATACACATAATGAAATATTTTTTCTAATAAATTCATTTCAACACATTTAAGAAAATTATTTATTAATTCAAAGCATCACACTGTTTTAAAATAGCAAGTAGAGAGAAAATGAGAGCATATCATAGATATAAAAGCAAAAGCATTCTGCTGTAAAATAAGGCAGTCTTCTAAAAAGAAAGAAAGTCTTCTAAAAAGAAAGGACATTTCTGGTTGGAAGCATCTAAGAGGGTCTTTTTTGTGTGGTTTTTTGGTTTGGTTGGTTTGTTTGTTTGTTTTAAAAGCTAGGTAATTGTGACCAAAGTAAGAGACGATTCACTTGGCGATTAATAGTGAATCGGGGCAGAGGTCTTGACAGTGGCATTGAATGCATCACATTTCAACCTTTGAACTTCAGTAACAAGGGCAGCCTAACTACCAAGTCATCAGCTGCTCATCAGCTAGTAAGTTTGCTTTGTCCCTCGTTTCTTTTTCTTGCTATATAGATGTAGGCCTGGGGCTTTGGATAACCAAAGATGCTTCACAGAAGGGAATACCGACGACTTGCAAAACAAACCCATTTTTGGGGTAGTGCACGGGATGTTCTCCTGAGCCTTTCTATTTTGATCGTTCAACTTTTACGTGAAGCTGCTGCTGACAAAAGCTGCTTTTGTAGGTCATCTTTGATTTCAGTTTTCTGAATGCTTCCCTGATACTTCTCACCAGTTTCACTTGACAGGTTTAGCGTCAAATGGCTCAGAGCACTCTGACTCAGTGCTGCAGCAAACACCCAAAGGAAACAAAGAATAAGTTTATCCAAGTTTGCTTCAAATACTTACATTCCAAACAAGCAGCTTCCACTACTACACCACTACAACACAGTCTCCCCCCGCTACAGACCATAAATTATTGCTTAGGCTTAGTCCCACTCCTGATAACACTTGCTCTGCACTTGTCCCTGGGGGAACGGAGGGAGGGCATGACATACGCTGAAAATAAATCACATCAGTATTAAAATCTCTGGCACACAAATAATTCTGAATATTTGTTTAGTGATAATTAATTAGACAATGGACATACTGAATAAAC
Source organism: Vanellus vanellus (assembly GCF_965231255.1). Classification (NCBI taxonomy): domain Eukaryota; kingdom Metazoa; phylum Chordata; class Aves; order Charadriiformes; family Charadriidae; genus Vanellus; species Vanellus vanellus. The sequence goes on from NC_138907.1 coordinate 31,372,363, forward strand.
AGTCCTCTGCCCAGTTCCTTATGACAGATTAACAGCTTAGTCCTATATTTCAAGAATCTGAAAGTCTCTATTACCTTTGATAACTGAAAAGCAAAATCACGTATCTTTAGAATCAGTTTTAAGCAACAAAATTCAAAAGCAAAGACATCTTTGCTATAGTTAAATTTCTAAGAAAAAAAAAAAAACAACAAAATTTGTAGGTATACCTGATGATGCTGAATGGTCTTTATATTGCAAGAAAACTCATGGTACAGCTGGAATTTATCGATATCTTTTTCATTTCCACTTTTGGAAGACACTTTCGCCAAGGCTGACTGGATACAAATATACCTTTGCTGACATCTGAATAAAAGAAACTAGTGTTAATAAGGTATTTTAGCATGAAACTTGTAACAAGTCATTAGTGCTTGTATTAAATAAAAATGAAGTTTGCAGACTGCCCACTTACAAGTTACGTTAACTCTAATTGCCTGCACAACGGTATTACATATCTTAGTGCTGAGACTGACATAACATATACTTACTGGAACATACAAAGTGAAGAAATTCAAGCAGACCTTAGAAAAAACTGAACACAACCCTTCTCCTGAAAGGAATACATACTCAAAAGCCACCATCTCCACTTCAGTTTGGTCAGTTATTGGTTCAACTTCACACAAGAAATTTTGGAAAGTTGCAAAAAATTTTAGTAGTTATCTATTCTATACAAATGCAACATCTCTCTTGAATCTACCCAGCCTCCGAGTTAATTTCTTTGACTACTTAACACCCATAAAAGTTTTCATTATTTTCAGGAGTAACAGGGATCCCAAACAAATGGCTTCCTGAATGCTCCTCATGATTATTATAAATACAACACACTTTACATCAACAGGATACATCTGTAGAGCATTGCGCATCCAATTAAGGAGCTTGCAGTGGTCAAAAGAATGAAAGTGATAGTCTGGTACTAACAGCGCATCCTTTACAAAAGAACCCTGTCATTGAAATTATCACATTGCTGTGCTATAGCCTTTTGATGAAGTTGGCCATTACTCATGATAAACAGCAAACAAGAGTCAACTAAACAGAACTGAGCCGATTCAAACTTACACAGCATGCTTATAAGGTGGCACCTGTTCTTTGATAACCCTGCTCTCTGTCCCAGGCGGTACACAGCAGAGGGGAGAAAAAAAAAAAAAAAAAAAAAAAAAAAAAACCAACAACAAGCAACTATTACTCTGTCACACCAACCCCCTGGACATGACAACCTTGAATTCATTATGTAACAAAAGAAAACTTAAAATTCAGCTAACAGTCAAAGGATCAATAACTCCTGCTTTAAAAACAGTCATATTTGTCTTCCTTATTGACTACCAATGCCAAAAATCAACCATTACTGCACACTAATTACACTGACTGACGCCAAGCACTAAATATTGGAGCAATAGCTTAAGCAGATGGACCTCTGAAAAGTTAGAGCTTGAAGGAAGTGCAAGGAGAGAAAGCTTTCCCTTTTAGATCACCAACTGCAAGGGAGATGGGCTCTATATGGAGCAGAGCCACAGAGAATTTTTCAGTCTTTGGGAGTCACAGCATCACGCCATGGTCACAGCAGATGCCTCTTCCACCGATAGCCACGCAAGCAGAAAAGCTAAAGAATGTACCTCCAGCACAAGTGAAGGAATGAACCTAAATCAATCTCACAGTAACACTGTTTTCACATCATTAAAAAAGTTAATTATGTATCTGTACACTAGGAGACTGAATCTTACCATGTAATCAGGAAAGTTTAGGAAGTAAGAGTCAAACTTACAATTTCCTGATAAAATCCAGTGTATCTTTATCTTTAGCAAAGATGTCAGCTAAAATATGCTGTACTCCAGCCTCTACTTCCTGGATAGTTGAAAGTCCTTAGAAGAAAAAACACAATTACAAAAAAGCTAATATGAAAAATTACTTTACACAACTGCACAAGCACTAAGACAATACATACAAGCTGAAAGAAAATTGATGCAAGATAGACTGATTTGCAAAGGTTTCAATGAAGAATCCTAATTCATTCGATTTTTTTTTATTAACTAAGCTTCCTTTCCGAAACATCTGGAACCATTATATTTTTTAATGAGCCTAAAGTGACCAATGCATTATCATAAGTCAAAATGACATTAAAATGAGAGAAAGATAATTTCTTTTTTACTTTGGTGCTAACAGATCTTGACATTTATGATGCAAATTAATTATTATCAATAGCAAAATTGGATATTTAACTATAACTTTTGAGGTTGTAATAAAATGAGTAATTGCAGCAGAATTCTACACGTTTTGCTACCGATATGGAAACTGCCTAAAATCTCTGCAGGCAATCCTGTCTTTTCTCTGTGTAATAGTTTTGTATTTCCACTGGTTTGTAACAGCAGTTTGCACAGTGACACTTCTGAGGTCAGGGTACCCTCATCCTCTCCCATGAAACGCTGTTCAAACAGTTAAGTTATAAAATGTCTCCATAGACAAAGTATTCTAGAGAGCCGATAACGGAATCATTCAGCTTTCCAACACACAGAATCATCCCACACTTCAAAAGACCAGAAGAGGTGGCACTGTATTCTCCTTAGCACAGCAGTTGAACTGGACCAGAGCCAGAAGGCAATGAAATAAAACTGACATCTTGTATTTTAAATCAACGTATTTAACTCCGTTTCTAGCAACAGTCAGTAACAAATGCTTCAGAGCAAAACCCGAGAATTCTAGAGTTGGCAGATGCAGCATTAACCGTCTCCTTAAATACACATTATTTTTCACTCTGCTGTCTGATGGACTAGCAATATCTTGAAAGAGCTTTATTAATGCCTTTTTTAAGAAAAACTCCATAGCTCTAGTAACTAATATTTGTATTGAATTCAGAACCCTGCCTCTTATTTGTCTACAGAGTTACACACTATAAAAAATTAACCTTGCCCTTTTTTAAGAAGGGGAAGCTAAACTTACATACAAGAAAAAAAAAAGTGAGAATAAGAATGTTATTAAATGAATGAACTGATCAGAAGTTGTGGAATTTGGATTCTTAACTTCTACGAGTTAGTGTTTCTTATGGTAAAAGTAATGTCACGTCAGAATACAAAGCTAACGGAATTATAAGATATGCATTACATTGACTATGAATTGAGACACTCAAGTACCAGAAGTGCACATGGCAACATTATTTTAATTCTAGCAGAGAATTTGAATTAAATGGAATAGGCAAAAACCAGTCAGGACTTAAGAAACAATCAAAACCTTCCCATTCAACAAAGACCACTCACATGGGCATTTTACTGTGTCAATTGCAAAAAGAGCACATATTTGTGTAATTGGAGAAACGTTTGACCATGCATGCAACTAAAAGGAAGAACGAAGTTTTCTGGTGAGCCTGCTTCCTTAACTCTCAAATATCTGGCTTTGAAACATGAACTGCTATTTTTATTTCAGCTTATTTTTAGTGCAAGTTTAAAAACACCGAGAATTTGAAAGAACTGTATTAAGTTTTGCTGAAAACTTTTCTGTATGGCAAATGGCTCATCCCTTTAAAAAAAATAAAAAAAAAAAAAAAAAAATCACTCTGATCTTAAGCTGTATATAGGTTGTCAAACTGGCTCCCAAGTTAATAAAAGTGACCCAGTTCATAAATTTATGTAATTTCTGATGCGCCTTTCAAATGAAAACCATTATATAAACCTAGGCAACATTATTTTTAGCACAAAATTGAAAATAGGTGTACTGATTTTCAAAAACTGAAATGTTTATGCTACAACAAATAGCACTTCCTTCTGAATGCACCCTGAATAATTTATTTGAATTTTCACTGTGAAGATTTTCTTTTGGCTCTTTAGACTCTGATGGAATAGTCAGATATGTGGTTGCAGTGTACTGTTGTATGAAGTAGCGACATATGCTAAAACGCAGTAATTAAACAATCAGAATATTTGGTAATTGATTTTCAATGCAAAGTTAGGATCATTTTATAAACGATATTTAAATAAAATAAAAGAACAGCTGAAGTGAGAAGAGTAAGAGTCAGCCCCACTAAGGAGGTTTGGTACTGTTACGTTAAAATGTAAGTGTTGGGGCAGGGAAGAATAAAAGTATGTCTGTATTTTAATACCATACAGAAGGTTGCAGCATTCTTCTTATTTTATTGTCAGAGATTGCCCCCTACAGATTCACCCATAACTGCATTCACAAAGAAACAATTTGCAGTCTACATGTGACAATCCTATTGTTAAAGATCCTGCTCAAATTTCAGAGAGTACATCTTCTCCAACCCTTACTGTCATTCAGTAACAAAAAACTCTCCCACTCACTCCCAAATCACCAAGGCCAGTTTTTATTAAGGTATGCTTTGACGGGTGACAGTACAGAGTGTGGGCACAAGCCCCTGTACAATCAGCATTGAATCTTCAGTAAACAATTCAAATACAACCATGGAGAGGTCTCAGGTGTGCAGTGCAGTTTCCTCTCTCTTACCAGTAAATACAGATGTCAATTACAACACCTCCAGACTTTTGTCCTTTGTATACAAGAATTATTACTATTTACAATACAAAAAGACAAGAAAGTTTGGAGAGCCATTAAGTGTAAACTCTTACCACATGTTGCTAAAAGAACTGTTGAATTTAAAATAGTTGCATAACTTCCAGCAACATCAGAACAATTAAAGTGATTCCCTTTTTACAATATTTTCAGACACTTAGGACATTATTGCTCATAGAAGCAGAGCGCTTACCTTTGGTATTCGGTCTAATATAAGAAAAGAGATTGAGTTCCATAGGGTTCTGCAGGAGGGAGAGAGCAGCAGGTTCTAATCCCAGCTGCTTGGCCCTCTGGGCTTTGGTGCCTTTACTCCCAGTTTTATAAGGTGCAGACTTAAAACAAAACAAAAACACAGTTATTAAAAGGCAAGGAAATATTTCAGTCATGCCGTGTACTTCGCATTGTGCACCATTTAGTTATGCAAGATTGCATTTAAACTAAGGATGATCTGATAAAGACTAGTGTACTGACCACATGGTCCAATTCTTCCAAAGTTCTGCAGTTTAATAATGCTGTTAAAAGGCATCCAGATAATTTCCCTTCTTTCTTCAACTTTTGTATCATTGTATGCGTCTTCTTCGCAACAGTACTAAAATGCAAGAGATTGATATTAACAGTCACATTTCATAGTGGATTAAAAAGGCTATTGATTGTGACCTTGTTTGTTACACCGCTGAAGCTCTCTGAAACCCCTGAAGATTGTATCTCATGCTAATCCTCAACAAACCATTCTGATAATCCAAAAGAGCTTCTAGCTATTACCCTCTTTCTCCAATTAGTCCAAAACTGTATCAAAACATCTTCCGGTAGCTTTAAGAAAAATCATCAAACAATACTGATCATAATTGCTGCTATATCCATTTTTGCAAGATTACTGGCCTGGAAGCCAAATAAAAAGGCCTTAAGTTAAATCCATGTCGATGAGCACTTAGAGCTGAAATTCACACTGAGATAGTTCTGCAGGATCAAGTACAGGGTACCAGATTTTAAACTTTTAGACCTCCAATAAGATACCTGTGAGCAACTGCAAGCAGCAAAGGTAGTTTGTTATGACTTCAATTATTTGTTCAGACAAGAACTCTCTCAGGCCACCTTCCCTCTTCGGAAAGAATCTCTTGCTAGGGAATAGCGGGAAGTATAAGGAGGAAGACATCACATTGACAGAACAGCTGGCAAGTCTGTTCCCTTGCCATCTCGAGAACATATAGCCACCCAAAAGCAAGAAGGAACAAGAGCAGTCTTATCCACGGCTGCTGCGGGCTTTGCTGATCATTTCTTCGCTGCCATGGTCTGGGATAGTTTAGTCCGCCCTCCCAGTACACTACAACCTCAAGTAGTGCTCTTCACCAGTGGCTTTTCTGCTCCAAGCAGGGATCCAAGGGATTCTTAGTGATTCTTTTTCTAAGGGTGCTGCTTACATCTAACAGCCTACATATCTCCAGAACCTATAAATGACTCTCTTAGTAAGAAGTTTTTCTCTGCAGTTTCAGCAAACTGCAGAGAAATTAACATCTTAATTTTTCTTTGGCAATTAATATTGCTAGATTTCTTGTTACTTAAAGAAAAAAAAGACAGGTATTAAGCATAATTACCTCAGTTTTAAACTTTTTTCTTTCCTTTATAACTGTAGTGTGCACAAAGTATCAAAACAAGGCTCACAGAAGCAGCAGCCGGCTGTTACTTCCCTCCCCCCACGATACCTGCCTGCATTAACTTACCGTAGCTCTTCCAGAGCTTGCTGCACTTCTCGCAAGGCATCAGCCTCCAGATTATTGATGAGCTCTTTTCGATACCGAGCAATAAAAGGAATCGTGTTTTCTTCTTGAAAGAGGCGAATTAAGTTTGCACACACCCATGCTTCAACATTTGTTATTTCTGACAATGCCTGTCAAAAAAAACCCAAAAAACAAAACAACCAAAAACCAAACAACCACATTTAAGAAAGGTGATAGATTGCTTCACACAGCCTCCTGCTCAAAGTTCAAAACCACCCACAGAATATTATGCTGGCCAGCAGAGACTACTGTCCTCCCTAAAACAGGATGCCAGGCTTCCCATGCAGCCAGCCAGCCACCACGCTCAGTACTTCAGAAAGACATGCAGCAACCAATGTTTCCAGAAACTTGTAACTACAGGGAAAAAAAAAAAAAAAAAAAAAAGCAGGAAGGAGTGCCTCTCCACTCTCTGGAGCAGGAAAAAAAACCCAAACAATTTAAAAAATAAAATCAGAAAAACAACAAACTGCACATGACAACTCAAAACACTTGGAACTCTTTTTTTTTTTTTTTTTAAACCAACACTGACATACCTCATGGTTAAACAAAACAAACAAAACCTACAAACCCAGAACTTAACCAAGTCCCACTCCACCAATAATTCTAAACTATCGTGATATTAGGAAAGGTTTCAAGATGAACCAAGCCTCACAAAGTTAAACACAATTTTGTACAAATGGGGCTTTCTAAAGAGAAAGTTATAGCGTATCAATACAGAATCCAGGAATAACTCTCTAAGTACCTTAGCTTAGTAACATTTTAACTAACACAGTTTGTTTGCACTTCACTACAGTTATTCCCATAGACAACTGATACAAGCGCCTTTATTTTGAAGGCTAAAAATGTAACAACTCCTACACAATCATATTCACTGCTTTTAGAGCAATACATAAAGAACAAATCCTCCACCTGCATTTCCGGGAATATTTTAGAAGACTCCGGAACAAAATTTTATGCCTTTCTTAAGCAGGCAGTAATAAGGATGAGGAATAGGATGTACACAATCTATTCCCATTCTGTTCATATTCAAATCTTCCATAACCATACCCAGCCTCCTAGAACAGGAGTTATCCTAAAACTGTCTTCATCTGAACAGCTTCAAAGTTAACATCCTACAAAAACAAAGACGATATCTCCCTTGATGTCATTGCTGTTCCAAGAATGCTGTTCCAATCTCCTCCTTGATGGTACTGTAAATTGATATACACTATCAAATGAGTCTCCACAACAAAACGATCCACACTACTAAATCTTAAATTCTGAAACTGTGAACACAGACATCCCAAATCTTTCAGTATCCCTTCCTGCAAGAGTTTCAGTTAACTATATTCACAAAAAAACCCTCATGTGCTGATACAGAGGAAACGTGCAAACTGTTACAGGCAAGCTTTGTACTAAGGACTGCCTAAGTCACAGATATTAGAATAATGTTGAAGTTTTGAAGTTACCAAGGAACATTTACACTTATACATGTATTATGACAATTTAAGCTGAAATTAAATGACTACTTAACAGCACAATGACTCTCTGACACTCCAATTGATGCCAAGAGGACTGAAATTGTACATTAAAGATTTTAAGTGCTAATTATGTAGGAAATTGTTTCATTGATACCTCAGAAAAAGATCTCATACCTGTACAATATCCCAGTTCATTTCAAATTCTTCTTTTATTTTGCCTCCTAGATTTTTAACTGGCTTTCCTTCAGGACATGTAGTCGACTTAATCTTTTTAAAAGGTGGTTCATCAGCTGCAAAATCCTCCTCAGATTTCTCATGTTTCACTTGATTTCCTACTACAGGAACACTTGTTGAGGGTTTTTCATCACTCTCTAAACTCTTTGCATTCTTCCCTTGGAATGAATTCATTTCCATTTTTTTAGGCACTTCTGACTTTTGTTTTAAAGTTTTTTGTTTAGTGCCTACATCTTCTTCCTTAGGTTTTAGAAGGTGCATTTTATTATCTTCTGCAGGGGCAATAGGCAAGGATACATCCTGTCAAAAAGGCATTGAAACCATATTAAGCAGACAGTCACAAACCAGTTTAACATTTCAATTAAAATATAGGAAGACTTGATACCAGACATCATTTTCCCAAGCAATGTCTCTGTCTGGCAGGGAAATGCCAAGCCAGAAATCAAGTAACCTGAAACACATCTTGCATGGAGGAAAAGATACAAACATACCTCAGTGGAACTGCGATTCAAAAGATCAAATAAAATTATCCTGGAAATACTTTAACTGGATCTGCTTCAGGAGACACTGACCTACAGTCCTTGGCTCCACTCATCTTAACAAAACAGGGACCAGCAGGGCAGGTAAGCTGAGGTGTTAGGTGCAGCATGGGAACTGGAACCGAGATTTGGTCTGCTGAGATATTGTTTAACCTTGGGCAAGCTACACCTTCTTTCCTGAATGTCCCCAGAGATGATCTTCAGAGTCCAAGAACGTATTTCTCAATATGCCACATGTGTCAAAACATTCAGAAACATTAGTATAAACCAGAAGCACTGGCTTCTGTCATGACCTCATCTCTGATGTTAATCTGTGACAGAAGTAAGTAACTTCTGACAGAAGCGCATCTTATATCCATCATAATACAACTGCGATCCTTACTGGGTCGAACAGCCATGCAAGCAAATTTAAGTCCAGGCCTTCTTTTTGTTGTGGTACCCAGCTGATGAAAAGGTAGAAGACACCAAAGGTGTAACACAGAAACCAGAGATACTAGAGTGTTTAGTTTTCATGACAGAAAGAACAGAGGTATTTATTTTTGTTGTTGAAATAGATCTCCAGGAAAACACATGTCCCATTATCATCGGCCAAAATTTTAGAGGAGGGCCCTTAGATCTGGGACACTTAAATATATAGGAAAGCCAAGTTTACCAAGTATACTGAATATTCACAGCAACAGCGGAATCAGATGAGCTGATCAGACTCAGGCAACCAAGCGAACCAGAGTTGGAAAAATTCCGCCCATGTTATTTGCCAACCACAATAATTAAATGTCTCTTGTTTACAGATACTCACCATTTCCTCTTTTATTACTACCTTCTTGACTTTTTTCCTGGCCACAGCTGACCGTGGAGCAGCAACTTTTTTAGTTTTTGCCTCATTTTTCTTTGACAACTGAGGTCTCTTGGCAATTTTGCTTTTTGGCTCCCACTCTTCCTCTTCCTCCTCTGATTCAGAGCTCCTGAAAAACAAACGAATGAACAATATTCCTTGTGAGAAGAAAAAAAAAAAAAACAAAAAAAACCAAAACACATAAGCAAGCCAGTCTGAGCGTTTTCTGACATGAAAGCAAGCAAACAGGAAAAATGAACAGAAAGGTAGGCAGGCTCAACAAATACAGGTCTTCCGTGCTGTTGCACAGCTAATGGCTGGAATAATTTAGCAAGCTTTCCTGAAGCTGGTCACTGGGATGTGTACACATCTGATTCTGTGTGGACAACTGGCAATTCAGTTTCACCCTATCTTCACTGTGAGCATGAAACTTCACAGAGGGGGAATGTGTGTGTATATATAAACATATATATATTATTTTATAATTTGAGCTTTGTGCATTAAAAATTTTATCAGCCTCTCGGAAGCTGAGTGTTGCTATTATGCAATTGCTCATGCTTAGCATAAACCTTTAAAAAAAGTCCTAAGGAAAAGGGTAATCTTACGAATTTAGAAATGAAGGTAGTTCATCTTCTGATGTATGGGCTTTGGCCTCAGATTTCACCCTCCTTGGTAGAGATGACATCTGAAACAGAAGCGAGAAGAGAGAAATAGAACATTTGGTTGAAGTTGTATTCTCTTATTCAGTCCTTTAACTCACTGCCAAGAGTGCCCTCATAATGTCTTCAGCAATCACAAAAGTTTGGATTTCTTCGTATCCAAGAATTTAGGCCACAGCAGCACACATTCAACAATCTTTTCAGCTGAGCAAACAGACAAACCAGCGCTATAGCCTCTCAAATTATTTTTCTCTTCAAATGGAGCTAATTATTTGGCTTGCGTGTAAAGCTGTCCTAACAAAGAGAGTACTCTCAGACATGTTACTGGGTGTCACTTAGGTACTATGCAAATCTTTCCTCCATCAGCCTAAGAAGCACATAAAATTAAGATCTAGTAAAGTGAGGTCGCATATGGTTTTGATGTGAACAGGACTACAAGAAGATTGTCCATTTTGATCTAGAATTTCAGTTTTAAAGACTATCCATTGCTTGTATGCTTAATAAAAACAGCGATTTTGAAAGAGCTGCTCATTAGCATATAGAAAGCACATAAAACAATTACCAAAGGTAAAAACAAATGGCACACTTTCTCCTGACCTGAGACTCATACCTACAATAGCTGCATTTCAGTTAATCGGTCATAGAATTTTTGGCATTGCTTGGGCCAATGAATTTCAATAATCATATTTGGCAGTTTTAATTACAGAATTCTAGATACCCTCCAGATTTTACCTGCCAGAAAATTAAAACCATAAACAAACAAAAAACCATAAAGCATTTCTACAACTATAAAATTCATAAGCATTTTTTACCTATATCTGGTACAATTTCGTCATTCTTCGCATTTCTCCAATTTTTTGCACCTTGATCTTTGATCCAGCCTTACCACTGCAATGCAAGCCTTAACGTCTCACGTTTGCACATACAAACCCGATAAGCATTTTGCAAAGTGCCATTTAACTCAAGGGCGAAACGCCCTTTAATCCAACTCCATTCAGGCCCCTGTTCAAGCACTAGAAGCATAACTATTGTTATAAATAGCTTTCCAGCAAGTTTTCCTTGTAAAGCAGTACCAGAATTTAAGTGACAATTTTCAGCACCACAGCAGAAGGGGAACTATTGAGGCCCACATCAAATAGCACTAGCTATTAGCTTGCTTGCAAAACACCTTCTTGTAGCAATCGTCATGGTCAGTAACAGGTCAGCACTTTCGTGCCCATTATGTGACTGGTTAGAATACAGGTCTACCACAGGAAAACAGAAATCACCACAGAACACGAAAAATATTACTCACCTTATTAGCTTCCCAGGTGCCTTTTCAATGTCAGTTCTGAAACACCTGCAACTTCACCCAGCCACTCCGCTTCTCCGTTCTCCTTTGCTCTTTATAGCTGAACAGTCCTCATCATAATCCTGAATTAAATACATATTTATTCACATTACCATAGATGCATGAAAATAATGTTTCCATTTTATATTGTACTTTAATCTGTGAATGGGAAAACCAAAAAACATTATTCATGTTTGCAACACCAAGATTTCCAGAATCGCGTATCTCTGATCCATTTTCTTGCAGTCACCGAGACCCTTTTCACATGGTCAAGTCTCACCATTCTCTCTGTTTTCAAACTAGGTATTTAGCTTACAACATAATTATCGGTCACGCTGCTTCTGCTAATCCAACCAGGTAGGGTCTTTTTAGTATTCCAGGCAATCTCAGAAGGCCGTGGTCAGTATTTAAACACTCTAACCACCTTCTTCATACTTACCCACTGAACCACAGCAAGGAAGAAGGAAAAAGCACACGTGCATGTTCTCTCACTTGAGGTCAGCATTTCCTCTACATAACGCCGCTCTCTAAACTCCCCTGCCAGTTTTAGACACTCAGCGCATCACCATGATAGTTTTTGAGCTTACCCAAAAGGCCAGGTAAAAGGAAAGCCTCATCTGGAAGGTCTTTTTTCTGCCAATATTTCCCTTTCACCTTGTCGTGGTTTGGCCTCAGCCAGCAACAGAGAACCACGCAGCCGCTCGCTCGACTCCCACAGCCGTGGGAAAAATCGGCAGAAAAGGGCAAAACTCGTGGGTTGAAATAGTGTAATTTAACAGAACAGACAAAGGGAAGAAGAAAGAAAAACAATAACACCGGTAAAGGAATACAAGAACGCGATTACAGTACCGCCGCCGCGCAGCGCACCGACCGGACCCGCCCCGCCGCAGCCCGCCCCCGAGTGGCGACTGCCCCCCCCTCCCCGGCTACCGCCTCTTATAGCGGGGCATGGGGCACGTGGGATGGAATACCTGTCTCCCCCACCAGCTCCTTGGGGAAATTAACCCCATCCTTGCCGGAACCAGGACACACTTCAAATGGCCAAGGGCAGGATCTCAAAATATCTCAACATTTGTATTGTTACATTAAATCAGATTACAGGAGGAGTAAAGCTTAATCTATAAAGTTAATTATACTTCCTGTGATCCAACACTGGTGACTGATTTAACTCTTCGTATCAGCATAAGAATAGGAGACGAGCTCCTTGGTTTGTGAAACCGGGCATTCTCCACGTTCTTCATGAGCGGATTATTATTATTTGCTCCTACGGCCTTTAAGTCTGAGTCTACTTGTCTTCATACAATGCACTGAATGAAATAGAATTACCATATAGCAAATACAAAAATAGCACAGGAAAGCATGGAATAGAACAGGAAGTGATACGTAACAAGGCCAAGTCTTTATGGGACACTACAATGTTTGTCTGCCTTTTCCTTTTGATTGCATGGATTTTCCACTTAAAAAAAATAATTAGATCATCTTTTAAATGTTTGTTGCAGTTCTTCATAAAGCTGGAAAAATATCGGTCATGTTTGATCCAGAAGATAACACCAGCACAGAATCTGTCCTCTGTCCCACTCATCAATAATGTGTTAGTTCTTACAAGCATGTAATGAGTTGGCACTGGCCTCAGATACATAAACTCCAACTTTAATTATATTATTAATCTACTAAATTTTCTTCAGAAGATCGGTAACTTTCTTCCTAAAGGCTTTTGTACCTGCACTTAAAGTTAATTTGAACTAAGGTAAAATGTGAATTTAGAGCACAAAACTTATTTCAGAATAACTCTCCATAAACAGGCAAGCCATGGTCAGAAGCCAAAATGGGGTTCTACAGCTCAAAATAAAAGCCCAATACCAAAGAGCATCTGTGAGATGAATATTAAACATGGGATATCACAAAGGAAAAAAAATGTCCCAATATTTCACTGTGAGGTGGGGCCAAGTCACAACCACCTCCCCTTCTAATAACGTATACGCCAAGCTAACTATACCTCATGTTTGTAGAAAAAGAATCTTGCAGTTGCTACATATATTCTTTTTTGTTTACAAAGAATCATGTTTTTATTTGAATCCTCAAAAGTACTTCTGATTTGACTCCAAATTGCCAGACAGCTGTCTGCTAAATTTTCCCCCTGAGCCGCCTGCACTAGGGTGTGCTAACACCTACAGTTAATGACTAAGAAAAACAGTCCTTCTGTGATTCACTGCGGAGGGGGAGGCAGGGAAGAGGATAAAAAAGCAACGAGTCTAAATGCCACTGATGATGATGAATAACTATTACAGATTTTTCTTTTTTTATAAAAAAAAACGCTTAGAGACAGCCCCTGAAGCGAGGCAGGAAGACTCAAGAAACGGGCAAAGACAGCTATGCTCCACATGGGGCATCGACAACGCTGACTGTGCTGACTACACGACAAGGCAATCAAACAAGCTATCGCCTGCTCCGTGCTCTGCTTCTGTAGGGATATGGTCCCCCATGTCTCCTGCCTCAAGTGTTGAGGGAGCCTGGAAGAGCTTTATTTACTCTCCCACAGCAGATCAAGACAGTGTGAAATTGGCAGCTTAGCTCCTATTATGTTTTCCAGATAGACTGGCATCAGTGGGAAAACTGCCTTTATCTCTTCCTTCTCCGTCGCCTCCAGGTAACCATACTCAAAGTAAGGGCTGGTTTCTACCCTAAGGAAAGCAACTGTAGCTTGCGTCCCCTTCCCAAATCCAGAAGAGTCCCATAGGTGTAGATGAGCCAACTAGAAAGCCAAAGATTTAAGAACAACCAATTTATACCAGAGTCAGGTCAGTGCAAACTTCTTTCCCTTCCTGTGTCTGTGTTCGGTATCGCTGTACCTTACCGCAGGTGTTCACAGCGCTTGGCATCTCCTGTACTTATCACCTGAAGGAAGCAAACACACAGTATCCAGTGACGTGCACAAGTTATCCGGCCACGCTGTGCAGGATTTCACCAGCTTGCCAACTGGCATATTAAACTCCCACAAGCTCTGTTCTAGCAGCTCTCCTCACATCTGAGGCCAGCAAACTTCCACGTAACATTTGCTAACACATTTTTTTTCTCATTTTATGTATGTTGTCAGAAAATTTGCTGCAATTTTTTTAAAAAAATGTTCTTTGAGAAAAAGCGTTCTTAACAATCATCTCACTAACAGTATCTTACTTCCAAGCCAGGCAACATGAGCTAGTCCCTGGAGACTTTGGCCTTGCCCACATATTTAAGCTCCCAACTCCTGTTTCGTTTCAGACCTATCTGAGTACGATCCTCGGCTTCTGCGCGATAGGCTGAAACCTTAACACTCAACCTTCACACTAGACCCTTGATCCCCTATTCACGGGCATTAACACTCTTCTGCTTGACATCTCCCAGATGCCAGCAGGCAGCATGAGACATCATTGCCTGAAACACCCAAATTCTCTTTACTTGGCACACTCAGTAATCACTAAAGTCTTGCTTTTCCACAAAACCCAAAACAGTTACGGTGTGTTCTTCAAAAGCACTTCTGCTTAAAAAAGAAAGAGGACTTCACAGAACTATTACACTGGCCAGTGAAGAAGAGTTGAAGCTATTTAAATTATTGCTATTGTAGATAAATATATCTCCCAGGTCTACCCTCCAAATACCGTGGCATCGGTTTTGTTGCCAGTTCTTTTGTTCCCACCATTTCTATTCTCTGCATCCAATGCAGAGCTCCACAACGCACTCCAGCTATCCTGATGGCTGTAAATAGCACACTTCTCCCTGCCTGTCAGCTACTCATTAAAATAAGGCTACTGTAGTTCGGTGTTGGACCATGCCAGGAATAAAGAAGAGTGACAGGGGAGCTCTTAGCATATACTTCACTGTACAGAACCTTAATATGGGTATGCACAAAACATACAGCAAGGAGGTAATCATTCCTCTGGTCTCTCTCCCCAAATAGAAGTTCTAGGCTGCGTTTAGATTATAAGTAGAGCGAGGCTTTAAAGGTCTTATGATGTTAAAGAGCAATCCAAGTCTCATTTGCAGACTGATATTCTCTTCAACCTCCCTATTCATGCAAAGATACAGCCCATTTAAAATAAATCTCATCACATGTGAATATAGGAAGCGTATGCAACTACTTGCAGAAAGAAAAGTTTAATAATAATTTAAAAGTAATCATATTAAAAGACCCTCCCTCCTTCCCCCTGCTATACTCTCCAAAACCCCAAAAAATCTAGCTCAAGACTATATTTTGTAGCTCCACCATTAAAGCAACAATTTTCAGAGTCAGAAATTGCTCCAGTAATCCTAATAGACTGTCACATCTTCTACAGGGCATTTTAGAAAAAAATTGTATTTAATAGTTGAAAGTTATAGAGAATATATACTTTTGTGGTATGATCAAATTAATGCCATTATGACAAATTTAGATCTCATAACCTTACTACATTAAGTCACATAAATCCCTCATAACTAGAGAAATACAGATCTGAATCTATGCACCTCACAACTCAAATATTCTACCTGAAGGTACAGGATTCAGGAAAAAAAAACAAAAACAAAAACAAAGAACTGAAAAAAAACCACACCACCAGCACGCATATACTTGGAAATTAATTTCATTTCAGTAGCTGCAAAAAAATCCTTGTCCAGCAGAAAAGGACATGGAAACTTCTAACACTCTTTTCCATTTAATCTGAAGTACAGCATTCCTTCCAGAAAGGAACTCTGTCTATGCAGGAAGCTCCTCAAACTTCGCTCTACAGCCTGTTTTTCTAGCATGAAAAAAAAATAGCAAGTATAACAGAATTTTGCATTTTAGCTTCTTCTTAAAAATCACACAGTACTAGCCAAGCAACAGTTTACTATAACACCAAGCATCTGGGGCAGGACATAAAAAGCACTGTGAACCCCACAAGTGAATTTCAGACGATTATTAGTGGCAGCAGAGTGGCCCACTTCAATAATTATATGATTTTGCTTGTCATTTTAAGACACCTCCATTGCATGCTAAAATAACATCCTAAGAAGAAATCAAAGCGTGAGCATACTGTCAGCAGCAAAGAGTAAAAAAATGCTATGCAGACCGATGGTAGGGACTTGTATGGAAATTGTTCTATCACTTCAGAAGGTTTTTATCACCTGTAATAACGAAGTTGTATGTCAAAACATAAATCAAACTTACTCTAAACCTCTCGAGGTTAAAACCTTGGAGACCTCCCAGACACTTTTGATCAGAGAAGCTGATACAGTAGATTTCCAAGGACTTTTCCTGCACAAAGCCAATCAGGACCGCCTGAGAAAGGAGTCACAGACACAAATCAGGAGACTCTAGTGGTAACTGGAAAATTACAGCCAGAAAGAAAAGGGAGAGACATATTGGGTATGCACATACAGGAAAACACTCCCCAACACTAATCAGAAAGAAAAAGGTATAAGACTAGTAGGAGTACCACCTACTGCTACTACTTACAGAAGTACCACCAAAAAGGCACACCACCAAGGTTGTGCCCACAGAAAGCACACCCTCCTCCAAGCCTGTTCCTGTAACTAGTGGTCCCACTGGGGAAAAGGCACAACCTGCATTATGCAGCAGCCTGACACGGAATCAGAAGAGGTGCACAAAGGCAGATGGGGGAACAAACGCTTTCTGTACATTTTTTTTAAACCACCTATGAAAACAGACATTATCCAAAACCAGGGGGATACTGCTTCTGATTCAGCAACAGACTGCCACATCGTGTGCAGCTACACCTTTCCTTCAATCCAGAAAAATAGCTGTAAGGTAACACTCCCATCCAGGTTAATGTAACGGGACGTGTTCGCTCCTGAAGGATACAGAGGATGTGCACCTGTTCTGCACGGCCACAGCCGAATTTATCACACCAATGACACTCGCTTCAGAGCCTTGCAGGCACACAAGGGCAGCTGAGAGTAAAGCACTGTGTTGTTGCTTGGTGACTCACTACCACCCAAATCCCTGCTTTTTCGTCCCAGAAACGCGACCGACCTTAAAATACACTTTGCATATTTGGAAGCCCTATCCTTCCCCAGAGGACACCCGGCTTTGCTCAGATCCGTTGGCAGCATTCAAGAGGGAAGGGCTAATCGAGCTAAATCTCACCCTCCCTGCCTGGGAAGGGCATCAGCTCGCAGGCAGAGAAACCACGGGAAAGAGCCCCCTCACAAGACCCTTCCCGCCCCCAAGGAAGGCGGGGGGCACAGGAGGCACCCCAGCGGAGCCCGGGCGCCCCAAACCCTCCCGCCCCGGCCCCATCCCCATCCCGGTGGATGCCCCGCCCCCACCCCCCCCCCGGGGCGCTGCCGCCCGCACCGCCGGTCCCCCTCACCCGCCCCCCGGCGGCTCTCGCACGGCGGGACCCGGACACCGGTTTCAGGGCGAGGGGAGCCCCGAGCAGCCCTTCCCCCGTGGGCCAGGGGGAGAGGCAGGGAGCAGAAGCGGAGGCCCGGGAAGAAAAGGGCTCGTTCCCACCGCAACAACCGAGACAACAGGAAGCCCCCCGCTTGCCGGCGCCCGGCACGGAGGCCGCCGGGGCCGGGGGCCAGCGCAGCCCCGCAAGCCGCTGCCCGCCCTGCCTCACCCGCGCCCTCGGCCCGGGCCCGGCGAAGGGCGGGAGGCTTCCCCCGACATTACCCCCTGCTGCCGGCTGCCGCGTTTGAAAGGGCCGCCAGGGCAGCCATGGCGGAGCCGCCCGCCCGCCCGACGCGCCGCGGGGAGGAGCAGGAAGCAGCGGCTGCGCCGCGCCGCAGGAAGCGGCCACCGGGGCGGGGTCAGCGGTGGCCCCGCCCACCGCCCCGCACCCTGCCGGCGGTGACGGGGCTCCCAAGCGGTTCCGGGCAGCACCCGGGGCGGCGGTGCCGGCCGCGCTGTCCCGCCGCTCTCCCGCTGTCGGCAGGGCCCGCGGTGCCGCCGCTAGGTGGCGCTGGGCTCCGGGGTGGCGGGCCCGGGCCCTGAGGGGAGCGGCCCGGCGGCGGGAAGCCGGTTCCTGCGCTGGTGCCGTGCGGGGCCGGGGCTTGCGGCTGGGTGGAAACCCGCCTGTCCGGTGCAGGTGCGGGTGTCTCTCCCCGCGCCTCTGCAGGCCGGAGCAAGGGGGCCCGGTCAAGCCAGGTCTTCCCCTTCCCTGCCTCTTGGGGCGGGTGCCGGTTGCAGGGTGCCCCGGGGAGGCCCGTGGGCTGCGGCACCGCACGCCAGGGCCGAACGCGGCCTCCGGGTGCCTCCGGTGCAACGCGGTGACGGTGTTTGGTGGTGGTTCTCGGCTGTACACGTGCCCCTCGTGTTGGTGGTTCTGGGCTGTCCCTTCTCCCTCGTGTTGGTGTTTCTCGGCTGTCCCCGTCCCCTCATGTTGGTGGTTCTCGGCTGTCCCCTTCCCTTTATGGTGGTGATTCTCGGCTGTCCCCTTCCCCTCGTGTTGGTGGCTCTCGGCTGTCCCCGTCGCATTGTGTGGGGCGAGGGCTGTGGGGCCAGCGTCCCTGCATCTGCTGCAGCGTGGAAGGATCAGCCACCTTTTGCTGAAGCTGAGGACCTAGAGTGCAGGTGCAAAATGGCTAGGGTCAACTCTTGGTTTATAGGGGATTTGAAAGGTGTTAGAAGCATTTCCACTGCTCCTGCTAGCCAAAAAAAAAATAGTTAGTTGTTTTTCACAGGGGTATTGGGAAGCAGAAATCACCATTGTGTGAAGCTAAGGTGCTGTATCAAAGGTGTCTGCAGAAGACATTGAAATAAATACATGCCCTTTCTCTCAGCCCACTGGGTAAATAAGAGCATATAGATCCAAACAGACGTAGGATGTTTGTGTACCTGTACCCACGCAGACTAGAACTTGCATTATTTTTCCCTATAACTATAAACATTTGCACTCTAGTGCTGAAAAAAAGCATCCAAGTGTCAGTCACCCATCTTAAAGTTTCATATAAAGTTATGCTTCCCTGCACCGCTGCATCTATTCCTTTTTCACCTACATCTACTAAAGTAACTTTCAGCAAGGATCCTGTGAAGTCCATCTCATACATAAAGTTTAATGGGTGCTGGTTTCTGGAGCCATCGCTAGGAGAGTGGAGCAAGTAGGCTGTTACATTAAAGCCGCCTTTCAAGCTTCCATTACCCTAAAAGGTCTTCTGCTTTGTATCATAAATATTTGTAACTTGTGGTCATAACTACCAGCCAGCTGTCCTCCAGCCTTGGAACGGCAACATCTTAAATGTAACTAAGGTGTAATAAACTTAAATAATTCATAATTTTTCATCTTGACTTTTTAATAAATGTGTGTTTAACAGTCTGGAATTACTTTAAACACAATAATGTTCAATGCAGTCTCTTTCTTTCTGTGAAGTTTACCTGACCTCTATAGCTTTCAGGGGCCCAGAGAGAGAGACTTAGGCACATACTTGTCTTTATGCTTGGGGCTGTATCTCTGGTGCCAAATCTTCAGCTGATATAAACTGTCACAGCTCTGTTGATTTAAATAGGGCCAGTGATATACAGAAGTTGAGGATCTGACTCACAGATCTCAATAGGACTGTTCACATATTTAAAGGTAATCAATCAAGTGTGTAAGTGTTTGCAGGCTCGGAGCTGATTCACTTGGAATTTTGTCCTAGTAAGAGCTGAGCAAAGGGTAGTTTAGTTTAATACTAGGGAAATATCCATTGCTAAGACGGAGCTGTTGTAATTTAACCAGCTAATGTCATACATATGAAATCATGGTAGAACCTCAGACAGTTTTTCAGCTGAAACATCGTCATTTATAATAGGTAAGGTTCTGATTTTTTGTATTTCAGATCAAATGCTGCTTTTATGCCAATGTGAAAACAACCTTTAAATATAGGAACTCGGTGCACTATATAACTAAGGACAAAAGATTGTGACTATAAATAGCTTTAAAATAAAAATTTAAATACTTGGTCTGATATTTTTTAATACTTACAGTGAAACTTTGTGCAGAATATAAAAATACTGCCTGTGTCATCTGACTCCTTTGATGCACTGCATTAAAATTCCTATGTCGAAGTACATATCATGGAGTCAACTTTATTTCTCTTCTATTAATAGTTTGAAATTAGGTCACCGTTCTCGTAAGGATGGGCTAAGCCTGTACAACCAATTTTAAAGAAGTTACATATATAAAAATGTTCAGGATTTTTTCTCATGCTTGCCTACTGTGACACCGTTCTTATCTATAATTTTACTGTCTGTTCTGGTATATGTATTCCATGCTGGCAGGTTTTTTTAGATTTGTTTATAGTGACCCCTGCTGCAAAAGATTAAGACTGATGTTTCTCTAAACGTTTAAAAAGGCTTTTACCCAATTACTTCAGATTTCAGTTCAAAAGAACCAACCAGTTGTAAATTCGAGTTAAGTATATAAAATTTGAAGCTCCCTAATTTGGATAAATGTCAATAAAATTATTATAATCATACGAGGCTTTTTTTCCTCTCTTCCATGTGTAGGAGTTACTTCCTAATGCAATGCAATATAGTTGCAAAGTAAAATAGCTTTTCATGTCCCACATGTAATGCTTGTTCTTTGTGTTATTATTCTTTGATAAGGGCTAGACTTGACACCAATAGATCATTGCTGAACTGCTGCATGTTAATGTTTTTAGAGCTCCACTCAGGAAAGCGCGTGCTTATGTTTATCTCTATTCAGGATAGCAAAATAGTAAAAAAGCAGATTAAAGCATAGGACTAAGTTTAAATACAGATTACCCCTCTGGTTTCAGAAGGACTTAAGCGTCAGTCTATTCCAGTATTGCCCTGAATAGAATGCTTTCTCAAGCTCGGGCTTAAAAATTCTTCAGCAGGGGGTATGGGTATGTGCTCTTTTACAGGCGAAAGATCCACCTAAGCTCTGCGCTGGCCAAAAGCTGTGTAGCCATAGCTAGCGCAGCACTGAACCTGAACTACTGGGCCTTGCTATCGGAGAGTGCACGAGCTGCAGCTTTATGCTTTACGGCTTCCTAGCAGTCTGCAGGCTGGACAAAATAGGCATATAGTTGCTTGCAGAATACACTCCAGGTATAACCACAGTAAAATCTCTCATGTACATATTAGTATAAATGTTATCATACAAATATATATATATGATATGTTTGGTTTTTTTTTTTTTTAAATCTCTGCTTAGAGAGTATTATTTACGCTGCAAAGCCAAGCAAAAAGCCATGCTTTTTTGTGTAATCTTTATACTGCCCTTTGGGCAAGTACTTACTGATGAAGGGAGGCATCCCACGGAAAATTGTGAGACAATCATAGTGAAATAACCACAAGGAGGCAGAGTTAAAATCTGACGAGGAACCTGAATTGTCCCTTTCGCTCTCACTGAGTCCTTCATGTTGCATTCTCAATAGCATTTTCATATGGCTGAGTGCGATTTCATAAGTCTTACAGAAAGGTAAAAGCTAAATTGAATGGAGTTGTCCCATATCCTATATTACCAGTGGAGATTGAATCTTGTATCTTTTCCACAGTAGCCATAGTTCGATATAAAATCAGTGAACTTGGTCATTCTAGTGTAAGGTGGTGGATTATGGGTCCTAACAGTGGTCAGTGGGAAGAAAGTCAGCATAGCTGCATTTCTTTCTCTTTTTTCTGGGAGCTGGAAAATTGATGTCACCTGAAAGGTCAGGAAGGGAGGTGAGCCAGCGGGACAATGTGCTGGGTCTTCCTCTGTCCTCCTTGAGAACTGGAGGAAATCCAGTCCTTTGCAAGCGTTCCCTAAAATTTGCCGTTGGGGGCGGATGCTGGATTACTTATGCTATGAGGGTACAACCTGGTTCTTGGCCACGTTGCAGGAACGTGCTGAGGGTCATATGGTCTGTACTCAGGCTTCATAAAGAATGTAATTCATACTCCTCTTTCCTGCCTCAGCGATTTGGCAGCTCATGAGTTAGCTTCTTCTGCAGCCATTACTGCTGCTTTGGTGATGGTGTGAGCTGAACCGTGACATGTTCATGTGTTTTGTTATCGTCTTGGCAGACTGACAAAAATTTCCTTAGGAGTGCAACTGGGAGAAGAGAATTGGTGATTTTTAAGTCTGTTTCTCAATGAAAGGTGACAACATGTAATGACATAAAGGTATGTGTACATAGAGGAGGCCAGAAAGACAGGAGGACTCTGACGGTGCCCTTAGCTTGTCAGACACCAGAAGGCCCCAGTTCAGAAGTAAGATAACTGAATGAACCTAAGCTAATGAGCACTGCTGAGAGGCAGGGTATGTTAGTTTGGGCATGGTGCCACATTAACATGACTCTACATCTTCCAGATGGAAGCTAGCTTATGTCTGGGCAGCTCAGAGCATGAGCAGAGCTTGCTTGTATCTGTCTACACCTGTCTGCGTGGCCTTGCAGAAGAAAAAAAGCAGTAATTTCCCAATTAATTAGCAAAGGCCTTTTGCAAACAATGCAGGCATAAGAGCATCTGCAAAAAAAAAAGCCCCGATTCAAAACCTCCTCAATTTCTCTTTGTCTACAAGACCTAGAACATGACCACTGTTGAGTCTACTGTCCATCTTGCCAATATACTCACAAAGTGCTTTTGTAATCCCCATCTGTTTTCATTTTCTTCTGTTTCTTCCTGCCTTATATTTATATGGAAAGGTCTCTGAGAGAGAGACCATCTCACTGCCTGTGTTTGTACAAAAATACAGTGTGATGGCATCCTCATCTGTGCCTCGGACTCCTAAACAGTGCTGTGTGCCCAGCAGTGATATGGGTGATGTGTATTAAGTAACCATTTGATTTGGGATTGATAGAAATGTCAGTCAGCAAAAGCAGAGCTCTGTCAGGAGGTAGTTTCCACTGCATTCATATTTCCTACTTGCCAACTGGACAAAGCACCAGTATTTTTATTTTGTGTGGTAGTGTTCACTTGTAAATGGAAGCTCCATGTCGCTGTTACTTTCGCCACTACTGCAAGCTTGTCGCTTTGGTCAGAAAGTTAGTCCCTACCTTTAGCCTGTGCCCTGCCTATCCAGAATACTAATGTGTCATCCACCTATGCAGACTTCGAATGCCCCCCAGTATATTTATCATGATGTCTTCTCAAACGGGGGTCCGCTATGCTCAGATCCCAAGTTCCACTTTGAAGAAGACACTGCAACCAAGTTTCTTAGTCCAACACCTACTGAATCTATGGGCCATTGCTGTGTGATTGCTCTATACATATTTACAGCAGCTCTTCTTCGTGCGTGGATGACGCAGGGTGCGTGGTCCATATGATGCGGTGTCCCTGTGCACATGTGGGCAGAAAGACCTATTGTCAGGTTGTGTTTGAAAAGCTGAATTGCTCCAGATGGCACTGGTATTTGTCCTCACAGCCTTGTTGTTTCTCTGCTGTGAAGGACGAAAGCACAGACAAATTACGTGCCTTGTGCAAAGGTATGGAACCATATCCTGCATCTTCAAAATGCATTGGTATTCCATACATGATCTGTTAACTGTACAGCTGCAGAGGGAATGATAGTGTGGCTCTTCTCCTGATTGATCCAGCAACCGTTTTGCACAATTGCTCCTGAAACTCCGTTACATGCTAATATCTCCAGTCTACATACATAAGAGAATGGAAAAAGAACTAAGTCTTGGAAGGAAGGTAAGGGATACCAAAGGATGTTTAGACTGAAGTGTAGACTTTGTTCCTGGGTTACTGCATGCATCTATTTCAAAAGAGAAGTTGTCTTTAGAATCAGAAGGAAACTGTGGCTTAGGCATTGCTAGAGGGCAATTCTACTTCTGTAGAGGTCAGTTCTGATTTCTGTAAATAAGCATGCTCAAGATTATAGTAAACTTTTTTCTAGGCTGCAGCAGTGTTTTGGAAAAAGTCACGTTTGGAGGAATCGGAACTAAAGTACTTCACTTGAAGTTAGTCCACTGAACTAGCAAAACCCATAATTCCTGTACTATTATCCATATAAAAGCATTTATCCTCTTTATTTTACTCCATATATATATATATATTTGCTTATCAGTTCTCTGCATGTGGGACTAGGATGCTTCAGAGGCAAATCAGTGTCTCCAGTTTCCTCTGCTGACTTTGCAGAAGCACCCAGGTCAGGACCTTCAACAGCCACGAGGCTGCGTGTCTTGTTACAGAGGGACCAAATCTATCACTTCTGAAAGCAGGAGACGATGTAGCCAAGGAGAGAGGCCTCAAGATGTATCCATTATTCCCGCCTGTTTGAATAGCAGCTTAAGTGATTACAAATTGATCAGAAGCTTTCAGCAAGCTCTGAAAAGAGCTTCGGTCTAGGGCACATTCATCTGAATCTCAATTTCCTCCTCAACTACAGTGTCCAGTGTGACCTTCCATGGGTGACTCTTTCTGTGCCTCAGTTCCTCATCGGTAAAATGGACTACTAATAACATTTCCTAAAACGGTGTGTGAGGGTAAATAATGACTATGACATGCTTGGATGTTAGCACAGAAAGGTGCTGCGTAAGAATCTTAGGTTTTAGTAACTGTAGATTTTACAGGAAAATTCCTGCCGTAAAAATTTTGACCAGTCCCAGTCAGTGCATGGACAGTACCAGTATCCGGTATTTGCCATGTTCTGTGCTTGTCTGTTACTTACTGACACAACAGTTTATGCAAGCATACTTGAACCGTTCTAACCGAGCAATCTGTACATAATCTTGAGACAAGGAAGTTTGTGTATAGTCAAAATGTAGTCATAGTACTAGATATCATGATACAAACCATCGTTTAGAGAACTTCTTTATTTCTCAGTCATCGCTTCCCCTCTTTTCCCATCTTTGAAAGCAAGCTGGTGCTTTAAAATTCAAAAGACTTTTAAGTAGGTTTTGATGCATGTGGCAAGCCCACACCACTGTAGAGATGAAAATAAGAGTCGCGTAAGGCCTTTATCCCCCGCCTGAAATTCCGCTGTCTTCAGCAGAGCTGTGGCTGGAGGTGGATTAGCCTGATCCTGGGTGAGAGCTGAGAAAGATGCAGCTCTTAGTTGCAGGGAGACATGTGTTGTCCCTTCAGATCCAGCCCTTCTGGAACTGATGACTGCCGCCAACAGCTGGACCATGGCGTGGCCTTCCCCGAGTGAAGTTAGAGCTTGCTTCCTGGCTGTGGTTGTGAAGTGTGTCTGTCAGCAATTTTACTAGCGTGGCAGCCTTCAGTTTTGTTAAAAATACTCTGAAAACGGCTCTTTTAGTAGTCCTAGTCGCCATTCTTTTAAATAATTACGGTCAGTCTTGCAGACTCGGTCGCAATATCTGTTCAGTTGGAAGTGTGCACAGTATTTTGTTACCAGGCCAACATTTTGGAAGTAACATAAACATATGTAATGCCTCGTCTTTGCTAGATTTTAAGCAATGTTCTTAGGTCCAAGAAACAGCCATCCAGCAACCTCGGCCTTAATAGTACGTGCAGGCCTAGAAAATGGCCACTTTGGTTGCTTGTATCTGTCTCTGTTGTCCTGTAGCATCACAGGTCATTCATTCTCTGACAAAGAAGTTCCAAAAATTCCAGTGAATGGAGAATGTTGACACATAAAACTTGGTTGCTATTTCTGTAAAATAACTATTACAGTAACTAACTATATATAGCCAGAAGTAATTGCTTCTCTAAATAAAATACCAGTGAACACATTACAAGATTAAAGAGAAACTTTGAGCTTCCATCACAGCTATTTGCCGACTCCCACCCATATACACACGATGACTTTGCAGTCATAGCTCTGCAATGCCACGAGACTTAATTTAGGATATGCGTGGCATATTACACTTCCTCACATTCCTAAATGAAGTGTTCTTCCATTAGCTGCTTAGTTCTCATTTTAGCTGGCCACTTCACCTTTTGTTGGGGGAGAAAAGTACAGTCATTTCACCAAATATACTGCAATGCAATTATTCGTTGTCCTTTCTTTATCGTTAGGATTTATAAATGTATAATAAAAGCTTTAGGTGACCACGGGGATTTGGATGTATTATTTAGAGAATATAATTTTGAAACTCCCACTTTTTCAAAAAAGTCTCTTTAAAATGGCAGTTATAGGTAGTAAAAGTGAGACAAATTGCTAGAAGATCAGAAGTGATGCATCTTAATAAAAGTGTGATCAATCTTTGAGAGGGAAGGTGATATGAAACAGCTTGAATACCATGCTGCTGTAGGAAGAGCCACTGGTTAAATACCTTGAAGGCAGATTTACAGTGATCTCTACCACTCAGTGAAGGAGAAGTTATTGCCCATAAACTGGGGTTTATGCTTACTGCTGCTGGTAAAACTAGAAAGCCTGCTCATCCTTTATACCTTTTTTTTGGTAAGGATTCAACAAATTCACATGTGAGAAGTATAGAGGGCACCTACATAAAGGTTTGGAAGTCCCTTATTTTTTCTTCTCTATTTGTCATTACTTAGACAAAGCTGCTTTTGCATGTGGACCTTTTGGAAAGAATACAAGTTATTCCTATGAAATAGCTTTTGCTGATTCAGTCTTTATTGTTGTTGGATTCAGTCTTTATTGTTGTTGCTATAATATTATAATAAGGTCTGGGAGCTGCTGTGATGGAGCAGGGTGCTACCAAGCTGTAGGTAGAAGAAAAGGAGGCCAGTATTGTGCGTGTTTGTGGGTGTCACAGTAAAGGAGAGTTTTGAGGCTGAAGCCCTGTGGGCAGATGGGCTCCAGGGAACTCCTGACATAAGGGCAGCACAGGAAAAACACTTCTGTACTTGAATCAAAACATAAGAAAGGAGTTTTGCCTGCTTCTGAGAGTCAGTGATCAGAGAAGGGTGTTGACATCTTGTTAGGAAGGAGCCCTTGTAGGCAGAGCGGGGGTGGGCTGCGTAGGAACCTGAAAGTGAAAATCAAGAGCATGAGTTTATGCGAACAGGAACAAGTGAGAGCAAACAGTATGTTGTTTTAGGCAAAAACCTACACAAATCCTTACAACATTCTGAATGAACAGGAGTGGCGCAGGAATATATCTGTCATAACCGGGAAAGCAGGCTGATGCTCCATTGTATCTTGGACAGGCTGTGATTGAAGATTTTGCTGCTGAAAAAATCAGCAAGACAAACTCTGAAGATAATTCGGAGTAGAAGATGACACCTATGTTATTAGACCTGACAGCAGTGTGACAAGAAAGCAGATAACAAGAAAGATTCACTATGGGAAACAAAATCGTATTCACTTGTTTGTTTTGTCTCTTTGTATTTGAATACTTTTGCAGCAATTCAACATCAGCTCCCCAAAACCCCACAAATATTTGTGTTCTCAACTTCTTCTCAAACAAAGTGGCACCAGGTAACAACCCATACTTTGGCAGTGTTGCTTCAGGAACAACGGTAATAAATGCTGTTGATGGTCAGTAACTCAGTGTCACAACAGTACCACAGTCGTAAATATAGATGGTACCAACAACTCCCGTTACTCCCCTTTGCCCTTTTCCATGTGGCCCGGCTCCACTGCTCTGTAGCTTTCCTTTCTCCCTCCCTTTCCTCTCCCAGAGGGACAGTGAGATAACTCACGACCGCTCCAGCGGAGAACAGGGAAAAATAGGGATGTGAGGTGCCCGACTTTCCTGCCCCTATAGCTCTGGAGATCTGGAAGACAAGCGTGTCCCTGTATCTGGGTTGCCTGCCCGTGTATCAGCCCGTACTGCGTGCCACCAGGCTTTGTCTGACAAGTCTGTCAGATGGGCTCAGGAGCGAGCAGTTAATAACCAGAGAGGAAGATCCCGTGGGCCCTAAAATTTCATAGCCTGTGTCCTGAAGATTTTGTAACGACCCAATATTTGGTAGGTTCATGATATATTTTTCTATTAGTACAATAAATATCCAAATGTTGTCATCCACTGTAAGTATCAGTAGTAAATATGGGCTGGGCTCTGCCTCTGATCCTTTCTATGTAGAACCATTATTTTAGCACCCCTTTTCACCCGGCCAAGGCAGGCAGTATGGTCAAGCTACGAGTTTATTACAAACTGCTTAAATTGATGCTTACTAGAGGGTAGGCTATTATCAGAAGGAGCTGTGTCAGGGAAATTGGATCTAGCAAAAATTGATTTCATATGTGCGATCACCAGTTTCACACAGAAAGGCTAGCACAGGGACATGAGGTACTAACGTAAGTATATGTAATCTGTCACTTGTAGATCAGCCACAAACTCTTCTGAGCTTGTTGTACTCCCTGTTTGTGTGATGGGAGTGCTGTGTGCAGATTTTGTCATTTGTGGTGAGGATTTGTCATAAATGACCAGTATGATCAGTCTCCTGTGCGTACCTAGACAGATCTCTTGTGCCCAGTTCGAGAAATGCTCCTCTAGAAAGAGTCCCTGAAAAAAGCTAAGTGGAAGGTTGGAAGAGAAACAGAGAGATGCAGGTTCCAGTGCTTGGCCCATTAGAGGAGGTACTGAGTGAGTTTCCGGTAGAGTTTGGAAAGCCCCTCCCTAGAATTAAATAAATTTTGCGTTGCCCTCCTAAGGGAGTGTCGGGAAGCTGTCTTGTAAAGCAAAAGGATATGGGCAGGTATGTTGAGCAGCTGTTTGAAGGACAAATGTGGAAAACATTCCTATCCAGGACAATTCCCAAGAATGTGTTTAACTTTAATCATACGGTGTTAATCACTCCTGTATTTCCCATCTGTTGAGGATGGAGCATTTGTGCCTTTCCACCGCAGTAATTGCACCCTTCCAGTGCAGTAACTCAATGCTGCTTCGTCTTCCCTATCTTCAGCTGCAGCTCCCTGAACTTACTTATGTCAAATAGAGAACCAGTTCAGAAAACTGCATATGCACATGTCCTTTTTCATTCTGAAGCACTTTGCTGAAGTTAAGGATGTCTTTTTAACCTGAATATATGCTTCACTACATAGCTTCATGACTTCAGAACAGCTCTGATATGACTACAGGTTGTATCCTGAGGTAAATAAGCACTCACCTGCTAAGCTAGAAAAAAAATCCCTGTAAAGGGTATTTCAGACAACTTACAATAACAAATGCATCATCATCCACTTCATGCAACCCACTACAGCCAAGAAAGAGAAGCGAACCATCCACATTTTGTATTCCACATGGTGATGCACTGTCCATATGGAAGAAGGCGAGTGGCAACAGGTCACACAGCTTGCCAACTTCAAATACATTTCTGAATGCTGTCGCTCATCAGTAGACTTGTATTCTCAAAGTAAGGAGCATTAAGTTTCAGTGAAAGACTTGAACTGTTCCATTAATGACCTACTGGATGCAGTAGGATTCAGTGTTTTTTACTTAAACAATCCCAGTCTTGAAATATTTAAACTCCATCTCACTTCCGCTTGTCTTTTTTCCTGATTGATATTCACGGACATCCAATCGTATGTTAAATTTCTGAATCAGCAGAAGACATCTGAACTCTTTCCAAAAATACAAAATAGAGGTTGTTAAAATTAGGTATTTGAATCCATTATATCTCAGTACAGTGCCATAGCTTTAAAAGGTGCTAAGTACAAGGGGAGCTCTGCCTCATGGTCTTCTCAACAGCCCTGGAGACCAGAACTTCAATATTTAGATATCTGAAATTGTTAGTTGCTGGCCTTTTAGAGTGAGAAGAGAAAGCAACACAGACAAAGTTTTCTTGAGGAAAATGTCTCATTTAAAACTCATAGCTTTGAAACAATTATACTCATTTTTCCAGGCTTGGCATTTCTTAGATCGCAAAAAAATAAAAAAACCCACCCCAAAACAAACTAGGTGTGATGCTATTGTCCTCTGCTATTATTGAAATATTCAGGCATAAAATATGCTACTGAAACATCTGAAAAAGGTTATGTTATTAATCCACACATAACTTGGAAATGTTTGGAATTACTCAAAGTTTTATATAAAAAAGATTAGGCAAAACTAGAACAGTTTCAGTTCAAAAGCAGTATTTTGTAAAGTTACAAATATATCAGCACGGTCTTGGAAAAATGTGTTAGAATTATAGATTAAATTATCTTTTGATTATACTGGATATTAGCTGTTTCTGTGATACTAAATACTAATTCTAAAACTGTATTACATTTTTTCACCTGATTGCTATCCCCCCTTTCCTTCCTCTCTCCCTTATGACTCCTTAGTGCAGATCGCAGCTTTCTGTATTTTGGAGCAAGTGTAAGCTACCTCCATGTGTTGGAGGAAGAGGTACATAAAGGAACAGTGCTTCTTCTGTAATGAGAAATATGTGTTTATCCTAATAAATAAAGTGCCAACATTTCTCTCCAGGCTAAATGGAGTGTAAAAAATTCAGATACAAACTGGAGTATAAGTGCGCAAAACAGAAATCTTATTACTTTGAAAGGGATACAAAGATATATTAATGTCAGTATAAACAAACAGATTAAAACAAATAAATGGGCAAAAATAAAAGTGAAGCAATGCTGTACTACATGATCTGAATGAATGTATATTTTTAATTATTGATTTTATTAAGAATGATGTGGTGGTAGGGACTGTGGCACCTGCAAGAATAGTAAAGTAATTCCAAAGCAGAAATGTTAGTGTTTTCTCTATGCTACTTTTTAAAGCATCACATCTAGACCTCTAGATGAAGTGGATTTCTTCCACTTCCACTAAGGACAGGTGAAGAACACCAGATTCCCCAGTCTCAGATTGAATGTTAAAACCATGAATATTGAGGATCTCCCGAGGGACTCCTTCAGTTATATTAATATTAGAGATGGGAAACATTTTTTGTGAATAGCACTTCAGAAAAATGCCATGCCCTTATGATTATGACATACATTTCCATCAAATTACTTTGACAGTTACATCCAGAATGAAAAATAAATGCACAATGGTTTTATTAATATTTAATTTTTTTTTTCAAAGAAACACTGTAACTAATCTAATTTAAACATTTTAATTAACATTCAGGCTACCTGGAAAAAATCATTCATGTAACTTGTCCTATTTTGGATTTTTTAGGAGTCAGCAGCCCTACATTTGACTCCTTTGGATCAGTTACTGATTTGACTTTAAAAGAGCAAGATTAGGGCAAGTATACCCCTATTAGTTTGTTTAAATTCAGATAAGAAGTAACTGACATAACTGTATGAGATTTAGATGGAGGCAGTCAGCTCTCACACATTTATTTTGGAGTGTCTGCTTTCCCTAAAAAAAAACAACTCAAACTCCCAAACTTTTATTTTCATAGGAAGACTTCAAATTCCATGATGGATTGTTTTCAGTTGAGAGCTAGATTAATTTCAGGTACTGAACATTTGTAGTCTATGCTATTGATTTTTTCTTTTTGCCCCCAAATGCTTGATATGTCCAAAAGCAGAAATATTTATGCTAGAGGGAGAGCAAAAGGATGTTTCTAAGAAGTTACCTGGTAAGCATCGATAAATTTAGACTTATTTTTTAGTGGATTTAGACAAAATAAAACCCCAAACCTGCTGTTTTCTTTGATTTTCATAAGGAAGAAAACATGTTTTTATAATTAGATCAAATACAAATTTTCTTTGCCTTTATAGAATAGCTACCAAATCCTAAAATGAAAGTATGAAAGCCAAGAGGGTGCTTTGAGGATAGACGCGCGAAAGTTTTGTAGAAAGGCATGGGGTTACAGAGGTATAATTACTAATTGGGCAGTACCAACTCAGACCTGTAGCGCTCTGCTCGGGCTCAGAAGTTTCCTATACTGAAGGAAGAAATTCTTTGCATTGTTGAAAGCTTCTACAATCCAGTATAGAAAAAGACTAAGCAATGAAGCTTTTAGTTGGACAGATAGTGAGGTGGGTATGTTTTGGGCATGTAAATGCAGAAGAAAAATGGAGTATGACAAACTTACAACCACATCCACAAACATAAAAAGGAGAAAGAAAAGTAAAGTAAACTGTGGGGGAGTAATTGTGACCTTTCTGTCTTTATTCAGTTTGTGAACTCTGAAGTCGTGAGTCACATTAGTTTAGTGGTCAACTGTTTTCTATTCTGTGTTTGCCAGTAGAGGCCCATTAGGCATCATCACATGGGAAAAGACGTCTCTGTGAGTCCACACCTCACAGTTTTCTCCCAACATTGACTCCCTTCCTTCCCTTATGAGAAGCACGTTACAGCAAAAAAAATTGCTGGTCTGCTTAAAAGAATTGAAACTGCCAACTATACTAGGAAATGAAGCTTGGCTTTAGCCACTTAAAAGATAAATATTACATACTTGTGTAGCTAGGTGCTACATTACAGTTCTCCAAAGATGTGTGCAGGAATAAGTCTACCGAAGAGTCCCGAATCCTGACATTTCAGATTGTATAGTGCTAAGCACATACATATAGGCCTTTTTAGGCTTTGGCCATCATCGTAACTGGTTAATGAAGCCTGGTAGAAAACACAGCTCAGCATGTCCTACATGTCTTGAGTGGCAATACTGCAAATACTGCAAATCATTACATCTCTTCTTTATTCTGCCACAGTTTCTCAATTTTAAAAAGTTCTTGACTACTACAGTAGGAAAAGACTGGAGAAGGGCTGTGGGAATCATGAGATACAGGTTTTATTAATGACTTTTAATGACTTCATATGTGATTTTAAGCAGGTGATTAGGACTAAATTCTCAAAACTGCCCACTTAACTTGAGATACCTAAAATATCTCGTCAGATATTTTACAATTAAGGCACTCAAAATTCAGAGACACTTCTAAAATGTAGCCCTTTAATCATTCTCTTTCTCAGTCCTCCTCTCTGTGAAGTGGTGATAATACCTACTTTTGAAAAGCGTGTTCCGTTTATATTTAATTGATACCACTGAACTGATGCATAATTTAAAGTCATCAAAAAAATTAGCAGAAGCTGGTAATGATAGCTACACCTTGGGCACACTTATCACTCTGCTGCAGCTTATCAACTGTGGAATGAGTTTACCTTCGAGTGTCGTGTGTAATAGTGACAGATGCTCCAAACCCTGTACAGGGTTCTGGGTAAGACAATAAGACGAGTCCTAGCTATGCTTCAGTTAAGGGCATGTTCTCAGGAGCCTTAGTGCCACTGTTCTCGGGAACATCAGTACATCCAGTGATAGACAGGCACACAGGTTGCCCTGACTCAGAGCTTCCCTTATTTTTTAAATTTCTTCTGGTGTACTCACGCTAAATAGTTCAGCAGAACAGTTGGCCTTTCTAGCCCGTGCTGCTGGTATGCTGTATCCTGCCATGCGTTGTATGGCTCGCACTCCTGTAAGCGTATGAGGAAGCGGAGAGTCAATTCTGTTTCCTGGAGGCGAACACCCTCAGATCCCCTCAGAGAGCCTCTTTCGGGGAAGTCCACCTCAAATGGGGAACAGTTTGCAGTAGCAACAATACTGTGGTACTTGAGGGAGAGAAATAGAAAGAGCAAAAGCCAACAGGAGTATGGAAAAATGGCAACTGATTCCAAAACGCATTGGGTGTCCAGCCTCAGGGGGCTGTGACGATTGTGACAACCCAAGGACCAGCTTTCCTATGAAGAAAGGAATTGCATTTAGTACTAGACTATGCTTGCTCCT
Organism: Vanellus vanellus; assembly: GCF_965231255.1. Classification (NCBI taxonomy): domain Eukaryota; kingdom Metazoa; phylum Chordata; class Aves; order Charadriiformes; family Charadriidae; genus Vanellus; species Vanellus vanellus. The sequence goes on from NC_138907.1 coordinate 31,406,172, forward strand.
TGCCTGAAATTGCTTAGCTGGTAGAGAAGAAAGGAATGAAAAGGACCTGTTCTTTTCCCTACTTACTCTGCATGGTTGTTTTGGGTTGTTTTTTGTTTGGTTGGTTGTTTGGTTGGGTTTTTTTCTGATACAGTACAAAATCATTCATTCAAGCAGCATATATAACGTTTTTTTTTCTGTGTGCTGCTCAAGAAAGCAGCAGCCTGGAAAGGCAAGACTGAAGTTCACATTCCTGTCCTCTTCTGGTCCTGATGCAGAGGGTGAGTTGTACCTTTTGAAAAATACTTCTTTCAAGACTCATTCCATGCACGTGAAGAGGCTGATCTAAGGCAGGAGGGGGTCTCTTGCAGCCTGATCCATTCCAGAATTCTCTCCTCGTCACTCTGTCCCAAAATTACTCCCAGCAAGGACAATACAATCACTGAGTCGGAATATCAACAGACTCCTATTATAGCCCTGAGCAAAGCCAGTTAACTACAAGTTTCCCCTGCCCAGGAAACCTGTTGTAAATTCTCTAGGTGGGGGCTGATAAACCAAGAACAGATCAGATCTGGCTTTTACCCTCCACAAGATTCTCCAGCAACTCCATATCTGGAATAGCAGCGATCCTGCGAATGGTAAACCCACCATGAATGCTGCCAGCACGGAAAGCTACATATGTGAAAGCTGAGAGGATACATGTATTAGACCAAGTAGGTGCCTGTTTATACATTTGGAATACATTTCCAGTGTAGAATTATCACTGTATTTTTCCAGAGAGATGTACAGTGCCAAAGCTTTCTATATCAGTATAATAAACTCACCACCCACAAGCAAGAATATAATAAAAAAAAAAAAACCACAGTGTTAAGAGTGCCTGGCACAGCCGTGTTTGTCTGGGATCATGCTGCTCTACAGCCCTGCCTGACTGAGCCAGAAGTCTCTAGCCTAGATGTGACCTAAGCGTATGTCCTACAACTGGTGGTATGTTTTTGTAGCACAGGCAGATACGCTTGAGCCGGCTCTAATCTATCTAGCTCAGATAAGAACTGCTAGGAAGGTACGATATCATGGGTTTCGGTCTTGGCTAGCAAACCAGGTGCATACCTGAAATCAGGCTGGCTGGTGGACAGGGCACTGAAGTCACCATGTCACTACGTCTGCCAGAATCAGGTACCTTAAAGCTGCGAATCCTGCAGTCCCACATCAGCTGCCATGCAGATGTATTCTGAGAGATTTATTCCCAATGAAAGCTAATAAATTGAGGTAGAGTTTAGTATGTTCTTTTAAAAGAGGTTGGGAAGCGTACCAAAAGTATAATTAAACTAGAGAGAGTTGGAGACCTAATTAATCACACCTTGACAAGATCTCTTTTGCTGAGAGATTTCACAGAAAACATTAGAAGTGCCTTAAGTAATTTCCTCAGGTACATGCTTTGCAAGTGAAGAACAAATTAGTAAGAAATTGGCTGGACACAAGGGAAACCTTGGAATGGAGTTGGAGGTTGGCCCAAGCTCAACGAGGCTGGGCTTTTTCTCCATCTTTAGAAAAGATAAATTAGCTATTGGTGTACCCTAAAGATCATTTGCAGCATGACAGGAGGGAAAATGTTCTTGAGGATGCTTTTTTCATAACCGCGTGTCCAAAATTAGATATCTAAATAATAATTTGATTTTCAAAGATAGTCAGCTTCACCAGCAATCTTTGAGTTCTTGCCAGGAAGGGACTGACCCCACTAACACTCAACTATTGCACTTGTATAAGCATATCCATTAAGTTCAGAGGAATTCAGGGGATGTACTCCTACTAGTGAACATCCTCACATACATGATGCTCGGAATATGTTCATGTCCAGTGTGGATTCAGAGCCAAAGTTCTTCAAATGTCACAAGGTTTATAACTTGAGTTCTGGCTTTTATTTCATTTTTGACATAAAGACGTTTCTGAAAATCTCTCCTTGCATGCACGCCTGATTTTATTCCTTGTGCATCTGTTTAGTATAACTTTAAGAAACGACACTCCTTTTAAAAATAAAACAACACAAAATTTCCTCTCATTCTTTCATGCTGCTGTACTTGGAAAATCCTGAAAATATGCTGACATTTCTCAAAGCAGTTCTTCAGAAAAGCACTAGAAAATGATATGTGTTAGTTTTGTAAAGACTGTGCCAGATATCTTCCCCCTGCCGCTTGGACTGCTAAAAAAAAAAAAAAAAAAATCCTCTTGAAAATGCAGTGAAACTATCTATCATCCTTGGGCAAGCACACCTCCAAAGCAGCTGCAAATGCGTCTTTAATAACTGACTAAAGCCCGTCGCGAGTCCTGGAAAGACTTTGCACACTCCCTCCACCAGATAGTGCTGTTTCTCCACAGAGCTATTGAGGATTCACAGGCCAGGGAGAGGTCAGGGGCTGACTCAAGGTAACAGACCGCCTGCAGCTTGCTTGTCCCTCCCCGTCACTGCCACTGCCACTCTGCGGGAAACGGGGGAGGCGCAGCCTGAGAGGCTGTTGTCTGCAGGTGACTGCGTGCTGGTGTTGCCATCATTGCTATCAAACCACCAGTTTGATGTATTCCCTTTCCTAAAGTATGAATGCAAATAGACGCCGGTGGAAACGGTCTCTCAGGGGTCTTTTCGTTACAGCTTTGCAAGACACCCTAACCACGCAGTGGTCTGTCAGCTGATCGGTTGGACTGAGGCAACACTAATGAAAAATAAAACCACCACCATGCAGATGCTCCCGCAGGTGAGCAGTTTATGCCGGGAGCAGTCCTGACACAAGCTACGTGCAGTTTGGTGTCACGGGGCTGAGCAGAGGGACTTCTACCAGCAAAAGTTACTTCTGCGGAGTAGATAGATCTCCTTAACCAGTCTTGAGTCTGCATACCCTGTAGGCCCTCTGTGTCCTAAAAAAAAACAAAAACAACCACAACTGGGAAGAATAGCTAAAGCATCCTAAGTACAGGGCTTGCTTTACTACTCTGCTGTAGCCTTTGTAACAGAGTACAGAAATGCATCTAGAGTGCTGCTCGCTGCCTTGCTGCAGGAGAAAATATTGCACGTGCTGTATCTTCCTCTCCTGACCCTCCGTGAGAAACAGAAGGAATAGCTCTTGCTCTTCAGCTCTTAAAGAACCAAATCCTTCCCAACCTACAGCAACAGAACAGAAAAAGAAAATCAAGCAAACAAATATTTAAAAACCTTTCAAGTGGAAAATGGTACTTAGAGTTGGAATGTTCCTTGTTGTCTGTTATTCCGAATTTTTGAGACCACTGAGCCAATTTTTCAGCTGAATTTTGCAGGAAGCGTTGTAACGTTGCTCAATGTACCTGAATTACTGGATTTTAAGAATGTTGTTCTGATGTCTTTTGGTAAGTTAATAACTGCTTAGTGTTAAAAGTTCAGTCTTGACATAAACACGCTTTCCCAAAGTATAACAATAATAAAAAAAAAAAACAAAAAAACCCAAACAACAAAGAAATAAGTGAAAACAGTGCAAGGTATGTGTGTTTTCCTAAGCTGTGTAAGGCTTGAGCTGTCTGATCCTAAGTGAACTTGTAAATCTTTACTCATGCAGGCAGTCTCCTTAGGAAAAATGATTTGTGAAACCAAACCTTAGCTTGCTTCAGCGCATGGAAAAGTGCAGATGGCTCAAATTAGATATCGGAGGCTAGCTATGTCTGCAGTCAATTTTATACGTGATTAGCCAAATACAAGGTTTATTTATATTATTTTGTATGCTGTGTTAATATTGTCTGTATTTATTCAGACTTTTGTAATATGTGTGTGCGATCTCACAGAGATGCTAGGTCATTAAACTCACCATGGAGACGGTGTTTACTTAAGTCTTACCTTGGGCATTTGGAATACACGTAGTTGCAGGCCTCTTAAAAATAAACAGAAAAAATTAAACAGTGTATCAGTTCGGCTTTTATGTTTTCCAATATCTAAGGAAATGAAGCATCTTGTTTACTTTACTGTTATTGAGAAACAACACAAACACATCCAGAGGAAAGGTTTAATTATAGAGTTCTTCCTGACACACTAGTGTAAGACCTTATAGCTTAATATATAGTGCTATATGTGCTACGTTGTGGATGGGGGTGGGAGGAAAGGAGGAAGCGATTCTTGTATTTCTGGTGGGGCCTGTGAGTACGACCCTTTACAGACATAATGCGATAGATGTATCACGGCTGCTGCGAGCCCAGAAAAGGCTGAATTGCGAAGGAAGACATTTCCTGTAATTGGCTCCGTATCACGGCTTTGTATCAAATGATTCTGCTTAGGGACTGGCAAGATGATAATGAACATGGAGATTTTAGGATACTGCTGCTTTGACTAGTAGATTAAGTGGCAACAGGCACCAAAAAGTGTGTCTTCCATTGACGTGAACGCTCTCATGACCCTTAGACTTCATTAGCACTGTATCTTCTACCTGGAAACTACTCTGGAAGCAGAGATACTGTAGCTATTTCATCAGCTCCAAATATAACAACTGCCTCCTGAGCCGTTACCTGTAGAAATCCATAATTACCTGTTCTTTGCTCTCCAGTCGGGAAAACCAGGTCCAGCCCAAGGACTAGGTGCTCATCTTTTTACGTCTTTACTCGACTGGATCCATGCAATTGAGTTTCTTCTTTTTTACATCGCCTGAACTTTTGGAGCACCCCAGCCACCCTCCCGAGTGCCAGGCCCTCGGTTCCTCTTGCGGTATTACAGTGAGTTCAAACCCCGTCGAAGGGCAAAGTCCATCCCTTTCCCAATGACTTCCTCACAAAAGACTGGCAAAGTCAGTGACTAAAAATAAATAAGGCAGTAGTAGTTTTCACCGAAGGAAACCATCTAGGTCCTGAGTATGTTTGTTCTGAGGCTGCACAGTTTCCCGGTCATTTAATACAGCATTTGGTACCACGGCGAGGAAAATGACCGAAAACTTACATGATGTGTAGATGATGTTTAATAACATAGTGAGTATACCCTTTTACCCTTTCGGAACATTTTTTTCCCCCCTTTTTCAGGACCCTTTCAGGAGAGTGGCTGCTGCCGCCCCACCGCGTCCCCCCGGCATCAACGCCCGCTCAAAGCCGGGGGTCCCGCGGGGAGGCGCCGGGGGGCTGAGAGGGGGCAGGCTCGGGGCCGGCTCCGCCGGGCCAGGTGATCCTCAGCAAACAAAGGGGCAGACAGCCACCCACCGCCACGGGCAGACAGCCGTTCCACAGGCGTTTTTTACCCCCTCACCCCCGGGCCGGGCCGGGCCGGGCCGGGCCGGGCCGCGTATCCCGAGCCGGAGGAAGGGCGGCCGCGGGCCGGGCCGGGCCGGGCCGGGCCGGGCGGGCCCCGCGAGGCCGCTTCCCCTGGCGGCGAACGGCACTTCCCGGCGCTCGCACACGGCGGGGAAACTCTTCCTCCGGCCCGGCCCCCGCTGACGTAGCGGTGTCTCTGCCGCCGCCGCGGCGGGGGCCGCGGGAGGGGTGGTGGTGGTGGTAGTGGGGGGGCGGCGGTTGGCGGTGCGGGCCGGGGCTCGGCGCTGTCAGGCGGCGGCCTCGTTGCCCGTCGGGCGCGGGCCGGGGCGCGGCAGAGGGGTGCCGGTGCTGTCACGGAGAGAAGAGTGAGAGGCAGAGAGCCCTGCGGGAAGGGAAGGGAAAGGGGCCCTCCCCCGGCGCCAGAAGCGCCCGGCGCGGTGGAAGCGGCCGTGGCGGTTAACGGCAGCGCCGCGCGGCGGCGGGGGGGGCAGGACCTCCGTGATCAAGCACGTTAACACGAACGGGCGGGGGTGTTTTTTCCACGCTTGGTTCACCACTTTATCCTGGGGGCGGGGGGGGGGGAGAGAGGAGGAGGAGGGAGGGAGGGAAGGAAGGAAGGAGGAAAAGGCCCCCGCGGAAAGCCGCCCGGCGGGTGCAGAGGAGCGGCGGCGGCCCGCGGGAAGTCACGGCCCCAGCGGCGGTTTCCCGGCCGGCCGCGGCCGCGTCGCTCCCCCGAGAGGCAAAACTTTCTACGCGCGCACACACACACAGAGTCACACACTCCCACACCGGCGGGACTGCCTCCGCACACCACACACACACACACACACACACACACACACACACACACACACACTGACGTCTTTTGCGCATTTCCTGCACTGGAGCGAGCGGCGGAGCGGCACCGGCAAAGGCGGGCTGGGGCTGCGCGGCGCGGCGCGGCGCGGCGCGGCGGGCGGGCGGGAGGGAGGGAGGGAGGCAGGCGGGGGGCGGCCGGCGGGAGGCGGGAGGAGGAGGCGGCGGCGGCTCTGCCCATCGCCAGGGCGGCGGCCGCCCAGCCGGAGCCCCGCCGAGACCCGCGCGGCCCGCTCCGCTGCCGTCGCCGCCGTCGCCCCCCCACCCCCCCGCCTCCTCCAACTCATGCGCGGGGGTCGCTCCGTTGGGTCCTTGGCCTTGGCGGCGGCGGAGGGGGAGGAGGCGGCGCAGGACGGGCGGCTCCGGGCTCCGGCGTGGATGGAAGGTCCCCGGGTGGATGTTTGCTGAGCGGAGGCTGTGCAGTAGGCAGGGCTGGTGGGTCGGCCGGTGTTCCTGATTTGTGTGTGTGCGTGTGTGTGTGTGTGCGTGTGTGTGTATTGTTGTGCGGCGCACGGGCAGGACTGGCGTGTGCGGGAGCCTGGGATCGCGGCTCTGCCTCCTCTGCGAAGGCTGATCCAGGATTATGGTCTAGGTGAAGGGAGAAGGCTCTTGCTCGCCCCAGGGATTGATTATGCTCGGGTTTTGATTCCGTTCGGGGGTTTCTGCAGCCGCGGACGCCTCCCCCTCCCCGGCGGCCCCCCTCCCTTGTTTTCCGTTAGAAACACGGGCAAGAAAATAAATGTATTCACTGGGTGTCGCAAGAGCAAAGGCTAAATAATCAAAGGTAACAGCGGCCGCAGCAGCAAGGCGAAGAGACCCGCACTGTATCCTGCTCCCCCACTCCCAGACCTGCCCTCCTATTTATTGGCGAGACCTTCCTCCCTCCCTCTCCGTGCGAGTGCGTTGTGCGAGTGTTTAATCCCGGGAAAAGTGCAGCCATCCAGCCATGGTGGTTTTCAATGGCTTGCTGAAAATCAAGATCTGCGAGGCGGTGAATCTGAAGCCCACGGCGTGGTCTCTGAGGCATGCGGTGGGTCCCAGGCCACAGACCTTTTTGCTGGACCCTTACATAGCCCTCAATGTGGACGACTCCAGGATTGGGCAGACCTCAACCAAGCAAAAGACCAACAGTCCTGCTTGGAACGATGAATTTGTCACCGACGTTTGTAATGGCAGGAAGATAGAGATGGCTGTTTTCCATGATGCCCCCATCGGGTACGACGATTTTGTAGCTAACTGCACTATACAGTTTGAGGACTTGCTGCAGAACGGGAGCCGCCACTTCGAGGACTGGGTGAGTGTTCGCGCTGTAGATACGTACATGTTCATATCATTTTCAGTGGCATGGCTCTGGATGCAACATCTGTCTTGCAGAGCTAGGTTGCCAAGGGCATGTAATGGCTCTGAAGGCTTTTCATTATTTCCGTGCTTTGTTATACTGAGATAGTCATGGTTACTGTATATCTAATGCATGTGGTCTACAGGCAAGCGAGGAAAGAAAAATACGCTGCATCTAAGTAAGGGATGCATAATTACCACTTCAGTTTCTGAAATTATGTTACATAAATGCAAGTCTAGTTATCTTACTGTGTTTGAAAAACCCTAACCAAATGCATCCAAACAGAACATTACCGCAAAACCCAGATCCAGCACTTAGACCAAGTTCATAATTTCAATGTGAACGTTCTTGGTCAGTCTGGCGATGACGAGCCTCAAAAATCCAGACCTGACCTCTGATATGAGGCACTTGAGGGTCTTCATATCACTTGAAAGCTCACTGCATCAACACTGATGCTCCTCCTTCCTTCCCCCAGATGATCTACACCTTTATGCATAGAGCTAATGCGATGCTTCTTTAAATACCTGAAACTAAGAAAAGGGTCCTGGTGGATTTTGGCCCCAACCAGACAAATTCTGTTGCCTGTATACACAATGTATCTAACAGCTTCTACAGCATCTTATAGACCCAGGGGCTAACATGTCTCAGTGGGAGTACAAAAAAGCTGGAAAATCCTTGGTCTGACATCCTCAGGTACTGTGATTTAACGTGGAAGAATCAAACAAACAAAAGAAACACGGGAAACATTTCATGTTTCTGCAGTTAAACAGTTAAATGATATATCCTTTAAATAAGAAGTATAATAAAACAAAAGTAGCTGTCTTCTCATTTTAAATGTGCCCTGCCATCTGAAATGTGACCAGCCATCGGAAATGTGTATGCTCATCTTTTTGTGTATTTATTTGTTATAGTCAAGGATACTAGTCAGGGCAATATTTATTTGGCAAACAGGCAAAGAACCCAGAACCAAAATAAAAAGAGTGAGAGTTAATAGCTCTGAGTTTCATGTATTCTTTGGGGCTTCTTTACTTAATGCAGTGTATAAAGAGATGTCAGAATGATGGAAAGGCATGAAAGAATTAGGCTCTATTTATGCTGATTAGGAGCTGAATAACTTTGCTGTTAAAACTTTTATGTTTACAACTTTAAAATATTTTTTACTTCTGCTACATATGTTACATGGTGATAATTAGGATCTAGATGTTTCTGATGCCGTATAAAAGCTACACATTAGTAAGCTCGGGTGGTAAAACTGGGTGATAGGCAGAGGAAAAACAGCCAAATCAGGAAAAGACAAATGCAGCAGTATTGCAGATGTCTTTTACCTGGATTGAATGATAATCAAGTTGTGGCTTTCCTGAAATCAAGGGGGATTTCTTGAGACCAGTGGGACAAGAACGTCATCACAGATTTTTAGTGAAAGAATAATAATTTTGTATGTTCATGTATGGTACGTGTTGTGAGTTTGTTGCCGAATCTGGAAGGACCTTGCAGGTTGCAGATGCCAAGTTTGAATTTTGGTGGGGCTGGTGTGCTGGGGTACGTCCTGGCTCTGATTTTTAAGGTGAACTCCAACATCCGAACATGTTCCCTAGATAAATAGTGGAATTTAACAGATTGAGGCCCATTGTAAACATGATCTGGGAGGAACTACATAGCTGAATCAGATAAACGCTGTGTTTTATTGCACCAGGATTCATTGCTGTCCAGCATTCACTGGGTGGGAGGAGACGAAGGAGTGACTACGCTTGTTGTCTGTTGAAGTGACAGGATTGAGGACATGGCAGTGGATCATAACTGGTCAGCTCAATATAATGCAGCTTCTCAAGCATCACCTCGTTTTTGTGCAGTAAATCCTCATAGTTTGGATTGTGTTTGTGTGGTACCCATAATACACAGCATACACCACCCCCCCGTATCACAGTTAGAATTGGTGAGGAGGCAAGTATTTAGAGGATTGTGCTTTACCCTTTCCAAAATCTTCCCATTTACTGTATGTATCACTATAATTATAATACTGAGTGTGTTTATTGGATTGTTAATAGATAGGGACCTTCAGAGAACAGGCTCTTACAAAACCACACTGGTTTTTTGTCTGATTTCACTGAGTTTAAATAAGGGCTGTGGCCATGACGTCTCTATATAGTCCACAGTGAAGTAAATACATTTATTGATATCTTCATCAATGTCTGGAGTCTATAGTAAAACCTGAAAAAGAGAAGTCGCCTATGAAATGAATGGGTTTCACAATACAAGGAAAATGTACGTGGCCTAAACCAATGTTAGGCTAAGATCTGCTGGTACGATACAGTCAATTTTGTCTGTTTAAAAAGAGGACTAATTCCTTCAATTCACTCTTGGCATTAAAGGCAGATATTTTTGTAGTAATCTTTCCCAATTTTATTATAAGCAAATGGAAAGCAGCAATCACATGAACCCATTCCCCTTACTGCCTGTAATATCAAATAAATGCAACCTAAGAAACACTCTTGGAGACCATAATTCTCTTTATGCCATTCTGAGGGTTTCCCTTTAAACAGTCCTGAAAGTTTGATCTGGGTACCACATACTTGTTTAGTGTGTTCGGTGCCCCTCGTTACCTTCAGAATGATGCAACAGTTCTTGCAGGACTGGACTGTCACTATTTAAGTAGGTTTGAGAAAATGCTCATGTGCTGAGAACAGGTCTTGTCAATATATTAATAGCTTTAGTGCTTTCGATCTCATATAATACAGTATGTATTTTTGTAAGGAAATTTCAATATTTGTTTTATAATATCTGTACTAAGGTCAAGGTTATGTTACTTATCCTGTAATATATTTCTAGGTTCTTGTCAGAAGTCCAAAATGCAAAAAGACTTGCAAAGAAATAATGGTTTGTTTCTTTGCCCCTAAATAAAGAAAATGTTTCTCTCTTTAACCAGCTCACCTACTTCGATTGGGTTTTGCCGTTGTGCAAATCCCTGTATTTTTTCTAAGAGATGAGTTTTTTAGGAAAATACTGGGTATTTTTCTCACTGTTAAGCCTGTGCTATATACTGATGCCATGGTTACAGTGGAAACACTAATGATAAACAAGTACAAAGCTCAAAATCATGATAGCGTCTATTGTATTAGGACAAGTCAGATAAATATGCAAAATCCTGACTCCTTTTATCTACAGAGTATTCAGCAGCTGCAAAAATTATTTTTAGCCTTTTGATATTTATAACCCCTGAATATATATATTTTTTAAAAAATCGAAGTTGTAGCCTAAAACAGTGGTTCAGATTTCATTGGATGGAAGCTTTTAAACAAAATAGATACTTTTTTTTGGTTTGTTTTTGAAGATCAGTATTAAAATATTTCTTTGGGTTTCTAAAAAAGGTATAGTGACAATTAAAAAGATGGCTGCTTTTCCAGTGGTGCATCAATACAGACATAGCACAGTAAAAGTGTCAGTTTTGCAGATTTTTTTAGTCATGGCTACACTGCAGTTTTAAAGAGAGCTTTGGATTTATGACATTACAGGCTTTTCTGTAAGCACATAAAATGTTAAACAGAATGGCACAGAGTATTCAAGAGGATGTTGATGAACTTACACTTTGAAAAGTATGAAATACAGACCAATAAACAACCTGCAAGTTCTGACTGAAAAACAAACTAATAACATGAAGGCTGTGGTTATATTTTTTTGAGTTAGATAATTCAGGTAGTAATAAAGTATGTCCTTAGCTTTCTTACATGTAGCACATATAAATGTTGCACTTGAGTTGGTAATGCAGCTAGATTTTAATCAGTAGAATTGAGATTGGGAAGGAAAATTCTGTTGATATTTAGCCTTGTTGTAACACTCCTGTGAATTAGCACGGCCAATGTTTATGTGTTTGGATGATTGGTAGTATGGGTTCTGAGTTCAAATCCACTTTCCAGAGTTGATGATAGATGAAATCAGTGTGATTGGACCTGTGCCAAAGACACCATCTAAGGGTCTTAGCCATTAGCCCGGCTCTACATGAGAAAACCTATTGAGCTGTCCTAAGAAATCCTTTTGTGGGCTAAGTAGCAGAAATCACTAAATCAGTCAGGACATCACAACGTTTAGCAAGAAAAGCCTCTACTTCCAGTGAAAATATTTTACAGCTATATTTAGGTTAATGAAACAAGTTTAATTTTCTGCTGTCTTAAAAAAATCCCTAAACTTGTCAGGAAAAAAATAAAACATGGATTTGAGTGAGTTTTTCTTTGATAGTCCTAAATATCTTTCATACTATTTTTTTTCTCTTCAATGCTGCTTCTTAAGATCTAGATTTAAAACATTATACTTTTTGAAAAGCATCCTTTCATATTTCCATTTTATCAATGTGAAGCTAGTCACGCAACTGTGCCACCATTGCATAAAGCAAGTTTGTTATGAATTAATATAATATCTCAATAGCAAGTTGATGATGAGTTATGGGAAATGGCGTGGAGAAGAGGTATACTATTTTACATACTTGTTGAACTGTTGAGTTATGTATTTTTCATGCTTTCAGGGTATTATTGAAGACATTTTCCTATTGGAAAGACTAGGTCTTTAAGTTGCTGTTCATGAAGTTAGACACCCAACTAATGTCATTAATGGAGCTGTGAATGTCATGGTCCCCACCAGTCATAAGAGAAATAAGAGTAGCAAGTATGTCATACATTAGAAAATCTGAAAGCGCTTTAGAGAAAGGTCCATATTCCTTCTTGTCTTTGAAGAATTGAGAAGTAGATGCCCACATTCACCCAGAAAGGCAATAGCAGCGAAGGGATTAAAAGTCTTCCAAGTCCTCGGTCCAGTGAGCCGTCCATGGACATGAGAAGTAGAACTGTCTCCTTCCCATGCCTGTAATTGGAAATAACTGGAAAGGCTGCTTAGGTGCTTACCAGGGTTTTTCTGTTTGTGTGGTTTTTGTTTTAAATGCCATTTCTGTTGCTGAAATGGAACTCCTTTCAGTCAGCAGGTGAACTGTTGTAGCTGGCAGACAGAGTGGAATCACGACAATTTTAGTGCAGATCACCCTGCGGGTTAACCTCTGCTTGTGCCATATGCTGCTGAAGGGTGGCATTGGACTAGAAGATTGTGACTGCAGCATATTTTCATTTTTATTTTCATCTACTGCCTGAACTTATCTGTGCTGATGGTGTTGAAAGGCCTAGGATTTTACTTTACATCTCACCTAAACTGTAGTCCATGGGCTGCTGAAAACCACTCTTATCAGAAGAGTATTTGTTGAAATGAAAGGGAAATTGCTGTCCTGTTTAAAAGGTTTCTGCATGACAAGGCTGTCACTGAGCAAGGTCTGTCAGGTTTGGGGGGCAAAGGTGAGAGAGCTATAGGGGATTAGCAGAGTTTCACAGGGACTTGGTGTAATTGTGAGGGTGGGTGGTTGTCAAGAGGAGATGGGAGATTTTGGAGAGCGCTTTGTACAGGTAGGGGTCTTCGTTGCCTTCTCCTCAAGCTTGTCTCCCTCCTGTGCCTCTTCTTTTCCCTCTCTGCTGGGGATGTGGTACAGTCACCGTGCAGTTCACCCACTATCTAGTATCAATCCCTTTCTACAGCTGCATAAATCTACTCCTACTCCCTGCTAGAAATGTTCTCTCCTAACAGCTCCTGCTTACCTGCAGTACTTCCCAGCCTGCTGAGAAGCAATAGAGGGGGAAAAAGCTGCCTCTGCAGTTGCTACTGCAGGGAGAGGGAAAGGGCAAGGTGAGGAAAGGAAGAGATGAGGCACGGAGAGAAACCTGGAGGAGGGTAATGAATAATTGCTGCTGCCCCACATACTCCAGCTGCCCTTTTGGCAACAGCAGAAAGCTGCCCATGTAGGAGACAGGGCTGATCTGGCATAGGCAAATTGACTAGTTGAAGGCCGTATGTTGCTCACTGACCTGTTTTCGTGGTGGGTGGTTTTTTTTTTTGGTTTTTTTTTTTTGTTTTTTTTTTTTTTTTGCGTGCTTTGCTCAGTGTATAGCTTTTGAAGTCTCGCTCAGATGTGAAAAAATTGCTCAGGGCATGAAAAGTGTTTAGTAAAGCACGCATTTCACTTAGCACTGAATTATCATACATGTAGGTTAGGAGTTGATCCCACAACTGATCAGAATCTCATCCTGCTGTTGCTAATACCAATACCGATACAAAGTTCCACGTAGTGAAAGTAATTCTACTGAACTCTGTAGAAAGTATTTGTTGGAACAAAGTTACCAGTAACAGAGTCCAGTTCATAGGTATTAGTTCAAAGCTGAACTTGAGAAATATTCAAGTGGGGTGAAAATGATTACTATATGTCCTTCTTGTGCCAGTTTTTAGGCAGCGTGTATCATTATTCCAGCTTAGGCGGTTCCACAGACACTGTGCAAGAACTTCATGGTTGTGAGTAAACCACTGGTCTCACTGGGTTCGCTGGGTTCACTGGGTTCACTGGATTTCATGCAGGCATGTGTTTAAATTCTTTCCTCAACTGGGGCCTGTGTTCCAAGGGAAAACCGAGAATAAATAACATTTAACAACATCCTTTACTTTCATTTTACTCTTACTGATTTATTATTGTTCTGCAAATCTTGCACATGCAAGCCTGGTTTCTGCTTTCCTCAGCCATCAAAACTAAATCTCTGCCCTCCCTGTCCAGAATTCTTTAAATACTGCTGAAACGAGGATTTGATTTAAGTTGGAATTGTAGGACTTGGCATCTAAGTGCGACTAGTTTCCACTCCCTAACTAAACTTCCATTTAAATGAACTTTTGAGAGATTTTCAAATTTTGAAGGGAGGCTGGAAAAAAATTAGAGGTGAGAGCCTTTCTGCTTGGAATTGCCTGGTTGAATTCAGTTCTGCTTTACCCAGTGCTGTCTTAAGCCCCTTTCTCTCATCCCAGTTATTAGACTGTAAGAGAAAGACATGTACAGGTCATGGGAAGAGAGGCTTTGGAAACGATGGGTTATGCAAGTAATGGGAAATCTGTGCTCAGAGATGACTGAGAAGAGACTTTCCCTCCATCCACATGGAAAGGTACGGCTGGAACTATCTGCATGTGGAGTAAGATCAGAAGTCCAAAGACAGTTTGGAAAAATGCCAGTTGGGGAAGGGGGACACACAATGACACCAAACAAACCCTTTTGTCTCTCCCAAGAAGCTAGACACAGCAAGATCTGAAGAATGGAGATGTTTTGCGTGCCCTTTTGAGTCATGCAAATTGTAGCAGTTACAGAGGTTTCTACCATTTGGGGGCAAAGCGGTCATTACAGAAGGCTGGCAAAATGTTTTAACATAGCATTTGTAAGCGACTGCTTTCCTATTTGGCAGGCGGTCACTAGAAGATTTTAAAAGTGTATTCGGCAATATTAATATGAAACTGCAACTGTAAAGCTAATAAATAATGCTAGAGATTGGGTAACTTTAATGGCAGCTATGTACTTTGTACTATATTTTAGTAAAGCAAAATGCAAATTAATATGACGTAAGAACATCGGCAGAATTATTATCTACTCTGATCATCATTCACAGTCAAGAGCTAGTAAAGTTGATTTCTGAGTGTCCTCTCACATTCCTCTAAGAGTTAAAACATCTTAAATTATCATTGCTGTGATTTAACAGAAGTTACAGAAGCCAAGATTTCACATATTTCTCAGTATCGCAGCTAAAAAACCTAGTGATATTGGCATGTTCCCATTAAATCTAACAGGAATTTTAACGTTTATTTTATTGGAAGCAGTGTTAGAGAAATGCAACACAGTTCTAAGAGTTTTTCCCCTACTGAACCCTGTAGGGCTTGAATTGTTGAAGAACAGAAGTGAAGAAAGACCATTGCTTTTGGAATTAAAAAAGGCAAAGTTTGATTCCATCGGAGGCTTGCAGGCAGCCATTTCTGCCTTATATTGGCTAACTTGAACTGATTTAATTGGTCTAGACAATAGAATCATTTTGGTTGTTTCTGGTGTCCTGCTGGGCAATTTCATCACAGGCAGGAACAAAAAAGTGTGAATAATGGCTAGATGTTACCAAATAAATTTCACGTCTGCATTGTTTGAACAATAAGCCCCCATTTTATGTCTGTATCTTAAATGAAGAGTAGGCAAACTTAATACTTAGTGTTTCCAATTTAGTATCTTTCAGTACTTTACTGTATAAATACATTATCAAGCCTCTTATTATGGGGGACCAGGGTTTCTTATGCGTTTTAGAGCTCTTAATTCTTCAGTACATTGGCCTTTTTTTACGTCATTAAAAATATATGGCTATATCAATGTTAATATTTGTGAGTGTCTTTAGATATTGACGTGGTAGCAGTGAAGCAGATGTAATGGTGGTGGAGACATGAAGGGAAAAGTGATACATAGTCTGCATAGGTGATGAGGAAATGGTTGAAATTGCTTTGCTTTGTTTAATAGATTAAAAGCCGGCAAGACAGTAGTGTCCTCTCCTTCCTCGTTTTCTTTCAGTTCCCTCTTTATCATCTGTTCTGTTTCATGCTGCCAATTCTCCACCTTTCTTTATCTGTTCTGGCTTCAAGATGGTCAAGAAATGATAGGGTGACCTTTACAGGATTGCACAAGATTTAGATGTTGGCAGTGCTAGCTGGCTACGTGAATGAAACATCCTGCTATAGATCTCTACAGAGACCTATTGCAAGTACATTTTTCTTGCTGGGACTGTATTTACTCCTTGCATAAGTTGTTGCGGCATCTGTCAGCTTCCTTTTATTTCAGGCGAGATTGATCCATGGTCTTGGAAAACTGAGTCTGAGAATGCGTTGGAAAAGGAAAGGCTAAAGGTCACTCATTCGGTGTCCACTTTGTTCTCTTTCTTACATGGTTCTAGTTGGATTTATTGAGGAGTCTTTTTTTTTTTTTTTTTTCTTTCCCTCTGAGTTTCCTTGCCTTTTCCTACCTTAAAACCCCATAGTGCCTTGGCACCTCTTGAACATTTGACTTCATGTCCCACTTCTTTTCTCCTTAATCCACTACTATCACCTTGTCCTCAAGTCCTGGCTGCCTGTTTTAACTTTTTGTTCATTTTTCTTGTTATTCCTTCCCATATATCCATATTGCTCTTATTCCCACCACTCCAACTCCTTTGCTCTTCTTGTCACTCTAGTGGACCAGTGAGATCCTTGTGTCAGTAGGGCTCAGAAGCATCTTCAGTACGTGAATTCTGTGGGGTTTACCCAGCTGCTCTCATCCAGGGCATGTTTCCCACTGTGCTTCTCAGCAAGCAGCAGGGAACTAACTGGTCAGACCGGTGGCTGTCAGAGCAGTTATCATCGATCAGAAGAAGTGATGCACTGAGTTTCCAGCGCATACTACAGAAGTGGTTGAAGGAGGAAGCGTAATATGGTAGCTTTGAACTTAAAGCAAAATTCTCTGGTTTTAACAGAGTCAGTGGGGTGTTGGAGGAACATGATATGCCCCTGAAAACTGGACTCTCC
Organism: Vanellus vanellus; assembly: GCF_965231255.1. Taxonomy (NCBI): domain Eukaryota; kingdom Metazoa; phylum Chordata; class Aves; order Charadriiformes; family Charadriidae; genus Vanellus; species Vanellus vanellus. The sequence goes on from NC_138907.1 coordinate 31,423,012, forward strand.
CAAGCAAGGGAAACACTGTTGTAAAATTTTAGTTGGTATTGACTGTTGGGATTTTCAGGGACTCCCAATCACAGAAAATACTTAGTATTGTTTGGTTTTGTTTTGTTTTGGTTTGTTGTTTGTTTTTTTTTTTTTAATGTAGAGCAAAATGATGGTTTCTGTCTTCAAAAAATTACAGTTCAAGCACGAGTCATAAAAGGCAGATTGGGGAAGCCAAAAGAAATAATAGGAAAATGCTTACCAGTGTGAAAGGCTGTAGTGGTAGCGTAGCAGCAGCCTATCAGTTCAGCTTTGCTTGGTGTCTGTATCTCAAAATCTCAAGGGGAGAGGCAATAGTGGAAATTTTTCTGGAGATATTTGGAGATCCTGATGCTTTGCATGATGTGGTGTTTCTCCTCAAGGAGTTGAGGGAGATTTAGAGGGACAGCCCTTATGATCTAGTCCATAGTTATTTGTGAGTATCCCTTACAGCTTTAAGAATGTTTGCGATCACCCACTTTTAGGGAACTACAGGATTTTTCTGTATAATTCCATGTAAGCGTGTATTAACTGTATTACTACATGTGAGCTTTTTTCTTTATCAATAGCTGGGTTAGAGCACTACCAGTGCAATAATCAAATACAGACAAGACATATAGGGTTAATCTTATGTACTAATGTCATAGGGCTGAGATAAGCTTTGTTAAGTTTTATTCCACACCTTTACTCTTTGTGCCAGCACGTTCTCAGATCCGTGTCAAGGCTCTGAGAGGGGGAAAGATGAAAGAAGAGTTTTATTAACCTCTCGCTATGATTTTGAAGAAATGTAAGCCATTGCATCAGAAGCAAACGACAGTACTTTTCACCTAACGAGCAAAACCTTGTAGCTCTTTCTGCTGACCTTTATGCAAGACTTTATTTATTTTTATATATATATGTATATAGTAAAGCCCATTACTTTAAAAAGAATATTGGTTTAGTGGTCATATTTAGGAGGCAGCTTTGCATGTGTATTTTTTATAAGGCCATGTAAAAGGTTTTAAAATACAAATTCAGCTAAACTGATTTCTAACAATTCTGTGGTACGTTAGCAGCCCAGACACCAAGACCTAGACGAGTTCCTATGATCTCTTTAGGTGCTCTGTCCTTGCCAGTTCATGCTCTTTCTTTGTGTCTGCTTTGCGCCTTTGTTGCAAGATGCTTTGGGTAGGGGATATAATATTACCCTCTTGTGTATGTCATTTAGTAGGACTGTGGGGCCCTGTCCTGGTTTCAGCTGGGATAGAGTTAATTTTCTTCCTATTAGCTGCTGTGTTTTGGATTTAGTATGAGAATAACGTTGATAACACCTGTTGTTTTAGTTGTTGCTAAGTAATTCTTAGATTAAATCAAGGACTTTTTCAGCTTCCCATAGAAGCTGAGAGGGAGCATAGACAGGACAAGCTGACCAAAGGGATATTCCATACCATAGACATCATGGCTTGGCTGGGGGACAGGAGTGCACAATCACTGCTCGGGATGGGCTGGGCAATTGATCATCAGATGGTGAGAGCAACTATATTGCATCATTTTATTTTGTATATGCTTTTACCATTATTATTATTACTACTATTATTATTTTTCTCTTCCCTTACTGTTCTATTAAACTGTCTTTATCTCGACCCATGAGGTTTTTTTTCCTCCTTTTTCTCCCTCTTCTCCTTACCCTACTGGGGGGGCGGGGGAGTGAGTGAATGGCTGTGTGGTCCTAGTTGCCGGCTTGGGTTAAATGACAGGTCCCAATCCTTTTTTGAAAGGCATTCACTTTACAATGGTAGTATGATATAGAAAAATAGATCAGGTACCGTTGATCTCTGTTTGTCATAGCCCAGGGCAGTGCTAAAAGCAAAACCTTTTCTGTGTTGGTTTTGTTGGTAAGTAGATGTGTGAGTAAGCAAAAAACAATATACCTTAAACAAACACAAAAGAAGTTTGTCTGTAGTGTGTGCCATACGCATGACTGGGGGCATAAGCTGTCTTGCATACCTATTGAAAGCTGATGTTCCTATATTGATTTTAATGGGAATTTCTTTGAGTGGTGTTCCCAGTTGCTGAAACTGTTGAGACTACATGTGTCATTTAGTTACATACATAGTGATTCCTCTGTGCTACTGGCTGAGTTAGGGAGATGGGTAGTTACCTCCCAATCAATTGAATTTCTTGTGTGTTTAATGTTGCACTTTATGTATTTTTCAGAATTGAGGTCTATTGTAAATTTTTCAGTTATGTGGAAGTCACGTGAAAAATTTAGGCTCCCGATTCAGCAGTCTATTGAAGGTGTTACCCAGCTGTCTTTTCATCAGTGGTTATTCCTGTGTCTTACCTGTTTCTGAATGAGTTTGTGAATGCATTGTGAACTGCTTGTGAATGCGTTGATCAGAATGGGCAGTTCTGACTACCGAGCCTTCTCTTCGGTTTGTTACACGTGTTTTCTTGCAAGTGGAATTGTTCAGAGCATTTTTAAAGTAAAAAACAAACAAACAAACCCACAAAACCTTAACATTTTTTTTTCTGACTGATGCTTCATTAATAAAACAATAGTAAATCATTGGATATTTGAACAAATAAACCAAAACTGATCTCTAGCCTTGTGTGAATGTACTCTGGACATCAAACTGACAGGCTCTAACATGTTCCAACTGTTATATTTTGTTTCAAATGTGTGTACTCTCCAGCTAAGCACTGTTTTGCTGTATCAGTGTTATTAATACCATAAAGCTTTCAAAATCCTTCGTGTAATCCAAAGTTTACAGTTTTTTAAATTAGATTTAAAATCAGATGTGAAGTGTGAGAATGTCATTTTGTCTTTTATGCTGTTCCTGGAAGGCTGAGGTCAAAAAAAGCATCTGACTGAAATGGAAGGCAGGCAGAATGAGAAATGGGGACAGCTCTGGTGAAGCCTCTTCTCCCTACAGCAGTCTCTCACTGGACTGTATGGGCTTCTTCTGTTTGGGACCTGGGCATAATTGTGGCAGTGATCAGTAACACAAATTACAGGCCAAATGTTTTGTAGAGCTGCCAAAAAGTTTGCAGCTCTTCGAGCAACTGTGAGTCAGCCCTGCGCCCTGTTTGCAGACTAGCAAGTAAAAGCTGCTTCCCAGCAGCAGTGTGCCAGTCTGTATATAAGCTTTCTGCACGGTTAATCAACTTTACAATGCAAATAATGTGAAGTCTCAGAGACATTTTATGTACCTATGAAAATGTACTTGATGCTAGTGATATCCTTAGGAAGGCAGGAGTGAAGTGCTGAAACCTTCTCGGAGCATGGATGCATACATTCTGGCAGGGTGACAGTTTTGACTGTAGAACTTATTACTTTCTCTTTGATCGTGTGCACTGTGTGTTAGGTAGTGCAGAAACAGAAAATTCGTAGTTTCCTCCTGGAGGAGCTTATGCCGTAAAATCAGAAAACTTATTACCTCACTTTTGAATAATAAGGTTGTAAACTGCAATATAAGATCTATGAAGGTTTTGTACCTGTGTATCAAGATAGAATTGATGTGTAAAAGACATAGAAATTGCATAACAAAATACAATCTATACTTTTCAGAACAGAAGTATGCAAAAGAAATAAATGATACGTTATTGCAACTTTAAAAAATTTATTTGATGGCCTTTGGGAAAGCAGTACTTGTCTGAGTAGTGTTTTTATTCACATGAGTAAGCAGAGACAGAGGCTGAAGCTTAAGTTGTGTGCCAAACCAAGGAACATATAAGAAGATGAACGGTCAACAAAGTGAATCCACTTTGTCATAGACCAGATTACACAAATAAGGAAGATCATATTTGCAGCAGGCTTTATTTAAATAAAAGTTTCAAAATGTCATAACAGGTCACAACATAAAAATGGCTGTCATCAGTATTGCTTGGTTTTCCTTAGTGTTTGTGGTAACAGGTGAGGTTGGTGAATTAATTTTCACAGGGCACAAAGTGTTCCTGATCCCGATTACTTTATAGTCTGAAGTTTTTGTGAGCTATAAGATAATATGTAATAACTTCATCATGATCTTGCATGCTCTGAACTGGTCAGACAAGTTTTTACATACTGAGTTATCCTACATCTACTTGTGATATCACACGTTATCTCCTCTGTCTCTTCTGTACCTTTTGCCTTTATTTCCATTCACGTAATTCCTTCAAACAAATGAGGATGTCAGTTATGGGAAATGATGGGATGGGCATTCACTCGTAATTCAGGTATAGAATCTTCTTATAAAATAACCCAGCTTTTTATATCAGTGGTTCTAGAGGAGGCCTTTGTCTACTTTAGATTTACACATAGTGATATGTAGATCTTATCTGTCTCAGGTAGTAATGAAATTCATTGCAAAATATCTGAGTGTGGAGAATCTTGTGCGTAGTCATCTTCACAGCGTTCCTATGAGGAAGTGTCATGGACAGAGAAGCTGTATTCCTCCATGTCACCCAGAAGTATGGCACAAGCATTCTGGTTTTAATCTCGAGTTTGCAATGGAGGTATCAGTATCCTTATTTTCACAGAGGAGAGACTGGGGCTGAGACCTAGACTCCTGAAATAAGTTTTCTGCCTGATACCTTTTAGATATCTTTCTGTCTTGCAGTTTCTTCCTCATCTGTCAATCCCTCTTCTTACTCTCCATTTCTAAAATAAGGATTCTTACCATCACATTTCTATTAGGTGGTGGATTCACCATCCCTGGAGGTGTTTAAGAAAAGGGTAGATGAGGTGCTTAGGGACATGGTTTAGGAGTGGTGGTGTTTTTATCAGGGTAGGTTAATGGTTGGACTTGATGATCTTAAAGGTCCCTTCCAACCTCACTAATTCTATGATTCTATGATTCTATTTCCTTCTTGTAGCATAGCTTTTGCAAGCTATTGGGTTTATGTTGTTCGTTGGTTGGTTTTTTTTTTTTTATGCTGTTTTAATTCTGCAACCCCTTTATTGTGGGGATGCTTTCCTTCAATTGCAGCAAACAAACAGAAATGCAGGGCCTTTGTCTTGCTGTATTCGTGACACTGGAGCTTTCTTTGTAGGGGTATGGATCTATAAAACCAGACTTCCAAACTGTCAAAGCTTCATCCATCAGGAGCTTGAAGCTGGGCTGCCTCTGTGGATGAGTAGTGGGGGCAGCACCAGCTTTACTGTTACAGTGCAAAAGTTTCCATCTAGAGGCATCCTGCACGCATGTACTTGGGGCGCCTCTGGTATTGAGCCTACCTGTATATAAATATACATAGGATGTCAAAGGAGCTGAAGAGTTGGATGTGCAGATCCCTTTGAAATGTAGAACGAATTGTTCTGAGCACCTTTGAAAGTTGTCATCTGAACTCATAATTCTGTATATCATTTATAATCCCATAACTGTAGTTAATATGGTGGAATATGAGAGCAGACAAAATGTAGAAGTTGAAGTATTTATTGTTAGATTGTTCAGGCACTAAATTGAGAGGAAAAGGGCCTTCCATTGGGACCACTCATTTGAAGAAACAGAACATTTAATTTTCTCTTTTTAGGGCCCTGTCTTTATTACTAGCAGTAGATGTCATACGTTTTTGCAGAAAGGCTTAGGATCCTACAGCTGGAGTTGTGTGAAGAGGGAGTCAGTGCAGCTGGTGTGTGCTGTGGAACAGCTGTGCAGTGCAGCAAAGCCTGATAGCCCAACACCTGAGCGTGTTTATAAAACACATACAGTGAGATTATATTGGTGTTGCCTGCCTGGCAAACTACTAGCCTGTTCGACACAAAGCTGTGGTTTTGGAAAAGCCACAGAGTCACTACACTGGACATGCTAACATGCCTTGGGGTTAACATGTTATGCTTCAGGATTGATCCTGAGTGGGATAAATTTGGTGCAGATTATAGCAACTGAGGCTTTATGAATTTGAGGGAGAGAGATTCTGGGGAAATTAAAAGGAGGTGTCAGTTTAGCTACTTAGAGTTGTTTTGCAAAATTATTCATTATTTATTGTATTTGGAACTCAAATGAAGTGGGAGAAAGACACAGCATACCCACTGCCATCCATTCACAGTGAAGAAGTATCATTTTGTTGGGTCTTTTGATGTTGTGTATATTACTGAGCTTCCTGATGAGTATAACAGCTGGACTTGTAAGTGTAGTAAAGCTTTTCACTTACAGTTCTTTCATCCAAAAGGTGCTGTGCAGACACTACAGGAAAAATGTCAAAATGTGGATTGTTAAGGTCAATCATACTAAAAGTAGTCAGTGACAGGAATATCAGTTTTGTGGTATTATGTGAAGCTGAAGGCACTGGAGTGCAAAGGCTTCAGTTACTAAGAGTTTTCATCTGTTCATGAGAATTTACTTTAAACTCACAAGCATTTCTGTTTGGCCATCTAAAATTCAATACTGACTTTGCAATACACTGATTGGTGATCTACAGCAAGAAACCAGCACTCTTAGAATACAGTCTTACGGATTTGCTTGATTTCAAATGTATGTGGCTCATGAAGTTCAATTAAAATAGTAGCTTAAGGGCGTATGTTAACAGCTTGATTTCTTACTGTAGGCTTATAATAGTGTGACACCTTTGACTGTACTGAAGCTACGATTTTCTTGCATTAGGCAAGTATCAGAAGATGCGGTGCCCAGATATAACCAATCCTCTTCTAATTCTCCTGGTGTCACAGGTTTACTTTCCTGGAACAGTAACACTGATTAAGGATGAGCTTTGTTAAGACAGAATGCTTTGAATATATACTAGAATTGGATGAATACTAGATGAATACAGATTTGTTAATTAATATTGTTGGCAGGTCCATTGTACAATGTGAGACTATATCAGTCATCATTGCTTTAGTGTACCTTACTTTTGCTCCTGGCAGAATTTAAAAATCGTGGTGACAGGATGCATTTATCAAAACTGCTATGAAGGATCCGGGTTCAGAACCAGAGTGTATAGCCACAGAAGACCATGCATATGCTAGCCTGATTGAAAAAAATAATTAAAAAAAATGGTTTTGGCTCAGAATAACTGGCATACGTGAGGGCGAGGAGGGATGAAATAATTTATCTTCATTTATTTGTGTATGTATGTCCAACTCATGCCGTATTTTCTTTCCTGTTAGGAATCTAGGAAAGGAGATGCTATTCTCCATCACCTCTGTTCTTTTCTTCCCTTGGGAAAGAGAGACTGGTAGCAGCTTTAGTTACAGTTAACATATTTAATCATTAGAAAGCTTACTTTGAAGACCTACTTTGTTACACCGTGTTTCCCAGTGGCTCCACCCAAATGTGAGATAGGTGTAATGGGTAAAACATATTAAGGCTGTGAATATGTGTCAAAGGAGGAGGTCTGTTGACTGGAAGGGGATATGTTGGACAGCCTCCCTTTTAGGGTTGTCTGAATGATAACTGTGTGAAAGCAGATACAGAAGGAAAATATGTTACTGAGAGAGAACAAAAGCAAGTTCAGTCAGGTATTTCAAGGCCAAGGCGACTCAATTGAGTTATTACTGGCTCTTATTAGCATGCCTGAAAAAAATAATGTTCTTTGCTTTAGCTGGGCGGCCCTCGGAAAGGGGAGAGATTCTTTCCTGCCTTTTGAAATCATCAAAGAATATGAGAGTAATCATTTCCAAAGTTATCTCTGTGTCGGAAAGCCTCGCTGTTCAGGATAAGCCAGGGTAAACAAAGGACAAATAGGAAGTGACTTTTAAAAAGTATGGATTTGAACCTGTGAGGTGCTGAGTGTCTCCAGTGAAATGCTGAGCTTGCTTGATTTCCAGTAAGTTTATGGCTCTTAGTTCCTGACAGGATCAGGACCTAAGATTAGATCTACTCTCTGAAGTAAAATCAGGTTACTGCTGTCAGCTTTTTTTAACTGCCAATATTGCTTGCAGCGCGCATCATCGGTCCTCTGTATGTACGCAGACATGTACAGCACTTGAGTAAAGATAGAAGCTGATCTACAGGGACTGTATCAGTTTCACATTTTCGTTGTTTGCTGTTGTACTAATAAGAACTCTGATATGAAAATGAGACATCAAGAGGGTAAAGCAAAAGGACTAGCAAAAGGAAAAATCCTTCTTTAGTTTTGTTCTCTTCTTTAGGAGCATTTGTAGGTGGTTTTTGCTTACCTAGAGTAAAATAATGCCAAATTTGTGTAGTACTTTTCATCAGGAGATTCCTAAGTGGATATCACTTTGATGAATGTATTGAATATGCAATCAAGACCTTTGAGTAGAGGAGCATATAGTGGTATAGTGCTTCACTTTCAGATGAACTGCAAAGCCCTTCACATTTAGCTTTGTTGACTTCAGTGGAGCCATTGATGGTGTATGGGTATTTCAACTGGCCCATATTGAGATTCAGAGCTTGCAAAGGATGTTTGACTTAGACTTCTCCTCTCCCACTGATACATACTTTACTATTTTTATGAGGTTAATCTGATACCAATATTCTGAGTGCAGTTATTATTGGTGTTATTTGAACTAAGGGTGGGTATGAGACTTCACTGTTATGCTGAAGGGGGAAACTACCTGTTTCTTTACAGTAGTTTCTAGAAGTTACACGAGGAAATCTGTATGCTATAAGCGTGAACCGAAAAATGTACATACAATAGTCAGGCTGATTCAGTTCTCATAATTTATTGCTGTTATGATAAGCAAGTGGTTAAATGTTTTGCATCTGGTTATTGCAGCACGTTGAAATAAAACTCTATCCAAAATGGTACCGAAGTTCTTAGTGACATGACAGAAATGAAGCATGGTTTCTTTGGTTTTGGCTGAAATATTATATCTATGCTAATGTTATATGGAAAGCTTGGTCTATTTTGAGTCAAAGGGATTTTGATTATATTATACCTTTCCCAGGGTTTGTGTGTTGCTATGTTTTCCGTGGCTTGAAAAACACTTGTGCATTCATTGACCCTTCCAATATATGGATTGTAAACAAATTGGAGGCAAAGGGGAGGAAAAATTAGACAGACTTTGAAAAGCAACAGTGCTTAATTCTACCAAAGCTGCTGCCTCAGGCTTCAGTGCTCAGAGTTTCATCAAACAGGTTCTTCTACCTCTGTTTCCTCATTCCTCCTGAGGAGAGTCAAGCTGACCATGCTCAATTAATTATGAGGTTTCAGAGCCTTCCTCGTGCTCCAGAGAAAGAGACGAGTGCCTCCATGCCTGTTGACCAGCAGCACCCAGGAAATATCTAAAGTACAGATCCTGAGCTATAATAATTTGGAGCAGGGGATTGTTTTCTAGGGCAGCTTTTTTTCTACTAGGTGCATGGTGACACCTTCTGGGAAGCCACAGGGAGACTAAACCAAATTCAGCAAGCAAGAAAGGAAGTTGCTTCTTTGGATGGGGAGGCAGTCTCCTGTCAAGCCTGGGGAACCTTGTTTCCCATCATGCAATGATGCAAATCACCCAGAAAATAATGCAAAGGACAAGCTTGGGAAATACATCATATTCCTCATTACGCAGTAATCTTGAGCGGACAATATTGCATGATCATATGACATCATCATGTGGGAGAAGTCAGTATTTCAAAGTCAATGTTTCTCACCTTACCTAAAGGATGATCTCAATAGTGAAAGGCATGATGGTAGAAAGGGCAGCCATTCTGGTAGGTGCCAGTTACCTCCTTTAGCGTATAGACTTCCCGTTCCATCTTCGTGATCCAAAGTGTTTGGTACAGGACTTCCCTGAAAAATACTGATAAGGATAACTTCCTGAGAAGCTTTTGCAGACCGTCCTTTGAATCTCTGGGTTCTCAGTGTGACAATAAATGTGCTTCAGAGAGCACCTACTCGGAGAAAAGGACCAGATGAAACCTTACTCTTCACTGTACCGACAGGGTAAAAATTAGTTGAATATTAGCGATTAATTTTGAAATGGAAGGTATGACTACCTCTCTTGCCATCAGGCCTGCAGTGATCAAGAGCTGGGAAAGAACTGTTCCCAGTTTGTTTACCAATACAACAAATAAGTAACTGTGTGATATTTTTGGCTTGCAAACTGTTAGCTTCAAAAGGGGAGTCCAGAAGCCTACAGGGGCTTCTGTAAAAAAAAAAAAAAGTAAAAATACCTTGTGCTAGTTTTGAACATTAGGGCTAAATGTTCCTGTTGTTTCCCTGAGTGTCAAGGAACAAAAAGAGATAAATTGTCCCCCCCCTTTTCCATAATATCGGGGGAATAAAGGATGGGTGAAGAAGTGTACTCCCCACAACTCTTCGTCCTCTTTTGAGCTCATGAAGATGATCAGTAAATAGTGACACCTTGGTTAGTTTGAATTGGGTCTCTCTATGGGCTATGAAGCCCCTCTCTGTGAGGCAGGGCAGTTGGGGGCCTCAGGGAAATTCTCACACAGGAGAAAATCTCCTACAAGGTAACGAGGAGCACAAGGCTTAGCAAGGATGAACTGCTGTTTGGAGAGTTTTTGAAATTGGTGTGCTGATCCAGAGATCGGACTGGGAACTGAGCGCTTATCCTCTTAAATGAAGAGTGTAAAGCTTGGTCCTCCCTCTTCCCTCACTCACTTGTTTTCTACTGGAGAGCGTGAATCAAAGCTGGTACAGCTATCGGTCCCGCTGGGTAGCATTGCCTGAGTGGGACGAAGAAAACTGGAATCAAAATCGCAACATTAAAAAAACAAATAACGTCTGAAATACCTCAGCATTACCCCAGAGAAATGCACATCCCTGATAAATGAGCCTTGATATTGTTGTTAAAATGCTTATGAGAAGCTTACCATCACAGGTCATGTATGGCCTTCTGTGATCTTCACACAGCCATCTGTGTGTAGTGTGATCCTGTAACCTGGATAAAACAATACGCTCACAAGATGTACTGCACGGTTATTGGATTGTACCTAAAATATTCCATACTGGATGATTTATACAACTTGTTTATATATGTGTAACTCTCTGCTCCTATATACCTTTAACACCAAGGCCTTAGTACGTTAGCTACAAAATTGTGTAGGCTCTTCTGATACCTACAATCCCAATTGATACCTCATCCTCAGGTGATGATGCATCTGAATATGGGCCAAATAGAGGCTGAGGGGGATTAGGCAACTGTCCTTGCTGATCTGGTTATTCAGTAATTGCCCACTAGGAGGTTTCTTGCACCTTTGCTCAGTGTGTTTTGTGGGGGTTACTGAAAGATTTCTTCATTCTGCAGACCTCTGACAAAAGCATGGTGGTTCTTGTTTTCCATCTGAGGCTGCCAGAGGTAGCGGTTATAAGTACAGTATCAATAGAATGTATCTTTCTTTCCTAGCTAGCGTGTTTGATCATCAACTGCTTTGATTAACCAGTTCTGGGGCTTAAAGTGAGACTTTTTTTTTCGCATTCTTTGAAGTGTTTTTGGCAAGGGGTGGAGGAAAATGTAGTCATTGCTCCCTTTTTTCTCTGAGTTAATTTTGTTTTCTGCTCTTTGGGCTCAAGCACAAAATGAAATGGTTTGCGAATAAGCTAAATATTAAAACTAAAAAGTACTTTATATTCCCTCCTCACAGAGCTTGTGTGAAGATAAATAGGAACAGATCATATTGGGAAAATATTTCTTTCCCCCCACTCCTGAAAATAAAGCAATCCCTCCGTTATTGAAATTTTCTGCAAGTAAACCACAAGCAGGCAGGCTGAGTGCAGCCAGCTACAGGATGATAGCCTTGTTTTTGTTGTTGTTGGGCTTTGGGGGTTTTTAACTGCAGATTTAGCCATTACAAATTGAACCGCTAAAAACACATCAGTGTTATTTTGAAAATTCACAGCAGATTCAGCTCAGACCAGGAAGTGAGGTGTTGTCCTTTTAAAGCCTGATATACAGAAAAGGGTATTTCTGACGCATGACCTTCAGCGAACAGGAATTCCTCTACTCAAAATCTCATCCTTACTGTGAACTTCAGTGCCACAATTCATCCTCTCACAGCTGTGTGAAAAGTGACATATTGTGGAAAAAAACACCCTTTGAGAGATTTTGATCGTATTTTCTTAAATAAATAACAAGGGCTTGCAAAATATAAAGCGTGAGTTTTTGCTGAAATGTTTTATGTGTAAATAAATGTTATTTTAAGCTAAAAGAGGTGTTTTTTTTAGTAGAGTTCATTAGCTGTTAACTGAATAATTGATCAGATTGTTAAAATCTGTTTAACTATCTAATTGTAAGTATCACAATAGAAACTGCTGGGGCTTAGGTTTTTTGAAAATCTGGTTTGAATTTTGAGTGGTGAGTATTTGAAACTCCAAGCTGAAAAAATCTGGCTCTGCATCCACTTTTTTGTATATGTTTGCTTTCACTTTTTTTTTTCATTTTCTTTTGCTGTCTTTCTCTCCCCCTCTCTGCCTTCAGTTTAAAGGCAGTGAAAGAACACCTAGTAAATGGCAGGTTTGAGAACTAGGCAAAAATGTTTTTATGACCACAGCAGGTAATGTGCTGTGCTTAGTCTGTGGTGGAGTGAATTAGCAGTAATAACTTTGTGCAGATACTGAGCATGACTGCTGTTAAATGCATGCAAAAATACAGCCTTTTTGCTGGAGATACAGACTCTGGAAGGCATTGAATTGAAACCTCTTTGGAGTGGGAGAGGGAAATATCTGGCAGGCGTCTTTTTTAGGACTCTGCACTTCTAGAATTTGCCAGTTCCTGCTGTTTAACAGCCCAGATTTGCTAACCTCCGGGACATACGGCAAGGCCTACTTTTTTCTTCTGGTTCTGTGTGGAAGTGGGTGTTGGCTAGAGCTAGATAACGATGAAGAGGGGATATGTTGCTGAGATTGCTCTGGTTTTGCTTTTGCTTTTGTTTTGTTTGCTGAATTATTTTATTTAACCTGGGGCAATTTATTTCTAGTGTTTAATTTTAAAAGCTTGCCAGTGACAGAGAGATCACTGAGCAACATTCCATTGTTTGAGCACAAAAATGAATAAATAATAGTTTTGTAACTCAAATTCTTATAAAAGTATTGCAGCTGCTAATTATTTAGAGCTTGTATTGTTTTCATCTATAGGATGTGGTAAACATATAAGAAATTTTTCCTTGAATTCTCAAAAAACAAGTGAATGCAGTGGATCCAAATAAATGCAAGAGATAAGCCCTACTGAAGTGAAACTAAAGATCTTGTAGGGCTTTCAGGTACATTAGGAGAAGGCAGTATGGCATAGGCCTCATAGTAGATGCTGACACTTCCATGCAGTAGCAGTGCAGATCAATCAATAGAGATCTTTGATCATAGGCCAGTTTTTACATTAATTCATAGACTGGGGATGAAATAGAAATCAAAGGGCTTTTATGATTGTATACCTGGAGAGACGGTACTATGCCCTATGTGAGAGAGATGTAAGCATAGTATCAGATAGTACTCTCTTTTAGATGATCAAAAAAGTTGCTCATATTTAAGTTCAATGTTATATCATTGTAGTTAATGAACTTCTGACAGCTAGTTTTGCCAAAACTGTTCTTAAAAGTAATTAAACATTAATCACTCTTGTTAAGAAACAGGGCTGAATCGTATTTTAAAATGTTGGAAAATAAAGTTTATGATGTCTCAATACCAAAACTTATGAACACATATAAGCCCCACTTTAAAAAGTCTACATAATATGACTTTGCAGAAAATGTTCTAGCTTAATTATAGTAATGTGCCTCGGATTTTCCAGTGGGGTCATTTATTTTGAGTATATGTCTTGTCTCTTATTACTGTAACTACGAATAAGCCTGTTGTTGGGTATGCGTTGTCTAAACGTTGCACGTAACTTTCCTGGAATTCGTAAAGCTATTCTGTTTGACATTAGTTGGCATACCTTGTTTGCAACCCTTGTAATCCAAAAATAAAATATTTATGTGTCTCTAGTAGCAAAGTACAGAGTACCATATTAAGAACAGCCATATACGGGCCTAGCTCTGTAAGATGCTGACTGTTGTCGATTCCCCCTGGCTCAGCAATTGGTTTCACATCTCTCTCTTAAAACCTGCTGGAACTACTCGGAGGTTACAACTCTCAAACCAGAATCCCCATCTGGCTTGGCTGTATGAGGCAGACAGAGACTAAACTCTCTCAGTTTAGGGTGCCAGCGCAGTTGAGGCGCTGCTGGTGCGAGCGGCCATGGACAGAGATGTTGGCTGCTGTGGTTTGGCTACTGGGAAGAGTAGCTGTCCTTTATCTCCGCTCCACTCCACGCACCACAAAGTAGCTCGCTTTATCCCCAAAGCGCATGGAGCTATTGGAAGGAAGCAGGAGCTTTTAGAGAAATGTATACAATGTATACAATGTTCCTTTTCTCAGAAAGGAGAAGCCCAGGGGCTTGGGGGAATTGCCTGGCAGGCAGGAGGAGGAGGAGGAGGCACTGGTCTGGCACCCAGACATTTACTCACAGCAGGAGCTGTGTGATCCTCCAGGTTTTTGGCTGTAGCAGAGTTGTGTTGATTGATAGGCACCAAGCTACAAGTAGTGCACTTTTTCTGTGCTTTATTTGGAGATCTCATTAAGTATTTGGCTGAGGATGATATTTTTCCTATATGCTTTTTTGTGTGAGAAGAAAGGGAAGGAGGCATAAGGCAAGCTGGTGGGCTTTCAGCCTGTCTAAGACTTTAGAGGTATGTTGAGGATATCCCTCGAGGATAATACTGTGCCAGCCATATGATCTGCCAAACAGTATTTTACTCTTTACTGAAGTGAGATTTGTTTACATATATCTTTCCCCATCCTATCTCCTTTTTCCTCTAATATAAATAATTTCATTGTGGGATAACAGTAATAACAAATTCTCTAAAAGTTATGTCAATTTCGTGCCTCAGGGTTAGCAAATCAGGTGTGCAGCGGTAGCAGGGGAACCTAAACCATGTCTCAGTGTTGCTCATCCATAGCCAAAGGTTTAGGGAAGAATAACAGCTGGATTTGAGTTACTAGTTATGCCCTTCGACTTTCATCTCGCATTATAATTTTTAGTAGCAGGGAAAGGCTGAATGTAGATGCAAAAGGACTAAGATGCACACTGCTTGTATTGTTAATGTGTCATGGTGAAGTCACCACCTGATATTCTGTCACGGCATAAAAATATGTAAATTTCTTACTGAACATTGAGCTCTACTGTGACATGGTACTTTGCTTACATTTACCATTGTAAGCAAATTGTAAAGTAACCATTTATCTTATGTGGTTTTTTTAGTATCTTTACATGGCAGTTAGTTGCCAGTTGGTGGAAAATAAGGAATCGTATTAACCCCATATGAAAATGGGGTTAATAGTTACAGTAACTGGAAACAAAGTTAGTTTAGGCTGTGAAGGTACAACCAGAATGCTGCCAAACAGACTCTTCCTCTGACTGCACCAGGATTTCTGCCTTTATAAGGGTTTGCAGGAACTCTGAGTGGAAGTCTTGCTGTGGTAGGGGCTGCCGAGTCCGTCCCATAGGAAACCAGTGAGAGGAAACACAGGGGTGGCTGCAGTCAGGAGTACACTTGCTGCAAATCACAAGTGGGAGCAAATGCGGTAAGGAAACAGCCGATATCTCTCGTGGTCACTGGGAAGACACAATGAAATTTTCCGGCGTTGGGACGTGACAGTGAACCTGAATCATGAAAAGCCTCGGTCCCTTTGTGATTGTGGGGAGCAAAGCAGTGAGGGACGATAGGAAAGGGAGAGGCCATTTCAGGACATACAGCCTGCAGAGTTGCCTGAACTTTTCATGGTAACGAATGTTTTAGTATTATGCTCCAACTTCATGGTAGTTGTTGAATAAGGCCTATACAGCTTCCTCTCCCTCCTACTTGAATGATTGTCCCTGTGAGACCATCTATTTGTGGGGGGGGTGGGGTTTTTTGCAGATCAACCTTTTCCCATTTAGCTTTCTGAATTTGCTTTTGGTGAAGATGCATGAGTTTTAAGTATCATTTGCACTTTTGTTCAAAGCACTCCTGGAACAACTCTTTGCAGTGGCCACTTTGATTATTTTATACCTTATGAAGACATTTGAAAAATAAGCATTATAAAATTGCATCCATTGGTTCTTTGGCAAATAAGAACATGTTTTTCATATGAAACTACAGATAGAATTTGAGCAACATATTAGCAAATACATTTATATATTTTTTTCATTATAAAGATTACTGCATCGGTGTTAACTTCAGATTTTGAAGAAGTCTCAGGCACCTAGGAGAAGAGTACTGAACATACACCGACTTTCTAAAAATTAAATGTTTAATCTGTAAATGAGCAAAAATATGTATCCTCTGTATAGCAAATTTCAAAGCCAAATAGCACACTGTATAGAATTTTTTGTATTTTGTGGCTTTGACTGATTCTTATGAATACTAATGCTCTGCTTCTTTCCACTGCTTCATTTCTGCCAAGAACTGTTTTAGCATTTCAAACCTTCCAGCAATATAAAACTGGAAGGAGGAGATTGTTTGATTTGCAAGGCCCAAATAGCAAAGTATTGATGTATTTTATGCTTTTCTTAATACATGTACCCATATATTATTAATACACGTTTGTTTGTGCTGAGAAATCTTAGTAGTATAGCATTAACACTGTTCTGGAAGGATCACAATTTTAGTTCATTCCCGTCTTCGTGCCTTTTAATGTAGCCATCCTGAAATTGTGCCTAGAAAACCTTATACCACATTGCAGCATAGTATTACCAATGTAGCCGCCGTTCGGTGAGCCTGACCAACGCGATGTAGGGGTGTTCCAAACTGTGTGATGAATCTATATGGGTCCAGTTGTCTATAAAATATGAAATGCTGTACAGTGTATGTTATTTTAATTAAAATACACAGGCAGCATGTAACCAAACTGAATATTTCTTTGTATGATTCTGTAATTCTCTTACACTTTTGCTTTAGCTGGAGAGTAGGGAGACACAAAGCTTTTCTGGGTTAGGCGCTTAAGCGGTTGTGGTTAGACCCTAGTCTGTAGAATACCTCTGTTTTCAGTAGCTTAGAGAGATGCAGGAATCCTTGTCAGTTTTTACTGACGCGCTTTGAGTCACGTATAAAATGCCATACACGTCTCATTGTGTATAGCTGGTCAAACGCTTGTGGGTGTTGGTGCGTGTGCCAAAGATGAATTTTGCCTGGATGATAGCTTGATAAATCATTTGTGTAGTTTCCATTGTCCATGGAACGAAGCTATAAATTCCTTGGCAGTCAGGGTTACCTGGAGACTAATATAAAGGTTGCTAGTATAAAGGTAGCTTGCTTTGTTATTTCATATGTGCGAGTGCGCCAAAAAGCAAGGCTAATGGTCTGCATTCCCAAGTTCAGGAGAAAGCCAGATCAGCAAACTGGAGACCTCTAGCCTATCCTATTTGTTCCAGCTGGTCAGGACTTTTTTGTTAATCCAATTCTTATTTTGGAAATACTCATCTGTTGCAGTTTTTTCAGTAGAGCATAGCTGTTTTCACGTAATTTACAAAGGAGAAATATTTATGAGGTCCTGGGTGGATTTACCACTCCTAGCCAGCAGCTCGTGATGGGAGCGGTTCGATGGCATGCAGGAGAGTGCTTTCAAGGCCGCGTTTCTTTGCCGACTGTGGGTTTCTGCGTCACATCTGAGTAGCCTAACCATGTTCTGTTTGGGGGTAAATCTCTCTTCTCCTCCCCCCATTTCATGTCAAGACCTCCAAAGATAATTGACTTAGTTTTAATGCACAGTGGAATAAGTTTGAAATTTTAACAGGATGGGGGAGGGAAGCCATTTTCTGACCAGCTCTGTGCAGTAGTTAGTACCCTGGTTTTGCCCTAATGCTGTGTGCTGTGTGCAAACACTTTGCCTGCCTTTAAATCTCATCAATGGTGATCTTTATGCTAGGAGGGTGGGTGAATTAGAAATTCCTTGATCTGTCGTGTTCCTGGAAACTTTATCTTTATCTAAGCAGAGTAAAAATCCTGTGTGTGGCATATTGTCAGCTGGTGTTCATTCACTGGTCCCTTTCTTTACATTGTGAATCTTGTTGTTAGCTAATTTAAAGCTCTCCGAAACTGAAGGTGCAACCAGTCCCTTTATTTATGATAGTAGTAAGGATTAAGCTTCTTTATACAACCAGGAAGCTAAAACAATAGCAGTCTCTGCCCTGCTACAGATTCTGGGGGTAGCCGAGGGGATGGTTGAAAAGGTAACCTAAACTGGTAGGAAGCAGCCGGGTTGATTTCCAGCAGTGATGGGATTCATTTGGGCTAGTTTTCAGATGCTTGGAAAATTGTGTGTTAGTTCAATAACTACTTAGTTTATAAAACAAAGTTTGATGGCAGATTCAAAAAAATGCAAGACCAGTTGGCTATGTAAATTTCTAAAGGGACGCTGAATTACAGTCATTTATTTATGGGTAACAATAAGGTGTTTTCTGAATAAAAAATGAGCAAACAAGCGACAATACGACCTTCAGTGTGACAGAAGCTGAGTCTCCCTTCCCCTTTCATAGAATCATAGAATTGCTGAGGTTGGAAGGGACCTTTAAGATCATCGAGTCCAACTATTAACCTAACCTGACGAAAACCACTTCTAAACCATGTCCTCAAGTACCACATCTACCCTTTTTTTAAACACATCCAGGGATGGCGAATACACCGCCTCCCTGGGCAGCCTATTCCAATGTTTAACAACCCTTTCAGTGAAAATTTTTTCCTAATGTCCAATCTAAACCTCGTCTCACATAACTTGAACCCATTTCCTCTCGTCCTATCGTTTGTCACCAGGGAGAAGAGGTCAGCCCCCACCTCTCTACAACCTCCTTTAGGTAGTTGTGGAGGGTGATAAGGTCTCCTCTCAGCCTCCTTTTCTCCAGGCTAAACAGCCCCAGTTCCCTCAGTCGTTCCTCATAAGACTTGTCCTCCAGACCCCTCACCAGCTTTGCAGCCCTTCTCTGGACATGCTCCAATGTCCTTCTTGTGGTGAGGGGCCCAAAACTGAACACAGTAATCGAGGTGGGGGTCTCACCAGTACTGACTACAGGGGGATGATCACTTCCCGAGTCCTGCTCACCACACTATTCCTGATACAGGCTAGGATCCCATTGGCCTTCTTGGGCACCTGGGCACGCTGCCAGCTCATATTCAGCCGGCTGTCCCCCAACACCCCCAGGTCCTTCTCTGCCGGGCAGCTTTCGAGCCACTCTGCCCCAATCCTGTAGTGCTGCATGGGGTTGTTGTGACCCAAGTGCAGGACCCGGCACTTGGCCTTGTTGAACCTCATACCGTTGGCCTCGGCCCATCGGTCCAGTCTGTCCAGATCCCTCTGCAGGGCTATCCTACCCCCAAGCAGATCAACACGCCTGCCTAGCATTGCAGCATGCTGCCTAATATTTTTTTTTTTTTTTAATTTTATTGATGATACTAGCGTTCTTAATAAATAAGAAATTATATACCTGATTCGATACATTTTTTCCCAGCAGCCTTTAGTTCACTAATTAAATGGGGAAGCTAGGAAGTTGTTGCTAGTTAGTTTAGTTAGCATTAGTCACAAAGCTCTGCAAGAGCTTTTGGAGGGGATAGTGTTTTTCTAAAGAGAGATGTAAATTGCATATTATTTCTATTTTTAATTGTAGTTCCCAAGGCTCTAATTTTGGTTAGGCTGTATGCAAAAACATAAGGCTTGTTTTAATAGGCATTTCACAAAAAGAAAATTGTTGCCTCAAAGAGGTATGGCGTGTTACCCATTTTTTTCTGGTAGATGATTTAACTTGAAAGGGAATAGAGAGAGAGATTAATTTATAATAGTTGAGTAGTACCCAGATCTCGCATGTCCTTGATCACTCTTATCTATTCCAAGCATATATTAGCAAAGAAAAAGATCTGATCTATTGCATCACATTAGATGATGTTCATGCATTCTTGGCTTTCTCTATGATGTGTGATAAGTTCAACTTCTCTGAAACTGGGGTATGCAGAAGACAAAAGGTGGAGAATGAAACCATGGAGGGGAGGGGAGTGACTATAAAGAAGAGGCAAGTTGGGTTGTTTCCCTTCAGAAAAAAGTCTCATCAAAGTATCAAAAATTCTCTTCAGGTTGTGGAAGTCACTGACACGGTGCTTTTAGTTTTATGAACTGGAATGTCTAGTTGGCTCCTATGTGCGGTTTACTTATCCCTAGAGATTTAAGGAAGGGAGACGCTACTCGACTTTCAAGATGTCTAGTATTGCAATTTTTCCTGTTATTAGTATATGTTATGTTACTATCTGGGGGCCAAAGATCCATAATCTTAGTGTTATACAAACAGCAACAAATAATGATTCTTGTCTAAATGATTCCACTGTCTGTGATGGACACAGCAGATGCCTAGGACAGCAGGTTCAATTGAGTTTTGAGATGGTTTTAGGTTTTTGCACAGAAGTCACATGTCTACATAACCTCCTTTCCGAGCCGGAGGTCAGCCATACAGCAGACATCCAAATATTACTGTCATTGGCAAGTTTCTCATCAGGTGCTAGAGGCAAATCTGTATTCTCCTGGACTGTGTATTGATACAAGCACTTGTACTATTTGATACTTCCTGTTCATTTACCGTAACCAATAAGATAATAGAAAGAACACTGATAATGTTCTGTGGCTGCTAAGTCTGCAAGACCTACATAGATCCACACAATGCAAGTTTCGATTAATGCTTACATAGCTCCTTTAATTTGGTCTATTTGAATTTAGTCATTGTGAGTGCGTGGCCGTAATGACTGAACATAATCTTACACACTATAACATATGTAGTCTTTGATTTTAGGCACTTGAAACTCTAGGTGTGCTCTGGTAAGGACTCATTTCCAAGTCCTGCACAGCTTTTACTGGTTGACTGGAAAACATGCATGGAAGAGGGAAGAGGGTTCACTTCTTGGATGCATGTAGCTGGAGCTGGCTTTCTTGTGCAGCAGTTCAATGGTTCCTTGGGTAGATACCCTAAAATCAAACTGTGGAGAGTCTTTAAGAAATTTCCAACAGCACAGTCAGATCTTAAGAGAACCTTTCTTTTTCTTATGAATATCATATACATTTGTGACCTAATTAGGGCAGTTTCTTAGAGGTTCTAGTTGAGGCTTTGGGTTTTGGATATTCTTAATAAAAGAAGTTTCTATAGAAAAGTAACAGTGGCGTAATGTCTGCAGAAAGGGGATGCCTTATAAATAATTCTTTGTGTTTATGTTCCAGTAAGATAATAAAATTTTCCTTTAAAATAGTACAGAGAGCAGAGATGAGTCCCTATAATGAAATGCAAGAAAAAGGTATTTGTCCTCTGATTTAAGTTTCTATATGTAACTCTTTACCTAATCTTGAATTTAACCTAAAAGTAATTATTTTTACATTGAAGAGTCTTTTGCTGGAGTCCTGTACCTGCATGTTAAAAGTAGATACTTTTAAAAAACAGCAACCTCTTTAGTAGTTTGTTGAATGCTTAAATTATTTTAAATTCTGAATAATTTTGAGGCTGCCAGTGTAGTACCCTTTATGATTGTGACTCAATTTCTTGAAACACTTCTTTTTTTTTTTCTTTTTTGGACGTTAATTACTGTCTTTTAAGGTTGTGATGTTCACACTCGAGCTTGGGTTAATTTCTTCTTCAATTTGCATCTTTTCGCAATTAAGGGAATTTTCCGCTCTGTCACTGACATGTGAAAGGCTAACACCATCTGTCAACCTTGAGAACCTGAATTGTATTTCTTGATGTCCAGCCTGTGATTGTGACTTTGTTCCTGGTTTCAAGTGAAATTCTAGGTGATGACTCTGATGCCCGTGCATACTATGGACTTTGTTATTAAGCAATAGTGTGTAATGACAATAACAAGCACAGATGCAGAATAATAACTTTCAAAAGATATACTGATTCAATAAATTTTACTGACATTCATCAATAATATGCCTAAGCTTCGTTAGGAACAATGCATAAATCATCTGTTATTTCATGCGCTCCTAGTCCAGTGTTCACATATGTCTCCTGCCCTGCTCCCTTCTGTGCTCAGACCAAGTGTACTGCTTGTAAGCTGTTTCTGTTTCTTTTGGTTTCTATTCACCTCTTCTTCCCCGTTTCACCATGTTCCAGCCAAACCTCTATCGCTGTGGTCACAAACCATCCTAAAATATTTTTTCTTTCTTCAAGGTCTTTTGTGAAGCTAGCCTGTGAGGAACAGAGCTTGTGAAAATGTGTACGCTGCAAGAGACAGTCCATAGAACATGTGATGTGGGGTGCATGCATACAGAATTATGTTAAATCTTTAGGCTGATAAAACTGTAAATAAGTTTGGTTTTTTGCAATAAGTTTGTTCGTATGTAATCCTGTAGCAACTGCAGAGTTGTTTCAGAAGTTCTAGATTCCTGATGAGGTAGGAATTGAAAAATGCTATTGTTGTGTCCTGAACTATTTTGGTAGAAACTTCCTGTAAAAGTACAGCTTCACAGACACCCCATTAATTTGAACTTTACTTTTTGAAAAGAAAAATGTAGAGTGAAATTCTGTTTTCAATGAATTGAGTGGCAAAGTTTCAAGGGGTTCTTGTGATTAGCGGGAGCTTTGCCTGAACTTCAGTGGAATGAGAATTTCACTATTGATTTTTACCATTTTTCGTTCTGAAGGATTCTACAATGATTTGGTGTTACTACGTATGCTGAGATATCGGCGAGATACACTTTTATTTTTTGTGCTAGAAGATAAAACCTAGTAGCTCACATCAATATATAGAATAATGTTTAAAGTACTCTTCATTTCCTGTCTTGAAACTGATGTGAGATTCTTTAAGCAGAGTTCTTCAGCTATTTCCCATTTCTATGAAAGAACAGCATCCATGTCCTGCCAATGCAAACAAATGAGAACTTTAATTATGATGAATATCAGGCTGCTGCTTCTTCTGAAAAGTAACATCTGCAGTAGCAGAGTCGTCAGTGGATTCGGTGTGTGATTTCTACTGAGTTGTTAGGAATTTCATAGGAGAAGGCACAAGAGGTGTAAATATGAAATAATGGATCCTGAAGCTGGAAACAAAAATGCTCTGTACTCTTGTTACAAGTTGCTTCAGCTGTCTGTGTGCTTTTACTGTGCAGAACAGAAACAGAAAGATTTTGGGGGTCATGCTTCTGGTGAGGTGTTCCCTGGATTCCTGCTATCAGTCTGAACTGGTGGTTCGCTGGGAAGCAAACACAGCAGCCATGCAGCAGCTTAAAGCTGCTATTATAGCAGTCCTTTGTGTTGCTCTTTCAGGGATGGTTCTGTCGACTTTTCCTACTCTGTGCCCAAGTTCAGATTTGCCTGGTGTGGCTTAGCACTCTCACTGTCATTTCACATGCCAATTTTTCTTATTAAAAATGTAGCTGCGTCTAGATGTTCTTGACTTAGAGTTAGGAAAGCTTCACAGCTGTGGCTGAAAATGGTCTAATTTGGAGAAATGCGGAGGGAACTGTGTGCTCAGCATCACTGAACTAGTAAGTCAGATTCATAGGCTCTTTCTTTTGAGCAGATAGGTGGTTGTTTCCGTCCCAGATCTCCTTCTCAAAGCAGAAGGACCATGTCAATAACTCATTAAATAAGTCCTTGTGAATAAATTCAATTGATTTAATATTTTCCATGTGGAATTACATTGAGTAGAACGAACCTGTGGAATACTCCCGCTGGCCTCAGTGGAGCTACAGGACATACCCTTCATAAATTAAGCATGACAGTTAAAATTAACAACAAGTTGCCTTACTTCACTTATTTGAAAAAAAAGAACAACAAACTGTACCGCATATTTTAAGAGAAGGGTGTCAACTGTAGTGAGGGGAAATCAGAGTAGGAGTACACAGCTCGGTGCCAAAGAATAGCGGAGTGTTTACACTGACTTGCTTGCAGTGGAGACCTTGGGTTTATACCAACACAGCAGATTACAATCAGTTCCAGTTGTAACTCCACTAAAATAGTCCTCTAAATTGAAAGTTCTAATGAATTTGTTTCCCCAACATATTTTCTGGATGTACAGCCTTGTGTTTACTGACTGTGGGAGGTTAAAACCACTAACTGTCTCATGGCGTGGTTAGCACAAAGTGAGTCTGAAGGTGTTCCGGTTTTCTGCTGATAGTGAAAAGAGAGCAAGGCAATAAGTTTGTTCGTACGTAATCCTTTTGCAACTGCAGAGTTGTTTCAGAAGGTACAGGATTTGTACCTTTACTATTACAAGTTTGAGTATTCTAGCTCCCTTGTCTAAAATTGTACTTACCCAAATAACAACTGTGCATTTTTTAAACTCTTTTAAGCTAACATATCAAGCAAGGTAATGCGTACAAATTACTGCTTCAAATTCCTTTTTGAATCTGCGAGATAGGTAGGTAGCAAAAGAGGTATCTCGGTATACTAATTTTTACATCCGTTTTCTGGCACTTTGGGACACTTTTGGTGTTCTTTGGAAAACTTTGGGTAGATAAAGCAGATTCGTAGAACTATGCAGTGTGTTACCATTTCTTCTGTTTCTTCTTTTTAATACCTTTTTAGAATAAAGTGATACAAAAATCAGGGAATTGCATAACCAAAGTGCTAATAAATATTGGTTAGCTGTGTGGAGTTGTTGGATTCTTTTGGAATCCAGGTATGTAGTTAATGTAATTTGGCTTAATAAATTGTTACACTTACATAACAGTCACTCTCCAAAAAGAAAGTCTGGTGTGGAACTTACTTATCCTACAATATGGTTCCTGGAAGCACTTTTCTGGGTTTATCTCAGCGTAATAGATACAATCTGTAACTTGATTAAATTGTTCATTATCTTTGAAAGTTTTCAGGCACTGCTATCCAAAGTGTATACATGGAACATAGTATGTCAAACACACATTTGTTACCGCTGGCTTGTAGTATAAGAGAAAATATTGGTTAACATCTTTATTTTCTGAGGAATGCCAGTATAGGTCATAATACCAGTTCATTTGGAGTCTGTCTGTTTTTGTGTTGCTTGCTGATTTATAATCACTTGTTGAATTAAGGTATGAGAATAATATGTGTAATATTGTGCAAATGTGTGGGATTCAATTGCTGTCTTATTGCAATAGCATCTAACTGTAATAGTACATTAACACAACGGGGAAAAAGTACTTAGAGCAGAAATTACATGTTTGTTGGTGTGTTATATTGTCACATTTGTACCTTATTATGCAATTATTATATTGTACATATTTGTGTGCAAAATCAGATGTTTGTAAGTCCAGTAACAAAATTCTCGTTGGCTTGGTGCAGATTCAGTGCAGTGGTGCAGAATTCAAAAGCAGATATGGGCTGGCATGTAAGAAGAGGTAATATTATGCGAGTAGTGGTAATACAGTAACTATCTCATGGCAGATTTTGCTAATGTGAAATTATTTCACTAAAAGATTAGGTTTTAATAGAAGACTCATAAAAATAAATGGTTTGGGAAGGTTGCACAGCAATCTGTAGGATGCTTCTTTGCCATATAAAAGCAGTTGCAGCTTACGACAGCTCAATGAATACTATACATGCCATCTTTTAAAGGGTTTTTCATGACAATTATGAGACACAACTGTACTACTCAAAAAGAATATTTCTGAGGGATCTTCGGTCTGGGAAGCCAAGCTGAACAGTACATTTTTAAACAAACTGATGATGCCCACAACCTCCTAGGAGGGTGATTCTGCACACTAAAGAATTTGAGGTGGGCACAATATATCTTAACACATTAAAGTAAACACTTTCAACCTCTTGGCACATTTGGTACCAGTTAGCTAGACAATGAGCTCTTTTCTTTTTTGGATATTTTCCATCTCACACACATCTGTGTGCATGAAACTCCAAACCATGTCTTCTAGCTGGAGGGAAAATATTCAAGGCTCTTGGGCTAAGCAGCAGAAGTGCTTTATTGATTAAAGAGAGCATGGAGTAAAGACAATTTTAAGCTAGAATAATTATTATTCTTTCTTGATCAGAACATAGACCAAACTTTTTTCTATATTTATATATTTTGATATACATAACCTTGAAAATTAAAAAAAACCCAACTATATTTTTCTTGAAATAAAACCTCAGCTTTTAATTTTAGATCAGAGCGTTGTTGTAACACAAGTTATTGAAGTACTTAATGCAGAAAACTTTCATAAATGATTTTACACTTTGCAAAATAAAGCTTGAAGCAAAACAATGTGAATATGATCCATATTCATAAATTGAGTCTGATACTATGAGTCTGTACCTTTGATGATTAAGCTGCCTGTTTGAAACTTTTCACAGGATTCTTCTACTGAAAAACTTAACAGTCCTGAAGGAGTTGCCTTTGGCTTCCACTTCTTAAGGCATTCACTAATCAAATTTCTTCAAATGAAGAAAGCTAAATGACTGTCATGAACTGTAGTTTTTGAATGTCAGGCATCTGTCAAATGAAGTTCTTCCTCAAGTCTTGATGAATAGAGTACTTAATTAGCTGAAATACCTTTAAGCATGAAAATACAGTAAGAAGCTCTTTATCTATATTTAATCATATAAGATGGTATTAAACATCATTGGAAGAAATTAAAGGCCTTGAGTAGCACTCTCAAGTCATGCTGGACCAAACATAGAAACGTTTGCGAATTTCATATCCTCATCATTGTCATCTGAAAAGTTTCTTGGGAGAGGCAAATTTATATAACTTGAATAAATATGGGAGTTTGAATGCACAAGAAGTAGTTAAGTGGCAAATTCACAAGTAAAACTCTGGCTGAAGTTGGAAGTGTTGTACTGTAAAAAGAGCAGGACTTAGCCTCATCTGTCTTTATGGTTCCAAAAAGTATATTGTTGCAAAGCCAGAGTAATGACTTCCAAGTTCTTCATGAATCTGCACTAAAGCCCACTGCCAGTCAAACCAGTTCTGTACTGGCCGCTGGTGCTGATGTGGGGTTAATCACAACACTTTCTTGGATTACTGCATTCACCGTGTGTTAAATAGTGCTAGTCCTTAAGCCACCTTGGTTATCAAGGAAGGAGTATAATATTAGCACATGCAAATTTTATGCTAGTTTTATAGTAGTCATGAGTAAAATTAATACTGGAAGTTAGAAGCTTCCAGCCACTTCAGAAGTTCAACAGTGTTCCTGATGTGATAGTGGTGGCAAGACGGAAAGGTGGTTTTGGGAATGGAGCGTGACAATTTTGTCCATTACAACATAGGAAAATTCCTGGAGATTGAAAATTGAGTTTATGATAGGATTTTTTTGGCTACAGGATGTATCTCAGTGGAATTAAAAGAGTGTATACAGTTGTTTGCTGCTGCCTTGCCTAATTATATGAATGTCAAATTCCTAGGCTTCTGGTGGTCACCTCTGAAAGCTGGAAAAAAAAACATTTTTATCTTGGAAACGTATTTTTGCTTCTGATTTTTTTTTTTCCTCCTAAGATTTGAAATGCCACAGTTAGAAACACAGTGTACCCAGACTATGGTTGCACTCTTTAAGTCATTCAGACTGTTTAGGTGTACCATATGTATATGCTAGCTGTTAAACTGATTGATGTTTCTGGGGTTGGGGAGTGGTTTTAGCCCTGATTGTACTGGCAGGAATAAGATCTAGGACAGGACCATCCAGGATGGGAGAGGTTGGGTTTTTTTAACCTGTCTAGCCTGTCACAGATACTCAGGCTATCTCTGATTCCCTCTATCTCTCTGGTATCGTCTTTGGTACTTTAGATGTGTTAGTTTTGCAAAATTTCAGCCTCTCTTTTTCTTTTTTATCACCTTCCTGAAAATACTTTATCCTAGAAATTTCTATTAAATGAAAGAGTGGTTGTTCAAACAAGTGGGCAAAGGACTACCATGTGTTTTATCTAAAGAGGATCAGAGTGATCCCAATTTAAGGTATACTGTCTCATCTCTGTTGTTACCCAGGTGTCAGTACATCTCTGCTCAGTTCTTGAATTCAGCTACACAGCAGAGGGAACTGCTGCAATCATGCCCTTTGCCAGAAGGCACTCCAAATTCCTTTCTTTTGCGTTTTCATCTAATTTTTGGAGACTTGTGACATGATTTTCAAAGTCATTCCACACATGCAGCTCCCACGGATAGGTGTTAGTCAAGTTATGCATATTGTGGTGTAGCCCATTAGCAGAAGGACCCACTTCTTCTCCCAGCCACATTAACCAGCCAGCCAGCAACCTGTGCTGTGAGATGATGGTCCCAGAGGTGGTGAGGTCTGGAAGGGCTCCTCTTGAGAAGAGGCTTGAGTAGGGGGTGCTCAGGTGAGAGATGCAGCTGTGAGATATGGTAGTGGAGAGAAAATGGTGAAGTACAGCCTGGGGTAGTAGGAAGGTAGGATGCAACAGGAAAAAAATTGTCTGCTTACCAGGATGTCTCTAGACCAAGACCCTGGAGAGGACAAACTGTGGAGAGGGAGAACCAGACTTGCATTGGTGGGCAGATGGGCTTTTCTGCCAGACCTGGCTATGGTGGGTGAGGAGGTGTTTCCCTTTGACGCATAAAAATGTGTGATAATACAAAGCTGATGGAAATACAGTGTATCATTTGTTTTAAGAGTAATTTAAATGTTAAATGCTCAAAGCATTAGTTAACGTAATAGTTGGTGGTAAGCGGTATTTTGAATTATGGATGCACAGACACTCTTACAGTGGGACTTCTGTTTTGTTAAAAAAATGAAAAATATCTTTTCGCTGTTATGAACATTTAGTCACAGGTGTGTTTTTCTGGTTTTTGTTTTTAATTTGACGCACATATTGCATGAAATTCAGTTAGTACTTTAGTCAGTGTGTGTGGAGATATGAGTGAATAAGAAATTTGGTTCAAAACTGCATGAGACTGTAGCCAAAAAATTGTGTTTCATCTGCAGAATGCCATTTAAAAGCATGCCACACAGATGCTGTTGTTGCGTGTATCTGACAAGACCTATGAATTTCATGCAAGAGGCATGTTTTTCTTCTGTTCACTGTTAAACTTCCTACATGAAGCGTGTCCTTAATATTTAACAGATTTTACTACTTTTTTTTTTCAGTGTGCTACAGAATTCAGACATTGCTATGCCATGATCCTTGTTTCCCATCAGAACTTCCCTTAGCTTCCTTAGCCAGTCTCTACTGTGAACCACCACGTGCATTTGCATTCTGTATTCCTCACGTCTGGGATTTCAGATTGCTGCTACCTCTAGTTTGGATTGACTAACATAATGTGGAAGCCATGGTCTTCTTTGCATTTTACTTGGTTAAGAATTTTCCATATTCCTAAGTTGAAAATTTGTCTTGAAAAGCAATCCCTCATAAGCATGTGTGTTTTTTCCACGTACCATGTTTGGTACAAAGGTTATAATAAGCAATGCCAGACATTAAAGTTCCTATAAAATGCACTTCCTTTGCATACTGATTCCTTGGAGCTAGTGCTTTGGTGTATGTTCAGAGCTTTGTCAGCTATCTTTTTCTGTAATAGCTAGTGAGCCTTTCATCTCTGCCTTTACATCTTGTCTCTCCTTTATGCCCACTTGCAGAGTGAAGGGGACAGCAACTGGTATTTTGTATTGTATAATCCTGTATTATAGCTGCAGGAACACAGTCTAATTGGCAGCCAGAAACCCCACAAAGTTAGTCTTTTTGGCACCTTTCACTCATTTTTGAAAATTTGTCTCACTTTTTTAAAGAAAAGCAGTTGATCTTCTCTAACGACAGTGCTTCCACGTAAATGAGAAGGAGAAAGGGCCTTTCTGCAATAGGTATGGTTTCTACAGCATTACCATGAAAATCATGCATAACTTCTTGGCATCTGTGTCCTGGAGACCAGATTCAGCTGACTTCGAAGTAGGCACCACGCCATCTGAACAGATGGGTGTTAATGTAAGCATTGGATATGGATATAGATGTTACGGTCATGATTCCCCATTCCAAATGTTACAAAATGTTGTCTGTCCTGAACTTCTACCTCTGGGTGCAAAGGATTTGTTGTAAATCCAGCTCAGTGAAGAGTTAGCTTTACAATATTAGAAATTTAAGTCTTGGATCAACCGTGTCGCTTGCAATGTTGGATAAGGGTGTGAAGTTGCTCAGAGGAACTTGCTTGTGTTTTTGGAGGAGTTCCCATGAGCAACAGATGAAAAAAAGCATCTGTGGTGTTTACCATTTTTATATGAATTAAGTTATATTGTAAAGCCACCGTGGAAGAAAAGAATGATTTTATTTTTTTCTGCGCCTGCAAGTAGGGATGGCAATTCATTGGGAATCTGATGAACTTCATTCAGCTCACCAGACTTGTCTGTTCCCTTGTGTAATGTGAAGGTTATTTAGGATGAAAGGTGCTTTTCTCTGCTCGCCCTTTTGGTCCTGTATTTTTCTTGTACGTCTGTATGGTAGAGACTATAGATTCTTTCCTAGTCCTTGCTGATAAGGTGGGTTTTGCTTGTCATGGTCTAAGCAGTCTCTTGATTCTCCCAAGGCTTCTTCTAGGTCCCACCAAACTTAATTTCATCTCTCCTGCCAGAGTTTTTATAAGCCCTACTGTGTTGTGAAAGTCTTTTCAGGAGCTACCTGGTTCTTCCACTCTCTGTCCTAACTTGAGGTGTACCAAGATGTATCCTGAGCGATCTGATTAGAGTTGCCCAGTGATTAGCATTGATCTGAATTCTGAAATGAAAAAGCATCTGTGGGAGAACAAATGGTGCATCACCAGTCTTACACTGTGACTCAGGGGGAAGTGTGGAGATGTGAAGTGACTATGGGCCCATTTACAGTCACGAGGAGAGAGGCTGTGTTGGAAGTCAGATGCGGGGCCTATCTCTCAATGTTCTCTGCAGTGTGGAGGATATGACCTAAATCCTATTCGTTTTCTCTTTTTATAACACAAAGAGATTAGAATATGTATTTATACTGGAAGTCAGCTCCTTTTCCACATGATCAGATTATTTATCTTTTACATCCTGCCAAAAGTGAACATTTGTTTGTTTATTTGGCATTGCTAAACTATCTTTTAAAGTAATTTCTTTTGGGAAGAAACATCCCCCAAATTGTTAGTTTTCTTACAGCATGTCTAGTCCAGATAATTTCAACAAAAAATTGATGTTAGCAGGATCATCCACTGAGGTCTTGGCTCTCATTCAGTCTGTACAGATGTTCTTTTAGACTCTTATCCTGTCTAGATAATAGGAAGCATGCCTAGTAAGCAACTGTGGAGCATGTTAGCATAATTCACGTAATTCACAGTACCTCAGCATTCAGCCTGGGGCTGCGGGCTCTAAAAATAGAACAACAGATTCTGCACAGCTTAATCCTACCTGCTTGTTAGTCATTATCTTCTTAATAAGCAACTAGCAGCTACCTTTTGTTTGTAGAGAAGCTTTCATTCAAATGGTTTTACTTTTCATTTGGGAATGAGACTGGGGCTTTGGCCCTCTTCTTTACGAAAGTGTTGAGGATGTGTGTGCTGATACTAAAGAAATCATAGTTAGATGCAGTTTTTAGTATTTCTTTTTTAGTTTATGTAAACTCAGAACAAAGAGGAACAGATGTTGCTTAGTAAGAGAGGAATAAATTAAGTATGTGCGATGCTGTGATTATTTTTTTTTTAAATTTTCAATTCAGTTTTTCCTTAGGCAAATATATTTGATAAGGGTGAGATTATCTTCTCTCCTTAAGGATATGCATGTTGTAGGGGAAGATGCAGATAGTTTGCCCTCCTGACAGACATCCTTTGACCCACACCACGGCTATTCGAAGGTAGCATACCATGTCATTATCATGCTGAGGGCTTTTGCCAAGACAGAAGAGATTTACACATGTTAAAGTGAAAATAGGACACGAGAAAGACAATCAAAAATATTTGTGTCAAGAGGTTGGGAAACCAGCAGCTTGATTTTAATTTCTGCAACTTCCAGAGATAACTTTTATCATTTTAGGAAGTAACTGAAGCCCATATTCTCAAACGTGCCTTGCCTATTTAAGTTTATAGTTTTTTGGTCCTAGTTTCTTTGTGACGCAATGTTTAACGCAGAGAGGATATGGCTTCCTGTGTCTCTTTCTGTCCTCTGTACAAACATATACACAACCTAATGAAGCTCTCAAGCTTGGTTTGAGCCTCTAGGTCAAGCAGTAATACACATAGCCTACTAATGAAAGGATAAGAAATGGCAGGGGTGTGTGTGCGGAAATTATATATAGCATTTATGGAAACAGCAACAAGGCTGCGAGGACAACAAAAACTTTTTAGAATAATTGTGAGTAAGATCTGCAAGAGCATTTCATCATCTAGAGATATATATGTCCTGTTCACTCCAGTTGTTTCTTTTTGAAAACAGGACTTAGACATCTAAATCACTTAAGCATTATTGAAAATGTAATTGTTTTGTAAATATGGATCAATATGCTGGTAGCATAGCAGCTGGAGTTAAGAAATGCAACAGAAGACAGTGAAATCAGTACTTTTAAATTCCAAGATAAGTTTATTACATGTAATAATTATAAAATTAAGACCTTTATATGTTTAGAAATTGTATTTGCTAAAGTATAATTGGCACTTGATGACTCTAATAATTTAATTTTGTTTTCCCTTGTTTACACATCTTGCTGTCAATGGTGTATTGCTTGAAAGAATGATGAAGTAGGCCAATGGATGAAAAGTTTAGGTGGTTTCTGAAGTTTATGTGATTTAAATTCTAGATTGGGGAAATTTACGGTTTAATCTGAGAGATAAATGGCAACTGCACTGAAAAGTATCAGTTGTTGTTGGTGTTTCCGCGCTGTGATTCCAAATGTAGCTAATGTTAGTTCATCTGCTTTTAAAATTTCACACAGGAATCTTGCTAGGGACTTTTGAGTCCTCTGAAACCACTAAGGGGGGGGGGGGGGGGGGGGGGGGGGATGAAAAATACCTTGTTTGGAATAGAACACTTTTCTGGATATGCATATATAAGAGATGGGATTTACAAGGCTGAGAGTGGTAGTGATTACCTAACTGCTCCATTGCTGAGCTGCAGAAATTTGTGACTGGAAGACCAAATTTTGGCTGGCAAATTGGGACATCTTTCAGGACATTGTAAGTATTCATATTCTGAAAATCGAGACCATTTCGGTTCCTCCTGTAGGCTCCCAATATATGAGCCACCCAAACCCATTAGCTGCTTTTGAAAAGCTTTCCCTACTTGCCTGAGGATAATACAGTTTTAAATGGCATATTAAGCTCCAGACTTGCTGTTACTTGCATCTAATGCACTGAGTTACAGGTTAGAATTTGACCATTAGGTCCTTGTCTGTTTTTCTCAATTCGTACATACTGCTGTCAGTGCCAGAGCACCATAGCTTTGACCTGCCTCCAGTTGAAGGTTAGGAAATGTCTGGTTATTTATAACCAGCAAGCACAAATCTTGTCTTTTCATGTAGCAGCAGTTACACATAAACATACTTTGATGTAACTTTGTTGGTTTTGAATATAGATATCTGGTCTTTGCATCAGCAAATTTGGAAATTTCAGGTCTAGTCTAAAGCAACTCAGCAGCAAAGACTTCGTATTTTAAGGCAAAACTTCTATGAGATTGATGGATTGCATTTACTTTCGTAGAACTATTACACATAAGTGAAATTAGGTTAAAATTTTTATAAGGATGTATGATTCAATGATAACCAATCAAATGCCAAAAGGATTTCATGCACAGACAAGTTATATTTAATACATATTTTATGATGCATTTAGTGAAAATGATCACCTGATAAACTTTATACACTGGCATCTTCTTGTACTTGGCACATTTTTGTTTTGAGGCCTGGCTCACCTTCCCATGAAAATTGGAGTTTCTTTTATTCCACTATTTTGCTTCATGGGAAGTTACCAGCTCCTGGAATCCTTTCTTCCTGAAAGTTCTTACACAAATTATGTTCTAAAGCTTTTTAAATCTTGAACACACCCATAGTTCATAACAAGCTATCTTCACATGCAGAAAGTATCACTGCTGCTATTCAAAGTCAGAAAAAGAATAACGCCCTTGGAAGGTTGATTTTTAATACTGCACTGTTTTTTGGATGCGTGTTTAAAAATGAGAAGTTGTCACCAAGCAGCACAAGTCCAGACAACTCCATTCTCCTACGTATTTCTAGAGTCCCCAGGTGAAAAAAAAAAAAAAATTTAAGGGTCCAAATTGCACAGTATCAATGGCACGCTGACCAGTGTGGACAAGCAGCCTCTGGAGCTGAGGCTGCCTCCACTGCAGACACTCACCGGGCACAGTGGAGTTGCTTGGCTGTCCTGAAAAACGCAAGCCTGATGACAGGCAGCAGGATGTTTCTGGCAGAAACCAATAGAGCATGTGGGAAAAGAGCTGTGAGAGTTCTGGATTCTGGGACATTTAAGGCTTATCTTCTTGTGGGCTTGTCTTGAGGGGGCTCCCCACTGATCCCTGCGCTAGTGAGCAGCGTGGCAAAAACGCATCTGCACTAGGCCGACTGCTGTCCCTGCACTGCTGCTCAGTAGCTTTGGGGACATGGGTGAAGTTACTGAAAAGGTAGTAGGCTATTGTAGTTTGACGGTAATTTTGCTCC
The DNA here is from genome assembly GCF_965231255.1 of Vanellus vanellus. NCBI lineage: Eukaryota > Metazoa > Chordata > Aves > Charadriiformes > Charadriidae > Vanellus > Vanellus vanellus. The sequence goes on from NC_138907.1 coordinate 31,457,405, forward strand.
CTTCTTGGCTCTGATGGAGTTGGTCGGTTGGTCCCTGGAGCGTGCCTCCAAGCAGCTGGTTTCTGTGCTTCATTGAGGGAACTTGGGACTTGGCAGGCATGGACATGCTGTGCTATGCAAAATATAGCATTTGTGTTTGCTGGGTGCTCTGAATGGTTTGAATACCTGAAGCTATAGCATTAATAACAACTTGAAGGGTGTTGTTTTGTTTTTTTTTCTTTGGAGTTTTGGAAAGCTTATCTTAGCACAGTTGTCTTGTAAATGCATTAACTCTGAAAACGTGGTAGGATCAGTTTTGCTATGCTCTGCTGGAAGGCAGAAGCGTTACTGCAGAGCAGGTAGAGGATAAGGGAGGTGGTCATCTTGTTCAAGGGCTGAGTAAGGCCTATTTCTGTATTGGTAGAAGAGGACGGCTTGAAAGTACTGACCTTTGCGAACCTTCAGAAAACAGGTTGCAAATACTAGTTAGCAATGGGCTTCAGGAAATGAAAACTATTTAAGGAATCCTGTTGTCTTCAGTCAACCTGCATTCTCAGTGGAGTCATAAGTGAGTCTGTCTGAGCTGAAGAAAAACCTCTGGGATTTGACCCATCAAATATTTAGTCATTGTAGTGTTTTTGAAGTATTTATCATGCCACATACTAATTTGAAAAAATCCAAACAGTTGTTTAAATGATCCTGGAACAAAACCCTCTTTGTCTAGCTTTCTGGAATAATGTACTCCTTCATATAAGTAATGGTATCGTTATTATGGGGACTGTGCTTTTTAGTTCTGTTGTCCATCACTGGAGCCTGGAACAGTCGCCTCTACTGAATAACGGATTTCCCAAGAGATGATGGGCAGCCGGCTCAATTGGTAACAGGATTCCAGTGGCTTGATAGCTCTCAAATCCTGATCTAGACTGTAGTGAGTGGTTCTGTCTGATGGCTGTCTGGTCTAGGCATGAATTTGGCAACTAAGTGGTCTGGTGTTAAAAAAAGAATAATTCTTGCAATGGCTTACAACTGATAATCTTTTAATTTTCTTGACAGCGAGGGGTTGAATTGTGCCGAGAGCGACAGCACACTACAACTGTATAAACTATGGGTTCTGTAGAAGCAATAAAATTGGAGTTTTGAACTACTTTTCTTTCCCTGTAAGGGGCCCTGGTTGGTCAGAGCAGAGGCATATTGGTGAGGGAACACACGCATCTCAGCTGTTCTTTGCGCGAGTGGAAAACATGAACCTGCTTTGCACAAGCCCCAAACTCCCATCTGCAGAGTTTTAAAGCAGCAACTGCAGTGGAGCTGCCGTTTCCAACAGCCAGCCCAGCCCTGTGCCCTGTTCTAACTGGATGCACAACTCCTAGTGCACAGCTCCTCTTTTATCCCCTTGCAACAAAATCTTGGTTGGTAGTTGAGCTTTTCTCTCTGTGCTAATATTTTCGATGCGTCTTTAGTCCTATAGTTGTTCCACTAAGAAAGTTGACATATAGGTAATGAAGTAAAATGGGGTGTTTTACATATCTCTTAAGTTCTGCTGCCAAAAGCCAGCAAATCCCTTTTTTTATCTTGGTGCGCAAATTGTTTCTAATATGCAACACATTTTTAATTTAGCCCTCACATCCGCATTATTACTATTTAAATGCCATAGCATATCTGTGGCAGCATTTGATGTATTCTGGATAGGAAGGGAGTTCTGCTCGAGCAGTATCAGATGTAACTCCATATGGCATTGTTGTATGAGGCTAAGATGCTTGCCAGTTTCAATTTGGAACATGACATTCAATGCAAATATATCATGATACAAATGCATTGCGAGGATTTGAGTTGATTGCTGTGCTCTGCTGGTTATAGGAATATATGGTTACAGTGTTGAGGTTATGGAGTATGCTCTTGCATTCAGTGCTTAATGAGATAAAGGTGCTCGATATACTCAACTAACTTTTTTATTTCTCTGTCTCATGAGTGTGCAGTGCACTAACTGTTGTGTGAGTAGGCTAAGGGGGCTTTGTTTGCAGGGTACAATCAAAAGAGAACATTTTGGTATGTGCTCTAATGTTGTGATATTGTACATAGCTCCTCTGGGACAAAGAAAAAGAAACATATGTATTGTTTCTGACTTACCTGAGTCCCTGCTACCAGAGTTAGGTCCTAAAGATCCCAGCAAAGACAGAGGTGGTTCTGAAATGGTGGGTGAGAGTAAGGAGACAATCTGTCTGTATGTTTGGGGGTTTGAAATTAAGGCTCTCTTACAAATATTGGCACCAGATGCTTCAGAGGGGACAGGTGGTTGGTGGGTTGTTATCTTCCTCTTCCTCCCCTTCGATACCAGCTAGTGGGCCACAGTGACGCAGGGGAGATCATGCTGTACTTTTGAAAGGCTAGCCATGCCTACGGTGATGTGCAATGCAGTACCTTTTCCTGCCCCTGCCTTGATGCAGGCTCTGGTCTGCTGTCTTTTTCTGTACGTTTGCAGTGACAGTTGCTTCCAGCGGACCCTTGTAAATACTATGTAAGGTTTGCCTTTTGTGCATCTGTTGGCATACCGTCATCTATGTTCTGTCGTAGTGTTTTTCTGAGTTTGTTCCTCCTACATCTTGCATGTCAGCATCTTCATGGCGTCTTGGAAACATTGTCTGTCTTTTGCTCCTATCTTCAGCATGCACAGTTCATCCTGGAAATAAAATCCATATCAAAGATTAACTTAAGCTTTATGGAAGGAAAAACAAATCCGACAAATTTCAAGTAATGCACCATTAATTTTGACCCAGTATACAACTGAGCTAGAGATACAAATATGCCCAGAATTACTTGTAATAGGATGGGAAAACCACATGTAGTAGCATGCTATATATACAACAGAGCTTCTCATAAAAAAGGGAGGGATAAAAATAAAGGATCAGAAGTAAAACAAGCACTTACGCTGTTGTTCATAGTGTCAAGTGAAGTACATCAGTAATTTAGAAGTCACTGAAACAATTTGAGGATATTGCTTCTGAAGAAAAACATTACATTTTTGCCTGTTACGTTAGAACTTCTTAACATTATCTTACATGTGAAAAAAAAAAAACATGGTAAAAAGAAATAAATGTCATTGCAGCACATGGGCATAGCAAGAACAGATGCTGATTAGGTCATCTTGTTAGTGACTTAAAAACGTCACTGCAGATGGGTACAGAACTGACAGCCTATGCTGAGGAATGTATCACTGGTAAGTTACACAAGCTGCTAGGGAACAAGAAGTGTGGAGATGGAGAGATAAATCTGGGATCCTGGAAACTCTTATAGCAGCCTGAAAAACTGTTCTGTTGTCAATAACAGTCCAGAATGCCTGAAATAAAATCCATTTTTCATAGCTTGCTGGCAAGAGATTTTGAAAAAAGTGTCTGACATGTTTTCAAGCTGTGTGCAAATCAAAAGGACTATTACTCTGAAATCCACATGATAAAATGTTCAATTCATGTGATAAAATATTTTAAATCCTTCTTAAGGGGACTAAACTTGTTAGCAGATGCTGCTTGACACAGTTACGATTGCAGAGACAGAGGTACAAACTTAGTGGTTTGTGTGCTGACAGCTGCATAGCTAAGTTAGGAGTAAACCAATATTGGACATGACTTGCAATATATTCAAGTTCCTAATCATTTGCCACCTACAGGGTATGAGATGGCTCAGTTCTTTTGTATGTGGTGCTATTTACAGAGATCCTGAGCTGGTAGGCAAAACATTGTGTGAGAGACTCTGGGTTAGAGCGTGGCAATGACACTGGATTTGAATGACTTGAAAAAGAAAGTTTTCCATACAAAGGAGGATAATGGTACCAGAGGCTCCGGCAGCTCGGAGCTTTCAGTAATTTGCAGTGACAATTTTTTTTTCCTCCTGGCTTGTTTGTCTCATTTTACTTACTCCGGCTGCCTGTTTGCTCAGGTGATATGTAAAGAATGAGGTTTGGCTTTTGTATCTATTGAAGAACATATGTATGGTTGCTGATTGAATGTTCTGTCATGAAGAATGACACTCAGTTTTGCTTGCACTGTTTTGCATTGTGTTTAATTACTGCTAATATTACTACTAATGTTGATATTACTTCTAGTCTCTGCTCTCAAATTTTAAGTCAAGACTGCAAAGAACATGCAATGAGCCTTTAAGATTGGAGGTTTTAAATAATTATGAGAGTTTTTATCTGTCTTTTAGTTTTTAAGACTTCCAGTTTTTGTATTTTCAAGCTTTGGTCTTCCGGGCAGGGGCTTGAAGGGTAGAAACTTAAAAAAAAGAATATACAACTGAAAGCTGAAATTTCCATGTAACTGTCTGGAGCTCAAGCATTTTAAGAATCCCACGAATGAAGCAATGCTGAATTGATCTTCGAACTTTCTCCCATGTTGATCTGTCTGCGTGATGCTTCTTGTGCTTGTGTTATAGCTGTGTTACAGAAAAGGCAGCTAGCTGGTCAAGGAATTGCATGTTGCTTGCTTTGCGAGTCCTAGAACATGCTCATGCAAGTTACCAATAGGCCTGACCTCCAGCAGTTCTGGAGAAAGAAATGATTCACTGAATACAATCCATGGGGGTTCTGCAACCATAATTTTCTGAACACTTTGTATATCTGTTTTGTTATTCATTTGTATAGATTAATATGACCTGATCCCAGTTTATTTTATTTTTACATAGAATTTTCTTTTTTTTCTACTGCTTCTTTCTCTCTTTCTTTCTTTCTTTCTTTCTCTCTCTCTTTCTCTCTTTCTCTCTTTCTCTCTTTCTCTCTCTCTTTCTCTCTTTCTCTCTTTCTCTCTTTCTCTCTCTCTTTCTCTCTTTCTCTCTTTCTCTCTTTCTCTCTTTCTCTCTTTCTACTTTGCATCTGCGTGGACAAAGCTCAGCTTTACATTATGTTAACTGTTCATGCACAAAACTCACCTTTGGGAAGATGTGCGTCTATGCAGTTGTTCTGACTAAAATTTCCTGTGCGAAACAAGGAATTTGCATTTCAGTTAAAGAGAACAGAATCTGTCTGTTTCAATGTTTTCTGTTTTTCCCATCACCATGGTATCTTAGCACTTGGTAATTTTGCAGGCTGAAAAAGAGCAAGCCAAGTTTATTAAGGAAATAGAGACAGATCAAGCATTTATATGATGATACAGTACAGTTTAAGAATCCCCACATGGTAGGCCTCTTGGTAAAATGTGTGTAAATGCATTAACCCTGAGCATGGAGCTAATGTAGGTGTGAGTAAGAGAGACATTTACAACATTCTTCGCTGAACGATGTTCTCCTGGCAGAGGTGGTGTGTGGCATCCTGCACACCCGGTGAGCAGTGGGAAATCAGTGTAGCGTGGACTTGTGCTGTTCCATGGTATCATCTAGAAAATAACTACATGTATAAGCCACCTGCAAATATTCCCTGTTGAAACTCCTCTCCCATGTTTTCATTAAAGAGCAGCCCTGGGTTGGGCAGGAAGTAGGTAAGCCATTGAAGTTGTCATTGTATGAGCTGAACCACTTGCATCAGGGTATCCTGACACTGGTACCCATCTCTCCCATCTCCATCCCCCTCTTTCCAGGAAGAGACAGTGGCTATGAAGACCAGGTATTATAAAAATATGACAAAATCTTTCTGATCTGTCAGAGTATTTTGAGAACTATGCAAGCTGAATGCAAAAACCAAGGAGTTGCCTTTCTTGGTTAAAAAGAAAATTTGCAGGTTGAAAAGGACATGCCTTAAACCCAAAACTCTACATGACTGTTGGTCCACTCTTTTTCTTTTCCTCTTGTCTAAATAAGTGCTATTAATCCTTTTACTGCACTGCCTCAATGGGTCATTCCTAGAGACTTTTAGTATTTTCTAAGTGTTACTTACAAATAAAATCATGTAAACACCAAGATGCACAAAACTTAACAAAAATTTTCTGCTCTGAATTTGTCTGACTAATTTTCTTTTTCCATTGCTTTGTCACTGCTTTAGCTCCTGCTTTGAATTGGGAAAGTTGTAGCATTGTGACAAGTGGATTAGCCAGTTGTATAATAACTTTACTGTAATGGTTTATGAAAAAGTGAGACAGGGTAGGAATGACAGAAAACAAAATCGAGATTGAAGAAGATGGGTTGAAAAAGATGCATTTCTAGCAGATAATCTGATTTTTGAAGAATCAGGTAGGGGAAACAGGAACTGGTGATCATAAAATGAGAAAAAATATCAGCTAACTTGAAGAGTTAAGGTTAAATAAAACTTTTAACATCTAGACAAATTATATTATATGGTGCTTGGAAACATACAGAAGTACAGATACGTTGAATGGAATACCCAAATCTTCATTTACTAGTGGATCGGTTTCAGGGCTGGTTGGCAGACTGCCTTCATTAATGTATGCCTTTGTATATCAGACTGATAAAAATCCTTGCTTCGGGCCTTTTTTCAGTATTTGTAATCCTTCCACAGATTCCCAAATCTTTTAAGTAATCCAGATTGTTAGGTAAACAGGGACTGTCTTCAGAGGTGACTGTTCAGTCTATTTCATTGTTGATATGCTATGACTATAGGAAATGTGTAGTTTTGACTGCCTTCATTATGGTAGGTAAATTTAGATGGTACTCTGAACAGATCAGATGGGAAAATTTTCTTTAAAACAAATTCTGGAAAGTGGGTCTTAGTTTCCTCTAGGGACATTTGCAAATTCGTGTGACATCTGTAATACCGTTTATGCAAGTCTCATCCCTAGAGCAAAGAGGATTTGTATTGTAGTTATGACTTGTTACGAGATTTGTAATATCAACAGTCTCAGTGAAACTGGATCAGACTGGATGGCTTACAGAGGAGGCTCACTTTCTGGATGATGATTTCCTTCTGTGGTGAGTCTTTGACTGTTCTGAGAAAAACTGGTGTTGGCAAGTGGAAAAAAGGTGACTTTTCCTTTGGTATTATGTAGGCCTTGGCACTGCAGTAGGAGACAGAAGGGAAGGGAAGTTGGGAAGCTGACACTCTGTAGAGGGTGGAAGTAGAGAGGTAGGTGTGATCGCCTATCTGGCATGTGCAATGCTCCTAATCCCCGTTTTGTGCAGGAGTCCCACTTGATGAGAGATACCCAGACTGGGACGTGGGATGTTTGTAGCATCGTGCTACAAACTTCAACATGAAAACGAGAACTTCACGAAGTGAGGTGAAACCTACAAGTTGACATGCAATGTGAGCTTGTATGACACTAAACAAGTCTGCTTAGGCCTTGCTGTAATACAGGCAGTAAAATAATAAACATAGCTGAGCAAAATAGCTCACAGAAATAAGCGGAATATATAGCTTTAATTCAGTGGCTTTTCTCACTAACTCAAGCATAGGTTAGCTATGCCACAGGAAGCTGCACTGTTTATATCTCTGATTTAATACAATGTTCAGGTACCATGATGATGAACACACATAAAAGCATATATAAATTAACAAGGGGCATTAAGCTGTGTGAGAGGGAAACAGAAGAGGATTGTCTAAGCATTGAGCATTCTTTTAAAAATGTACAAGCTTCGTTCTGCATGACCTTTTTTATTGCTAGCCTCAAATAAAAGAATGGAGCTTATACTTTATCCTTTGGGCTGATGGAGCTGAAGTGCAGATAACCAAGAAATATTCTATTATCCTATCAAAGGAACTTGGGCCTTGACTAAATGAAAAGATAAGGCCTTTCATGTGAGCCTTATCTGTAGATTTCTGTATCTTGTTCATCAGTTGCAATAGCTTCCAAAGAAAATGAATGGAAAACATTTTTCCTGATGCTAGGCAAGTAACGCATCGCTTGGCTCTTACAGAAGTGGCAGTATCCTAGTTAAATGTGAATGACGAAAGAAGTTTTGTCAAGTGTGTTCACCGTCTACAGCCCAAATCTCCCTTTGTTGCCAAGGAGAAGGATTTAAACTAAAATTTTAGGACTGCAGGAGGAGGTATGTTCAGCAAGTATTATTTTCTTCCAGTTTCGGTTGTTACAAAAGGTTCAGTCCCTTGTAGACTGCACTGACTTCAAGAGGACCAGCTTCAGTATTAGAGGTGGGAATGCAGGTATTCCCTGCCCTTGTTAAGCTGCTGACAAAAGGGGGTAGCAGCAGTAGTTGGGATAAAGAAGCTTCTTTCTTACTAACAGCTGCTCTCAGCTTTGCTTTGTCTTGATGGTGGCTAAAGGCAAGCTGGGGAAGGGTGTGAGAAGGGGCATCACCTGCATGCCAGGGGCACTCCTGTAATACTAGTCGTCAGAGTGCGCTGGGGACTGGTGGTGGATGGAGGTGTTCCAGTTCTCAGAAAAATTGCTCTAGCGATCCTATTCCTTCTTAAATGTCAGTTCATAGTTATGCATTTGAGGCTTCTTATGCTAGGCTTCTGACAAAGAAGTTAGTCAAATAAAACATATAACAAATAAAACAAATAGTCTCTTAGCAAAGAGAAAAGGGGTAACCACCATTAGCCGTCTGTGCGGCAGCAGCATGTCTACAGCAATTCTGCTTGCTGCAGAATTTATTTCAGTGGGTGACTGGGGCACTCAACATGTTGGCTGGGCTGTTACAGTGAGGAGAAATTAACTGATGTGCACAATATCATCAATTTAGATAAAAATGTTGAAATTACCAGAGTGGATTTTCCAAAACTTTAAAGGCTTGTGTTTCTGTTATGTATATCTCAATAATCAGTTACAGGCTGTAATGTAAATACAATAGTTTTTTCAAACCGGAATGCCAGGCAAGGCAAAACTCAGCCAGGAAGGACTATTCAGACTTCCTTCATTATGGAGGTGAATTTTGGAGCAAAACTGGGAGAATAAGTTCCTGTGGAGCCAGTAAGTTAAAAAGGTGCTTTTGCAGAAGAACTCAGAGCAGAGGTCTGTATCTCTAAGCCAGTTTCATAGAGCAAGTATGTGCATAGCATAGGCACCCAAATTTAGATGCTTAAAGACTGTGTGAATACTATGCTAGAGCATATGTTGCCATAGTCACAAGAAAGACAAATCTGTATACCGTGAAGTATTTCTGCCTCATAATGATTTCAATGAATAACCGTTGTAGTGTTTGGTCTTCTGTAAAAACAAGATTATCAGTCCAGTCAGGGTATTATTTTTATATTTAAGAATATGATTGGATTTTTCCGTAACAGGGCCAATGAACCGATACACGTACTAAAGCCTCTCTGTGCTTCCGACAAACGGCTGTCTAGTTTCATCCACCTTGATACTCAAAACCAGGATTCAAACAGTACCCAAGAAGAACATGTGTACCTCCAATGTGCCCTTCTCATGAAATGTCTTTTACGCTGACTTTTTTTTACCGCAGTCAGGTTGCATTTCTTTTCCTGCACAGTGCCAGCTGTTTGATGTTCCGCCTCTCTCTGCGTATTTTTTCTTTAATGGGAAAGGGAAAACTTCCCCCTACCCCAGTCCTTTGTACAGAACAAATGTGATATAGGATTGCTAATTGATATAAATCCATTGCAAAGAGCCTAGTGTTAAGAGGAAATTAGTCCTCTTCCAGTAAGGTTATATTGTGGTTGCTCTTAACAAAGATGTCTTACTTCTTTAGAAAAGCAGTTGTTACTGGCAACAGATTGGGTTCGTTACGAAATAGATCATGGGTCTGCTTAATGCCTGATGTTAAGTAACCACTATGTGAATTTTACAGACGCATCTTTTGTAGTACATGGAAGTATTAGAGTACAGGCTTCAGAGTTTATGCAGAAATCCTTGGGAAATAGGACATAAATGTCACTGACTGACAGTTGTGTTACAGTAACATCGCAACTCACATCTTCGTAGCAGGTCTGACTAAATGCCTTGTCAGCAGGATTTTTAGTTTCCAGTTAAGTCAATTACCAGTAAGATGGTTTAGATAGAGATGGTACTAACATTTTTTTTAATGTACAGAGTGATCCCTTGTGGCCCTGTTCAAACATGCATTGTGCTTGATTGTGGGCAGGTAACGGCTTCCATTCTCCAGAAAGGCTGCATACTTTGCTTTTCACAGCGTACAAATAGCGAGCAGGTACAGGAGAAGAAGGAGCAGAGAAGCAGGTACTTGAGGATGCAGGTACAATTTATCTGCCTGAGTTTTCTGAATTAGGAATTAGAAGAGGGCTTATTAAATTCTTTCTCTGGGGCTGCTCCATGCTGCTGAGTATGGACAAGAAAACTTAATATGAGTCTTTTTCCTCATATCAAATCAGACTGAGGGTACATTACAGCTGGGCTTGCTGGAGGCAGAAGGCACAACACTCTGCTTTTATGATTTAATTTTGTATGAACCTCACAGTATCAGCATTGTGTATATAGCAGCCAGTTGCGCAAGATAAATAAAGAAATGATGCATTTTTGAAGTTTTACAAGTTTTATGATAAAATAATTTTAAAAATACGAGATCCAAGTTCTACAGCTTGACTGTTACTTCAGTTTAATGGCAGACTTTTTTTTTAAAGAACATAAACTGTCATGTGGCTGCTACCAAGCACCAGTAATTTCATGCACAGCCCCCATGTGAAAACTCTTTTCATTGGTTGTATTTTGCTTTTGACCACTAGAAACCTCAGCCACTGTTGTGTTTGCTGTGGCTGCACGTGCAGCAACCACAGAAAGTTGTTTCAAACCACTGATCAAAGTTCTGTCTCTACTGGTCATAGCTTTAACATTATTTTCGTTTGTGGTCTCACATTCGCTTTGGCTTTCAGAATACAGTAGGATGAAGGTTATATTTTTAAGAAAAGATTTTTTCATTTTCAAACATTAGTAAGAATGGCTTACTGACTATCTCATTAGCTCTGAATTTGGACATCGGGGCTAGTGCAACAGGTATCATTAGTAATTGCAGGGTTTGATATTCTGTAGGACTCCGGTTACTGCAGTAGCCTGAAAATGTGAATAATTTGGCTCGTGGTTCATAGTGTGAACTGGGAAAGCCTCCAAACTGAAATTTGCAATGGAAGATATTAACACAGTAAAAGTGACTAAAGAAAATTTCATTTGGAGGCCAAGGATTACCCTCTGTTAAGCCAGATATGTCTCAGCCTGCCTGTATGTCCCTTGAAATCTCGCTTTACTTTAACAGTAGGACTTTCTGTTGTACTAACATTGGGAATTAGTATGAGTTTACCTAACCTGTATCCTCTCTGCTACCATCTTCACTCTCTCTCCTTTTCCCCTATCAAATTTTTTTAAAAAAATCAGATAATGAATTCTCTTGAAAACCAACTATTACCAAATAAAAGATTATACGGCAAGGTGGAGCAGACCAATAAACATGAAGACACTTCATAATACTCTCTCTGGTTATGTTACGAGGTTGGGACTTGCATCTCAGTCAGCATAATGAAGAAGCACCTTTGCAGCCTGAGTCACGACTGCGGTAATCTCGGCCTGTTTCTGCCCGAACCATGACTACCCTGAAAGGCTGCACTCAAATCTGCCCTCTCAAAAATGCTTCCTTGTGTATGGGTCTTCTTTATGGGGGATGTGAATCAGCACTGGAAAAGGCGGCATCCACTGCCGAGAGATAATGCTGAATTGGGCTTCAGCATTTTTTTTGGCATCTCCCTAACCTTTTGGGGTCCAGAGGAAATATCTCTTAAATGGCTGTGGTCTTCTCTTCGCTGTATCTTTGCTTTCTTAACCTTGCACCGCGTTTTATAGTCTCTCTGATGGGACACATGCAGGGTTTAGTTGCCATAGCAGGAATCCCAGGCCAGAGACTTCAAGTGTAACCTCCCTAGGTTTAACAGAGTGTTTTTATTCACTGTTAGAAGATGATAATGGTAAAAAAATCACTGCTGTTTTTTAATACCCGTGAGCTCTGGTTGTCTGGACCCTGAATGTAGAAATTACCTGTCTTCAATAACTAAATGTTTGGTAGCTGTTAATGCCTGCCATTTAACGAGGTGGTGAATACTATATGGTGTCAGACTATCATTATACCCTGACTCCATACAATAGGTAGCTTGCTCCTCATCCACTCCAGGGATAGCCCTGCCAGGCCACTGGTGGCTTCCTCTGGCATCTCTCAACCATGCTTGCTGTGCCTCACCCATGGAGCAGGTGCAGAGCAGTCACCTATGGGTGTGGGATATTCCTAGAGCAAATCCTTGATTCACCTTGGTCTCAGACCATGGGCGCAGTCCGTCCCGGCTCTGGGACCGAGGTGAACCAAGCAGCAAGCTTGGCCAAAATGGCTGAGCAACACAGGTGCAATTTGACCACTGGATGGCAAGTTAAGGACATATCCTCAGAAAGTTCTTAGGATTTTGAGAAAATCGTGGGCCTCTGGGTGAGAAGACGGCTGGAGAATTGGTGAGTGTTTGGGGTTTTTTCCCGTTAAGTGGGGTTTGGAAAAGAAATTGCTTGACTGTGGAGTTGTTTGACAGGGGAGCAGCAGAAGCGAGGTCTCATTTTTGCTTTAAGAAGAGGCAGGCAAGATGGAGGTGCTAACAGAGACTAGCACTCTCAATTTATTTATTATTAAATGGTCATAATCGTTCTTCTTTCCTTCTTTGTTTTTGGGAGTAGAGAAGCGGTGACCTGATGGGGACTGTTTCATGCAGATCCAAAATGAAGCAAACTAGGTCCAAATGCTTGTCCAGCAAGCAGAGGATTGCTGATAGCCACAAAGCCATTTTGCTCCCCAACTGAACAGCAAACGCCTTGGCCCCTTTTCTCTTAAAGGTGTTTTCTGATTTTTTTTCCTGTTTCTTTCTCACTTCTGTGTCCTTTTCTTTCTAACTCCTTCTCTAGATTAAAGAAAAATAGCCTCCATTTATTTAATGGTCCATATTTCTGTCTGAGAACGTTATATCTGGTTTTGTACAAACTGTTCCAGTTCAAAGGGGAACAGTTCTTAAAGTGGTTGGTCTCCACTTCTGGATGCTGATGTTTTGTCTGCTGAAAAATTGACTTTTCTGGTCACTGGTAAAATGCATTTGGAAAGATACGGAGCATCTGTTCGTAACTTGTCAAACAGATGGAGCCAACTAAGTGAAAATGCGTTTTTGTGCCCATAGCCCCTTTAAAACATTGCCTTCCAGCTGCTTACTTCTTTAGAAAGGGTATCTTGCAGGAGACATACTGCGTATCCGGAGTTCTTAATGTTAAGTCCAAATGCCTGCACTCAGATACTGAATTAATTAAAATACTAAGTCAGTCTTGATGGAGTCATCTGAATAATTTTCTAGAATGCCTAAACAGACATAACTAAGCAAAATCGCAGTGTTTCATGCAGAGGAAAACTGAACTCTCCAGTTTAATTGAATTCTTTGGCTATGCCCCTGAAATAGTCGGTGAACAGGATGATACAGTTTAGGCATTTAGAAATTTTTTGACAGTTCCTCACAAAAGGCTTTCGAATCATAGGATAAAAACTTATAGGGCAAAAGGCAGTGTTGCATCATTATTTAGAAATTGGCCGAGAGATGGAAGTAGGAATTTCTGTAGTGAATTTTCATAGTGATTCAAGTGTTGCAGCATATGTGTCCCTGAAGATTCGTTTGAACTCTTTGCCTATGTTGCTGAAATGAAGATTAACTCTAACCATAAAGGTAAAAGCCATGGATGTTATTGTCAGTGAATACGATCGTTTATGTGGCAAATTAGTTATTTAGAATACAGAAATATTTCTTCTCCTGAAGTTGGAGATAGCCAGCTAGACTGAAAGGCAATACATTTTGAAAAATAAATAACAGAAAGCCCTCTACATAAAATGTAACTACCTGCAATTAGCAGACCCCATAAAAGAAGATGAAGTTTCAGTATAAAGGCATACTCGCCTTTACTTACTTTGGTAAAGGGGCTCCTTTAACTCTGTTAAGCTGTTGCCAGTGATGATCCTGCAGCCTTCAGAGCAGACCCGCCTGCTGCCTCTCTGAGTGTACTGCAAGGGATGGAGTGGAAGTTGATGTGGTCTGACAGCTTCTCTACCTTCAGTGACGGGTTCTCCTCTGTGCAGATATCTTTCCAGGTGTTCCTCCTCTGCAGCTGGGCAGTGTATCTTACAGCACTGCTAGCCCGGAGGAGGATCAAAGGTACAGAGTTTTAAATAGAAGTTTTGATAAAGATTTTGTGGCTGCATCAATTCAATACTAATGCTCACTTGCCTGGTTTTGTGAGAGAACGCACCCAAGAGCAGTCTGTTTAAAAGCAGAGGAGCTGCCCAAACGAAGCCGGGAGAAACATTTTTGTCATTTCATATTTTTGTAATAAACTGAACCTGCGTACTGACAAAAGCAGAAGTCTCTTCTTCTTTCTTATTTTTTCTACCACGGCTGCATACAGCAAGCGCTCTTTCAGCCTTGCTAAGTTTGTGGTTGCACACTTCCTCCCTCTGACCCCCTGCCAGCAACCTCAGCCTTACACCCCGTCTCCAGAGTCTGCCTGCACGAAGGAGAATTTTGTTTTTCATCTTGTAAAAATCTAACTCTCTTCGCTATTTACCTACCTACCTACCGACCTTCTCTATTTACCTATTCACCTAAAAGCAATGTATATAAAATGATTGCGGATGGGCAACCAGCTATTCTTCTGAAGTAGGAAAACAAGGGAATTGAAAGCCTCTTATGTAAAATTTGGGCTATGTCTCAAAAATTTCTTTCGCTACCATTCTTCTTTTCCTTCCTAAGTCCTCAGCTTTGCCATCTGCACTCTCACTAGGGGCTGGGATTTCGCTATGTGTGAAGTAGGGTAAGACAGCTGAAAAATTGTTCAAGGAAAAATTGCTGCTAAAGGTATTCTGCATTCGAATGGTAAATGCTGAAAAAGAAGCACTTCCCTGCTTCCATTAGGGACTTTATCATGATTGCTGCTGCTATTTTCCTGTGCTTTAAGTTTACTTTCAGGTAGATTCTGTTAGTATTAGAGAAATATTCCCACTTCTGACATGTACATTTATAAATCAAGTGACTTTCCTTTTCACAAGTTCAGAAACTCCTTAATAAACACTGCTGAGTAAACTGGTCTCAGCCTTTTAAACATTCCCTGTCCTGCCTTTTTAGCCTGGGTTTGAAGAAGAGTGTACAGGGACCTTCTCTTCCCCATGAGGACAGCGTGAGCCAAACCGTTCTGTAGCCCAATTCCTCTCTCTCCCTTTTGGCAACTGCACAGAGTGGCTTACGGTATGTGGAGTTTGGTGCAATTCCATTGGAATTTGCTAGAGTTGCACTGATTTATACCTGGTGTGAATCTCATCTTTCCAAACTATTACTGATGCAACAGAAATGCGGTGCTGAAAAGTCCTTACCTAAGAAGCAATAGTGGTCTTTTTTTTTGTTCTGCATTAAGTTAATGATCATTGTTATCGCTCAATCACTTTTATCACTAACTTGAGTTTTCTTTATCAACTGGAAAAAGTTGAACACTTTCAAGAGTGTCAAAAGAAAAACACCAATAAAAACACCTTATTCAGTAGTTTCTGGTAGAGTGATATCCCTGAAACCTTGCTATGACTACTTTAGAAGCTGCCAGAGCAGCTATCTCATAATTGATAGCCTGCAAACCTAAACTTCCCTGTTACTGAAAGAGATGTCAGTATTCCTGTGAGCAGCACTTCCCTGTGTTACTTCAGGTGCCAGTCTTTCAGCAGTGGCTTAGCTGGAAAAACTCTCTTGTGATTGGAACATAAATGGGAAGAGCTTCAGTTATAATAGTGACACCTATGACTTTTTTGTAGTCGTGGCATCCAGGCCTTGTTTTACGTGATAGAAACATGAGTTTTATGTTGTTTTTAGAGTATGAATCTCCCCATTTTGATATGGTGCATCTCTTTTTCCTGCAAATGCCTAGTCAGTCCATAGCGTTGAACTAGAAGGATAGCCATGCCTAAGAAGGAAGTCGGTCACCGAGTAACAAACTTTTCATTTCAGCTGTATGTGATGTGATTCACTTCCTCCTTCGAACCTTAGTTCTGTGTTCTTAGGCAGCTGAAGTTTCACGCCCAAAGTCTGTTTTTCTATGGCAGTTGAGCTGATTCCTGTACGTGTAAAGCCCTGCAGTCAAAGGACTGCAACAGAGCATGTACCATGTGTGAGTAGGTAACGTTTGCAATTGCCTACAGAATGAACATCACTACATCATTATAAGGGTGCTGTTTGCCTCTACAAGACCCCCTGCCTCATAAACAGCCTGTATTTTTTTTTGTATGTGATGGGGAGAGGAAGCAAAGTGAGGGACCGTGAAGGTAGCGGGGGAATCTGGTGGAGAGAGACATCTGTAAAAGAGCAAATACTGTCTATGGTAACAGCTTCAGGTCCTGAAGGCTAATGGAATACCTTCCTTGGAATTTTACCACCAGTGTGTTGTTAGAGTACGTGCTATGTAGTTCGAAAAGCAAGGCTCTGCAACTCTCTTATTATCAGCAGCTAAATAAATTAGATCTAATTGTGTGGCTTCTAGGGTACTGTGTGTTGTGAGTTAAATTTGCTGCTACAGCCAGTGTAGTTCATCGTAAGTTCACTATGTTACTGAATATTTATGAATGAATATTTTTTGTGTTTTACAATGACATTTAGCAATACGTTACAACTAGAGCCAAATAAAATAAAACCTTCTTACAGAAAGAGCAGACTTGGGGGAAAATATCTCATTGGATTCTTGCTTTTCCTTGACAGATAGTTTGGGGACCTGTTCTGGAATTTTATAAATGACTTGTTTGTGAATCTGGCATGAAACCCTGGCCTCACTGAAGTTAATGAACATTTTACCGCTGAGTCCAGCAGCGGTAACACTGGAGTTCGTGCTTCTACCATTCCGTCCACTTTTCAGTTCCTGAAGCGTGGTGAGGTGCGGGGATGCAGACAGGTCTTCTCCTTTCAGCTCAAGAAGTGACTGCATGGAAGGATTTTTGGAGCTGGGCTATCTGTAGAGAATAAACTTATTTCCCTACCCTCTGCTCTCCCCTCTGCTTCCTTAACTCTTCCTCCCACGCACTCTGTCTCTCCGTCTCTGGGATTTTCTGTAGAGAGCAGGGAAGCAAAACCTGGGAGGAAAGATTGCTGGCTATTAGCTGAAGCAAGTTCTGCCTTCAATGTTTACTTTTGCTGAAGGAAGGAAGGAAGACTGTTTGGATTTGCCTGATCTTTTAAGGGTCTGGACAATATTTGCATTTACTTTTCTATATCAATACAATAAAGCCCAGCACAGAGTTTTAAACTTGACCCTCATGTGCAGCGTTCCATCCCAGTGCTGACCAATCTGTCTTAGCTCTGTATGATAAGATTGTTTTCTTTGCAACCAAGTTGATCCAAGTGACTTACTCACCTACATTCCTTCTGATGTGCTTGGAAGCTCTTTTCTTGTTTTGGGCCTGGAATACTTTTGATAGTTTTTTTTTCTGATGAATTCTCTGAAGTGAAGCTTACTGACTTTCTTTGACCTTACAGGTTCTGTCCTGCCCCTTTCTGTTGGTGCAATAAATTGTTTTAATTTTCTGCAAAATGTTTTTACTGAGATTTTTATATTTATAATGGCTTTTTCAAGGCTAAGGTACAAATTAATAGCATATGGCTATTGTGAGAATAAAATATTAATTTTGGCAAATTCAGTCAATTCACAGTGGGTGTTCTTAGCCTTTAAAACAAAATTATCACATATTTGGCACAACTATCAAGTGCCTGGGTTTTGACTCTAAGCCTTAATCACCAAACGAAGAGAGCAATGTATTATTAACATGTTATGAAGACACGGTAGCGATGACTGTGTGAGCCGAGGGTGGGTGTTCTACATGGCTGCCACACGGTAGGAAAGAGGACAGGTTGCAAAGCTGGGGCAGTAGGCAACAATTAATATACTTGAAATGGAGTGGTCCGAGTGATGTGTTTGGATCAAGCATGCCAGAACAATGAGTTTGGATTCAAAACTTAAAAATTTTGCAAGTGTCTGGCTGTGTCTGATGTTTGATATCATCTAGAATATTCAAGGGTGTCTTGGTCTGTTGTTACCATTGAGTCTCAAGGAAGACGAGAATAGATATATGCATTGAAAAGCAGCAGAAGAGTATCAATTGGTTAATTGGAGACCCACTGATTATAAATACCTGCATAGCACAGCATCTGACGGGCAATGCTGCGTGACAGCGGCAAAAGCAGTATCACTTACGACTTCATTGTGCAGAGTGCTGACAGCTCCTGCAGAATCCTCTCCTTGGAAAATGAGGAAAGTCAGTATTACATAGGAGGGCATTTGAGCTTTTTTTATCTGCATGGATACATTCAAGTCACCTTCATTCGTTTCTGAATACCTCACCCCTTGTCTGACCGCAGTCCAGAATGACAGTCACATGTCAGATTGCATATTGTGGCCCAGTGATGTTATTGATGATGATTCTCATTTTCACGAGCATTAACAAAGCATGGTTTCGTAAAGTATGTCGTTGCTTCTGTGCTTCACTGGAGCATGATCTTCTGTAGCAGCTGATGGAAAGTACAGGGCCGGAGACAAGGCCATTCTCTTATTGTTGTTGCATATAATGTGGTCTTTAAGTTATGTCTGTTGTAGGATACTACATGTCCTTATAAAAGGACTGATGTTGTTTCTATTGAAGGAGATCCCCAAACTGGGACAGATCTATACGAGTCTGGAACTGTTAGGGAGCTGACTGGTGCTGTCAGTTATGGATTCAATGAACTGGCTTTGGCATTAGTATTTAAAAACTGTGGAGCCCGCCTTGCAGGATTTTGAGGACGATGGGGAGTTTGGGGAGGAGCAGTAAATGAAGGCTTCCTAAGATATGAACATTTTTCGTTCATGTAAAACCTAGTTTCAGGAAAATTTTCATACTTTCTAAGAATACTTGGGAACATGCTGATAGATGTACAATATTCTTAAATTCTATTTTTAACACAGTAAAATACACGTGTGTATGTGCGTGTAAGTTTGTGTGGACAGACGCGGGGTTGGAGGCAGACTGCCCAAAGGGAGGGTAAGTTTCAGCTACCCTGCATGTACTTTCTGCTCCCTGTCTGAATCGCGGTTTGGGAGTAATGTGACAGTATTACTGGCTCCTAGAGGAGAACATTTTTTCTGTGTATCTCATATGCTAAGCAATTATAAACCAGAGGAGAGGAAAAAGGATGGGAAGGCAAGGGGAAAAGTCCATTTATTAAACAAGATTTTGATGACAGATTACTTTTTCTGGAAGCCAGCTTACCACCACCACAACATATGTTAAGCTGTAACTCAAAGATATTTTGACAATATGCAAAATGCCTTCCAAAACCTTTAAGTAAGCAGTTATGAGATTGAATCAGTTAACCGTTACTAAACATTTCACATTGTTTTCCAGCATTGTTTAAAGGATCCATGAGTTTTTCACTTTTTTCAAGGCCTTGTTCAAGACTGGATATACTGGGAAGCAGCTGGCAAGTAAATGTGTAATATTTGATATGGGAGGAATGGTTTTGTATTGTGCTTCATTTGTTTGTGTCAAAGTTGTTTAACGAGATTACTGGCAAAGCAGAATAATAAATTGTAAACACGACTTAAAAGACTGTCTGTCTCGTGTTCTAAAATAGCTTGAGTTCAAGAGTCCGGACTGATCTGGGATTGCAAGCTGGTGTTTTTATTTGTAACAAGAGTTTAAGCTTTCTGCAGGTGATTAAACTGTATAATGTGTCAGCATCAGAGCATACCAGAAATGGATCTTTTGAACAAAATGCTGTATAATTGGGATTAGTATTTCTGTATGTCCCCTGTTGTAGTGTTTGATCATTTCACAGAGCATTTATCTTCCAGACTTAGAATGGGGACTTCCAGTTTTTAAGTAAGGGCCATAGCAAAGGAATTCAAGTCAATGTAACCTTGAACTTGATTCTTCCAAGTCCTGAGTTCGTAATCGCTAGACGTCATCCTTCATCCGGTGCGCTACGTGTGTCTGGATCACCGGGCTTTTCTGTCATCCTTTGCACATTTCTGTCTTGTTCTGGACGTGTCTATACCCTGATCATTCAGTGAATTTTAGAGTGCAAAGTTAAATATAGGAATTAATGTGATGACTGGCATCTGGCTATTTCTTTTTAACTGTTCGCAATGGAAAATCAATTTTCTTTTTTAAGCTGTAGGAGTTTTTGAAAGAACTTGGTTTCTTTTTGTTTGAGTGATGATTTCAATGGGTTTCTATGTTAGCTCTATTCTTACTTGGATATTTTTGAGGCTACCATAAAAACTTCCTAAAATGTTGTTTGCAGAATGATTTGAAGAATTTAGAAATGTGTTAATGCGTTTTGTTTCATATGTATGCGTACAGATATTTGGTCTCTTTCAAAAAAAATGAAAGGATTTACTTTTTTATCTTTATCTTTCTTTTTTTTAAGTAATCAGGATGCTCTTTCTAGGCCTACTGTCGTAGTGACCCTTGCTCTGACCATGAGAGCTAGAATTGGAGCCCTCGTTAATTTGGAGCTTCTTTAATACTGCTCTAAGCTCCTGCTTAATGTCACAGGAGGTTGTTTGAGAGTAAATTGAGATGCTCTCTCCCGCAGGATTTAAATGTGCTGTTTCCATTGCCACATCCTGCTGATATAGTGGTAAAGGATTAAACTGAAGGTCTAGTTTGATGTGGGCGTAATTATAAGCCTAGCAGCCTTAAAAGCATATATTGCATTTATTATTCATTTAGTGTATTTTGGAGGTACTGTAGTCGCTATTTATGGTTTAACGCCTTTGTTGGCTAACTTACATGTGTTCTAAACTCTTCTGTTCCCCACTCCTGTGATCAATAAAGCCTGGTTTGGATTTTATTTTTTTTTTAAGCAGAAAATGCAACTTTTGGAAAACATGAGAAATACTGCAGTTTCCATTCGATGACAGTATACTCTGCACTTGCAAAAAAACCAATATTGCCATCTAGTGGGAGTGAAGATTTTGACCTGTCATGCTCCTCCCTCTAGATTATTGTTATCTAGCTATTCTCTTGGAGTCTAACACATGTTTCTATTGAATGTACAGCAGTTCTTCTCTTTCCCAAACTACGGAGAAAATCTCATTATTTTGTTGCTGAAGTTACTCTTGCATGCGTTGCTAGATAATCAGAAATATTTCGCAGGTGTAGAGAGCCAAATGTGGCTTTTTACAAGCTGCTTTCTGAAGTACACCATCAAAGGACAGGGTAGTGTTTCTGTGCCACAGTTTGTTTGGGTACTGTTACTGTGTCAGTGCCTCTGCAACATGCAGATGAATTTAAGCCTTTAAACATTCTGGTTTTCTGATACCTGTAAAGAATATTAGAAAAATACATCTTTTCCAAGCCTTTGTGCAAAAATATATTGCAAGTGTTCTAGGATATGTGTGCAAAAATATATTGAAAAAGTTTAATGAAACAGAGCAGGATTTAGGATTTGGCCGAAGCTTTGGGATAAAGTGATTTCCAGAACGTTTTTCCTCGCATTTTTTCCCCCTTTATTTCAGATCAGGGTTCACTGGGGCTTCATAGGAATGGAGACAGGATGACACCTGATTAAATTATTTTTCTTGTTGCCTTGTAACGCTTTATTCAACTTCTGTTGCCTTGTTACGCTTTTTCTTCTGAAAGTGCAGCTGGCTAGAATCAGCTCAGTAGCAATTTTTTTCTTGGATTTAATCATAGCATTTAATTAAGCTCCCCGCTTTAGTCATCAGTCTGCAGCTTAGCAATGCCAGGTCCTAAGAACCTAAGCATTACTTCTAAATACATTAGTAATGGTTCTAGTTAATTCTTATGCCCAGTCATTGCGGTTTTGAATCAAAGTGCTAAAAGAGACATCACTAACGCACCCTCTACCTCAATCTGCTTTTAAAGCACAGAACAACAGCAGAGTGATATTCATGACAGTGTCGCTCTTACCGCTCTTTCTTCTCTTTCCTTTTTTTACCCAATCCTCCAGCAAGCAACTGAATTCGATCTAGAGTGCCTTACATATCTCCTGGCAAGCAAATTGCTACCTGTCTTTCTGAAAACCTATATGATCCATAAAAGAGACAGATCTATGCGTTTTCCTCCTAGTCAGTACTCTGTTGCCTCGTAATCATCTTTCTTTGCTTGAGGATGTTTATCTGTTTTTCATCAATTACGATTGGTACTGCTAAGCTTTATTTTTTTGCACTCGGTGCTGCTGGTGCCTTGATTACTGTTTGTATTTGGGTGAGGTATGTATGGCATACTTTGGGAAGGTCAGGGTTGTGGCTGGAGAAAGTTTTTAAGTTCAAAGTATTGAGTTGGCTTGGGATGAATATCTGGAATCCGACGTCCTCATAAGAAGCACTGTGTGATGTTTGCTTCCTTTATTTGGAAAAGGACTTCAAAGCAATCAGAAGACATTTATTATAGGTCTATGTTTGTTATAGTGATAGTACTGCTCACATTTTAATCATAACAAGCAAAAGATAAAGGTAAAAGAGAAAGTTGGACTAGGACCTGTTATCCATAATAGCTGCAAGAAAGGAGGAATAAGGGCAAGGCTGGCATACAAGTGCTGAAGCATACATGACCCCTGTAAATGACGAGGTCAGTATTGGATACTGGTGGAGACTAACTGGGTACTTATCACCCTTCAGCTTAATCTGTTTAGGTGGTGTTCAGGGTTCAAGTGTCTGCCATTTTCCGTTTGTTTTTCTAGCCTCGCAGAATCACAATTTAAATTTGCTGTTCTCTAGTCGGGAATGAAACTCCTGGTTCATCCAAGCTCTCCCCTACCCCACATAAAGTCACTCTTGCACCTTCAAAATCTCGGGTAAAACTCTAACCTCAAGCCTTCTCGTAGGCTGTGTCGCTTTTCATAATAACCCTAGAACCTTCGTATCATTATTTAGGTAACTTTCCCAGTGTTTCCTGTCATTTTATTTATTGCAGACTGTAACTTCTGCCGGGCAGAAAGCGTGAGGGCTGTATCTTGTTTACTGTCATTTGTCATCCAGGCTTGATTGACGAGGATGTGCTCTAGTTTGGGTGATCACAGCAGTTTATATTTCAGAAGCAATACCACCACTCTTGTTTTAACTGCTCAGGACTTCTGAAGACGGTTACACAGTATGTTCAGAGCTTCTCAATGGTAGTTATCATTACCTTTCTTGAGTTTCAGTTATGCGGGGGGATTTTAGTTTTTTGAGAGGAAAGTATATTCCATCTGTGGCCCTGAAGCAACTGAAAAAAGATAATAATACGCGTGTAAATGTAATTGATCAAAACTGTACTGAAGCACTGAGCTTGTGCTGTTTGTTAGGTTAGAAAATCTGTTTATGCAACTGATCAGTATTTGTTCTGCTGCTTTTTGTGGGTCTTCAGGTATTAGTCATTCAGATGTGAAAAGGAGTTTTCTAAGCAAAAATTGACGTTAAAAATCCTACTTTAGACAAGATTTATGAAAAATGGATTTTTCTTCTCAGAACAATGTTTCTGAAATAGTCATGGATTCTAAACCATCTTTTCTTCATCTTTCTGTCTCTCTCCTTGTAGAAATTTTTTGCATGCTAAAATAGGGTATTTAATAGTAATTCTCTGACAGTATATGCTACCAAGAGAAAAAGGACAAAACTGATACGGAGTGTGTAAATAAATTAGCCAGCAGCCAATGGTCTTTGTTAAAGTAAATAATTTTTTTAAGGAGATAAAAGGTAATGAGAATTAATCAGCAACTGCTGTTACACTATAATGATGGAGAAGAGAACTGACAGAAATACTTGCAGATTTTACATAATTTGGAAAAAAAAGGGTGAAGTTGTTTTGAATTTTTCAAAGTTTCTTTTATTAATATTATCTGATTTCCCTCTGCTATGATATGCGAAAAATATTTTGTATGAAGAATAGTATATGATTGCATTTCCATAAGTGTTTTTGTTTGCTTTGCCATATTTTTCTTTGTCAACATCTTTTAAAAAGACCTTTTTTATATATATATTAGAACTATATGAAAGAGAAGAAATGGCTTGATAAAAGGAGGATTGGTTCTTCAATACCTATTTCAAATCCCTCTGGATTTCTAAGGAGTTATTCCCCCAAAATGTGGCAAACATTTATGGATGTGTTGCAGCAAGAACAATTTCTATCTGCCTTCTTTGGTCTTCTTTGTCAAAGATGACATGGATATAGTGAAGTTACTGCCTTGCTTATTCCGTAGCCTGGAAAAAGAATTATTTAGAGAGAACAAAGTTTAGCTCAGGCCAGCTGCCCAACTTTTCCTTCTAATTTTCCTGCAGGTTTTCCAGTCCATCCTACACCCTGTGCTTTTAGAGCTACATTCCCAACCTTACTTGAGCTTGATTTTTTTAAAGAGAGTTTGCATATGCAAAGAAATATGGTTGAAGTTATTATAAGGGATATATAATAGCTCTTTTTAGTGCTATTCGTAATAAGCCTGAGAACAGCAGTGTGGTAGGGTATTTTTCCTATTCATAACCTCCTTTCCAGGGTAAATGTTGTGTCATCAAGAATGTGGTAACATCTGCAACTCAAATACCACATTTTCTCTTATCTGCTACTAGAAATTGAGATGAGTGACATTTTTTCTGGTTGTTGGTTGTTGTTTTTTTTACCCAAAGTACCATTTTTTGATTCTGGGGGAAAATATGATTGCATATGTAATTTTAATTACCTTATTTTATGGCCTGAGAAACCAAGACATTGATTTCTTGAGCATGTGTTTTCCAGGTATACTAGCGATTCAAAGGCTTTCTCTCCCTCCCTCCTTCCCTCCCTCCTTCTTTCTTTTTGAGATTTGTCTTCCCTGATCATTGCTCCGTAGCTCATTACTATTCATATAGAGTTTTCTTCTTGCTGCTTGTTGTATGTCTGCAAGGACACACATTAGATAGTTAAGACAGCAACTGAGTGATCTGAATAATAATGTGTAATACACGATCTAGAAATAAACCCTATAAACAGGAAAAATTACTGAAGCTTTGGAATGGCTAATTATATTGCACCTCATGTATTTTATGATACATCCTATTTGATATCTAATTATAAGTACATTTCCTATGCAATCTTTTTAATTTCTCAAGACCTTATTCTGTCACCCATACTCTCACTGAGCAGTTCCTTGAAATTGTACCTATGCGCTATTGTCTGGTGCAGAAGAGAGCACAAATCAATTGTGCTGGAAATTATCAGCTATGTTAGATATTAGAGAATTTGGCCTTGATGATACGCACAGCCTTTAAAAAAATCTATCACCTCTCTTGATTTTGTGTGCCGACACTGGTATGTTTGATTTCGGAAGGAAATATGGAAAGCCCTGAATTAATTTTCACTGAACTCTGGCTTTCACTGTAGTGTCTATACAAGCTCAATCAGACATTGGTATCCTATTTCTGCATGTGTTACGCTGCCCATATATTTTCTTTTGACAAGGTCCATCAGTTGAACACTTAAAGCTATCACTGGGGCTACCTTCCACTTGCCATGTAAGTGGATTTTCACTGATAGAACTGAAAGTGAGAGATAGAAATCTAAATTAAAACATGTCCTGGTCTGTTGTGATCATCTCTGTAAAGGAGCTAGAGAGAGCTACAAGAGCGAATGTTTCTCTTTGATTACAGGAAAGGAACTTCTAAGCGGGGCTGAATTTTGTGCTTTGGAGATAATTTGAAAACCACAGAGGAGGCTGTTCTTAGATTCCTGCCTGGAGATGGAATTGTAATACAGCTACAAGGAAAATCTGCAATATTGGCTTTTGATCCAGACACTTTTGTAGGCTGGAGTTTTGGTGTTGAAACTGGGAGAATAGAATGAAAAATTCTCTCAGGTCAATGCTGAACTGATTTGAAAAAAACAGGAAGCATGTTACATGTCTTTAAATCTGTTACCTTATTTACTGTGCATTTGTGTGTTTCGATTTTTGTGCTGTTTAGTAGAATATGAAGTATTTGAAGCTTCATCCATATCTCATCAAATGTACATTGCTGAGTTAGCCTGCTGTCTACAAACTTTTTGTTTGACTGAAATACAGTGGAAGGAAATTGAATAACAGGAAGCATTCAGTGTATTAAGGGTTTCACTGTGAGTAGATTCCACTATGATATTAAATTCTGGAATTACAAAGATCTATATACGGTAGCTAAGCATACTATATATAAATATATAGTATTAAGAATTAATTTCAGACAGGATATATTTTATGTATCTTTTGTACATCATTGTCTTCTGAAATAATAATGGCAATCCCTTTCCTCTTCCATTTCCTTTTCGTGAAGATTCACGAGCTCGCACTCCTCTTGCATTTGTGAGCAGTACTGAGGCAAAAGGGCCTCTATGTTTTCCCTCTGCCCCCATTTCTCTCTTAAGGACTACACACTTTTACTTTGTAATTTCCAGAAACTTTCAATCTTTGTCTTGTTGCTTAAATTTAATTCACTCCGAGCAAAAAACTGTCTCTACCGCTTCATATGTGTTCTGTAATCAGTTACAATTTCTACTCCCATCTCAGCAACTTCCTTCGGTGGGAAGTCAGGGAATGTATTTTCCAGGATATGAGAGTAATGATTACTGAGGTATCCAAATTGAAGACTGGATGCGTGTCCATTAGAGGAGAGAACTTCCAAAAGCCAGAGCTAGCAGGAACCTCAAGACGAGAGTGCTGGGAGCAGGGAAATTTGGGGAGAGTCAACCCAAAGCTTTTCTCACTTCTGTTAAGTCTAAAATCTCTACTGATCCCAGGGTCTTAAGGAGTATACGTTGTTCACAATATGTAGTATTGTGAATGGCATTCATTTTCATAGGTGCTTTGAAGTGTCATTTGCAAGCCAGGACTGTCTTTCTTAATATTGTTTGTGTGTGTGTGTGTTTATTGGTTTCCTGGTTATTTTGGACCAGGCTTCTGAAGTTTGTTATATTGCAATATCTGTCAGTCAGTATTTTGAAACAATCTGCCTTTACGTAGTTAAATTGAATTCATTTTCATTCAACTGCAAAATAAGGAGAGTGGTCTTCTTTTCCCCCTTGTTCTGAGTTTTATGTTGTGTTTTGAAAGTTACAAAGTTGTTCTAGAGCTTTAAAGCTGGTCCTGAATTGTAACAGCATTATCAAAGGCAACTAAGTTTATCCATTTTCAGGGTTTCATGCTAGGTGAGTTAACAGGCTGTCCTTTCCATGCTGATCTCTTCTGTTATTTGCAGTTTAATTAAGACACTTGAACTACAATACTAGTGATAAACTGCATTTTCTAAAATTTGCTGATTTTGTTCTTCGGAAGTGGAATTTAAGTCTTGCTTTGATAAAAAGAACTGCAACTCCTGAAATGTGTTTGGTCAGTATTTCTCACTGTGTGGAATTGCTGTCATATAAAGCTAAAAAATGAATACTAGTGAAACCTTATTTATGAAAAATCATTTTTCAAGTACTTTCAAGATTACTTTCAAGTGCATACAACAATTCTGTGTCAATAATTATGTGCAGGTTTTAATGAAGCCTGTTCTTATTCTTGTGCTGAAAGTGCCGGCTGATAGAATGCTGTGTACTGTGGCATTTCATCTCAGATGGGATGCGGTTCAGAATCAGACCCACAGAATCCCCACAGATACCCTCCAGGCTTGATATAGCGCTGCCTGTGTGCCTATAGTGCATCCTCCAAATGCTCCCTGTCGGGACTTCGTTCTTCTGTTCCTCATTGAAAAAGCTGAAAACGCCTGCCAGCTGTTTTCTTCTTCCACCCACTCTGACACATCGTGAAGGTTGTTTCTGGAAGTATTTCAGGGAGTTTGTACATCTGGCTTTCTATTAGATGGGATCAATAATTCCTATAGCAATAGCTGAATCCTTTTACCGTCTTAGATGATTCTGGGAAATAGTTACATTATCAAAAAGTCTGATTCTGCAGAATTTGTAAATGTAATTTTCCTTGGGATTACTGGTATGTTTATCATGGTGTCATGAATATAGCATATCCACAGTGTCTTATTTACAGGAAACTTTTATAATGTTTTTGGCTACAGGGAGCATAATATATTTTGTAAACGTATCTAGATAAAATGAAAAATAGGTAGAAACTATGGAAGTCTCAACCGCAGCGATTACTCGTTTCGGTAAGGTTTTCAAATATAAGCATTTAGAGCGAGAGCTGAATTTACCAAAAAGCAAGTGTAGGATCCTGTAGGTTACAAGCTTGCCAAGTACCTCTTCAAAAGATTTTGCTAGGAAATTTCAGCTGCGTGATACAGGTAGACTTTGGCCACTGGGCAAACAAAATTGAGACGTTTGCTGTGTACTCTCTTCCCTGCTGCTGCCCACCCCACTCGCCGCCCCACCGCTGCTCTCTGCACATGGTGCCGACCTGCACCAGCACCCGTCTGCAAACCCGCCCGGACGGTGCAGCTGCTGCGGCTCCGCTGCGGCAAATGTGATTACCTCAGTGTAGAATGCCTTTTAGGGAGCAGCGTTATTGATTTCGGAATAATGGCCCTTTTATCTTTCACGTATTTTTCAGCTTTCAGCGATTGCCTTTTTCCTATTATTGCTCCTATGGACCCATTTCAAAACCAGCACAATATTTGTAGTTCAGCAGAAATAAATGGCAAGCAGCGTCCTCGATCTCTTCTATGAATAATGAAGCAGCAAGGGGAGGATTTGGTCTTTAAAATCAGTAAATGTATTGATGGGAAGGACAAGATGGCATTAAATGCTTGTAACTCTGCATAAACCTTCTTAATTCTAACAAAGAAACAGATTTTTAAAAAAAATCGAAGGCAGATTTTTGAGGAGCCACTGGAAAAAAGTGTAGGGACTGTAAATTAAGCATTGCTTCAATTTGTAGGAGTTAACTAACAGAGGCAAAACTTACATACATCTACTTGTCTTTTCATGGATTTCCTACACCCCCCAGAACTACTCTGGGAGAGCTGTTTCTGCTGCTGGCCCCAGAAGTTCTTGTGCCCAGAAGCTCTGTGCTTTTAGGTGTATGGTCCCTTCCCGCTGACGACTAGCTTGAATATTTTGCCTTAACTAGACGGGCTTCTCCCTGCCCACAAGCAAACAGCTTTATTCCTCATCTCACCAGCCCTAATTTGTTTCTTTCCTCAACTGGTTGTAGACCAAAAGCCCCTGAACTTTTCTATCACAAAACAACCTTCTGAGCTGAAGACCTTCCGTTCTTTTCTTATTCTCGGTAGTCTGCCTTTCACTGGTATTGTTTATACTAGTGCTGTTAGGTTTAGTGAAGCTATGCTGTATGCGCCCAAATAACCTTAAGGTTTATCTTCACAACCTGTAGTATCTTATCTTACCTGTGAGATTTCCAGTAGGAGGGACGGGTATTCTGTTGTAAGGGTGACTGACATAATACAGGCATTTGCTAAGTAGGGTCTGAACTCGGACTGTCAGTATTCCCCATGGGTGCTCACCACCAAGGTAGTGAGAACCACGTTTTCTGAACAGTGGGTATGTTTGATGGTTTTGAGTGGAATTCTGTCTCTCTGCCAAACATCTGTCAGCTGTAAACTTGCGTTGGATGTACTGTGAAAGAAACCTAGCAGAGTAAGGAGCTGAATGTAAGGTGCCACTCCTCTGTTTAAAAGTTCTTGTCCGAATAGTTTTCCCCTTCCAGCTAAAGAAAAGAAGAGCACTGGCAATTAGAGGGATAGTGCTGTGGGTGGAGGATGGAATAGGAGTATCTGTTCTCTGCTAGTGCTAAAAGCAGAGATAAGAACCTCATGAAAGCTGGTTATCAAGGTGGGGTTAACCCTGCCTGACAGCCTGCCTGGCGGTTTGCGAAGTTCATGTTCTGTTTCTGATAGACCTGGAGAACCATCTGTGAACCAAGCTGGGGTAGGTGCTGCTGCAGAAAGTCTCAGGAGCTTTTGTTTATATTCAACAGCAGCTGAAAATCACTGACATTTTGTGGGGTTAAATATAGGTCAGGATTTAACCTTATAAACTAAATACTGTTGATGCTTTCTCCACATTAGATCATTACAACTTATGTATTTGATGGAGATACAAGGTGGACTTGAGCAGGGTGGATGGGATTAGGAATGATTTCCCTTCCGATCCCATTAAGCAGCCCTGTCACCCTAAGAATGCCCAGCTGGCACACTTTTTCCTTTTGGTGAATTGCAAGAAATAGTATCTCATTTTTCAGAGTGGTAATTATTGCCTGGGAAAGGTGATACACCGGATTTTTTAAAATCTGACCTGCCTGTACCATGTGGCTGGGTCACAGTGCAGTGCTGGAGCTCTGGAGACAGTACAGATGTGTGGCAAAAATCTTCTATTAAAGATTTAAAGATGCATACAGCACAAAAGTAGGAAATATTCAAGGATTTTATTATCACAGGATACTTCGATCTTTTATAACGTTTTTCCGAACAATAACAACACTTCTGTGGAGTTCTGTGTGCCATAGCAATCCATCCTGGGTTTACATAATGTAAATTTCATTAAATAATGTAATTTTCATGTCGTCTGAGAAGTATTTATTGACATGAACTAGAAAAGCTTTCTAAACTTGGACATTTAAAGTTATTCTGCAGAGTCAAAATTCTTAAGAAACTTCTAGCTGATTCTCACACAATGGGGGTGGCAGTTTAAAAAAGGCAATAAAGAATGTTTGTATCAAAAATGAGATGACTGCAATTTCAAGTCCTGAACAAAATGCAAAGCAGTCGAAAAGTGCATGATAATTCTGAGCCGGTTCCTTCCCACTGCAGCAGGTTTTATTTATATTTTCGTATTGGTATTTCTGTATTTTTTATTAAATTTAATTCAAGTAATCTGAGAGTTATCCATTTAGTCTTAGTCCAATACTGAATATTCAGTTTGATATCACAAGGACAAAAGCATCGTGTCATCTTTCTTGTCCTTTGGGAAGTTCCCTAAGCGAGTCAGTTAAAATAAAAGTGCATAGTAAAGGAGGGATTGAAGAATATCTTAGTTCCATGTACAAAATCCCCCAGGATATCTTCGTTCCTGAGATGAATTAGCACTATAATGAAGAAAGATGAGACAACTGACTGAGGCACACACTGCTGCTAACGGACACATGGGTATGATGTCCGGTCCTTTCGTACTTTGGATTGGGTTCAGCGATACATTTTTGGGGGTTTATGTGGCCTCGCATGAGTTTTAGCAGAGTAGAAATCAGTGGGCATTGTTGAAATAGCCAGGCTTGTAGGAGTTAAGATGCAGTTTTAAAAGCTGTTTGTCCTTCTCTAGGCAGATCTTCAGTGAAATGAAAGTCAGCTTGAAAAATGTTATTGCTACATAATAAGCCAGAGAATGTTTTATTGGCACAGCAAAACTCAGAAATATTGCAGTGGCTGTAAAGCATCAAATATATATAAATACGTCAGTTGGTGTGGATAAAAGAAAGTACAGATATTTGTGTTTGTCATGATTAATTTAGCCCATGAATTGTTGAGAGAATGCAGAAAAGAGTACAGAGCATCAGATAATATTATAGAAGTGTTAGCCAGTTTTAATTAGGGCGCATTCTTTATCTGTCCCACCCCTGCTTGTGTGGCTGCTTAGGATTTCAAGAAGATTTTCCAGGCTTTTTTGCGGGGATTCTAATTTTGGGTTTTTTGTTCGAGTTTCCTACGTTACCATTTCTTACTGGTGGTAGGGTGGGTTGGCCCCATACAGTGCCTAGGAGTTGAGGAGTTAAGTCCTGTCCCCCAGTGCCAGACACCCCACAGCTGCTGCCAGCAATCCAACAATAAGGCTTAATAGAGCAGCGGGAGCTTCTTGGGGGGGTGTTAACAAGGCTAATTGGCAACATGCACTTCATTCCCAGTGGCTGGAGGACATAAACCACGAGCAGGCAGAGGCTTGGTGTGGACTTGGTGGTGGGGAGTACAGGTGGAGAGGTTATATAAGCTCGGCTGAAGTAGTTAGAGTCCAATGTGCGGCACTATCTCTATGTAGTGTGGCAATGAACTTTGTTGGCCAAAGAAAGGTTTTTGAAGGAAGAAGCATTAACTGTGCGGTGCAGGTCCCTGCCTGCTAACTGCCTTGCCTGCCTGAAAGGCAGGCTATCCCGAAGTGAATGCTTGTGGGGAGCTCTTGGGCACTTGATGGGATCCATCAATGAAATGCCCTGTGTTGGTCCTTCATCGTGTAAAAGCAGCTCCTTGGTGTCCCATACAGCCCTTGAGGTAGTCCCTTGTAGTAGGCTTAGGCTGTGCAACTCTGCGTTGGACCCTTGGAGCCACAGTTCCCTGGACAGCAGGGGGCTTCCAGCCTCTCGTGAAGTACCAGCCATGGTTGCACTGAGTTACTGCTGGCACTCCTGCTAGGTAGGTGAGGGGATGGGGTGGTGGTGATGGTGGTGGGTGAGGAGAGGCGCCCGTGCTCCGCCCATCATGTGGGGCTCACACCTCAGTGGCAAAGTGCCGAATGTCACAGCGCTCCCACGCCTCGGCTGGGTTTCTGTGGTAAGGCAGTGCAGCTACCCAAAGCCACCCGCTGCTGCTCCTGCAAAAGCCGGAGGCTGTTACCAGCAGCACTTGCCTTGCAAAATTGCAAAGTAGCTCCCACAAATGCTGTGGGAAGTCGAAGCCTCGAGACTTGAGGCACAACATGAGTCCCAAAGAACTTCCTCTCCTGAGGCAGAAGGTGAGAACGCAAAGCTGTTGGGCAATATCGTGCAGAGGAAAAGGGTTCACAGATGACTTCAACCTCTTCTCTGTGTCTTTTGTGTCTGAAGTTTTCTGTCCTTCATCAGCCTACTGAAAAACACAGCACTGTGCAGCAGTTAGGTACACTGGGCGTTTCAAGGTCTGATTTGCTAGGATGAAAATGAAGTATTTGTCGCTTTCCAGTGGCACGTGAAAGTAGTTGTATATTCAGACCAGTGGTTTTGGAGCTTTCTATTCTGTGCGTTTTGTTCTTAAATCTGATCTCAGCTGTACGTTCGTAATGGGAAGGATTAAACAAAATCACAGAAGAAAATTAAGGATTTAAAAATAAAACTCATTTTATTAAAGAAGTTAAGCAGCGAGTAATCCATTTATAAATTTTATACTATTTCGTGCGTGTAGATTAGAGTTGTTCATATAAGCCTGTAATTTTTGTTGTCTTTTTTTCTATCCGCTTTGCGTGGGACAAAGCGTATGAAATTAAAACTAAGGCCACTTTCGGTTGGTATTTTGTTTCTCAGAAGGGTAGGCCTTGGACCTGTTAGTCGCATGTTGACCTTTGACAGGGCCAATGGGTTTTTGGATGGGAGCTGTAGTTTATGTTCTGTTTAGGCTAATAGCCCAAGTGTTTCATTGTTTCTAACCTGCTGTGGTAACATACTTGAATTTCTTTTCAAACATATGCCTACTTTAAATTCTAACTTTTAAATCAGATATTGAGTCATGGTGAGTTACTGAAAAGTTATCAGTTTATAAGCTTTTAGAAAACAACAGGCATGCAACTATAAACTTAACTAGAAATGTTGTAAATAATTCATTTTCATAGCAAGTGGCAGTGGAGAGCAATTTGAACTCCCCTAGTTACCAAGGTGATTCAGAAGCACCAGTTACTGGTGATCAAGTCCCAATGAGCTGTTTACATTTTTTTTAGAACCATCTGCTGATTTCTGTTCCATTTTGGCTTTCTGTAATTTTGCTTGTTTGTCAGGGAAGAAAGGAAATTAAATTCTAACTCTTTTTCATTGAAAACTAATATAGTTGCAAATAAATCTGACTTCGGCTTGGAAAAAACTATCTTGTATATATGGACTATTAATTGCAAATGAGATAATTTTTCACAACAAAACTACAAATATTCTTTAAAGTGGCTGAATTGCCTTCTTTTCCGTTAGCTTCGTTTGTATTTATCTATTTTATTTATTGAAAATCTGGGGCGAGAATTTTCTTCTTAATCCTCAGAACTGGTTTGTTAAGGATATTTAAGGAAACCAGGTATATACAGACGTGTAAATCATAAAAGAGTTTTCCTTCTCTTGCAAGAGTACTGGTATTAATGGAATAGAGGGTGCTTGCATGAAAGGCAAGACAATTATCAGTGGCCATCAATAACCCTCCCAGAAAAGGCACTACCCTAGAAAGAAGGCAGCTAGAATAGAGGTAACACTCATGGCACCGGTCCATAGAGCTGTGATTTTTTGTTTGATGCTTGTACTCCTTTATCCAAAGAAATCGTATTGTATTAATGACTGCTTTTTTCTGTCAGGGTGTTTTGGTGGGTTTTTGTTTTGTTTTAAATCTTGTGTGGTTTAAAAAAGCTAACTAAATCATTGTGAGTCTGTCTGTATTCCTGACCTTAACAATGCAGAAAGCCTTTCCACTAAGTTTAATGGCAGGGAAGGTCCACGCCTTTCCAGCTTGGACCCGAAAATCCTTTCCTTCTCTCTTAATTGCCTTCCAAAATGGCCTACTCCTGCAAAACCGCTTCCTCGCTGTGTAGGATGAATGGCCATACAAATTCTGCCAAGAAGACAAGTACAGACAGTCACGTTTGGGGAAAAAAACTGTGGGTGGAAACTTCAGAAACACCAGGTTGACTTAAAGCCATACGTTTCTCTGAGGAGCAACGGGATGTGAGTGCCCGTGTGGCTTTGGGAGGGTGTTGGAGCGTGCCAGCCTTGCAGGTTGTGTTTGCTTTTGGAAGGGGTTGTGCTCCCAGATCCACTGGGTGTTTCTGAATGTCTCATTGTATAAATTAAGAAAATAGATGGGGAAAGCAGGTGGAAATCTCTCTGGGGGATTTTGTTTTTAACTTGCTATAATGGTTTAATAGTTAGCAGTTAGAGCTAAGCAGGTGTTTTAAGAGCTCTTATTTAACAATTATCACTCATTTCCGGGCTTCCTGTTTGTTCAGGCTGCTGGAGAACATCATGAAATCAGCCAACTGCTCTCAAAACCTCTTTTAACCCTCTGTCATCCAGAGAAGCTGGGAAAACCCTCCATCAAAGATCCACGTGTCTGAAAGGATGAAGGACATAGCAGAAAGCTGTTGTGGTGCAAAGATTGTCTGGCAAATGAAAACGAGGCTCATGAAAATTATGTTGAGCATAGGAGCATTACATCACTGGGAAGAGATTGTATCATCATTTCATCTCTTTGATTAATATTTTGGATTAATTTTAGGGAAGAAACTTGGGGAAGCTCATGGAGCTCATACAAGTTGGAGGGTTTTT
The DNA here is from genome assembly GCF_965231255.1 of Vanellus vanellus. Lineage (NCBI taxonomy): Eukaryota > Metazoa > Chordata > Aves > Charadriiformes > Charadriidae > Vanellus > Vanellus vanellus. Next base: position 31,492,413 of record NC_138907.1, read on the forward strand.
TGGCTTGTTTGTTTTTTATCTCGTCCCATAACATTTTCCATCAGTTATTGGTCTGGGACATGACAGACACGTGAAGATTTGTAATCATGACGGAGTTCTAATCCAATGTAATGTAACCATCCTGCAAAAGCTCATATATGCTCCGAATAGCCTTTGTCCTGAATCATCATGATAGATTAGGATTTATAAAAAAATATTAGAGAACCGTGAAAGATTTCCTTTTGTACTTAGCAAGTACTGTTCTGTTGACAATATGCAAATGAGTTTTTGATCTCCTCATAACTGTTGTTCCATAGATTAGTACTAAACTATACTGAAAGTGTAATTTTAGTCAAGATTGTAAAATTAAACCGCTGACAGCACTCTGGAGTTTGATATTTGGTCACAGAGCAAACTGTAAGTCTGTGGTGGCTTTTTATGTTAGTACTATAACAAGGCTTATTGTCAAATGGCTCATGTTAATATTTAATCTTAAAATTAAATAAATGTAGGCAGTTATTTTCTGGGGCGCATGTATAGTTTTCATAGTGCATATATCTGCTTTTTCAAGTAGGGAGTCTTTAAGAAACTCTCTCAGTAGGTTCAGAAATACTGCTGTACTTACTTGAGAGATAAAAATGGAAAGAATGCTTTTAAATTCTGCTACAAGTTGGAGTGCCTCTGGAGGTTGTAGAGATGGATAAGAAAGGACAGCCTGCTTACTAGTAATGGCCCTTGAGCAATGAGTCCTGGCGAGAGTAAGGAATCTGGGATATACATCTCTTCCTACATTCGCGTGCTGCTAATGGTGTTCAACTTCAGCTCAGTTCGTACTGGTTTAAATATGTACTTTTTCTAGTTTGCCTGAAATTACACCTCAGTCCTCCCAGCGTAACAGAGACTAGATTCAGGCCAGATGTAGCTCTGTTCTGGCAGAGTCTCTTGGTGAAGAAATTGTTCTTACCATCAGAAAAGCAATTGTTCTGAATGGGAGAGGGGGGAGGAGACATCCTCGGTGTGCTCTGTGTGTGTGCACGTGTGTACGTGCATGCACACGCACAGCACAGATGGTATGCAGGATCTGTGAAGTTACAGCGAAGTGCTTTCTTTAAGTACCCTCACATGCACATATGTCTATTTTCAGTGTTTCTGCTGTCGTCTGTGCAGGTACCGGCTATCATTCAGTTCAGGAACTTCTGACAGAGAATTAAAAGTGTTAATGAATGTAAGGTTATAAGCTTTCTTCTGCTGCAATGACAGAGCATTTTAGTTTTACAGTTTTAACAGGCTTGGGCTAGTTTGCATGATGATGAAGCAGTACCAATGGATAAAACCAATTTACGTTAAGCATGTAAGTAGTAAAGTTGATTTGCAATTTAATATGCTACAAATTCAGTCCTCAAAAGAGAACAGGGAAAAAACCCTGTATTTTGTACACTGGTTCAGGTACCTTTCAGTTTCCTGGTTAACAGTGTATCATAATTTCTCCTGTTTCCTTTTAAGATAAAGTACATATTCTACAGATTTTCTCCCTCCCAGATTTCCTGTTTTGTTTTCTCATACTATGTCTAAAATCAAGTTTCCCTAATTCTATAGTGAGAATTAATAAATCCTTATACTGAAAACCTAAGGAGACAAAGCAACAGAAACCTGTGAATGGTATCCAAGGAAAGGAACAAAAGTGTTTACTTGAAATGCCAAACTGGACTGTTATTCCTTGAAATTCCCCAGAATAGGAGGTGGGTGTTTTATCCTGTAGCTGCTACAGGAGCAAAAAGTTCTCACAGGCACCTTTCAACATTACCGCTACAGAAATAATTCATTCCTCTTGTTGAGAGCCTACATTGTCTTGTAATGTTTTGCCAGAGCCACTCTACTGATCTGAAATTACTGTTGGTGGAAGAGTTGGACTTGATACTGCAAGAATCTGATTCAGTTTAGGACGAGGTCAATATTCCTGGCCCCGGTACTTGGTGCTATTTTGGGTTGATTTTTTTTCAAAGGTATGTTGAGGATTTGGAAGCACAATGCAGGAGATTTTAAGCACTTGAATCCTCGAGGTACGCTTTGAAAACCAAGCCTCAGTTAATTTCAAGTGAAAAGTGTCCAAATAAATGAATCAACTGGTAGGTAGATGCTTATGAATGACAACATTTTTATTTTTTGTTGTCCAAGCATGCTGGTAGTTGAAGGGTTGCATGAGTAGCATGTTAGATGTTGTTTTCTGGTATTGTGGTCTAAAATGGAGTTTGGGTGTTTTCCGGTGGGTGATGTATCACGTGTGTCTTGAAGCTTTTGTCACTTGAACAATCTCCCTCAAATGTTCTGCCTCACTGACTCTTCGGCTAGTGTCAAATCTCACATGAGGATCTGTGTTTTAGGGGGTGAGGTTGGTAGGAGGAGGGAGGGGTTTTATGCTTGCTTGAACTGTGCAATGTGTCTCTTTACTCCTCCTTTGCTTTTCGGTAAACAACAATTTGGGGTATTTAGGATTACTGTATTGTATGGGTAATACACATAATTTACTGTTGTGTACTGTGGGCAAAAAAAATCACAGTTCACTCACCTGTTTACATTTTAAATAACTTTGAGAGGGTTTAGTCAGTGAGTCTGTGATAAAGCAGCATGTCAAATGTCTAAAAAAAACTTGGTTGACTAGATAACTTGAGTCAATTTATTTCTTTATAAAGTCTTTTCTTTATAAAGTCTACCTCTTGTGCCTTTTTTTTTTTTCTTTTTCTTTTTTTTTTAAATTATTGCTTGACCTGGGACCATAAGATTGAAACACAGAGTGCCTCTGTTGGTGTGGAAGCAGCAGGAACTAATTCAGCAGTTGCATTTGCGCTCAAGTTCAGATTAATTAATATGTGATGTAAGATCCTAGAAGATCACTGTATGCCCAAATTAGCGTTGTTGCTCTTTCGTATATGTATCTCTTTCAAATTATTTTTATTCCCTATGATAGTTTCAGAAGTAATTTTGTTCTTTCTCTCTGTAGACAGCTTATAACAGTATCAAAGACAAAGCATGATTATAAAATTTGGAAGATTTCCTTTTCTTTTTTCTTCCAAACACATGGTCTGAGCAGAGAAGAAGTTTCAAAACTTTTCATGTACGTGGAAATGGATGTGTGTGTGATTCTGAGAGATGGAACAATAACAGATGTTCTCCAAAGCAATAGGTAATTCCTTCGCAATTCATCAAGAAAAAACATGCAACCTAGGGGAAACCAGGCTTCTTGTAAAGGGAGCATTCTCAGCTCCAGGTGTATAAATCAAAGACTTCATGTATACCAGGATCTATTTTGGTGGGCCAGGAAATGTAACCAGTTTTGTCTAGAAAGGGTCAAATCATGTAGTTCCTATAAAAGTTTGCAGAGTGTTCTTTTCATGTAATAGGAGACTCCTTGACAGCTTTCTCCTGAGGGAAGGCAAGCATTTCTTCATATTTATTTCGTTTCGTTTTCAGGTACCTTAGTCTTACGTCTCTTCAATAATAACATTAAAAAAAAAAAAAAACAAAACAAAAAACAAACAAAACCCAAAACAAACTAGAAATCTTCCTTTTATCTTCTGGCTCTTAATGCAGCACTGCAAAATTCTTCACTTATCTGAAACTTGAGAAACAAAGGAATGCATTGGGCACAGAGGCTGCAGTGCCAACTTATTAGTCCTACTTCTGCCAAATGAGGATCAAGCAGATTTGCATCTTAATTCTTTTCTAATATGTTTTTAGTAGGTACATAAAGACTGAACTCTTAAAAGAAAGGCTTAATGGATGTAATGTTTTCATTTGCTTAGAGTCCAAATTTTAGAATGACTTTTACAATAGGACTTGGAGATTGCAACAGTTTATAAGTATCAGGTAGATTGCATAGAAAATACATGCAAAACAGCAAAAATGTGGCACAGCTGAAGTTGCAAAGAAGAAAAGAAAATCTCTGTAGACTTCTCATATTCAGCAATGTTGCATGTTGGAAATGGGAGCTCGGCTCGTGCATAGTGCTCCATATTCCTCTGTCCTTTGAAGTTGTAGGGATTAGTATTGTTTTTCATCTGTGTTACTTATTTTCATTCACTCATTGTCTGTCCTCCGTGAATTTGCACTTGTGTTATGAGAATAATACAACTTCATGAAAAGTTCTGTTCTGCATGCAAGCTGCAAAGACATCAGATAATAACTCTGAATGAGCGTTTATTCAGTAGGGGTTAGTGTTAGATGCTCCCTGTGGTCTCTGAATGTCTCGGGGTGCAGTCAGGGTCCAATACTTACTGAGTAATATTCTGCTACAGTTTATGTGATTCAGTGTGCAAAACTGTTTCTTGTGCATATAAAATTTAAGGATTAATTTTTTACCCTGTGCACCAGCATTTCCAAGAAGAATGAAGGGAGCAAACCTAAAAATAACAGGGAATGGGAATAATACTGCTCATGCGCTTTTGAATGGTTGTTTTCTCCTTTTTCAGTCCTTAGCCTCCCATAGAATATAGCATTTTCCACACTGGAAATGATTTATGAAGATTATTCTATGTGGGAGTTTTATTTTTATTTGTCTAACTTCTCAGAGTTAAAAAAAAAAATCATGTTTGTATACACTGGTTTTTAAAGTATGAAATATAAGCTAAATCTGGATTAATCTCCACAAACTAAAACTGGATTAATTTTTCAGATAGAGATTTGTGGACCAGGGTGGGGTTTTTTATATAGTTTGTATAAACCACAGCTTACATCTCTGCTCAGTATCTTGCTTTCTTCAAGTAGAAAGTATGAATCCCCACTTTTAAGCTGCTCTACAAAATTTGTCTTAGTAGATCATTTCATTTTTAGTTTCAAGGTATTTTATTGTTAGCATTTTTATGATGCATATAGCTACAGAATGAGTAAGAGAAGTAATTAAACCTTAGGTTTGGAATGCCACACTTAAATACAGGTCTGTTGAGACCTTCCTTTTTGGAGTAAGATGAAATTAATAATATTTAAAAGGAAAAGGCTTTTCTTTTTTTTTTTTTTTTTTCCTCTCCTGACAGCTCTGAGCCTAGCAGTATTGGAATGGTATTAAAGATTCTGTGGTAAAGCTTAAAACAGGACTAAACTCAGCATTCTTGTTGATGTTCCCCTCTTTTGGAACCTACTCTATATTCTTCTGGTGCTGCTTTCCAGAGATGGCTATGTGTGGTTTGTAATACACTTGAGGGATAAAAGCATCCCTTACTGTCATGGCATGCGTATCTTTATTTTTGTGTCATCCATGTAGTGACACGTAGTAAAATCAATGCACCACAAATAATAGAATAAGACAGAAGAAAAGCGCAGACATGCTAATAGCCTTTACTGCAGTATGAGATATTTTAAAGGAGAGTAACTTTGAGATAGATAACTATGTGGCTTTGCTGTTGTGTGTGTCCAATTTCTCAGAGACCAAATGTTCTCTTCTGGAGTATGTCAGTCTTTTATTCTGTTTCCGTTGGCTGCATTGGTTTTTCTGGAGCTGTTCTCTAGCAGTAGAGGTGGTCATGAGGGGTAGGTTACTTAGGGGAGAGGAACAAAATACTGTGCCAGTAACTTTCTGTCTCTCCCCAAATATGTTTCCAGTAAATATGGAGCCTTGAGGTCTGGCAGTTTGGGTTGTGTTTTTTTGTTTTTTTTTTTTTTTCTCCTGTTTTAAACCTTTGGATGACCAAGCCCAACCATTGTTGGGATGCTCTTTGAACATTGGTTTGCTAGAGTCATCTGCGCAAAAGACCCAGAGTCACTGACACCAGTATAATACAAACTACAGTAAGCAGGAGGTTTGGCAGTTAGGTAGGTTTTGGGCAGCTCATTATCTTTGGGATATCTTTGGAGTTCAGCTGTTTTTATATCTAAAGATTGATTCAGTTTTCACTTCCAGACTGCAGCCAAGTAAGCCCACTGCTGCTGGCGTGTCCTCCAAAAGCTTCTTTCAATTTTGCTCTCAAATGGTGTGTCTCAAAGCTCTTGGAATGACCTGCTGTCTGCAGAGGAAATGTTTCAGTACGTTTCAGTTTCTCTTCGTTGATGGTGGTTCACAGTCATCTAAATTTGGTGGGGAGGGCAAAGCTGCCATAAGCTAGCAGTGTTTCAATACATGTTCCTTCACAACAGCTCTTACGCTGCCGTAAAACTCGATTCTTTATGGAAACTTTTGCAGTGTGAACTCAGTAATTATCCTGATTTATGTATAAAGCAAGGGGAGGTAAAAGGAAGATAACTAGTTCAGAGTAAAGCCTACAGTTTGGTTTGACACGTGCTCTGCTTGCTTAGCCATGTGAGAAGGAAGCCATATTTTTATAAATATTGTATTACCACTTTTAATGACTTTATAAACAAAGCACTACTAAATATTGACATGGTGCAAAAATAAGTGATTTACAGCTCTCAGAAAGCTTGTTATTCAGTAGTTTTACAGAAAATGACGAGTACGTAGTAATAATTAAATGCAAGTAATAGATTTTATCCTTAGCTACTGAAATCTTTTCATGCAAAAATATCTTTTCAAATAACTGCTTAAATTCCTGGAAAAAGCTACAATAAAGTAGGAATTCAAGAGTCAGACTAGGAGGTATTTGAAGTACTTGTTGCTCTAATATAAATTAATTGGATTGTGATTCCCAAAATGAGCTGCTGTTTCTTGAACACTCAGAATTAACTACAATGTCTAGCATGTAAGAGATATCTCTTCATGTTTTAAAAATGTGCCTTGGTTCATGGTTATAAAATCTAAGCTATGTATTATGAAAATAATTCTGAATGGAATATTGATTCATCAATTTTTAGTTAATTTTGTACCTGAAAAAGTCCTTGAGAAGCATTGGTTGTGCAGATAAAATGTCAGGTCTCAAAATGATGCTAACTTGGCTTTTGTGTGTATCGTCTTTTAATCCGGTATTGCTTTTTTCTTGCCAAAATGTCTGCTAGAGCTTGTGAGATCTGTGCAACATGCCTATGCAGTAGGAGAGCTAGTATCTCTCCGTCATTTTCAATGTTGGCATATTTGCTGCTGCTTGTATTTTTCACGTGCATATTTTTATAACAAAAGTTGAAGGGGGATGGGAATCTCATCTCATTTAAATGATAATAATATAAATTCAAGTGAACCAGTCGGGTCTTAAATTCATACTTTGCTAAGTCAGACAGGTCCAGTACTTTCCTTTGAAGGAACTGAAGGCTCAACGGGTGAGAGCAAAGTGAAGTAAAACGTTCCCTTACTTTGGGATAAATCTATGGTAGCAGTCAGAAAAGCTGTCATTATCTGCATTAAATAAAAGGCTTCAATTTGTAGAGTGAAGGGTGCCGAGGGTGAGGAGTACGTGTGGCTGCCAGGTTGTGCCTTCTGCTTGCTTGTGTTTCAGGGTGTACTTATTTTATAGATGTTACTTGGGTGCCTGTAGGATCCTGACTGTCCCATTGTAACAGCTCTCTGTTGCCGGAGCAGGTGGAGAGTGTTCAGCTTTGTCATGAAGTGGACGAAACTTCATTAAAGTACTTCTAAAAGACCTGGTAATGTTTCAGGTTTATTGTCAGGACTGTTTGTGATGATAAAACCAGTTGATTTGCTTTTAAAACTATCCAAGATGTAAATGAGAACAAATTGCAGGTCAAGGTTCGGACTTTACCTGGTTTTTATTAGGTTTGGGGTGGGGGAATATTAAGTTAATTGATGATGTGAAAGAAATTTTAACAGTAAAATAGCAATTGCATAATTCAATTTTGAATACACAATTCCAAAGCTGGAAAAAAAAAGCTTTTTTTTTTTTTTTTTGAGGACAGTATAAGAAAAATGACCAAATTACCCAGAATTAGTCACATCTCCATGGCTGAATGCCAACTACTATTTGAGCCAGATCCTGAGAATGCTAACACTTTTATCCTTTTGTCTTTACTGGGTCCCACTGCATCTTTATCTTCAAGAGTTAGCAACTTTAGTAGCAAGCACACATGTGTATATATGTTGAATTTTTTGAGAGGGAACCTTTTTCCTTGATGGGGGGGGGGGGGGGGGGGGGGGGGAAGATTTTGTAATGGGATAAATTGAAAGCACTTTTTAAAGGCAGCTGCTTTGCAGAGGATGAAATCTGAAACAATCCAAAAGAGAAACTGTGTAGACTCCTGGGAAAAGCTAAAATGCAACATATTTGACTGAGCCACAAGCAACAGATTGGATACGGTCAGAGAATCAGAAATGGAAACAGTCCAAAGCTCTCACTCTGCAATATTACACAGGCATCGTGGAGATCTATAGGATTCCCCAGAGAGCCTTACTTAAAGGGGGTTGCCTGGATGGTTAACAAGGTCATACTTGTGCATGAATCATTTTCATCTTTATTACTAGTAAGGATAAAACACCACATTAAAAAAAAAAAAAAAAAAAAGGCAAGCAAAAAAAATCCCAAACAAACAAAGCCACCCCCAAACCTACACAGTCAAAACCTTTAGTCCCCAGTGTAAAGGTAACTTTCCTTCCCCTTCTGTGCTTGAAGTCTCTGGAGTAAAGGGATTATTGCTGTTACTGGGGTCAGGCAGATCTTTGGGAACTGTTTCTACAATTCTAGCAAAAAATTTAAATATGTAGTTCCCATTTCAGATTACCTTTTAAGATAAGTTTTTTCAGGTAAGACTGGAGAGAGAGTTTTGAAACAAACTTTGATAAGACTAAGTTTTGACTATAGGGCTGTCCAAGGCAGCGATTTCTGCAAGCTGTGTGGGATAGCGCTTATGGAAGTTGTAGGCCAACCAGAGATGGAGGAACGAGGGTATCCAAAACTTAGATGCATTCCTGAAGAAGCCTATCCTGCCTGCCTCCACGCTCCTTACAGATAACAGATTTTTCATGACACTTCCCCCAGGTGTGAAATTATTCCTCCTTCTTCTGTAGGCTGCACATAGGAGGATTATGGGTGGTCAACTTCTTAAAAACTGTTTGGAAATTGAAACAAAAAGTTTACTGAAGGCCAGATAGACTTGCTGCAAGGCATATCTCTGCCTTCTCTCTGTGGAATTAGAATCACAAGGCCTCATGCTGTAAACCCCAAATGGAGATTTTTCTGTAAATCCAGTGGTAGGGTTCCTTGCTTTTGGGAAGTGATAGGTGCACCACAGCAGAAGTTATGTACAGGTTTATCAATAGGCTACAGTAATGTTTGATTAATCCTAGTCAATTTAGCAGTTCAAATAAAACTATTAATGTGGCAGCATGCCTCGAACCCATAAACTCCAATGTAGATAGTGGTAAAGAGATCAGGGTCTAATTGCATAAAAGGGTAAAGGAGTGCCTGAGCTTTGTTTGAACTCTAAACAAGACTAGTTATAGAAGGTGAAATAGGCATGTGGAGGGTGAATTAAGTTTATTGCCCAGGGTGACCCAGCAGGTCAATAGCAGAGCTCACAGTAGGTTTTCTGAAAGCATTCAAATTTTGGAGAAAATTCTTTGTGCGGAGAAACTCTGAGCTCACTGGTTTGCTTTAAATAAAAGGAACAATGGGAGGTTACTTAATTTGGGTATGTAAAGTGCCATTTAAAAAAATAGACTACCATTTGATAAATAAATGGCATTTTAGTCTGAGAAGGGTAAAACAAGAACTGAAGGCTAGCCAGATAGATTAAAACGAACAGCAAAGCACGTATTTCTTTTCCCATAAAAAGTGATGAACTAATGAAACCGGTTAGCAAGGGATGTAGCAGATCCTTCATCCCTAGGCATTTTCAGAAAAGACTGAAAGTGTTCGTGGAAGACGGGCATTAGCTTTGCTCTACTTACTTGGCTCGGTAGAAGAGTAAGTAGGCAGCGTGCTATGGCCTCCATTGCCAGAACTGGATGGTTCTTATACATTCAGAAATAAATTTTAAGATCTAAATGAACAAAAAGTCTTCAGTTATCCTGAGTCCAGTTCCAGGAGCCCTGACTATTTGGCTGTATAAAATCTAACCTAAGCTCTTACAAAGAAATTACGCAAACCTGAATACTCTTGTATTAAAAAAAAAAAAAATTTGAATTTTAATCATTTTTTTTCGAAGAACAAAATCTGAATGCACATATAAATGACTCTGCACTTTCTGTTGCATCATGGGCTCAGAGAGGAACAACCAAATCACTACAATACAAGGCAGGCTAAATGTCGGGGCGGGGAGGAATTTTTGTTGAATTTTTTTCTTAAATCCAGGAAATACCAGAAAGCTTGCATGGATGTCTGAAAAAGTGAGATTTTAAAAAGGTTTACCTAACATCTTTCTTGTCAAGCTCATATCTAACATGTGAGAACTCCAGAGGTGATTCAGTTTAAAACACTGCAGTAAGTGAAAATAAATGCTAAAGAAAAATCTCAGTTAATGCAGCTTACACTAGAACGTGTTTGTTCGTAGGGAGTTTTGATGATGTATCTACTCTTGGTGTACCACTTCAGGCTGGTGGACTCGACTCTGCCGTCCAACTTTTCAGGAACAGTAATAATAGTAGTGGCTATTTTTGCCATTTCCTTTTCTGTAATTGCCGTATTCAAGATGTTACGTTTGGGTCTGTCCGTTTCATGGAATATAGGTTGCCTGGCAGCATGTGTCAAACTACTAAATTTTATGTTACTTGGTTTTCCTTTTTGCATTTAAACATGCGTAGCATGGACTACAGCAGTTTTCTGTTTTGTTTTTCTTCTAGCAAACTGTTTTGTAGCTGGCATCAGAGGAGTCTCAGAGTTGCTCTGGGTTTGTTATGGCTAAAGCTGCAGAGGAAGTCCAAGTGAATCACAGATAATTGTAGTCCTCAGGATAGCCATTTTGTTAAAAGAATTAGCTTCATTAATCTTTCTAATCTGATAATTAAACAGAGGACAAAACATCATCACAGCAAGACAAAAACTATGTTTAAAAAAAAAAATACCCAACACTATTGAATGGTATCTAAAGATCTTATTGTAGTGCTTTGTAAAGGCAAAAAAAAAAAATAGAACCAAAGAGAGAATATTCCAATGATATTTTCTTCTGGAAATAAAAATGCTAGTTCCTCTGGCAATTTTTTAGAAAGGCACATAAGATAACATTGGGGGGGGCCTACATTTTCTGTCAAATATTTGAGGTAATTTTGGCAGTTCTGGGCTTTTGTTTAAGAAACTATAAAAAAAGTTAAATGTTTTGATTTTTTTTTTAAATTTACTTTTTTCAGGGACTGAACATATATAATATTTTATGTAATTGAAACCGCCACATTTACTGGCAAAATGTTTATCTAATATGAGATTTTAGAAATTACCTTTTCCGTTAGGAGACAATAATGATATCGGACTGAGACTTGTAAAGTGCATCCAGTTCCCAGTCTGTTACAGACATCTGTACTTAAAACCCCAGTGTGGAAAAGGGTGATGGACAGGGAAGTCAGGGGACTCAGACGGGTCGATGCAGATATGACATCATTCTGTGTGTGCCGAGTATGCAAAAGGACTAACGTATCTGCGCAGCAGCCACTTTCAGTAAATACTGCTTGCAGTTGTGTTTCACGTAGTGTGAAGGCAGAATGAAGTCTTTCATTCTTAAATAAACAAACACTTAAAAGGATATTTCGTTTAAAAAAAGCAAAGATGGTTGCAAGTAACTTGTATTTTATTTTCTTAATTCTGTTTTCTTCTTCTTTCAAATTTCTTTAAAAAATTAACTTTTAGTATAACTTGAACAAAGTCTTTGAATTGATGCAATTCTTGGCAGCCAGTAAGTAGGAGAGCTATTTCCAGGAAGGATACTTTTGTTTAAATACTTGATGCCAATTCTGTTTTACTATTGTGATTTGTATATCATGCAATGTTTGTTTATTGTAATGTCAGTGTTTGTTGTAAAGCAGCTCAGGTTACAGATACATATGTGAAAGGACATAGAGAATATTTGTGTAGAACATACTTTTTCCTTCCATCTTCATAACCCAGGAGAAGAATGTTTATTTGTAATTCTTGAAGCTTGTGTATTCATGCTTTCATCTTGGCGCTTGCTGAAGAATTATTTTTTTTTAACTGGGAAATAAAGCTGCTGGACAGTTTTCAGGCAAGTCTTGATAGCTTCTAGAGATGTTTCTGAAAATAAGATATTGTTCATTTTCTGGAAATTTGGGGGAAAGAGGTTAGTAATTCATAGCCAGTTGCTGAGATCAAAGTCACTTCTTGGCACACCTCCAGGGCTATCTTAATTGCATATTCTGTAGTTTCAGCTGCTTGGGGGGGGGAGGGGGGGAGCAGGAGGAAGGAATCTCTTTCATATCTAAATCAAATTGGCAAAATAGAAGAATAAGAATTTACCAGTTGGAGTTTTTCTTCCTTCTGCTGATGAGCTCTGGCTTGCAGCTGATGTCAGTGTCAGACATCAACAAACTTCTTATAAGTTCCAGCGAGTGTCATCGAAGTACAGTTTGTCCATTTGCAGCATATTGAATCAAGCTGTTTCCCTCCTAATGAAGGATTAATTTCTATCGTGAATACAAATGGAGAGAACGTTTAATGTGGTTGCCTTTCAGATAAGAAAAGCCTTTTGCCTTTCTTCCCGGGGAGCTGAACTGAACTCAAACTCATAAACAGTAGTTGTTGTTTTAATTTTTTTTTTCTTCTATTTGGAACAAAACCTAGGCTAAATGTGAGTTTTGTTGCTAACTGGAACAAAGCCAGCACGGTTTTACTTACAACTGAACCAAAGTGGATTCGGTTCTCTGCTGCTTTCTTCTAACTGGCTAATTGATGCTTGTAGTAGGACCTCTTTAGAAAGTTAATGAAAGGTGTTGCACAGTAATGTTTAAGAGATTGAAAATGTGAACCTCTTGCAGGAAGGATCCGAGATCATCGGTGAACTGTCTGCCCGCTGCGTGCTGAGGTTTTGTGTGAGATACATTTATTTTCTAATAGTTGGTCTGGGAAGATCTTCCCTCTGAGGCAGCTGAGAGCTTTACTCAAACCAGGGTGTTATCGATGTTTCTAACTTTTGTTTTAAAATACAGCTGGTTAGTAGGCAAGTTCCAGAATCTTTCTTTTTTACACAGGACTAGAACAGATTAACAGATGAGAAACTAAAGGGCAACTTCACATCATCTAAATATCACAATTTCCTAGCACTTATTTATATCCTGCCTTTGGAGATTATTTTACCTCATTTAGGAAGGATTTGAGTTTATGCCACCTCGGTCTTAGATCTTCCAGCTGTTAATCCCCCTGATTTTTGAGGCCTAAAAATCAGCACAGCTATTTCCTTTATTCTTGGTATGGTAATGCTATGTGGATATTTCCTACTATACACTGACTTGGGTTTCCCAGAGTACACCTGGCAGGAGGAGAGTGCAAGAAAGGAGCGTTTTGACCATAAAGAGAAGAAAAATACCATATGGTTTACAGGAAACAGGTAGTGTTGCTTTGATATCTTTAATCTCTAAGACTTCACACAGTAAGTCTTACTTAAGGCAAGTAATACGGAAATTACTTAACAAAATAAGGAAAAATGTATGTAATGCACCAAATCTGTTGTATATGAGCAGGAAAAGTACCAGTCAATCCTCAGGTCCTCTACGTATTCATGTACTTACTGTTATGCAGATACCTATTTCATGATGATTGTCCAAAGTGTTGCAAAGATGGCTACTCAGAGGAAATATTATTGCAATTTAGGAGAAACTCCAAATACCTTTGCAGTTAAATCATTACATTTGGGTGATTCCTGAGGCTGAACAAATGTGCAAACTGTGAGTTTGGCTTATGCGAATCAGCAAGTGCTTATCTGAAATTGTACTGCAGTAAAATAATTTGAAACCATTAATCACTTCTTAACGTGTATTAACTGGCTACCCATGATGTGCTTGCAGTCCTGATTCTCTGTTCAACATTTTATTCCTAGGTGTTTAGGTAACCCCCTCCCTTCTGGATGCCGTTCTGTAGCATGACATTAAAAATGTCCATAAGCCAAGACCATAAATGTGTTTTAAATATTTTGTTATAGCTAATTTTTTCCCTATGGTGTAGAGAGTGCCACTGCACTAGTGCATTAAAGAATAAAATTTGAAAAGCTTTGTGATGAAATTGCAGGTCAGTTCTTACCACATGATGCAATTCCTTTATTCTTAAATCAAATAACCATCTGCTTGGGAAAGTGATTGTGCTCTGAAGAGTTTCTTTTCTTTCTTGAAATACATTTAGCAGATGTTTCAAGTGAATGGCTTTATGCAGACTTCTGTTTTGTAGCTGGTTTTACTGTCCTTTCACTCAAAGTTGTTGAGCGTTGTTCAGCCAAACCCAGCTCTTACGTGTTGTACTTCATGTTATCTTTGGGGTTGTATAGGTTCTTTGTATTTTATCTTCATTACTATTACTAAAATAATGCAACCTCCATTTTTACTGTGGATACAGTTATGGTGCAGTGAAAATGTGCTTTGTAACTTTGGCTTATTCCCCTGCCTTCATCAGACCTAGTAATAAAAGACATTCACATCATCAGAATAACTGTACTTAATTTTATTGGTTAAATAAACCAACAATACAGCACATACACGTGAGCCTGAGACGCTCATACTGGTACGAATCTCCATTGACTTGTTCAAGCTCAGAATGCCCTGAATAGTTAGTTGAGGCAGCCTCATCTCACAAAGTTACTGAGTTCTTTTTCCGTTCATGAAGAAATTTCTCTCTCATTGTTTTATTTCCCCCTCTCATGAATTCTGATTGTAGGTATTTAGAAACCATAACCAGTTTGGGCATGTAACTGTTAAACACCTTAACAGTTAATACCTTGTGCCATACGTACTCTCACCACCTGAGGCTTTCAAGAAAATGAAGATAATTTCTTCCTCCCTTCAGATCAGGGACTCACAAACTCAGTTTCATGCAGTGACCCTTCTGTGGTCATGCTGCTTGATGCCTTTTTGGCCGTTTGTACTGCTCTGCTGTCTTGTTGCATGTAAACATAGCCATCTGTCCAAGTTTACTTTCTGGACTCTACCAGAAATGAACCATAAACACCCAGTCCCAGTACCATGGTCCATAAAAGTTGTTCTTCCTTGTAAAACACAAAATGAGTATGTGACTTCTGAGTGTGTAGATGTGCATGCTTGTGCACAAGCACACATGCATTTTTGTGTCACCATGCATTCAAAAATGTTCCTCCATTGGTGCCTAGGATGCCTTAGGTACAGTAGATTGTGGAATTTCAAAATCATATCACATGTGACCCAGGACACTGCAATTGAATATTGGTACATGCTATATTAAGTAATGGAAGGATTCTTGTTTTAGAATTGATTTGTGAATACTGCGGTTATTTCAGCTGAATCTTTTTTTTCCCTGCCGCTTCTGTTCTGTATTATGTCTGTGCATGTGTCTGGCATTGGAAAGTGTTTGATCTTTTCTGTAGGTCATGCAAGATGTTTGATGTCTTTTTGTTGACTTTTGAGTATGAGTAAATAAATGATAGAATCCCCTGTGGCCAAAATTTCTTAACTTTTATGTATATCATTGTGGTCAATTACAATGCAGCGAGCTGTTACGTTTCTCTGTAATTATAATAATCAAATATGTAACATTCATAATGAAAGGCAGATTTGTGAACTTTGTGGCAGTGCACTGGCTCTGAAAGGGACCTGATTTCTTTGGCCATAAGAGCAAGAGGGTGGGGTGGCTGGAGGAAATCATGGAGGCAAACATAGATTCCAGGGAAGTTTTCTCTACGTGTTTTCTGGGTGATTACTTCAAAAGTCAAGTTTACCTCATGTAATTAATGATGTAATACATGACATCTGTTAACTTTCAGATAATATTATTAAATAAAAATTTCTCAGCTATTTTGCTGACCTTATGGAGCCAATTGCAAAGCTGTCCATTTTAGGTAAGCTTGCTAGGGATTCAGGCGTGAATGCTGGGGGAAGTTTGCAAATGTAATCTTAGCTCTAGTTGTTATTTTCGTCAAGTGTTTGCTTCTGTTCCAATAATGGTGGTTTTGAAGGTTTTTAAATTACTTGGGCTGCAGTCAATTTGACTATATTGAAAAGTGTCACCGTTAATCTTTCATTTTCTATTAAATAAGTTAAAATAGGTACTATATTAGCTATTTAAACTGAAGCAGAAAAATCTTTTGGTTAAAGAACTAAAGACTAACACAGACTCTGTCTCCAGTCATTCTCTGTTAGATTACAACTGTTCTGATTTTCTTATGCATTTTCATTGAAATAATATTTTATCAAAATTGGAGAAGTAAATGCCCCTCAAAACAGCTGATGTAACCCCCCCAGCCTTTGCAGATATCAGTTCTTTAAACACACAATCCCTTCCCTCCTCCTTTCAGAGAAGTTGTGTGTTCAAAGAGAAACTTTGTGTTATGCTATGCTCCATACATACTGACTTCTCAAGTCCTACATGACTCAAATAACCATCTGCAGTGACAGATCATGTGCTTGGAGGTTTATGCTTTAAGCTATCCAAATATCAGATAATCCTAGAACATCACAACAAGAGGTGCAAATCAGGTTTTATACTTTAATTCTTTCTGTTTCTGTAGCTTATACAGTCCACTTAGGTTTATACTGTGGCCAAAATCCTAAACAGCTTTGTGGCCTGAGTGGTTTTGCTGTATTCCACATACTGTCTTGCTAAGGAACATCAGAGTAAAACTGATTCAACCTTTGTGTGGTTAGGAAGTTCATTTCTCTAGTCATTGCTTATTTCAGATCTAAGATTTATGTCAATGACCGTCCTTAAATTTCTGTCAAGAGACAAGTTGGTATTCAAATGAGTATGGTGCACCTAATCTTAGGTGACATTCTTGTGTTGGAACATAGTTGAGTGATGGACTCTGTTACGATCAAATGAACATCTATGGTAATGGGGCACCGAGCCACCAAAGATAGCAGTTTATCACTCGTTTACCATAGGTCTCAGTTTGCTCCATAGGGCACACAAAAACTCTGTGCTGATCCTGTCATCTAGAATGAAAAAAGCACCCCCAAATATTGATGGAATAACTCAGGCTGTACAGTGGTCAAGAATGTAAATTTTTTTTCATATTCAAATATGAAGCATCAGTGCAACCCAAATAATTGCATAGGATATTCTAATCTACCTTATTCCAGTAAGATTGGAGAGAGCGTGTGGAGCGTTAGCAAAATCATAGTCCAAGAGGATTCTGTCCGAGTCATATTTTTGAGGTTGGGAATTACGTCTTGCACCCAAGAGGAGGAAAATCGTGAGCTTAGGACTCAGTTTTTCAGAAGAACATTTAGGAGTTAAAAGCTTCCAAAAAACAAACCTTGAGGAAAAGGTGAACTATTTGCAGAATCCTCTGCATAGTTTGATTAATTTTTGCATTACTGCGGAGTTGCCCAAGAATTGTGATGCTTTGAAAATGCTGCAGAGAAGTATTGAATCAATTTTTTGTTTGATACTGTTTTTACTGATGAGTATTAACTGAATGGAAAAGGAAATTGCCTGCTAGATATGTACCTATTAAAGTTGTTTAAAAAAAACACCAAAACAACTTGGATGTCTCTGGTATTGCAGGAAGACAGGATGTGTATAGCTTGACAAAGTGAAGGTTAACTGAGGAATATGAGAAATGGTCCAGTGGGCGCTCTGGGCCTCCAGAGACCAGAGTTCAGTTCTTGTTTAACTGTACTTATGACTTTCTGGCAAGTCATTTAGTCTAACTTGTGCCTTTGGGAGTATCTCATTTTACAGATGGGGAACTGTCTCAGAAGGGTGTTGAAAATAAAATCCATTAATGACTGTGAAACTATATAAATGCCTTCAATATGCTGAAACTTGGCCATGGTTTCAATATGGGTTTTTTCCTCTGAAAGTATGTCTGGTTTTATGGATGGTTGCCTTTTGTTCCCTGAAACGGGCTACTAATATGCTTTATTCATGCCTGGAGTTTTTCAAGATCTATGCTGCTTTCCAGCAGTCATTGTACTCATCTCAATATGCTGCCACATAAGGCTTATTTTAGCAATATATAGGTTGTTTAAAGTGCCTTTACAATTAATGCTACTTGCACCTACTAAAACTCTCTATTGTAACAAAAGTCACAGCAATAGCATGGGCCAGTAACAGGATGAAACGCTTTTGTGATCAAACATTTTGCTGAATGATAGCTGTTACATATTTTGTTGCATGTGGAGAATGTGGCATGTACTTGTGAGGCATATATTTTGCTATGTGTCTTGCTTACAGCAAAGCTGTTCTTGTACCAACTCCTCTGTCTCATCCCTGGTTTGCATCTTGCCTTGTTCCCTGTTGTTCTTTTGAATGGTCATGTCTTTTTAGATATCTATTTAGATATCTCAATGTCTTTCTGCATGTATAAATGCTTGGCTGCATTCAGAGAGAAGTATTTTTAGTCAAACGGAAGGGTCAGAATCAGAACTGCCGTGATCAGACTATTTCTGTTGCATCCAAGGATGTCTGTTATATTCAGCTGAATTTGGCCAGTCATTCTGTTTCTGGTTACATATGTCTGAGGGCATTTCACATGTGATAACTTTCAGGGCATTTGGTGAAAAATTGTGCTGTATGCAGCTTTTGTTACTTATAAAATGACATTACGTAGTTTCCACCTTCTAAGTGTAGTTTACTGTACAGATTGAAAGAAAAGGCATGTAGTTTATATTCTAGTAATCTGATGGTTTTGGAGGTATTTATACCATTATGTGCCTAGGCATTAAATTAGAAATGTTTTATGCACAATTAGAATTGAATCAGGCCTTGTCGTTCCATACTTGCTTTGATACATGAAAGACCTGAGATCAAAAGAAGGATTGCTATCAGTTCAGGAGATTCTGCTTTTTTTGGGGTGTTCTTTTTATATGTAAGGTCAGCTGAGGCAGCTGGCTTCTGGCAAAAGTACTAATTCATGTCAGTGATGAGACTGGCAGCATAGGTACTCACTGAAATGAAATGTGGCTATTTTATAAATCTAAAATAAGAATATGTCCATTTTGTTCTCACTGGTAGTAGAACATTCTAAGACTGAAACATACGTTCTTTGTAAAAGAGACTCCCTTTTATAAATACTTCATTCTGCTTAAAGCATCAGCAAAAATTCTGAATCAAAATCAGTAAACAGCACTTCTAATAAATTGCATACGAGAACAGTCCACCTGATGGGTAATGGAAACTTGGGTTCAGTGCTCCAGTCTTTTTCCTGCATTGCTTCCAATGCTGTTTGTACTTAAATAGGCAGAACACAGGTTTTTGTGATGGTGGTTACCAACTCCTGCAGATGCCTGATTCTTCTGCAGGGATGGTGTTGGGGTTTTGTATTTGTGTATGCGTAGTGGGATTTGAACTGCATAAAGTATTTTACTGAAAGCTTAACCAAACAGAATACAGTGCTGATACAAACAGAGCATTAAACATGCCTGTCTTTAATACAGCCATCTGTTGAGTGCTATAGCAGTTTTTCAAAAGCCTCCCTCAGCATAGACATCAAAGTCTATTCATGCACCTGTGCCTCTGATCTTCTAATTTTTTTTTTTATTTAAAAACTGCAAAGGGAGAGGAGCAATATTTCAAGATCAGTAGCTTTATTTAAAAACAAAAAAAACCCAAAAAACTCCCCCACAAAACTCATGCTGCCAGTTCAGAAATTGTTAAAAATGTCTTTACTTAATATTCAACACGTTATTTATGGAAAAACACTCAACCACGCTTTCATTTTCCTCTCCTCTGAGTAACCCCTGGCCTTGCTAACACCTATTTCCTGCCTCGTCTATTTACAATGCAGCTGCTGAGATCATTTTCTTGATCTGTTGGTCCGATGACATCAGCCAAACCTGTGAACTCCTCCACCGGCTCGCTCCTGGACAGCACAGAGGCGTTTCTGTGAGAAGCTGGTTGGTGGAGGGAGGAGCTTCTGTCACCCTGATGCGCTCAGCAGCTGTGGCCCAAAAGAGGGGAAACAACAGAGGTGCCCCTCTGGTAAAGGTCCTCTCAGGCGATGACAGAAACCTGGGGACAGAAAAGGTGGCCCCATGGAGCTGCTGGCTGAATGCAGCCAGGCAAAGCCTGGTGTAGCCCAGACGTTTTTGTGTCTCCTGCCTTTCCTCATTTACTTGCTAATTTGCAAAGACCAACTGATTGGTCTCCCAAGTTATTAGTGTGAAATGGTGATCTCCTGATTATCATCTTAATGGCCTAGTACCATATCCTGATGTCTGTTGCTCATGAATTAGGCGGCAGCTGAGTGTTATTTGCTGACATTGGCGAAGCAAGGCCCACCTTCACCTCTTGCAGCAGAGCAGCCTGGCAAGGCAGGAGGAGGGCCGTGGCCAGGTGGGAGGGGGGGCAGCCTGTTCCTTGCCACAAGCCCAATGTGTGGTTGCCTCGGCTTAGCAGTGGTGTCAGGAAAGTTCTGGGGTTGCTGCCTGTGGAGAGCAGGGCTTGGCTGCACAACGTCATTGAGGCACGCTCCCTTCTTGCCCTGTCTCTGGTCAGTCTGGCACCAGGAAGGGCCCATAGTCCTGCTGCTTTTTCACGTGGGGGCTTTTTGGGGCACAGAGAAACATAAAATGGTCTAGGTTGGAAGGGACCTTAAAGATCATCTAGTTCTAACCCCCCTGCCATGGGCAGGGACGCCTCCCACTAGACCAGGTTGCTCAAAGCCCCATCCAGCCTGGCCTTGAACACCTCCAGGGCTGGGGCCTCCCCAACATCTCCTTTTCCCATTTTTCTCTCCCATTCAGTGTACCCTGGTTTGGTACCATCAAGTCCCATGTGGGTGTCAGGGCCCAGAGGGCACCAACAGGGCCCAGTGTCCCTGCCTGGCCCCTGGGGCTCCCCCACCCTGCCCACGGCTCAGGACCCAATGTCAGCCTCCCAGGGCTGTCAGACCCTACCCTGGTGAGCCCACAGCAGGGACAGTCTCCAGCTCCCCAAGTCCCTGCCCTGCCCCCTTCCCTGTGGAGGTGACTAATGCCCAGGGCTGGGGCTGCCCTGATGCCTCCCTGACTGCCCGCTCCTGGCTGGGGCTGTGGGACACAGGACAGGCCTTGGCAGACAAGGCCGCCTGAGGCACCTTGGCAGTGGGCAAGCAATTTTACCTGTGTGCTTTACTTACTAAAATAGAATGAAAATATACTATTAATGTGCACCATGCTGCTTCACTCAATCTCTGAAATCGTGTGACAAGCAAGAGATATGGATTACACAGTGTTCTAGTTACAGTTTAATTTTTGAGAGATGAGTGGCTGCAAAAATTGTCTGCAATGTGTGGGACGCCATTAAGATACTCAAATGCAGCAGTATTTAGATGTACTGGTGAAATGTGTGGTAAAATACAGGACGATGTGTAATGAGCTCTTCGTTGTGGTGCCTAAATATACAGGAGCTTATTACCACAGTCCGTGAAATCTTGAAGTACAGCAGCTTGATACTGAGTACCTGTATTTCATGCTGAGTGAAAGTGATCTCCACAAGAGCAAAGACTCCTTAAAATCTACCAGAATGGTGTGGAAATAAACAAATTTTGTATTTCAGAAAAAGAGGATAAAGCATGTATTTCTTTCTCCCAGTGGGGATACAAAGGGCATATTATAAACACGTGTTAACCAGCCGTATGAGCTGTGTGTGTTCACTTCCCCCCTTCTGTGACCAGAGCTGATCTGTCTCCCTGGGATCTGAATAGGCCACAGTGTTGTTTTTCACATTTGCATAGCTGTGCTCAGTATAAATTACAGTAAAAAAGTTGCTCGATACCACCACTTTTTAACTTTCTTCCTTGTCTCCTTGGAAATAGTGGTGTAAATGTATGGCAAAACAGTGCTTTAAATATTTGATTTGTAAAATTCACTGGGTTCAAGCTTTCCAAGTGCTAAGGGCACACACTTCACTGAAGGTTACAAGGTCCTCAATACCTCTTTGTAAAAGGAGTCTCTGTTGGTAGTGAACTGTAGACCTGCCAATGTGACTGCCTACACCTTGGCTTCACAAGTTTTGGAAACTTTTTCTTTCCTGCATGTGCAGTCACTTGCTTTGAGAACCCTTGTAAGTTTTCTTCTAATTCTCTTCTTGATTGCAGATTGACTTGGAGCCAGAAGGCAGAGTGTATGTCATCATAGACCTTTCAGGATCATCAGGTGAAGGTAGGGGCTTTCAATATTTTATCTTATACTTTCATGAATGGAATCTTCCAAGGGCCTCTGAAATGGAAGGATTGGAAGAGGTGCTGTTCCAATATCCTCTTAAATCTGTATGAGCTCAAGTTAAAGTTAATACATTTTGATGTATCTGTGTGTGAGTCAATGAGCAGTTGCAGTTCATCTAACTCTGTTAAACACCGATGGGTAGCAATATCAGCTAAAAGGATAGTAATGAAATGAGAATAGTTTACTAGTATGAAGTTCCAGAAGAAACTTCCAAATTCTTATTTTTGGAAGAAGGCTAACCATTATGTAAGTAGAAATCACAAGATTTCAAAGGTGGGGGAAGAGTTTATTTTCTTTTTAAATTATTCTAATATTTGGTATTTTTCCACTAAATGTTTTCTTTCTCAAGTAAAGTAATGATCAAAACATTGTAATGGTAAGAGGTGTGTTCATTTTTATGATACATCAGTTACATGTTGGGACAAAAAAAAAGGAAAGACAGAAGAGATATTTATTAAACTCTTAAGATATTTTTCTGCTGTTAAGTGGCAACAGAGTCAGGTGGTGCAGAAATAAACAGATTTTGTATATGGTAAATATATTTGTATATGGTAAATTATGTATATGGTGGGAATAAGAGAATTTATGAAGAAGCAAATCTGTATCTTAGTCATGCTCTCAATGACAGCCTGACCTGCTGAAACGGCCTAGACGGCTGGTTTGGGTTTGATTATTTTAAAAGATGTCCACTGATCCACTTTCCCTAGTAGTTCATAGAGCTCAAATAAATAAGGTTAGCGGTACGTAAAGAAGATTCACATAAACCCCGACAGGAGCTGAAACAGAAAATGCTATGAAATGAAATTATTTGGCCTGGCACAGTTTAGAAACAGCAGAAGAATGCTTTTATATTTCTGTTCTACATAATGAATTGCTGTGCTCTGACCAATTACTAACAGTAGCTTGCAAAAACACATTTTGCTCTAAATCCTGAATTTTAAAAGCAAAGCAAACAATTATTTAAACTTCATCTTATAGCCACATTTTGTACCCACATAAGATATGCTCTTCCTTTTTTTCTTCCTGGATATTGAAGAATATATCAGTTTAATCGTAGTTTCTACTTATCTTGCTAATTGGCATGCCAGTGATGGCACTAAAATGTGGTTAAAGGCATTGGTGTGGTTCTGTTGTAAGGCAGGTGGATGTTCTTCCAACCTGCCATTGATAGTTAATTGATAACCAGATGAGCATAGTGTTACTGTTCCATCACAAGGTGCATTCAGGTGTGTCAGATTGTCAAAGAGCAGGAAGAATGTTGTCATGTGGTTCTTCAAAAGTCCTTTAAAACTCTATAACCTTTTATACAGGAAAAGAAAAAAAGGCTATGGTAATATCTCTTATATTGTGTGGTGCATTACCTTGTGACACTTGAAAGGTGCTTGGAAAGAAATTTGCAGAACTAGAATTTGTGTCACTACATCAGTGTTGAAGGGGATCACTCAAATGGAAACAGGCCACTGAGGGAAAACAGTTTATGAAATGCTTCTTATGGGAAGCCCTTGGGAAGACCAAGAGGCTTTAGTAAGGGTGAATTTGGTAGAACCCTGGAGAGGTTGTTGTGCTTACATAATGCAATTGAACTTGTATAGTTTTAGAGCTTTCCCATACAATTAAATAACTGTGAAAAAGTGTTGTCTGGAAGTATTGCAAAATTCTCTAAGAAAGTTATGGTTTTCCTCACAAGGGAAATTGGACCAGGTTTGTACAACAGTTCATAAACAGTTTTTGTAGTGTTTTGTTAGTGATGTTTTGAAATCCTATATTTAGACTGCTTTATTGAGGCTGAGGCCTAGCTAATTTTGGATGAGTCTCCTTTCACCTCAGCTGTCTTAGTGAAGCACCTAGTTTAATATAACAAATGTATGCATCCTTCTGTAGTGAACAGAAACACTTAACCCACACAGAAACTAACAGGCATAAAAAATCCTAAATGGTGGATAAAGAAGAAACATTATCATTAGTAGTATATTCTCAATACTTTTAGTAAGCTTTTACATAATATTGACTTAAGATGTTCTTTCCATATACCTCTTAAAATTCAATTGTCCCTTAGTCCCAGCTGCTGGATTGCTTATCCTGCACTATTTGCGCTTGTATGGCAAAACAATGAAGACAGTTCATTGTTATAAGCTGACTTCCTCAACAAAAGTACACAATTTCTCTTCCTCCTTCCTCCTCCTCTAAACTGAATCTTTCATGGACTTTCATCGTTTGTGTGGCTTAGGTGTACAGAACGGATGGAAATATGGCAGATTACAAAAGGAGGTAAAGAGTACTTCAGCCTCTCCCTGTCCCATTGAGACAGACTTGTTAAGAGCCACCCTTAGATATCAATATCGGCATCTGGCAGGTATTTTTATATGGAACTGTAGAACAAAGGGTTGAGTTGCTGGCTTTGCTACTTGCAATTTTTTTCCCATTCTAAAGACAAGCTACAAATCCATGGGAAGTTACAGAGCTGTGCCAGCTTCTCTGCCACTTCCTATATTCTGAAATTTCCTTCAGAAGCCACTTGAAGGAGAAGCTCTACTTCTCCAGCACTAACAGTGCACTTGTGAGGGGATAGCCTGGAAAGCCCAAAGCTTTAGACTGCTCTCCACTGGATATCTTGCAGCACTGCCAGCTCTCAGAGTGGATGATTGAAATCTCAAGGTATTTGGATTTGTTCTGAAAACATTATTTTCTAGAACTTGCTCCTATTCAATTCTAGTCTTTGAGGCAGAAAAAGGTTGGAAAACACAAATACTGAAGTCTGAGAAGTGGAAAGCAAGCTATGTAAAAAGCCCTTACAAGAACAACAACAAACCTAACAGAAATATTTTTGTCATCATCTTTTTTACACTAATCCTGTTTTGAAGCCTGCTTATAGCTTCTGAATATTGGTTCAGCACTGAGAGGGAGGGTGAGTAACTATTTATTTTAGTAATCTTGTAAATTCTGTAGTAGGAACTGTCTGGCGCACATAGTAAAAAAAAAAAAAAAAAATGCTAAATGAACTGTTTATCATGTAGAAGGTGATGTCCTCAAAAGTTAGGATTTAATTTTTTTCTGCTGAAATTTGAACACTCCCGTATTGTGCTTTCAAAACCAGTTCTGCAAAATACTTTAGTATGCTTTGCTGGTGTGGACTTAGAAAAGGGGGAGAAAAGAGCTCTTAAAATACATATTTAAAATTCTCCATTTTAAACTATGTTACCAGTATTTCCATAACACCTGTGATTCAGGTCTTTACAATCTGTGCTGAAATTGATCTGCAGGGTTAGTTACCTTCTGTAGATTTACTTTATTTAAAATGGCTCTGTGCTTTCAGTGTCAATGTCTATTTGTGTCTCCCATGAATGGAAACAGCTGTGTCAGTGGAAACTTCCCAAATGTAGATACACACTAAGGTATCCATTCACAGGCTACAATAACTACAACAGTTAATCAGTAAAGTTTGATTTATAAAATGTTTGTTTATAATTTTAATAATTTTATTGGATTTTTAAAGTGTTGACAAGTAATAACTGCCCAGTCAGAACTTAAAGGGATATTTTAAAAACAAATTGCTTTGTCAAACAAACAAATGGAGCTTCTGTGGACCTGACACAGCATCCGGTAGTATTAGTTGGAATTTTTTGCCTGATTTCATTGAGACATGTACTCTGCCATATGCAAGCACATAGGATCTTTAAGAATAAGCATTTCTGATAACTTGCTTTTGGGAGACCATGTCAAAGTCTGGGTGATTGTTGTTGTTACTCTGCCAGAATTTGTCAGACTTGCAAAGCGTGTAATCAGTCAGTTCTGGTATTAACCAAACATCTGGTGACTCCACCTTATATACGCAGCTATAAGAAAAACAAAGTTTGTAGTAGACCTGTGTTTGTAAGAAGTAAGTAGCCTGGGAAAGACCTATCCTATTTATTCTCTGTTACTTTGCAAACCGAGTGTAATGATTACACGGGTTTTTGGTCTTGGATCTTCAACTTCTGCCAGGGCTGTGGAGAAGGGTATGTCTGTTTACCAGTCTTTCAATGGGCAGGGGACTCTATATAAGACATGCTGTCTTATTTCTTCAGTGCTGCTTGTTGTCCGAGGTCATATTGATTTTCTATATTAATTCTGTGGTGCTGTAGCACATGTGTTATTTCTAGGCTGAAGTGCACTCATTGACTGTTTTATTGACATGCTTTAGCAATGTTTCTTCATCTATTTTAGTGCTTAGAGTTTTGTGAGGGAAGTTTTTTGAATTATTTCAGAAATGCTTAAGAGCTCCGGTGTAGCTGATCACGATCCAAATGCAGGTTGAAAGTTTAAAACATAACTAATATGATGACACAGTGATTCAATTTATGAACTGGAATAACAGATGGCCATCAAGTGGGTAAGAGAGGTAAATTGCCTGAGGAATGATTAAAAACATTTTCAACAAAGTCAGTTTTATATAGACTGAAAGACAGATGCTGCTATGTTTAAAAGCTTGTGACCTCCCTGCTGTGTTTGTCATTGTAGATTTCTTGTTTCTTTGGAATTACTGGTTTGTGTGTGACACAAATGTATGCAGTTACTCATGGTAGCTTTCTACCAACTTACAAATTAAGTTACCATTTGCAATATGTCAGTAGTGAATGTAGAATGACTTCAGAATGACCTTGGCACATTAGGTTTTTTCTTAACTGTATTTGTTATAGGTAGCATGTAATAAGAATTTAAGAACTATTCAAAACTTTTTCTATGTAATATGTCTAATCAATTGTAATGATTACTTATCGTTGTTAGATGTCTCAATTTGCATTAGGCAATTTTCTTTCTATGCAATTACAGATTCCTCATTTTAGAGCAGGCAGTTGAATTGCAATAAAACAGCTCGTGCTGCAGAAAGCAGCCTGTTGGAAGTTCTTGGTTATGCCTACAAGTTATGTAGTTACAAAAGATTACGTCTTCCAATACATTCATCTTCAGATTCATCTGCTCCTAAGATACTTAAGTTTCATGGGGTGAAGAACTTAAGTTGATATTTAACAGTAAAGCCTGTTAGCTGAAGTCATGGCAGTATTTTGTGAATGTAAAACATTTTGATAAGGTTGATTATTTGACCTTTTGCATTGAAATATCTAACAAAGAAGTCCTTAGGCTTCTGCCTATATCAGGTTTTGTATTTAACAAATAAGTCAAAATACATGTGTTTCGAAGAAGTTTCACAGTTCTCCCTAGCTCATTTACTTGAAGGCTCTCAGTTTTGCAAATACGATTATTGCTGATTGGCAGAAGTTGTGCAGGAAAAAGGAAAATAGTATCAGTAGAAAGTAGGGTATGCTTCTTAATGCTCTTTTTGTGTCTCATACTTGATAAATCTATAACAGATACAGCTTGTTAATCAGAATATCCACAGGATTTGTTCCAGGCATCCAACTTCAGTAGAATCAATACAGCAATAAAAATTGTATTTCTGTTCCATGTTGTAGCATCCTTTTGTAAATATCTGTTAGTAGAAAATACCCCATGAGTTGAAAACTGTCTCTACAATTCCTAATGTAACCATTTGTCAGAGCTTTTGTTCCTTAGACTATTTTGTAGTCATTGTTACCATCATCATTAATTATGCTGCTTATGCTGTAAGGGGCCAGAAAATGAGATCTGGTTGTGCTAGGCACTGTCTGAACAGTGAACATCAGAAGGTGCTTATCCAGAAGCCTCAAAAT
The DNA here is from genome assembly GCF_965231255.1 of Vanellus vanellus. Classification (NCBI taxonomy): domain Eukaryota; kingdom Metazoa; phylum Chordata; class Aves; order Charadriiformes; family Charadriidae; genus Vanellus; species Vanellus vanellus. The sequence continues at coordinate 31,520,232 of NC_138907.1, forward strand.
CTAAATGACATGCAGCCAGGACCTAGTCTTCTTGCTTGGTTGTTTCAGCAATTTGTGTTAGTGAAGAGTGGTGTTTTCTTTCACTGATGTCTTCTATTGCAAATAGAATAGCGTTGGGTTTTTTTTGTCCTCTCTTGATTGTTGCCATTTTGGGACATTTGTGGTGCTGTTGAAAGATTCATCAGGCAGGCCGTGAAATAGTTCCTGGTAGCCATCAGCTGCTGATCTTGGGGTGTTGAACAGGCACTGAAAGAATGCTTGTGTTTGTTCAGAATTTCTAGTACATGACTAGGTAGATAGGCCTCAGCTGAATATTCTTCCAGTGGGTGGAGAGCAGCTCACCTCTTTCTAGAAACATTTCTTAGTTTTTTAGAAGGTACAAATTGTTCTCTATTCCCACTGATGCATCTCTTCCATCAGGATGTATCTCTAGAACACCTTATGCTACTGCCAGGAGGAATAGCACACTCTCTAAAAGAAAGTTTCAAGTTGATCACTATCTTTTCACTGTGAATAACTGCATTTTAAGATTTTAACACAGAAGTCAACCTTCTTTATTGTATTAGTTTTGTCTGTGATGGTTTAACCACCTGTTTACAAAGGTTTCCTCTTTTGTTTGTTTGTTTTTTAAATGAAAGCGGATGGAGAACCTGTTTATAATAGCCCATGAGCTTATGGTAAACACATGGAAAAGAAGAATCACAGAGTCCCTTAATAGTTTTACTGCACAGACCTTCTTATCCCTTATTTTGCAACCCAAAATTTGATTGAGCATTCAACACACACATATCCTTACCTTCGTCTGTATTTTAGTGTGTGTGAGGAAGCTGATGTGTTGGGAGTGGTTTAGGAAGAGCCATATGGAGTCTGGGGAGAGGCAAAGGTGGAGTCAGAGTGTGCTGCCCTTAGTGGGGGCCCCAACAAGCCTCTGCAGCATCTCCAGAGCTGTAGGTGGAGCGGAAAGGATCTGCATGAATGGATCTGTTGTAGCATTGGTGCAGGAAGTCTTACAGGGATAAAACGTAAAGTATCTGTGAAGTAAGGATGCTGCTTGATGTCTGGGAAGCTGTTTACCAAGACTTGGCAAACCACGTGAACATTATATAGTTAGACGCAAGGCTAGGGCTTTTTCTAAGAGTTAAAATAACCTGAAACTGTCTGAACAGGACAGTGCTGTACTGGCAGTGCTAACTGGATGGTTTCTGTCTGCTGTCACTTGACTCAGGTAGGTTTATGAGCTAGAGCTCTTTGACAAATGCAGCTCCCCCTGAAAGTTCTCAAGAATATTGTATGCTCAGGGAGATACGGTTTGAAGTGTCCATATTATGTACCTTTTCTCCCTTCCCAATGATAAGGAAAATACCCAGTCAGAGAAAACAGGCACACATTTGTTGCTCTGCTCTGTTCAGTCTCTAGAAGGAGGACTCTGCTTCTTCTAAAGGTCTAATTTCACCTTTTTACTCATAGCTTGAGTAAAGGTAGGATACTACACTAGCTTTTTGGTTTTTATTCTGTAGGCTTCCTTGCTTTCACAGAACAGCCTAAAGCAGTAGTATGTGAGCCAACTTCAAATGTAACCAGAATCTTTGTTTTCAAAACTCATTACCTAAGGTATCAACTGAGAACCTATTTCCTTTGAAGCTTTGGTTTTATGTCGGTAGGGTTTGGGGGATTATTTTTTCCCCATTCGGCTTTTCACTGCTTCAGTACCAAAAGATCAGCAGTCATTCAAACCACAAGTGAGAAAAAAGGGTAAAATCAAAGAATTAAAAGAAGCTTAAACTGATTTGCAAAGTTTTCTCCTTCTGCTATGCCTTCATTTTCTCCTCTCAGGAGGGATAATTCAAAACTATTACTAATAAGTCTTTTCTCTAGGGTCTTATTTCATTTAATCTTAAAATACCTCTCTGCTGAGTGTGGATGCTTATTACAAAAATGATATTTTTTTTTTCCTAGGTTTCATTCTTTCTCTTCTTAGAACTAGTAATGTATTTTATGACTGTGTTTTTATAACTGGAAGAAATCTTTGCCCATCCACATCTTGAGTTTCTAGTTTGTTTATTCAAAAGAAAAAAAAAAAAAGGGAAAAAAAAAAAAACAACAAACCCAAACCCCTAAGCATTGCATTTATACTAATATGGAAACTTGAAGGTTATAATGCTCAGGCAGCCAACTTTTTCATCTCTCAAATGAACAATTTTAAATAAATCGCTTGCTTTCCCAGAATAAGTTAATGTCTGTATATATCTGTAATTCATCTGACTCTGGTGTGTATTTACTTGTTGGCCTGGTAGGTGATGTGATTCTTCTGAGACAAAATTTCACCTGTTGTTAGCATGGCATCTGAGAGCAGATTTCTGTGTGTTACCTGAATGACAATAACTGGAAAGCCTGAGAGGAGGAGCTGTGAAATACTAGTTTGACAGTCCACATTACGTTCTTTGCTCTTGCAAGTTAATACTGACTTCAGTAATGACACAGGCATTTGGTTGGGAAAATGAACCTTGCAGACTAATTGTTTGAACCCCAAATTCTTTTTAAAGTTATCACTTGGTGACAATTCAGTCTGTCAGCGCATGATACTTTTAAACTGCATTTCTCAGTGAAGAGGTTCTCCAAAGGGGGCTTATGTAATTTTGACTTTGTGTGGCAAATGCCTTCGTAACGAACATCTCTCCGTGGATTTAAAGCCATCCCTTGGATTGTATCCAGTTAGCTGATGGAACATCTGGTAAGCATTGTGTGTTTGTAATAAGCTCTTACTGCATAAAGCTGGCTCAAGCTTTTCAGGCAAAGATCGATGACCTTTTCTTGGCAGGCTTCTAGCTATTTGCCAAAACAAGTGCTTCGCAGGGAGCAAGACTCTGGTAGAAGATTTGGTTTAAAGGCGCCTTTGTATTGTACTGTAAGAGTTTGTAATTGTTTAAGGAAAATTGCATTAGACTGAAATAGAAAAGTAATGAAACTCATATACATACCATGTTCCAAACTGCTGTCCCTCTCTTCTCCATTTATGTAGTGAAAGCTCTGATTTCCATATGTTGGGGTTTTTTCCTAACAAAATTGTGCAAGGCCTTTGGAATAGGCATATTTAATTTTACCACTGCATGTGCTTAGCGTGTCTTTTGAAAAAAAAAAAAAAAATGGAGAAAAGTATCAAATTAAAAGCTATAGTGGTGTTTTGATCCACAAGTGAAACTAGTAATAAGATTTGAAATAAAATGCATTTTTGGAATTCTGTATATGGCTAGTTATTCCATAATACAAGACACAACATAGATTAATCCAATGCTCATTGTATAGCATTATATGATGTAAAAATTACATATAATATTGTTTATATATATTTGGTTTGTTGTACTTAACAGAGTATAGATTATGTATTTTATTATGTTTAGTATGTGTTTTGTTCTACAGTTTTGTTGTTGCAGTAGTGTGCTCTGAATCGATCTGTTCCCTCTTGACCCATATGCTCCCCAACAACAGTCAAGTCTGTTTATCGTTAATATAATTGAGGAAAAAAGTCTTGGTATAGTCTATTTTAATTAATTTATTAGGGGATGAATAGATGAGGTAATACATAACATTAAAGACAGGTCTAGCCATGTTCTTGGCCATTCCATGTACTGGTGTGGTTGTGAAAACTTTGAGAGTGTTAATGTCATTTCTAAACATTAACCAAATATTTACTGCCTTCAACAAAGCCTGCAAATCTACTTCTATTTATAAAATGAGTTCTACATTAGGGTAAACGCCTGAAGTCTCAAAAACTATGTATTTTTTGAGTATAGTCTTGATAGATTAAAATAAATATTTGAGTACAGCTGGAAACAAGTCAATTTAGCAAAGTTTGTTCTTAGTGGAGGCTCAAAATCTGTATATAGTTGCCGAATCCATTGAAAATAAGTATGAAAGTGTTGTAATATATTAAGTAGAAGTAGATAATTTTTCATTTTTCAAAAGCTAATTAAACAAATCAATCATTTAACTGAATAGTACCATTGTTATTTCTTAGGTAAAACCTTGAATTTCAAACTCTTAGACTTTTTTAAAATAATAAGCAGATGTTCTAAAAAGACAGCACCATTACCTGTGCTCATTTGCCTCAGGATCTTAAATCATTTTGGTCTTTTGCACTTCCCTTTTAGGAATAGTGAACAGTATTAAAAACCTGTGGTGCATAATATGGAGTTTCAGCAAAGATAAAGCATTTGAGAAAAGTTAATACATTATATATTTTGTAAATCAGCAAAATTCATACTTGCTGTTACTTTTGTTTCGAGGTAATGCTTATGCAGTACAGTGAGTGACCTAAAAATTAGAGATTAGAGTAATAAAGAACACTACTCTTGGGAAGCCCTTGTCTCTAGTGAACATGGCCATCATTAAGAGGGGCTTTTGGATTCTGTTTTACTATTGGACATTTGGTACTGTTAAATGTACATGTTCCTTTATGCCTCTCAGTGATAAGCCATTCTTTATATCGTTGGAGAATAAAGCAAACTATAATCTCAGTATTTCAAAAGTGAGTATTACTAGCTGAAGTAAATACATAACTAAAAATATTTTACCACAGAAGTAGGTAAAAAGAGCTGCATACAAAAGGGCAGTAGTTTTTTTTGTCAGAAGCTTTGTTGGCATGTTTTGCAGATCACACTTGCATCGTCGTAAACCTTTTTTTTATTTTTATAGCAACAACCATGCTCATAATTTAGTAGACCTTCAGTCTGTGATAGATCTTTAAGGCATATTGTTAACTAAATCTGTGGATTTTGCATTGCCAAAGTAGAATGAACGCATTGGAACCTCATTATCCCGGACTATAATAATGTGGGTTTGTGTTGTTTTGTGTGGTTTTTTTTTTTCTTTTTTTCTCTAACGATTTTGCTAATCATAACATATTCTTGGAAATACCTCTGCAAAGGCATCTGCGGTGTCAATACTGTATTAATTCTTGTGGTAGTCTCAGAATACTGTATGGTTTGTGAGGCTTGCTAATGTTGCTTCTCCTTCCAGCAGCCCTCTCACCCCTGCCTCACCTTCATGCAGATACAATTTGGCTGGAAGAATAGAATTACTCTAGTCGTGTGTAGTAGAAGTTACGTCTAAAATTACGAGGTAGAGCAGTTGGTTTTCCATAGGTATCTTTATCTGTCATTCAGAATTTACTCTTTCCTTTTCTCAGCTAGAGCCTTTTCATGGATGCTCTCTACTTTGGGTTGAGGGCGAGAGGCAAAATTGTTTTGCCACTGTAAAAAGCAGTCTCTGGACATAAAAATGAATGAGCAGAGCATGTGTGTATTATTTGTAAGTTAGAGTTTTTAAAAGAAGACTTCAAAGAAAGCAAGAAGCAAGTCCAAAAAGGAAGATCAAGCCCTTTCATCATTTCTCTGAATTTTAAGAAGGTCTATACAAGGGAAAGTATCGCAAGCTGAGATAGATATTCAGATTTAAATGCTGCTTAGTCCTTTGTCTTTTTTTCATGCTATGACTTTTAGTTTACTTTCATTATTCCTGCTGTATTTCTTGAATGTATTCTTCAAAAAAAGTGAATTATATGTGATATCAGGAATAATGTAAAATATAGTTTTTAATCTACGCTAGCAGCTTTAACAAACAAACTGCCTGATATGTTGGAATTTCAGCTATTACATGTGGTGTATATCCTTGATTTCTCTAATACTAAGGCTGGGGTATATTTCTCAGAAATTATATTTCTGTAGCACACACTAAATTAGCCATTAATAAATAGTGAAGCAATATCAGAATCTAGGGCAAAATACTCAACCTGAATAAATCTGAGGAGTTTTAATAAGGCAGGTTTGCACCAGCGGGGCTCTTTCCTCCAAGACAGAACAGATAGAAAATCTCATTTATATTACAGTGTTGTAAAGGAACACTGAGAAATATGCCCTTTCTACTTCTCTGTTTGTAATTCCCAGATTAGTACCCGGAAACTGGATCTTTCTAGTTAATTCCTAAGCATGTGCTTTTTTTCTTTATTAGACTCTTTTTTCAAAAAATCTTTAATACAGCGTTTTTAACTTCATCCCAACATCTTGGAACTCTGCTCTGCTGTGAACGGTGCTATTTAAAGGAAACATCTTCCATTGCGATTCATGAATTTTCCAGCGTAGATAAAAGTGACCCAGGGTATCAGTTCACCTCTGTCTAAAATACTGGAAGCAGCTGTACCGCTCTCTTTTCAGAGCGATGTAATTGTTTACATTTGCACTGCAATATCATAAGGCAAGAAAGAACTAGAAAGGAAGAAAGAACTTCTTTTCCCATTTAGACTTCAGAAAATTGAAACTGTATAAATATATAATTGCTTTCAGACTTTAGTCAGGGTGCTTCAAAATCTAGTCTGGCCTTTATTGAAAATATGAAGCAGTATTTAACTATTGTACAACAAAGAACTGAAGCCATCCTGTTTTCTTTTTTGAGAGTGCCCATTTAACAGTGCAGTTTCCCCAGTAACCGTGTGCAAGGATGTTACTTGGAGCGTGGTGAAAGTTGGACGTCTACTGTGGGATTGTCTTCACATCTGAAGAAAGTTTTAGATGGAGAGGTCAGAATATCAAGATGAGGTTTGAGGCTTTTCCTCAGCAGGCCCGTTCTTAGTTTTACAAAAATAGTCCTGTACATTTCAGTTGATGAAGTAAACAAGCAATGCACCCCCAAATATTCAATTAACATTACATTTAATATTATATTCAGAAGCAGAGTTCACAAACATTTCAATTTTTTGTAAGTATCAGTATGAGAATCACATAGAATACATGCTCAACAGAGAGGAAAAAAGGGAAGAAAAAGGTCTCATTAGCTGAAAATGCAGTAAAATTTAAATAGTGGGGGGTTGTTTTGTTTTTTTTTTAAACTACAGCAATTTGAGTTTCAGTGTCTGATTTACTTTGGTGTTAGGACAGCTTGTGGACTAAAGTTTTTATTTACTTCCAAATGCTTTAAAGTGTTTCTGGAAAAAGAAAAAAGAATAGAGTTAAAATTTATAAAGAATTCTAAGACTTTTTTTATAATTCATCTGTATGCATTCTATAAGTACAGCAGATTTTGCTAATAGTCGTGATGGCAGATGTTTGTTTTAAAGCATGTAGTTTTTATGCATTCATAGTTTTTGGAGTGAATAGAAATGTATAGTTATTATACTGAATACACTTCAAGACTGGTGCAAATTTAGTACTTCAGGCAATATAATATAGCTCTTGATGTATGCAATGGAATCACTGATGAACCCATTTTATGATAATATTTTTGAGGATTGTCTGGTTAAACCCCATAACCGGAGCATCTGCCATCTTGACTTTGGGCAAGATTCTTCTGTGTGTCAGCAGACTTCCCTGGAAAATAGGAATATGTCTGCCTGTTGTGCTGCAAGGCTAATATTAATAAGTGGAAGTTTTCCTTGAGAGATAGAGCTTGATAAAGACTGGAAAATAACTTGAGATTTAGATTTATATCTTGTTTTCAATTAACTATGTACTCTTCATTGAATGAGTAGAAAGTACATTCAGTGGGATGTAGTGGACTTGCAGTTATTAAAATACAATCTATCAGAATCTTAAATGAACTTTTAGTTTGGGCTTTTTTTGCCTTTTTTTTTTTAAGGATTTATTATTATTAAACTCTTTTTGCTGGCTGTAGTCATTAAATTGTAATCGGGGTCCCTTTTCAAAATCCTTTCTTGGGACATTTTACTGAATATAGTACCTTTGTGTACAAATGCAGGAGTTATTAGTTCTTAGTTATACTTTTGAGACTGGCAAATGTACCATAATGAATATATTTTTCTCCAGTGTGTGGTGATATAGTGGATTTCAGAATTGATCTTAAACCAGCAAAACCAAACCAAAAGCTGAAGACTCTCCTAATGACTTTCAGGATTTGAAAATTAAAAATCTTTAATTATAGTTTTGTTTTGTTTTTAAAAAAAGGCTGTCAACCCTGGTCTTTATTATTAGAGAGCATAAATTATGTGTGCTCAGGGAAGGTCAGACATCTAACAATATGATAATATAATAAATAATAACAATATAATAAAACATAAGATATGTTTTATTTCATTTAGTCTTTGTGGGCTATAATCAGTATCAGAAACAACATTTCCTGTTTTGTTAAGATACTGCTTTGGAGGGTTTAATTTCAGAAGAATGTAGACATCACTAGAAGTTATTTAGCTTCTCTTAGGTAGATTAAGCATTTCCCTTATCTGTGCTTGAGTGTTTGACTAAGTTATGTAAGGAAATCGTATCTTGTTCTTCAAGTATTTTCCCTAATTTTTTGAGTAGGAGAAGGGGCAGGAGACTTCACGTACTCAGCAGAATCTTGTTTGATGTCTTCTCTGAAGGACTGTGTGCTCACAGACTTTCCATCTAGGATAGCCAAGCCATTTGGCATATTAAGATTTGATCCAGCTTTTCATGTTTCCGTTTCTTTGCAGCAGCACAGTCCTCATTATTTACAGATTTCTAACTCTATATTGCTTCAGAAAGGCTGACTTGGGATCTCAGCTATCAAATAACATGGGCCTATGTTTCTGTATTCTTTTCAGGCTTATCACCCATTTCCTTGGCCTCAGCATGAGTCAGTGGAACTCTTGCTACCCACTGGATGAATCTCTTAGGTTGTTAGGCACACTGTTTCCTTACAAGTGAAGAATGGCAACTCAGTGAAAGATTTGGAGTAGGAAATACAAACATCTTTCTTCTATGCCAGTTTAGCTACACATAAAAAATTATGGAAAGTATTAGAAAGTATTTAATTTAATTGCTACTGCCTTTGGAGAAGAAAGCCTTTAAGAATCCTGAAGTCATTTGCAAATGAACTTGTGAAAAGCTGATGCAACTAATCCTGTCCAGTACATTCTACACCAGTTTCTCTGCAGTGTTAATATTTTTTTCTAGGGAATAAGACTCCTGATTCCTAATTTAATGTATAGTAAGAATAGTGGAAGCTGTTTCCCTTTACTGTGTACATGGCAGACGTACAGGCTATAAAAAGTTGTATTTGAGAACTTGCATCTTTTTTGTTTCTTTGCCCAAACTCTTACCCATGTAAAAATATCAAAATGGAATTATTTTGTTACCAAATTCTTTTTTTGAGTTACAAATACTGTATGCTGATGATGTCACAGCTATCATCTCTCAGGGTTTTATTTACATAATAGTTTTAAGAGTGATTCCTTCTAGCAATACTGCTAACATTACCAGCATTGAAGGACTGTGTAAAAACTTTAAAAGTGGATTGGGTTTGCTATAGCACAGGTGAAACTGAAATTGTTGCAGCATTTCTGGTCTGAGAAGCTTTGGATAACATGAGGCATGCACTAGTTCTTTTGTGATTGTAATGAGGCCAACCCAGCTCTACTGGAACAATTTTACATCAATAGGAGATTTGGAAGACAACATGGAAAGAATCCAACCTTCCAGTTTCATACCTACACTAGAAAGACTAAGAAAAGAATCTGTCTTTAAGCATCTGGAATCCATTTCTTCAGTTTGCTAGTATTGATGTTGAGTTTTCTCTTTATTCATTCTTCTCCTCTGTATTCCTGGGAGACTTACAGTTGGGATTTTTAATTAGTTAGAAAATTGGAGTTTCTGTTAAAGATTACTCAGAATAAAGTTAAATAATGGTGTTGTTAAATTCAGTAGGATCTAAATTTTATTACTAGTTTCCTATTTTTATAGCACCCAACTAAATATTTTCCTTCTTTTCCCTTTTAGTCCTTCTTCCTCAAATAACAGTTGAGGACTGACTTCGTAGGTTGGTATGCATTAATCACAGATGAGCTGAATGTGAAGTGTGCTGTTAAAGATTAGGTACTTCCAGTTTGAAATTATTCTCTCAGTGTTCTTAATACTGATATCCTTTTTGCAAATTTACTATTACTTTTGTGTAGCAATGTAATCAGTAGCATTTCAGAAGGTTGTTTTCTAAGTAACAGGCACAAAACCTCAGTAACCGAAGAAAGAGATTTTTAATTATTTTTTTTTTAAAAGACATCATCTTTCTGTTTTCACTTGGTTAGTGCCTATTCTTGGTAGCTCCTTCTAGAGGACCCAGTGGAAAAGTTTCAGCAATTAGGCGAAGGGTCTCTTGAGGCAAATATCTCTCCACAGAAAGCAATGTGGAACCAAGGCCTTTTCTGCTTTTGTTCCTTAACTTCACTGGGACGTAGCCACCTTTCCCATTTAGGTTCTTATGAAAATTCCACTTGGTGTCTGTCTCTGTAGGCACTAAAGACTTAATCTGTCCCGTGGTTCTTTGTACAGGGTTTGATTATGCACAGCTCTCGGCACCAGTGCATACAAGTAGTGTCTTTTCTTGCTCTGAAGGCTAAACCAAACAAAGCTCGTTTTATGCCTTCTTACAATGGGAGGAAGAGAGCAGACGACCATTAATTGCATTGTTTGAATTTGGAGCTAAAAATCAGTGTCAAACTTCTTTTTCTCCTCATTACTGTGAGGTTGGATTGAATTCATTATCTTGCTGACTGGCCTGGAACTGCCTTCCCTCGCTTCCTGCTGAGCTGCTTATCCCGGCCTGGAGTGCGTTGCTTCCCCTTCCACTTCCTGCCAGCATCGTCTCCAGAAGCGCAGGCAGGCCAGAGTCTGAAGTCGCTGCCCTGGCAAAACTGATTCTTACTTGGATATCTGTATTTGGAGCTGTAATTTCCTGTAAATCCTTCCTTGCCGAGATCTTTAAAGCTTGCTATAGTTAGGATAAGAAAACGTAGTTACATAGATGACCGAATCAGTTGAACAGCAGAGTGGATTTTCCTCTCCGAATTGTTTCGGAAAGGCTATTGAAGTATGTAATTGCTGTGGGGCGAAGTCGCTATTTTGGTGTGGCAGAGAAACTGTGTCATTTATTTAGAGTTCATTCTTAGGAAAAAATCATTGCAAATTGTAATATTTGTATTTTATTCAAAGGTTTGGGGATAAATTACTCTGCATTCATATGGCAATAAGGAGGCATGGAGCTGCCAATCTAAAACACCACTTCTTGTACATTTTGCATTTGAGAAGATAAACAGAATCCGTAGAAAAAAACATAATAAATAGGAGATAATCTTCTGTTGTTAAAAGACCATTCAGATTACCAAAACAAAATTAATCTTACCATCAAAAAGACAGAAAAAGATGAAAAAAATTTAGACTAAATTGGTTCCATCAGTCAAAAGGACATGTGTGTGTGTATGCACATAAATATTTATATTTTGTAGTTTAAAGAAATAATTTATAACTGAAAAACCTTTTGTCAGTGCCTGCAAAATGTTAGCATGTTTGATATATTGCATCCGAAAAACAGGTAGTTCCATTATAGTTGTATCAAACACAATAATCAAATAATGGTTTTAATAGTATTGGGATATTTATTTATATTGATTTAGCGTGTATCCTTTTTATGTTCAAATGACCAAGCTACAGTTTTAATTCTAGATTATTATTGTGCCTGTCTGGAGTCTTCCTAGGGACAATAAATTGTATCACTTAACTGGAAGATGCTGGAGTACACAAACCAACCTCTTACTCATTTGCTTGACTTTAAGTTGTCTTTTCTCATCAGTGCTACCTGTTCCTGTTGGATTGTGTTGTGGCCTCACCTAAATAGCGCTGCTCATCCCATTAATTTTGCATCTAGTTGCCCCCACCACAATCATATTCAATGAAATGAAGAAAACGTAAAAAACATGTCTGTGGTGTTTCCATTGTGATTGGTGACAAACCTCCAAAATGATTGCTTCCTTTGTCTGATACTGTTAATTTTGAGGTGGCTACATCTCAATATTTAAATCCCTTGCTGAAGATCAGCACTGTTTTGTAAGACTGGGTGATTTGCTTTTACTTCCTGTTTCTGCTTATAGCCTAGAGGTAATTTTTATATTGCTTGTGGCAAAGGCACAGACATAGCTATTTGAAAACTAAATATAAAGCCAAAAGGGAAAACGGAGGATGGCGAAGAGTTTCTGCAAGTAGGAAGTATGAAAAGCTCACTAAAATTTAAGCAACTGACTATGCAGTAAAACATAATGTAAGGCGTTTTTGGTGTTTTATCAACAACTGGTATCTGAGGTATGAAAAGAGTGGTTTTGCAAACAAGTTGCAGGACAGTAGGTAATGTAGTTGAGAATTAAAATATTATATAAGCCATAATCTTGACACCATGGTCTTATTCCTGCTGGTATCATTGATGTCCTTTGTATTGAAAACAGCCAAGATTTCCTGTGTGTGGTAATAATTGCATTTGTATGGTATTTCTTATCATCATAGAAGACTTTATACGTTACGTAAGCTTTACAACATCTTTAGAACATGTGTTTTTACATGGAGAAACTGAGGCAGAGATGCTGCCATTCCTCCATACTGGGAGGATTGTAGGTTGGTCAGTGAATACAGGATTCAGGAAGCTGCCTCGGGGAAAAAAGTATTTGTGACTTTGGACAAGTCATCAATTTACTCCACATCTCAATTCTCTTTGTCTGTGGATACTATTATTAAATGGGACTGCCAGGGATAAAACACATGGAAAACTGGATCCAGCAGATAGGGCTGCAAAGAGACTGAAGCATGTTGGAGCTCAGATGAATTCTCATGATGCCCATGCTACCTGAGCTCAGACGCTTGGCATTGTGAAGAAAAAAGCTAACTAAAACTGATGGATACTTCTGTGTTAGATTCTATGGGATGGTACCTTTTAAATCCTTTCTGTTAACAAGAAAGCGCTTTTCTGATTTTGGTGGAAAAGATTGTTAGAAATGTTGATATTTCTGGTTTTCTTTTTGTTCAATGCAGTACTATAGAGCCCTCCAGCTAGTAGCAAGTGCTTTATTTTTTTTTTTTTTTGCCTTAGGCCATCTAACTATGGCAGATTTATGAGGCAGAGTTGCTTTCTAGGAGATGGGCACTGGAGCTTGGGTTCAGGTCTCTAAAGGAGGGCTGTCAGCTATGTGCTTCCTATTATATTCTCAAATCAAAACTTCTGAATAATGTGTAAGTGAAGTGCAATAACTTTTAAATATGGATTTCTGAATGCATACATAGATGAAGTAAATACATCAAATTGTTCTGTCAGTTTAGAGGAAAAGTGATTGGTGCAGATTCTTGTTTGTTCTACTTCCTTTTCCTGTCAGCTGCTGATGAAAGCTGAGACAAAGATCTGGCATGCAGGTTTTTTCCCATAGGATCAGTACTAGTCAGTCTCCTCAGTATTTGCATTAACACTATCACTTCAGAGATGCATTAGAACCCATAGTATGCTTCACCTGTGACCTCCTTGAGAAGAAAATCAAGTTTGGGATATAAAGTCGTGCAACAATATTGACATGAAAGTAATTCATTTTAAAGCTATTGAATTACGACTGAATCTCTTTTCAGGATCCAGCACTGTGCTCCTTATGCACACAGGGCAAGGGGGGATTGCTGATGTACAGGTTGCAAATCAGGTCTTTTATCCTGTGTCTCACCTGTGTGATACAAACAGGGAAAAAGCAGCAGCTTAATGAAAGGGTGCTAATTTGTTATTTTTAATAATATGTTCCACATTACAGATTTAGTGTAGAGTGTCAAACCAGCTCACTCTTGCTGAGTCTTTTATCCTTATGCTAGTGACTGTAATGTAAGATACGGACAGTGCAATTTCCACACTGCATTACTTGAAAACTCTCGGAAGAAGAGAGCAGTTGATTATGAAAACAGCTGAAACATCCTTTCAAGCTGCAGAAAGTCATGTTTGAAATAGGCAGCATGTATGCTTTTAAGGAGGTAGAAAGGTGATTCTGCAGGTCCTTACTTTCCTACTGCTTAGCTCCTTTTGTGAGAGAACTTCAAAGGATTAGGATTCATCCATGACACATTATTAGGATATGTTTACAAAAGAAAACAACAAGAAGTTGCTTTAGATGATAGAAGAATTACTTTTAAAAGGGAAAAACCCTTGGAGGAGTTTGTTTTGCTTTTGTTATTCAGAATTCATACACCGTTAATGTTTGGTTCAAAGTATTTCAACACAATGCTTTTACCTAAACAAAGCTGCATTCATTAATAGTACAGAGAATGGATTTTCATTTGTAATTGATTAACTGTCTTAATGTGTTTGCATCAATTGAGAAATGCACTAGCACAAGCAAAAGCGCAATATTGCTCCCAGTCATTTTCCAGCCCTCTGTGTTTCAGTGGCTGGATGGCATTTAAGGTAACTATGCAATGTAACGGATGCTGATTTCATCCTATATTGCTGTCATGATAATGACTAATAGTGCTGATAAAAGGCAGTTGAGCATTTGCCTAGGGCATGGAAAACTGACTCTCCAGGGTGAACTGTACCATGATGTCAACGTTGTTTGCAATGCATGGATTCCATCATGGCTCTGCCTTTGTCCCATCTTTAGTCCTTGCTTTTATGCAGAACTCCTCTGTTCTGATTTACAGTAAAAATCTTCTATCTGTGGTGGTGTTTTGCTGTATTAAATTATAATTGGTACTATAGACGAAAGCAAAATCTTAACATTTTGAAAAGGAATCTCTGCTTTTGATATTGAGAGAATACTTGGGTGGCCGATGTGAAATCAGTTGGTGGTCTAGCTCTAATTCCTCATGGATACATCAAAAACAAACAAACGAAAAAACCCTTTCGTTATAAACAGCACCCTTGCTGATACATTCAGCATGGAACGAGAACTGAGCTGTGGAGGAATGGAATCTTCTGTGACCTTTAGATACAACTTCTCCTGGAACACTGTCTGGGTTGGTAGAGAAAATTGCGTACTGCTCACTGTGTTATTTTGTTACTGGATTTCAGTTTCCTTAAGTCAGCCTGCAGATACAGTTTAAGAAGGGAGCTCCATCCACTGTTTGCTCGTTTCTGGGCAAGTAGAGGAAGTTAGCCATAGAAAGTTGTATTTGGATACTTACTAAGCTAACAATTGGTAAACCTTATATGACTTGTGATTCTGTGTACGAGGTGGTATTTTTGCAGTTCAGACTGCTCTTTGCTGTCAGTCAAAAGAAGAAAAAGGAGCAAGCGTAGCACTGAAGTCCACTCACTAACACTGTCTCCTGTTGGGTGTGGCTGAGGAAATCCACATATTTGCTGATGGCAGCCAAGTAACTAAATTAGCTTCTTGGTGAGATACTTGAAAACTCTCGTACACAGCACCATTAGATTTTAGCCGACTACATATAAATTTAAATGGAGAAGGTAGATTATTTGTGATTGGTTATTACTGATATCTGGAGATAAGCCTGTCGCTTTCTTCCAGTACGAAATATGTTCTTTAAGGAAGAGCAACTGTCATATGCAACCATGGTCATTTTTATTTTGCTTATATCTGTCTATAATGACTTTTTAATAAAATATGTAGGAAAAGTACATCCTATATTAAAAAATAGACTTCTTATTGCTGTTACCTTATTGCTTAAATTAACTTGGATGTGAATACGAATAGGACAGCATAGGATTTATAAATCTTGAGCCCCTAGATGCTATGGGAAATCTACCGATTTGCCAAGTACTCAGAAGGGGTATATTAGGCTTGCATCAATGTTGTTACAGCAAGCTATTTCATGTTTTGGTAAAGAAATTTAATATGCATAGGAAGGTGTTAATAAAGCCTACAAATGCCTGTTTTATACCAATGTTTCTTAAAAGGATTCTGTGGGGATGAGGGTCTTTAGACGTTACAACTCATTTTTCTAATTCCAAATGGTAATAGTAATAATTTTCACTGCCTGTGGAATTTTAAAGTAGTTTCTCTTATTTGGGTAACCTTGTATTTACCTTTTTTTCAGTATGATCCTGTTTATTGAGAAATGGTATTGCATTAACAAACACTATACTGAATAAGTATACTTAGATGTTGGTATAGTTTTCCAGAAAAAGCAGAAATGATAGATAGTAGAGTTGGTAGATTGTATAAAATAGACTCAAGGCAGAAAGGTAACAAAGAAAGTATGACTTTTCTGATATGAAATAGGCTGGTTCTTATATGTTTGAAGTTTCAGAAACTGCAGAATAATGTGAACAATACTGCTTTGCACCTACTTCCAGAGGCTCTGTTTATATGTGGTCCCCATCAAAACTTGTTGAGATGATGACTAGGTACTCAGCGGATGGTCCGATTTCAGTGTCTACAACAGTTCATGTTATTGGTGCTGCTGCTTTTAGAGACAACTCTCTGGACAACTGTACACGAAACAGCTGTGCAGCGTTAGAGAACACAAAGTATTCTCCCAAACCTTTGTATCTGTCATCATTATAAGAATGTTTCACAGTTTGTGTTTGTAGAAGATCAGGGTTCTTTGTACTGCAGTACTTTCCCAGTGCTGTACACCCCTCTCCTGTTTGACTGAGAGCCTTTCTGTCTCATCCTTTCATATACAGTAACACTGTAGTGCTCAGCTACTTGCTGAGCCTAATAACCCAATGCAGTTTCTTGTTGGAGGATGTTTTACTTTAAACAAACCATTCATGTTTCTGCTTCTGTTGTTGCCCAGTATTCTGCAAACCAGGAATCAGGAATGGGAGGTGCTCTGGCTGAGCAGTCATGCAGCTGAAAGGCTGCACGCTTCCTCTTCACGCTTTCCAAAACCACTTTTATAAGCCCAGTGCAAGAAGTTCTAGTGTAGTTTGACTGGCACCTTCCCCTATGCATCTTCAGCAAGGATCACTGTAATGAAACTTAATTAAATTAATTATCAGCATGTTGCAATGTTTCCTGTGTTAGCCAAACACATTTTTAGTGTTGGCTGAAAAAATTCTTAATGCAAGTGAAATTTAACAGTAGTAAAAGTGGAAACATAACAATGTATTTCTATTGCACACTTAACAGCAAATGCAGATCCTTTAAATGTTTAGTCTTAGTTGGCTTTCTCATTTGTATCTCTGTTTTCATTTCAGTTTCAGAAATTTATAATTTTGTTAGGCTTACCTTAAATTTCGTACACAAGCTGTGAATAAAACAATACTTTCTCATCTTCAATTACTTCCATTCAGAACACTCTTCCTTGTAGAATAACCTATAGAAGGGAATAGAAATACTGAGAAAATCAGATGCAGTTGGTGGTACTAAATGTTTTTCTTTCAAGTTATCATCCTCCAAAGACGAGATTCAGGAGAGACAGTACTCTTTCTTACATGAGGCAAAGGGACGTCTGCAGGTGCATCTGGAGGAAACACTTGGATCCTGTGTGTTGCGCTCTGTTTTTACTGGGCTATTATTATTGGTCACTGAAAGGCAAGATGCCAGAACTGGACAGGAAATTTTTTTTTTTTCTTTCTATGAGACTTTTTTGACAAGAATATATTTTGCATAGAAGCTTCTGAAAATGCAGGGTTTTGTCAAAAATCTTATTTCCCATCTTCTCCCAGCCATTTTTTACAAAAGGGCTTTTGTCAATCAAAATAAAATAAATAAATAAATCCGTGATCTTAACTAAAGCTCCTTAAGTAGCATGGGGCTTTTTAAACTTAATTTCTTGTAAATAGTGTTTCTGCTCAGCTTTGCATTTTGAAAAAATAACTTTAGGACAGAAGCTTCCTGATTTTTTTTTTTTTTAGGAGGTGCTGTTCTACAAACAGGAACTCATAAAAGAGATCTGAAACACTTCATGCTCAGGTACATACTGTTCAAAAACACTATGATGACAATTTGTTAAAACTTGAAGGATGGATTGAAAAAGAAATATTCTATGGAAAGTCCATGTTGTTTGGGCCTGTTGCCTCTCATGGTTTTTAGCATGTTTTTCCTCCACGCCCCAGCATACGCTCCTCCTGGAAAGAGCTTCAAAGCTATTCCATCTTTGTGTGTCCCTTCCTTCCTAATGAAGAAGATACTGTTCCTTCTGGGAACCTATTGGCTTATTTCAAATGTGACAGAGCAGGAGAAGTGTCAAAGATAATTATGCTCCTACAAGCTCAGTGTAAAATAAATGGCTTGGTGGAGAAGGAAGGACCTTCGAGGAGGGTTCAGAAGTGCTTAAAGGGAGTTCATCTCAAACTGGTTGGAAAGCAGACTTTGGTAATGCCAGGGTTTATGGATGCACTTTTTGGTCATAGGCATCTCCATTTATTTCACCTGCTGTTTTTCTAGCTCTTTTTTTTTTTTTTTTTTTTTTTTTTTTTCCCTCCTTAGAGGAGCTGTTGAAAAAATTCTTGTTACTTTGACCACAAGTTTGTCAAAACAAATGTAATTTAAATGCACAGGCTATTCGAAACAGTCCCCTTCTGTGCACCCAGTAGCTGCTGATTCTTCATTTTGCTGACAGGGGTGGATCTGGTAGTTACACAGTTTGCCCTCTTGCCTGTGGCCTGAAGGTAAGCTTGTACCCCTCTTGAGCATTCTTGTGATCCGAGGGGCTTAATAGTCTGAGAGTTTCCCATACTTCACTGAACTAAGAACACATATTTCAGTGTAATAGTCTGGTCTTTGACACTGAATGATCCACCACCCCCATCTTGAAAAGCTCACATAAACTCTGTAAATTATCCTATCTCATGAAATACAAATATCTGATCTGGGCTTGTGATTCCTAGCAGAAGATGATTGAGAGCTTTAGGACATGGGTCTGTTGCTAGGGCTTTGGTCTGTCCATCTCATGGGGGGAAAAAAAAAATCTATAAGGAGCAAAACCAGTCTGTTGTTCTGTGTTCTTCTATGCATTCATCCAGCAAGACCATCAAATCTGTTCTCTAAATTTTCAGCCTTGAGGGGTTCTTGGGTCATTCCCTATCGAAGTTTAGCTGATTTCTGATTATTTTTTTTTTGTAACAGTATTTGTTACTTTGGTACATGCATATTGTGATAACAAGAAAAATAATCTTTGAAATAGGATGAAGTTTCTATGGTGCCCTTACAGATTAGGATTAATAGAATTATCACAGTATAAATTTAATCAATTTGCTGATGTCTACTGAAAAGCATCCATGTAAAATTAATTTCTTTCAATCAGATTCACTGTGCTGGTGTCACAGTTGTGCTGATTGCCCAATCCAACCTCATCTGAATTTACATGACTCAATACTTTGATTAGATTTTACTTTTTCTTCTGAACAACTCCTTTATTGAAAGGACAAAATAATCCTGAAGTCTAGAAGCTGTTATACTGAAGGTAACAGGATAAATTTATATTATATCACACAGATATAAGTTTTTTTTAATTGTTTTATTTGGATCTTACAGGTGTTAACTTGATCTTACAGGTGTTCAGCACCTCTGCAAGGGACTAAACACAGAACTAATGTTGCAGGCTAGTTCAGCTTTTGTGAAACAGGGCTTCAATTTGTCATCTGTTGCCTTTGTTATTTATGTCTGACACATGGCTTCCCAGGGAGTGGGGAAAAAAAAAAAAAAGAGTTACAGGTTAATCAGTGATTGCCTAATTGTTAAACAGGGCTACCACAACAGCAGTCGTCATAGACAGGAGCAAAATGGAGTAACAGTTTTGACTGTAACTTGAAATGTGCCGTAATTTCTCTTGATTCCTATTAGTACCATTTGTATAGTATATAAGTCTTGGTTTTATTCTGCTGATCTTCATGGAGCACCTGAAAGTGATGTCAGAGAGGCTGATAGCTTTTTAGCAGGTGCAAAATCAAGTCAGGCAACTTCATTCATATAGGTACTGTTTTTTGCAGCATTTAACATTGCAGCTTCCCAAACATTTGGAGCCTTTCTGCCCAAGGGTATGGTAGCGTCAGAAGCAGATGCAGGGTATGTTTATATTTAAATTATTTAGACTTTTTTATTTAGATTTTTAGCATGCATTTTTGACGTAAATGAGGTACCTTGAATTCAAATGTTAGAAAGTATTGGTAGGAAGGATAATCAATAAATAGGCCTGCCTAACTACTTGAGGAAAAAATGACTAATAATTAGGACTTAGAAAAAATAAGGAAATTAAAATTAAAATAAATGAATAAACTGTTGGTGTGTGGTGAAGTTTAATTTTTGAGGGTAAGATCTGAGTCCTTTAAGAGTGAGTAGCACCTTACCCTCGGCTGACCACAGTCTTCCAAGGCTGCCCTATTTAGGATGCAGCACATAGCTATGCTAAGTTTCCTCCCTTGGACTGGCTTCAAGACCAAGGTCCCACCCTCTCCCTGTCTATAGCTGCTAATTTCTTCAGTCCCCTGTGATCCCTGCTTGAGCTTGTGCTGAAGATTTACCTACGAACCTTCTACCTACTCTCAACAGATTCTTTATAACTGTGATAGCAGGGACTAAGCTGGGATAAGTATATTGGAATTCAATCATTTATATACGTTAGTGTTCTTGTATACAAGTATGAATGGTGACTATAATGTGATAAATAGCAAACACATCTATATGAGTTACATTTGGGAAATGAATTTTTGTGTTCTGTAAATCACAGGTGCCAGTTCGTATGCCTAAGTGCTCTCACTTCAAACATGCATCTAAATGCTAACTGAGAGCTTAGAGTTTTGAAGTCATATCATTTGGGTTCATTAGGCTTGCTTCCTAATTAGTTCTACCTTTGAATTTTTTGCATTGTTAAGTTTTTGCTGACAGAGTTGCTATTTGGCAGATATTTCAGCTGTGAAACAGAGTGAGAGCATGTGCTTTGAATTTTTAATTTTCATTCCCTGTCTGGAGAAAAATGTCCTTTTAGATCATATTGCTCCAAAAATATAAATTTCTGAATGAAGATAAAATTTGGGCATTCACGCCATACCCAAATGTGAATGGTGTACCTATGAGTTACTCTAATTAGGCAATCACTTATTTTGAGCCATGTTTTAAGGTTATCCTACAGCGTAATATAGATTTACTTTTGATGTGAGGAATGAAAATAATACAGATTTTATGGCAAACTATATTTTCGATTGTACCATTTTTAGTTGCATTTCGGCTAATCTGGAAGCAACTAGCTATAGTACTGCATTAAAATAGGCCAAATACGGCTCTAATCTTGCTCTGTCTTTACTTAGGAAGAGTCTCAGATGTAGTAAAAGTCAAACCTGAATAAAAGATGCCTACGTTCTGCTGTATTTTCCTTGTAAGGTTGAGAATGCTACACGAGTTGTGTTTTAAACCAAGGAGATTAGCTATAAATGAAATTGCTAAGTGTGCTCAAGCAGAATAATCTATTGCTTCTACTTAATGACTATGGCTGACAGCTTTTCTTCATTCTTATGATTAGAATTGATTTCAGATTGATAAAAATGTTTCACCTTTTCAAGATACTCAAATTTTCAGTTACACATGTGTGGGGAAAGTGTATCTCTAAATTATTTGACAGACATGAAGCTTATATTTAGGTTAGATTAATTTTCAGTAAAGAAGATTAAAGCAATGTAATCAAAAGCTTTTCTGCTTTAACACGCTCATAGTGGAAAAGTCCAAAACCAGTGTGCAGTTATTTTCTAAAAATCTTTAACCATATGTTCACATTAAAGAACAGAATAATGTGCTAATCTTGTGTATGAATATACATATGTATGTAATATTTAAAGTATATTTAGGTTATTTTGGGAGCCCTCAAATTATATTTCAACATTAAATCCAAATTCAAATGAAAACTTTACTTTTTGACAGAGAAACATTATTCCAGAAGAGAACCAGCCTGACAATCATTGTAACTTTGACACATATAGTAATTGATCCACAAAAAATTTTATGGGGGGGGGGCAACAGGGCAACAGACATTACCCTGAAAAAGTATGCGTACTACTTGTCTTTCCATGTTGATTTCATCAGGTGTAGTTCACAGAAAACATCCCAACAATAATTTCATGGTTAACTTTAATGGAACAGTTGCAGTTGTTCCAATAATATTTTACTAAGTTACTCTTGAATCCAGAGAATAGTTTCTGACTTAGAGATTTTTTTTTTTTAGGAATCCAAGTGATGATGTACTCACCGTCCTTCTAGGTCATTCATTCTTGTAGGTTATTTCTTTAGTTAAACACTGCTTTCTACTCTAGAATTTGTCAAACTTTTGTTTTCACTCTTTCAATTTCTTAACATATGAAAAGGAGAGAAATTTGTTGTTTTGTGTTGTTTGTTTTTAAAGCGAGTTCTTATTGAATATCATTCTTCCAGAAAAAGTTAGATTTTGAGAATAGAAGATGAATGTACACTGTAGTTGTACTGCTTTGTTCTTATGTGTCCAAGGAAGAACGCTTGTCGCTATTAATTTTGGACATGTGAAGCAGTAAAAGATTAGAAACTGTTTGCAAAATGCGTTTATTTTGTACCTTGGTGCTGATAAACGAAACAGATTTTGTTTGCAGAATCACCATGACATTGAAAGATGTTATATAACAGCCACAATTTTGGTTAGCAGGACTCAATATTATGTAAATATCAGAATAACCTAGCTGACTGCAGCAGGAGGTTATAGCACAATCAGATTGATTTTCTATAATGAATGTTAATAATGATCAGTTAATATTAACTACCTCTTTCTGCTGTGTGATAACAAGGGCTCCTGTTAAGTTGGGGATAATGTGACAGAGCTTTTAGTGTTGTGTGACATCTCATACAGGCGTGGAAAAAGTCCATCCTATCAGAGTATCGTCAGTTGAAGATGCTGTGGTGGGTTTTGTCCTGCTCTGCTTGCTACTGCCTCGGTACCAATGTCTCAAAACATTTGGAACAAACATCTAGATAAGTCACAGAAGTAGAATTGCTTCAGAGGTCACGATGACTTTGCATAATGAGTCCATTAGATGTGGTAATCAATATCAAGCTCTTGGATCTTATGAATATTGATGAAGCAATTGTAGCAGGGAGGTAGATGGGGAATTGAGATGCATTTTGATATAATCAGAGAAACAGTTAATGGCCTAGGTAGAATAGGGGTCCAGTAACCACCTTACAACATTTTGGAACATTCTAATTTATCATTAATAATGGAAAAGCCATTATGGCATTTGCAGGGGAAAAAAATTGTACAAGGCTTGCGTTACACTCTGCCCACATAAAGACACGAGTGTCACCGCATTGTTTGAAATACTGTAAAATCAGTGAATCGCAAGGTGAGGAATCGCGGCACCTTTTCAATAGAAAGCAATATCAAACGTTGAACAAGCAAACGAGAAGCTAGGTAATAGGTCACTTCTTACCTACTGCAGCAGCACTCAGAACCTGGCTGGGATAGCTGTCTGGCATCCTGTATACTCAGTCGTTTTTAACTGCTGATGTCTGAATTATTTTTCTGGGGTTTTTGTCCTTACGAGTGCCACTTTCCTGTAGAGTGAAAAGAATCAGGAAGGTTTTGTGAGGAGTCTTGAGCGTTGAGCTGATTTTGTGCATGTGCACATAGTTGTGTGCCTTATCAGGCCTGTGATCAATGCAGTTGCTGCATCCCTCTGAGCCCTGTAAGCAGCATACAAACTTCTGAAAATCTCTGCTGATAGCTGAAATGTAAGAGCTGGCTGAAATATGTTACACTGGTATTATGGAGTTTACAAGCACAAGCACTTGTAGTTGTATTATATAATCTAATCTCTGGCTTGGTTATCAGCCTGCAGAATAGGGTAAACAAAAATTTCTTACCTTGCAGAGGTTGACCTGAACATATGTCAATAAATAAATGGCAGACATATGGAGACTGAGGTCAGTTCAGGCCTTGTCCTTGAATGTGGGGCAAATCAGTCAGATGAAAGAAGGCATGGGGAAAGATGCAGAAAATGTAAAGAGAAAAAGTTCCTGCTGTATAAGTAAGAGAAAGAATC
The DNA here is from genome assembly GCF_965231255.1 of Vanellus vanellus. NCBI lineage: Eukaryota > Metazoa > Chordata > Aves > Charadriiformes > Charadriidae > Vanellus > Vanellus vanellus. Next base: position 31,543,950 of record NC_138907.1, read on the forward strand.
CCTGACAAAAGCATGACATTTTAAGTGTGAATTTCATAGAAAAGCTTTAGCTTGTGATAACAGAGTGCACAATTTTAATTTCATGCTGTTTTGCCTATGTAAGCAACAAACATGGTGTTGAAGCCACAGCCTTTCTTATTCGGCAGTGGAAATGAATGGCTCTGAATTGAAAGTCTAGGTCAAGGGTACTGTTCAGAGGGTTTGTAAGAAACTTGGTTCTACTGCAACAACCAGCTCACTCAAGTAATAGCACAAAATCCTGGGACTCGGTTCTTTTTCTGGCATTTCATAAGAAAACCAGTCTGCAGAGCAATTAGGTTTTTTTATATAAAACCCAAGGAAGGACTTCAGGATTGCGTCTTTTACTTAAGAAAATCACACAGCTTCCAGATGCAGTGGAAATGTATGTGATTAATACACACAGCATGCGTATAAAAGGCAAAATACAGTTAGAGCAACAAAAAAATTACATTGTCAGAGGATCTTTCAAAAAATAGATTTCCAGATAGTAATAAGTACATTTAGCTGCAATTGTTCTCCAATGACTAAAATAAATACCTAAAAATAAAAGTTGTCTATAAATAAGTGCTTGGCTTAATGCCAAATTTCTCTGCTGTTTATGGAAAAGCAGAGGGAAAAAAAGCAGTAGCTGTGACTAGTTTTCCAGTATATGACCTATTTTGACCCTTGCTGTAGCACTGCTGAAATGAGACCAGTGTGGCTGAAAATTGTTGTCTGCAAGTCTCATGCCAGCAGAGAACTGCGCTAGGGACATTCAGAGGAAATTAGACATACCAGTTTTGAGATACGAGTTTAAAATTACAAACTAATAATGTTACACAATTGTGTTTTGTTAAATGTCATCGCTAGAAAGTGTGACCTTGACTAGATTTGCTTAAGTCTTTCGTAAATACCCTTTTGTTTTGTATTTATTTTAGAGATATTAGACATTTATTATTATTATCAGTGTATTATGGCTCTCTGCTATTCTAGAAGAATTTTGGAGGGCCCTTCTGCTTCTTTCAATTAGTGCTGAGATGCTACAGGTGTCACCAAATATGCAGGCTTACAGCACTGATAACTTTCTCCATCTTGTAGTGTGCTCCTGCTGAAGTTGGTGTCCAGCTGGACGCTGACAGTGTCTCACACGTGGCATAGAGTTATAGTCTGATAGTGGTCCAGCAATATTACCTGCTGTTTCACTGTCTTCCTTGGAATATTTTTTGCTTCTGCTCAGTGTCGTTCAGAAATCCCTACACTAAATTTCAATACCACTTCTGACAGTTTCATTAATGATGCCAAAATTTGAAGACATGGAACATTTGCCATTGTATTTACTTAGAAAAAGGTGTATTTTTTTTTTTTTTTAATCTGGAATTACTCTGCTTCTCTCTAACACCTGGTAACACCATCGGGATATTTTGCTGTCTGGCATTGCCTTTATAATTTTGATTTATAAATATATTTGTATCGTTCAAAGCTAGACCTTGTAAGGTCATTCATGACTTGAATTTTCCTGTTTTAATTGCCAGAATTATGGGGATATAAATATACAGATTCTGGAATATTTTTTCACCCCTTTTTGTGCATTCCGCAGATGATGGACCACTAGATTGAGATCACTGCACTGCCACGCTTAGTATGCCTGAGTTCTTACATGTGTGTATATTTTCAGCTTCTGCTTAATAGTCAGGTAGAAATTGCTTTTATAGCTCAGATGTAGTTTAATAAAGTATGTAATTTATTTTGCTGCATTTCTATGAATTCCTGCATCTAAATTTTAGAAAATCACTTCTCCATCTTACAAACTGCTTCCATTTGCCTTTGTTTATGAAAAAGAGTGAAAAGTACTTTTTCATACAAAGCTGGGAATGCAAACTGAGTTAAAAATGCCTTTAGGAGCAAGTCCTTGTGCCTTCTTGCACTCTTACTATGGTTTTATTAAGAGTTGTTTTAAATAGTACAGGATCCATTTAATGTTGAATTGTAGCCTTCATTGGTCCCAAACAGTGAACCATCAACGTGTGGCTCTAAAGATATTAATTCCTCAGCTATTTCTTCTGCTATTAGTACTAACTTGCACCAGAGTGTTACACCTTCCTGTGCACTCCAACAAGCTTCGTGGTCACTGTTAGGCAAATAATTTCCGTGCTGCATCTGTGATGGCTGTGTGTATGTGTTAAACAGAAGTGAGAGACAGGAAATTAGTAAAGTTGCTACTGTAGGCTGAACGCCCTTAATCTCAGTTGTTGTTTGAATTTAAAACAATTCTGGAGCTGAAAGTGCTCCAGAGATACTCTACCATTCCCCCCGCAGCACTCTACCCTGGAGTTCAGGGAGTGCAGCTTTGTCACACAAACTCTTTGAAAGATGCCGTCTTTCTTGTCACGTGTTGTGAATGGATTGGTTTATCTCAGTTGGTGACATTCAGACCTTTCACATGGATTTCCATCTTTACAGTCACCAAACCAGCCGCTTTCAGTTCATGAACTGGAATACAATTAATTGTATCTACTTTAATTTCTGAGTGTGCAGGTGGGATTTCACTGCTTTGCTTTTTTTTTTTTTTTTTACCTTGTTTCATGGTAAAAGGCACGATTCCTTCTGCAAATGGAAGTACTGGTTCTCTCAAAAGAAAAATTTTAGACACTTGTTGGCCTTTCTATGAAATTTTCCTTTGCACTGTTGGGGTGTCTTGGTTGTGTTGTGGTGGGTTTTTGTTGTTTGGGTTTTTTCCAAACTTCTTTTTAAAAATAATTTTTAGGCATTCCCTAGAGAGACAGTGTGCATGGGGACATAGTCAGTAATTAGGCTTTTCATTTCACTCAAATGCCTACAGGTTGCACGCGCGTACCTTCTGACCCATTTTGTGTAGTGCTACATGTGTGATAATGGGCATTAAAGCAGCCTTCCAAATCTGGGGATTTTTATCTTTTCTCAAATAATCTTTGCAGCTACCAAGTATTTGATTAAGACCATTGTAATGTTCTGTTATTTTCCATCTTTCAATTTTGCTTTTTAAACTTCTAAGGCAAAATTTATAATCTTAATTTTTTGTTCATCTCAACGTTTTTTTAACCTGAATGGAAAAAAAAATGGGAGCCCTCTGGTGGCTGCTACAACATCTGCAGATGTCCCTGTAAACAACAGCATAAAAGATGAAGTTGGTTACCAATCTGCTGCCAAAACAAGAACCCAAAGTGCATGCTTATTGTCATGTGCAGTCAGTTTAAATGCTATTATTTGCACTTCTGGTAATAATTTCCATTAATCCTTGAATTATTCCCTGTTTTCTAAAAGAAATGCAATTTAAATAAATAAAAATTCTGCAACCCTTCCACCCATATGCATCGCTCGTTTGCAGCTTTATTTGCATGAATTGCTGGTTTGTATGTGCATATGGCAAGGTTTTGGGGAAGAGGTACCCATTCATGTGAATTAAGAACCCCCTCCACCTGAAGTAGTTCCAGTTTATTAGGGACAAAACCACAACTGCAGCCCAAGCCCCGACCTTTGCTGGCAGACAGCATTACATAATACAGCCCTCTGTAGTTTCACTTATTATTTTGTTTTCCTATAGGGCCCCAACCCATGCTATGAGAGCTCTTCTGCTTGAGGATTTCAGAAAAATCAAGGCAAAGAAAGAACACTTGTATGTAACATAAAAATAAAGGGATTCAGCTTGATTGTTGTTTCAGATGCTTGGAAAGGCTAACAATTTTGAGAAATTAGAAAGTTATTTAAGATATAGACAGGAATATTATACTTTCTTTCTCCCTTGGATACTCTTGGATTCTTCCTCCTTATCCTCTTTTTTTTTTTTTTTTCAGTCTAATCCAGGGGCGAATAGAGGAGAGAAAAAAGGAAAGAGACAAAATGGCAATATAAACGTTTAACAAAATAAACTGAAATGTCTGTGGAATTTTTAGATTGCAGAACAAAAATTAACCTACTTCTATACCATTTTTGAAAAAAGTTATCTTTATTTTTTATTTACTTTGGCCTTGTTTAGTATGAGCACTTAAATTCTTTTTCAACACACAGTTTTATTTTTATTGTCTTTAAAAAAAAAATCAAATTTTGTTCTTGTTTAAAATAGAAATCTTTTTGGCCTTCCTACGCAGTACCTTAAAACCTCACCATCTCCCCTCATTAGATAGATTCCCTGTATAGATGGTGAACTACGTCACTACAGCAATGTTGTATAGCCTGTCTGAAATCATGCTGGAAAAGTCTCCTGGATTAGAAGGCTGAATCCTCTTCTGGTCAAGTCCTGGTGCCCTCTCTTGTCTACAACATTGTTCAACCTGATGAAACCCTGTAAATCACTTAGGAGTTGTCTACTGGCTGAAAGGAAGGGGAGGAGAGATTGAAACCCTATGAAATACTTGTACATATTGAAAAACAGTAACTCTTTCACATTGACTCTTTATGAGAGTTGTATTACTCCACACAGCCAAAGCCTCAGGGTGCCTTGGCTTATACTCTTTCTTAATGTGTAAAAAAAGCACTTTTTTGAAATAAGAGCATCTGCTGAGGGAGCTGCTGTGGAACAGCCGTTCCAGCTTGCTTCTCCATGTAGACAAGCACTTACATTGTACTTTCCATCCTTTTTGGAGCACCACAAAGCTCTCTTTCTTCTAAAATTGGCAACTGAACATTTGGAAAAAATTAGACTAATTTTGCCAATTCAAAATATTTCTGATGACTGTAGTATTCATACCAGTAGCATAAAGGGATGGGACTCTTCTTTAGTGCTGTAGTAAAGTAGAGTGCCTCACAAAATATAGGGATTTGATTGTATACCAATACAATAGAAATAGACTATTCCATTCCTCCTTAGTGTTTGATGCTGCTGTCCCAGCTCCAACTAAATATAACAATAGAGTATTTAGACAAAAAGATATTTGCAATTGAGTAATATGACTATTATTCAAATTGCAAATGCAATGAGCAGACAAATCCAATCATACTGCTTATGACTTATGCATGGTGGCTGGCAGTGTTATTACATTAGTCTAATAGAGCTGACTTGAAAAATGTCATGACTTTCTGGGAATGTAAAATGTGGACTTCCTATGCATGATTTAAATTGGCATAGTAATGATATATAATTCCATGCAAAAAATCCCAAATGATTCTTCAGATCATTTAAATGGTACTTGATTGTACTGCTGGAAATTAGTTTCTTCTCTGCTCCTCCTGAGTGTGCTGTGGTGGCGAATAGCGTGTTGGGAAATACCAGAAAGTGAGGAGCGCGGGTCATTGACTAGAAAGCCTCATGGTAAAACTAGAAACATGAAGTGAAATTCAGTTCTGTGGTTAGCAATAATAAAAGTTAGAGAAAATGAAAGGGGGAAAGCAGTTGGAGAAACTATTGGGGGGGGGGGGGGGAAATTAGATGATAGAAAATTAGTGTAGGTGGGCTTGGTTTTGTGTTGTCTTTTGCTTTACACAGAAGTGATACAGGAGGCGTTTTTCCTTAGAATGGTCAGGAATTTGAGGTTCTTGAGTGAAAAATAGTATTATGTGAGAAGTTTGGAGAAATATAGTCTTTACTTATATAAAAATCAAGTTTTCAAGGTCAAATATGCAGAATACTTGAATGAATAGATAGAGCACAATTCATGTTGATGTTTGTAGCGTAGGTTTTTGAGGCCTTTCAAATAGTTGCAAAGAAAACATTCCAAACATGAAAAGAGCTTCAGAAGTGTTGAAATTATTTCCTGAGTTTACAAGACAGCCTGAAACAATAGCTATGAGGTGTGAATTGCTTCCTTCATTTCAGTTAAATGTAATTTGAATTAACTTGCTTGTATGTGGCTACTTTAGTAAATCATAGTTCAGGTAACTAGGTATTAGGAAAGATGACTTATGGACCATATCAGCTTAGTCACGTTTGCGAATCCATGGGACTTTCATTTCCTCCTTTAAATTTCTATCTGACCTTGAATTCCTAAAGCGTCATCATCCAATTTTACTGGTAAGTGAGCGTTTTTTTCATGAGGGGGTCTGAGGTTTGGATTTCCTCTTTAGGAAGTCCTTATGTATTTTAAGCATGATGAATGTTTTTACTAATCTTTCTACTGAAGGTGAAGTAATTGGGGAAGGATCTTCCCCTACCTTTTCCTTTGTCATCTGCCATGTATCTGAGCAGGGAAAGTAGCAAAATAGCCTGCTGGTATTTGAAAGCCAGAGTGGGGTTTTCAGCGTGGGTTAGCACACCGGGCTTTCAGCTATGCAAGTTGGTTATCTGGTGCTCCAAGACCAACTCCATTGCAGTGCATAATGAGCAAATAAAAAATGATGTTAAGAAAGGATAAAGCAACAATGCCAGCAGTATTAAAAATATTGTTAAACAAGTCAGTTCCTTATATGTTTTCTTTCTGTTGATATTTTTATTACTCTGACTGGCTGTTGCGCATGCAGAACAATGCTGAAAAAGGATAGCAAAGTCTTTGATGGACTGTTATATATTGGGAGATTATTACTAGTTATCATCGTAAAATAATGATTGAAGAGCATAGCTGGGGCATATGTAACGGAACATATTTCTGTAAGTATTTCCTGAGAAAAGTTTGAGAGTGCTTCAGTGAACCACGAAGCAACCGCTTTTAAAACTGGTCACAGGAAATCATAGCCAACATGCCTGGTGCGTAGAATACTTGGTCACAGGGAAGATACTGTCACATCTATAAATTGCTTACAAATCTGCAGATTTTAATGCACAAAATGCACTGGAAGTTAGTTACCCTGTGTCCATAACCTGCTGCAGTTATTTTTGCCTGGACTGCTTTGCAGACTGGATGAGCACGTCCGTTATGGGAGCAGGTGCACCTGCAATTCCTTGTATTTCCTGTAAAACCTTATCCAAAGACACGTGAAAGTTTAAGAAGACTCCCATTGCTTCAAAAAGGCATCGGATGAGGCTCTTGACATACAGTTTGGTTTTCAGAAGATGATTTTCAGATGTGCTGAAATGCCAAGTTGTCTGCTTTCAGGAGCACTTAATAACTTCAACCATTTTTGACAGTCCAAGCCTGAGGGCTTGGAGGAGGAGTAATATGAAATGCGTATGAGGCTCACCCTCTTAATGTGTTCACTAGTACTTAATGCACAAGGAAAACAAAAAGTAGATGCAGGTGCTTTCTTCTTCCATGCCTGTAGGAATTATTGTATTCCTGCTGATTAGAAGTCCTCAAGGCACTGGATTTCCTTTCTTGAAGTTATCATTAAAACTGTGGTGGTTCTGAAGGGCTAGTGATTTCTGTTGTTCAGTTGCAAATACATTTTGAGGAGACAATCCAGGAAAGAGAGAATTACTTACCTTAGTAAACAATACTATTTGCATTAAATTACATATTCAGCATTTATATTCACAGCTAATAGATCTTTTCAAAGCTGTTTTACTACAGGCAACTTTGGGAGAATACTTCTATGCCCTATTTATGATTTTTAAATGGGTACTGGGAGGAATAAGAATTGATTTGAGCTTCACTTGAACCCATGATCAAAATTTTTATGGAAGATGAATGAGGTTCTTTTTATTATTTGTTACAGTTCTCAAAATCAGTCTAACTGGTTTTTATATGGTTGCTCTGGAGCAACATTTAAAAATATCTTATTTTTAACTCCATGGGATTTTAATTCCAGATTCATTAAAATTATGGGAAACTATATCTATGCATACCAATTTGCATACATATATTTTAGGTTAAATTCTCCAAAAGCATATTTTTTGCTTATGTTGTAACCTCACCAAACCAGCTTTAATTTGTGCACTGCTGTTTGGGAACCCATAAGAGAGAAGACTTGGCTTCAGAATCACTGAAGGATATGAATTTTTTTTTTTTTTTTTTCTGTGCTGTCCAATATAGAGTAATCTCTTCTGAGAATCAAACAACTCTGTACTGGACCAGAAAATCTGTCTCTTTAAACAAAGGTCCTATACTCTTTACATTCTACAAATTAAAAAAAAAGAGATTTTAAAAAAGTATATTAAAATTAAGCAGTGCTTTTTCAGACAGCGAGGTTTTGCTACCCTTTTTCTTGCTCTTCCTGCTGGTAAAATTTATGGAGTTGCAACATACTTCATCAACAGTCTCACTGGATTTGAATTAATTTTAACCATTGATATTTGGATTGCTGTTCAAAGTCTTATAAGTAATTCATTGCTTGTTAATGCTCTCCTGCATAGGACTTTAATTTCTTGCCATAAAATTTATTATCTAGCAGTACCTTTTCTATTGGCATTTAATATTTTCTAGCTTGCTGGTATGTAACTTTCAAGATGAATGCAGTATTAATATTACCTTTTCTACAGCTTCTTTGGTAGACTTAATCATCTTTAGTGTAGCAGCACAGGAAACTACTAGAAAGATGATTCTTAGCAAAGGACATTAATATTGATAGCAGATAATTAAGTCCAAAAATGTGTAAAGGTGGTAGCAGCACTGGGTGTCTTTACTGCATTTATGAAAAGGCAGGTTAAGTTTAAGTGTTAATACTTTCTATATTCAATAAAACTTTAAAATAAAACATCCATCTTTTCCATCAGCAGTTTCTGGGTCTTAACAAAGAAGAGATGTAGAGAAAGTCAGTGCCACTCATAGTACAACACACAGTTTATTAATAAAGTTTATTTCTCTTTTCAGTGCAATTCTGGATGCTTCAGGCAAGTGGAAATTGTGGAATCTTTTCTTAGATTAAAGTTATTAGGAACAGAAAGTCAAATTATTAATCTCTAGAGATTGTTTCAGTTGCACAGTAGAAGAGCACCAATGGTAATTTGGGGGGGAGGGGGAACAGGACTTAAAAACTTCGTGTGCTTTGGCCTTTTTATTTTTTTAGTTTTATTTTGTTGGTTGGTTTTTACAATTAGTTTAGGTACTGCTTTTTCTCAAAGGTTCCAAAGGACTAAAGTGACCTTGATTAAGTAGTGACACTGTTTCTTTTTGTTTGAAAACTCCATACAAAAGTCAGAACTTCAGCTTAATTATCTGTAATTGTTTTAAGATCTTGAAAACTTATCAAGCAACTTTTTGTTCAATAAGCAAGTGATCTATTTTTTGAAATCCTGCAGGAGGAATGGTAACAGTACTGTTATTTACAGATCTTGACTTTACTCGAGTTGCCAGTATTTTATCCAAGAATATACTTGCTGATTATATCTGTTAACAGTGATCCATAGATTATTTGAAATCATCATGAAGTTGACACTACTGGACTTGAAACTTAAAGCAGCAAAAAGAGGGGGAGGAGGGGATATAGCGGGGATTTGTGTTGTTTTGTTGTTTGGGTTTGTTTTTTACAACAATGTGTTGTTTTTTCTTTCTGTCTGAAGAGAGCTTTGGGCCTCATATCTAATCAGTTGGAGAGGCTTATCTGTTTTACAAGGGCTGGAAGTGCTTTTTTTGCAGTGGAAGTTTATATTATTGAAGAATCAATGAGGCGATCACATGCATATATATATGGTTCTCTACTGAATAAGAGCCACTCTTTTTCCTGTCTTATTCACTAGACTGAAAGAATAATTTGTTGTAAAATTAATAAGATGATATCAAAAGTAGTATCACTTAGGTGCTTTTTGTCTGTATTTTGTCCTTAGAAACATCTGGTGTTTTTTGAAGTTGTTTTGTTCACCATTAATTACTGTGATGGATTAAAGGATATATAAAAGGTTCTTCGAATGTAATTCGAAGATTAGGAACTAATTATTTCGTCAGTTTTTTCCGCTGCAGTGTTACCTGCTATGTCTGATGATTGCTGTATGCATGCTCTTGACCTAAAGCAAACATGAAGTTCTTAATCCTTTCATTTTGGAGTATTGATGAATTGTTAATTTAAGTTCATATTTTACGTCATAGCAGTTTGTTTGTGTCTACAGCCTTAGTTGACTGTAGTGAAACCATGCTGACCTGGCCTCGTAAATGGGATAGGAGTTCTCTGCATTGCTCCTGTCCTACCCAGCTTGACTGGGTACCAAATTGACAGGAGTATACCAGTGGCAATGACATGCTCTGTTCTAGGCAGAATGCTGTTTTGACCACAAATACTCTTAGTTTTCTGATATCCTGCTGATGAATATTTCTCCTTCTATGTTTTGTCGTCCAGATGATACCTTGCTGTCTTTGTTTTCAAAAGGCTGAAATCTGCATTTGGGTTATTGAAGTTAATAGCTAACCCTGTTCAGTATTTAGTATTTAAATGAAAGATTCCTTTTTTGGAAAGTGTTCATAATCCACACTCGCATCTAGATATGGGTGGTTGGTAATATTTCCTAATAATATGGAAAGCAATCCAAATTCAAGTGCAGGAAGACCACTGCCCTTCACGTGCACTGACTAGATGTCCTGGATTCATCATGGAGTGAGTTATCCCTGAGGATGGCTTTCAGTCTAAAAGAAAACCACTTTTGTTATGCTCTGTGCCTACATGTGAGCTGTTCTGAAAACTTTTTGGTATGGGTAAACTGGTAAAAGGCATTTTAATGTGAATGCATACTGTATACTTCTACTTTATACTGTGATCGCTATTCCTACAAGGACTGGGGAAAAAATGATACCTTTGTGGTCATCACAACAGGCTCAGAGCAGGGATTGTTTCTGCATATTGGTTCTTGGAAATTATCAGATCCTTCACTGGAGGAACTGTATTTCAATTTATATGCTCACAATTATGTTTTGTAGACCAGGCCTCCGTTTTTATGAATGTTACCAGGGTGGTAGGATTATTTTCAATTAGCACAAATATTTGATTAATGAGTCCTTTTGAAGTTCAGGAGCAACACACAATAAGATGATGGAAACTTTACAATGGAATTTAGTTCTTGCAAGAAAACCATAACAAAGCAGCTTTTTAAGAAGTAAAGTATGTATCTGAAACCTAGCTTATGTTCCTAAACCGATGGATCATTATGCTTTGAAGAACTGTTTTTCAGCAGGGTGTAGATGAAGACTTTATTGCTATGACAATTCAATCACCCACAAAGAAAGATGGCTGGCATATGTTGTAATACGTTAGTGCAGCTCTACATCTAGTTTGATATGGGAATAACGTTGTGTCAGAAGCACGAACAGTCTGCCCTTTTTGCCTTCTTGTTCATTCAAATCAGAGAAGAAAGCAGGTGCTGAAATGGTTTGTCTCTGTATAGTAATGAGCAGTATTAATCTGCTTTGAGATGTAACCTGACCAGCACAAGAGACGCTGCCTGGCACAGAAAAGGGCTTGCGTAATACAAACCAAAACATGGCTACTGGGGCTAATTTTAGACTTTCTGGCCTTGGCAATGTCCTTTATTTCAGTTATTTTTATTTATTTATTTATTTATTCTTTTGTTAGGTCCTCAGGCCATGCGAGTTATGGCAGAATGCCTGGGTTTTGGTACTTGAATTTGGCTAGTTATGTGTCCCCTGCAGACAAATATTCTGAGTCCTGGTCTCTCCCCAGGATATCCATTTACTCCTCTACTGCATTCTGACTATTTATTATGGCTATATAAAAGAGCATTATGAATGACAGATAAAAATCTTTTGGAAAGAGTTGGCCCACAAAAATCTTACTATCTAGCTTAAGCTTCAGACAGTTTTTTCTCTAGGTAACCAGCTTACATCCTTCAGATGTTGGAAAATTTCATGTCTAGGTGCTGAAATAAGCAGTCCATTGCACTAAGACAGAGTCAAGTTTTGAATTTTCTCTTTTTTTGCCATCCTCACATACTATTGGCCTGTAGATAGGTATGTAATGCAGGATGTTGCTTGCTGCATGAAAAGTTGTATGTGCTTTGTACCAGAAGCAAGTCAGCAGTTTGGAAGACTGGTGCTTTTTATTGAGATTTAGGCACCTTTATCATTCTTTTCTCCATTCTTCTGAGTCAAAGGAATGCTGTACAGCTGCTTGGCATTGGAAACTGAAGGATGGGGGAGAAGAGAGAGAGAAAGAAGTAGCTTGATCTAGGGTCATTACCATCTTATGCATTTGTAGCAATATTTTTTTTATTTCCATTAAAATTGTTTGGTGTGCTTTTGTCATCGTTGAACAGATACAAAACCAGGCTCTAGTGAGCAAAAGGCGTCTCTTTCCGTAACTCCTGGTTTGGAACAGACTTTACACCTGGCTGTATTGTATGCGTGGCAATGGTGGTACAGGTCACTGCAAGGTTAAAATTACTTGAATTAGAGCAGCAACAGGGCTTAGCACTGGAGTTCAGTAGGTGCTGTGCTAAGACCGAGTTCCTTTGAGAGGAGGTCAGTCATGGGCTCATTTCACTTCTTTTGTTTTACAAAATTAAAGCAGTGTCCAAGAGAAATTAATTATATATAGTGTTCAGCTACAGACAATTATAAAAGTTTAAAGTCTTCAATTGTGTGTATTATCTGAAACAGAAAGGGAGGACCGCAGGAGTCCTTAAGAGTTAGGAAGAAATTTTCCAACTGACAAGCTATTGTCTGACAATCTACCCCATGGAGCAGTTAGTCTTTTTTTCTGAAGCATCTGCTACTTGGGCAAGTCTCAGATAAAACACTGAGTTAAATGTGTCCCTTCCTATAGCGGTTCCTATGCCTCTATGTCAAACAGCGATTTTTCTTACCTAGTGGGTATAGGCTAAGGCAGTTTTTCCTTGATTCCCTTCATGCGATATTAACCTCTTGTGCCGCTGTTATTAGGTACCCACATTGCCAGCTTTGCAGATTTGGTTTCTCGTTCACTGTATGAGTCTCTAAGAGACACATTAGTAGGCTGTAACTTAATTTTCTCAGAATCTTATTGGGATCTAATTTCATGTACTGCTATTTGTTGTTATGGAAACAGTATAATGAGTTCAGTTGTATAAGGGTGGAAATATCACATACAGTTTCTGTTCAGGGTAAAAATGACAAAATGGCATTTCTATAAATGGTGTTCCAGAATAAACTGCTTCAGTGGGACTCATGAAGTTTTCCTTCCAGCTAATTCTTCATCATTCTACAGTTTTTAAAGTAAGTGGCAGAAGAAGCATTTTAAAAATAAAAATCATAGAAGACTTTTATAAGAATAGCAAGAAGCTTACTTTTCTTAAAGTGTAAGAAATAATCAGAAAAGCCAAGATACTGTGGCAAAAAAATGTCCTCTGTAATACCTTTATTATATTAGAGTATGAATCTAATGCATCTTTTTTCGCAACATGATTTTAAGTGCTGACTTTTTTAACTAAACAGTGTTTAGCATTGAGAGTGTTTAGCATTTAGCATAGAGAACAATGCTTTTACAGTGTCCCATAATTATTTGTCTCATAAGAATAAAATTATGTCCCAGTAACTTTGATATAATGGACGCTGTCATGCTTGAGGTCTTGCTTGCATTCTTGGAGTCTATATAGAAATTTGGCAAGCATGTTATAGGTGTCATTTATGTGGGTAAGAGCTCTACCTCTGTGGGTAAGATAGATGCAGCAATTGCATTATTTATTGTTATCTCTAAAATACAGAATAAGTGTTATTTCTTTCTTTCTGGAAAGTTGACAGATAAACTCACTGGAAGTCCTGTGTTCATGTCATCTAATAATCAAGCAGATTTACCATTGATTTTTGCCTCATAGTGCTCATACTTGGTGTAGCACTAAATTTACACCAGTTGTTACTCTGGCTTATTCCATAAATTGGGGAGCATTTCTAAGAAGCGTGGACTTCACTGCATCAGAATAATGAAAAGAGAAAACCAGAAAGCCAAAAAGATAATATTTGCACTAAAGAGGTTATAAAGCAGAGAAATACTATTACTTCTTGAGCAGGAAAATGCATTTCAGCATTAACATCCTTAAATAGCATTTGCCAAGGTGTTAGATCAGAGAATTGCTTAGCTGCTCAATTAATGTGAGATGCAGAACAGAACTTCACATCCCTACTGCTGGGGTTAAACAGTAAGTCTGCAGCTGTGGTTGGAGCTTGACTTTTGCAGAAGAGCTGGTAAAGTGTTTTTGTATTCCACAGGATATTTGCTTTGTCATCATCTGCCACTTCCAATATGTCCACATAGCAAAGCTCCCTATATTTTCACTCATCTGAAACATACAATGTTTTATTAACATCAGTTTAAAAATCAAATGATTTTTTTCAGGCAATAATATTAGTTAAAACCAGGCAAAACTATGTCTCTTCATAGTTTTCTATCAACCTTTACTTAAAGCTTGCATTTCAGGAGAGACATTAGCAAGTGTCAAACTCTGAAAGAAATTGAAACACCTGGTTAGTAAGAAGCTGACACAGTGTGTCATCTCAATGTGTTTTGGGCAACATTTGCAGCTGGTTTTGTCTGTATAGTATTAAGGAGTGCACAGGTATCTGGTGGGGCCATTATTGCCAATAAGGTTTGTACGAAGCCAGGGTGATGATCACACTGGTGTATGTGCTCAGTGGTGTTTTTCTTCTTTGGATTATAGTCTTGCAGGTTTGAAGATTCACAATACAATAAGCAAAAAGACGAGGTTAAATACATCCAGCCACTGACAGAAACATTTGAAATTCTTTATTCTTTCTAGTAGTATTCTAGAAATTTAAATGTGGGTTTATGACAAATTTAAGTAGGCTAGGTAAGTCGTTTTGGGGGAAAAGGGGGTAAAAAAGCTTTGTCCAGCTTTTTTTTCTCACTTTAATAAACACTCTTTTCTCCACAATGCTGCCTTTAACCTTCTCTAGCTGTGATCTGCTTATTAATATACAAATGGAGAAAGCAATTTATCACATAGTCATAAACTAGGTTCTGCAAAAGACAATTCAGGCTTAATGAAATCAGCCCCTGGCAGTCTGGCCAAATCCCAGAGTCTAAGGCAGAAATACCATGATGGAAAAAGGCTGCAAGTTTGGTTTAGTTTTCATGTCTACCTGAAAATGTTAAAAGAATACTATCATGCATTATAAAATACTTTTGTAGCATAGGAGGTCCTGGTGCTGATAAAAAGCTGTTATCTCAGAGGAGATGGAGATAGCTGAAGGCTGGATGGACTAAGTATCTGCCCCTGCACAGGGAGAGGATCGCTTTCTGTATGTTTCTAGCTGGAACGGAGAGAAAGGGAAAAGTTATCTAAAACTATGGGAAAACCATGTGCAGATAGTTTTGATTATTTGCTACTGCTACTAGTAGTAAAACTTCCCTCTCTGTAATTTTCAAACGTGAGAAATACAGTTTACCTGTTTAATTATGCATCTTTTCTCAATGTATGGTCTTAGGCTGTTTTTTCCTAGATTTGGTCAAATAGACCAGATGGTCAGAACACAAATAACTGGAATTAAACCCAAATATGTGTGGAGATTCCCATCTCCAAAAGTTGCCTGCTCTTTTGAGGGGTGAAATAAAAATAATTAAAAACAAGTTTTAGACTGGTAACACTTTTGTTAACTTCTGCTTGTTTGTTTAACTTACCTCTCCTCTTTCTCTAAAGAGAGATGTATTTAGTTGCATCAAGAACTGGCTGGGATTGTTCAACTGTTCAGGCCATAATTGTATCAATACATTCATTTAAAATCACTCTTAGGTGGCGTTTGGAACATAGTAGCTGCTGAACACTTCCAGATTATCTAGAGCTGCCCTTATCCAATCCAGTCTGCTTTTCAAATTCTTCTCATACTTGTACAAACAACAGTCTGATTCTTCCTTTTTATTAATATGAACTTTGACTTGCTAATGTTCTGCTGAAAAAGAAGAAAAGGGTAGAATTAAAAAACTGTCAAATAAGATAACTGTTTCTCTGTGGGTGATCTTATTTTTTTGTATTTTTCTTATGCTCTTGGGTCTTTAAATGTCATTAATTGGCAGCATAATTATAAAACATAGAGGAATTAATGCACTAGGTGTGCAATCCTTATAGACAGTGGAGAAAACTTTCTACTAATGATCTTGATCATTACATGAGATAATTTTTGCATGGCATATGCTAAATATAATCATTATGCAACGAGTATGCAGTTATTGGTTTAGGCTTATGTAGTTTCGTTTGGGTTTTTTTTTTTGCATTTGCAGATTGTTCTAGCAGACTTGAGTGGGGGAGGAAAGACAAAGATAAAGATAGAGGGGGGGAAAAAAAGTAAGACACATTTCTGGCCTATTGGTGCTGTGCATGTGAGCATATATATATACACACCCACACCACCCTTATTACCCATGACACATCCAAATGTTAGCCCTAGATCTATATCTAATTTTATTGCATTTGTGCACTGCATAGTTGAATAAATACTTAACCCTGAAAATTCTCCTACTTTTTTCCTCTGGAAGAGGCAAAACTTTTTGCTTTCCAGAAGGACTGAGTAGCTTACCAGAGCTCTTTAATGTAATGGTGGAATTTTAATTTTTCTACTTTTGCTAAAAGTGGATGTCTTCTGTTTTGTTTATGAAAGGTATTTTGTTATACCTTTAGAATAAATTTTTAAATACCTTTAAAATCTGGTGAAAATAAAATTACTATTTATGTCAAATAGCCTATCCAAGAGAATATTTACCTAAAGGTTTTTTAATAAAGTATTGACATATATATTTTTCACATAGAGGAACCAGAGTCTCTTTTGCATCGCTATGGTTCCAAAGGTGCAACATCTGGAGAGATTGTAGTAGAGACTGTAAAACCTCAAGAGGACATGGTAATGTATAAACATACTGGTCTTGTTGGAAATAATAACTAATCTCACATCCTGGAAGATGGCTTCTTTGACCAAAACGTAGGTATTGCTGATATTCTCAAATGTACTTGACGGAGTTGTCTGGTCCTCTGAGTTTGAAAGAAGAGCTAAGGGAAGGATGGATGTCCATGCCATACGGGACAACCCAGGGCAGAGCAGAGCATTGCTATGCCTGGCCTGCCTGACTGGGCTGTTCCCTGCAGGCACCACAGTTTATTTGAGGGGTTCTGGGAAGAAGCAGTCTCAGCAGCTCACCACACCAGCATCCTTTGATGTGGGGCACTGCAGGCAGGGGGGAAGAGAAGCCAGGTTTTTCGGTTTCCTGTCTATGCTGGCTCCTATCTGCCACAGAAATCACAAGCAAAGGACTCGACAATTTCCTTTCCCACCCAAGGAAGCGGGAGAGAGCGGAGGATCTCCCCCGCCCTCCTCTGCATTCGTAGTGAACCGTGGATCTCCCTTTTCTCACCGGCAAGGTTGTGTACCACTGAGTGGTAAGAAATAGCTTAGAGTCATCTGTTACAGGGACGAGTTGTCAGAGAGTGGGATGTGAGGAAATTTTAAAAAGGTGACTCCCTAGGGGAAGTTCCCATTACGTTTTTGTGTTGGTACCTCGTATCCTGTTTAAAAAAACAGCCCTCCATGAAAGATTACAGCTGAGAAGTGAACAGTTAGTTACAAATTACTAATGAAAGCTAGACTGAGGATGGTTTGACAGTAGAGCATTTCCTTTTTTTTTTTCCTGGATTTATGGCAGCCTTGGCAATATAAATGGGTTTAGTAAATCAAGTTTGTGTGAACTAGTTTTGGGTGCTTTTAGTAGAATTGTTAATTGACACTGTAATGCTACAGATCCTACTGATTAAATCCAAGATATTGGTAAGCTGAATTGGCAAGGTTGGAAGTGGAATATTGAATGATTACCATAACAAAAATATACTTCTGGCAGTTAAAAAAACCCAAGATATTATTTGCTTAAATGGTTTCATTCGCAGTTGTGCAAACTAATTTGGTCAAAGAAATGCACATCTATTTTTCTTGAGATAAGTGTCTGGTTTTAGAAGAAATTGCAGTGGTTTACGTGGCAGGCTGTTCAAAGAGAGCAGCCCACACATGAAGAACTTGTCTTTTTGTATGCGTAATACAATTTAAGGGATTTTTTTATTTTTAAGATGAGGCTTAAATTCTGTACAATACTCCAAACTGGTAGAAGCGTCACATAAACATGGTCCTCAGTGCAGCCATTTGCACAGCTACCTTCTTTAGAAGCATTTGTCCAAATCTGGAGAGATTGTGTCTGAGGCAACAAGGATTTGCTTGGTAGTATAATTACATGCAGGATCTGGCAAGAGATCTAATGGATAATTAAAACTTTTACATTAACTTGTTTTAAAGTGATCTTGCTTTGATCACAGATTTCAGTATTTGGGCAGTTTCAAGGCGTGATGAATGGATTACTGCCCCATCCCAGTGCTACGCATAGAAAAGGTGTCCTGCGCAGGCTGAGTGTCAACAGCTGCCTCCTCTGCCGTCAGTGGCAAGCTCTGCAAGAGCTTTCCTTCTCATAGGTCCTCTCTGACTTGGATTTTAAGCAGAAAATAAATGCAAAGGTTGTTGGTTGGTTTGTTGTGGTTTTTTTTCAGTATTGGCCTAATGTGTGGCCACCGTACTTGCTATTGAGAGGTTAGTTTGTAGCAAATTAAATAGCCAGTGACAGCATAGCTTTAAAATAGATGAACAGCAGCCATTGTAGGCAAGCTTAATAACTATATGTTTAAGATCGTGTAGGCTAGCAAATACTCTTCTTTGTGGAAAATCAAGAACAAAGAAACTAAATATTGCTTAGTGGTAAGCCCTGTTGCCTATTAGTAGTCTGAAATCTGCTTTAAAGACTAGTACCTGAAAGGCCATGTTTCCAGCTGAGGTTAGCCTCGGTTTACCTGCTAGCAAAAAGAGCCTAATACTTACTGCTTTCATAGAGTGTAAATGCTACACAAGTGCAAATTATTATTACAAGTAATTTAATTGGAAGATAGTAGTAGTGACAAGTGTAGATGCTTATACATTGTTAAGAAAATCCTTGTTTCTACCATGTCCTCCTTTTCCATTAGGTTGGTAACTATAGAGCCACCCTTCCTTCTTTTCTTCTTTAAATCTGCTCCTGCATTGTAGAAAGCACCTCAAAACAATTCCTTTCATACCTGAAGGAAGAAATGGACTTGGTTTTGTTTGAACAGAAGATACTAGTTTGCCTGTCTGTTTTTGTGGTACTGTTATGGGAGGCCTGGGTGGCAGCAGTAGGTCGTGCGTGTCACTGTGGGAGCACTGTCATTCATCATGACTCTCTTTGGCACAAGCAGCATGGCACGGGCCCTGTGATGGCCTGCAGTCACATGCTGAGCAGCCGGTCACCGGAACCACTTCAATTTAGGCTCGGAGAGCATCCTGGAACCCAAAGACCATTGAAAACAAAAGGATTTAAGCATGTAAAAGCCTTGGTGAATCCTGGGTGGTCTTCAAATTGTGTGCCTAGTGTGTGCAGAGGGCCACAAGGGTCCTCCTGGAGGTGCTGCAGGTGTGTCCCACAGCTGTGTCTGAATCTGCCTGAAGTGAGCACAATTTTCTTGCCAGGTGGGAGCAGGGAAAGTTGGTTTGAGAGCTCTTCTGGGAGTCCTCATGAAACCTAAGCCACTAAGCTTTCTTAAAATACAGATAAGTAAGGAATACTAATACTGATTAAAAAGAGGTTTTGATAGCAAGACCTCTGTGCGTGAGCATAATGGTGGGGCGTAGAACAGACTGAGAAACAGTGGAAGAGGAGGTTGGGCATCTGTGGGCATGAGCTATGGGAAAAGGAGGAGCGGTACTTGTACAGGATATTTGCTTCTTGGAATAAATAATTCATCTCACCATAATAGTCCCAACCCTCCTCATACCTTTGAAATATTTCTGAATGAGCTTTCAATGAACTCTTACAGACCAAGATGGTGTAGTTATGATAGTACAGAGCTCTGTGCATGTTAATCAGTCTCTCAGAGACGGAAGACGTAAAAGATCCAGTAATACCTCACAGAGTCAATATATCTTTTTTGCAATTCATTCAAATTCCTGTCTTTTACTGGTAAAAATAAGAAGGAGCATGTGCAGACGGTTAGCCTGTGTGTTGCTTTGCAGAACTATTCCATTAGATCAGCAGCTGAATGAATAATTAAAACGTATAAAGTAGGCTGTTCTGTATGTGTGTTTGCTGAATGGGGTTCACCTCTATTCTTTGTCATGATACAAAGCAAGTTCATAAAGCTGTATTTAGTGAATTGATGGCAATTTGAAAGCTATTTCAAGGTTTTATATGAGCATTTACAGAGTGCCTCATCCAACTCATAGACAAGACAAGGAGTAGCTGCAATGCTGTAACTGCTGCTGGAACCTAGGCAAACTCACTTTGGAAAAATTGTGTATTTTCCAGTATCTCTGTTTTCAGTTAGTCTGGACATAAACAAACAAACAAAAGATCCCTGGCAGAGCGCTCAGGCACAAAAAGATTTGGGGCCACCCATTCTGGTTAGTTTTCCTGTGTTTTTGTCACTTTTTTTCCATTATGGGCTTCCTTGGGCCAACGAGACAGGTGCACAACTGTTTAGCATTTTGATTATTCAGGAGATGCCCTCACCCCTCACAAAGTACCTATGAAAATAATAGTCACTTCCTTAAAACAGATAAGAGGAAAAAAATGTATACTTCTGTTGAAAGCCCTGTGGCACTGTTTTCACTAACCTATTCTGAGAACTCTGCTGGTGTTAGCAGTAATTCTGATACAAGGAGAGATGCTTTCGCGTCATCAGGGCGATTTAAGTTGAAGCTGTGTTAGAACAGTCATAGATGTCAATATAATTGCAATCACTTAAAATATCAAGCAGAAAAGGACTACCTGAGATCAAGAGTGAGAGTGGAACTGCCAAATTCAAACAGGTGAACATAGACCAATGAAAGGGAAAACATAGAGAAATTTGGATAGTGCTTCTTTAAGGATTTAATTCAGAAATTAATATATTCCTTTTGGTAAGTGTGTGATTATTTATTTTGTTTCTCCTTAATGCATAGCAAGCAATTTAACATCACCTTGCTACCCTGTTTCTAAAGGATTTTCTGACAGCATTTGTCCTGTCTGCTTTGATCCAAAACTGGAATTTGGGAGTGCTGAGAAAGCAAAAGCACAATTCCTGCTCTGACAGTACAGTAGACCTTAGCTTCTCCACAAACTAGTTCAGGTATAGAATATCAAAAATACAAGCTAACCTTTTGTGACAGTGTGTGACAGTGTTCACAGCTTACTCTTCCTATCTAGGTGATCCCTTGTATTCAGAAAGAAGGCTTTAAAGAATCATTAGGATGTGTCAGGGCGGGAGTAGGTTGAAAAAGCAACTGCATTGTCGAGGTGATAATTCTCGGTTCCTGAAAACTCTGCCCCTGTGCTTGTGAGCGAGGGAGGTGGAATAGCCTGGTTCAAGCCATGCCTGCTCCCTTTGGAGTCTCCTGTCGTACTTAGTATGTATGCCTTGGCGTAGGGTATGTCGTATGGCAGAAAGGGTGGAAATTGCCAAATGAAATGTCTCTTTGTTTCAAAACAAAGAATATTACTGTCCTTCAGTAGCAGTCTGCAATAGGAAATGTGGCAAGTAAACAATAATAACGTTAGCAGAGCTTTTCTGCGAGATGTCTGCAGGATATTGTAATAAACTTTTCCATTATTGGTATCCCCAAACAATCTGCAGTCTAGCAGCACTATGGGAATGCAGTAAGCTGAGCGGTTCAGTTCTGCATCGTAAATGTTTCCTGGAATAAATAGGAAATACACTTTTTGAACAGGAGAAGAGGAGAACATTCAAGTCAAGCAGCCTCATTGCATCAATGTCCCTTTGCCTAGTGTTTCCTATTGTCTGGCTTTCTACCTTTAGAGGTGCCCCAGCTCTAGGAGCCACAAAGCCTAGGGATTTAAATAGCATTTAGGTCCTCAGAATCTGGGCCATGTTTGGGATGCTGTTCTGTGCACCAGAAGTGGTGTGAAAAAACGATACGAAGTTGGGAGTGAATGAAGGAGCAAAAAGCTGTGACTGCTCAGTGTATCAAAAGGGGAAGAATCCAGGTGTGAATGATCGGAGAGGCATAAGCCCCATTTGTAGAAGAAGCTAGCGGAGCACAGCAGTTTTATCTAAGCTTTCGGAGTGTTGGCGCACTTTCCTCTGTTTTTGGCTGGTGTCTTGGGATAGACGTGTGGAATGTGATGCAGCAGGGGGGTGGGAACTTTAAAAGGGGATGGAAGATGGAAAACAGAAGGAGCCTGGCCCAAACGAACAAGCTGTGCTAGTTCCCTAGTACAGGCTGCAGAAGTTGTTTCTAACACTTGGATAAGGAGGCTTAAGCTCCTGAATGGCAACTACCAGTGTAGTCTATAAGTAGAAATTGTTCTTCACACCACAGAATTTTTCCTCCTCTCTGTCCCTTTAAGCAAGCACTGATTGTTCATAATGCACAGCAAATCCAGCTTTCCTTTTGTCTTGAGTTGTTTGAATCCACTGAAATAATAAAGGATTTCTGGGAACTGCTGCTTTGCATCATTTTTTTTCCAACTTGGTGTCAAGATTTGGATCTGTCCCTAAGAGTCAGAATGCTATAAGGAAATAAATTAGAGCAAAATTATTTTCTCTGACTGTTGTTTCTTTCTCTGTTAAAATTGATTGTAAGCTTACAGTATAGATTAATTTCATCGGTGAGTTTCAGAAATTACCTGCGGCAGAAAGGCTACAGTTGCAGCTTTCAGGACTGCTGAAAGAACACTTTTAGAAGCATCATCAAAAGCAGATTGAAGCAGTTCTCCCATACTGCTATTAAACAGCAGTTTAACAGCCTGGGCACTGATGCCAGGAAAGGGCTGTTCCATAAGACTGACTATTATATGAAGTTTCTAGTTTAAGACTGTTTTCCTTTTATTTGTATAAGTAAATCTGTACTCTGATGGTAGTCCAACCGCATCTCACCAGATATAAATAATGTGGTCCTGTATAGCAATGGTCCTGGTTTTGTTTAGGATTTAAGTTGCAGTGCTTCAGCTATCACTGGATGCCTTGAGGGCAACATCAGGTTTTCTTGGCTTCAGAGCTGAGTGCTGGCAGATAGGGCTTCATAAGATTTAGCTTTGACTTTAGCTCAAATCTTCTCAGAAGCATGAGCGAAAATACATTTTGCCATCCTGAGGGTGACAAGCCAGGGTTTTCCTGCTTTAGGAAAGGAGAATGAAAGCAAAAATACCTGTAGCTGATCTGGAAAAGAAGCATTCCTGCTCTCTCTGCTTTCTAGCAAGGGCCGCCCCAACCATTAGCTCAAACATCACAACCTTTTAGTCTTCAGTAGGAGTCTTGCTTTTCCAGGGCTCTGTTGGAGAAAAAGGGAACAGTGGGGCATCAGACCTACAGATGTTAAATCAGCTGTTGCTAGTCCAATATGAAAGAGGCTATGCAAATGTAAAAGCATTTCATTATGTAAAACTGTTGTGCCTGTAATTGCATCTCTAATTAATAGACTGATATTGCTGTCCTTGATGTTGGCCTAGTAAGCCCAACAACAGTATGCCTTTTTGTAAGGGCATATTTATTGGCAGTGTCTTTTGAGAGTCTTGAGAACATACAGCCTTATGTTTCCTGTTTGAAGGCATAAATTTAACAAAATAGTATGCAGTCTAATGTTGAATTGTTCTGGGAAATTAAAATGACGCTGTGTTTAAACACACACTGTAATCTGGCTTAAGTTTGTGCTCTCTTTTGACATTCTAGTGCTGATTTTCAGCATGTCGGTACCCTGACCGAACCCGTCGCACAGCAACATGAGAGCTAGAGGTGACGATCTAGGAGAGTTGACAAGGGAGAGGATCACTTCTTCCACTGTCAGCGTGGATTTATGACAGTCTGAAATGACTTTGTAACAAGAACCTCAGTGATTTTTTTTATTTTTTTTCCTCATAATTTGGATAGGAAATAGCTCTCTGTGACCAGTACTAGTGTCGCTTGGATCGCTGCTGTTCAGCAGCCAGCTTTCTAGCCATGTGATTTCATGGAATTTAGATCTAAGATAACTTTTCTTTTTCCCTAGCTTTTTCAGTTAGAGAATACACCTGAATATCTAAATGCTTCTTCAAGTACATTTTTCAAATTAAATTTTTATGTTTTCCTCTGTTCGTATA
Source organism: Vanellus vanellus (assembly GCF_965231255.1). Taxonomy (NCBI): domain Eukaryota; kingdom Metazoa; phylum Chordata; class Aves; order Charadriiformes; family Charadriidae; genus Vanellus; species Vanellus vanellus. Next base: position 31,567,833 of record NC_138907.1, read on the forward strand.
CTTTATGCTTTTCTATTAGTTTCGAGGTTTGAAAGGGACACATAAGTATTCGTAAAATATTTCACAAGTTACAAATTAGGTACTACTGTTTTTCTAGTACTGTGGCTAGAGAAATCTGAGACCTTGTGAATTATTCAAATATATGTCGTAAGGCCGCAAGCAAGAAACAGAGTCTACGCAGATGGGTACTATCAGCTCTGGCCGACATTGAGGTTAGTCCTGCTTTGAATGGGCTCCCAGCCAGATGACCTTGTAAGGTCTTTTCCAGGCTAAATTATGAATGCACGTGCGTCGTTGGGGTGCAATGCCACCTCAGTCCTGGATGCAATGTAGATGTATAAGCAAATAGCAATGTGAGAGTTAACACTTCAGCTGCTCTTTAGCTTTATTATGTTTGTATAATCTAGTAAGGGAAGAAATTTTCCATAAGGGTAGTTATAATTAAAACTTTTGCTGCAAATGCAACAAAAATCAATTAAAAAAAAATAAACTTCTGTACAGTCAAAGTTTTGTCCTTCTTATAAGTGACACCAATCAAACAAATGAATCATGTACAGTGGGAAATTGGTGAAGAATACATTCTACTATGGTTATGTTTGCTGAGCAGAGCTGAAAAACTATTTAATATAGATGTTTTCCTTTATTTCAGTCATGTTCAATTTATGGTTTAGACGTTGCATATTTCTTTTTTTCAAATTTTATTTCTCTTGAAAGAAAATCACAAGAAGAAAAAAACATTAACATTCTGTTTAAGTGCATGTCTCAGAACCTAGCTTAAGTGCTATTTGCCGATATGAACATTTTGTCACTCAGACACTGATGATGCAAACATCCTCTCCAGCAGTATTTACTACGGATTCCCATTGTAGTTTCTTGCTCCCTGAGTATTGTGTAGTAGTTGTGATTTGGGGAAAGAAAGGAAAATTATATTGCCCAAATTATTTTCAGTGATTTTTCCTGTGGTTTTATGCTTTTTTCATTAATCTTGCCAAAATAAGTAACCTGGTATAGATATTCCAATAACTAAGTCTGGTATTATTTTTAAAAGCATTTAGCAATATTTTGCACAAGCTTTTTCTGTTTTAATACACTTGTACTTTAATGTATTACAAATAATGAGATGTACCGTAATAGACACATTGAAATATACACAGGAGAGCAGGCATTAAAATAATTTTAGGTAGAAACAAAGCTGCTTGTATTGCAGATTCCTGAAAGGTGTTCCAAAACCAGCTGTGTGTGCATTAGCACACTGTCCAGCCGTGGGTTCTACTTGTAAAGCCTCAGTATTGAGGATCCAGTGTCCACGCTATGCGTTTCGAAGGATTTGCTTTGGGCTAACTCATCTGGCTTAGTTTTGCTGAAAAAGAGTCCAGATTGTGCTGTCTGAAAGCATTTGGTGATGTGAAGCAAAGCATGCACGCTAGATAGCAATGATCATGAGACTTGCTTCAAAAAGGCACGCTTAATCTGAGCTTGAATACCAGTTAAGACACACTTTTCATTCACTGTAAGAGGGGAGCCTTGTCCTATCTTTTTCGCCTCTATACGCAAACACTAAAGCAAACTGAAAAGTCTTTCAGTGATTATCATTTTGCTACATACTTGTCTAATATCTATGAATATGACAAGAAATCATCAACATCATTCATTGTGGGATCTACATCTGTCGTCAGTCATTATTTTGCTGCAATCTAGCTGAGGGCACTTTCAGTTTTGTCAGTAAACACTGAGGAGGAGAAGAAAAGAGAAATCGCTGTTGAGGTAAAAGCATTATGTGTAATTATTTGAAGTTATAAATCGTAGCAGCTACATTTAGCGAGCTGTATAAAAAGGTTGCAAGATCCCTTTAGTTGGCTCCTTGGTTTTGGTTGCAAAATGGAATAATTTGCTTTCATTCATTAAATTGTATCTATTTTAGAAATTTTGCAGTAGGTATTCACTGGAGCTTTGCTTCAGTACGTTTTCTGCCTGGTTTCACTTGAGCTCGGTGATCTGGTAAAGCTTTCAGGCTCATTCAGGAATGATCCTTTTGGGTTAGCAGGTTAATTGTTTTTCAGCTTTTGTGTCAGGATTGTGGACAGGTCGAGGAGAGGGAATAGTTATTTTTGCTGTGCGGGTGCACCTGTCAGTTAGCTGGCGTGATGCTGACCTCTGCTTGAGCAGCCATGCGGGGACCACTGCTGCAGGCTGGGGCTGGGCAGGGGCTGGCCGTGTCTCCGTCAGCCCCTGCTCTCCTCTGGCTGGGGACTGCGAGGAGCCCAAGCTCTTCCAGGCTTGTACGTGGCAAAACATGTTCAGTTCGGGAAGGGTCTTGCGATAGTGTGAAATAGAGGAGAGAAAGGTAAAATAGACTGGTAGTAGGAGCCCGTATTTGTTAATCTAACTAGTGACCTGTTTTGAAAGTCATAAAGAAACTCTTAGAAATTAGGGATGGGTATATAAAATTCTCAGTAAATGCCATTACGTGTAATGTGTTTTCAAAGGGGAGTTATTCCAAATTTTTACGCTGAATGTGGCATTACAATGAAAGTTTGTTTGTTTTTTTTTCTGAAACTTTATTAACAATTGGATATAAAATAATTTGATCTTATTTTAAATTGAAGTTTCCAATTGTACAAACTTTCAGTCTATAAAGTAACAATTAAATTTGCAGTAGCTAGAATGCTCTGGGAAATGATGTGCCTTTATCATCCCTGAGGGTTGATTTACACTGAACCAATGGGTTTTTCATCATAGTTATTAGCAGCGAATCACTTACTGTGCAGTACAAACCCACGGGGTTGCGTGTTTTCCTGAGAGCAATACAATTTCTGAACAAGACGTTGATTCTTCTGCCACCGTGTGGTTATCTTGTTTAGAATCAACGACCATTTTAAGAAAGATGCAGTACTTTGGTTTCTATAAAAACTGACTATAAACTATCATAGTTGTTTTACTTTTGATGGTCAGGCTTTGTTAACTTATGTTGTGTTGTTTGAAACGATCAAACTTCAAAATACATATTTAGAAGAAAACATTTCATTCAGTAAAATTGTGTCTTTTCATCTGGGATTTACTGTAAATTACATATTCTTGCTTTTACTTTTTTTTCCTGTTGAAAAGAAGTAATAAAGCTTTCTTTGATAGTTTAGAACAGGATTGGTCCCTACATTTTGAAATCAAAAGTGAAATTAGAGTTTCCAACACCACAGTTGCACTGTACTGATTAAACCTTTTTTCTCTTTTCCTCAATTTGCTACAACGTATTAAAAAAAAAAACAGGTTTTGTTTAAAAAATAAGAAAATACCCACTCTATATTTAACAATTTCCATTTCAGTGGGAGAGGGACTTCTAGAGACATGTTTGCAGATGGATTCCTTAAGACTTTTTGCTGCAAATTCCTTTTTTTTTTATCTATTCATAGGATTCAAAATTGGACCTTCTATATGAAAAGCAGGAAAACAAAGCACAGATTTGGCATGCTTTGTAAAAGGGTATCTGACATGTCAAACCTATTACTTTTCTTTCCTTCTTTCTGTGCTATTTTCATACAGCTCCTTCAGTTTTCTTGTCAAAATAACCAGCTGCCATAAACCCCATGATTATTACGTAAGCTGTGCTGCTACTGAAATACTCATTAACATGGGAAGGTACATGTCATTTCACACCATGCATTGTCTGAAATTATAATTTTTGTTCTGAATAAGCTTTTTGCTTTTACTCCTCTGTAATAAAAGATATTTTTAGTAGAAGGGATGAAACTAAGTTTGAATGTTGAAGTGTGGGGTATATGTGTGCAGGCAGATTTGAAAGGTGTAATTAAATCGCTTAGCTCTTTTTTTATTAACTCTACTGAGCGTTAACTCTGAGGCTCAGTCATTTGCCTTATACTGTTAATGTAGTTAGAATATGTTCAATAATAAAACTTGATTCTTTTAATTGATTTTGCAGATTTTTAAACCTTCAGTAAGTCAACCTCTCCAGACAAACAACATTAACAGTTGATTCTCGGTGCTCATTCCTTTGTGCTTGAAGCACTAGGTCTTATATTCATGTATTAATCAGGAGAGCTCTGTCGTGGGGTGTTTTTTAGGTCTTGTTTTGATAGACCCACGCACCTCTCCGGAGGTTTTCTTGGATGCATTTGAGTACATTTCTACTGTGCTGATGGACATTGTGTGGATGTAGTGAAAAGGCTTCAAAATTGTTTTGTAAAATACAATGAAAGATGTTTCACTGAAGAAATAATGGTTTTTGCAAAGTGTGCACTGGAAGCAAATTCCATACTGCTGAGTATTGCTTGGGCAGATAAGGAAAGGCACCACAGCCAAAACGATTCAGCAAAGTTTGTAAATGCCAAAAAACCTTGATTTACAGAGCCAAAAATATAATCCTTATACATTTTCTTTAAACTAGGTCATAGAGCTGTTCAGGAGCAAGACTTCAGAGAATTTTTAAGTGAGTTTTGCTAAACAAAAAAGGTAGTGCAGTCACCGGAACCAAATAATATGCTCTTTAATGCTTTGTGGGTGTGAGCTTTTTCAGCAGTGTAATGTAATTTTTCATTCTGGAGTTCCTGTGTGGAGCAAACTCCACATTCGATTCACTCTGCAAAGGAAACCCGTTAAAGCAAGTGACAGCACAACACTGCGACTAATAGCAGCTTATCTTGTCATGTGTCTATGTCAGTGTCTTAAATACAAACTAAGCTGCTTCAATTAATTTAAAATTTATTTAAGAGTTTTACATATAATTGTTCTCTGTTTAATTTTTGTCAAGTGTTCTCTCCATGTAAATAATAGCAGTCTTTGAAGGCAGTTTGGCAACTTATTTATGACTAGGTGAAAAAACCAAGACTTGAAATCTTGTTGTTGTGCCTATTAAATAATTAAGAAAAAACAGTGGTAATTGATACTTAGATAACTGAAAGTTAGTTTGAATGGTTCTTCCGGAAAAACACTCCTGTTAGCTTTCCATACCAAGCATAACTGAATTCACGTGAGTGTCTGAGGGTAAAATTTTTGAGGTACTTAAAACAAGGAGCAGGAGTTAAAAAATAACACATTGTGCAATTTATGGGTATGATAAAATAAGTCGTGGTTGCTGCTTACTGTCATATTGTAAAGTTATGTCCTGAAATTTCTAATTGTGTGTCGGATCATAGCTTAAAGCCTTCAGGGATCTTTTGTAATTTATGGGGTATATACAGGTTTACACTTATAACTGAAAGGTTTGTTCAGCTTGGAGCCTGGAAGGGTGGGATGTTTGAACTGCTGTGTTCAAATGTTTGTTTGCCTTGATTATGAATCTTATTTTCAAATGCCCAGGATTTTTATAGGTCCTCTAGTCTTGATTGACTTGTTTCTTTATGTTTTATGATTTTAAATATTAATATATTGTTTTAGTTTTTAGAGAAGCTAAGTTTCCTAGGAGTTCCCCTTTCTCAGGAGTTCCTTACTTAAAATTTCTAAATGTTACTTCCAATTCTTAGTAATTCAGCAACAATTGGAAGTGGAATACTAGTTTGTGGACCATCACTAAACTGAAGTAGTCTTGAAAAACTTCAAGCACGGAGAAGAATAGGTTTTCCGCAGCAGGGAAAACAAAACACTTCTACTTGTTGCTAACTCTTAAGATACTTGGTCATGATTTTGTACGAGAGGCCTGAAAGTTACGCCTGTGTTTGACAAAATAGGTAAAATGTGGTAATAAAAGGGATATCACATTTGCAAAATAAAATTTACATTGGTAAAGCCTCTATGCTGGTAAATTTGCTTTCTACTGCAATCCTACGTATTCCACAAATCAGATGTAATTATAAATTTCACAGGGAGAGGAGGGCACAGCAGATCTGTCTACATCTCTTCTGACATCAGATTTGGCTGTGTACATACCTATATGTGCCCATAAAAACATGCTACATAATGTGTATGTTTAAAAATATTTAACTCGTCTTCCTAAAATTTTACTTCAGTGCATGGAACATCCACAACCTGTGCTGAAGACTCCATTTAGGAACATAAATTCAGTCCAGTCTGTAGAAGTCTCCATACTGTGTGCTGCTTTGCAGTTTGGCATCTGCAGATCTTGAGTCCGGCTTGAGCTGTAGGGCTCTCCACAGCTCCTTGTACGCATTACATGGGCAGAAATGCTGAGACTTCATTATAGATCTAATCTTATTGCAGCAAATGGGTGTTAAACTGTGCAGGCACTGTGCTTAAAAATATTCATGTGCACTGATATTCCTTGAAGACTAGTGAATGAATCATGATCTGTTAGAAAGATGTGATAACCAAAAATAAAACAGAAAATCCTGAACTCCTGTCTCTCATGAAATATATCTCTTTTCACAGTAAACCATGCACACTAAATTTAAAGTTGATTGATCTATCTGCCTGCCTGCCTACCTACTACACTGTAAATTATATAAAAAACTCTTGCCAGCTTTTATATGCACTATTATCTTATCCCTAGATAAGAAATAGAAAAAAAAAAAGGGGGGGGGAGGGGGGCAATCATGGCCAAGTCAGTGTTCGTGAAATCATAACTTTTATAAATAGGTTTTACAAATAGGTTTTTATAAATAAGTTTCAGCTTTTTATTTAGACTCCATAGTAATGTACTCCTTAAAAGACATTGTATAATATTTTATTGAATGTGGCTCAATTTTTAGGATGCTGCCATGATAAGAAATCAGGCAGTTAGAAGATCATAGCGGTCACCCTCAAGTTAGGTGATATCAAAAGGTTTTGGGTATCAGCCCTGGCTTTAAGCAGTAGTAAGTTTTTTTTGTTTTTTTTTTTTTTTTCCTGTTTCCTGCATTAACTCATTTTGTGTGTTAAGCATTTTAATTATTATTTAATATCCCATGCTTCTTTTACTGGTCTTGCTTTAGATTCTGCTTTTTTATTTGTATTTTTCTAAATGACCTTTCTGTGATATAAAAAGAAGATGCTACCTAAGAAACTTCATCTTGCCCATAGACATTTGTACTACAGATTGTGTGACAGTAAATGACTTCTTATAGTTTAAATTGGGGAAGAAATGCAGTTTGAACATTGGATCAAGTGCTCTAAACTCAGATTTTTGGAATAGTCCTGGCTTTGTCACTGCTAGTCTGTGTAGCTAAAATTAAGTAAGCCAACAGGGGCTGCTTGGAAGATGATTGTTGGAGAATGGATGTGGACCTTGGATATACTTGGATTTTGACTGAACAAAGCCCAGAGAAGCCTGCTGGAGCTGCTTGGGGCAGGGTTTGGACCAGAGGCCTCCAGAGGTGCCATCCAGCCAGAATTACCCTGAGGTTCATGAAAGCGTTGTGTAAGAGAGAGACAGCAATTTTCAGTTGACATTTAATTATGTTTTAGGTTGATGATGGTCTTCAAATAAAGTAACATTTTATAGAAAAAAACCAAAGTTGTTATGCTTACTAAATACATAGGACAGGTCTTTTTTTTTTTTATAAATTTTATAGCATTTTGCATCCAAGCACAAAGGATAGATGATTGTTATGAATGTTCGGTCAGAATGACAAAAGACAGGCAAAAACCGTACAGGATTAAGTTAGTTAACCAGAGAGATGGTGATTACAAACTTGTTATGATGCCTAATTTTATAGTATATTTACTATATGTATTATTTTCTTATGAAGAAAACAGTGACATATGCGATCCCATTGTCTTTATTTGGCTAAATGCATCATGATACTAGTGTCCCTTTGAAAAACACAGCTATGCTATATATATATAGTATAGCGAAAAGCACTTGGTGTAGCTATTGTTAGCTCTGTTTTAGGTGTCACAGATGTTTCTAAGATTTCCGTTGGCTTTTATCTGCAACTGATTTTTGATTAGCAGTTGCTGCCCAACTCCCAACTGGGAGGTGGTTGAATCTGTAAGAATAGTTGTAACATGGTACAGAGTTAAAATACGGTTCAGAAACAGGGATATAAAATTAAAGCTACTGAGCATGGGCTAATGCCCTTTGTATTTTTCATGCTGTGGGAAAAAAAAATCACAGGAGAACAAAATGTCCTTATTTACTGATCAAGCAGGAAGATTCAAGGAAGCAATTATTTGATATTAGTCGTAAGCACCATATCAGTCTCTAGGTGCTTAGAAATGATGGGAAGAAAATCCTGGGTGAAGAACATGAAGGCACCATGGACAGGTCATCATCTGCCACAGGTTTTCTGGGTGGCCTTGGACATGTCATTCAATGTCTCTGTGACTCTTGTGTAAAGCCCTTTGAAATGTAGCAGTAAAAAAATGCTGTGTCAGAGATATTGTGACTACTACCAACAGGCTCACACACTCGCTGCTGTTGTTGTACTAACCAAGTTAGGCCGGTTGTGAAGGCAAGTAGGATTCGAGGGCAAGGCTGTATACTCTAAATATGTTTTTTCATGTATTTTTGATATACGAATAATAATATATGCATGGGATAACTTCTAGATGAGTCGATTGGCTTTTACATACGGATTTATTAAGAGAAATCATTGGCTTATTCTTCCTTAGCAATTCTATGCTTTATTTTTTGCCTTAGTTTCCAGGAATGCTTTCTATCCTGTTTTCCTTGTCTTTAGTAAAGATAAATACAATGTAGACGGAGGATCATATTCATGATTTTGTACCTGTCTTTCTGTCTGAGGGACAAGTGTAATTTGTATTGCTTGCTGGAATAGATGCTGGAATAATTATTTTAAATAAGTTTAGATGCTGCTAATAATAGTGCTAATGCTTGCTCAGAGGAATGCTTTCTTCCCCCTCATGTTCTGTGTGGGCTGACTGAAAATTGCTTAGCTACATCTAATTTTCTTGGCTCATTTCTGTGATTTTTTTTTTTTTTTTTTTTTTTCCCCATCATGAAACGAGGGATATTGCGTGTACTAAGATGATATTCTTGCATATAGGAGAGTAAGCAAACTGATTCTGCAATGAGGACATGGTCGTCCAAGTTCCTGAATACGGGTTGGCTATTCTGAATACCTCTGCTTTTGAATATAGGATTTAAAACACGTTTAATGTAGCTGAGTTCAGACAGTTTCACTGTACTTATAAAATCTGTACCTTCTAACGCAAGTTTGTTATGGTGGTCTCAGCAATGGAGGGTCAAAAAATCACTACGCGCAATTGACTGTTTTGGATTCACTGTGTCATATTAGATTTTCAAATTCAATGAGTTTTCCAAGTACACCAAAAAGAAAAATTTGGTTTCATGTATTGGACGGGGTGTTACTGGGGGCTTTGTAACAACTGCAGGACAAGTAGTGAAGAGTCAGTTTTACTTTAAGAGATTTTTGGAATACTTGAGTCTTGAAATGCTGTGTTTCTGTTTCCTTGCCTTTCTTTTATACTTGTTAAAAGAATCTCTAAGTGTTTTTTTCTTTGTTATTAAAATCTTTTGTTTACTGTTTTTTGGGTGTGAAGTAAAGAAAAAGGCAGACTATAAATTCAGCTTTATGTAGGCTAAATTACCTTAAAAATTGATATTTTTTTCCATATTTGTTTCTCTTTGTTTCTACTTCTCAAAATGCATTACATGTTTGTATTTGGCTACTGGTATGATACTGGCAAAGGTAATCTTTTCAACATGTAAGAATATATTTGATTTTTGATAGATATTTACTGAAGGAAGGATGAGACAATAGCTCTCACCTGTGCAATTTCTGATGGTAAAGTTTCTTTCTTGTCTGGGGATGATCTCCTTCTTAGAGCATTTTTTGTCTCATTATGAACAAGGAAGCTTCATTTTTTTCCTGAATTGAAATGATTGTAAAGAAACTAATTCATGACTGCTGTGGTATGTCATATGAGTAGTCAAGTCAGAGGCTCTAGCTATAGAGTTGTCAAAATATTTAAAAAAAAAAAAAAAAAAAAAAAAAAAACAAAAACAAAACACAACAACAAAACAAAACAACCCCCCAAAAAACCCAACAACAACAACAAAAAAAAAAAAACAAACAACCAAAAAACCCAAAGTGGGAGCTTTTCTCTAGAAGTCCTTTTTCTACAGACAACCAGTGTTAAAAGGATTTTTTTGAGAAACTTCTGACACCTTCTTAGGTAATTCACACTTAGAGAGAGTAAGTGGGAAATCCAAATCTCTTTGAAACTGACTTGGAAATGCTGCCATATGTCTTAATTTTCTTGAGATTATACAAGTTAAAAAAAAAAAGGGGGGGGGGGGAGGGGGGGGAGAAAGAAATCCAGCCTCCAGCTTTCAACTGCCACATCCTTCAACCAGACAGTTCTGGGATCTGTTAAATGAAATCTCCATACACCACACTTCCCAACTTGTGAATTGATAGGTGATACAGCTTCCTGCAGTGTTATTTAAGTTTACCATGGGAACAGCTAAATCAGTGACAGCAGCAATAAGGAGGCACTGAATATATATTTTTTTTTTTAACTTACAGACAGCTGACTTTCACATCCTTATTCAGCAACCCGATAAGGCTAAGTTAAAATGAATTATGTAGTGTTTGAACATGAGCAGAGGTGCTTGGGAAACCAAGGGGGACAGAAAGGGTTTGAGATCATGGGCTGTGACTTGAATTTTTTTAAGGAAAGCTTTTTTAAAGTGTCTGCTATCTCTTGATGCATTAAAAAACAAAACAATAAATAGAATGAAGTTTCAGAGGTTAGTATTTTACAATTGCTAGAATGTTTTTTATCCTTATAGTTTGGACACAGGCAATCGAGGTGGTTGGTTTTTTATCTCTACTGTAAGTAAACTGAGCCAAATTCTGCTTGATTTTTATATATTTCTCTCTGTTCTATGGTGTAACTGTAGGGCTGTAACCAAAGGTAGTTCTTATCCTCATGTGACTATGCATATAGCGCATTAAAATGTATGAATAGTCATCCTTTGTGCTGCAGGCAGTCTCCTTGTCATTCCCTTGGCTCTCCAAAGATTTTGCTTGGACCCCAGCCTCCTTGTGCTCTGCGTGGGTTTCCAGATGAGTTTTGTGCTGTCAGTGGCAGGAGAACTTACCTGACACCTTCGAATATCCAAAAGTAGTACCGCTGTTGTGAAGGCGGAGTCAGTGCTGAATAGAAAACAGTTAGAGCACTGGAATAATAAGAAAAATTAAATCAGCAATCATTCCAAGAATTGTTTTGTCTCTGTTTTCATTGTCTGAGTTCGTTTCTGGACTCAATAGGGAGAAAGTTGTTTGGACCTTGAAGTAGCATTTGATTTGATCTTTGTGCTGAAAAAGAGAAGAAAAAAAATCCATATTTTTTTTCTGAGTTCCATTTTCTCTTTCACCTACAGTATACAGATGCACAGCCCAGAGTTTAACAAATATTTTTCTTGGAGGGCTTAACAGTTTTAGGAAATGTTAAAAGCAGGTTTTCTCCAACACGCATTGATTAATTCTTCTACAGCGTCTTCACGTATATTTTGAAAGTCAGCTTTCACTGAGTGTGTGGATTTGTTAGTACTGAACTCCTTTTAGTCTTAGGAAGTAACAAAAGGTGATTTGCTGAAGGAGAAAAAAAATCAGTTGAAAGTAATGTAATAGAATACAGTATGTAACTTGCTCAGTTGGCTTTTTGGACCTTTTCTTCTGCATAAACATAGCTTGAATTAGCTTTAACTATGACATAGCTGAAGAAAACAATAGTGTCTCTAGAGCAGACTCTGTTGTTTGGAAGTTAATTGTTTTAGTGAACTTCCTTGGCTCAGTATCTTTGGGAAAACCTTAGCAAGTCTAACATATTTTCTTTAGGCATGAGAATGTGCAGTCTCTTAGAGCAGAGCAAGACAGGTATTTAGATCCCTGTAGAAAAAATACAGATCTTGAGTGCTTTTCTGTACCTAACTCTTTGTACACATATATCTGCTACTTCTTATGTATGAGTTCTCTGTAATAGGGAGACTTAACTTCTTTACAGTGAATGGGTGGAAAGGACATTAATTTACTGATTGACAGTAATCCTAAACTCTGATTGGCCTTGGAGTTTGGGCCGTTGACTGATGTGAGCTGCATTGCTCACAGTTTGTCCTACAGGGAGGAAAAAGAGTGTTTCTCTGATGTGCTCTCTTTCATCAGCCCTAGTTGCACTTTTGTTCCTCCCTCCCTTTTCTTTCACGTCCTATTTTTCTCCGAGTTTCTTTCTCCGAAGTGAGAGGATTAAAACTCTGCTTCCATTTTGGTCTCTTTTTTCTTTTCCTCCCCTCAATTCCCACAGTAAGGCACCTCATCATCCAACATCCCACCCTTCCCACTTGCCAGCTGCTTCCATCAGTGAGTTCTTAAGCATTCCTGAATATTACATCAATTTTAGAGAACTATGAAAAACAAAATACATCTCAATCAACACATCTGTTGCCTCTTCAAAGCCTGTTTGCCAATTCGTTTCCTCTGTGAGTATACTTTTTAGTAGAGACTTAATCTGCCATAGGTCGGGAAAAATGGCTCAGGTCCCATTAGATTACTTCAAGCAGTTGATGCTTAAAAACTTTCCTGAAATTCTGACTCGGTTGGAAATCAGGTGTCCAGTTAAGCATCTTTTCATAAGCTAGAGGCACTTTTCATTTTACATGAAAGCTTGAGCCACACGCTTACCAAATCACTGAAAGTGTGAAAAAGACGATGTCCTGGTTCCGGCAAGGATGGGGTTAATTTCCCCGAGGAGCCGGCGGGGGAGGCGGGTATTCCATCCCACGTGCCCCATGCCCCGCTATAAGAGGCGCGAGCCGGGGAGGGGGGGGCGGTATGCGGGGGGGCGCTGCGCGGCGCGGCGGTACTGTAATCGCGTTCTTGTATTCCTTTACCGGTGTTATTGTTTTTCTTTCTTCTTCCCTTTGTCTGTTCTGTTAAATTACACAATTTCAACCCACGAGTTTTGCCCTTTTCTGCCGATTTTTCCCACGGCTGTGGGAGTCGAGCGAGCGGCTGCGTGGTTCTCTGTTGCTGGCTGAGGCCAAAGCACGACAGACTGATACGCCTGTCTTAGCAAAGGTTGGAGAATTGGGACTAAATAAATATGTGAACACTGGAAGTAGGAAGTTTAGAATATCAAGAAAGTAGCAAAAGTTGACAAGTTAAGATTTTGTAGCCTGTTTCAAACACAGTCTTGTCTTCTACTCATGTGTGTGTCTTACACAGTGAGACGCAAGGTTTGACCAACTGTGGTGGATTGACCTCCATGGGCTGCAGGGGAACAGCCTGCCGCACTGTGGTCTTCAGCACGGACTGTAGGGGAATCTCTGCTCTGGCACCTGGAGCACCACCTCCCCCTCCTTCACTGTTCACAGTTGTTTCCCCCCCCCCCCCCCCCCCCTTCTTAACGATGTTATCCCAGAGGTGCTACTACTGTCGCTGATGGGCTCGGCCTTGGCCAGTGGTGGGGCGGTTTTGGAGCCAGCTGGCATTGGCTATATTGGACATAGTGGAAGCTTCTAGCAGCTTCTCACAGAAGCCACCCCTATAGCCCACCACTACCAAAACCTTGTCACATAAACCCCATACTGATTTGAAGCCATATATACAGTGTATAGATACAAGTAAGATTTTCCGTAGTGAAGTTGGGGGAGTGTCCTCCACTAGGACTTTTTTTTTTTGCTTTTCAGTCTTTATATGGATTCATATTATATTTTTTTTCATAATTTTATGAATAATACATTTTTATTTACACTTATTTACATGTATTATTTACATAATACATTTTTTTCTCCATAATCTGAAGGCTAGATATGTGTTGCTTTGTTTAACAAGAGTCAGGGTTCTCATGTAATTATGTACTTCCCTAGCACACCATGCAAAACCTCAAATGCTGCAAAACTTTGCTGGGAGTCATAAGAAGCAGGAGAGAGATCCCTTTAATGTTCTTTTGATTGAAGACTTGCAAAAGGAAAAATCAGTAGTACAGTTGTAATGTTAGATTCCTACTTATAAATCAGAGCACACGATGGAGCTGGTAGCAAATGCATGGTAGACCCCAAATTCCTTCTAAAAAAGTAGGATGAGTTAACACTGTGGTCTCACCTTATTATTCTGTTTTGGGTTTTTTTATTGTAGAGTTTGGACGGTAAAATAACCTGTATATTGACATCCAAAAGCAAATCACAAGCGTTAAAACTTCTCTTATTTAATCTCATCACTGAGAAAGACTTTATCTGCCAATGGTAGATTGTGAGGGTGGTCATCCTCCCATCCCTGTCATGTGTCAATCCCCCCTAGTAAAAACCCATATAATGCATTCAGGCTCTACTGACCATATGCAAACTCACCATTTGCAATCACCTCATGATGCTGTGCCAATAAGCCTGGCAGGGAGAAAGAACATACTGTTTAGCACGTTTCCATTTTTACTGTGCAATAGATGCGTAGAATTAACATCTATCAGGGCAGGTAAGTAGTGCTTTAAATATTGGAAGTTTTCCATTGAAATCCATGGCTTTCATATAGCCATATCCAGAAATGCTTTGCTAAATTGGGGTTTTAAAGTAGTATGCTGATAATACATCATATGAGTACTTCAGGATTTACATAATATAATCTATTACTGTTCTCTGAATGGAAATTAGTAATAATATATTTAATGTTGAAAGACATAGATGGGAGAGTTTCTGTAATAGTGCTGCTTGTGAGTCAGAGGCGTTCTTAATTAAACTTTGGTTGTGGGGGGGGAGGAGATATCAGAATAAGAAAAATTCCTCCCACATTTGCAAGAAAGACAATGGAAAGAGGGAATAAATTCTTTTGCTGCTGATTTTTGTCTCTTACAAATAATTGCAAGAATTGCCCACTTAGGAAATGGGCAAGATAAGGATGTTGGTAGAGAGTGACAGGATTGTCATAATATGGCCTTTAGTAAAAGATGCAAATCAGAAAAAGCAATGGCATGTTGGAACACTGGTGGAAGCATGTTGTGGGTTATATATTGGGCTTAAATGGGAAACGTTGTGGCAGATGTTATTTATTGGTGGCAGCTGCCTTGGAGAGCGGTCCTTTCTAAGGTGATGAGTAACACTAATGTCTTTCACTTGTTTTATTCAGTTCAACAGTAGAGTTGTGACAAATGAAAAGTCCAAAGGTTGATTACCTATAGACTCCTACACCTTCCATCCAAGAAAGGAAAAAATTATTTGTGCTGTTCAAATGAGGTCCCACTGTTTTACCTGTTGGGTGCCCTGCAGGCTCCACTGCAAAGCAAAGGCATGTCGTGTTTTTGGTGTGCAGAACCAACTTACATCTTTTATAAGTGGTGAAACAAAAGGAGAAACATGATTAAAACTGCTTGCAACTGTATTAGAAAGCTTCATCTTTCTGTCAGGCTGCCTGGCTGCCATCCATGGCGTGGCATTCAAGGTTTCCTTGATGCAGACCCAGTACCCCAGGTTGCTCTGGTGGGGCTGTCTCAGAGCACATTTCAGTGACACCCCAATACCCAGCCATTCCTGCAGACTGGTCCAAAGTTTTACCAATTTTCTGTACAGATACTTGGAGTCATAGAATCACCAAATCATAGAATCATTTTGATTGGAAGAGACCTTTAAGATCATCAAGTCCAACCATTAACCTAGCACTGCCAAGTTACCACTAAACCATGTCCCTCGGCACTACATTTACATGTCTTTTAAATACCTCCAGGGGTGGTGACTAAACCACTTCCCTGGGCAGCCTGTTCCAATTCTTGACAACCCTTTCTGGGAAGAAAATTTTCCTGATATCCAATCTAAAACTCCTTTGTCACAACTTGGCACCATTTCCTCTTGTTCTAGCGCCTGTTACTTGGGAGAAGAGACAGACTCCCACCTCACTACAACCTCCTTTCAGGTAGTTGTGGGCAGCGATAAGGTCTCCCCTCAGCCTCCTTTTCTCCAGGCTAAACAACCCCAGTTTCCTCAGCTGCTCCTCTAAGACTTGTTCTCCAGACCCCTCACCAGCTTTGTTGCCGTTCTCTGGACATGCTCCAGCACCTCATTGTCTTTCTGAACACAGTACTTGAAGTGCAGCCTCACCATTGCTGAGTACAGAGGTACAATCACTTCCCTAGCCCTGCTGGCCTCACTATTCCTGATGCAGGCCAGGATGCTGTTGGCCACCTTGGCCACCTGGGCACACTGCTGGCTCATATTCAGCTGTCTGTTGACTGACACCCCCAAGTCTCTTTCTGCCAGGCAGCTTTCCAGCTACTCTTCCCCAAACCTGTAGGGCTGCTTGGGGTTGTTGTGACCCAAGTGCAGGACCCGGCACTTAGCCTTGTTGAACCTTATACCATTGGCCTCAGCCCATCGATCCAGCCAGTCCAGATCCCTCTGTAGAGCCCTCCTACCCCCAGGCAGATCAACACTCCTGCCTAACTTAGTGTTGTCTGCAAACTTACTGAGGGTGCACTCGATCCCCTTGTTCAGATCATTGATAAAGATATTAAACAGAAGTGGCCCCAATACTGAGCCCTGGGGAACACCATTTGTGACCGGCCGCCAACTGAATTTACTCCAACTCCATTCACCGCCACTCTTTGGGCCCGGCCATCCTGCCCGTTTTTCACCCAGTGAAGTGTACACCTGTCCAAGCCATGAGCAGCCAGTTTCTCCAGGAGAGTGCTGTGGGAAATGGTGTCAAAGGGTTTACTAAAGTCTAGGTAGGCAACATCCACAGCCTCTCCCTCGTCCACTGAGCGGGTCACCTTTTCATAGGACGTCAGGTTTGTCAAGCAGGTCCTGCCTTTCACAAACCCATGCTGATTGGACCTGATCACGTTGTTGTCCTGTATGTGCCATGGGATGGCTGTCAAGATATCTGCTCCATAACCTTCTCTGGCACTGAGGTCAGACTGACAGACCTGTAGTTCCCTGGATCAAGTAAGACTTTGTGTCTTACTACTTTAATACTGTTGGGAAACAAATTTGTGCAGCCTCTATTTTAATTTGTTGAAAAATATCATTGCCGTTATCTCAAAGTGTAAAAAGATAGTCTGTAATTATAAAATACTAATATATCGCTGTCTTTCAGCCAGCCCTCAAAATTCCCTCTGACCTTCCTGGGCATTATTTGAGCAGAGTATTGAGCATTCAGTGCTTTTTAATTTATACCAAAATTAGTCAGACTAATGGGAAGGATTCTTTCTGCTTGGGATAAAGGAGCTGCTATGCAATCTTCTCTGGCTTTCTCAGTTATTACACAGGCGCAGTGCAAGGCTCTTTTAAATCACAAGCAGTTCTGCAATGGACTCCCTCTCCCCTGTGGGGGATACAAGCAAGTAATTAGTACTTTATTGAGAAACAAATGAATAAAAAATTTAAAAAGCAAAAAAAGAATCACTTCTCCAAAGCAAACTTACTGAAGTTTGTGTACTTCTCAAGTCTGCAATGGTGACACCTCAGAATGGCATCTTTCCCAGTTGTAGGTAAGAAAATTTCACTTCCACTGTGAAGCACTCTGAAACCTGAATATGTGTAACATATATTACAGGCTTGAGCTTCAGGGGGGGTATAACCATTATAAAACTATGTTTTGAAAGATATCTTCTCTGACCTGTGTAGGTTATACACCATAGATCCTTAATGCGGTTACATGGAATTATAAGATTTAATATGGACATTTAGCATAAGTGAGCTTTTTTATATACATTTCTAAGCTTGGATGGAAACAAGTTGTTGCTATCAGGAGGGGGTCTGGAAATGGAATCAATAAGATGACTGTAAGATTTAGTAGCTTAAAGGCAGAAAGTGGTTTTCATTCCCCTTTTTACCTTCCGGTATCATGGCTTTTCTGCAGCTGGCATAAAAGACTGGCGTATCCACGGGGACCTGTACGGTTCAAAGCAGCTTCCGTCCTGTTGTGGCCTGAGAAGTGTGCAAAATGTCTACAATTGTCTTTTTTGTGACATCTTGCTGAGTCTCTGGCCATCCCCAGCCCCTGGTCCTTTGCACGATGTGCAACGGGATAATGGTTGCCTTGCTACAGATACTTCAGTAGTTTCTATTCTGGCAAAAACTTGCTTTTTTCAGGCTGCCATTCACTTATTCAGCATAATTTGCTGCAAAAGGGTTTAGACTGCCTATTAGCAAAAGAGCCTGCCTGCCAGAGACAAGATACACGAGTGTGTTGTGGAATTTTCCTGCAGGAGATTTTCAAGAACCATCAGAAAAATGGAAGCTGAGGGTGCCTGAAGTACATGAGACCCTTTCCCACTGCAGGAGGCTGGGCTCAGGCGTCTCCTACATGCCTGACACTTATGCTTCTGTTATTCTGTAGTGAAGGAACAAAGCTGGGATTGAAAAAACATTTAAGAAACAACTCTTTTCCGAAAGACCAGAAAGCCCAGTCATACAGCCTGCAGTCACATTGCAGGACTTGTTTGCAGACTTGCAGCAATAATGGTAGGGAACTATAGTCCCAAGGATGGCTTTTGGTCTGATTATAGTTACAATAATCTTATAGAATCATAGAATCATCAGATTGTTTTGGTTGGAAGAGACTTTTAAGATCATCAAGTCCAACCATTAACTTAGCACTGCTGAGTTACCAATAAACCATGTCCCTTGGCACTACATCTACGCATCTTTTAAATACCTCCGGGGTGGTGACTAAACCACTTCCCTGGGCAGCCTGTTCCAATGCTTTACAACCCTTTCAGTGAGGAAATTTTTCCTAAAATTTTATCCTTAAACCTCCCTTAGCGCAACTTGGCACCGTTTCCCCTTGTTAGTGCCTGTTACTGGGGAGAAGAGACCGACCCCCACCTCGCTACAACCTCCTTTCAGGTAATTGTAGAGAGTGATAAGGTCTCCCCTTAGCCTCCTTTTCTGTAAGCTAAACAACTGCTCAGCTGCTTCTCATAGGTCTTGTCTTGTTCTCTAGACCCTTCACCAGCTTTGTTGCCCCTTTTTGAACATGCTCCAGTATCTCAGTGTCTTACTTGTAGTGAAGGGCCCTAAACTGAACACAGTTCTCAAGCTGCAGCCTCACCAGTGCTGACTAAAAGTGTAAGTATCTTATAATAATAATAATATAATGTTTTATATTTTATATGTAGTTTCTTCATTCCAAAGGTCATGTATTTTTTAACGTTAGTAAGTAGTTGATTTAATAACAGATATTGCACCATGGTAGCCTGTCAGGACTTAACACTATCAATGCTGACACCAGGCTACTAATACTACTTACTATTAACACTGTATCAACATGAACTGAATGTCACTGCCTCAAACTAAATTAGTTTTCCTCCTGTAAGTTTATCATGTGAAGTTATGGCACAAAAACTGTTCAACATTTTACAAGTTACGATTTTACATTGCTAGTTATTGTATGAGTAGACCCATTATGTTCTGTGGAGTAAGATTTTTCTCCTGAATAATATCTTTAGTATTTACCATACGTAGAATGCATTTCCATCTCTCTGATTTCAATTGCAGACTTATTGACATAAGGGCATTAGAGTGAGGCTGTTTGTTCCTCCTGAAAGATAACACTGGAAGACTGAAATAACCTTAGTTAACATTGATTTTGGGTTTTTTTTTGTCCTGTTGTCTGTGGTTTCTCCTTTCCAACTGAAAAAGCTCTAAATTCTGTCTTGTTGAAAAAAGTCTCAGAAGTTGAAATTTTATTTTAAAATATTATTTTATTTTAAAATTTTATTTTGTTTTAAAAACCTTGAGATGTGAAATTGCTTTTTCAGAAAACCTGTCATATAGCAATAACTTCCCTGTGGTATTTCGAGCAGTATAACTTCTTTTGTCAAATAAAATGCAATGTGAAAATTGTAGTTACAAGTTCTTTATTTCAGGAATACCATATTTCTTAAAATCATTAATGTTAAATACCACCAATTAAGAAATTGAGGGGAAGTACAAGGAATCTGTCTCTGATTTGCTTACTTTGTGGATCTGACAGATGTTAATCTGTAGGAATAGCTACATTCACCCTCCAAGATGAGGTCAGTACCCCTGTCATCTGTGTGAGCCCCCAGGGCTCTATAAAATGGACGTAGCACCCTATATTTATATCTATCCCCTAGCAGTTGTCCAGTCAGCAGTTCCTATAAAACAGAAATCTGTTCATTAAATATTAGATTTATTAAAACATGATCATCTGCAGATAAACATGTGTAATTCCATGTTGTTAATACCTTAAGTTCGTGTAAGTCCTCGCTAATTCTGTGGGCACTATGCAGATGGAGAGCAGAAACGTGTGGGGGCTCATCTTGAAGGCTTTCTTAAGGAAAGTCTCACAGTCATTTGAAGGAGAATTTTGTGTGAGCACATATGGGAACTAATCCTCCCTCAGCCCCAGCCCCTGCTGCAGCAGAGCGGATGGGCCACAGCTGGGGCAGCAGCGTCCCTTCAGGTACCAGGCTTTGCCCTCCTGGTTTTTGAACACTTGGTCAAAATTACTGCCAGCCAGCAAGGGTGGGACATTTCTGAAAACTAAACTGGACTTCTCCATGTGCTGAAATTGCACTCAGACCTTCAATATCTATGAGATCTTTGGTACTTCTGGACTTTATGTTCTCCTTTATTAAGTGAATCAAATGTGAAAGTATTTCCGTTTGAAAGGATGAGGGGAGTTACTGTTGTCCCTTCAGCTTTGAGTGAGCTAATGAAGGTATTTATGCTAATAAACAAGTATGTAGAGAAGGCTTGAACAATGTGTAAATAATCATTTAGATAGCTTTATAGTTTGGGGAGGGGATGAAAATAATAAAAAAAAGGCAAGCCCAGAAACAAAAATGTATGTCTGTCACAAGACAAATCACTTTTATGCATTTGCATGTCAGGGGAAGACTTTAGATACATATAGGCAGAATCTCTCTTTTAGACAAGAAGTTAAGCATTTGGACATAAGCATGTGTTTGAAGGCAAATAAATTTGAGCCTGAGCCCATGCTACAAAGCCACCCACCATATTTGGGCTTGATATACTTTAAAATGCAATTTATTCTTCAATGCATTCAGTAAATAGCTCATGTTAACAGACATTACTTGTCAAGACAACTGTCTCTTCTAAAACGAACCCATTTTGTGAGCATTTATTCACTTTAGTAACACTCATCATCTTTTTTTCTTTAACAATATAGCATTATCTAAGGATCTGATTCTTCTCCTATTAAACAAGAAATTTCCTGTCAGCTTTCCTAAAGAAAGCAGTTTCAAGATATAGTAAGCAAAACCTATGTGTTTATTCCTTGTTAAAGAAATGGACTGGAAATATTACACTCTTGGAAAAAGACTTAGAATAATTGCATGCTCTTTCCGTGACTGTGATAATCTCTCCAGTTAATTTCTGTGTCCATCAGTAGTTAAACTATAGCATTTACCTTGCTCTTTTTTATCTCAAAGTTACAAAATTAGTTTGTTGAATAGCTTTTTAAAGCAAGGCTTTTAAAGGCAAGGAGAAATAGAAAAGTATATGGGGATTTTTTTTAGCTTTTTTCTTTTTTTCTTTAAAGAAGATTAAAACCTTAAAGGCAAAATCATGTAACAGTTTCTGCCTGGAGAAATCTTAATGACAGTATATATGCTTCTACTGTAGAGGCCCAAAATAGAGTTTGAGAATAATCCTCTGAGACCTAATTTTGATGCGTAATGATCTGGTTACACTCCATCCTGAAACCTGAGTAGTCCTGGATGTTGTTCCTACCCCTTCTCACTTTCTGACATAACTTTAAGCAAATTACCTTTCCTGCCTCATTATCCTTCCTCTGTTTAGATGTTATATAGTGCTAAAACAAAAATTTGATTTCAGTACATGCATACTGGTTAAAGTAGTCAGGTTTAAATATACAAGAGCTCTTAAAACGAATCTTCAGCACTAAAACATCCATATGATCATTGTTCCTTTGCATCCGTTGTTCAGTTAGGCTCTGTTGTAATTACCAAGGGTGATGTTAACCCAGCTGTTTTTTCTGGATGCTGGTTGTAGTTACGGATGACAGCAACGTGAAGACACGCAAAAGGTGGCCAGGATGAAAATCGCTTTGTGCCAGAAGTGCCGTGGAGGTGTCAGTGTTCTGTTGCATGGGCGTCACCTGGAAGCTACACTAGTTGCTGTGATTGTTACCATTGTATGTGGCCTACGGTTTGGCTTTCATGGGGCAGTAGCCATTTAACTAAAACATCTGATTTTTTTTTTTTAAGGGAAGTGCCCAGGACGTTCCCTTTTAGAAGTCAACGTTCTGAGCAATAGCAAATGCTGAAAAACCTCTCTGTGTGTATAATCTTTCTCCGTCTTTTTCTGCAATATTTTTTCCTTTTTTCATTGTCAGAATTCTGTAAGTAGTCACACCATAGAGGAAAAGGAATGGAAATAGCACATTTTGCTATGCAGGATAATTCTGTCCATTGTAGTTAGTGCTCCACACTGAACCTTTCTCATTTATGCTGAAAACATTTTAGTACAAAATGAGACCTGACATGTTCCAGCCTTTGTTATTTGGTGCACAGGGTCTTTTTCTTCCAATCTTGCCCCCTTGGAGGGTTAGGGAGTATTCTGTGTTACTTCCCTATCTTTTAAGTTATGACTTACAATGCATACTTAGCAGACGCTACACAATTAACAGTGTTAAATGTAGTTCCAGACACTTCATTTAAACATTCTTTTTTCAAGTATTTATGAATTTAGCGCAATTTTGCATTCCAAATATTTCTGACTTTTATAACACTTCTCTAAGAGCTTGGAGTTAAGCCTGTAAGTCTTTTCAGTCTTTGAAATTGTAAGCAATATGTTTACATGTATGTATGAGTCTATAAAAGCAATTATACACCATTGTTTTCCAAATAACTCAGTGTTGCTTTTGGCTGCAATGAAAAGAAGTAGTGGCATTACTGGGTATAGTTTTGAGATGAAATTAGTTCTAAATTTGCCAGTTCTCAAGTACCATCATATAAAGCCTAAACTCAGTGTGCTGCATTGACAGTATTCTCCATGAACATTTGGAAATTATCATGAGCCTTTCTTACTCCTTCTTTTGAAAATGAAAGTTAAATAAATGCATTAAAAAGGATAAACTGAATAATATAAAGGGCTGAAGGACCCAAAATCAAAATGGGGAACAGAATGTTCTTTACATAAAGAAACAGCTTTTACTGAAGAAATGATAACCCTCTGTGACTATTCAGTAGAAATACTGTGAGAATAAATTGTTTCTATTGGAATGTTCTTATAGACTGACTACAGCAAATCCACTTAATTTTAATTTGAACTCTTCTGCCAAGAATAGAAATGCCATTAATTGAGCAATATGTGGCATCCTAATGATAATTTCTAGAGTTTATCATCATATACAACTGTAAGATTTTTTTCTTTTTAAAATATATTTAAAGGCCAGTTTTGTTCGGGATGCTAATATTCTCTAAAGTATGTCTTGAAAACACTAGTTGGCTGTATCACACAAATGTTGGGGGATTTCCCAAGTATTCCCTGTTTTCTGATAGCATTTAGTGATCTCTGCTTCCCTGCTTGTGGAAAGCAAGAGAAATTTGGAGAGAGCAATATAGCTCCCTTTCTAAGGAGGTGTCTTCAGAAAGCTAAACGAATGTCTCTAGTGTGGCTGTTCAGTACGAGACAAATGGATTTTAATTTAAACATAAGACTATTGTTAATGCAACTGGAAGTAAGTGGTTCACAATCCTGGGGGTGAGCCAGCACAGATGTGATCATCCGCTTCTGAGTCACCTGGGCGAGTTACTGCCTGGTTTGGTGCCTGTGGTCCACAACAGCGGTGTGCATCGTGCAAGACAGGGCAGTGTTTTGCTTGAGGAGTGTGGAAAAGCATTGCTTATGTGTTTTTGTTGGGTAACAGTGAACAAGCTAGCTGAACTTAATGTAAACTGAGTGTAAAGCTCTTGTGACTTGGTCTGCTTTGATGAAAGGCTGATGTCCAGTCATGCAGTGTCCAATCAAGTACTGTTAATGCCAGATGCTACTCCAACCCCCCCAAACAAGTACTGCTGCTGACGGACAAGGGGGAACTCTGCACGGGCTGTAATGAGAGGTGAGGTGAAGGCAGAGTCCCCTCTGGGGAGTCACTGCTCTTGAACAAGCAGTTCATCTGTGCAGTTCGACACTAAAGCAGGATGCACGGATTGGGCCGAGTGCTAGTCTTTAGTGATAAATGTGGAACAGCAGACTGATAGGAGAGACAGTTTTGGGGGAACTGGCTAACAGACCTCCAACGTTATCCAAGACAAACCAAGAAAATTACATTTCCCTGAGCCATTTGAAGATCCTTCTCACATGCAGAAATGCTGTTTGGAAATGATATCGATAATTGAGACCTGCCATTTAATCTGATAATTTCAGGATTGGTGTATTGCTTGTATCAGTGCTTTTCTGAAAAAGACACTGTTTTCTCGCTTTATTTTATCTATAAGTATTGTAAGTGAAAAAAGGAATTTCATAAAAGTATTAAAAATAGAACTGAATGTAATACAGTAATATTAGGTTTAAGACTTTGTTGGTTAAAAAAAAAAATAAAAAATAGTGTCGTCATAATGTGTTTTTCTAGCCAAAATAAAAAGAGGATTTTTATCTGTGAAGAATTCCACTTAAGATTAAAAAAAAGGAGAAAAGCCATATTGTAGACTGATTTTCATATCAAGTGTGAACTGTTCACTGTCAGAACATCTTGTTCATTTCATATAAGCAGATAGCTTTTTGGGAACCCTTTCCAGGAGAGTTTAACTTTCTCACATTCAGGCTGCATACTTTAGCAAATTCTACAATGATAACCCAAAGAAGAGTTCTGTGTTAATATAAAATTATTTCCTATAGTAACAACTTTTAAAGATTTCCAGCAGCTTTGTAAAGTCAATAAATCATTCAGAAGCTGGAAACATGAGTCTTTGGTAGGATTTCCAACTACCTGTTAGGTATTCTCTGTGGAAGACAGGCTTTCTCTTGAGGGGCTGTGGTATTTATTAGACATTGGAATTCTGCTCAATGCATAAAAATAAACATAACTGATAACTATTTGGTATTTTTTATCTCTTTCTTGAAGGGGGACCTAGAGTCATTGTTTTTTGTTTGTTCTTTGGCATAAATAAAAGGGGTAGCTCTGTGTATAAGTCAATGTTTGTTTACTGAGAGCTCACTTCGAATAGAAAAGTAATACCATTCGAGCCATCCCACAAATGCGTCATTTTAGGGTGAAAACCCACTCTGAATATGAAGTTTTTGTAAGATATTATTGTGTAATGAGCTTAGGCTTTTTAGGGTGTAAATGAATTTGCTATTCATTGGTTTTAGTCCTTGCTGTGCAGTAAAAGAAATTAATCTTGATTCATGGGTCTGTGCTCTGTATTTTCCCAGGATATCCATCTGTTGACTTAGTTTAAGACCATTTTCTAAGAATTCCTAAAGCAATACCTTTTAATTTTAAAACCCTCAAAAATAGGGTTTCTTTCAGGGTTTGTAAAAGAATTTGAGACTATTAGAGATATGAGTTTTCTCGGTTTTAATTTTCTTTGTGTTATTGTTAAATACTGTACTGTTGCTTGGAGAACTGACTGGTGTACAGAAAAGCTTGCAACAGACCAAAGTTGGGATCTTCAGGCCATCTTAATGATTCAGGGTAGCTGAAATTCAGAGAATGACAAGTGCTAAATACATTTCAAAGTGTTATATGCAGTGAAGTAGTGAGTGCATAGATGCAGTTGGCAATGGACGACTGAATGTGCGCCCCTCCGAATCTGATATTCCAGTTTATGGAGACATGAGTGGCTCAAGGAACACTTGTAAAATCTGTCTTCCATTAACAACTGTGTACTGTTTTTCATTGCTAATTCATTCTCGGCTTTTGCTTCATGCATATGGAATACTATGGAGGTGTTAGTGATACTTTTCAAAACAAAGCCTTGGGAAAAAAGAACTGATGCACTCAGGAGGATTTCTCCCAAAGTTTTCATTCTGAGATATATCAGCTTTAGTTTTTACTTCCTCTACCATTAAATCTCATATGCAGTTGAACAGGAATTGCTTAAGAGGAACAACTTCTTTCCCTTGAACAATTAGCTGAAAATATATTAGTAGCAAAGTGGATTATTAGAGCCTGAAGCTCAGATCTTGATTAGGAATTATACAAAGTAATCAGTTTGGATGGAATTTTTGTTCTGCTTGATAATATATACTTGTACTCAGCTTTCTTCTACTTGTGTCAGCACTTTGAGTGTAAGGGGACCAGGGGATGTTGGGATTTTTTGGCGGTCTCCCCCCCTCCCCCCCCCCCCCCCCTAAAGATCAAATGAGATGAGATTCTGAACTGTTTGGAGAATCTAACTCTGTAATTACTGTTAAAGAGGTTGTCAGTGTGCTTGATAGTGATAAAGCACAGAAGACTTATTCCCAGTTTAGTGTGAATTTACAGATAAAGGTTTAGAACAAATAGAAGTTCCTGTACTAGACAATGTAAACCCTTGCCCTTCAGTAATTGATCCTAAAAAAGAAAAAAATTACCCACAACTTAAGGAAGTTATCTTGCACTGCTAGCTAGAGAGGTTTATTTTTATTTTTGGAGAATATCTACTTCTGTATTGCATTTGAGTTTTCCCATATTTGTGTCTGATATAGCCAGTGCTAATTGTTTTTTCCTCTGTTTCAGCACCCAAAGACAATGAAGAACGTGTGTTCCGGGAACGTATGCGCCCCAGAAAGCGGCAGGGTGCTGTGCGACGCAGAGTACATCAGGTTAATGGACACAAGTTTATGGCCACCTATCTTAGACAACCAACATATTGTTCGCACTGCCGAGATTTTATATGGTATGACTTAGCTTTCTTTGCAACTTTGAATTGAAGAGTTAACATACCCTCCTGTTCTGCTGAAGTATAAATGGCATAGAGTAGTAGTAGTTCTTTTCCTCTTTGTTTTAATATTAAGCTGTCATCAGTTTTGCAGACATTAATAGAAAACTGTTAAACTTCCATCACAAATGTTGAAATTTGTTGTGTTTGTGTTTTCTGTCCTCTGAGCCACAAAGTTTAAGCTTTTCCTGTCTGGGACGCACTATAAATTCTAGGTAGACAGCCAGTGTCATGTTCTGTAGATGCCTAAGTGTAGATTGACTTAATATTAGACCTTTATGTTTTCCCAAGGTGACTCAATTCTTCTCCAGGTGCTTGAGTATCACCATCTTCCACCTAGGAACTTCCAAGCTCCTATACATCCTACTGAAGTCGATGAAACATGGGAATATTAGACTTGTAATGATACAGGGGTTTGGGTACTCAGTGTACAGGGTCTTTCTTATTAGAGTGTATGTCAAGTACTCCCTTTTAGAAATTATTTACATTTCTTTTGAGTACTCACAGTTTTCAGATAAGGAAAAGTGGTGGAGACATTCAGTTTTCAGTTATTTTTCAGCAACTCTTTTGATGTTTTCCAAAGTTACCTAGAGATACTGATTTGTACCTTTATACACATAAAATCTGATGTGATCGATAATTAATATTTCTTAGGAGTGTGTAATGAATCAGTCTTTCTTAATGTGAAACAACAGGAATTGTACATGAATTCAGCTACATTCCTCTAAGAAATGTCTGCAGGTGAGGCTTTAGGTTAGCTAAGATGATTTCATGCAACAATATTGGCAAATACAATCTTCTGTCTGTTTAGAAGCCTGCTTGATGACTATTTTGCTGGCTTGTGGCTTTCCTCTCTACGTACCCTTTGGCTTTGCCTATGCTCTTATCGTAAATGTGTCTTTAATAGTAAATTTCATATAGTAAATGTATTTTTCATTTTTAAAAACATATATTCTTCATTTTCTAAAACAGTGTTTTATTTTCAGGGGTGTAATAGGAAAACAGGGATACCAATGTCAAGGTAAGAGAAAATCTACAGGGAGACAGTTTGAATATATGTATTACATTATAATATTTAAATAAGATATTTTCATCAAGCATTTTATATGTGCAATGTTAAGAATTTAGCACAAGATGATCAGAATAAGTTTGTCTCGCCGAAGCCACAGTCTTTACAGTAAGTCACAGGAAGATTTTTCAAAACTGTTGGTCTTAGGCAGCATATATGAGGTAGGGGCACAGCAGCAGATCCTCGTTGTCTCTTGATGCACTTCCAACTAAGGCGGGCATATCTGCGGGTGTTGGCTTCTTCATTTTTCACTTCTTGGATTTTAAAATTGTGAATTCTTTATTCTGCTTAAGATGCTTTGTTTAAAAATGCCAGGTAGTTGCAAAGACTATAATTATATAGATGAGATAATTATAGAGGTCATCATTAGAGAAGGTTGTAGCAAAGACTGCAGAAGTGCTTCATTTTCAACTCCATCTTTCAACTCAATTTCTTGTACTCTTAGTGTTTTATAGTCACCTCTTCGAATGATGTTTTTCTACTTAATTCTCATCTGACAAGTTAGTGATGATTTTTCAGTTACAAAAGAGTTGATGAAATCTCATTGTAAATAAATAAATGCAAATAATGCTTTTACATGCTATAATAAGAATTATTGTATTAACATACAGCAGAGGTTCCTGGAGTTCTGATTTTTGTTTTTCTTACAACAATGACCAAAGATAGAAAATGAAATTCATTATTTCACTCTGAAGGATTTTTTTCTTCACTTAATGACCTTGAATCCCACAGTAGGATAGACCTTGCAATTTTTAATTTTAACTGCCGTCTCTGCAAATGTTATTTATTGATTAAGTAATCAGCGTGAATATTGACAAAGCATTTTTGCCTCCTGAAACTTTTTACTGTTATCAACTTAGGATAACGTGTTACAGAAAGAATGTTCAACTTCATTTTTTCTGTTCTGTGACTTTTACAATGAGTTATCTTTGTGTGTTTTTTCCTCTGGAAGCTTTTCAGATAGGAGTTGGTTTTGCCACTGTGCCTTATATAATGTGGAGATCATGGACTTCATCAGTTAAAAAAGCAAATACATAAAAATTGAGAAAAATTTTGGGTAATATTTCAGAAGGTAGTTTTCTTAAAATTCATTGGTTTCTTGAAAGTCCATTATCTTCTACCTTTGTGAGCCAGATTTACTTCATAAGACTCACGAAGTCAGCAGTCACTTGCAGTCTTTCAAGTCGCAGCATTTCTAGTCTTCTGAGATGAGTCTTTTGCTTTAAAATCAATCTTCATGAAAACTCATTCTTTTATCTGTTTTATGTTTATAGTCTGCACTTGTGTAGTCCACAAGAGATGCCATGAACTTATAATAACGAAGTGTGCTGGCTTAAAAAAACAGGAAACTCACGATGAGGTAAATGTTTATAAAATACATTTTCTAGATAACACTCTGTCTTTCATCTGTTCAAAGTAGTGCCATCTCCTCTGTTTAATCAATATATGTTATAGGCTCTTTTGTGCCCTTCTGGTCGTCTTGTGATGTAGCATATAATTTAGAATGACAGATTACCATAACAGTTTCATTTACCTGGGAATTATTATACAACAATTTATGTCTAATTAGTACAGTTTTTATAACATCTGAATGCTTAAAGTCCCAGTGAGTTCCCTCCACTCCTGTTCATTTTTAACATTCTCTATTTCTGAGTTAATACAAACTTTGTCATTTTAGTGGAAAAGAAGCAGGCTGGGACCCTTTGTCCCTTAACTGCCTTCTGTGTGGCTGAGTCATTAGCAGCTGATAGCTTAGGCAGTGTGCTTGAGTATCTTCCATCAACATAAAAGACTGTCCAGAATTTGCTTGCAAAGTCTCATGTCAAGACAAACTGCATCCAAATTGTCAAAATGTAGAACAAAAGCCATCTGTGCGTTGAAGAAGGCCCATGGATGTTGTATAAGATGGTAGTGATAACTCAAGGTACTGGATAGCTAACAGGTTTTCCAGCATAATTACTCCCTACCTCTAGCAAGCTTTTGTATATTAATGGGATTAACACAATATGTGCTTTATGTTATCATGCATTTAAATAAATAAAGACATCACCTGAAAATGAAATTAGCTGCCTTCAGACCTGTACTTTCAGGGAGGTAAATATATCTGCCAATGGCACATTCTGCTCTGGATCAGAAGAGTAAACAAAGCAATCCTCTCACTTGGGTTAAAGGTCTCTCAGATAAGATGGCCCACTTAGACTTGCTTGGGAAATTAATGTTAATTCCTGTGGAGAGTCATACACCAGGGAGTGACGTGACTGCTGTTGTGTTCAGCTCCCTGAGAATCCTCAGCTTTGGGGTATCCCTTTATGGATGGGTTGATAGTTGGGGAGGGAGTAGGGTTTATGGGCTTTTTAAAGAGTTGTAGCCCTCACCTGTAACCAGCGAATGCTTTATCTTATACACAAGGTTTCAGTTTGCTGGTTTGTAACAGAAAAGCTAATGAATGCTCACTGTCCTTTTCTGTTTTGTGCAACAGCAAGGGCCTACAATCTTTCGACAGAGGATTAGGTGAGGTAGTCTGCGAGTGATCCCAGCTCCTTGGCTATGCAGAAAAAGTACTTTTCTTAGTTTTATTTGTTAAAACCCTACATTTGTATGCTTGAAAAAGCCTAGTTTTAAATTACAAATCAGAGTTGTGTGTAACAATGGGATTAAACCGCTCTTTCAACTTTGATATGAGTTTTACTGAGGCATTAACTGATCTCATTCTTCCTGCACAATTCACTACCATTTTTCAAACTGGGAACATTCTTTAATATTTGGTTCACAACAGTGTTTTACATCCGAAACTCGATCGCTTGCATAGGATTGTGATAAAGGACTGTGTTTGGCTAGTGCTGTTTTCACATAGTACCCACAGGAAGATACAAAATCTTGGTTAGATTTATGTTCCCAGGCTCCAGACTGGTGGAGACTTGTATGCTTTGCTGATATAATGCTCTCATTGTTTAGAAGGGGTACTAGATCACTGGAGAGAAGCCAGTGGTAATAGGAAAGGGAAGGAAAAACATCCAAATAAATCTGCTATGCAGTGGCCACTATAAAAACTTACCAATGGCATCCTTTAATTAGTAAGTAATCGTACCTTGTAATCCCTGAACACAACAAATTATCATTGTCATTTTCATAATCTAAAGCAGAGTGGGATATCAAAAGATAAAGGGGTTGTGATATATTTCCCTGTCTTAATCCTGTATTAGTTAGGTCTCCTGCTCCTAAAACAATTGGGAGTGACTTCCTTGCCTTCCACATTAAGAGATCTTTCCCGATAGCTATGTATTTGTTGTTCCCGGAATTACTAGGAGGTAGACTTTAGTCTTTATCTCTTGGACAGCAGCAGCCCTTCCCCCTCTTTTCCCCAAATAAAGTAGTGAGAAGAACTCTGGAGCTGGAGTTACATGTATTGCAAAGATCATTGTCTTAGCACGGACCTATTTAATCTTGTTTAAATTCTGTGTGCTTTCAAAACACAACAGGGCCTTGGCGTAGACTGATTATAAAGAAACTAATTAGAATGAAATATGCTGTGCTTTCCTTTTTCAGCAAGTGGGATCCCAGCGATTCAGTGTCAACATGCCTCACAAGTTCAGCATTCACAATTACAAAGTGCCCACCTTCTGTGACCACTGTGGTTCATTGCTCTGGGGTCTTTTGAGACAAGGTTTACAATGCAAAGGTAAGGATCACCACTTCAGAGCTTTTCTTTTTCTTTGTGAGTGCAGTACACTTGGAAAGACTTCAGGTTATTCTGTCTTTTCCAGTATGTACAGAAATGAATAGAATGTAAATAGCGGACTGCTGTGCTGATTGCCATCATGGTTAGAAAATGATCCTTTACCCCGTCTGCCACACCAGTCAGTAACAGATGCAGAGGACAGAGGTGCAGAAACACATTTTGCACTCGCTGCTGTGTAGGTTTATTGCCACATAGGAAATGAGAATTTACATCCCTTCATCTTATATGCCTTTTGTGTTTTCAGGTTTGTGGTGATGGTTGTTAAACTTTTTAAACATCATTATTCCAGCCTTTTTTCCCTTTAATACCATCTTCAAAAATTACTATTATGTGTTGGCTAGGCTAGGCAGAACCGGTCCTGTGCACCCATATCCAGAATAACAGGTATTCTGATACCTAGCTAAATCATCTTTTGTGACGGTCTGTCTAGGCCCTCTATTCCAGAAAGCAAAGGATTCATAATGTTCTGCAGCTTAAGGACTGTGTACTCCGTACAGCAGCTGCATATGAAGTTACTGCTGGAAGGTGTGTTCATGTCATTTTGGCAGACTAACAGAAATGGTTCATTCCATATCTCCTTGTTTCAAGCAGATCTATATAATCTAAAAGGGGGAGAAAACAGTACAAACACTTGCAAAGGAAACTAGTATTTTAGAAATAGTGAATAAAATACTTCAATTAGTGGGTTGATGGGAATGACGTCGTGAAGATTGTCAGATTCTTAGAAAGTAGTATCTAATGGAATTATAAGTATTTCCATTTTGTTACACCTTTACGAACGGGTAGGTCCCTCTTCATAAATACAAAAATAATGTTATGTACACTTTTCAACAGCAGAAACATGGAGTCATTTGTATATGTATAAGCATGTAATCTATTCAATATATCCTTTGCAGTATTTAAGATGAGATATAACTATAGGTGATGGTCAGACCTAATGTTTCATGTCACAAATTGCTAGGCAGCAAGGGAAAGAAGGAATTTCTTTCATGGCAAAGTGATAAACAGTGAGAGCATTCTGAAATTCAAGCCTCCCCTTGTGATTCTAGCTAGTGAGCACTGATAACGTGTTAGACTCTAAATACTGTTACTTTACTACGATTAAAGATTTTGTTCAAATGCTATCTTAATTATGGTGGAGATATGTTCAAAGAAGGTTTTTGCAATTAAACCTTTTTTTTTTTTTTTTTTTCCTCTGATTCTCAATAAGAGCTATATTATCTCTCCACTTAATCTATGAATATATTAATTCACTTTCATATTCTCTCTCAAGTACCACAGCGGTTCATCTCCTCTTAACTGTAGAAGATAATGTTATTTCTCATATGTGTGCATTTACTGTGTAGCAAATGCATAGAAACAGTAGTTCAGAGCACCTATGTTGCTTTCTCCATGTTCATAAAATGAGTGCCTCTAAAAATGCAGTAGTGTCTGCATGAAATCTAGAACTTACCTGAGCTGGAAATGTCATTTTTCTCTGGACTTTTTCTCTCTTAAGAAGTGCGAAACAGGGGTTCTTCTTCAGTGATGTACTTCCTTGCCCAGTGTGGTTATTAACACCATGAAAAGTGTATTCCGAAGGTTTATTCCTCTGTTTTTTCACTACTTATTCCTGACCTTCCCTTTATGAAATACGTTCATGAAGTCAGACTGTATATAATTGTCCTGTTTGCTTTATTTCAAGCAGTTCAGTTCCTCAATGTCTACTCTTATGGTCAGATATTTTACTTGCCACTGAACTTTTCTCACCAAATATACATGCACTGAAAATACTACGTGTAGCAATTTGTTTTTGCTCCTCTCGTGAGCTGAAACATACTTGAAAAGGAAAGGCACCTGCTTTCTAAATCACATGCTTACTGCTGTAGATACAGTGAAGCATTGTTGATGACTGATATAATGAAATACAACTTTATAAATACATACTTTTTGATATTTTTTTTTTTCTCTGAAAAGTAATGAAGTGAGGAATTTGAGCAACGGAATGTTAGTCTAGTATTTAAATACGCTTGCAGTTTTGCTTTCTTTATGCCTTGTTCCACAAGAGGGCAGTGAAGTCTAAGATAAAATATGTCATCTGCTCCTAACAAATCCACACTATTATATTTTTACTGGAGCTATGTTGTCCCCCCACCTCATAACCAGAAAGCAACGTAACCTTTTTTTCATCTTACTAGTATGCTAGTTTCAGAAAGAGCTCAGTAAATGGATTGCCGTCTAAAGAAAGAGAGTGTCCAACAGTGCCAAAGATTTTTATTAAAACTTAAACCACTGTTGGCTTTATGCCTGCCTATATTAGGAATTAATCTACTTGAGTAAAATAGAGTAAGAAGCAATAATACATGAGGAACTGATGTTGTGCTCTCAGTATGACAGCAGAAGTGGACTGCTAAAATCCAAGTTCTGAAGGACTTTTCTTCTCATTCAAGTTCTATTTAAGATTTACAGGGTCATTAGGTATTTTCATTTGTTCCTGTGTCTGTTCTGGGTACTGTGTGAAAACACTGTTCTCCGTTATCAGAGCAGAAGAATGATAACCAGGTTAATAATTTTATATTGTCATTGACGTCTCACTGCAAATCCAAGTATTTTTCTACTGAAATTATATTTATTTGAAAAGGTTATTGGTAGGTCTAATAAGGTCTGATTTAAGTAAGACAAATGCATGCCAAGGCAGTATTTCGTTTACTCTATTTCTTTACATTTCATTGCAGTTTGTAAGATGAATGTACATCGACGCTGTGAAACAAATGTGGCACCAAACTGTGGAGTGGATGCTAGAGGCATAGCTAAAGTTCTTGCAGATCTTGGAGTCACTCCAGATAAGATCACTAATAGTGGGCAGAGGAGGAAAAAGGTAACTTTACTATTTAGTGTCAGATAAAAAGAGATAAGTATGGCTGTATTGTAACTTTACTAGTTGGGCTTCAATCCCGTTTATTTGACTTGTAGAAGAATTTTTTTTAATTCGGTACAGAACTAAAACTTTGGCTTTTGATTTATAAGTGCAAATCATCTATTCTAAATTTTTATACGAAATTTATTTTGACCTGCTATAATTTTGCAAACCTGAAGTCTGTATGGAATCTGGAAGGATTACCCCTTTTAAATTTTGAGGAAGGACGTTTGACAAAGAGACAGTGTCTGACAGAACTGTTCATAAAAAACCATAAATGTCTCTGGCTCAGAATTGGCATTGGATAATTGATTGATTGAGACACAGCACTACTCTGTAACATTGTAAATGCTGATAAATGAGCAATGTGCTGATTCTCATGAAAAAGAGCTGTTTGCTGGATGACAGTTCCAGAGTTATCATCACTATTATAAGAAGAATTAGGCTATTCTAGAAATAAAAAGTGTAGGTCACCCCAAGTACATTCAAACCTGATGGACTTATTCTGGATTGATAATATGTATTCTGGATCAGAATTTGACCACGCTTTCTATCTCTGTTTGCATGATTATGACAACAGACCCATTGCTCTCACAGAAATAGGCAACTTTTCCCATAATTCCTTAGAACATTAACATTTGGTTCTGTCCATTTTCCTGATTATTGCACACTTGGATCCCATGTACACTGTTTTAAAATGTTACAGAAACATAGAAAACTCAGGAATAAATCAATTGATCTGTGACTCCTGGGAAAAGATGTTGTCATGTTGTTACTGCGTGAGTTAGTTTGCGGTGCTTGCTGGTACTTGTTGTAAATATATTTACCAGATAGATTTCTATGCGGGCTCATGGTGACTATACGAAACTTTCCCACTCACTGGGTATACTTATTACATGTATTTCAACTTGAGAACCCATTTTGCTTTAAATTGCTGGCTCTTTCTCTGTTTATATTATGATCTCCTTTTGATGTGATGCCATCTAATGTATGGTTGAGGTCCTGCCAGTGAGAATTTATAGGGGTAGAACATCTTCACTTTCCTTCATACTTCCACTTGTGAATTAATGTTAAGTTAAATTTCCTCTTGCCATGGGAGGATCTCACAGCTTAGTACCCTTTTTGGAATTGTTCTTAGCTAATTGCAGGTGCAGAGACTCAACAAGCAGTTCCTGGAAGTGCATCATCAGAAGAAGATAGGTCAAAGTCAGCACCAACTTCTCCATGTGATCAAGGTC
Source organism: Vanellus vanellus (assembly GCF_965231255.1). Classification (NCBI taxonomy): domain Eukaryota; kingdom Metazoa; phylum Chordata; class Aves; order Charadriiformes; family Charadriidae; genus Vanellus; species Vanellus vanellus. The sequence goes on from NC_138907.1 coordinate 31,603,517, forward strand.
AAACATCTCTTTATTTCCTAACTGATATATATTGTCGCATGTTTTCCTTCTTTATGAGGAGTAAAAAAGCTATCAGCCCCACCCTCTGTAGAACAAAATCAATGAAGTAGTTACCAACAGAAAATGAAGCACTTGACGTTGTGAACTGCAAAAACTTTTTTAAAAGGCCTCCTTCTCATTTCATTTAAATCTGTGAAATTAAGTGGCTTTTAAAGGGGAAATTATAAACAGTTATCTTAACAATATTGTTAAGTTTGCTAGATGAGTCCTCGCCCACCCAAATACCTTTTTGTAAGGAGGTTATATATTTTATTGTAAGAGTGAGAACATTTTAAATATTACCACAGAACTTGAGAGAGCCTTTATCTGTCTGAAAAGCCTCTATCTGTTAATAAGTTTTTGAGATTAAATTCCCTACTTGCAATTCTGTGTTGAACATTTATGATAATAAAAACTTCCGTCCAGATAGGTTATGCCAGCATGCCTGTGTGGTCTCTAAAGGCTTCCTAAAACCATGTTTCCTTTCAGTGATTTTTTTTCAAGCTTAGATTTGGAGACAAATATTTTAATCTTCACTGGTATGACCCGATTTCATTGAGATGAACAGCCTGATGGACAGAACGTGTATGTTGGCAGCGCTTTTTGAATCTGATCTTCTTGTTGTTTTTAAAAATCAGAAGTCTGTGAGGTATCTTATGTACCATCATGTGTGTAAACTGATGCATGAAAAATCTTTACACCCAGGCATAGGAAGATGGGTACTTTTGTGTCAAATTCTTTGAAAATTATTTACAGTTGGGAAATTTCTCACCCTTATTTTTAGGGAAGAGATTTCCAAAGCTCTGTGATAATAAGTACTGTAAGACTCTGAGTCCAGAACTGATTTAAATTTGTCAACCTTTTGGTCTCATAGATAGCATTTTGGTTAAATAATATTTTTTTTAAATATCTGATGTTTTGCTTAAAATAAGAACAAAGAATTTGTCGAAATTCTCACTTAAATTTCACTTTTGTCCAGTAAAGTCGTTGCTTCCAAGGCCATCAGGCAGAAGTACTATGCAAGAGCTAGAGGCAGACCGTGAGGTCCGTTAGTCACCAGGGTTCACTGTGTTTAACATTGAGAAACCTTCAGAACCAGTTAGCAGATCTACACGATTGCCACTTCAAGCGGCACTAGGAAGTGATCAAATACTTTATGGTCAAGCGTCTGATAAAAGCTGGAGCTGAGTAAGATGCTCCATTCATGTTGACTTCAAGGACTGGGACACCCAACTATCCTTCGAACTTTTGAAGATACAACTCTAAAATACTTAAGCAGGAAGATGAGTAAGTGCTGCAGGAAGATAAGGGTATTCAAAACAAAGTACTTCTCTGTGGTACAGGAACACCCAAAATCTCTAAACCAACTATTTGGCCACTATTCTGATTTATCTGTCAAGTTTCGGGTATGACATTCTCTTAGGTTAATTTTAAAAGGCCACCCTTCCTGTTAGAGCAGGATTTTGGCTGATTACTGTAAAGTGGAGAAGCAGTTTGCTAAATATGTATTCTTAACCACAGAATGCTCAACACAGCATTCAGGGATGATGAATGTCCCTTCTCAAAACCGATACAGACGAACACAGGCTGGTTTTCTGATGATTGGTTAAAACAAACAATTTTTCTCGCATTTCCACAGAAATCAAAGAGCTGGAAAACAACATTAGGAAAGCGTTATCATTTGACAATAGGGGAGAGGAACACAGAGCAACAGCTACAACGTCAACAGACAACCAGCTTAACAAACCTGGGGAGAACGGTGAAAATGGGGAGGTCAAACAGGCCCAGAGCAAGCGAATAGGCCTTGAAGAGTTCAACTTCATCAAAGTATTAGGGAAAGGCAGCTTTGGCAAGGTGAGTAGCCTTTTTTTAAACTGGTGTGCAGACCTTTTTTGACTGTACTTCTTTGAAAGTGTTCATAGTGACATTCAGAAAGCGCTTCTGCCCCAGGGGTTTCCTCCCATTATTTACCCACTGGGTAAAAGCAGTTTTACCCCATATATCAGGAATATCCTGATCATCTGGCATTTTCCATGCTTTAGTTCACTTTGTTAACTAGGATCAAGCCTTTTGAAACAAAATGTCAATGTTTCACTATTTCAGGATGTTGGTAATGAAGGCATACACGCAATTACGTACATACCGTTCAACAAGAGAATTAGTTGTAGTCAAGTAGGAAAAACAGCCCAGGAATAATGCTGTGGAGTTCTGAGTTCATTCCTTTTCTAGATAATACGCAGTTCAAGTTTACTTATTTCACAGAAGTTTGTGTTCTTGTTTTTCCTTAGTGGGTGTGTTCAGTGCTGGAGGAAGCAGACCTCAAGCATTTCCACTCAAATATGACAAGTGCAAGAGGCTTAGACAGCTGCCCAAAATACCATGTATGGGGCAAAGATGTAACTCCCCAGATACGTTCCCACAGTAGGGAATTGATGAGGGTGGAGGGGTGTCATAGTTTAACCCCAGCTGGCAGCCAGAACCTCAGCCACTCACTCACCACCTCCTCCCTGTGCAAGTTGCGATGGAGGAGAGAATCACAAGAGCAAAAGGGAGGAAAAACTCATGGGTTGAGACAGTCCAATAGGCAGAGCAAAAGCCGCGCATGCAAGGAAAGCAAAACAACAAACCCACCCACCACTTCCCATTGGCAGGCAGGTGCCCAGTGATCTCCAGGAAAGCAGGGCTCCATCTCATGTAACGGTCACCTGGGAAGACAAGTGCCATAACTCCGAACATCCCCCCCTTTCTTCCTCCTTCCCCCCAGCTTTATATACTAAGCATGACGTCACATGGTATGGAATAGCCTTTTGGTCAGTTGGGGTCAGCTGTCCCGGCTGTTTTCCCTCCCAACTTTTTGTACACTCGTAGTCTTTCTCGCTGGCAGGGCGGTGTGAGGAGCAGAAAAGGCCTTGAGTGCTCAGCAACAACTAAAAACATTAGTGTGCTATCAAGAGTATTTCCCATCCCAAAGCCAAAACATAGCACTACACCAGCTTCTAGCAAGAAAGTTAACTCCATCCCAGCTGAAATAATGACCAAGGGGCAATGCTCTATTTACAGGGCTTACAGATTTTGTTTTCACAGTGCTGTGCACCATGGAATCAGAGGAGGACTGAAATATGAATCTGTTTCACAAGTACAATCTTCCTTCCTCGGTATACGGGAACTGCAGATGCTGAGGGACAGGGCTGAAGCAGTTCTTTTGTCTCCTTGTTTACTAATCCTTTCTCTGAAGATTACCCTGGCTCCAAGCCAGAACTGGCCTTAAACGGAGTATAGAACTTGAACCTTAAACAATAGTAGTTAAAATCAACAACTTTAAAGCAGCTAGAATGGTACGTGGGATTGTATACTAAGTTCATCACACACAAATCTCAGTACCAAAAGCGGGAGATAAAAGTGGGAAATAAATTTCTGTTCTATATCAACTTCCTTCCTTTTTTAGTTTTTCAGATCGCATTAACAGGCACTCATTAAGATATTTGAATGAGGGGATAAATTTTATCTTCTGCATTCTTTACTGACAATCAAAATAGATATAATCTGTTTCAAATTTACTTTGCTTTTAATTTTATAAATGTACAACTTCATTCAGATAGGTGTGTAACTGTTTTTATATTTCCAATGCAGTCAAACTCATGCAACACTGCATTTATGGTATCTATTGTCCATACGTAAACAGAATTTCTGCTTGTTTTAGGTAATGTTAGCTGAGCTAAAAGGAAAAGATGAAGTATACGCAGTGAAAGTCTTGAAGAAGGATGTCATACTTCAAGATGATGATGTAGACTGTACAATGACAGAAAAGAGAATTCTGGCATTAGCACGGAAACATCCATACCTAACACAACTTTACTGCTGCTTCCAGACGAAGGTAAGCTATGTGAACCTTTTGCTGGTTTGTGCTCAGGAAACAATATTCACTTTTTCCAGAATAAAAGACAGCAACATAAAAAATACAGCAATATTTTGAAAATATTTCTTGGAAGTTTTTGGCATTTCAGCAGTATTGAACAGGAGTACTGGCTGCTGTTAAATAGCATAAATACTATTACCTTGTAAGTACCAGGAGATGGCAGTAAACGAGTTAAAAAATAAAAAAAATCCCACACGCATAAACCACAAAAAAACTACTGAGGTGCCATTTTCTGGATTTCTTCTGTATATTAATATGGTGTATCGTTTGTTGAATTAAGTACCAATGTTTTTAACATCCAGTATTCAGAGTGAAAATTCTAAAAAGATCTTGTCAGAAATGGGATTACGGCAGAACACTCATCTTTCTTTTCAGTTTTCTTGTGCTGTGCAGTATACCAAATGTTCAAAATAGAAAGGAAATAGATATACTGCTGATCAAATAAGTTCTTGTAGTGCTAATGCTCCCATGTGCTTGAGGAGCAGGGAGAAGGAAAGGCAGAGACAGCTGATAACGAGAGCCTGTTCCCGTTGGCGTGTTCCTTGTTGGTACCTCTTCATACAGAATTCCTCTTCATAGCACACGTTTGGGATTTACTCCTTAAATGTAAATGAATGTTTGGATGGTTTAGCCGACTCTCTAGGATTTCTGAATCCAGTCAAAGTGCTTGAAACTAGTTGTGTTCACAGAATATTTCTGGTTTTCATTTTTTAGTCCCTTAATTCTCTCTTGTCATTCAGCTGAGCTGACAGTTTTTCAGCTGATTATCCAGAAAGCTTTATGGACAAAAAAACCCGCAGGTGAATCTGACTTGCAGATAGAATACCAATCATATATAATTAAATTTACAGAAGCATCTGTTGTTTAAGTGCCCAATAAAATGTTTACTAATTCAAAGCACTAAGGTTTGAACTTTTGCCTGTTGAACTAAATATGCCATTCATTTCAACAGGAGGAGTTTTTGACATGTAAGGGAATAGCTTTAAATGTTAGTATATATGTAGACTTTAGTTTATATGTATGTTTTATTTAAAACACTTGAAAATCAGTCAACTTCCTTCAAACTTCTGGTTTTTGTTTTTTTTTTTTTCTTTTAGTAAGACGCTACATTGGAGTATTTGAATCAATTTAAGGGAACAGTTTTGAAGATTAAATGAATAATTAGATTAGCATATTGAACAAAATTCAGAGTTACTAGTGTATGAGTGTATGTGTGCACATGTGTAAATACATACATATATTTGGTTATTATTACATATAATAACCAAAAGTATGTACGGCATAAATGAGCAATTGCAATAATTATATGTGTAGAATTACAGAAAAGCGGCAACTAAAAGATATTCCAGCAAAGTTGTCAGGAAAGATAAATAGGGCAGTGGGAAAGGCATAGGAAAATGGCTAATAGGACCGAGATTATAGTGTATTCAAATACACAAATAGCAAATGTTTAGTATGTTTATACAGTTCTTAAAATGGTGAAAATATGTTAGCGTTTTATATGCTTTGAAGTTGACAGAAAAAAATAGCCCAGGATGGTATGTATACAGTTTGTGTCTGCAGAGGATGTTTCATGTGTTCAGACTTTCATTTCATTTGAATATATGTGCGAACATACACTTTAAATGTTTTAATGTATTATTTTAAAATCTATAACTAGAATTGAGCATATTATTTCAGATGAAGAAAGTGATAAAACCATTGTACTGGGGTGAAGGTTAAACTCTGAAAAGAGAGGGACCTTCAGGACTAAGGTAGACTGCGCTGCCTGAAGTGTAAATTAAAGTATCACCAGACCGATGTGAATCATGTGGCAGAACATTGGTAAAGATCCGTTTTACATTGAGTGAGTTATGGCAGAAGATTCTCCTGCTACTTCTCTGGTTTTCTGGAGATTTCTTTCCTTTTGTATTTCTCATCTGTTCTCCCCTCTGTTGTATCATGCTTTCTGCCTTCCTCCCTGCTCTCCAAAACCATTTGTCAAAGTAAGATATTCAGAAACTGTCACCACCTTCTCTCTTCCCAGATCTCTTGACCAAAGAGAAACTATAGTTTGTCTTTGCTTGAACTCAGAAGAACTGATAGCTATGTGATTTGTAGTTACAAGTCATAGGCTAGTGACTCTTATCAAACAACCAAAACTATACCTAGTGATACACATTCAAATTAAAATTCCACAGTTGAAAAATTGAAGGGTTTTTCTGAGCACAGCCAATGAACAATTCGTAAAGATTGCTTAATAAAGAAACAATAAAACAAAACACATGTAAAAGCAAAAACAATACATCTGCTAAAGCTGTAAATTATTTATGAATGACAGCAAATGAAAATGTACCAAATAAATTGTCACTGAATGATTTGCTCAGGTTCAGTGGAAAAACAGGTAGAAAAACTTGCTTGAACAAACAGGGACTGTGGTTAAAATAGCTTTACTGAGACAAAGGCTATTGTACAATAGAGTTTAAAATGTATTTAACAGTAGTGTCTGGTTACTTACGCTGCAATTGTGTGCCGTGCCATGGCTGCTGTTCTTTGCAGAACTGGTCCTTAAATTATCATGCTGGAATTAAATTTTACATTTCAAGTAGAGCATATTTGTCGTATACACCCTGACTTAATGGGAAGATTGACTCAGTATTTATTGTCAAAGCATTCAGAGGTTGACTTTATATAATGAGATTACTTGCTTTGTTCGTCTTCCACAAAAATGTGAATATGAGTTTCACTATATATTGCACTGTTTTCCTTCAATAATAACGTGAAGACACTGCAGAAAAGTTGCCTAATATGCTTTTTACAGTAAATATGCTGCAGTATTATTTATTTTTTTACATGGACCAGATTTTTCATTAGTATAATTTACTAAATGATACTATTATTATCACATCAAGTAAGGGATCATATTTAAAATTATCTTATAATTCAGAAATCGTGGCAAATAATGGCTAATAGCAGCATAAGTTATACACAAATGTGTTTTTAGCCCTACGTATGTGAATTTACTTTTAGTAGTCCCATCTAGCTTTAGTAGTCCCTTCTAGCTAAAGAAATATGCTTGGGACTGGTATTTCTCATGTTCCTTCTTAATCCAAAAGCTTACTTTGATCAAACCAGTTTGCTTTAAGCTTGTCAAAAAAAGGAGCCCCGCCCCTCCGCCCCCCAATCAACATTCTGTATTAAAATTATATATATTCAAATATTGTACTTCAGGGATTGTTTTGTGGTCTTTTGCGGTGATCTGGAAGTCAAGAGCTGTGTTCTGCTCCAAAGCTTGGAGTAAAGTATGTGAAGCTGATGTATGATGTTTTGTCTGCAATACTTTGAGGCATGAACTCAGCAATCCAGTCCTACACGTTAGAAAGAATGGAAAATCTACTGGCGGGACCTCAGCAGACACATGTTTTTACATGGAAGGTGCTCACAAGATTTTAGCGTAGCATATCTTATAAAACCATGTCACAGTTGGATAGTATTTTTCAACACGCCTATGCTCTGGCAGCATTTCCCTTCTTGTTTTGCCAGAGTATGGTCAATGCATCTATCAGTGTATTCAGAAGTTAGAGTTCTATTTTGCTTGTGATCTGTCAGCTGGGATATAAATGAAGAATACTCCATTCTGTATTCGGCACTCCCATGGTGAAACTTGCCCAAGGCCTAACATACAGGGTACAGCGTTTTTGTACTAACAGACCTTTGTTTATCATCATCTTTGATTTATTCAGGACTTCATTGTGTCCTTTATTGAGAAAATGTTGGGGTTTTTTCAGGACTGCTATGGTTTACATTCTTTTTTCAATCTTCCTCCTGTCTTCTCTTTCTCCTCTTCTATGTGCTGGGGCCTTGTGTTTTTTAGTAAGGAGTATCATACCTGGCAATAATGCTGATGCTCCCCAATTCCCCTCTCCAGTGTTCTCTTCACTCCAACCTCATACCCTGCTTCAGTGATCAACTGTGGAACAGTATCAACATTAGGTTTTATTGATAATGCTTCAGGCTGGCAGAGTGGCATTAAGTATTTCTGGAGCTATTTTCTCTGAAGATGTTCTTGTATTTGTGATACTTCATTCACAGTTGGAAGTTTCAGAACTATGAAAATTAAAGTGTTTTTTTTTTAATGGAAAGTTGAGATTCCACAAAACAAAGGTATAAATGGCTTCACTTTATGCCTCCTACACCCCTGTCAACCTTCTTCATTGTACTGAAAATTTTCTAGACCTCTGTGCTGTGAGATGCATATACATATATGTGCATATCCTATAATTTATAATGGATTAGCCTAATAAATACTTTAGAAATATAACGTTTTTAAAAATTAAGGCACTGAAAGCTTTATTATGATAATGCATTATAAATTTAGAAGACTAGACAGCTCCTGCTTTTAACATCTACCGTTTGTTTTGTTATCCAACTTCATGAAATTAGATAAATTTGGAACTAGTGCTCTCCTCTTTTTGGAGTCCTATCTTTAACAAAATTACTTTGTACACAGACATAATAGAGAGTACTATTAGTAAAAAGCAATATTCCTGTTGAATGATGGAACTGCATAACTCGTAAAGGGCCCTTAGTCAGCATTATAGCTATTTCTATTAGATAAAACAGGTAATTAAAGGACAGAGAAAGTCAGTTACTACAGGTAAATTGTTAGACTTATCTCACCCATAAAAACTTGTGGTTTTTCTTCTTAAAGTTGTCTGCATGTTAATCATAGAATCACAGAATGGTTTGGGTTGGAAGGGACCTTAAAGATCCTTGAGTTTCAGCCCCCCTGCCATGAGCAGGGAGACCTCCCACTAGACTGGGTTGCTCAAAGCCCCATCCAGCTTGGCCTTGATCACCTCCAGGGATGGGGCATCCACAACTTCTCTCGGCAGCCTGTTCCAGTATGCAATGTATCTATTCATAGCGTAGCTCCTGAGCTGACCTTCAAGGCCATTCACTTCTTTCCTGTGTTCTGGTGTTGTAAGGTAGAGATTAGCCACATGACAGTGTCAGAACTGAAGGACATCTTGGAATAGGCTGTAGTGACCCTGTTATGACTACGTTGAACCCTTAACTGTTGTGTTCTACCTAGTGGCTTACTACTGGTTTATCCTAGATTGTGTGTACTGTGCTTCAGGTACTACTCGTTTCTGCGCATTTGCACTGTATCTAGCAAACTTGGGGTGATGCTAGAAGGCTGGTGTTTCTAAAGCTAAGACTTCAGAGATTTTGTTTCAGTTGCCACGATGCTTCTTTGTGACTTTTGGCAAATCTCTGAACCTCTTTCTGCATCAGACCCCTCTGTAAACACCAAGAGTAATCAGTCCTTCTACTCACGGCTTGTATTTCAATGTTTCCAAGGAGGGCTTGGAAGTCCGGTAGTACAATATTATTACAATGTACAAGGATCGGTATGGAGAAGTGCAATGTTGCAAAAGGTGTAAAATGGAGTTATGTTTTTAAAGTGGCTTGTTTTATTTGGGTAAGAAATTGTAAAACATCAAAAGGAAAGAGAATCGCATGTTTATGATAGCTTTAAGTCATGTTTTCTAAGTTAATTTAAGAAGAATCACTGTAGCATGTGACCACAATAGTCTTTGGTAATGTAAAGTCAAGTCTTATTTCTCTTACATATATTTGTACAAAAAAGTAAATGTCTTCTGTAATAATAGCTCAGAGGAGTGTCATTTATGATATACAGTGCAAATTAACCTAACTGACTAGCCACTGCTACATTCATCTGGGACTAATCAAAGCTTATAATCCATTTTATCTGGTATTCTTGTACTTTCGTTGCTAAGCAGCTAAAGCCATTATGCAGATATTGCTATATGAGTGTAATCTGTTTAGCACAAGTTTGCATTGCCTTTTATTACTGATTAGTGTCAAATTAGAAGTTTTTAGGGCCCAATTCTGTTCATTATTATCCCTGCTTCAGTGGATTTCTACATGTGTGAGAGAAAAGACTAAATTAGCCCCTGCACTTTTTTAGCTACTGCAGTGCTAAAATATTTTAATACAATTTAAATATAAAATTATTGACAAAGATTTCTTAATGGTAAGTGTTAACTGGTAAAAAGGTACAATAAAATGGTAGGTAAGCAGGGAATAATGTTAGTTATACTGTTTGTATTATGGTATCATTTATATACATTTATACATATTTATATTCAAACTCAATTTTAATATTTTATTTATCTGTGTCATTATATATGCGTATACACAGAATATGTGCAATAGTAGCTATTTTTTAGTTCCAGCCGGTTTCTACAGGCAGTTCATATCGTAAGAAATTTAAATGAATTGATATTGACCCATTCTTCAGAATATTTCCTGAAGCACTAGAAATAAGAGTGGTATCTGGTGAGGTCCCTTGTATCATACAGTCAAGAAGTCATGTTAACACATGAAATTTTGGCAGAATAAGGTTTTTCAGAAATTTGAGTGCTGTGTATGTTAAATTTAGATTTCCTGTTGACTACTACGCAGTATGAATACATTGACCGTGATCATTGTATTGTCTAAAAGTAGACACTGTGGACAAGAATAGTTGGAACAGTGAAGCTGATGATTAAATACTGTAATCATTGTCTCTCGCACACACAAGCCCCTGTTCCAGCATGATGACCCGGTTTTGGGAAATTTGCTATTATGCTGCCCAGTTATTGCTAGCTGCTCTTAAGGATTATTAAAGCCTGGTTAGCTCACTGAAGATTCATTGTTCACATTAGTCCTTTTAGCGTTAAACTTCAAGTCAGGCTATCAGTGCAGCCAGGCTCATCAAGGGCCCGTAGGAGAAATTACTCCTCCAGCATCAATCAGAAGAGTCTAAATGCTTCTCTTTCAGACAGGAAAGGCTTATTTTGTGATGTAGCACCCAAACTGAAGAGGACTGTTTCACACCCTCTCAAAGCTAGGGCTTGTTCCTAGTTTGCGTGTATAAAAGTGAGTGCTGCAGCTGCAGCTCCATGGATTGCTTTGCTGTAACCAACTGAGGCCTTGACAACCCCGGGAATAGTCCCGAGTCAGCATCTGTGACCAGAATTCACTGCAACTGCTGTCATGAAATAGGTGAGGGCAAGCTGGAGTTTGTACTGATTTTATTTACCTTGGTCCTCATGCCTGCATATTAGGGTTTTAAAGTTAACTGCGCCAGTTGTTCACTGTGTTAGAAACATCTTTGTAGCTAAGCGTAAAATTTAACTTAAGGATTTTAGTCCTCATGTGATCATGTGCAGACAGGAGGTTTTTAGGATAACAAGTAGAGCTAAGGGCCTTTTAGGTACTGGTTTCATATCTCTTGGACAAGAGTAGCTGGAACTGTATACTGCACACTTTTCCTCATGAGAAAAACGTGTATCTAGAGTTGAGTCACATTTGAAGGGAGGAATTTTCAGAATATCTACCAGATGCTTTCCTGGCAAGTCTGTCTGTCTGGTACATTGTGCTTTAGCAGAGATCAAGGAGACAGGAATATTGTCGTCCAAACAGGGCAAAGCAGGTAGCAGACTTTGAACAGAACTGGAGTAGACCCAACACTTACTGGGTCCACAAAATCTCTGTATAAGCTTACACTGTGGCTGTGTTAACATCATGCTGGTGGTTGCTCCTCTGGCATTCTTAATCTTACACCTTTTGTGGGAATGGAGTACTGTTCCTAATCCAGCAGAATCGAACAACACTGCTTTAAATGAAATCCTGCAGGTCAAGGCTGGATTGTGGCTTTTAGTTTAGTTTTGTCTTGGGAGAGAAGAGTGGGAAGGAAAATCTGCCTTGTGGCAGCAGCCCTTGGAATAAGTGTGCTTGATTTGGTTTGTAGCAGGATCCGTCACCCTGCAGCCATGTACTGTGACCTGCCTTTCCGTCCTTCCTCTTGAGACCTCGGTCTCAAGACCATCCTCACACCTGGTGTGGCATCCCATGTTTGGATAGAAGACACCCGAGTACATGACCTACATGAACCCACTGATCCTTTGTCCTAGCACCCTTTGTGCTTTTTCTTGTATTTTATAGCTGCAAAGCACTACTGACAATTTGCCTCTAATGGGTTCATCATAAAAATGAATTTTTAAAAATAAAACCTGTATTTAAAATAAGTGTAAATGTAATGCTCACGTGGGTAGCTCTCAGCATGCCTTGTTTATGCTAGTTAACTGTTTTAAACACTATTTAAAGAAACCCTGTTTTACCCAAGTGATTGTGGGAAAACGTTTAATACTGTGTTTCTTGGGTGTTGCTCTTACAAGTAAACAACTAGTGCACCCCAAAGGAAGAGTCAGGAAAAAGGAAACTGCATATAAAAGTTGAGTCTTCTGCAGCTTTTTTTCTAAATGCAGGAAATTATTCTCTTTGGAACTCATTTGGGCACTGTAATACAACTTTTTTTGGGTTTTGTAACAACAGTAAACAATAAATGATAATTGTACACGAGAGAATTTCACCATGGGAAAGAAGTGGAATTTACAAAACATTTGGGTTTTCATCTTTAGTAAAATTTTCATTGCTTTTTTTAGCATGTACACAGAGTAATTTTAGTTTTAGCATACTATGTCTTCTGCACTGTGCACCATGGGTGAGGTGGGCCAAACTTCAGTAGGGTATAACTTAAATGACACTTTATCTCTTCTCAAAACCACATCGTCAGAATATTTTTACACTGTTAATGGGTGTGTGAGAAGATTTCAGGGAATCTAGTTTATGCCATTTTATCTCACTTGTGGGTGAGTACTTTTAGCAGAAACACACATACCTTTTTGATGGCAGCAGGGTTTACTCTTGCCTAATTACTGTGGGCTCAGAGTAGTGATGCTCACCCAGCCTGTAGTCTCATGCTTGTGTGTGGGGAAGCATGTGGAGAGCTTCTTTGCGTTCCCGTGTAAGGTGAGCCCGAGGCCATTCTGTAAGCTGAGAAGTATTCAGTGCATTGTTTTATCTCCTTAAAAAAAGATGACAAGGGAGGTGATCTATAGTGTCAACTTAGCAGTTAAGAGAAGTGACTCACTGGAAGAGTGTCGATTGTGGGCTTGTGGGTTCGTGGGTCCACAGTGTCTCTACACCAGGACTGAAAAGCTGTATAAAGAGTACATACAACAGCCACTAATAGTAAGAAGCAGTAAACGTAGATCTATGAAATGTGTACAGGTAAACTGTATCTCATCACTAACGCTTTCTGTTCTTTTCTAGTAAACTGATCAGGGATTTAAAAGTAAGTGTTCAGAACTAAGGAAACCTGAATAATAAAGACTCCTTCCAAGTCCTGGCTCTGCTTACAGATACAGTAGTTCATAGGAATGCAGGAGTGTTCTTTAGCAATTGGGAGGTCATGGCAGTGAACGTTAGTTTCGGACTCTGCTATTTCATCTTACGGTAAACGGCTATGAAGTACTTTGAAACACTTTCTTTTTCCATTCTCCACTTTCCATGTCTAAAAATGTGCATAGTCACCTTTAAATGAGACTGAAAAGAGGGAAAGGGCTGGGAGTTTTAGTTAATGTTCCTTTTCATTGTAAGGATTCTGATTAGTACTGAAGCATGAATTATTCATATTGTGATCTCAGAAGATATTCCACTAACATGCCATATTATAAAACTAGTGTAAAACTGTGTTTTACATTATTTCCCAAAGGGAAATTCTCTGCTTAATTTGCTCACAGCCTTTCTCTTCCTACACAGTGTAGGATAAATGTTTTACTTTTCCCGCATTGGGTGTACTAATCTACCTTTTCCTGCATCACACAGTGTATTTAATAACTGTAAGTCTCTTTCCCCGTGCACAGTGACTCTGTGCGTAAAGTTAGCTTTGTTGTGATCAGACCACTAGGTCCTCTAAGGTTTAATGAAGTTTTGTCAGAATGGTATGACTTTTAAAAATAATAATCACCCAATGATACTACTTTAAATAATTTAAATAATAACAGTAGCTATGCTGGAAAAAAATTTCTTCTTTCAAAGGCAGTATATTATAAGGGAACTGAGTGTTTATGGAAGGCACTTTGAAGGTTAACTTACAAACTCAACTACTTTGTGTGTGGAATAATACCAGCTAGTAGTAAGTCTGCGTATTTCCATAGACTAATTTTTAAGTTGTGACCTAGAAAGGCCACCCCATTTTATCCTTAATACATCCAAGAAAGACCCAGTTATAATTCTTCCTGTCAGAGTATGTATACCTTGCCAAGTACACAAGAAGGAAAATTGTCCTTTTACGTACTTAACTTTCTGTTCAGCCGATAGAAGGGTGAAAGGGATCGATTTCATAAGATTCTACAAATATGTTTTTCCGAGAAGCTTCACAGAATCACACAAGATAAGTAAATTCAAATACTCTAATTGATAAGTGATTTCTTGAAAAGTCTGTGATGGTACTTATTATCTCTTTTCTGTCTTCAGAAACTCAATATTAAAATAATCATGTAAAATTCTGCCCCTTAAAACTGCTTCCTGAATTGTAGAAAGATCTATGCCCTGAAGATAAGTTGCACTATTTTCTTCTGTGGTGCTTTACTTATTTTAGAGGGTTTGGATGGCTTAAATGACGGCAGAATTTTGGACAGTGTTTCCTGTTGTCTGACTAACTTATACTTGTGAATTGCCAGGATTTTCAGCTGTGTGAAGCATATGCTTTGCCAAAAATTAATCATGTTCTGGAAACAGGAAAGTATGGAAAATAAAGTAGATACAATTAATGCTTTTAAAGGTCACTGTTGCATTTATAGAACTACAGAAATCCAGAGAGTGAAGAGAGGTGTATGAATAATGACTTGGAATAGGTATTGAAAAAGCCTGGCTCAGGTAACTCATGTTTATCGTATAGAACAAAAAAGTCAGTGCGTGGTGCGTACACATATCAATGGATATTTATAAAGGAAGGGTTATAAAAATGTGTTGAACAGAGAATGTTATATGTAGACTAAGGATTTTGCATGTATTTATCAGTTTTCATTAATTCTCTGTGCTCGTGCAATTTTTCTCTTGAAATGTGAATTTTAACCTCTTGCTAGATTCCTTTTATTCTCTTTTGGAAAGCTAATTTGTACGAAGGGCCAAAGAAAAGGCAACACCGTGCTCTGATGTCATGATGGACGCATAAGACATACTAATGTAAGAACAGCCAACGGCTTGTTTGGCCCAGCGTCCTGTCTCTAGCACTGCCGAAGCAGATGCCCAGGAAGAACGTAGGTACAGGGTAAAGCGTATCATGACACTTTTCCAGAATACTATCCCGATATCAGGAGGCTGATGACTTGGGTGCTTCCTGAGCCAAAGATGGTGGGTTTGCATGTAGTGAGGTGGCATCTTTGTGGGAAGTGTTAAAAGTGAGAAACTATTTAGGAATGTAAACGTTGGAGAGCATTGTGTTTTGTTCTCCACTCTGGAGTGGAAAAATCCTTTTAATACCACATCTGCAAACAGACAACCCTATAGTGCAGTATAAATATTTATACCGTATCTTTTTAACAATATTTCTGAAACTAGTGTCTATGCCATTAAAAATCTCCAAACTGATGTAGCTGTAGTATTTCTCCATCATCTTCAACGGCAGTGAAATAATGTATCTGATCACCCGGAAACAGCAACTAAACATACTGAGATTTCTCAGATAGGAAAAAAAAAATGGGATTCCCTACAGGTGTTTTGATATGTGTTTCTGTAATTGTTATGCATACGTTAGACGTAAAAAAAATATTACCTGCTGTAATCCAGGTAAATAGTATATAATAAATTTGATAGAACGGTTCTCCAATTACATTTTCCATCACTGAGAGCTAAGGTACTGAAAGAAAGAGGTAAGTGTTACAGTACCTTGTGCTTTCCCATCAAGAACATAAGCAATGAACCACAGCTGGCAATGTTATGCCAGAGCCAAAAGGGCATCATGCATAATGCATTAGGTTTAATTAAGAAGCATGCCAAAGAGTGATGCCATCCTCTTTCAGATTTTCGGTCTGCAGTGTTCCTTTGTTGAATGTCTGCATTAGGAATGAAATAAAGGTTATTTTAAACTTATTTCAGCCACTTTTTGACACATTTATCTGGGCATTTTTTCAAGAAAAGGTAGGGTATAGAAAACTCTTCCATAAATGAGAACAGCTGTGTTGGATATTTTGATGGGCGTAACCCATGGATTCATTTATGGACCCATACAGTAGGAGACTAAGTTCTAAAAGAGAAGTTAATTAACTTCTTTGGACATCCAAGAAATCTTACTTGTTGTATTTTTAGACAATCACAGAGTGAAAATGAAATAAGGTTTGGGCAGGAAAAGGGGCTGTCGTCAGGGGTTTAAAATTCAGTGTATCCCTGTGATGTATTTAGCTCCTAGAAAGTACTCTTTGGTTGCATTCAGATGTGAAAACCTTGGTGGTCATGTTGCTGAGGTCTCATTCACACAGACTTGTGCCACATGTTCGCTTTGTGCTTTGCATATATAAACATCCCCTTCGTGCTTGCAGTATTCAAGAGCAAGTCCTTTAATGACAACTGCTCTATTGCAGCAGCATCGGAAAGGAAGTTTGCAGAGCTTTTCTACTATAATGAGAAACAGGAAGATCATATCTAATAAGATTTCTGGATCAGAAATGAGTGAGTTTTAGATAGGAATCTGAATTTAAAGAGGCTTAAGCTCACCAAACCTCTGAACTTTGGGAAATTTGCCATAAATCTGTGGGAAAAGTTAGGAAGGAGTTGTTGCTGGGTGATATGCCCGAGGAGATTAACTGCTTTCCACAGTGCAGTTCAATGTGGTATTATTATATAAAACACTCGAAGTGGTTCAAATATCCCTTGGGCTAACATGTAATCTCAGCCACATGTGTAACCCAATATCTGAGTATTGTTTCACTCTGTTTTTTAACTGGATTTAGACTGGTGATTTGGGTCTAGGAAGCCACAGGCAGCTCCCTAGAACCTAAAATATCACCAGGTTCAGGATTTGATACACAATACAGACTTCATTAAAATTCGTTAGCCATTATCTGATTGCACAGTTAACATCATTCTGCAAATAGCATTGACAGAAGGGAGGTTTATTTACTGGCCTTGTCCAGAGAAAAATAATGTTTTATCCATTAGTAGTATGTTGGTTTTAAAGTTGTTTACATTCTTTGAGGAAATGCGGAAGCTACTGCTTGAAGAGGTTAGAGGATATATGAGTTTATGGGTTCTTTTTGAAAATATTCTTGAAGCAAATGCTAAATTACATTATTCAAGTAACAGACAGCAGAGAGAACATTGTGTCTTGGCAAACTGAGTATACTGTGTTATACTTGAATAAAGAAAACTAAACTATGAAAAAAAGTTCCCAGATCTTATCATGATACAGTGAAGAATTATACCTTTTTTTTTTTGGTCCTACCCACAAGATTTGCTTGCAAGTTACAGCCTTTGTCAAATTACTGATGGTCTCAGAAAGATAAACAGAGTACAAACAAAAATATTTGAGGGTTTAAGTAGAATGCTTAGAAGGTTAAAAACATGATCATCTGTTAATGAAAAATTCTGAGGTTTTTTATTATTTTTCCTTTTCCTTCTTTTTCTCGGCAAGGGTAGATGTTTGTTAATTTAACAAGTAGCAATTTGTGATCTTTCCTTAAAGCTCTCCTTTGAATTATGTAAATTGTCGTCCCATAGAAACCTTATGTTATAAACTTCAAAGGAGTCTCACGAAGCCTTGAGGTGAAAATAGGGGAAAATTTCAAAAAGAACTTCTCTCCTATGGAACTAAAGACATGGGAAATTGTGTCAGTACAACTGAAGTTTGCTTTGAAATGCTGGCTTAGCATGACCACAAAGTACCAAACGGGAAGCTTCAAATCACTGCTGGTGTACTTACTGAATCACAAAGGCGAGGTTCGTGCAAATTGTTACCTCTGCTCTCTCATTCCTAATTCCAGACAGCATTTCTTAATTATTAATATACTTTTTCTTCGAATGAAATATTGCACTGGGCCGAGGTTCCGGCATGTTATACTCCCTGAACACTTTTTAGTGCAGGAATAGTTGTAGAAATGCAATGCAAAACCACAGGGGCAAATATAAACTACAAGTCCAACATTTTGTAATCTTAAAAAGCCAGAAATATATCCTGTTGATATTCTTCCTCCTAAAATATGAGCTTTCTTTCTAATTCTTGTTAGTTATCAGACACCAATTGCATTGTTCTGCTTTACCAGCTTGCTGTGTTGGTCTGTCAGTTCAGTTCTTGTGGCCTGAGTGTACTTTTTGATCATGAACTAACTTTGCCCTCTCCTTGCCTTGTTTCACGTAACATCACAACAGTTATAAAGGAAAAATGAAAAAAAAAAAAAAAAAACCACACTGGAAGTTGCTGCATTTTTTTAAATTTATTTTTAAAATAATTACGTGAATCTTTGACATCAGTTTTGAAATATGCAATTCACCAGTTGTTGATTTCAAGTCTGATTTTTACTGATGACTATGAAGAAGAAATTGTTCATATGTTATATTTTTTGATACACTGAAAAGCTTTGCTGCTTCAGGGACAGAACGCTCCATAGCTTGAAGTTTAAAGTCTAAAATAATTGAAATTAGAAAAATAAATACAATCACACTTCTCTTTGATACACAGAGTGAAATCAGTTAATTTATAATGAAAGATAGCTGCCTTTTTTTTTTTTTTCTTTAATGAGAGCTCAAACTTAAATACACATATCTACCGGAAAGGAGAGTGAGATAGTATGAGTCTACAATCACAGATACAACTGATCATTTTTTCAGATATTCAGCAAATACCTATTATGGGTGGTCTATTAAAATTTTTAGTTGCAGTCCTGTTTGCATTATCCAAAGAGAATGCATTATTCATGCATTATTTAAGAAAAGGCATTTTGCCTTAACTTTGCATATGTAGTGAAAAAAAATTCCTGAAAGGAATTTTCCCTATCCTCTCAAACTATTATGAAGCTTCCATAGTTCCACTGTTCATAAATACCATTGACATTTTCATAGCTGATGCTTGTAATCTCACGAAGCCACTGGGTGTTTCTGCTTCTTTTCTTAATATATAAAGCTCTTGAACCTACTTTAAAACTTGCTGGTGTTATACACATGGGATGGGATTTTTGACAGGTAAGCAACACAACTGAGCGTAAAGACATTCTTCATTTTTACTTACTGCTTGTCAAAACCTGTGTTTAATTTTGTGTGGTTTTTATCTGTTCTTTTTAGTCAGCCTTGATATTGAAAAAAGGGGTACTGAAAGCCCTGTCTTTAAAGCCATTGTCACTGTTTGCATGGAACAATTAAGTGAAGGTACAAAAGATGTAGCTGGAGTTGTGATTTGATCCAGAACTCATAAAAGTTACTGTGCTTTTGATCAGGCTCGTAATGATGTAAGCAAGATGCTCTGATGGCACTGTGTAGATTTTAGGAATGTTTTATAACATGTTACTGCTGCAGTCTGTCATCTGATGAGAACATTTATGGAAAGAATACAGAAAATCTACTCGGTCCATATCTGGCAGCCAGGTATAAATCATTGAAAACTTTTTTCAGGATGTTGCCCAATTTGTGTGGGGTGGGGGAATTGAGGTTTGTTTATTTGTTTGAACAGTGACTACGTTGAATTAAATGAAACTGAAAAAGTGAAATTAACTATTGAGGAATGGAAAATGGAAAATAAACAATTTGGGTCTGTTTGTACAAAACCCAAACCCTGGTGTTTTGTCCCAGGCCATTTAAACATTGACCAATTAATAGCACGGTTTCATGACATGTGCACGCTGATCTGAGATTGTGCTGCTGGTGGGTGAGGACGTCTCCCCCTCTCCTCCCTCTCGCTGGGGGTACCCCGTCTTTCCATTGCATCTATTCCAGCGAGCCCTTACGTGGATAAGTTGGATCAGTTGCTGATAGAGCTGAAAACTGAAGTTGCAAAAAATAACCTGTGTGCCAATGAGCAGCTCTAACCTGCCTGGCACTCACTGGTGCCCAAGAGGCAGCAAGTGGGAAGGGGGCTGTTGCTCTCCTCAGCAGCAGTCCACTGCCGAGCCAGTGAGCCAGCTGTGAAATCCCGTGGAGCCTTGCCTACCCGGGCAGCAATGGATTTTCTTCTTAAAAGAGTAATAAGAGAATTTGAACTGCGTTTTTTTCACATTGCTGTTTTGTGGCTGTAATCACCTTAGATGTGATCCTAACCTCTTTATTCTCATGATTGCTATTAAGTTGCTCATGAGAATGGAAAACAAGATTTGTGGGTCAGTTTTGATCCTTTTGAAGATAATGGTTATATTCCCACTGACTTCAGAAGGGTCAGAAACATTAGCTTGCCTTTTTATTTTTGGCGTGAGCAGAAGTATGTATTGCGGATGAGATGTGTCATTTTGTCATCTGTTACAAATTCAGCTTTTGGTGCTGCAAATATGTGAGCAGCATGTGCAATTGCTGTTTTGTTTCTGAGTTTGGGGTTTGGGTTTTTTTTGTTTGCTTGGTTATTTTTTTAGTTTTATTTGTTGTTGGTTTTAGTGTTTATAGTCAGTGAAGCCTCAGCAGTAGTCGTCATACATAAATTACTATACTTTTAAGGTGATGTGCTATAATTTTCCATGTCCATCTTTGGAAGTAATTATTTCACTTCTGTACAGTATTAGATTATGTGGATTAGATGGTATGTTACCTATGCAGTAGAGGACTTATAATGGTTGATCCTAAATGGAATGTAAAATATCTGAATGTGGATTTTGAAAGGACAGAAAACAAATTGGCCAGTAGATTTCTGTATATCAAATGCAGCCCTTAATTTGCACAACAGCTAGTGGTTGCAGAGCATTTGTATTATAATGTACACTGGTGTTGGCACTCTCCAGACACATCAGTCTTTCAGGAACTTGCACATCCTCGTGTATTCTCCTTTTTTCAGGCAATTTTGTCTGAACTTTCTCAGATATCCCCTGTGCCTGCCTGTCACTATCTTCTCGCAGAACTGCAAGCTCTCTAGGCAGGATCAGCCCTGCTCCCTGACGACTGCTCTGCTTAGCATCACTGCCAAGCACATGGCTGCCGGTTTGAAGTCTGCAATCTTGACATCCTGTGTTTGAACAAGGCCTGACTCAGACAGATACATGTCTTAACCTGCTGGCTGCATTTACTTTGTGCCTTACCCACTGTCACAGGAGGTTTGGGGATGAAACGGATTAAATAGGAAGGCCAAATAGATGAAATGACATGAAAGGCATGCACAAGTGAGTTTGTCTTTGCTGTTTTGATGGTGTATCATTACACTTCTGTATCACTTAATACTAGAGAAACAGTTTGAATTCCATATAAAAACGCTTTGGACTGAAAAAAAAATACATTGAAACTCGCTGGCGCTGGGAAGAATGCTCAGTCTTGAAGGCTTATGACTGATGATGCATGGAAATGCTACCTGCTGATCATCATCTAGCAAGAAGAGGGTCACAACAGATGTCCATGGGGTTACTTTTCTGTGTTACAACACAGTCACATTTTTAATGCAGAGAGAAATTTTTTGTATGAAGAGAAATATATGGTAGTATATTATGTTGGTAAGCTGTTCATATCTGTCTTTCAACAGAAAGGTTCTTTTTGCTGTAAACCAATACTGTACATGCTGAAGGCTAGGTGGCTTTATTTTTCTTTCAGTTTTCTAACCACAGAATCTCTTAGCTTTCCATTTCCCACGCTGCAGTATGCTAAAGTCTGTCTTCAGACAACTTTCAAGATCTATGAAACTTGATTTTTTCAGAGGTGGATTATGTCCTGTGTACATCCAAGTTGTCTCTGTCAGGAGTTCTCAAAATGTTTTTTCCCTAAGAATGCTTGTAAATTTCTTACATCTACAACTAGATATGTTGTCTCATGTAATTACTTTCAATACACAGATGTTTTGAGTCAGGCTTGCTACTAGCAATTTTTTGGGTTGGGGTTTTTTTGTGGGTTTTGGGGGGTTGGTGTGTTGTTTGTTTTTGGGTTTTTTTTAGCGTATGCACTGGTACTTTTGTTGACCTCCATTAAAGGTGTTTGTTAAGGGCAAAATTTTATGTCCTAGATGTTGAACTGTGTGTGGTTTAAAGAAAAAAATCTAGGTTTGCACTTTTAATGACCCAAACTTTCATTCATCATAGAATTCTGCGCTTAATCTGTTCTAGGATCTCTGCCATAATCTTATCGCTTTAATTATAGTCCCCAAAAATGCAAAAAATGTTATATAACTCTTTCTGAACTTGTTTAGGCTTCTTATAGACATGCTTATTTGGCAGGAAAAACATTATGCAGTCCAACAGTGGCACAGGGGAAAAGTCATGCAAGCAACAATTAGGATCTGATTTTCTAAAAAGAAGCTTCTATAGTGTTGACAAGAAATAACTTTTGAAACATTAAACATTATATCCCAAAGAATAGTTTCATTATAGTTCCCTGAAAAATGTAGACTTCACGATCTGAAGACTGGAGTTGAGTAAATTGGAATTTGTCAAGTTGAAGTTACTGCAAACTTTCCGGTTTTCCCTACGAAGTCAGGTTCTAACAGATTTAAAATGTGTGCCATAAAATTACTTGCATCATCTTCTATCTGTAATTTAGAAAACTATAATTTCATTATTTTCACATAGAAATAAAAACCATTTGGGATTTACACATATTGTAAAAATCTGTGCATGTAGGAGTTACCCAGCTAGAATCAGAAAGACTTTCTGCCTTTTTATGTTGTGAAGGGTGTCCGAATTTCCTTCATGGGGTTCCTGAAAAGAAAACCTTTTACGGTAGTGGAAACATTAAACCATTCTTACATATTGTTGCCTGTGCTGAGTAAATCAGTTACGCGTTTGTCATTAATGCTGTCATACTTATAACACTAGAGGCAAGAAAAAAAGGAGGAACTGGTTTTTTTTATTTTCAGTTAACAAATCCTTTTTTATGTGTGTGTGTAGATTAAAGGTTTTTAAGGACATTTTTGTAAAGAGCCTACTGACCTTCAGCATTGTTCATTAACTCTATTTCTGAGTTCCCTTGTTTATTTGTACGTGCTTCTTTGGTGTCTTCAGGCTCAATTTTGTTTTAAGTCTGTCATATTTTAGTACTTCTTTTTTTAAAATGTCAAATAACAGGCCATAAAATCATAGTAAAATTTAGGCTTAGACAGCAGGGTCAGCTTGATCAATCTGCCCAGAGCCACAAGGTCTCTCATCTAGATAGTGCAAGCAGATCTTAATGTGACAGTGAGTCAGGTTATTCAGAGAGAAATCAGACTCATTTGGTGGCAGCATAACAAAAGCAGTTTCTGCAGGATTAGCTTCATGAATAGTCCACTGTGTGTTAAAGTGTTTTGAGAAATTCCATCAGGTATCAGAAACATGTTGACTGTTGAATAATTTAATGGAAATGGTATGTAGTTGTACATATTTGTGGACACAGGCGAGAGTGGCAAAATGAAAGTGTTGTGGAAGCATTTTTATTGGTGTTCAGGCCATCAGAATTATTGGAAAATATGACATATATGTTGGACCACAGGAATCATTCTTGTTGAATAACATATATATTTCACAACCTGACAAATTTTCTGGCCTCAAAGAATCTGGATGTCAGAACTGCCATTAAGCCACCACCATTATCTGACTATGTCACATTAATTCATAACTCTTGTAAAATCTATTATATGAACTCCACATCTGTAATGTACAGGACACAAAAGTTGTTGATATTTAGGAACAGCCTGCTTGAATAGCTATATTGTTTTTTTTAGTAGATATCCAGACTTCCAGTTCTTGTGTGTTTTGTCTTTGAAGTTTCTGGATTACAGTCAAGAATAATCTGGGCATTTTGAGGGGTACGTCACATTTTCATTTTGATAACGGGGAATTGCTTGTGTAACTTCTTGGCTTTGGTGGTTGCCACATGAGCGTTTTACTTGAAGATCACAGTAACACAGAAAGTCATTGTTTTATTTCCCCTTTGTTAGAGCTTTAAAAGTTACCCACATGTAATTGGTGACAGTGAACATCTGCAGTACCAGTCACATCCCTGTATCACTAACAGAGTCTGCCAAAAGAGCCTGGGGGCTTCCACAGGTCTCCCTGGAGCAGGGGACTTTCCCGGCCAGAAGTTCTCCAACTACACTTCGGTTTGTAATCCTTTTTCCATTAGTGGTTGTTGTCTGTCCTAGAAGAGGCTCCATTCAAAGTGTAAAACTCTGTGTGTATAGTTGGCAATCTCCTCTAAAATGGATTTTTAAGAACTTTGCTTGGACAGGGACTGTCAGGAGTTTGGCTGCTGCTTTCAGGCTGCAAAGATCATCTTCATTTATTTTTAGACTGTATGTACACTTTATCTTCTCATATCAGGACTGTGTCTTACCAGGCAATCTCTCACTTAGTATTTGTCATTTGGTTTTGCTTGGAATATGTAAGAGTAATATGTAGTAGCAATATTTGGGGAGATCACCCAGGAGTTTGAATTTCTAGCCAACACCCACATCTGAATTACTGCTTCTGAGTGGAGGGAGTGACTTCTGAGCCCTCCAGAGCTGCCGGAACATTCATTTTGGTCCCCTCCACCCCTGCTTTTTTTCCTTCTATTTTTGATAGGCCTAAAATAAATATTGCCGAGGTATCCAAGAATCCTTGGGGGGGGGGGGGTGGCGTCGTAGTTTCTCTGAGTGTATCTCCTTACATGGCACTTATCACAATAGTGCTTGTGCTAAACATTCCTCTTCTATGAGACAGTGCAATGATATTTAGTTGCTTTTCTATTTCTTAGAAGCAATTTTTGCAGCACTTTGAAATTGCTCAAACCCTCGTTTTTTCCGCAGCAACAGGTTTAGAGAAAAGAGGATTCCAGCAATGAATAGCTCCGAGAAAGTATGCTGGCATACAACAAATCTTATATAAGAAGTCAGATTTTTTTTCTGCCTCCCTTTTCTGCCCAAGCCCTTTTCTGTGCTAGTCCTGGCCTTTGTTATAGCAATAGCCCAGCTGGATGCTACTTCCTCTGCTTAAGTGAAGTTCAAGAAACCGGCTGCTGTTTAAAAGAAAACTGCTTATTGTTAAGTTCCCCTTCTTCCCCCTGCCAAGGTTAAACATGTCCCTCCTCTGTCAGCACCTCCAGTGTAATGTGTCCCTAGATATTGTGGGGCACGCCTTCAAGGATATAAACCTAGTCTTTACCACATTACCTGCTGACGAGACAAAATGATAGACAACAGTTTCTAAAGTTGACTTAATGTAAGTGAGCCACGCCAAGATCGATTTCCCTTCCTTTAGAGGATTTTTCCTATCCACAAACGTAGTGCAAGGTGAAATTCTGGTTCTGTGGAAGTCATTGAGGACTTCTAGGAAGATGTTTCTGTTAGTTTTCTTACTCTTGCCTGACTCTCTTTATCCCTTTTGGAAGGAGAGGTATTTCCCCCCCCTCCTTATAAATCTCTGAGGGTGCTATATAACATCTTGTACATTGGAATTTTTAATACAAGAATTCTTATGATACTCCCTAAAACTTCTTAGTTCAGTGATTTACCCACACTTACATCCAGTAGGAAGTGATTGGCAAAGAATACATTAATATCTTCCTCCTATATGCAAAAAGTTACTTTAAAGAAGTTTAGAAAAATTCACTACTGTAATGAGATTTCCTGTGTAATTCAGCCTTCTGAGTATACAGTATGATACAGTCCTTAATTCCATGATTGTGTACGTTTTTATCCCAGACCATTGCTGTAGTAAAAGAGTAGGTGTTTTTTTCTGTATTCGTGATAATCACTGTGATGCCTTGTTTAGGTACCGGTTGTCAACCTTATGCTAATTTATTTCCCAGGCTGTGTATGTATGGTTCTTCTACCATGCTGCCTGAATGCTTCACGAAACAATGAACAGGGTACCCTGTGGAAAGCTACTCAAACTGCTATGACCGTTTTACAACTGGACACTGTAGGTAGAGGGGGATTGCAGCCATAATCTTCAACGGTTTTATTTTTGTAAAACATCACTTGGGCCTAGATTTGTTCTGCCTAACTGTAGCACTGAAATTGGAGGTAAACTCTGTCTTCATGCAGGAAGCTGAGGCTGACAAAACTAGGAGTCTTTTTTAGCTATCTTAAAATTGGATGGAATAAAATTGTGCCCAGAGCACATTAATATCTTTTCAGTGTTAGTGTTTTATACTTTACGAACAACACATCTTGTTTTACTTCAGATACCACTGTTAATGTCCTAAGCTTCTGCAAAGAGGGTGCAGGAGAAGAGAAATAGGTAGCAACCAACTCTTAAACACTTCTAAGAGGTCTGGCTAGTAGGGTTGATAATATAACCAAGTCAAGGACACACTCCCTCTGTTTAGAGTGACAATGAAACCATCCTTTCTCTAAAAATCAGCTTCATTTACAGCACTTCTTTAAGCTTTCCTGTAGTAATAAAGTGGGGTTTCAAAAGAAAGCGCAGTCATTGTTTAAGTAAACAACATCAAACTGCAAGATAAAGAGGCAAAGGGGGAATAGATGAGAGTATACAGGCATTCTTAAATCTAGCATTTCTTGGGGTTTGAGTCTCTGCTTCTGTAATGCTCTTTTACATATTCTTGTTTTTTATGTTTATTTACAAAACACACATGTTTTTGTATGCATAGATATATATTCACAGTGATGGGAAATCAAGCTTAGTCCTTTAGCCCCACATCCAGCTTTTGCTGCTGTGAGCAATTTCACTTACTTCAGGGGTGTACATAATTTGTCTCTAGTTTTAGCTGCTTCTTATCTTTAAGTAATTTCAGATATACTGTTTATTTTCTTCAGGGAGATCTGTTCTTTGGCTTACCTTGACTGCATTTACTAAATTAGTTGTAAGTTTCCAGTAAAGTGAAATCTACAGCGATGTCTGAAGTCTATCATAAATTCCTTTATCAGAGTGATTTCAGTAGCATACGTGCTGTTGTGTGATTAATGGAAAGTCTACTCTTTGACAGAAGAGTTTAAGTGTTATTGTCACCTCCTAGTTTGTACATCATCACATCTATTCAGATTCAAGGGAACTGAAAGGTAAAATTAAGGGCTTTTCCTAGATCTTTCAATAGGTCGTTTCCTATGTAGGAATGGATATGTTATATGTAATGTTGATGGGGTGTTTCACTATATCCATCATTCTGGGTGTTTTCAAGAGTGTTTAATTAATGGCATGTAACATGGGAAGCTTGTGTTGAGCAGGGATTGCTGTAAATCTGTAGCATGCGTCTTTCACAGTATTATTTGCAGCCCTGGCATCTATCTTGGCTTTGTATCTTCTCCTGAGAATATTGTTTCTGAATCCACATCTCTCCTAGAGAACCAGAACAGGAACTCCTTTGTCTCTCCAGTGGAATCCTGAGAATGATATCTGAAGTGTTAGTGTGAGTTTATCTGTAACAAACCAAAAAAATACTTGCTGGCTTTTTCTAAACTTCTGTCTGGTCTTCCTACCAGGCCAGTGGGAGATAGTGTGATGGGCTACCATTTAGTATGCATCTGTGTTGCACACAGGGAAATTATCATGCACTTTCATTGAAGTGAGAGGGGATTAAAGCTATATTTATTGAGTCGTTGTGATAGTCCTCAAATGCTAAACAAGGCCCTCTCCAACAATAAGTTAATTTTAAAAGCACCGTGTTTAATTGTAGCTGCTGTGTTTTTCTTAAAGCATTTCTGAAACTGCTTGTGAACTGTGGTTGAAGATTTCTAAACCTTGGTTACCTAAAGCCAAGTTCCTGAAAGACAGCTAAACAAATGGGAAAGTTGTTGAAAAGTTTTTTTATGAAAATTCCAGTGTTTTAATCCAGTGTGAGAGAGAAATTTATGTATTACTTTAAAATAACTGACAGTCACTTTCTACAGAAGGTTTCCACATATTAATATTACATCATAACATTATTTCAAGTCACTTCCCCAAACAAAGCAATGCTAGATGTTGCAAATCCATCAATACCGCCTTGCTGTGGTGCTCAGTGATAAAATATATGGATGGTAGAAGTTTTGATGTTATTTTTTTTAGCCATTTCCCAGAATAGAATTATAGAATCATCGAATCGTTTTGGTTAGAAGAGACCTTTAAGATCAACAAGTCCAACTGTAAACCTAGCACTTCCGAGTTACCAGTAAACCATGTCTCTGAGTACCATATCTACATGTCTTTTAAATACCTCCAGGGATGGCAACTAAACCACTTCCCCGGGCAGCCTGTTCCAATGCTTGACAACCCTTTCTGGGAAGAAATTTTTCCTAATATCCAACCGAAACTGCCCCTGGCACAACTTGAGGCCATTTCCTCTTGTCCTATCACCTATTACTTGGGAAAAGAGAACAACTGCCACCTCACTACAACCTCTTTTCAGGTAGCTGTAGAGAGTGATAAGGTCTCCCCTCAGCCTCCTTTTCTCCAGGCTAAACAACCCTAATTCCCTCAGCTGCTTCTCATAAGACTTGTTCTCCAGACCCCTCACCAAGTTTCTTGGCCTTCTCTGAATATGCTCCAGTATCTCAGTGTCTTTCCTGTAGTGAGGGGCCCAAAACTGAACACAGTACTTGAGGTGTGGCCTCACCAGTGCCAAGTACAGTGGGATGATCACTTCCCTAGTTCTGCCACTCTTCCCCAAACCTGTAGGGCTGCTTGGGGTTGTTGTGACCCAAGTGCAGGACCCAGCATTTGGACTTGTTGAACCTCATACCATTGGCCTCAGCCCATCTATCCAGCCAGTCCAGATCCCTCTGTAGAGCTCTCCTACCCCCAGGCAGATCAACACTCCCACCCTACTTGGTGTCATCTGCAAACTTACTGAGGGTGCACTCAATCCCCTTTTTCAGATCATTGATAAAGATATTAAACAGAAGTGGCCCCAATACTGAGCCCTGGGGAACACCATTTGTGACCGGCAACCAACTGAATTTACTCCAACTCCGTTCACTGCCACTCTTTGGGCCCGGCCATCCCGCCCGTTTTTCACCCAGTGAAGTGTACACCTGTCCAAGCCATGAGCAGCCAGTTTCTCCAGGAGAGTGCTGTGGGAAATGGTGTCAAAGGCTTTACTAAAGTCTAAGTAGACAACATCCACAGTCTTTCCCTCATCCACTAATATTCCATGAGTGGGAAAAAAGGAGTAAATCTAGGAAGACTAGAACTGTGAAACTCAGTAATAAAGGAATACTTTAAAAAAAAAAAAAAAAAAGCTTGCTGTGATGTATTATCTCATAAATAAATAGTTCACAAAAATTATCTACTAAACTCTCCTGAAGAGAGCCAGCACAGCGGGTGATGTAGTTCCCCAAGGACTGTGTAATGAACACCTTCCAGGAATAAAAGCAGATGGCTTTACAAGCAAAATTTAAAGAAAAACACATCCCCGTTCTCTACTTTACACCCAAAATCACACTTGAAATATAGTCAGTTCAGTTAAGTGATGGACAGCTGTTCATAAATAGAAGCTAATTTAATAGTTTCCAATTGCCAGAATGCTGTGTATAGCATGAGCTAGAAATATTGAAATATAGTCCAAATGTTTCTTAGTCATATGCTGACTGCAGGAGAACTAAGCCCAGTGGAAATCAAATAGTGAGGGCCTCTGTCTCTCATCTGTGAGATAGTCTGCAAGTAGGAATGAATGATATTAGTTTTTAAGAAAAAAACTTACCTGATTTTCCTTATGGAAGTAATGCTGATCCACCTCACCAGGATGGTGCAGAACAGCTGATGCCTTAGTGAGAGCTGCTCAGGAGTATGTGACACTTAGGGCTTGAATCCCCACATATGTGATTTGTGGAGTCTTCTGAAGAGAGAAGAAACAAGCAGGATATCATTACACTTAGTTTTATGTGCATTTCTTATTTCTGCAATTTGGTAGTGGGACTTGTAGTCTTATCAAATATCTGTAGTATCTGTTTAACCTTATATATTGGTTTTCCTCTGCTACACAAAAGCAAGTTGCTTTCTGTTCCCAGAGAAGTCAATAGTGCAGAGTCTGACTGTACAATTAGTGAAATTTCTTAGGTTTGGAAAATATTGTTCAGTAAACTTATTCCTTGGCTACTTCTGTCCTTCATCCACCCTCCCTTCCTCATTCAGGGGGGTCTTCCTCAAAATGTAACTCTGCATAGAGAGTAAACTCTACTGCCTGTAACTCTCCACAGATAAATAATTAAACAAAGCTAGCAATACTGTTATCGTTCCTTCAACAACTGAACTCTACTTTTATACTAGGGAAAAGAATTAGTATGGCTATGAGTAAAAGAGTCATCTAGTGTTCTGCTAGCTGAGCAAATATATATTCAGTGTAAAAAAAAAAAAAAAAACAAACAAACAAAAAAAAAAAAACAAAAAGCAACTACTTTATAATTGATTGTATAAATCTCAATAATGTGTTATAAAATTAGATGAAATTTAATGATGTGCTACCAGAAAAAAATTGAAAACAACCATTGTGTTGCCAGAATGCTTATTTCCAGGTTATTGTTTCTGTTCTTACTAGGTTTTACATAATTCACTTTTTTTTGTTGACTTTATTTGATGTGTTTTGAGCAAAGGTTTTCTTTCTCTTTTGAATTCAGTGAAAATGAAAGACTTTTAGAGCTTTGTAAAGTTTTAAACAGGTTACAAACAAGGAGCAATTGATTTAGTATAGACTAGAAATATTCTTCTTCTGCCTCCCAAGTAGGAATCATGTGTAGAAAATCGTGTAGAAAAAACGTTCCTTATCCTGTCTAACAGTTTTGCTTCTATTCCTCGTCAGACTAATAAGATTGCAACCAGCAGCGAAAGCAGAAAAAAGAATTTTCTTGAACTTCAAAACAAGTTTCTATTTGTGTATTGTATAAAGGCTTGAGTCAGTATTTTGTCCTACTCAACTTAATGTTTGTACATAGACAATAGTATCTAGTACCAGTATTACAGCAGTTTACTTGGTTAGTGTCCAGTACTGTTAAACGCAGTACATCAGCTTCATGACTGGTCTAAGTAATCACAGATCCATTGATTCAAGTGAGTTTTGACTCACTTGTACCAGTGAATAGGTTATGTTTTTTATATGAGATCATATTACCAAAAGCTTGCCAAGAACTTAATACCATGCTGAAGTCAGATTTGTAGAAGCTTACTACATCTTGTGACCTCAATTTACTTAAACTTACATGTTTTGTACTCTGGTAAGACATAAATAAACCAGCACTGGAACACTACACAGCAGAGAGCACAGTGCAACTCAGGACACTCCGATGGCCACCCCTTTCCAAAGGATAAGCGCCTTGTCCCTCCATAAGCCAAGATCGCTTTGGCAAAGGTCCAGCAGCTTGTTGTGTTGTGATGGAAAGAAACACTTGGAAGCAACCAGTTCACTCTCCAGGACGTTAAATATTTTTTCAATAAAACAAGACTGCATTTAAGTAAGGTGAAAGGGCTAACTTTTAAGCCTCACCAGGGAAGAAAGTGGTAAGGCTTGCAGTGCAGGCTAACAGAATTTAGCGAATGCGAAGGGCAGAATACTTAAACCAGGTCCGACCTGTCTCACTGTATTTTAACCATCATGTCGTCTAGTTTCTGTAGAATTAAAATCACGTGGAATTTTTTTTCATCATTTAATAACAGTAAGCCTGAATGGCTGTCCTGGCACCTTCCTGGGTTTAGTTTTATTTCCATAGTTATAGTAGAATCTCATGTAACAGCAGACCCAGGGAGGTCCGAGATCCCTGTTATGCTCACTGTGAAGGGGCTGCCTTGAGGCTTTAGAAGGAGTAGTATGAAGTATAACACACTTCTGCAATCACCAGGTGGTGAATGGACCCTTACTGATTGTTGCCAGACTGCCTTTAGGGCTCAGGGGGGAACCTTTGATACTACACTTAGACTCTTTTTCTGGCAGGGTGGATTTAACTGAAGTTTGGTGGCTGGAGTAGAAGGGCATCTGCTTTCAGTTGGCTGTGAAGCATTATATTGTTGACATTGGGTCAAAATTAATTACTTTACATTTCTTCATGGTTTATTGATGTGGAGTTTGCAGAATTTAAAATGTTTAGTAAAAGCAATTGTTTTGTCACTACTGTCTTGGTAGGAGTAAGACTGCTGTCTTATGAGTAAGGATAATATGAGAAGTGCAAAAGCAGCTGATGATTATGCTGGCTCTGATGCCTCAGTAACTTGCACTATAGGGCATTCACCCCAATGCTGCACTGATTTCAAAAACAAAAGGGCGAGAAGGTGTAAGATGAAAAGACGAAAAGGTTCCATAGCAGTAGTAAATTGCTCGTGGTGTTCAAATACTAGCTAAGCAATACATATAAACGGTGCTTTAAATAATACTTAAGTAAAGGAATTATTTCCTGCCTTGGGCAGAGGGACCATCCTCATTCTTATGGTAGCTTTGCTTCAAAGGTGTCTTAAGATTGAACTTGACAGACTGAAGATCTTCCCTTCTGCTGTGCTGTTGAAGTTGAGTTTTAAAATCTCTCCATATTCTGTAGCTTTCCAACACTAGTGCAACATGTAAACCACTGCACATACCCTCTGAAAATGCACATCACTGAGTGCAGTGCTTTGCACTTCATGCTTATAAGAATCTGAATGATTTGACCAGAAAGCACTTTGAAGCTACCAAAGCAATATCATCCTAAAAATGACCTATTAAACACTGATAAAGGTTTGTTTCTAGCAACTTAATTACTTTAGCAGCAGGATAGTAAATGTAGAAAGAGAAAAAGGAGACAGAATGCTAGGAATTTTCTTTCTTGCTCTGGCATCATGGTTTTGGTTTACTTCCTGAAGTACAGCAGCCGAAATAATTTTATCATTTTATTCCTGCTCACTGCAGACATTGAAGCCGACCAAAACATGTTTCTAGGTTAGAATGAAAAACAAAACCAAAAAACAGGCCACCTGATGGGGGAATGGAAACATTTTGTTCCAAGAGGCATTTGAGGTTCAGTGAGTCAATCAAGTTTATATTTTTTTCCAATATACAGTAAATGAATCTAAAAGTCATCCCATGTCACACAAGCAAAATGCATATATTTTGAAAAATAGTTCAGAAACAAAGGTGGTTATGCTTTGTTGTGAAATTGCTTTGTAATATTATAATTTTCAGTTTCAAGTATTCTCTTAGGAGGATAATCTTGTACAACCATAGTGTCCCAATATATCATATGAATCTATGTAAAACTCCCATTGGCATAAATACCTGTACTTTGAAAGACTTTGGGTTTTCTTTGTGTAGTTGTAGGGTTTTTTTAATCTGCAGCTTGAAACCAATCTGTTTGTGTAGGTGTACAACCCTGGCTTTGTTTCCAGTATTTCAGAGTGATCAGAACATATTTACAGGTATAAGACCCAGTAAAAAAATTGGGTCCCGTACAGCAGTTAAATCTTCAAACTGTCCTTTCAGTCACTGGCGGACTCTTTAGATCCATCTGACTGGAGGCTTGGAACATAATGAGCTTTATTCGGAACATGATATTCTAAAGGAGATTACTATTTTTTTAATACCCCACTACATTCTTGAAAGTACAGGCTTTTAATGAAAGCTTGTGATTGATCAATGGAATTTTTTGACTCTGTTTTTACATTTGATCTGCATTGTTGCACATTAGCAGATGTCACAATTCATTGATAGATGCAGAGGAAAAGGCTCTGAAATTCTTTTCCAGAGTTGGAAGACTTGGTACACACAAGTTATGTGACCCCTGTTCATTCTTGTTTTTTTCCCCAACATTTTTGTATAAATACTTTTCATACATTACTGTTAGCTCATGAATCCTGAATTAAAAATTTTTAGAGCCAAATAAGAACTGAAAGCCTGAAATAAGGTAATCTGAAGTCTCTTTTCCAAACTAAAGTGAAACTAAACATGACCTTTATATTTTATGCCATCATTCTTCTTTCAAGCTGCTGCAATCATGATTTTAGTCTTTGTCCTGATAATACTTATATCACCTCCTTCATTGTTCTTTTAAAATAATTGCTATAATAATGCAGTTATTCTTCAGATAAGTTGCCATCTTCCCTAGGATAATGATCTTTAAAAAAATATCCATTTTGTGTATGTCTTTATATGTGTATAGATATCTCGTAAGTTTTTTTGTAGCCTACGAAAATAAGAACTGTCCTATCAGGTAAAATCAGTGGTCTGTCTAATCCATTTTGTTGTTACTGACACTGTGCAATAAAGAGGCTATTAGAGAGGGCATGTAGGTGCCGCTTTCTGTAGTCTGTTCCCTACATACTTCACCAGCATCCAGAAATGTTAAAAGGGACTCCTCTGCCTTATTCCTTTTACTATCTGCTTATGAATCTATTGTCCATGAATGTTTCTAATCCCTATTTGAAGTAGCCAATACAGTCTGCCACCACAGCTACAGCAGCTAATTCCTGAAGTTCACTAATCACTGAGTGAAGAAACACATGGTTTTTTATGCGTTTTACTACTTTCACCAGTGTCCCAGTGCTAGTATTGAAGGACTGGGTGTACAGCAGTTCCACATTCAGTTTATCCACCATCTTCATGATGATGTTAATCTCACTTGTGTTCTTCCTCAGCCCCCAGATTTTAGTCAGTTCTTGTATGGCAGCTGTTTCATCCCTGTGATCATTTCGGTTCCCCTTATCTGTACTCTCTTTATGTCCACTGCATCCTTCTCGAGTTATTTAGGCCAGAACTGCACGTGATGTTCAAGATGTGGGAACACAAAGACTTTACGTAACAGCAGAGTAGTACCCTCAGGTTTTTTCCTGGTGAGCTTCCTGATGTTACCCGTTTTGTTGGCTTTTTTGAGTGCTGCTGCACCTTGAGCCAATGATTCGGAGAACTGTCAACAAAAGCATCAAAATATTCCCCAAAACTTTTAGCTCTTCCAAGTTCAGCATCATGTAGATGTGGTTTCAGATATTTTTCCCCTAGAAAGAAAAAATTTTCACTTTACAGTTATCTATTATGAAACTCATCACCACCTTTTTGCCCACCCAGTTTGAGTGATCCTTTTTGGAGTTCCTTAACCATTAGTACAGCATGTGATTATTTGAAAGAGCTTAGTATGGTCTGCAGATTTGCACATTTCACTGTTCCCTCCCTTCTCCAACCCATTGATAAAGATGTTGAATAAAACTGGGCTCAGAAGTGATCCTTGGTGGGACCCCACCAATGAAGTGACGCTTTTCTGCCAGTAGTAAAATACTGATTCGTTAAGGATCTGTCAGATGAAATAGCTGTACTCCTGTATAAAGTTGTTCTTATACCAATTCCTCTAATCCTAAAAAATTTGCCTCAAGAAAAATCCTCTTCTTTTCCTTGCATTATTCTTGCCTTATTTTCTCTAGACGGGATGCCACACTGACTTGTGCACTCTTCTCTCTTCACCTGCATTTCCTCAGCTACTTCTTGTAGATATTAATATCTCTTTTGCTACCTACAGTCACCTTGTTCAAATGACAAGTGCCACGTGACGCATATTCTTAAAAATAGTCTTTCCTCCAACAGACTTTACTGCGCTATCTGTTGTGCTGGTCAGTGTATGTTGGACTACCTCACAAGCGTTCCTGAGTTTTGGGTTGGACTAGGAATGATGCTATCAGTATTATTTTACAGATGTAGAAATAGAACATAAAAAAAGTCAAAAAGTCATTTAAGTTATTCTTTCTGTTTCCACTGTAGGATCACATACATACACTCACTTAGGGAGTCAGGGAATAGTTGTGCTCACAGGTGGTCTGGGTGAGGTATATCTTTACATTGGTGTTGGCATATGGCACAGCACAAGGGGTAGTGACAGTACAGGGTTTAGACTGAATCATTTACACTGTGCCACTGTCCTGGATGATAATGCCCCATTTTCTATCATTTGTCTTGAGGTCCTTATTCTGGGTAAAAGAGAAGCTGCAATCCTTTGTGCAGTGGACTTTCCACTCTAGAAGTCCTGCACACATGTTCTTGCAAGCGGGAGTTGGTGTGAACTTGAGTTTACAGTAGCCCTTCATTTCTGTAAGATTAATAGATAAAAAGTAGTTTTGAGGGGATTTTAAGTCAAGGATTTACTGAAATTTTGAGCAAAGTATGCTTGTAAACTTCATGAACCATGGCCAGGTCTTAATTTCCGAGGTTAATTCATTCCATCTCTTTGGTAGCGTTATCTGCTCCTGATGGCACCATGTGGCTCAAAATTTTGTGGCAGTAAAATACCAAGAATCTGGTGTAAATTGAATGTTTCCACCCTGTAATTTTTCTGTCTTGTGCTTTGAAGCATGTTACATTTTCTGTTTAACCTGGAATTAAACTTTTCTGACCTGGATCCATTCTGTTATATCTTCAATTATTTTTCCAAAATATCTTTCCTTCTAGATTTACAAAAAAGTGGTACCGCTTAAGCTATTTCAGTAACTGTCAAAATAGGAACTTTACTGTATTCATGCACATATGCATTCCTTTTTCAGTTTATCTTACAGTGCAACACATTCTGCAGATTCCTGATACACGCATCTTTCTTTTTTATGGGCATTCTGCAGAGAAGTAAACTGCCAGGCTATTCTGTAATCATCTTTGATGTTGCAATAAATGCTGTTTTCTTTAAAGTTTTTTAACCTTTAACCAGCTAAAGAACAAATCAAAGAAGCAGATTTCTAGATAATTTAAAAAGACTATAGACACAGTAGATAAGTTGAAGTCTGTTTGCTGTGTATGAAAACACTTTCCCTCCATGGGAAAATAGAAATTTATTGAGCAGCTAGCAGACAAACTTAATTTAGAGACCTCATAAAAAAAACAAATGTATATTGAAAATGTGCGATTATTTCTGCATACAAACATGTATTTACAGGACTAACATTTTAAATTACCTGTGCTTCAGTATGTACTGAAGATGCCCAGTGAATATATGGAACCTGAAGCCTCCATATGTACGCTATTCCAATCAGCAGGTGCAAATCTGATCTCACAAAAGCTTTGCCCAAGTCAGAGGTCACTGACTGTTGGTTGTGTCCTCATGGCATCAGTTAATGTGTGTGTCCCTGCTTGTTGCAACAGGGGAAACTTGCTGATCCAGTTTTAAAACCTACTAACATTTTACTGGGTCTTAGAGTGAGTTCAGCCTTACTCAATCCATAGGAAAGCCTTAATCTGAAACCTGTAAGGCACTTGCTATTTCCATAATAAGCCAAGGCAACTCTCCCTCCACTTTCATTCCCATAAGCAGCTTGTCTAGTGATTAAGTCATGCAGGGAACAACCTGTGCTTCGACCAGGAAGTCTTCCTGTACCTGAAATTCCAGGGGATCACATTGTACCAAACGTTAATTGCCTTTCTTTGGGGTTATAAATATGATGACCATTTATTCGAATGTGCTCATAGATGTATACAATGTGCTCATTGGAAGTAGATATACCCTGTCTGTCAGTGAGAGTACAGGCCAGCCTGGGCACCAGGCACTGCGAGTGACCCAGCGGAGGCCAACCTCACGATGGGCACAGACCCATGGGGTCTGAATGCAATGAGCAGAGCCAGGTGCTGGTAAGGGTGTCCATTGACAGCCCCCAACATGGCAAAGGGATGAACCAGGTCCAGGGTCCATCTGGGAGCCCGGGCCAGGGGTGCACACCTACAGCCCCCGTGCTGAATTGAAACGGAGCTCCTATGGGCAGTGCTGGGGGGTTGTCCTTCCCCAGGGGAGGCTGAGCAGGGACACCGGGGCCTGTAAGTGCCCTCAGGGCCCTGGCTTTCGCTAGCAATTTTGTAAGTGCAAAGAGGGTTAAATACTAGATTTGAGGCTACAGAGAATGACAGTATTCAGCTCAGCAGAAAGTTCTGTATTGAGATAGTCTGTCACGGTCCTCATCTTCTTGTATCAGTTCATGTGGTAGCTCTGTATATATGCTGGCCTCTTACCATTTGCTGAATATGAGAATCTGTGCATATATTAGTTATTTTGAAGTAGACATACTTATTTGAATTTGTATTAATCGTGTTAAATGTTAACTTTTTTAATCTTTATTTATAGTTATAATTCCATTCTCCCTTTTTGTTGTGGGTTTTGTTTCTGCATGAGAGCAAATCAAAGCATGAAACACTGAGTTTGTGGGTAGAATAGTGGTGTGTACAAGAGACACAATATAGAGCATATGAAGGTTAAGCTTCCCTCTCTGGCAGCTGCTCTCTAGCAGAGCAGGTTATCTGGTTTCTGCTTAGCAACAGAGGCTGCACAGGGATTTGCTCAGAACATGTACCCAGGATGGAAGCTCTGCCTGTAAGCCGCTCTTCATACTGACCTCCATCTCCCCATGACAAGGGAATTTTGATGTTGTTGTGTTTCCACAGACAGGTTTCAGGAAAAGCACTGAAAATTGTGAGAAACTATTATATATTATTAGTATCTAATGAAACTGTTATCTTAACTGCTACACAGCCTGGGAGTAAGAACAGTAGTGTAAGAGGAGATGAAGAGAGGGCACAATTTTGTGTTGGGACTTGCACCAGGCACGACGTTAGCAACAGGTCTTTTAGTCTCTCTCTTCCCAATAGCCTGATTCACTGATAATTTTGTGTTGTCCTCTCTGAACGAAGGATACACTTCTCAAAGTGTAGATAAGCATCGCTTCCTTCTGCAGTCAATGTGATGAAGGTTGCTCAATGGGAAATGGGCTGGGCACCTGTAAAAAGGTTGCAATCCCTGAAGCTTAGCAAAGTGAGGTGGTTCCTGAGGCTCTAGCAGCAGCTCCAGCACTCAACAAAGGCTGCAACTTGCTCAGGTTAGGCAGCAGATGCCCTGCAAGCACGTTTCCTAGTGGTGTTTTGACTAGTTGTCTGACTGTTTCTCCCTGTATATCCTAACTGTACCCCTTCCTGGCATGTACTGAGTCCCAGTACAGAGGAGCTCTCAGTCCGTATTGCTAAGCACAGTATCAGTGGAAAGTTGGTCTGTCATTGAGTCTTGTTATGGTATTTTATTGCAACTAATAATAGTATCCATTTGAGCTCAACATATTTTTTTGTATATTTGCAATCTGAAGGACTGAGCTTGAATTTGAGGAAATAAGAAGCATCAGCATGTTAGTGTGCCTGTCACTGTTATGAGTGCTATGAATTAATACCTGTAAGAAAAGAGGGGTCTTGAAGAAAAAGCTGGATATTTCTGAATGGAAACATTTCTTAACTTGCTTTAGAGCAGCAACACATCTATTTTTGCTGTCATAATTATTTTGTTCTGGCTCAGCCAAGTTCCCAAAAACAAAGTCTCTTTGGTAAAGACTGCAAAATAATACTATGCTGTTTTTCTTTCATGTGAGTGGAGACACAGTTACTTATGCTAATATCTTATTTTAAGGAACTTTAAATCCTCAGCAAGGTTTTGTTAGTACAAATGCAACTATTTTTTACTATTCAGAACATCATGTTCAAGTAAACTGTAGACTTTAAGTTATTTCTGGCATCCAGGGCATAGTTTGTGAACTGATATGACACTATCTCATATAAATTTTCCATCTGGATGATCACAGTGCAGTAGAAGTTTCTTGCTGTATTGTCAAGCTAGAACCAACTGTTGTCACTGGCTGACCTTTGTTTTTAAGTACGTGGGAACATTACTGAAACGCTTCACATAATAGAGAAGAGCTGTTTCTCTGGTAGTGAATATCTTTATGTTGCCAAAGACTTCATTCATCTCCTTCTTTTGAATGGAGCTCAGGATTCCCTGTCCTCCCCCACCGCAAGCTTTCAAAAAGTATAAATGAGCCAATTCCTTACCACTTAATCTCACAAAGTGTCCTGTAGGAGTCAGTGGCCTGGTTGAATGAACAAAAGTTAGAAAATCAAGTCCTAAAACAAGGCCAGAGAATGTCCTGTTGTGCTCTGACTCATGTTACATCGCTGAATACAAAATACTGTGTGCTAGTACCTGTGTCAGTGAATAATCTTACGCTTTTTTTTCCTTCGTGCAAAATGATCGAGTAGGTTATAAGAGTGAGGAAGTATGAAGAACGTGCAAAGGAACACTCTGATGGGAACATTAATTATGAATGACTTATTGGTGAATGTAAGGGAGATGGTAGTCAGCTAGAGACTGGATAATTATCAGCTCCAAAGAAAAAGTTTGTACTGAGAAATTGGTAAAAGCCCTCTATTTCATGCTCATACTTTGTTTTCTGAGTTTCATTTGGTGATCCCTCTTCAAAAAAATAAAAATAGCTGTGAGGGAGGTACCAGTCTTTTCACCTACCCTCCTTTTTTACTTATGCAGAAATAACAATTTAAAAGCAGTAAAGAATATCTGGTTGAAAATGTGTCTGTAACACATAGAATGTTATAAATGGAATATCTAGGTAGTATGTATAGAAGCTGGCCCTACTGCAGCACAGTTTTCCAGTGCTCATTCCCACACTACGGGGAAAGAGGTTTGAAAACTTTTGGAGAATTTTGGTTTACTTCTTTCATAATAAATGCACTAATGTTCACGTCAAGTTCCTATTAGCCAAGTTAACTTACAATACAACATAACTTTTTGTACCCTTCTGCATTACCTTCTTTCCTTCTTCAATGTGTACTACTCTCTTCATGGGCAAGTACAATTTTGAGCTGGAAGAAGGTGCAGGTTTTTCCAGTGCCAAATTCTGTAATGCAGGATAACTCTCCTTTCACAGGCTGGTGCAATAGCAAAAATTTGTTGTTGCTTGGGAGCTGATATATGTGACTGGAAATCATATCTCAACAGATTTCTTTGTCTGGGTAGCTTTTATACAAGTAACTCATTGGTAAAGACATTGTAGTTTCCCCCTGGATCACGAATGATGGTTTCATAGATCTGAGAAGACAACTTCTGCCTTTTGGCCAGTTGATTACATCCCTAGAAACAAAAAGCACTGTTGCAATATATCATGACTGTGATACAAAGACTTGCCCACTCAGCTAATTACTTCTAGTAGTTTTTTTGAGCAATAATGGATAATTTCTCAGAAAATCATTGCCAGATGAGTATTTTGTCCCGTCATTTTTGTTATCTTCCTTGACTGGGTTCCTTTTGCTTATGATACAACTGCTGCTGGTCCAACTGGCTGCATTCCCAGAGTGTTCTCTATTAGCTGTGTAG
Source organism: Vanellus vanellus (assembly GCF_965231255.1). Lineage (NCBI taxonomy): Eukaryota > Metazoa > Chordata > Aves > Charadriiformes > Charadriidae > Vanellus > Vanellus vanellus. The sequence continues at coordinate 31,644,484 of NC_138907.1, forward strand.
CATCTGATGCGTTTCCCTGTGTGCTCAAAGACATAAACTAGATGCCCTGACAGCATAAGAAAACAGGAATTATAAAGACAAGAAAGGTTCCAGAATCAGCCTAAGGGCTGAGGAGACACCTAGGACCTGTGCCATCTCTGTCTAAGCCCCTTGGTAGAATATAAACAGGTTAAAAGTAGTTCTTAAAAGTTCTGAAGTGCTTTCAAAAACTATATAGTTAGTTCTAATTGGAAGACAGTGTTTATATTTCTACTATAAGAATCAGAACAAAGGAATATTAGTGGCTGCCTGCACATTGTAACATTTTCTGCATAGTGACATTTTGCAGGCTTGATATAATTTTCTGCCATGTGAACCAGTCCATTAAATGAAAGGTCTTTAAAATTATCTCACCAGAACAGTTCTTTTTTCCAAACACCACCAAAAGAAGATGAGATCAAAGAATTTCATAAAAGGCGCTTTTCACAGCTTATCTGTCGTCAAATGAAGGTATTAGGGAAATGGCCTGAGAAGCTTTTCCTACTTGATACCCCTTTTGAAGTGACTAGAACTACAAAACATGCCATTTCTGCAGAGGATTCCAGTTGTGTTTCTCCCTTGTATGAGAGGAAGGGCACAAAGAGCGTATTACACCAGTTGGCACACTTCTGGGGTCCCTGCTCTCGGGGCTTGCTTGGGCTTTCAAGGAGCAGGCAGGGGTCAGGGTTGCCACCCCAGGGAAATGCAGTCCTTCCCTGAGATCACCATGGAGCTCGTGGCTACCAGCCCTGTAGCTTGGGGCAGACTGGAAGATTTGCACCAGCTCTCAGAAAAATCCAGCGACAACAGAACGCTTATCTCTCCAGGATAATTTGGGGTTAAAGATTTCCCTAAAGTTAGAAGTCTCTTTGTTGCAGTTCATTTCTAAGGTTAGGCAGTAGGGGATGGAGCTGATGAAATGGCAATGCATATAATTAGTTCTGCATCTCCATCGCATGCCTTCGGCTAACAAATTCCACATATTACAGCATTAAAAATTTAATCTTGACCTAAACCCCATTTGAGCTCAAGAGTGTCACCACTAAGCCCTGTAGATACTGCGTCAGAACATCAGATACTATATTACAGGTGTCACAGTAAACAGTCACATAGGCAGAAGCCATAATATCCATTAGTGACTGACAAGAACAAAAAACAAAATTATAATTCTTTTTTGAAGTGGGAAGTAACTAAAAAAAAAACGAAAATGTTTGCACTCACATGGTAATATTTAAGGGTCTCATTATGAAATGTTTGTCTATTCAAAAAACTCAACTAGAGCTAGAATTTTATGTCATATTCTCAGTAAATAAAATGACAGCGCTATGGGGAGCAGGCTGACAACTCTCCATCTGCAATTTCTGTGCTACATTGAATTAGTCCAAACTTTATCTTTTTTTTAATAACAGTATTAATGAAATTTTGAACCATGTTTTCTTTTTATGTGCCCTAGTATGAGCCTGATACACCAAATCATCCAGTGCATAGTAAATTTGGTCCAGATAGTAATCTGATAGGATTCATTATCTGAAAAAAGAGTAGGAAGACTGTATTCAAACAATCAGGTGTTTGTAAATTACGCAGGGAAAAGCTCTGTGTAAGGGACATAACTTTCATCTGTTATTCTGATGTGTATATGATTGTTAGTTGCAGATTCTCGGGTATAGATTTTATTCATAACCATGCTTTATCGTATTCCAAAATTTATGGTAAAGATGAAGACCCTGGACATTTCAAAAGTGATGTTAAAGTCAGTGGATTTTGCTGGCCACAGTAATGTGGGATTAGATTCTTTGAATAATTGAAACAATCAACTAAACTTTTCTGGAAGTATTAGTGCTAAGGGGATAACCAGATGGCATATTTTTCCACTGTCTGAATTTGGGACAGGTTGGCTCCTCTTCATTTTGGACAATTTTAGAGTATTATTGGATCTGTCTTTGGAAAAATCATAAAACAAGACTTCTTTCTTGAATGCCAGTCTAGGTAAAACCCAATCATCCCTTGACATTTTTTGAAAAGAACAAGTGATGTCCACGAGGTCCAGGCTAATATTTCCTGCTTTGAATCCTAAGTTGTAATTTCCATAGTTGTGTGACCTACTGCTGGCACATAGTAACTTCCCCACCCCCAGCCAGCCAGTTTATCTCAATGTACATACACTAGCCATATTTTCCTTGTTGAACAGTACTATGGGATGCGTTAGGGGCATGAAAAACGTGTTAAAAACGCCATTCTGTTCCAGTATCAATTGATAATCCACAGGGAGGCAATATAAATCTCCCAAGACAAAAGCGACATACCAGGTCTGCTTTATGAAGATTAGAGATCTCAGAAAAACATCTTGCTTAAAAACCCTTTTCGAGTGCCTTACAGTATAGATGAGTAAATGCTACAATGCAAGTCTTTACAGTAATACAGTGTTAAGGTTTTGAGAACATCTGTACTGATTCTGAAAGCACTGTTTGGAAACTAATTGTATTCAATTTCTAGCTTTTTCTGGCCCTTCGCATGGTATGGTATGATAGGGTAGAGAGGGTTTTTTCAGAATTATTCCAGTGTCTCAAGGAGGGCCAGCTGTTCTTGAAACCATTTTCAAGACTTTAAAAGTGTTTTTTTATGCCACAGACTCTCAATTGACATAATGTCTAGAGTTTCTACGAACAAAATAGAAATATTTTGTGGTCGGTTTTGTAAAACCAAGAAAAATAAAAAAAAAAAACCAGTTATTTGTGTGAGAAGCAAAGGTGGAAAGCACTGAAGTGTTTCTCTGAGGGCAGTATATAACTTCCAGCACAGCTAGGAATTGATAATTTGAGTAAGGTAGGCACAAGAAACAGTGGGAAATTATTCACAGCAGTAGAAAGAGTTTCCAGTTGTATTTTCTTTAAGTACTGAAATAGGCTACCAGCGGAGGTCAAGGAATGATTATCATTGGTGATTTTTAAGAGCTGATTGGGTTAATTTCAGGAACTGATGCAATTTTCTGGCCTGTGAGGCAGAATACGTTCAAGGAATACTGTTCACTCCTGGCTTCTGCTGCTGACCAGTCAATTGAGAAGGGAGCAGAGCGTTTCTGCACGTTTCCGCAGCAGGAGACCCCACTGCGGTGGAGTGCAGACAAACCCACTTGCCCTCCAGCAGACCAGAGTAGCAAAGACTTCTACTTCCTAGGGTGTTGTGGGCCAAACAGAGTCCACTCAGCGGGGCTGTTCAGGTTCGCAGTTAGATCGCTGGCTCACAGTGCCAGGAGACTGTCTTGCAGCACTGAAAAGGTTAGTTCCCCTTGGCTTAGGTACAGCTGATCCTGCCTGTCAGCTGTGGGATAAGCCAGATGACCTTGCAAGACTTCTTTATCCAATTTTGTGTGGTTCTCTGACTCCCTCCGGTCTATGTTTTAACTTTGAGGTCATTATTTCTTTCAAGGGCAAGAAACTGGCTTCAAAACTGAATACTGGGCAAAGCTGAGTAAAACTGAGCAGTAAGTCCCTAGCTATAATAGCATTCACCCGCTTGAGAGAAATTTGAAGTGTCTGGTTGATGAAAAAATCTTTGAATACAAAATCTGAATGCGTGCATTTTTTTGTTAAGTGGAAGATGCAAACATCCCGTGTGAAATTTAAGATAGCAGTTCTTAGGTACAGGGCGTTTATTCCAAGAAATATGGGATTCATAGAAATTGTTCCCTTCTTATTTGGAACCCCATTAAAGCATTGGTACAAAACAGGAAAAAACCCACAATTAGCCCTGAGTATAAACACTGAAATCAGAGACAGATAACATGTCGTGGTGTCCTGTTGAAGATTCCTACTGTAAACTTCAAAAAGGAATCAAATGAACAAGAGAGAGGCTTATGTTGTTTTCTTTAGTGTTGTACCTGATTTTTCCCCTGTTTTTATATTTTCCGCTGCTAATGCTGGGATTGTGGAAGATGAATCTGCCATCCTGGTTAGTCTTCTGCTCAGGGTTTTGAAGGTTTTGCATATAGTTTTGTATACAGTGTGCCTGAGCAGTTTCCATCAGAAGCAGGAAATGTTTATTCAAGTTCTGAGGGGTGGGACAGTTGCTGTAGTTTTAGGTAATTTTAAACAAACTGTTTGAGCATCCTGTTTAAATAGAGTTAAGTAATCACAGTTTTGTACTAGTTGGAAAAGAATTCCATATATGCACGATATGAATAAAATATCATCTTACAGAACATACCAAAGTTGTGATGCATCTGACTTCTTGTGCAATAAAAGTTATATCTTTGACTTTTGTTTTGCAGCAAGTTTAGTGGCTAAACATATTCCATTATGTAACAGTAGGTAACTAGACTATGAACTATTTTGTATTTAAATTTACTTGTATTTAATAAAAATATTAGCTTCGTTGATATTTTCAGTAGTCTCTGGAGAAATCTAATTCAAATATGACTTTCTGAAATTGGGAGGAAAAAGGTATATTCACACAAAGAACTTAGTCTCAGGACCTAGTGAGAATCAGGAAGCATTTATTCACAGCCATTTGTATGAAAACATAAATGAAGGAAAAAATGGTACTTGGAGTAGGCTGGTAAGATTGATCAGTGGTGAATTTTACTTGAGGAGTCCATGTTGATGGCTTTCCTGAATTCTCTGGTTTTAAGTGTTGTCAGAGTTGAAATGGGAGACAAAAAACTGTGGTGAAAAAATTTGTTCTCAGCCTCATAGCATGGATGCCCATCTCAGATTTGAAAGTGGGAGACAGATTGTATGATTTATTTTTGTTTTGTAATATTTTAGTAATGAGGCTGTGCTGAACTGCATATTGGGTCCCGCAACTTGTAGGACTCATTGGAAAGAAAAGTAAAAAGGTTGTACTCTTCAAATTGCGGTGATGATTGTACTTCACCCTATGTCTATCAATGGATTGTGTTTAAGCAGCAACCTAATGTTAGTGAGAATTTAATTGGAAAACAAACAGAGGACAGGCAGGTTAATGACTGATCACAATTTTTAAAAAATCTTTTAAGGGCTACACAATAATTAATGTAAACAATACATCAAAGTCTTTTCATGTGTAAACTTTCATACAGGGTTTACGTAGAAGCTTGTTCCTCAACAATGGTATTATTCCACATCTAAACAAGTAATAGACTGTATAGTGTCGTCTGTTAAATCAAAACTGATTGGCAAGATTATCTAGTCTTACTAGTAGGAAGGTCTTAGTCATTAATCACACCTCCACAAAAAGGAGTTGGATTGAGTCTTATGTCCTGAGGGTTTATTACTATTGATATTTCTGGAATTACCACCCTTTTCCCAATTAAAAACTTATCTGTTATTCCAAAAGAAACAAAAGGTAGAAGTTCTATCCAATGGAACTCATAACATCTAAAACCAAGCAAATATAAACTGCTAGGAAGTGCACATCATATATCGGCTGATGTTAACAAAACATATATAAATAAAACTAAAAATCAGAGAATGGTTCTGAAGAGGGAAGGTTATGGTAGTAATCAGAATAAGGAGTAAAGGATTAGTTAGAAGGATTTACTGTAGAGCTAAAGGGTGGCTATTTTGGATGTCAAGGAGGATGAAAAATGAAATGAGGGCACAATTAAAGGAGTGACGTGAGAGAGAAGATGAAACAAGATTTCTAGTTTAAGTGACAGGTGTACTTTTCCAGATAGTGATAGGGACAGAAACTAGAAGAGAGGTTGCTTTTAGAGTCCAGTTTTGAAAACATAAAGCGTGCAAGAAAGTATCTCAATTAAGAACATCAAGATATGAGACTAGAATAATAGAGATGTTAAGACAGGCAGTTATGCATTCCAATATAGCAGTTAAAGCCACAGTCAGAAAATACTATGGAAATAGAGAGTGAACTTGAACTTTTTTTGTCTTGACTTCTAACCTATTTATTTCATGTCTATTTTGCTTTTTAAATCTCTTACCCGTGCTCTCTGCTCTGTTTTAATTTCCATTTATTATTTAAAGTATTCTCATTCAACCATACCTTTTGAGAAATTCAAGGAAAAGCAGGTATGATCAAGGGCTAAAATAAAACCTCTAAAAGAATCTAATTGCTTCAGAAACATATTATCTTACTTTGCAGTACATTTTTTGCTTTAGAGATGCCAAGAGAGGATTAATCTATAATGTCTTTGTTTGTGACTTTGCCTTTTATTTCAGTTTGTATAATTAAAGAGTTCCCAGGACTGCTTTACATTTATTCTGTTCATCAAAACATACTTCTCAAATGTTATGAAAACGGAGTCCAAAAGTAATGCGGTCCAAACCAAACCCATTCAGTTTTCTCTTGGAACACAATCAATGATAAAGTCATACCTTGTATCTCTTTTTTAACTGAGTAAACAGTGTGTTGTCCCTTAATGCATAATTCTTTAGGGTGTTCACTTTATGTTCTCCTACTTCAGTATTTGAATATATCCTGGTGATACATGTAGCGAGATGCATGTAATCAGGCATAATACAGTTATTTCACAATTACTGTTTGAGGATTAAATCCTCTCTGCATTGAAGTCACAGAGGGTCACTCAGCATGTGTACTTACGTTATGATAGAAAGGAAATAGAGTGTTAGAAACCTATATTTTGATCATTAACTTTTGATGAAAGATAGGGGAAAGAAGTAGCAAAATCAAAATAGTGTCTCTGTTGTTGAGGTTATGGGAATCAGGAGAGATATGGACTTCTCAGTCTCAGCTCATATGCATAAAATATTCTCTCATCTCTTGCATCCTGTTTTCATGTAAGTTTGAGTCCCACCTGATCGTATCATTGTGCTGGCCAAAAAAAGACCAGAGAGTGGGTTTAAGAAAGCGGTTCTCATAGGGAATGAGTACATTCCATCAAAAAAGATGGTACTTTCTTATGTTGAAACTCTGGCTTGCTGCACCTTTCCCAAACTCACTGTAAGCAGAGAACAAAACTTTCAAAGGATTTTTTTTCTGTCAATTCTCATTAGAAAGCTGAAATAAGCACTCAGGAAAGATGGAAAAGTAACTAGAAATACCAGTGTGTGGCAGAAAAATGCAACAGCAGAGCAATTTCAATCACTGAGCTGTTAATTCTGGTTTTAGTAGGTATACTTTTGAAGAGGTGGTCAACCAAGCTGCAGAATCTGCCAGAAATGCCCCTTCACATTGAGAATAGGATGTGCCTAATAAGAGATGTGAAAGAGGATAGGAAAGTTAGCGCTCTCCAGCTTTGGGAATGGAGCTGCTGCTAAAGCTTTTGTTCAGACTAATGACAAGATATTCTGCTAAACAATCCAGGTTCAATTTTCAGTTGGCTAAACTGGAAATGTCCTACAAAGGACTGCACCAAAATAAAAGAACTTGAAGTTTGAACTAAACACTATTTCTGATATTTAGAATTGGCAATTAGGCATTTGGTGAATGTTGCAAAAAAAACATGGGTTCTGTTTGGATCAAACAAAGAGTATTTAATATAAAAATGGTACAATGTATATCCTGATATGTTAGGAGATGGCCATGATCTAAACAGTTGTGTAAACCAGCCTTTGGGGGGGTGGGGTGGGGGGTGTACCATCACTGGCAGTTGGAAGCGTGGTGGTATCACCTCAGCTCAGTGGCAAGTTGAGGATCGCCATTTGGGAGTCACAGTTGTAAGACACAGCACAATTACTTCGCACCGGCATTGTTTTGTACTTGTGATACAGGTGCAGAAAAAAGGTAGCAATGTTGGGAGTGAGTGTGGCGGCTCAGGGGAATGTGCATTGCAGCTTCCTTTTTCCTTTTCCTGGTTGTGCCCACTCTCGTTCAGATTGTTGACTTTGGAAAGTTTGGAATAGCAATGTAAGAAGTTTCAACTTCAGCAAGTATTGGGAGAAGTTTTAGCCAAATATTAGACAGATGCTCCACAGTCTGCAGTCCAAATGGGGTTTCTACTTGAAACACTGAACTATATCCATGTGAGATGATCTAAGGCAACATGTTGCGAAGGGACACTCTTACTGAAACTAATCTTCAGAGATACTCTGTTTGTAGTGCAGTGATAAGGAGCCTAATGAAGGACAATGCCTGCATCGTCATCTTAGGGATGTTGTATCCTCTTATGTTACATTACAGTACCAATATAGCTATGCTTTTGACTGACTTTATCACAAAACTGACTGCATTTGGTGTTATCCTTAAGCTCTAGCTTATGAAATCATAAGACCATCTGAGAGTTATCGGATTTTCTTGCAAATGGGGTGGGATGTAATTCTCATGGGTTCCGGAGAGAAATCAGAGAGACAGCACAAGGACCTATATTTTTGCTTAAAACAAGCAAAGAAGGTGATATTTAAAGCCTGCACTAATGTCAAGAGATCTGCACTATGATTTTGAATGTTTCTTATCAGCAGCACTAAGCGTTGCAAAAAGAACAAAGGCAAGGCTCTAAAGCTGTGCTCTTCTGAGTGTATGATACAGCCAGAAGCTCTGATGCTATTCTTCAGTAGGTTTTTCTTACTAGGGAATGGTAAGAAAATACATTGAAAAATGTACCAAAGTTGTTAGCAATGTTTTACCAAGAGTGCCAGTCCACCTGGATCCTGAATTTGATCCAGTCTGGCAGTTTCTGTGTTCCCAAGATACGGGAGGAAAGGCACAAGGGTTTTGTCTGCATCCTCTTTCTGTAATCAGCAAAAAGTCAGCCAAACACTTCTAGCCTCGTCCAGGAAACATCCCTGATAAGTATAACATTTAGGCACTTAATGAGCAGGATTAATGCACATGCTTAAGTTTGAGGATATTTTTAAGTGCTACGCTTTGAATCTGAGCCGTAGAATAGATGATTAAAGGCAATCAGCAAACATTTATGAATTTCTGGACTCATATGTATAAACTATGTAATCTGCAGGCTTGGATTCACTTGTGGGAGGTTAATTAACTTCCATCTTCTGTTGATTTTGTTCATCCAAAACAATGCTGTATCTTGTCTCCTTTTCTTCAGCCCAGCACACCAGACACCACGAGCTAGAGCCAAACTGCACTGTTAGAGAAGGGCTCCCTTTGGTGAAGTCTCATGCATACACAGCTGTGTATCGTGTGACCGGAGAACAAAATGTTTGTGTCACATGAGCCAATGCAGAGCGAGGACTATATGCTCAGATCCGTTCTCCATGTCACATGGCAATTACCTGCACCTCTGCCTAAACTCTTGTGTGTGTAGATGTAGATATTTTACAGTAAGAAAATAAAGAATGTGGAAGTAGGCTTACAAACCAAGGGTGAATGAGCAAAGAGTTGATGATTTAGGGGTCTTAGTACTGATTAGGGAAAACTATGAAAATTTATAAGAAACATTCACAAAAAATAGGATTTAAGTTATATCAAGTGGCTGTGTGTCATTTCTTTGCTTATGCCTTTATCAGCATTGTCAGTTTAGATCATAAATGTTTCAAGATGCCAAGCACACATTTAGTTTACTGTTGTTCTCACTTCTGACTATTTCACCGAGTGCTTAACTTATGGATTATTTTTTTTCTGAAACACGCCAAAATGGGGTGATTGCCTGAGAATCTCAGTTGCTATTCTCAAGTAAAGTTCGTTTCTAGTTCTCCATCATGGAATAAGTCTTGAAAACTTGAACTTTGAAGTGATAAGCATCAGAAGAAAATAAAAATAACTTAATATGTATTTCAATAATGTAATTATATTTCATTGTCTTATAGGAGTTTAAGGCAATTCAAAAAGTCACATGTAAGTGTTTGAGATTGTCAGCACTGGTTTCTATAGCTTAACAATTCTAATTCATTTTTACATAATTTGGGAAAGATACTTTGCAGACAAAGTAGCTGGTAAGAAATAAGAGATGACTTAAGGAGCCTGGTATTTGCCTAGCAGCCCTTCCGTAGGTGACAGAATTGACTTTATCTCTTCTTTGTTACGGCTAAATTTTAAAAGAAATCGCATCATTTAAGTATCTCCATTATATAAAATTGATTATTGTATTTGATGCGTGGAGATTTGTGTGTGTTGCTTATTACTACATTTTTACTCTATGCCCTTTTTCTCATTGCTCACTTTGAGACTCTTGTCTCGTTTTCTTTAGGTTTGGGGGATTTTGGTTGTCAGCTTTTCTTTTTTTCAGAATTGTAGCGTTTGTTTCTTGTATTTCTTGACGCAAATGCTGCAGTTGCCTAAAGTGTGGCTTCAAGCAGTCCTTTGTGTGACTAAAAGAAATTAGCTAAATAGCACTGTTTAATTAATTTCAGGACCGCCTCTTTTTCGTCATGGAATATGTAAATGGAGGAGACCTAATGTTTCAAATCCAGCGCTCACGCAAATTTGACGAACCTCGATCCCGCTTTTATGCAGCAGAGGTCACATCAGCACTCATGTTTCTTCACCAACATGGCGTCATCTACAGGTACTTTTTTTTGATCAAAAGTAAAGTATTCTTGAGGCTTGGGGCTGGTTTTGGCTGAAATCCTCTGTCTCTTAGCAACCAGATTTAGATTAGTTGTTTGTTCCAATTTGCTTACACAGAACTTTTTTTGGCTGTTTATTATTGAGAATGTTAACATTTGAATAGCCTCTGCAGCAGTCGCCAGCTGTGTGTGCCAGTTTTGTATTATAGTCCAAATAAAGCGGTTTTGAAAAAGCTTGGCACAGTGCGACCCAGAGGTGACCTTTCTGCAGATCGGCGCAATCTCTTCACTTTCCTCCCTGTGCCATAGATTTCCTCTGGGTTTCTAACTCCCTGCCACTTCCTGAGTTTGTTTGTCCTACTTGTCTCCACTCTGATACAATCGAGATGGTCGTTTGCAATGCTTTGCTTATGCCCCTTCCTCTTCACTGTTTGGGTGAAGGCTTAGTCACCAGCAGGATGCGGCTCTTTGCAGACAATTTTGATTTGCTTGCAATTGCCCTGCGTCTATTTGAACCTCCGCCCCACCGCCCCCAGATCTCTAACCTTCAGCACCCAGGCACGCGCATGAAAAAAGTGCATATTGTTGCGCCACGGTGAAGAATGCGTTTAGGGATAGGCTTTTATTATTAAAAGTAAGGAATCACTTTGAAAATTTTCACCGTGATGTCCATGCGTTTATTTGTTTGTAACAGCCTGCCATTGCGTGCAATAAATTTGGGCTTTCACAAGCAGAGTGCTTCACAGGTTTTGTGGTACAGGTCTGTCCTGTCTCCTAAAAATTCTGGGTTCTGTGGATCTAACTGAGTTTTGATGTTCTCTTGATATTCTCACCCTCTTTCAGGTCATCAGTTTTGATTTGGGGTAGTCATCTCAGGGCCAGGCAGTCTCAGATTTCTTGAGCAGAAGCATCAGGAGGAGGATGTGGAATTTGTCACATCCTTGGATTCGTATTAAGTCTGCTCTCAAGAGTACTAGAAATTGAAAGAAGTAAATTTTAAATGTTTAGTAATCAGGACCGAATGGTAACTTCCGTCAGAGGCTGTTGGCTTTCCCACCAATGGGGATTCAAAGGGAAACTTCTCAGAGAAGGAGTCTTCTTTCCAGATACATCACAAACAGCAGGACGTTGCATCTTCTGAGGAAAATAAATCTCTGTGAAAGTGGTCTTTCAGTCAAAAATCCAGGTTGCTATAGAAAACTTTTTTGCTAGCTGCAGCTCTTAATCTTTATCTTTTATTAACACTGGTATGATGTTTGCATACTGGGTTGGACTTTCAGCCCTACCACTTTGCATAGGTTTGTTTTCAGGTGCTGAAGATCCAACATATTTCTTAACCTTTGCTGCCTGTGTCACATTTCCTATTTGCTGCATTTATTTCCAAAGCTCTGTGTTCGTACACTTAGGTGGTACAACATGGCAACCTTGGAATTTATAAGTATCCATCATGAGGGAAACAAACAAGATTGGTACTTTAAAAAGTGAAGGATTTTGAGGATTTGTCTCCATAAAAAGACTTGAGCTAATTTCCTCTTCCTGAAAACTGCAGTTTAGACACTTTGTAATTAGCAGTCAGTTTAGTGATTTCTGTGAACCAGACAGAAGAATTGGTGAAGTTACCTTCCCCCTTCTTTGCATGAGTGTGCATTCATTCTCCCTCTTCCCTCCCTGCTCCCATCCTTCGATACACATCCTCTTCTCTCTTCTCGCTTTCTCTTTTCTCCCTCTCTTCCCTTGTTTTATATGTAGCTTCTGCTGTATGTTGGCTCCTAGCTGCATTGAATTGCTTGTGTGCCTGTGTTCTTTCTATGATTTTTTTATTGTCAAAATGCTCTGATCCCTGGAGAAATGTTATTTTGATGAGACAATGCTTTGTAAATTAAACTTTGCAAGCTATTGCAACTCTCAATTTCTGATTCAGAAACTAGGCTGACGTGTCTTTGGCATGCTATGGTAAAACACTAAAATTGTAAATGGCATGTTATATTTAGTGTATTATCAGGAAAGGCAAAAGAAGAGAAACAACATGAGCTGTAGGATGAAAGCAGAAACTAAAAAAAGCAATGGGAAGAACATTAGGAACAGATTTAGTCGTACACTGCTCTGACACAGGCTTTTGGATCTGGACATAGTTATGTCCATAAGAATAACTCATTTTGCCAATGAGGGGATACTAGGAGCTTTAACAATTCATAAAACGTATATCCCAGTTACTCTATAAAATATAAGTAGAAGGAAGAAGTTAGAGATTATCTTAAAGGAATTTATTGTAAGAAAATGTCACAATTCATTCATAGTGTGCCAGGCCCTGGGAGAATGCATTTGTTGATGTCAAATGTATGTTAGAATAGTTGTCTTGCAAAGAACAGTTTCAGCCTGATTATTCTGTACCTCACTGCATCATTTATTGCAACGTTAAAAATGCATTGGGGTCAAGTCACTCCTTTACATCTCCTAAGCTCTTATTAGCTGGCAAACAAGGAAAGGAAAGGCGGGGAAAAAAAAAAAACAACAACAAAAAACAAACAAAAAAACAAACAACCCAAAACCAAAGAAAAAAAGAAAAGAAAACCTATGCTCCTAAGTAACTACCAAGTAACTACCAGTCATAACTGCCTAACATGCCTTCAGATATTTTAATAAAGAATACTTGTCTTCTGTGTAATTATATCTCTAGAAAAAACATTGCGGTGTGAAATTAATGGTTATTCTCCAAAGTGGGGAATGCTGCTTGTGTGGGCAATACTTCAAGGAAAGTGGGTAATATATAAATAAACCAAGATGTTTGATGGAAATGCAGGTTTCAAAATAGCTGCTATACCTTCTGATCTTTTTTCAGCCATGTATGTGGAAGTATTTGTTTGGAGCTAAACGTGGTTATATTTTTGGAAGTAAATAACTAGCTTTAGCTCATGCTTTGGCTTGTTGGTTAGAGTTTTAGAAAGTGCTATGATGATACTAAATGATCACCTTTTATAATAACTAGTTTATCCTCATTTCCCCTGAAGTTCAAAGAGAAAGCTGGCTCCCTGTTTGGCAGTAGAAATTATTCTGTAAGTTCACATCTTTGCAACTGGCCCAACAGTTGTTCCCAGACTTGTCCAATTATCTGTATGCTTACTGGAATTACGTTACCTTTCCTTTGTTTATTGAGTTTATATTGTAAATAAAGATGAACCTCACAGTTTTTACATATAAAGATGCTGCTGTTACTAAATGCATCTTGTATGATACGTAAACTTTAGGATAATTTTCAGTGTGGCATTTTTAAGGATATAATGTTACTGTTCTGTCAAAACCACTTCAACAACTTAATGAAAATATTTGCATTATCCCTGCCACCTTCCCTATCCTCTGGCATTCAGCTATTCAGGCACATGTCAAGCTGGGGCCTGATAATACAAGTAGAGTCAATCAGACACCAGAGACGTTTCAATCACGGTTTCTGGCAATCGTTGTTGTTTGTGTTATGCAATTGCACCACTTTGAAAAAATGTATCCAAGCTTCAGGAATTAAGGACTAGATTATGAATCTCATTTTGCCTGTGAGCTGCACTGGACTTTGAACTCAATGATGAAAGTTTGTGGACTATGTTTAGTGTCACCTGTCCCTGCAGTCTGGTATATTTAAAGTCATTGTCAGCTTAATATATCTTCTCGTATAGGGAAGATGCAACAAACTGGGTGTTAAGAAACTGCCAGTTCTGTGCTCCCCTCTTGTACTGACTTTCAACATCCCTGTGCACTTTCCGCAGATGTATGTAATGTTACATGTTCTTGATTCATCTGCAGTTGTTGTGGTGAGGACAGGAATTACCTGGGCGGGTGTCTCCGGCTCTCCTTGTAGGAGTTCAAGTGAGGTGACACAAGTGGCCCGCTCTGACCTGAAATACATACAAAGAACTGTTGTGTCCTCAGGCAGGGACATCAGCACTAGAATGGGGAACCACTTCGTTAACATAAATGCCAATGTCCCCAGTTCGTATTTGATTTAGGGAATAACTGTGTGAACTGCAAACCTTGGTTCAGTGAAGACCTGAAGGGCCAGTAGTTGCATGATCTCTGGCACGCTCCAGGACCATTCCAGTAATTAAATGAGGTGCTCTTTCTGAAATACAAAAGAAGGAAACTGAATGTACACAATTTCGGTTTACCTGAGAGGATGAAAAATATATTTACTGGGAAATTAGTGTCACCTTCTTTAAGTTAACTCACTCTTTTGGTTTCAAATGTAAGGTCTGTGAGATGTTGCCTTCAAATCCTGCAGCACCTGGTCACAGGGCAGTCCTCATTCGTAACTATGGGTTATCGTGTTCCTCGGCAATATGAAGTAATAATCCAGCCTGTAACTTGCTGCAGCTTTCTGAGGCTCTGTGCACTCTGTAATTAGTATGTTGGTCGTGATGAAGGATATATTAACACTGAATTGAGGAGAATGCGAATATAAATATGCTGATGCCAATCCTTGAATACCTCCAGGCTTTTTTGTTACACAAGTACCCTAAGAACTTGTTTGAACACTAACTGAATTTTTCTTTGGATGATCAGTTTTCCTGGCGTTCCCGTTTATCAGGGTAACACGCACCAGTGTTTCAGAAAGAAGAACTGCCGAAAATTAAGAACACTTTCATTATTATGTTTTTATGTGAAATAAGAATATTTAGAAAGTCTGACTTCACTGGCGGTTGTATGATTCAGTGCACCCTTGGCAGAGTAACAAGGAGTTATATTTACACCGATGAAAATGTTGCATGGTCAGTGGTTAATGTTAAAAGTCATCATTCTCCCAAGTTACCTTACTGTGTTATTTCTGAGTGGCAGCAGCCAAATAAAATTCCCCTCCTCCCCTTTTTGGTGGGCTTTTTAAAATACAAAACTAGACACGGAGCATTTTGGTCTAAATTTGTTTTTGAAGTACGTAAAGACCATATTATTGCAACTAAACAGGTAAAGGTTAAAATCCTGCATGAGTCACAGTCCGTGAAGGAGGGCAAGAAAGACCTTGTAACCTCAGACAGCATATTCAGACCTAAGCACGGGAATATCCTGAACTCAAGCCCTTCCCCGTATAAACTGCCTGTTGCAGGAGTCTGCTACAGAGAAGTTGCAGTTTGCTTCTGGCGCAAGTGAGCAACAAACTATTTCCATCACCTTCAGTAAAAGCAGAAAGCAAGGAGTCAACTGTGCTGCTGCGTGTGTGTCTGAGTCCTCGTGTCTCCAGGGGCTGCTGCCCAGGCCATGCAACCTGACCAGTGCTCCTGGACAGGTTTGTGCCCTGGGCTCCATCCGTGCTCTGCTCTGCTTGGTCTAGTTTCGGAAACTGAGCGTGAGCTACAACGGGATTTTCGTTGGTGGCCTCCTGCCCTCTTTGCACTTTTTCTCACTGGATCTAGGCAGGCCAGCAGTTGTGAAACGCATAAATAAGCAGGATATCTTCCCCGCAGGAAAAGGCAGTGGGCTGGGGTGGAGAGGAGCGGGGCTGAGGGAGATGAGAAGCAGGAAGAAGGGTTGGTTCCCAGGCTTCTGGCATTCGGACCGAGGGAGTCCACCCTGCCATCTGCCCAGCTTATGTATTGTGCTAAAGGCTGCTGTCGTATAGGAGAGCCTTTGACAAGGTTTCCAGCTGTGGAAGGATGAGTAAAGGCTGTGGGAATAGGATATGAACCACGCGGTCTTGCCAACAGTAGAATGCTTTCTGTATTTCTCCTGGGTTTGGAATATAAGAAAGTCCTCGGCTGGCTCTCGTGTGGGAGTTGGGTGTGCAGAGGAGCAGTGCCGGGCAGTTAATATTTAGAAGGATAGAGCAGCACCATTGACCTCATTTGGGGAATGGCAAGGTACTTCCAGGGGGAGTTCCCGGTAGCGAGGTCAGCATTGTTTTTTTGCTTCGTGTTTATTTGGTGCAAGATTTTCTTGTTTAATGACCGTTTGTATAGTGCTGTATTGTGTAAATAAAGCTATGACCTTTACCTTCTGATAACAGTATAGGAGTGAGTTAATGTTAAATGAGAGAGGGCAGGGAGTGGGAATCTGCCAGGGTTAATGCCAAGTTTACATTCCTGTGAGGGCAGCCATGTTCCGGTACACTCAGTAGAAAGGGCGAGAGCGCTTCTCAACAGATAATAGCAGTGAAATCTTACAGGGCTTATTTGTATTTATTTCTGGTTGAATGTCAGTGATTTTTAGATGATTGATGTTTGTGCTTTTTTATTTTATAACAGGAAGAAATGTGTGTTATCTTTCTGCATTCGATAAGATTTTAACTGAGAGAAACAGACGCAAAATAAAAATCCACTTAGAGCTGCAGCACATGTAAAACTGAAATGTACTGACACAAGACAATCCCTGTACTTTTCCTAAAATGTTGAGACACAGCTTTGTTTCTAAATAAATATGCACACCAGTTCCAA
Organism: Vanellus vanellus; assembly: GCF_965231255.1. Classification (NCBI taxonomy): domain Eukaryota; kingdom Metazoa; phylum Chordata; class Aves; order Charadriiformes; family Charadriidae; genus Vanellus; species Vanellus vanellus. Next base: position 31,661,276 of record NC_138907.1, read on the forward strand.
ACAAAATCATACTCTTCAAACAATTTTCTAACAGAAGAAAGAGAATGCTTTTTGTTTCGCAGTGCATTAAAACTCTGAAGATGCTTCCTAAATGTAATTCTGCTACTAACAGACAAAAGTTAGGACTGAATTTTGCTGTGCCCTTCAGTCGTGTTTGTTTTCAAACAATGGAAAATATTTCTATAACTCAGTTGCAGTGGTGTTGAAACTATGTCATGTTCAGGGTGAGGCTTTGCCTTTTTGCATGCTATTGAATGCATCTGCCAAAGTTTCGTAGTAATACAGAGAAGTGCACAGCAAACGTGGCTCTGAGGCAATAGGCATTTCACAGAGATTTTGTTGTGCTCTTGAGATGCAACAGAGAAGTTGGAGAGTACTGCAAAACATTAGATAAAAACATGTTAGGAACTCTATTTAGTGTTTTTTAAATGATAATATTTAAAATACTAAACGACCTTAAAACAAAATTGGAATAATACGCTTTGGTAAAGACATTTGCATACAACATTTTCTATCTTTCGGTGAGAACCTTGCTACTTCTGGCTCAAGTTTGCATTTATTCTCTCTGCCCCCTGTCCCCCGTCCCCCCCACCCCCCCCCCTTTTATCCACCTCCTTGTTATAAAAAAGCTCATCACTTATATGCTGCTCCAGCAAACATTTCTGCGTGCAGATCACTGTACTCATAGGCTGATTTTGATTCAATGAGACTATTCATATGCATGAAGTGTGCAGCTTCCTGGATGATCTGGGACCTTGGTGTGACTTTTCAGATTGAAAATGTGTTTATTTTAAAATAGAAAATCATCACATTTGAGAACGCACTCTGATTTAAAACCATTTCTTATTTTGTTTACCATTGCAGAAGGCTGTGGAAAATGAGAATTTAGCCAATCTGAAAGCTAACATAACTGAGTTATCACTGAAACTTTTGAAAACTTTGAAAATATCTGTTTAGATGACACCTTGTACTCAAATGTAAGAGAACAGAGATAATATTGTTCACTAGGAGGTTAACTAAAATGGCCTAATGAACTAAAACAGAGAAAATACAGCCAGTAAGAACCCCAGCATTTTGGGGAGTGCATCAAAGTCTCTACTGCTACCAGAGTAAACAGTGGTAGGATTACATCAGAAGGACCTTGGACAGACTAGGTGCAGTCTAAGTGGGGGAATCAGAAAGTGGAACAAAATGGACCAGATGGCCATGACTGTGCTGAAAATGAGGGGTAACAAGGCCAGAGTGGTAATGAGTCACTTAGCTTACCTTCTTGTGTCAGAAGTAATACCTGCCCCTCTCCTCAGCTGCCAGTGTTCCGCACAGTCCAAACAAACAGCTTCCCAGAGTAGCATACAGTGGCAGAAACGGATTGTCTTTATCATCTCAGCAGCCTTGAGTACATGTGGAGGCAGCAGATGTGGAGCAGGGCTAAGCAGGAATGACAGTGAGGCCAAGGCCAGATTTTACTCAGATGAGAGTTTGTGTGGTTTTTGCACCGTGATATACCCAGGGATGGATGGCGCCAGGAAAAGACACTCTACTGCCACGACCAAATTGAATTTGGCCCCCCAAGACCACTTATGTTGGAGATACAATGTTTTGGATTAAAAAAAAATCCTATGGTAACATCCAGCTTATGAGGAGAAGCCCAAGCAGCACTTCTCACAATGTACACACCAGATGGGTCTTCGCTTCTTGCCTCCTGCTGCTAGAATTTGTTTCCAGTAGTCAGTCTTGCGAAACAGCAGAGAGAAAAAAAATAAAGGGGAGAGGCCAGAAATAACGCCAATACTTACATAGGTATACTTTTTCCTCCAGACTTTAATTTCCTTCTGCTGATGTATGGAAGTTACAGAACATGCCGTTCTTAAAAGCATGACAAATACAAATAGTACATGCAGTTGTGTGCATTTTTTAATGTAGATTTGACTGTGGCAGTTGTAAAAGTATCCTTCACAAGGTATTCCAGTCTTAGGGCATGTGATTGCCCCTTGAAGGGGGGGGAAGGATGGGGTGGCTTCAACAGTAGCCAGTGTAGCAGTCGGTATGGGTGCACCTTGGTATGAAACTGAGTAATACAGAAGCACTGCGCTAAAAAAAACAACCGAAGAAAGCTTGGTCACGAGTAGTCTGAACTGAGGAACTTCATGTATTCAAAATGTGGAATATTAAGGATAAAATTAAGTAGTAACAAATAAACATTATAGCACTTCACCAGGTATTTACTTGATTTATTATAGGGTTTCCAAGGGAGATCCTGTGGTCTATTAACACCCATTTAAAAAAATGCCTAAATATATTCTAACAAACACAAATAATGAGTCAGATGGAATCGCTATGGTCAATTAAGTGGGTAATGGATATTTAAAAGCTTCCAAACATCAATAAATCTGAAGCAGCTCTAAAGGAGTACTTGTAGAACAAAAATAATATGCACTTAAGAAACTGCCTGAGTACATATTTACCTAAACTTAACCACCAATAAGAGGACAGCAAGCGTTTATGGTACTGTATACCGAGAGCATGAAAAGGCGTACCAAATGTGTGCCAGTTCATCTGTTGATAATCTGTAATAGGTCCAAAGGGTCCATAACTATTATGAAGAGGCCCTGATTCTCATTTATATGAAAGTCTTTAAATATCCTCAGATTATGAACAGGGGAAGTAGACAGCAGCTCAGCAGCGTAGCCCTTGGCATGAGGCTGAAGGCAGTCCTTTGCCAGCTGGTTGAAGCTGCATCTGCCAAAACTCTATGAGCTGGTTTCCACAGGCACTGAGGGAGAAATGCCCAGTGGAGGTGAGAGAAACCCTTTGGACAACACTGGGTTTTAGGCAGGTTCTCTTTTCACCTTTTGAAAATTCACAAAAGAAAAGTGCAAGGATCTTTTGTCAGCCTCCACAAGATCATAGCGAGTGATATGCTTGCATACGCAGTAGGGCAAAAGTTCTGGTTTTCTCTAGATGCCCCGAGAGGAAAAGGATTTGGCTGTGATTTTTAAAACATCTGCACATTGGGCAGAAGTTGTTCTGTCCGTGAGCAGAAGAGTAAGTAGAAATTTTGAAACAGCATCCTGGAAATTCTCTGTCTAGCAATAATAACAAAACATTAACTGATGTTAGTGAGCTATAGCTTATAAGGCCAGAATAATTTGGTGACAAATCTGGTATAAGTCATTACCTCTACAGCCTCTTTTCCCCTGGCTCAGCTAAGGGTGGTCTCAGTTAGGCCAAGATAGTTGTCTGTATAAACCCAATCTGAGAGATTTAGGCTAAAATCCCCAAATCCTGCCATGGAAAATTGGGTTTATTTTTTACACACCTTATTTAATTGGGTCCATTTTAAAAGCAATCAAATACAGTTATGTTTGCCTAATTACAGCGATGGTAGCATGGGGGAATGAAAGAAAGTGGAAGGGATGATGACTGGGGCAGAGTGGGCAGTAAAGGGTTGAACTGTGTCATTGCTAATAGAGTAATTCATGTCATCATTGGAAGTCTGAGTCTGGGTTGAAAGTCGTACTATAGTGCCCCTAAATATTTCATTTGCTATACTATCAAGTCTTAACTCAATGCTGCACATTGGCTACAGAGACTCTAAACTAACATCCACATCTGTTTCAGGGTTGGGCAACACTGAGTTTATTATAGCGTATACATGTCTTTGGGATATAGCACAACTTCTGCAACTTTTCTCCCATTTTGTTTTAAAAGTGTTGATAATCTTTCTCAGATTCATTCGGTCATGCATTTTTATGTGGAATTCACAATGTGATAATACATAATAAAATTATGTTATAAATATGATTACAACATGACGTGGGTGTATAGAGGCGGCTATCTGGTGCGTAAGAGACTGGTTCTTTAAAAAACATGATTCTTATTTACAGTAAAAACCCTTTCTGACACCAGAAAAGCAAAGCAATGGAATTAAATGGTACTCAGCGTGCTCAGTTTAAGGCTGTCAGAAAGACACCAAGAGACTTTATTTAACATTATAATTTATTGAAAATTTATGCAAAATAGTTCTTCTGTAAGCTGTATAATTAGATTTCTTGCTCGTCTTTGCCCACGTAAATATCTGTGAGTTTTATATGATAATTTCTGACCTTGTCAGAGCAGAGTCTGGTTAGCAGGTCTCTGAAGAGAGACCTAGTGGCTGGGCATATAGAAGTTACAAAATAATTTTCCTCAGGCTCAAATTTTTATTTTTTTTATGTTCATAAAATTGTTCAAGAACACCCTGCTTTGGTCAATAGTTTACGTTATAATCCTACCGAAGTCAGTATCTACATGCAATGACTATCCAGTAAGTACCAAATGTTAGAGATGAAAGCCATGTTTTAGTCTCCCAAATCCTGTATTCAGAATTGCCTCTCTTTTTTTCGTTTGGGCTGGACTATTAGGCTCTTCTCTGTAGCCTCTCTGTCTTTATAGCTGAAGGTGAATCGGTATAGTGCTCTTTGCCAACCTTGATATTGGCAAAAGTGAATATGCTGTAAATTTCCTAAGTCATGCCAGGTTTTATTTCATGTGAGTAACCTATGAGTCATCTTTCCATAGCATTCATAGTAATTAAAAATAGTGGGGTGCTTTGTATAAGTAGATTTTAAGTGATGATATTATACATTGGCACTACAGTCGAAGTAGCGTTCCTGAGCGTGCATTTTCTGGAGGAGATGGGGGAAGGCTGCAGGAGCTACATTAAAACAACGCTGGAGCAGAAACTTCCTGCACAAGAAAAGTTCCTCTGGGAATGTTTCTGGCCGAGGTTGGGGGTGAAAGTAATTTGATTTTGCTATACAATCATAATTTTAAAAGAGTATCTTATAAAATACAGCTCTCCATATTAACTTATATAATCCTTTCTAGTTACATATCAAAGCAAGGTTTGGAGTTCAAATCATCAGTGCAAAGCACAAGCTTCTATGACCTCTGTCTGGAAGCAGCATTAGTTTATTTTATGTATGGATGAACATAGAAGGGCAAACAACTCCCGTTTTTTCAGGCATCTTCTTCATGCTTTCCAGACAAATAATAAAGATTCTTCTTAATTTTGCCAGAATCCCTGCACTGCAGTAATCTTCCATCAAACATAATGGGAAGTTGTTAACTCTACAGAATTTTGAAACAGACAAATCTGTCTGTATAACAGAATGCTTTTAGAAGCTTAAAAAACAAAATAGATTTAATTCACTGTTTTAACAAGAATTTCTGCAGAAATCTGTTAAACTGCTGTTGACTGCTGCTGTTTGATCCTTAATAAATACAGCAGGGTTAGAAATGGTTTTTAATTAAGAGCATACATACCCTTCCCAAGTTCAGACCGTGTGATGGTGTAAAAAGTTGTTTGGGCGTGTGAACTCTGCTACTGAAATCAGAATAGAAGAAGAAATTATTAAAATCTTTTTTCTAGTGATTCCATATAAGTAAACATTTTGTTGAAAGCAACATTCTTGCTGAATCACATCATTTCATTCATGCTATATAATTTATTTAGTCCACTCTGCGTAATATTACACGCAACACTCTGTGGAAAGGCTTTCCATAAAAAGACCCAAGAGGTCCAACTGAGACCAAAGTGAGGTTGGAAAAAATGCGTCTGTACAAAAGTTCACTGCAGAGACTTTTTTTCCTGACTAAGAAAGCATTTTTCTCCATGGAAACACGATACGGACCTCTACTAGGAGTCTGCTTACTGCTAGGAGCTCTGTTTGTTCCCCGCTAAGGACACCCTAGGGAGCATAGGGAAGAGAATTCTGATAAATTTGTTTCTTTTTATAAAAAGAGACGCTGTATGTAAAAACCTTCAGCAACCCTTCTCCTGTACACTTTCTGGGCATCATAAAGCTACAGAGTACAGAAAAGGCACTGGAATGTCGGCTTATGTTGGCACATTAATGGCTTGCTCAGGATATGTTCCCAATCAATTGGGTTTGGCCATTTTATTGTATGCCTTATGTTGTGATTGCCAGACTAAAATATCAGGGTTTTAAACATCTTCTTTAAAAGCCTACAGAGTGTATAGAATGTACTCAAAGAAATGAAAGAAAAAGACGACCAATTCAAGTTATAAAGTAGGTTCCCAGCATTGCCTAATTTACTTTTTTTCCCTGAATCTATTGGTGGTTCTGTCTGTTCCTGATAGAAGCAAAGCACACATGCAGGCTGGGCAGAGAATGAATTGAGAGCAGCCCTGAGGAGGAGGACCTGGGGGTAACGGCAGATGAAAAGCTCAACATGAGCTGGCAATGTGTGCTCTCAGCCCAGAAAATCAATGACATGCTGAGCTGCATGAGAAGTGTGACCAGCAGGTTGAAGGAGGTGGTTCTGCCCCTCTGCTCTCATGAGACCTCACCTGGAGTACTGCATCCAGCTCTGGAGCCCTGAACACAGGACAGACATGGACCTGTTGGAGCAGGTCCAGAGGAGGGCCAAAAAATGATCAGAGAGCTGGAACACCTCTCCTGTGAGGACAGGCTGAGACAGTTGGGGTTGTTCAGCCTGGAGAAGAGAAGGCTCCGGGGAGACCTTGTATCAGTCTTTCAGTACTTAAAAGGGGGGCAATAGAAAAGGTGGAGAGGGACTCTTTATCAGGGATTGTAGTGATAGGAGGAGGGTAGATTTAGATTAGATATCAGGAAGAAATTCTTTACTCTGAGAGTGGTGAGACACTGGAACAGGTTGCCCAGGGAAGTTGTGCATGTCCCATTCCTGGGATTGTTCAAGGCCAGGTTGGATGGGGCTTCAAGCAACCTGGTGTAGTGGGAGCTGTCCCTTGTCCATGGCAGGGGGGTTGGAACTAGGCGATCTTTAAGATCCCTTCCAACTAACCATTCTATGATTGTATGAAGCACAAAGTAAGTATTATTGAGGATGTAAAAGATTTGTGCTACCTTTTACAAGCAGATTGTAGTATTTTAAGAGCTCTTGATCTTCACTGTGTGTTTTCAACTTTGAGTATGTTGAAGGCCTGGTCCCTTGACTGAAAAATGGGGATTTGTATGAGTGTCATTAGTTTTCTTTTGATAAACAGCCTCAGCTGAATTAAAAAGAGAACTTTACTACAGTTTTGAAGTGCGAAAAGGGGTTGGCAGCAAAGGAGAACGGGACTTAAGGTGAGCTTCGGAGGCCTTCTGCTAGCACCCAATAGCCTCTACTTTGTGCGTCTGTGTTCAGAAGGTAGATAACTTTCAGTCTTATCCCAGTGCTCGGGCAGGCTGGTCTTCTCCTTTATGTAACAGAACTGGACCAAAGCACAGGGTTTTCTCAGTAGCTGCTGGGAAAACATGGCATGCTTTTCCCTTCTTTGCCGAGTCAACAATACGTTTGGAACTGGTCATTTCCGAGGGAGGTGTCGACATTTGTGTTACAAGTAAAAGAATGTCATTTGGCATTTGTGGAAGAAAAAAAGATTTTTTTTCTAGAAAAAGAATAGGGTCAGACCACAGGACAGGAATGCTATATACCTTAAAACAGTCTATATTTAGTGTGGCAGCAGGATGACAATGTACAGGATTGGATCAAATTAACCTATGCTGTTGTTGCTTAAGTTTTAATAGTAATTTCAAAACTCACACTTGATCTTAATAAGCAGCATGATGGAAATGATAGGCTTCCAACTGAGGGAAGTTTTTGGCCCAGGATTGTGAATGAAAACCCATCTCCCCTGTTGGACTTATATCATACTAAAATAATATTGGTATTGTTACACAGCATGAGGTTGATTGACCTTTAGGCTAGGGGAAGTGTGAGGCTAACAAGTTAAATGCCATTGAAAAGAACTATCTAAATCATAAATTGAAAATGACCTGGTTTATGCATCTGTGATTTGAGGAAGAAAACTGGAGAAGTGGGATGAGATCCAGGATTAAACTTCTGAAAGAGAGAGACTAAAGTAGTCAACTTCAGTTGATTAAAGATATTCTGATCCTGTTTTTCTCTGGTGTCTTGACCTTACTAAAGTTCACTTAGTATGTAATGGAAAAAACAACTGGTTTGATAGCAAAATACAGGAAATGCCTTCAATCATGGCTGATTACAGTAGCAGCTTTTCCTCTGTTGTTTTCATTTTTTTAGAACGCTCTTTCTATATGTCTGAAACAATGTAGAATAAACAATGCTTTGGAGCCCTTTATTTGCTATGTCCAAGTAGAGCAATTAAATGTCTGGCTTTTTAATGGATATGCGTGTTGGGAGTTTTCGCAGTCAGGAGAGTGCCACATGACATAAGTGAGAAAAATTAAGAGCTATTACAGTGCATAACTTCGAAGCCTAGCAAACTGCACTGTGTGTGTGTGGCAATTCCACCATGAGTAACAAGACAAATGAATGCAGGTCTTTTATATTTATATTTAAAAATATGCCTTTGTTTGGCTTTCTCCTACAAAAATGGAAGTTTTACAACTAATTTGAATGAAATCTCTATCTGCAAGCCAGGAAGCAGCTTATACTGAATATACACAAAGTCTCAGATTCATCTCACCTAACTTTAGGAATGCAACTGAAGCTTCCAAGTCGGGATCCTGCTTGTCCTGGAGTGCATTTACAGTCAGTGGAGAAGGGTAGGCTTCTTTAGGGACCTGGGCAGCCCACATGTTCTGTGAATCATCCGCTTGGAGATATCTGTGGACGTGGCCTTGGAGGGAGCCTGGGGCAAACCGTGGTCCCTCAATTACACTGTAATGTCTAGTGGGATGAATCTGGGTCAGAATGCTGGAAAATACAGGAAAGAAAATTACCATAAAACCAGAGCAAAATGTTTTATAGCTCTAGTTACTTTCATATTTAAGGTAAATTTTAAGAATAGATGGAACTGTGGTTGATTACATTATATCTTTTTATTCTGTCTTTCCTATTATCTGTATAATGCAGTAATATAACCTTTATGTGGGTTATTAAGAGTTACAAGTCTTCATTGCTGGAATAGCTGAATGAGACCTACAGAAATGCAAGATGCTACCTGGATAGACATGCATTTGTTGGCTGTATGTTTTTCTATTCTGTGTAAGAAAGCTTCACTCAAAAATTGGAGAGAGAAGAAAGAATTTCAGTCTTTTCAGTTAGCCACAGAAACTGTATGCTTGAAACCCAAGTACTCGTTACTTTGTGTTTGCATAATTTGTGTTCCATTGTTGTTCTAATGATAGAGACTTTGTCATCCTACCTGCTAAGGTCACTGAGAAAAAACAAAACAAAACAAAACATTGCTTTTGGTTTCCAAAGAAAAACTTTTGAACAGATCCAAACTTAATTAGTGTGTCTGCTGATAAATTTGCTTTCTAAGGTTCTGGTACCATTTTTACAGAATTGAGTTTTCGAAACTTGATCTGACAAGCTTTTCTAGCTTCATGCCATCCTTTCAGTGTCTTTCACCAAGTGGTTTTATCAAATAACGATTTTGTATTGTTTTGTGTAAAAGGATTATAGACATACATAGTAGGCACTTTTAGTTTGCGCTCCACCTAACCTATTGTTATAATACACAGTCTTGGTTTTATGTTATTTGAGATAGAAAAATAAGAGCACAAAGCATTGAACCTCACAGAGTAGAAGACCACAGCTTGAGTCAGTCCTTGGCTAAGCCCTGGGAACTCCGTTGTCTTCACTGGGATCACCAAGGTGTCAATGAGGATGGGGTTTATCACTTTACATATTTAGCAATGATTTAACACATGGACTTTGTAGCAGAGGCTGAAACAGTGAATATCATTAGTGGTAGTACAGATTTTACCCTGTCAATCCCAGCCTGAATACATAGAGCCACTTAGGAATTTTTCAGCTAAAATCTTCAAGAAAAAAAATTTAGAAAGTGGTGGGTTTAACCAAAGTGGAGACAGTGAGAAAGAAAGAAAAAAAACCCTGAGAGAACTGTTAGTAGCCTTAAAGTCAGGGCTCTCATGGGAGTGGTGGGGCAGCAGGATGAGCAGGCAGCTCAGCCTCAGTCAGAGCCACGCGCTGTCCTGAGCATCACACCATTGGCTCTTCACACGCTACTTTCACTAAAAGCTTTGAATAGTCTGTGTTTTCACCCAACGTGAAACACAAATGGTTTGTAAAATCTCAAGAAGCCTTACAAAGTGAGAAAATAATTTGCTGCCTAGTTTAGCTGCAAGTTTCTGAGGCAGATTGTTTGTCCTATACAATAGGCCTAACATGAATCCAACTCCATTCTTGACAGTTTTCACTTGATACGAAAATTGCAGGCCTGCGGGCCATGGGAAGGCAGAGTTGCCACTGGGATCCAACACGAAACGTCTCTAAATTGGGGCTTTGGCAGTAGGCTGAGTAAAGAGGCACAGTTGTAGCGTTAGGTCCCATTCCTGCCTCAGGCTCATGGAAAAATTGTTGCATTCCCAGGTAGGGGTCATGGAAGGATGAGGTTTATAAAACAGTGTGATGTGAATTTAAAAGGCAACCCTCTCTTGAAAAAGAAACAAAGAACACTCCCCTCTGTGCTTAGCCAATTTTTGAGAATGTTTTACATAATACATATTAAAACGTGCACATATTTCACTTGTGTTCACAAATAAAAATGTGGAAATAATAAGAAAGGAAAAGCCACACAAAGGAAAGCTGTTAAGTACCATATATTTATTTGTCTGCGCATTATTTTAAGGAAACTCAGCATAATAAGATAAGCCGATCGGGCACTGTAATGTCCTAAGCTGCTACCGACAATTGTAATAAAGTTATGGTCAAAGCCATTAAAAAGCCATATATAGAAATTATTTTATAGAAAATGTTTTTATGCTACTAGAAAAGTCATTGGTTTCCTTAAGCTACTGGAAATGAATATAAAACCTTTGTTCAATACATCATTACAACATCAGTACATAGTTAGGACCGCATAATGAACACACGGCCTTCTTTTCCATCTCAGGACCTTGCTGACCTGAAAGTTTTCTCAATGGTAACATTGCTGGAGGAGGTGATGTTACACATCGTGCAAGCCAAACTTTTGCCTTGTAAAACTAGGGTTTACAGAGCCACAGATAGCAATTGTGTGTTTGTCTCCCTCTGATGTCTTTGGTGGGTAGACAGCAAATTGCCTTTTGCTGCATCTCTCCTCCTGTCTCTGCCTCCCCCTCAGTCCACGAAATATTTGTGCAAATGGCAGGGTGATGGATGTTGTGTTATATAAGGAAAGTAAACGTGTGTGTTTTTAAAAGAAAACATGCTTGACAGAGAGTGTCACTGTGGTCACACTGAAAGTCGGCCTTTCCTATTAATGTTTACCCTGCTATCTGAACTATCGCTGTTATCTTTGATGAAAAGTAGCTATTGTATCTCTGACTTTACTGGAAACCAAGCTCTTCATTCAGCTGCTGCTATCCATTATACATACTGATCCACATCAGTATAAGGTGGATTCACTGTACTCCAAACTTGGCACTGCTCAAAAGGAGCAGTTTTCAAATCTGCACAGCAGGTTTTTCTGTATATTGCTGAGTATGGCTCCGCTATAGTTTTTGTGACAATGTCTATATTCTTGGATAGTATCAAGTAATGATAAAGTGAGAAAGAAAGTTTGTATCATAAATCCATTAAGAACTTAATGGGTCAACATAAAAGCAAAGGTGAGAAATTCCAGGACTTTAAGGTAAACACAGGCAAAACTTCCCGACATGTCCTACAACAACAAAAGCAGCAGAACCATCTTTCTGTCACTGTTAGTCTCGCTCAGGTTTCTCCTTACTCCCTTCCTGCTAACAAAAACTGCTCTACTGTCGTGAGTCCACTCATAAGCATGGACAGTCCAGAACATGTCCCATTTCTTACTCCATGGATAAGGGAGGTCACATCAACTGGTAGAACCTGTGACTGTTAGTCCCCGTTGACTGGTAAAAAAAGGAAACATTGCACCTATTTTTTAAAAGGGTAGAAAGGAGGACCATGGGAATGACCAACCTGTCAGCCTCACCTCTGTGCCTGGGAAGATGATGGAACAGATCCTCCTAGAAGCTATGCTAAGGCACACGGAGGACAGGGAGGTGATTCGAGACAGCAAGCATGGCTTCACAAAGGCAAGTCCTGCCTGACCAAACTAGTGGCCTTTTATGATGGAGTGACTACATCAGTGGACAAGGGAAGAGCTATGGATGTCATCTTTCTGGACTTCTGTAAGGCCTTTAACACAGTCCCCCACAACATCCTTCTCTCTAAATTGGAGAGATACGAATTTGATGGGTGAACTGTTTGGTGGATGAGGAATTGGTTGGATGGTCGCATCCAGAGGGTCGTGGTCAACGTCTCAATGTCCTGATGGAGACTGGCGACAAGTGGTGTCCCTCAGGGGTCTGTACTGAGAACAGTACTGTTCAATATCTTCATCAATGACATAGTGGGATCGACTACACCCTCAACAAGTTTGCAGCCAACACCAAGCTGAGCAGTGTGGTTGACATGCCTGAGGGACGGGATGCCATCCAGAGGGACCTGGACAAGCTCAAGAAGTGGGCCTGTGTGAACCTCATGAGGTTCAAGAAGACCAAGTGCAGGGTCCTGCACCTGGGTCAGGGCAAACCCCAGTATCTATACAGGCTGGGAATGAAGGGTTTGAGATCAGCCCTAAGGAGAAGGACCTGGGGGTACTGGTGGATGAAAAGCTCAACATGAGCTGACAGTGTGCACTCGCAGCCCAGAAAGCCAACCACATCCTGGGCTGCATCAGAAGCGTGGCCAGCAGGTTGAGGGAGCTGGTTCTGTCCCTCTGCTTTGCTCTCATGAGACCCCACCTGGAGTACTGCATCCAGCTCTGGAGCCCTGAACACAGGAAAGACATGGACCTGTTGGAGCAGGTCCAGAGGAGGGCCAAAAAATGATCAGAGGGCTGGAACACCTCTCCTGTGAGGACAGGCTGAGACAGTTGGGGTTGTTCAACCTGGAGAAGAGAAGGCTCTGGGGAGACCTTATTGCAGCCTTTGAGTACTTAAAGGGGGCTTATAAGAAAGATGGGGACAATCTTCCTTGCAGGGCCTGTTGCAATAGGACAAGGCGTAATGGTTTGAAACTAAAAGAGGGTAGATTTAGACTAGATGTAAGGAAGAAAGTTTTTACAATGAGGTTGGTGAAACATTGGAACAGGTTGCCCAGAGAGGTGGTAGATGCCCTATCCCTGGAAACAGTCAAGGTCAGGTTGGACAGCGCTCTGAGCAAAATGATCTAGTTGAAGTCGTCCCTGCTTATTGCAGGGGGGTTGGACTAGATGACCTTTAAAGGTCTCTTCCAACCCAAACTATTCTATGATTCTAAGCTGACATCCAATGATGGTGCTATTATTGCATGTTTATGCTCAGTAGCATCAGAAACTCTGGGCTCCTTCTTTCCCATACAGTTTTTCAAATGGGGAAAATTATATTATCAGTTTGTGTTTTCTTAGAAGTTACAGTTTGGATTTCCCCATTTATCTCTGACCTGTTGGCGGGGGAAGCCATGCTGATGTGTTTTGACTAAAATACTTAAAGCAATAAAAGAAGAAAAGAATCCACTAGTAAAGTACAGTCCTACTATATCTGTCACATAGTTTATCTATGGAAACTGAGATTAAGTTGGTGAGAGCTAATCACTAAAGAAGCTAACTTCAAGACATTAAAATTGTTGACATTTCTTTTTGTTTTCTGATGAGTTCAATGTATAACTCCATCTTGCTTAGATTGTAACCTAGTACATTACTGGTCAATATTTTGAGGACACCAATGTATTTGAAGAACTAAGACAAAGATCTTGGTGAATTCATCTGTCTTCCAGAAAATACCGTTTCAGATGGTATGGTACAAATGATCCAAGTTCTGTGATATTTACTGCTTGTGATTGAAATTTATGTTGAAAATGCAACATTATCTAAAATTATAGCAAAGAGTAAATTTGTGCTGGCTACAGGACAAACCTGTTGTTGTTGCAGGTAAGTATCTCTGTCTCAAAAGCAATCTGGATACCACTAAGTAAGTTAAACATTAATTCTAGGAATGTAGAAGTCATACCTTAATTAAATACGAAAAAAACCCTCATCTTACTTGTTGAAATTGCTAATTGATATAATGAGCATATTGCCTTCAGTTAGGAATTTCAGTAACTGTACTAACTAGAGAATGGTTCTGATGGTTTTCCATGTTGTTGGGGGAAGTTTCCCTTTTATCTTCTGTGGTTTCTTCTGTGAACAGTTTGTCTATTTAAAGCCTGCAGAGAGAATGTGATTTTCCCCTGTAGGGGAACACTGGCAATGGCAATTATTTCAAATACACTGTTGAAAGGGTTTATTGCAGTTGAAAATCACCAAAAAAATTGGTTGTGCAGTAGCTACATACTTCAGACTTGTGTTGCTTTCAGATCTTTCATGTTTGATGTTCTGCAGATGTTTAGTAAGGTACGGTCCTTCACTGAACTTTCACCCTATAAAGAAATATTCTTGCTTCGATGTTGTTATTAGTAGATAATAATTATTGTGCTTCGTTCTGACCTACACTGTGAAATGTATATGCTTTCTAGTTTTGTTGCTCATTTAACAGTTAGAGTAGAAGCAGATGCTGTGGAGATATTTAATTGTAAAGTAATTGCTCAAGCCAGCTTGTGATCATGTTTCTCAGCTACTTGATCTTGTTCTTCTAATATGGATTTATTTAGTCACTAATGTTTACTGTGTTCAAAGGCTACTGTTAGTAATGTTTGGCAGACTTTCTGATTTTGCTGGCAAAACCCATCTTGACTGTTTAATTGCCTTACTTTCAACAAGAAAATTATCTGTTATCTAAATGACACGTGTGACACATGGGGCCATGCACACAAGGTGGTTATCTTGCTGGCTACTGCTGGGAGTCAGACTTTAAGAACTGTGAAGACTTTAAGTCCTGTGAAGTCCTCATCCACTGAGCATTTGTGGGAAGCCGGGGCAGTCAGCGTCTCGTGGCACTGCTGTGTGGAGGAAGGAATGAGCGTCATGGAAGTTTTCTCGCAGGTTACCTCCAGTCTTCCCACTCTTCTGTTCCGACTTGCACAAACCTCACTGTTATAATCCTGATTCTTTCTTGAGATCCTGCCAATCATTCCAGCTTGTGAGGTGATTGTGATGCTGGCAGGTATCCAGAAATAGGAACCAAGGCTTAAGTTTCTGTTTAATGCTTTCCGAGAAAGAAAAAAAATATTAAAAAAAAATGTTTTATGCAATTGACTGCTCAAGTCAACTGAACTTACTGTACAAAGTATCTTGGCAAACAAACAAAGGAGAGAAACAGCTTAATGTAGCATTACTGCATTCAAGCAATCTGGGCATTTTCCTGGCTTAACTGGTTAGGTTGTTTGCAGTTGCATGTAATTACTCAGGTTGTAGAAACTCATTTTGTCAGACACAGATGAGTTTCTTAGTTCCTACAAAGAGAATGCAAAATGAGAAAACGAAGAATTTAATAGACCTTTGTCATTGAGCTATCTGACACTGTATGCTCTGATTTAGAGGTAGGCAACTGGAACCAAATAAAAGACAGAATGGATCAGAATGGATCATTCTGTACAGACAATTAATTTACATTCCAGAGATTGATGGCTGTTTACTTTTTGAGATGTAGGAGAGCTGACTGTTTCTTAGAACAGTTCTGGGGAGACATGTGTCTTAAACTAAAACTTAAAGGTTTTTTTGCGGTGAGACTGCTGATCTGGAAAGACAAGCTTCCTTGGCAGCTCTTTTTCTGTTACTTTTTCATTTGTTTCCTCATCTCTGTTTTGTTTCAGTTTTTTTCCTGTGAGGTGTTAAATAGCACATTACCTATTCTCTTACATTAACATTTAGTTAACTAAGATTTCTTTTTCCAAAGTTGCATAATTAGGGGGTTTTGGTGCGGTTTTTTGTTTGGGTTTTTTGTGGTGTTTTATTTTTTTTAATCTGGCAACTGTAAATTGACAGAATGGTTTTGAATGGTTCTCAGTGCAAGCACTTTTATGGACTATGATAATCTGGTGGACTAGCTATGAATTTGGCACTTTGGCAGACTCCCAGCTTACCTTTTAACCTCCCATCTGTACTTTAATAGGAGTCATGCTGCTGTTGTTTTAGCCTCTTCAAAATTTATTTTGAAACTTTGGTGCCTTTGTATTTGTGATAATAAAAATCTACTGGCATTAAATTCCATTATTGCGTGAGTAATTAAGCTGATGTCCTCAGTGCCTCCAGTACGGTTTTGCAGAGGTTTATAGGCTTCACTCCTTTGTTTTGGCTCAATCAAGTGGTCCCAGATGTTTTTCTTCTGTCAAGTAGGATTATAGTTTGGTAAATGGTAAAAAAGTTATGTTGACTTGTGCTTTTACAGGTAGGCTTAAAATTTCACTGTCGGTCTTTACAGGTAGTCAGAATTCAATATTTAGACTCTTCATGTTTTTCTTCTTCCTCAGTTTGTTCATTCTCTTCTTCCACTGTCAAGTTAGTTTTTTATTGCTAATTTCTGTGTCTTATACAAATCCTCAAGGGAATAAAGTCGTTGTGAGTATGCTGTCCTTCTCCATTATGTGGTGGCTTGCTCTTAGTGTTTTATTACTGTTGAGATTTCTCTTAGCTTAGGAGTTTCTTGGATTACCAACTGTATCTCCATTCAATTGCATGGCTAGAATATGGGTGGCATTAAAGGAAACTTAAACAATTTTAGGTCCTAACAACTTCAGTGTGTCACCTGCCTGCACTGGGAAATCTTGCTTCTGGGATCAGAGTTAAGATAACATATGAGTCTTCTGATGATCACTTACTGCTCCAAATTAAGGTGGATCCAGTTTTCTGAGCAGCCTCTTGAATTTCATCAGTTCCTATCATAATTATTTGTATTATGACTTTCTTCCTAACTGTCTGTTGTGATGGTGGCTGGAAGTGGTTCCCAGATTACATCAAATATAATTATACTTTGATTTCTTTATCCGAACATCTTGACTTTTTGAAATACAGTTTTTATTCTTCCTTAGCTTAGGAACATCCAAGATAACACTGCATTTGAGGGTTAAAAGCTGCAGCTACAAGCTCCTTCTCCCATTTGCAAGAGCGTTATCCTATTCTTGTACTTGATCACATTCAACTTGATGACATTATAGTCTTGTCTTAACGCAGGTCTTTGATTGTAACACTTGTAATTCACTGAAAGAGCATTGTTGGGAAGGCATATGATTTTTGGAGCGGGGAGCTTTATTTTGTTTATTTGACTTCTTTGGGGGGCACAGAGCTTTGGATGTCTGTTTACCCTTGCATGATGTTGGACAATTCCTGCAAATCCCTTTCCAGGGACAGGAAGAGGTAGTTATTTGAGGGGTTAAATGGTTGGATGTAGGGGTTTATGTTGTAGCCAGCTGGATCTTGGGTTGTTTAGGAACTCATAAAAAGGATGACCTTAAGGAATGACAAAATATGTCGTTTGCTCCAAGGGGCCTTATGTGGGTGACCAGCTGAGGACCTACAAGAGCAGCGTAACTGATCTGGAGATAGCAAAGTCTGGTGTAGGGCATATTGGTTGCAGTGAACATTTCTACAGCCGGTGTATACTTCAGCTACATAAACCATAGCTGATAAAGCTAGTTTATGGGGGACACAGTGGATTTACTGTTAGTGAGGTAAATCTGACTTTGATTTGCCATGTCAGACTTCTTGTACATGCACAAACCACTTTGTAACATGTACACAGCACAGCTGATCTCTACACGCACAGTACGTCATCCAGTGTTTCCAAGAAGTGTCTGATTTACTGCACAGATGTACAGTGATTATGCAGACCTTGAGTAGAAAGTCCGCTGTGTCCCAGAAATATCTGATTTTTATGCTGTCCTGTGTACATGCTTGGGAAATATGTTAGATGCAGGTGGACCGGCACATTTGAAAATTTTGAACAAGTGTCAAAAGAATAAAATCCACCTAGTGAAATTGGAGTGATAGGGAGAAAAGAAATCCCAGCATACTGTAGCTATGGACATGTCCCTAAAACCTCTTAACATAATGTAGCCTTGGAAGGGCTGTTTAATCATTTAATGTGTGTGAATGCTTCCACCACATTATGGTGCCTGTGATTCTAAGGTGTGGGGTCTGATAAGGACACATTTCTCCGACTAAACTCCTCAGAATAAGGGGAAGACTTTTCATCCCTCACTCAGGTGGAATTTGTTGGCATAAAGGATTTTTGCAACAAAACCTGTATATTTTCATAGTCTTTTGAGTTGAAATTTGTTTACAGAGCCTGGCATGGGATTTTATTCCTCTATCCGATTCAGAACATGCCTACACACACTTTTTTTCTCATCAGCTCCACCTATGGAAATATTTCTAATTCTTCTAGGAAAAAAGTTCTGATCAGAAAGTGTCCATGCAGAGTCACCTCAGGACATGTGGTCTGCTTTTGTTTCTCACCTCTGTATGGACTCATACATACAATGCCTTCATTTATTACTGTGTATTTTTAATACACAGCAGGGGTACCTAAAGCCTAGACAGAAGTATAAAGATAAAATGGTCCATGCAATATAAGTGGGTTTTTTTGCCTTTTTTTAATGTTCGCTTTATTATTTATACATTATAAAATGTTTTTAATTGTGGGGCTTTATTCATGCAAGTGAGGGTTCTTTTATGCATTGACTTTCCAGATCCTTTTATAGTTTAGTCTAAGGCAAGTGGCAGGTAAGTTAAATGGTACCTAGCATGCAT
The DNA here is from genome assembly GCF_965231255.1 of Vanellus vanellus. NCBI lineage: Eukaryota > Metazoa > Chordata > Aves > Charadriiformes > Charadriidae > Vanellus > Vanellus vanellus. Next base: position 31,679,931 of record NC_138907.1, read on the forward strand.
TGTGTTGGAACATGAGATCACCATCAATGGTATATTTAGAAAACGTGCAGAGGGCAAGACAGGAAAGGTGGATATCCCTTTCTCAACCTGTTTTTGACCTCACCCAGTTTAATAACCCAAGAATTGTCTGGTTTTGACACAAAGACATTTGTACAGGTGGTCAGAGACAGCTGCTAAGATGCGTTGTTTAACAGTGAATGCAAATTATTCCTGTGAGATTGTTTTTGAGCAGGTTTAAACTGCAGGAAATAATGCTCCCAAAGCATTGGTTTTTATCCTTCTTATTGCAATCTGAACTTTGAATTGCTAATATCCATTAAGAACCCAATTCAAAATAATCCAGTTTTGAAAGTACCTATTAATTTCACCCAGATGATAGAGTATGGGTAAATTGGTACTCCTTACTTTGTGTTAATGCAAAAATGGAGAGTGGCTTCATTAGACATTGTAGACCTATATTTCAAATAAACAGAATGTTAGATTTGTAGCAAACAAGACTGAGATCTTTTCCAAACATTTCTGATTCTGTCTTGAGTACAGCTGTGCTTTCATGCAGCTAAGTGCTTGTCATTGCCTACTTCCTTATTGCCTTTAACCACATCTATTTAGTGACTGCTACCAACTCTTCACGCACACATGTGAAGGGCAGTTTCTCAGCGGTGTTTGTGAAACCATCTATTTACCATGTTCTGTAGTTTATGATTAAATTCAGAGCACATGATAAAAATTTGAGAGTTGATTTAATTTGGGGCCTTTTTATTTCAGGGACCTGAAACTGGACAATATTCTTCTGGATGCAGAAGGCCACTGTAAACTGGCTGACTTTGGCATGTGCAAAGAAGGGATTCTGAATGGAGTTACCACCACAACCTTTTGTGGCACACCTGACTATATAGCTCCGGAGGTATTTTTTTGAACTGCACTAAGAAACAGATATTATCATTCATCAGACTGTTACATATGTAGTTTTAGACGCCTTTTACATGTAGATGAAAAAGTAGAAGATTCAGACTAGACTGTGCCACAGTCTTTCCTGGTTAATCTTGCAGAATTTAGTTACTCTGCTGCTTACAAGCAGTAGTCCATGTTGATAGGAGTGGCAAAGCATGTTTTTTCTGTTATTTGTTCTCTGAACTTAACTGTATTCTACTCCATACGCTCATTTCTGACTCAGCATCGTTGTGAAGGCACTTAATACCCTTTAAGGTGCTAGATGCAACTAAGTACTGCCAGCACTCATTTTTAGTAGTTATAAAAAAGTTTTCAATTTTTCATGAGACTTAGAAGGGTACGTGTATATGGAAGAGACCATACATTTGGTGTCATTGTCCTAGGGTCTTTGTGGGAATATAATTTTTTCTTTTCTTTAAAGTATCCACGAGTGAAAGATACTATGTTTGTAGTACTTCTCATCATATGGATGAACAGAAGGTATAGACTTGCGTAGAAAATTCAGAACTTTTCATATGGATGCTGCATATCAGTTAGCAACATCCAAAGTAATTTCAAGGCCTTCACTGAATAAAACAAATGACTGAGAACAATGCTCATTTTACGTATCCTCAATTTTAATGAAATGCATTTCCAAATGCCTAAAATGGACCAATATTGTACAGTTAGTCTGCCAGGCAGACTTTGTCTGGTCAGTTTAGTTAGTAACCTGTGCATCCTTCCGCTGAAGATTCAGTGTGCTGATCTAATGTAGAAGTTTCATTGGTTTGTCTTTCATCAACCATAAATTTGCAGCAGGGAAAAATGTTAGTTTATTATTTGTTAGGGACAGTAAGTTAGAAATTCATATTGTTAGTGTTCGTGGCTGTCAAGCTTTGGTAGCACAGCTGACAAGGTGTGAATCACCTTGAAACTATCATAATATAGATGTTTTATGTTTTATGGAGTTTGAAAAGTATTCTGGCATTAAAAGAAAATAAATGCCAGTGTGATGGTTTGTATGAATTCTTTCCTGATTCAGTATAGTAATTGATTCCTTTTGCAAATTCTTTGAAAATTCTTACTGAAAACAAAGCAATAATAAATCCCAGGAACTTTTACATGAAATCTTGATCTCACTGAATTCAGTAACTCAGGCTTCCATTTTGTCATCTTAATTGCAGAAGTTTATCTCCTGCTTCTATTTCTCTTGCATCGTGGTGGTATGTTTCAATTTCCTTTTCTGTAGCAATATCTGAGTTCCAAAGAGCGCGCTTTTCAAGACTATCATTTTCTGTAATTAATGTCAATATAATGTAATATCCATTCAACTAAGAATCCAGTTGGGATCCGGACCTCTGTATTCAAATTTTTGTTTTTATGTTAAAATGGAATTTGGTTTTATATTGGGTGTGATTCCCAAATACAGCACTAAGCTAACACAGTTCACCACAAGGCTTCTGGCTGTAAACCCTAGTGTTGTTTAAGGATGCGGTGGAGTCATTCCCATTGCTACTCAATTTAAGGCAGTCAGCTTCACCTTAAGCAGTCATCCACTCTACTTTCCCCAGTCCCTTGTCATGCTGAAACATTGCAGCCAAACTACAAGCTTCTTTTTAGTGGAGAAGAGCCAGGAGTTAAGCTTGTTCCTTGTACAACACTGGTTCTGTAATACCAAGTACAATACAATAAAACTCCACAACTCTAACCTACTACTCTCTGCTAAAAGTATTTGCTACAAGGTTGAACTTGTGGCACCTGAAAAGTTGTAGCCAGTTTTTCTGAAAGCAGAGGCAATTAAAGTGAGTCCTACAGCCATGTATTGTACAGTGCTTTAATGCTGTAAAAAGAACTTGAACAAAAATGCTTTTGGCTTCCTTCAGCCCTACCTAAAGGACCAGAATAAATCTCTCGGATGATTGCAGCATTACAAGCTGGTTCAGTTTGTTTTGTTCGAGATAGAGACAAGGAAATGTTTCACATTTTCCACCAATCTGTTTTGTATATGTGATCTTTTTTCCCCCTATAGCGTGACCTGCTTTAAACAGTTTGGAAGGATATACAGCTCTCTTGCTCACGAGCATACTCTTTTACTCAAGGGACTGATAAACTCAGTCAGTGCTTCTGAGAATAACTACTCATTGACACTTAGTTGTGTTTAGCTGTGTTAGTGCAAATTGGACGGGTAAGAAACTATGCCTGCTGCTATCAAAATCAGTGTGGGATTTAGTCCTACTCAGGCACTGGGGGAAAGAAGGGGTGTATCATGTCAAAACAGCAAATTTGCAGCCGAGAGTGTTGTCTAACTTGCCTATTCAATCCAATGTCTTTTTCTATACTAGATTCTCCAGGAGTTAGAATACGGCCCATCAGTAGACTGGTGGGCTCTGGGTGTTCTGATGTACGAAATGATGGCTGGGCAACCCCCCTTTGAAGCTGACAATGAAGATGATCTTTTTGAATCCATCCTTCATGACGATGTCTTGTATCCAGTCTGGCTCAGTAAAGAAGCTGTCAGCATTTTAAAAGCAGTGAGTTTTCCATTATTTGCTTTCCTCCTCCTCTTCATGATTTTTTGGGGGATTGGTTTGTGTTTTGTTTTTTTTTCCTTGAGTAAAATTGAATTTGCTGAAAGTTGTTGAGAGCAGTCACCGCTGGGAGTTCAAGCACAGTTCAGAGTGCCACTGTTAGGATAATGGGGCCTGGGATAAATTACACTGCTTGTGGGAAAGGAACAGAATGTTTGTATTCCACGCAGTTGTACACTGTATAAATCCGTGTACTGCAGATTCATGTTTCAGGGAAAACGCAACCAACTAGAACTGTGCTATCACTTTGACACTTTATATGCCGCATGTTCAGTAGAGTGGGGGAAGCACTACGTAATTAAAGAAACAATATTTTTATTTAACCCGCTTATAAAATTTCCTGTCCCTCTGCCTTTCTTCTCCTATCATCAAGGTGGGTTGAAAGCCCTTTACTTACAGCTGCATGTTCGATTTCTTAGTTCACATAACACTTTACATATTCTCCCTTCTCCCGCTCTCCCCCCAAATAGCTCTCTGATGACTTTTTGTTAGCTGTCATGATACTTTCATGCTTCTGGTTTTGTTTCCAGACCCTTCAATTATTTTCAGTTCAGCAATTAAAATGTATGGACTTGAACTGCCGAATTCAGGCTGATATCCAGGGTTCAGGGGTTATTTTGGTGAACTGTAGAGAAAGGGTTGTTGTCAATGTTCATATCTGCATCTGAATTTCACTAAAGTCCTGGAGATTTTCTGTAGTGTTTTGGTTTCACGGTCTGCAAGATCTGTTCATTTGCCATCCACGGGGTCTTTCCGTGAATCCACGTTAACTGACCTTTCTATTATTCTCAATCATGGAAACGTTTGTTGAAGGGGAAAAGTTAACCAATAACCCTTGGTGAAGTGTGTAGGACGAGAGCCATTCTAACTATTAGGAGAAGGTATTTGTTTGACAGAGGAAAGGGAGAAACAGATTTGACAGTCAAAAGCCTCATGGTGTTATCTCATTGGTGACGCTTGTTAACGTTATACATGTCATTCATTAACCACATACAAATGCAGACACGAAATTGGGCTGCAGTTGTAAACTATGTATTTTTGTGAATGTAAGTGCAAGGGTGTTAAACCCTCTAATTTCTTTTAAAGGTGGCTTTGCTATAAATTTTCATGAGGCTGTTTTCCTGGGTCTACATTTTGATAATAGGCACAGTAGTTTGTATTTTGCTGTAGTTGTAGCTTTTTTTTTTTTTACGCCATTCTGTCTAATGTCATTATAAACCTTAAAAAGAGAGTTGCATCCATTAAATAGATTTGCGCTATAATAATAGATTATTCTTCATTGGGCAAGATGTCTTCATTGGCATAAATTGATATAATTTAATAGAGCTGCGCCAGTTTACACCATAAAAAGAAAACATTTCCTTACATTTAGCAACCTGCTGCCTGTGCAGCTATGGTGTGAAACATGTTTGAAACTTATATTCTTCATCTGATCCTTGTCCATATTCTGTTAAATGAAGAACAGGAAAAACAAAGGAAAGAAAGAGGCGTCTATGTGGTTTACTGCTGAACGGTAGCAAGGGATTAACTTTGGAACACTTTGTTTCCTCACATTGTGCTTTGAGACATGCGTTTTGTTCTTTAGAAACTGTGTATTTTTACACTCCTCCAAACACCATGTCAGGAAAGTTTAATAAGAAGACATTCTCTTGTATTAAGTAAGAATGTTTTCTTATTTTCTAAAGAAACAGTTTTCCTGTTATTTCCAACAAAACACTAAGGAGGACAATTTTACAGCTCAGTATTACAAGGCAGAACATTGCTTATCCCATGAAATCCCACAGATCTTATTAGTCCTGTTTCTGTGAATTGACAGGAATTGCTATTTAAAATTCTTTCCTGTCTAGTAAGGAAAACAATTCTTCATTGAAATTAGCTCTGTGCTTCTTTGCAAGAAATGGAGAGATGTTGTTTCTACAACGTGTGTTGCCTGTGGACCAGATGACAGAAATCTCTGGGTACAGAAGCAGGACTGTTTTTAAGCTGTGCCATTTTTATTTCAAGAAGCAAAATTTTAGGAGCCTGATGATCCTTGATTTGGACCCCAAGTTGCATGGCTATCTCAGCAACCTTTTGCCCTGTTGTCATTTAAGTCAGTAGGAACTCTGATCTTAAAAGCCTTCTTTTTTTTTTATAAAAGGAGGTTCCTGCCTTAATATGGGAAAATAAAAAGGCAACACTTAACGGCTGTGGCTGTCAGCTCCATTAGCAACCATCTCTTCAACACTCTACAGTTAACAGTTGTCTGTGCCCTGACAGTTGTATCATTGTTGATGCTGTTGATATACAGGGAATAAATGTCAGCTTGTGCTTCAAAAATAGAAGGTGAAAAAAATCAATATTTATTGCAGGGGATGAAATTTATAGAATTAAATGTCTGCTTCACAACTTTGATATTATTTCATCATCTTTGCACGTGATATTTTTGTTTGTTTAAGTATTCATTCTTAAAATTTGTTCTCTCTCATCATCCATTTCCAAGTTTCATGAAGTTTGTAAAGTACAGTACTAAACTACTATCTAGTCATATTTTCATGTCCTAAGCTTCTTAAAAGTGAAGTGTTGTAATCTTTTCCCTGCCTCTGGCTTAAAACAAAGAGAGACCGTGGCAGATACTAGGATCTGATTTTACTTCTTTGATACCTGGATTATACAGTACAAAAAGGGTATCCTGTAGTCCCTTGTTCTGTTTCTGCAAAATGTGTTCCTGGCTGATTCCTGGCCTGTTTGCTGCAGTCCTGGAGGTGAAATAAAGCAGAGGGATGTAGGAATGCATTTTGTGGTTTTCCAAGAGACCTCACCAAAGCACAGTAATCCTTTCAAAACCTTTGTTTCTCCTGCCCGTAGAAAATATGGCCTGTAGTTTAGATAGGACTTGTCCACTGGCAAAAGAAGTTGCAGAACAGTTGAACACAAGACCAAAGAGAAGGATCATCTTTGGAGCAGTGCATATGTGTCAGAAACCACAGAGAGAATTGCCTCACTGATCTATGTTATATATCTTTAAAATGATAGCAATGGTATTCTGTGGATGGTTGATATAGCTATCTAAAACCATCTCAAGGGCTTCAGTAGTTACTTATCTAATAACTGGAGTACTAAAGCAAGGGTATGCGTTATAGTGATTTAATTTTTGATAAGGTTTTTTTTTCTACAGATGTATAGTATAATGTGGTACCTAGGTTAAAAAGGCACTGAGCAATTATCACATTTTGTTTCATTTGTTCACTTTTTTAAAATTTCAAAAAAGTTATAATAATGGCTGAATATGAAGTTATAGCGAAGCCTGGGATAATTCTGTAATATGAGTGCGCGTGCGTGTATCAAAACAGCATTCATACCTACTTGAATTGCAAGGATTCTGTGTCCATATGGATTAGGATAAGAGCAATTGCTTATAAAAGAAGGAAGAAATAACAGAGCAAAATCAGGAAAAATATTATCAGCTATCATCATTTGGTAAGAGTGTCTTACGCCAGTTGTACAGCTTTTTGCTGTGAGAAATAGTAAGAGTTTAAAAGTGAGTTTAGAAATTACCACAGCAGAAGAGACCCCTTAGTTCCAGTTGCTACCACTAACAGTGTACTAAAAATGAAAGGGAAGGTACGAGTTATGTTGTGGAGTTTGTCAAGGAAAGCTTTCTTCTGGTACTGATCACTCCATGTATTTCATTTGTAATTCACACAGCTGCAGGTGCTGTTCTTACTTGTATTAGAATAAAATCCTAGAAATGAGTAATGAGGTTGGGGCTTTTCACGTGTCTGCTTGAATGGAGTGTATGATTATGCAACCTACGTACCCAAAGAAAATAAACAACAGCAAGCATAATATGTAGCCCCTATACCCCAAATTAATAGTTAAGATAAAGCAAATAAGATAAAATAAGAGCTATCCTGACCCTCTATTTGCAAGTGTCTCCGGAGGGTTTAATATTTTCTTTCTTTCCTTTAGTATTTTTGGCCAAAGCTGGAACTAGAAATGCCGAAAGAGAATCTGTTCCTGTAGAATTCCCAGCCAGATGAAATTAAGAGGTCTCAGCAATCAGTTGAAAGAGCTTCCTGCAGGAAACTTGCACTTCAGAGTCTGAATCTTCCAGTTTGGCTGGAACCTCGGAAATTTGGATGGGCATCCGTGTTGCTCTTACAAAAAAAAATAACCTTCTGAAAGCGGACTGTCTCTAAAAGCTAGGCATTAGGAATTGGAATGTGTAATTGAACTGTGAATGGTTTCCAGCCATTGCCATTGATGCTTTAACTCTTTCCTTCTCTCCCTCCCCCACCCTGTAGTTCATGACAAAAAACCCAAATAAGCGACTTGGCTGTGTGGCGTCACAAAACGGGGAAGACGCGATTAAGCAGCATCCGTTTTTCAAGGAAATTGACTGGGTTCTTCTAGAACAAAGGAAAATCAAGCCACCCTTCAAACCTCGGATTGTAAGTAGCAATTTGCATAACATTCAGAGGAAACTTGGTTTGACAATTCTAGTTGTTGGCTTTTCTGAGACATGAAATTACTCGATGCAATATTTGAGGGTTGAAATAGTAACATAAAAAAGATTGCCTTGTCATTGTTTCTGTGAAGGTAAGTGTCAGGAATAGATATAACGCACAGGAAGGTGTTCATGTTCAGTCACATAAACCATGAGAGGGTTCAAGGCCCTGTTTTAATTATTTTCCTGTGTTCCTAAAGATACCTTGATCAGAAGAGATTATTTCAGTTGGGTATGTACTCTCTGTACTTTCTGTGTGAACTCTGCTACAGTCCTGCATTGCTGATGGCCACTGGATTTTGTAGTGGAAGACAGATGAAAGGATTTCTGATTAATAATATTTTAACTGAAGATACTTGAAAAAACAGCTTCCTGGGGGAAAGAAATATACATCATGATTAGATAAAATGATGTACTTATATTTTCCTACGTAATAACCAAATATTTCTGTTTTAAAGTAACAAAAATATGTAGCAGCCCTACATGCAGAAACTACAAAAGCCAAGCAAGAATACCGTACTTATTCTTGTTTTCCTCTGGATGAAAATATTTACAGTTCACTAAATGTCAGCTTTTCAGCTGAGAACGTGTGCAGTACAAGAGAATAATTTTATTATAAATCCTCTGAGACTGATTTGCATCTTTTGACTTTGCACATTCCTAATTACAATGTTTGATTTGCCTGTAAATATGATCAAGGTACTTGTTCGTTTCTTTCTTTCTCTAGATAGTTTACAAAGGTATTTTTTAAAACAAACAACAAAACAAACAAACAAAACACACACACACACAAAATCCTAGGGCTCAACACTGAGTCCTAACTTAAATTTAGAGGTGAAAAAGTCCCCTCTGACATTGCAGAATTGCTGTCTGTCACAGTTAATGCATTTACTTTTAGTCCCGAGAGATGTATTTCCCCAAGTTCCTCGTGTAGGTGGTAAAAGCGGGGCTGCCCATCCAGACCGGGAGCCTGAGGGATAGCTCCTCTGAGTCCTCTCTTGGAGAACTCTCTCTCTCTCTCTCTGTAGCTATGCAGAAAAAGCCCAAAGGCATTGACAACTGTAAGTGAAAGTTAGCCCATGTGAATGTCTTTCTAGGATGAATAGTAAGATACCGTATTGTCATATGGGGAAGTTTTTCTAAACATATTTCTTGGAGAATGAAAACCTTGTAATGCGATAGCTACAGGCAGGAGGGATGCCTGAGCCAGCCCATCTCCCGGAAAGGGTCCAGCCAACTGGGCATGCCGGCTTTCTTTCCATGCTGCCCAGCTCTGCTCTGGAGGTGGGGCCAGGTTGCACCTAGTGCCTGAGCTGACTTACAAATCTCTGCACTGATGTAGGAAGTGTAAATTCAAATTAACCCTATTAGTATCAACCTGAAGCCTATTTAATGCTGTAACGAACTGCTTTCCAGTCAGGTTCCACAGCCCTCGGATAGTTGCAGACAGTCGGTGTTTAGCTGTTGCATGTGTGTAGCTCTTTTCCCATTTTAACTAGAATTTGGTCTTTCATCTCACAGTAATTTTTGTTGCTTTGCTCAGTATTCATCAACATTTTGGTAACACAGTTATCAAATCAGGATGCACAATTCCAAGATAATTTTCGCTTTATACCTGCATCTAGTAAGTCCCAGATTCCTAACTTCTAGTCTGTTTATTGGCTGTTTTCCTTTCATGATCAAGATGCACAGTCCCTTTGACAATAAGTATTTTTACAAGGCCTTTATTATATTTGTAAGTATTCCTGCTGCGGCGGTCCTTCTTAAACCTCAGGAGGGATTTAGTATGTCAGACATTTTTATTCATTGCTAATATAAATATCTTCTACCTTCTCAGTGTAGGTTCTTTCTCCTGGTCATTATTTCACTGCTGTTATATTGTAAAGCCATTCCTATTTTATTCATTCCTGTTGTTTTTTTTCCTTTTCTCCTTTTCAGCTTCCTTTAATGGTATTTTAGATGGATATTTCAGTTTTAGTAGTGATTTCAGATTATTTCAGAGTAGTCCTTTGTATAATTTTCAAGACAGCTGCTTGCTTTTTAATAATTGTTAGAGTGATTTTATATATCTTTATTTACATCTTTTCTCATTTTTCTTCAGGCTGCTTCTATAATGTCGGATTTTCATACTACTTCTTTCCATATAGTATATGCCAACTTACTTTATTCTACCAAATTTGATGCCTGCAGTCTAGTAGTTCTGTATGCTTGGGTTTTTCTGAACTCTTTTTTTTTTATGTTGGTGAGTTCAGATAATATGTAGTCTTTGTTACAGGCATCCCTATTATTTTTATGTTCTCAGTCTGCTCTCTCCGAGATACCTTCCCCTGTGACCTGGTCCTATCAACTTTTACTGATAACTTTTCTACACTTAGAAAGGGTATACCTTATATATTGTCTTGGTTTGGGCTGGACCAGCCACTGAATGAACGACAGATGCTCTCTTTAACCTCTTTCCCTTTCAGACCAGGACATATATTTACACTATGTTTATGATCCATCAGCTGTTTTGTACCAGCTCTATAAATTTCACAATTGTATGGATTTTGTTGTTGTGTAGAAATCTTTGAGCAAGATCATACTGAAAGTTTTACTTGTACTCTTAGAACTGAACAATTTATTAGTTGGAAAGTAAAGTGTGGTATATATCTAGGCTGAAGAGAAAGATCGCACAAATAAAATATAATTATTAATTTTGCAACTTCAGAAATGGTAAAGGAATCTAGGGCAGTAAATTTCGTATACTGAAAAGGTGATTTTGGATACTTGCCAAGCTAGAAGAGATTGCACTCACTTTGAAAAATGCAGGAAAGAGGGAAGAAGGTGAACACTAATGAAATAAAGACTAGTTTAAAATCTAGATAGAAAGTTCCTCTCTAAATTCAATTGTGAGTGTAGCACTGAGATTCATTGATTCAGATTAACAAGTGTAATTGTTACATAGCTATGGAGTAACTATGGAAAAAACATAACTAATGCCTGTGTTTGGAATGTTTTCTGGTTTATAACATCTTTCATTGTTGCTAAAGGGCTGTTGATGATTTAAAAGTGACTTGTAATGTTGAAAGGGGATTAAAGAAATATATTTTTAATCTTATGTTCAGGAGAGCCTAGATCTGCGAAAATAGCTATGAGAAGAGAGGCCAGATTATTAGTCAGAAAATAGACATTCTTGCATGTGATATGTGAGTGTACGTATGTGTAGGGAAAGAAGCATACAATGAATATATAGTCATTTGTGCATTCAAATTGAGTTTTGCATGCACATAAAAAATTTGGCTCATGCAAGAATGCATATATTTACACAGGTATTCATCTATTTTCTGACCAACCGTTAAGATGACTAAGGGGGGAAATTTTATAATTACTGTATCATAGACACACTCAAAAAAACCCAAACCAGAGGGTCTATTCAAATGAGCTCTGGGCAATATTAAATGCTGACACTAAACAAGTAAAGTCATTAGGGAAAATGGTCAAACACTGAGGTCCCGTCAGACAATGGAATAATCTGCCAAGGGAGGTCACGGAGGTGCTAGCATGGAAACAAACCGTGCTTCAGGTGTGCCTCACTACTCTGCTGATCTCCAAAACACAAGTTCCTTGCTTAGTACAGCTGTCTTCTGTTACGTTTTATCCTTTCTCTGCCATAATAGATTTTCTGAGGAGCTATATTACATGGTGCCGTAGGGCCTGTGCTTCTCCATAGTTCAGGTATGTCTCTTCAGCTCTGCCAGCCTTAAGTCTGAATTTCTCAACTGGACTTGGACGAAACACTGCGTGGTTATTTTTTAGCCAGATTTTTGAGGATGGCTGCTTTTTTTTTTTTAATCACATTTATGCTGTGAATGTATGCGATCATATTCCTTATTATACCAGAAATATACCATTAATATCTTTCTAGTTTGTACATGATTTGATTATTCTAATGAGGTTTTGGAAGCTGAAATTTCTTTCCTAACTGTTTTCAACCTTGGAATGAAAATTACCAAAGTCCAAAAGGTCCTTGAAAAACTGACTATGTTTTCTGAAAGCTTACAAGAGTGCCATGGGCAGAGCAATCCTACAAATGGGCTGAGGTTTACATTGCTAAGCAGTGACAGGAGTGCCACCCCAGGTTATGCTAGGTAGAGACAATGGAAGTAGATTTGCTGGCTCTGAAACCTGCTGCAAATGATCTTTGTCTACTCCTCCGGCTTAATGACTTCGAATAGAGAATGCGCAGGGGTGAATATGCACTGGAGCCCAGTCCTATGATGCATATTATCTGCCAGCCCTTCCTTTGATAAATCCAGAATTATGAGGCTTTTTAGTGGCAAAATTAGTTTTTTTATATATATACACTATGGTTTACTATACTGAAGGTTTCTCTAATGTAGAGCTATTATAAATGTTAAGCTGTAGAAAAAGTAATAGCTCTAGGGCGTGTACGTTAGAAATCAAGCAAACCTTTGAACAGCTATGAAGAGAGCATTTGTTACATCTAAGCTCCAGTGACCTTGATAGTGTCTCTTGAAGATAATTTCCTCTCCTCTTAAAAACTAATCCGTAGAGTTTCGTGAAATTTTCTGAGTAATATTATTCTTCCCCGCTACTTTTAATGCACACATGAATAGGTAATTGCATAGGCAAGAAATAAGTACAGTTTTAGTGCAGACAGATAACTTTTTTCCAGAGCAACTGTTGTGAGACAGAAATCCCTTTGAGGCACTTTATGCTATGTTGAGATATTTTTTCTCATGTATTCTTCCAGGAATTTTATTCCATTTGGAGGATGAAATGTCCCTAATCAGTAGCCATAATACCACACTATGGTTTGCAACATAATTTATTGCCCAAGAACCACAGAGGCCCTGACAGAGTATTCAATGATTCTCTGCTCTCCATTTTCCTTTGGTTCTGTGGTTATGCTCCTGGCTTGGTTAAATCGGTTATTTCCATTTTCGAAGTGTATTTGCCATAATATGAATGAAAACCAGGGTGCAGTTGGTTGATTTCTTACCAAAGTCATTGATATGGTGGTAAGCGCAGTAGATCGGTGACATGATGGGATGATTCTATCTATCCCATACTAAGATATGCATTAAAAACACTGATTGAAACAGATTGCCACTTCACCTTGAATGTGTGTTGATGAACTTTATATTGTCCCAAGTTATTATTTACTTGCAAAGCTTATATTTGAAACAGTGAAGCAAAGGTATATTTTGTTGTATTTTGCTTTTTCCTCAGTCTTCTCCATATCTTATTAGCTTCCCTGTGAGAAATTCTTTGTCTCGTTTCTGAAAGCATAGCTGGCCAGCTGCAGGCTTTCCAGACTGAACTTTTGGCCCGCTGACATGCCACTAACGTCAGCCAGTGAAGCTCAGAAAAGTGTGTACAGGTGGCATAAGGATATGCAATATCCCACTCCCACTGGCCAGGGATGGAGGAACATCACTGTGCAAAATTTCTTGTTCATTTGGCTGAAGTCAGTGAAGTCAGTGGTAGCCTCATACAAGCATTAATTTCACAGAATCATAGGATAGTTTGGGTTGGAAGGGACCTTTAAAGGTCATCTAGTCCAACCCCCCTGCAATGAGCAGGGACGTCTTCAACTAGTTCATCTTGCTCAGAGCCCCATCCAACCTGACCTTGACTGTTTCCAGGGATGGGGCATCTACCACCTCCCTGGGCAACCTGTTTCGGTGTTTCACCACCCTCATTGTAAAAAACTTTTTCTTCCTTACATCTAAATCTACCCTCTTTTAGTTTAAAGCCATTACCCCTTCTCCTATCGCAACAGGCCCCGCTGAAAAGTTTGTCCCAGTCTTTCCTGTAGACCCCCTTTAAGTACTCAAAGGCCTCAATAAGGTCTCCCCGGAGCCTTCTCTTCTCCAGGCTGAACCACCCCAACTCTCTCAGCTTGTCCTCATAGGAGAAGCATTCCATCCCTCTGAGGGATTTCGTCTTGGTTTTTGTAGAATTAGTCCAGCACAAAAAGATCTCTGTCATATTTTTTACGCTGTTGGCCACAGTGGCTCATTGTGGTGCGAGGAGCTGTGAGACCGGAGGAAGCTGTTAGGCACTGTGCAGCAAGGATGGTCTTCCCACAGGCGCACTCCTGTACCTTCAGGCTGAGTTTTCACTGTCAGCCCTTGAAACACGTGCGTGCAAACAGGCAGACTTGTCGTTTTCATCCACCCTGTTGTAAATGTCAGGGTTGGGAAAATTTGCGACTTTGACTAAGATGCCCTCAACATGAAAAAGCTGAAGAACTCTGAGCCAGAGGGTAATACAAAGCCTGGCAAAACAGATGGTTGCCATATGTATTTCTTTTTAGCTATTAAGCCAAAGGTTCGTTGCTAATGGCTTTATCAGTGCCTGTGGCAATCCATTCATAGTGTGGCTTTATGGAGATGAAGTTAACAAAATAATCTCGTTAGGATGATTTACTATGAATGTGCAGCTTTCACAGAACAATACGTTATTTTCATTTTCTCCATGCATTCATAATTTCTTGTGTTTCCATTTTAAAAGCTCGCTTTCTTGAAGAGCCTTGGAAACAAAATGAACAAGATAGTCTATTGCAGAATTGTATCTCGCAGTATGGAGCAGCAGCAGCTGCCACCAGCCCATTTAGTTCATCTAAATGTGACTCCATTTTGCAGCCTGTTCCGTTCCTACTGTTATATCACTGAGAATGTTTTCTGAATATTCATATGTTCTTTCTTCAGTTCTGACTTCTCAGGGGCAGAGAGTTGGTCTAGTAGCTAAAACCAGAGACCCGAGAATTCCAAGATATCAAAGTTGTTCTACAAGATTTTCTAGAAACGCATGGTGTGGTCCAGGGTTCATCACCTAACCTTTTCATGCCTCAGTTTCTACTCTGTGATAATCTCAGGATGCTTAATGCAAAATTCTGTGACAGTGAAGAAATATGACTGAGAATTGATAAAAACCAAATGCTCAAGATCAGCCTGGCTTTTACATTGACTGAACGCGTAGCACTTCCCTTGGGAGAGTGTTCTATGCTATACCAGACCTCAGTGTTAGCAGATTTCATCTTGATCCTCAGTCTCAAACCTCCTACAGTAATTTGCACCTCTCTCTCAGCTCCGGTAACTCTTAAGATAATCATAAACCGCTATCGAAGTCCCTCCCCCCTTAGTTATCACTATCTGAGCCACATTGTCTGTATGCAGTTTCCTTGTGAACCTAAACCCCCTTGTTAAGTCTTGACTTAAGGATGCCAGCAATGTGTCCTCTTTCCGTTTTGCGCTGCAGCAAAGGTTTGAAATAAAATCGTTCCCAAATATGAAATTCTAGTCCTAGCCAATGACCGTGGGTTACAACTGGAGTCAGTGAGCACCGGGAATTTTCCCCCTTCCCTAAATGAGTGAAAAACTGGCAAAATTTTGGCAGCCCTTTGTCGATGACTTATGACAAGCTGGATGCCCACAGTGTTTGGAAACTGGGTAATAAATAGCAAATACAAATCGGCACCTACAGAGTGTGCAGCTGGGCTGTTTGCACAGGCAAACAGGCAGAGGCCGCACCTGCCTCATGGGTAGGTGCCTCACTGAGCGGGTCCCAAAAATGTGTTCAATTAGAGAGGTGTGTGTTTAAATTGCTGCAGCAACCATCTGCTTACTGTGAAATATGGCTGGAATCCTTAAAGAGGGACCACGTTTCTGGAGAAACCTTTCAAATATATTAGCCTGAAACAAAAGTTTTATAATCTGGGATTTGTTTTCATACATGACTGCTAACAAGCAAAGATTTATTTTTATTTTTTTTTTACTTTTTAATGAGGGATTTTTAACTTGGTGTTGGGAAGTCATGATACTGTTTCGGTGGGGTTTTTTGGCACACCTCTATTTTTTGTGACAGTAGATTGTATCATCATACATGCAGAATTATGACTTTGCCTTTACGCTGTGGGGAAAAAGCCCTGTAAAATGCAGTATCATTCAGTAACACCAAAAGGAACTTAGGAAATTACAGGCCAAGTAAATTTCTTTTTGTGTAAATGTTCTCTCTTTTCAAGTTTGCTTCAGTGTGAATGTCCCTCTTTAAGGTAAGGCCTTCAATATGGGGAAAATGTCAAGGTAGGTCCATTTTTAGGCCTAATAACCTTGAGGTGTGCCTTCAGTTTCATAATATATTTCCATTCAGTCATCAGTGCATGGCAATGAGCATTTAGCAGATGGGCACGCAAGGGGCTATACTGCATGCTTTTGCATGAAGTGTTACTGCTTAGATGAAACACTGGGGAGTGATTTTGAGACCTCAGACCCTCATGTACCATTGTTAAACATTGCACATTATGTATTCCCCACTTGCTGCAAGCATTTCAGGCATAGGAAGACAGTGCGCTTTCTTCTGAGAGTGACACCGTGGCGATTAATACTGGTGTACATAAAAATGTTTAGAAACAGGGAAGAATCCATTTGTCAGAACAGTTAACATATATCGTTTAGAAAAAATAACGAAAAACGGATGCGGACTGCCAGGACAGCCTTTTTATTGCAAACAGCCATAACAGTTGAAGTCCAACACTCTTTTTGCATGCTGCCCCTGACACAGGGTATCATGAATTAGGGTATTTAAGGTCAACTGGTTCCTAAAAGTTAGGCATTTCTGCTACTGGTTCAAGTGTTAGCCAGGTCACTACTGATTGAGAAGCATTGTCTGTGGGCCGGCGATGAAGTTTGAGATCTCAGTTTAGCTTGCAGTAGACAGTTGTGAACAACGGTACCATAACTGGCTGCAACGCAGCTGATACCAGTCGGTCTAGCACGTGGCTGGGCAGGGCAGAGAAGGCTGTAACACTTCTGCCTCTTTCGTCAGCAAAGTAAAGGGCCTTGGTTTCCAAAGCTTCAACTAGCTTGGCACTTTGTACAACTGCTAAATTTGCTCAGAGTGTAAGTATATAGTTTTCGAGGAGTTTCTATGCAGCTTGTATCACAACTTAGAGAAATCAAGAGTAAGTGAGCTGGCATTTTTAAAGCATTTCAGTGTTGTTTGTTTGGATGAATAAGGTTCTGTTTTCCCAGAATTTGCTTGTTCAGGTAGTCTTATTTTTTGTTTTTTATTCTCTTCAGCATCAGTGCCTGCAGCAGGTGTTTTTAGCTGCGATTACCACAACACTAGAATTACAGAAGTTTGAAAGCTACTTGCCAGCACTGCAGGTTCCCAAATATTTATAAGTTAAACAACTCTTATTATGTTTCTTTTGATTCTGTACTGGGGATCCAGCAGTATTTGTTTGGGTTTGTTGAGTCCTGGTCTTATAGCACTAAAATCTTTTCATACTGAATAATTGGGTCCATTTAACCATCTGTTAAACATACATTGTTAAGTGGTGCCTATTGAGATGGAGTGATAAGCAGCCAGAATATTCCTGCTTTCTTTTGGGGCTTCCTCAGAATAAGACGAATTCTGATTCATTTTTTGGCTGCTTTAATCTCCAGTGCTATTTTCAGAAAGTATTCTAAACCATTAAGCAAAAGCATCTTATCATGGTTACTTAAGCGTTCAAACTGAAATATTTTATTTTTATATTAATGTAGCTAACAAGTAGTATTCCTGGGTTGGGCCTGTTTGGCTGTTTATCAGACAATGGAGAGGAATTTATCAGAAAAAATCAAAGACTCATTGAAGGCTGGCGGTCCATGACTAGTCCCATTCACAGCTAGAGTCCGGTGAACATAGCATTTAACAAGAGCCTTAGCTTTGGGTTTATTTCTCGTGCAGAACCTTTTGTATTAGCACTATACCATGCTAATGCGAGCGTAAAGTTAACAACAGTGTCTTACTAGGATGTTCATCCAAAACAGGCAGCAAAAATTTGTCAATGTATGCGCTCACAGCTCAGCATACTAGTGCAAAACTTACTTCCTTTGACATATGCACAAATATGCAGATGGTGGACTAAAGCAGCTGATGTGTAGGCACTTATCTTCAGTAAGAGGACAGGGAAGGTGTCTTTAAATGGTAGGGAGTCCTAGCACGTCATTAACTGCTGCTTTCCTGTTGTTATGCTGCTGTGCTGTTACAAGGAATTTTGTTACTGTGGAGGCACAGACCTTGTACTGGTCCTCTCAACAGCATGCTCCAGGAGTCATGTGCTTAAATTACGTGGGATGACAGGAACACTCAATCTAGGTATTTATGAAAAACCGTAAGTGCAGATCCCTTGATTTGCACGTCACATTCATGTTTGCAAAGGACCTACAGAACAATCATTCCCTTTGCTTAATTATGGACTATGGAAAAGAAGAAGTTGAAGATCATAACTGCCCATGACTCTCTGAAGGATTCTGTTTATATCTGACAAGAACAAGAAGAAGGAGAAATTGAATTTGTGCCCTCAGGTCTGCAATAACAGCTCGAGTTCCCAGCAAGATGAGGTTCCCACTGTGCACAAAGACGTATAAGTGAGAGACAATCAAGAGATCATAGATAATGATAGACAGAGAGATCCTAATCCATGTATAGGAGAACAAAAGTAGGAAGAAAATTAGATGCACAGGGAGGAGAAAATTACTCTGGCTCGAAGCAGATCAGTAGCAGAACCAAGAGTGAAACCCATGTCACTACAAAGTGCTACATCTTACTGCACTCTTTTAATAAAACTGTTTTTGAAAAAAGCAGTTCCAGTGTCTGGAGGAAAGGTGGAAAGGAGATGCAGAAGAAGTAGGCATTCATGCATAATTGTGCAATGCCTTTTTTTTTTCAGTCTACAATTTGTATGAGTATGTGCGTTAGTTTTTTAAAAAAAAAAAGCAGCTTCAGCTGCTTTCTAAAAAGTCAGATATATCTTTATTTTAATCTGCCTTTTCAGAGTCTTAAAAATCATCATTAGACTTCAAAATACGATTTCAGTATGAATATGAATTCAAATCAAATATGAATTCAGTCGTCTTACAATTAAACCATCACTGTGTAGCTTTCTCCCTTTGAATAAGGTGAGACCTGCTATACCATTTCTTTGTATGAAAGCCATGTCAAAGTAAAAGTGTTATTCTTGATGAGCTAGAGGTCATCATCAAAGAGAACGAGTTTCCCTTTGAGAAGGCAGTCTTGCCAAAAACTCTGTAGCATTCCCGCTCTACGGCCTATAGTGCAAACCACTCTAGTGTGTAGCTGAGTCTTGCAATGATGCTCCCACTGTACACACTTGCTATTACCTGTCATGCTGTGGTGTTTCTTTGCACCCAGTGTCACAGTGCACATGTCCATGCCTCCTCGGTAGGGGAGGGGCTCAGAATCACAAGATATTGGTATCTATTTAAAATTTCATAACATATTCAGGAAGGTTTCCATCATGCGTTACTTTTCTGTAATTAAGTAGGATAGGTGACTGTAGGCAGAATAAAACATTGGAAAGTCAGTCAGTCGGTATTTATTCAGGATACATGGCAGAGAGGTGAGTCGTGAAATGTTTCTTTACATCATTGACCTATTCACTCGCATCAGTCTCCTTAATTTATTCCTTGTCTTTGAGATAGCTTAAAGAATGGAAAGCAAAGTAGATCTATTGATCTTTTACAGAGTAAATGTGGTCAGATATCTCACTGCACTGCTAGGCTTTCTGTATTTGGGTAAATTTTCAGTGATTTTGGGGATGTCTCCTGGAAGCCACTGGAATTCTAGGGACGTGTGCCTTAGACTTACCAACTCTCCTGCATCACTTTTTTCTCTTTTTTGCAAGTCAGCTCCATTTTCTGTGCACAGCCAATCCTTTGTGCCAAAGTTCTAGTGATCAGGAAGATAAAAAAGGCTTCTACACATGTATTTGAGGACTCACCAGCAGGTGGTTTAGTGTGTCGCAGATGCATCAGCCCTGACTACTATAACTCTGCTGTAACAGCAATGGTTAAAATGTAATTTCAGGAGAACATAACTGAAAATGGACTAATTTTGGATGTGTGCCAGGATGTAAGAGGGGAGGTGACATTGGTGATCATGGCTTTAGAGCAGTTGAGGATATCAATGGAAGCTTGCCAATATAATGTGAATTAGAGAGGCACACATATAAAATCTGCACTGCACAGTGGATAATAAAATTTGCAATAGGAATTGCATTGTGCAGATGAAGGGTATTTTCATATGATTGTTCCATTACTTTCTCTTCTCTTATATCCTCCCCACCGCAAGAAGAAATATAAAATTGTTTCCCATGTAGTTAAACCCTCAAAGAAACCTACTATAAGGGAAAAATATAGTGTAGAAATTCAGAAGTTGGCACGCTTCCCCTGTGTTGTGGTTTAACCCCAAGCAACAGCCAGGACCACGCAGCCGTTCACTCACTCCCCCCACCCCAGTGGGATAGGAGAGGAGAATTGGAAAAAAAAAGAAAACTTTGAGGGTTGAGATAAAGACAGTTTAATAGAACAGTAATGGAAGAGATGATAATAACAATAATGATAAAATAATATACAAAATGAGTGATGCAATACAATTGCTCACCACCCGATGATTGATTGCCCAGCCTGTCCCGAGCAGCAATCGCAGATTCCTGCCACCCAGCCAACCCCCATTTATATACTGAGTATGACGTCTATGGTATGGAATATTCCTTTGGCCAGCTTGTCCTGTCTATGCTCCCTCTCAGCTTCTATGGGAAACTGAAAAAGTCCTTGACTTAATATAAGCATTACCTAGCAACAACTAAAGTAATGTTATCAACATTATTCTCATGCTAAATCCAAAACACAGCAGCTACTGGGTAAATTAACTTTATCCCCGCTGAAACCAGGACACCCTGCAATTTTTTTTCACTCTGAAAAGCGCACGTATTCTACCATAGTATAGCTTATGTGCAGTTCTTATGTCATGATTAAGTCCTAATGGAAGCAAGCCCTGATAAGGTGGTCAAGATGGATGTTGAGGGTAAAAGACTAACCACAGGTGGAAAGCTGTGTGGAAGCATGGTGCTCTAGCAATCAGGCCATGCACAAAGCAGGTTTGGTGTATATATAGCTTTAGTTCTGTGTACTTATTTATGCTAAAACCATACCCAAGTGTGGCCATAGAGGACAATGGTTTTACAGCGACTTCTTCTGGGTGAGGTTCATTGCAAATACGGGGCAGTTGTCAGTGAACCTGCAGAGCTTTGATTTTGTTTGCCTTGCTGTTTGTTTTGTTGTGGTGGTTTTGGGGTGTGGGATGGGAGAAAGGCTGTGCAAAAGTGAAATACTAAGGTTGGCGTCCTGGCCATGTAGTCATTGTATGTTTGTATCCCCTAATTGTTTAGGTTATTCCTCCTTCCTGCTTGACCCATTTCACATTCCTAGGAAAGATACATACTGTTTCAGTCTAGAGGTGGTTTCACTTTACTGGGTCACAAATGATCCCTTTCAAAATTCATAGTTCTGTGAATTAGCTTGGTGTTTATTAAATGTCTGCGCGTTTCCATAAGAGATTAAATTGTGGACTGCATAGGTTGGCATGCTTTTCAAGTACTATTTCACTATTAACATTTTTATTGAATGTGGGTTTTTTCCCACTTCTTTCTCTTAATTTGGTGTCCTTTACATCTAATGAAAGCATAATCTAGGAGCACAAAATCTCACCCACTGCTTGGAAGTAATGAATATTGGTATACTTTTGTAAAAACTACTTGGATTCAAAACCCTTTTTATCATCATAACCTTCAGTTGAATATACTGCAGCTCGTGGCTGATCTGTTGTAACTCTTCCATGTGTGAACAGAGCAATTAACATGCCAAAAGAATTTAATAACTTATAAAGTTATTCTGGTAACATATATTTCATATCTTCTGAAATAAGACATTCTGGGAAATACTTCTAATACTGATACAGATTCTCAGGGCATGCAAATACTCTGAGGAAGCATCACCAGGATAAACGGAAAGAGAGGCCTGAAGTGTTCTGCTTCTCAGCCTGTTTCTTTCACAGTATTCATACTGAATTTCTGTATATATAAAATGAGTTATGTGTGAAAGTGAATGGTCATTACAGTCGATCTCAACTTTTTAGAAACTACTACACCTTTATGAAAAGAGATGCAATTATTGGTGCAAAGTGATCTCTGCCTGTGCTGTGGTTTTTGTTATCGTAATAAAGAGAGGTGAATGAGAGGACAGTGATACGTGAGGTTAGCCACATAACCTTGTGCTTCAAACCAGTTTGTTTGATGTCTTGACTTTCCATTTGCCTTGAACAAAATAATCTGAAAATCTTATCAGTGACGAGGTCAATACAAAACTCTGATCATCCTGATCTAAGAATTTCTTCTTAATGATACTGTGTCAAATCTAGGAATCATTTATTTCTTAGTGAAGCAAGATTCTGGGTAAAATTAAACGATACCGTGTAATACATATGAGAAGGTGCGACTCCTGCTGTGTGTCCTGTTCCTGCTGCACTGCTGTCCCGTGCCCCTGTAGCTGCATGCCAAAAACTGCAGCAGCTTCCTGCCCAGATTTCATGTGCCTGTCGCATGTTTGATAGGCTGCTGATACAGCCAGGCGCTGCACTGGAAGGGTTCTCTGGTGAAGCTCCTCAGACAAATGACAAGCTCCAGGATTTCACTGCGGGCTTGAAAATATAAGAGGAGGCATCAAGCAGTGCTATTGACAGAGAATTGCAGTGGAGTAAAGTTAAAGATGTTTCATTCAGTGATACAGAAAGTCCAGTCTGCATCTCCATTTCTGTGCTGGCAGTATCTCAGACTGTGAAAATCATGGATGAGCTTTGTATATATTTGGTCTCAAAAGGTCCACTTACTGAAAAATATCATAGCATAATTTTTTTTGCTTCCAACATATTGGAAGATATATACATATATATGTACACGCATATAATGATCATTTCTGGCCTCACTTACTTGTATTGGCTGTCTCTTGTGGATTAGCTCCTAATTCTGTTAAACTAACCAGAAATCTATTAGTTCATTTACAGAGGATTCCTATAGTTATATTTTAAAAAAATATTATGAATTTGTAGGAAAATCAGGCTAAAACACAAAACCTAGGCTTTTGTGGCAGTGTTGTTTTCTAGTCACCACCTCCATCTTTCTTTCATCTCCTCTGAGGAGGCTTTGAACCAACTGCACAACTGCAGTCCAATTTAGCAGAGCCATTGAGCTTGCAAAGGACTTGAGTGCGTTTCGTCGATTTTCTGCAAATTAATGAAAATAAATAATGCAGTAGAGAGAAATACCTCTTAAGATCTCCAAGCTGGAGAATTAATTTAATCCTTACTAAGCAGAAGAGAGTCCGCCGAGCCTCTTGGCCTCATGACACAGCTGATGAGATGCCCAAGCTTTGCTGAGTTCCCTGGTTTGGAACACCCTCTGTCAGGTGCCTTCTTGCAAGGGCTTCTGTGGCTTTTCAATACCAAAGCCTCCTGTCATTCACATTTGGTTTATGTGATTAATGGAAGGAATGGCAAGTTCTAACTTTCTTAATCTATTTTCAGTGCTAAGAACATCAACTTAGATTTCTTTTTTCATTGTTGCAATTCATATAGTGTCATTTGGTAATCATTAGCAGACAAGGTTGGTAATCCTTGACACTGGAAAGCTTATCAAGCATGTTTTGGAGGTTTTTTCAAGCTTGAGTCTGTGACAGCTGGTAGAAAATTAATTTTTTATTGAAAGGGTAGCGAAAGTAAAACCAGTTCAGAAAACCACTGTTTAATGTGTGCTTATTAATAACGTATGAAGTTCATTTAAATCTTTCAGCAATTATCTGAAGAGATTTAAGAAAAAAAGCATTTTGACTCATAAAACAATATCCCTTTGTCCAAAGTTGTACAGGCCAACTAGGAAAGCTGATTAAATGGTGTTGTATGAAGAGACAGGCTTTTAAAATTTCCAATATCTTTAGCTTTTCGAACAGAAGCCGTAATCTTTGAATAGAATAAAATGTGTCTTTGACTTAAAAATTGTAATCCTTGATGGGTAGGTAGTAGGTCGTGTTAATATTTATTAATTCAAGGGGTTCTATTTCTGTAGCATGTGTTACATCTAATCAGATCGTATCACCCACATGAAGCAAGTCCACCATTTCTCCCAGGATAAGCAGGTCACAGTAGGTCAATGCTCAGATGGGAGACCTATGAAGCATTCATACTGCTGGAAAAAATAAGCTGTCAACTAGCCAGCACATTTCTGGCACAAGAAAGACTGAGTCACTATTCCTTCTCACTATCAGGGATACTGTGCTGGTGGAGAAGCCATCTTTCAGATGAGATTTAGAATTGGAGTCATGTCGGTTTTAGTCATTAAAAGTGCCATGGCACTGCTGCTGCTCTTTGTCAGATGGAGACGGGCTGCCCACATGCTGCCTGCAGGAGAGCAGTTCCAGTGCAGCATGGAATTTGGCACCTATTGTTGGCAGCTCTTGGGTAGCTGCTCCGCCCCTGCTTTCGTGTAGCATTGACACATGGTGAACACAAGGTGTCTGGGTAGTCTGGAGAGAGAAAAAGTAGCATCTGAAACCTAATCGAATTTCTTTGTGTTTGGGTGGACAGCTGGGGGCTTGGGGGGTTCTTTTTTCCTAATAATCCTAGTTTCTTCAGTCATCTGAAATTGAAATTTTTACCAGGAAAAAAGTGTGAAAAGTTAAAAATATTGTGTCCCAAAGTCTAAGGAACTGCAGGCTAAATAAACAAAATCCCACCCATTTAATTACTGCATTTTCAATGGTGCATTTGTCAGTGAATCAAAGTATTTTTCCTTTGTTTTCATGATTTTTTTAATGCTCGAAGTTGGAGAATAGCTGCACTCTGTTTCCTTCATATACCCTCCTTACCTTGCAGATCTTCTTTCTTTTCTCAGTTTCTCTGCTAGCAGACAGCCACAGCCCTTCATACCTTCATCCTGAGCCCTCATGCTGCAACTATATATTGGTTCATGCTGTTGGCCTATATGGTATTCACAGTGCAAGTACATTAAAATAGCAACAGTAGCAGAAATGTGGCTAGACCTGTTTCATCTTAGCAGATGGGGCCTTGCAAAATAGTCATAGCTTCAGGAAGAAAGTGCCTAAGTTGCTAAGGAGGGTTTCTCAAATAAATCTTTCTGTTGAAAAGAAGCACTTGTTATGAAATCTACCTTTTGTCTTGTATGGCCTAATCCACCCGCTTTTGTTCCCTGTGATTTATTTAATCTCAGTTCATCAGTTGGTTAGTTAGAGGCTTGCTAGCGTATCCTTGCAATCTTAGATTGCTCTATACTTGTCCTGTTAATAAAGTGGGTGATTTACATCTATGCTGCCAAAAAGTCATGGAATTGTTTATAAATCTGAGAAAGTAAAAACTTCTATTTCCTTCTTTGGTCTTGAAGGTGTATTCTAAGACATGTTAGGCTTTTAAATCTAAGCAAATACCTTTGGTTGTTTTTCCAGAAATGTTTGGGATTCAAAGTTCTACTGGAAGTACAGTTAGCCTTAATGGATACGATTTAGGCACACCAGTGTTTGGACAGTTTTTCAGATGTGCTCACCTGCAATCTTTTTCACCTAAAACCATCACAAATCTTAGTGATTGTTTTCGGGGGGGGGGGGGGGTGTAGCTATGGGGAATTAATTGCGCCTTATAGGATTTGAGGAATTTGTCATCTTATTCTTTTAGCTGCAGCAAGGAAATAACTCTTTTCACAAAGACATTCAGTATGAAAGCCTGAAAATAATATATATTGTATTTGTTCTCAGCTAGTCCAAAGCTTATTTGCCCTGGATAGCTAGTGGTTAAAGTGTGAGTGTAGTGACGTTTCTCTTGCACATAACTGCAGTTCTCAATTTGAATTCTACCTTCTACAAATACTCACTTACCTCCTTCTGCTTTAGTGACTGTTCCTGTAGCAAATGCATTGTACGAGTATGTGAAAATACTACGGTAGGACATGGGGAACAAGAATAATGCAAATGTAGTTGCAATGTAATGCATTTAAAAATACATACGGAATTTCAGTATTTGCCCAAATGACTGGGAAAAAACATAAAGCCCAAGGCCATGTCCCTCGCACTTTAAGCATTTCAGAGTATATGGGTCATATACACTATGTCCAGTCTTTATGTACAAAGTAAATATTACAAATGTAAACAATATAAACATATATGTATGGTTGTTAAGTCTATATTTCTTTCCTTTTAATGGAATTTTGTAGATAGAGAATGTGGATTTTTGGTTGCCTGCACTTAGAAAGTACTTGGTTTACAAGTGACAGTCTCTTGCATTTATATAAACCTTTTTTCCCTGTATCTGTAAAGTTCTTACTAACAATGTAGGTGAAGGTTGCTATGACTATTTTACAGTTGTGAGAAAGAAAACTGTTTGGTTTTGTGCCTCAGTAGAGCTGATGAAGGAACTACACTTATGTATATATTTTATAGGAAAATTTACCTACATTGAAAGAAGGCATATATCCCATTTGCAATACTTGAATGTAGTTTATGATGTATCACTTTATGATGTTATTTTACTTTGCAAATCAAATAGCTATGCTATTTCTGGTATCATTTTAACCTCAGACATGAGCAGGTTTTAATGTGTCAGTGTGCCTCCATTAAGGATCACTCAAGTAATTATTAGATTTCATGAAACAAAGAGCAAAGAGACAGTGTAAAGGAAAACGTTCAAATTCCCTGAACCTGCCTGAAATACACTGCTAACATGGAAAGCGTGAACAGCGCAGGTCTCAAGGGAATGATTATAGGGAATGTTTTCCCCTTATGGCCTTAAGTTTTTTTACATGTAAGTGGTCACAAATAGTCACTGTTGTGAGCGCCCCGAGGACGTCAGCCTCCCCAGGGCTGTCTCTAGTTAATACATCTTATCCCGACCACGACGTGTACAGTTGCACTTCGTTGTCCCAATTTCATCGAAAGAGTGAGGTGCTTTAGACTTAAAGTGGGGAATCCTGGTGCCATTGAAATAAAGAAGAGTTCAAAGGTGGATTTCTTGGGAGCCAGAATTTCACACTTTGCTGTGGTGCTTTGAATGACATTCGGCTGCATTAGGAAATATGAGTTGCCAAGGTGGAGCTCAAGGATTTTGGACTGAGAGCTGTTGCAAGGTCTACATCTGATTTTAAAGCCGAGTTTAGCCAGATATAAAGAAACAGTTAACTTAGAGTTGAAATAGTAGGCTGTATTGTGGGGAAATCAGTTCACTCTGTGCCTCTGAAATGAGATATCATTATGTTCAAATCTAAGAGGAAACTGCCATACCACCTACTATGCCAAAGCCTTTTCTAAACTAGTCCTAATCTCAGCTTCCTGCTTTATCATCATACTGCTATTCCTTCGCCTGTCAGGGACCCGTGAGTCTCTGGGAACTCATTTATAGTACTGCTTCTGTGGCCTCTCCTGAACTCATTTATAGTACTTGCTCCTGTAGCTTCTCTCATACGTCTGTTATTCTTTGTGTGAAGTAGCTCCTCTTTTATTTCAATCATTCCAGAAAATTCAGCCTTTCGGGGGGGATGGAGAGGAGGGAGAGCACCTTTTATTTTACTGTGCTATTTTACCATTCACCTTATTTGTATTTTTCTTCTCAGAAAACCAAAAGGGATGTAAATAACTTTGATCAAGACTTTACACGAGAAGAACCAGTATTAACGCTAGTGGATGAGACAATTATAAAACAAATCAATCAAGAAGAATTTAAAGGCTTCTCTTATTTTGGAGAAGAGCTACTGCCATAGACAACGTTAGGCTGACAGATGAATGATGCTGCAAGAAGTGATTCTGAAGAGATCGTCAAGTTACTGAGACTCAGTAGATCAAAAACTACTTCTCTTACCCTGAGCCCATGTCCCCAGTTAAAGTATATATTTATTGTTTTTTTTTCCTTTAATCTTCTGACCTGAAAGCACTCTTAATTTCTGTCTCACAAAGCAATGCAAAATAATTTTGTATCAGAAATTGTAGATGTAACACACTGCCGTATATTTGCAACTTTTCTTTTATTCCTAAGATCTCCCCAGAGGACAAAATTGCATCTTTTCCATGGGAAAATGAAGCCATTTAGCAGGTCACGTTCTGTAATCGTCGTATGTATTTAAGCTAAGAACGTGAGAACTGTTTCTTCTGCACTGGTGGTTATGCTGAAATCTGTATTTAGATGTGGAACAAGTAAGTAATATGTTGCCCTTCGGTAGGCACAGAAGTGTGCCTTCATGGAGGTGTAATCCTCAGTTATGAATTTATTGTGGTGAGGCACAAACTTAAAATAAAGCTGTCCAGAAAAAAGAAGCACATCAATTAAGACTTTCGATGAAGTTCCTCGTACAATTTACAGAAAACTCTTAGGAATAAGAAGAGTCACAAAGATAACTCAAATTTTATTTAAAGCAAGAAATAGATACTATATGGATAGTTATTAAAGGGCTAAAGAATAAAAAGCCTATAGTACTTTAGCATAGCTATATATAGGCGTTTTACAGTTTTTCAGGCAATTGGGTGTACTATCCATGTTACCAAATTTAATATCCATTTAAATGATCCACTAATGTGATGGCAAGCTTGCAAATGTTTACAGTTAATTTTACATTAAAAATTAATTATAAACATTATAAATTTGCCTTTTCCATTGTAGCTAAGTTGATAAATGATTTCTTATTTATATTTATTTGCTCAGCAGTGTGTTACTTTTGCACACTTTTACAAAACCATAATACTACTGTGTTTGCTGTTTTTTATGTTTAAAATCTAAAGAGAAATCTGCTTTTAGAGGACACAAAATAAGGCTACACATGCATTATGTGGAAGTGTGTTAAAAAACTGAAGATCAAACGTTCACAAACTGACATTATTGAAGGTTGTAAATTGAATTTTTTTGTGTATGAATTGAAATGGTAACTCATGTGGACAATATTACTAATGTGAAGTTACCTCCTGTAGATACGCTAACAGTGTTATGTACTTATATTTCCAGGAGTACCCTGTGGTTTGGTTTTTGGTTTGGTTTTTTTTTTTTGTGTACATGTATCGCTGAGGTCATTTTATTATATATTTTACTGGACTGAGTGAGCGGTCATTGGAATCCATTTTAATTGTTGCACATGGATTTCCAACTGCACAAAAATATATATACTTGTGATTGGCAAAGTGGCACTAAAGAAGCTTTTTTGCCTTTTGTACAGGTGAGATTTTGTATATAGTGTTTGCTGCAAGGCCTGTGGAATTCATTGAATATAGAGGTATCAACTGCTGCATGTTCAGGCATACTATTAAAATGTTAGTCTATGAAAGAATAATTATAATAATGTCCATGTGCAATACTCTTGTATGTGTATTGGTTCAAGTTACTGTCAGAGAGATAAGGTTTTTGTTATAAAAGATGTAGACATATATTAAGCTATACTAAATCTCTTGTATAGTTCTCTTCAACTCTATTATGACATGATAGAGCTCAGAAAGAGAAAGGGATGTTACAAATCGTGGTGGACAAAGTGTGAATCATTGGCTTTAAGAGATAATCACGGTCTCAAGCAGATGAGTTAGTTTGTGTCAGTTTTGCGTCTGGCTGCTCATAGCCTGTTACTGATGACAACATTCAGTTCCATTTTGTTTTGTTTTTAAAACTCAGGTGTAATTATTATATATATTCTTATGATGATTTCAAAATATTAAATATTATGATATATCAATTAATGTGTTGTCTGGCCTACAGGTGTAATAATGGATCAAGCCTTTAGTTTAATTTAATTTATCTTCAGTAATCTTTTGTACTGGGAAAAGACTAGCTTCTGGAGCTGAGTACCAGCACAGAAACATCTTAATGATTGCATCATCTCAATGTTTAAATTTCTTTCTCTTTTAGAAATATATTGTAGAACTGCCCATCAATTTGTGTCTCGCCACTGGCTCTGTTTATTTCTCATCACAGTTAGCTTTTGACATCCAGGCAAGAACTGATCACAATGCTAAAGCGTTTTTCCATAGGTGAGTAGACTGGCTAGGAAGACAAGTTATCGGATAGTGCACTACTGTTTGTACAACAAGAGGCCTTTACACAAAACTCTGAGCATTTATTTTGAAGGAGTAAAAGCGTCCCATAAAGCTTTTGTAAGCAAGCCATGTAGCCTGTATTCCCATTTCTAACGTGAAGTTAATTAGCAAATGTTTGTATTTCAGGCCTCAGCACCTGCAATGTTTGCGAGGGTGCTAAGAGAAAAGTGAAGGAGATAAAAACTTTTGCATGGGCAGATATTTCTTCAATATAAATAGTTAGATCCTCTGCATTGGGTTTACATCAGAAGGTTCGTCTGTTACCTTGAACATTTTTTAAAGATAATTCTTAAAAATGGACATTCTGTTACATTTCTGCCTGTTCTGTAATATCTTTCCTGTTCCTTCTTTGTAAAATGAGTGCAAAATGCCAAAAAGATTATTATTAATAATAATTATAATTACAAAGAATCGATTGTTTCTTGTTTTTCCTCCCAAATAGACTTTATTGAAAAATGGAAACACATTTTTCTCCATAGGGTGAAAAATAATTCTCTCCAAAAAAGGCTTACAAATTACCTCTTTTTAAATTATGTGCAGAATAGTTCTGGCTAAATATAAAATGTATTCAGTTGGGGGGGTAGGTTTTTTTTTATTGTGAGGATTTATTTGTACAGAATTTTTTTCTTATGGATGTAATTTGAATCTCTTGCCATTCATTAGTGTTATTTCATCGTAAACATTATTACTGTGCCAAATGTACTGTATTCAAAAGGATGTGAATGTGTATTGTTTCGGAACCTAATAAATACAATGATGTTAAATCTTATTTTTTTCCCCAAAGTTTTCCTGAGTATTTCCTAATGAGGAAGACAGACAGATGAAGGATGAATCTTTTTCCTGTTACGTGTTGTACAAAATATCATGAGCTTGCCTTTTAGGAGTGGAAATTTTGCAAAGGAAGGATTTGCTAACAAGAGCCTCATCTGCGAAGCACTAAACACTCCACGAGACACAGGTAACAGTGCGTGAATACTATTTATCATGGGCAATATAACATTTATCTCAAAAACACCAGACAGGTGAGTTTACAGACTTTTTCTGCTTACCAGCTACATAATGATCACTGAGTTCTGACTGACACCAGCATTCTGTTCAGCTGCATTGTTAAAATGCACTTCAGTTGGGCACTTTGCGTACAAACACGTGAAGCTGCTTTAGTCTTTAACTGGATTGATTAGTGGGATTAATTGTGTGCATAAGTTTAATTAATTAAGGTCATAGATCTTATTAAATGATTTATTTAACTTAATCTGTCAACGTGACATTGTTTGAAATATTTCAGTATTTCATCATGTTCCGATTTGCACTGTAAATACCTTCCCTTTTCATGGTCTAAAATTCTTACCTTCTGTTTGAGTAGATCAGCTATCAGCATACTCTGGCAGTAATTCCAGCTAACAGTCTCCAGGTAGTATACCTAGCTAGTAGGTACACTGTTCAAATTGCAGCTTTTGCATAAGCATGCATTTTTTTTCCACCGTGCTGAGTCTTCTCAAAGTCACTGAATGTGTTTGGTGCCTATGAGCACATTCCAAATCTTGTGTGTTGACAGCATTAGCATAAGCTTTGTCACACAGATTTTACCAGTTAAACAATTATGTAACATCTTTATTTTCTGGGTATATTTTGCAACCTTAAAAGCGTACGAAGGACTTAACCATCATCTTACAAACAATAAGCATCGCTGGTCTCCAAATACATCAATCCATATGATGTTTTCTTGTAATGCTGTAACTGATGTCTATTAAAAAGAGTTTTTACCCTTGCTGACGAACTGCAAAACTTGGAAAGACAGCAGTCTTTTGAAGAGGAGTGGGTCGCAGTCTGATTGACTGTCTTTGCTGTAAATGTGATACTAACGGAGAGTAGTCTTGGCATGCATATCTCTGCTTCTGTGGCCTTCTGCACAGGGGATGTTAGATCACTCTACAATCAAAAATGGTTTTAACCTCCTGGTGTTCTGGTCAGGTACATGAGTAAATCAATATGATAAGCACCTAAACAAACTGGTCAAAATCAGAATAATTATCCGATAATGACTTGAAGTGTTGAATAGATTGACATAACCGAACTTGAAGAAGTTACAGAAATTCAGTTTGAGTCTTCATCTATATATACTGTTGGAGCAAAATAGTTAAATTAGTTAGAAACACGTGGGATGAACATGCATCGTCCCAGGCATGAGGAGAAAATGAGAATGAGTTAGATCAGAAGAAACTTTTCATCTGAGTAGCATAAATAAGGTATTCATATAAGGAAAAGAAGGTGTGAGCGGCCATACTGGATCAAACCAAACAGCTCAGGTCAGGTATCCTGCTCTTGGCAATGGTCAGTAGCTTAAGCAGTAATGTGCACTGATTAGAAATGAAGAAGTCAGCTTTGGTTGTAGCTGAGGCAGTACAAAAGTATAACAAATAGAAAATACCTGTGGAAAAATCTGAGAAAAAGAAAGCATGAGATGGTATTCTGCCCGCAGCAATTTGCCTCCATGACGTTATGAAGTAGACGGTTGTGTCTTTACTATATTTAATATCTCTGAATTAACTTCCTTTTGATTAATCGGTTTTTGAACAATGTCAACTTCTGGCATGCAAAACATTCTGTGGGAAAGAGCTACACAGCTCAACTAATCATTATGTTAAAAATTATCTCCTTGTGTTTACTCTGACGCAGTCATAATTCTATTTTATGCTGCCTGAGTCTTTCTTTGAAAGAGGGTAAATAATAATTTGGTATTCAACTTTTTCATGCCACTCAATTTTATAGGTCGCTGATGCATCCTTCCTTAGGCACTTTTTTTTCAGACTCAAAAATCTTCCCCTCTCTGTAAAGAGGATTCCTAAAAACACATCGCATATTTTTGGTCATCTATGTCAACTTTCTCTGAATCTTTTCTGGTTCGACTGTATCTCTTCTGAAGACGGGGTAGAATTACGTGTAATATTCAGTGTGTGGATGCAATGTGGATTATTACGATGACTAGTGTGTTCTGTTCTGTTTTCCATTACATTTTTACATCTTTTATTCTTAATCCAAATTTGTTCACAATTATTTCACAAGCCTTCCCAGATTAGTGTCAGTTGTAAATCTAATATGCATACTCTCTATTAGATTTTCCGGTCATAATGAAAATAGGTTCTGTCCAAGACATAATGAAAATAGGTTAAATAGGAATTTAACCAGTGCAAAACGCTGCCTTGTTGCAGGCTTCCATTTTAGCAGTAAACCCTTGATGGTTACCTTCTTGGTATGGTTTTCCTACTGCTTTTGTACCCCCTATATATAGATATGTTTAGACTGCCTTTCCCTAGCTTGCTTATTAGAACATCGTACGCAACAAGTATCTCTCCAAAATCAAGACACAGGACATGCTCTACTCCCCTCCTATCAATACAGGCTCTTACTGTGTTCTTGAATATCCCTTCTTTTGACGTGTTAGCTACGATGAAAGGGAGAAAGATAAGGGTTTTCTTAGCACATTGGGAAAATATATGTATGTGCCAAAACAGTTTCTACTCCATCTTTCCTTTTACCTCATCATTGCTGTGGAAGCAGGAGATAAGAGCAGCAGCCTGAGGGGGAACACAACCTGCCACTATAAATATTGTGAAATGATTATGCAAGACCGTCCAAAATTTGGAAAAGCATTAAAGAACTTTCATGTTGTACACAGATGTTTAATCCTTGGAAAAAAATCAGTTAGGAAGAAAGTCAGTGACCTGGAGTCTATTGCTGATTTGAGCACTGGATTGAGAACTGAATTGAGCATTGCGTACACCTGTCATCATCATCCAATACTACCAGTTTGATCTAGTGTCTTATGTACTACAGGAGGTAGCACAAAGGTAAGGCTAAAGCTGCTAGTAACAACCAGAGTCAGTGCCAGGCTGATGCTCGTCTGTGCCAATGTACATTCTCATTTCTCTAAACCTGTTTAAGACAAAATGTTACCCAAAGGTGCCACGCATCCAGGACTGGTGCCCCAAGGGCGAAAGAAAAGAACAGTAGTCCTGCTTTTGGTATACGCAAGCTTTTAGGTTAGTTTGGTCACCTTATGTAGCTATACCCTTGACAACCTTTTAGGAATAGGCTAGATATTCCTTCAGTGACAATAAATACATCCGTGTTCAAATATGTCTATCAGATGGTGGCAGTTAGAGAGAGGGAGAGTCTGCAATATCAACAAGAAGTAGTGTGTCTAAATGTCAGAAATGCACTTGTCGCTTGTGCTTTCATGTAGAAAAAAATTAGTTCAGTTGCCCGAACAACCTCCCGTTTTCATTGACGCGAGTGGCACGGAACTTGAGACTTCGAAATTGTGCAAAGGAAGAGATACTGTTATGGCCATTTTACAAATCAGCAAACTGAAACTAGGTGTTACAATGATGATTTGCTTCTTATTGTGTAAAGTTAGCAGAAGTGCTAAGAAAAGAGCATGGGTGAAGCTCGTCAGTGCTCTCACTGTACTGGCATTTCTGAGCACAAGGTGTTTTCAAACCGTGCTTCACTAAATACCTGCTGGTGTTCTACTGTGAAAGGGCTTCATGGCTGCTTGGAGGCCCCTTCATTCCTCTTTTCAGTTGCTAAATCAAAAGACAGTCAAAAGTTATGTGCAATCAGATACAGTAGTTGATGCATAAAGAGAGGTGAGGTTTTTTTGGTTTTACAATGGGATAAGCCTTTTATTGAAACATGGTCACACCCAGGCAAAGTTTGAGAATCTCTGTGTTCTAGGAAAGCTATTTACTCACAGTCTTTGGTACATCAAAAAAGAACATTTTCTGTTGATTTTTGGTTAATGAGCAGTGAGAAGTAGGCAAAGATACCAGGCACACAGAGGCACATTTTTCTAAATAATGATGTGGTTGATTAAGGTGAGCAGATTGAGGGTCAAAGAGATTATGCAAATGTCACTTAGGTAAATGTTTATGTGTGGGTGGGGATCACTGTCCTGTTTAGAAGCAAACTTAAGACCTTTAAACTTTACTTGTTGGAATAATGTGGAGACATTTTTTTCTTTGATTAAATGATATGTTAACCCCTTACATGCTAGTGCATTGCAACTGCACTCTTACTATCCTTCTGTAAAGGACAAGAGCTCAACTTCCTAGAATTCTTCTTCCTGAATTCTGCTGTTATGAGGCCTGTTCATGGTTTATGATGCTGTTCTGCTGAAGTACTGCTGAAGTTTTCTCGCTGGAAAACAGGTGTTCTGGAGCAGATTTTTTCCGCGCTTTTCCAATCCCAAATATAGGGACAACTTTTTAAGCAGCTGTCACCATGAAACTCTGTGTTTGGGCACTCTGAAATACAGTCTGTGATGTGTATTCCCATTTAAAGCATCTCTGGTCATAGGCACAGCCTGCTAAAATCATCGTTGTGTTCAGTCTACTGAATAATGGCCATAAAGTGCTCACCCAAAGTCCACATTACAGTGAGTCCCTCGTATTGTTAATTGCATAGTCGTCTTGCACTGTGGATACGAGATTACCATGACCCTACCTCCCATTGCTCATCACCAGTGCTGGCTTGTTAAGGCAGGCAGCAGCTTGACACGCATTGACTTCAATGGGAGAAGAAATGGGAAACTGTGCAGAACACCATTATTCTGACAAGTTGAAGGGCTAAAAAAGCAGCATTAAGCCATCAGTCTTTAATACCACCAGAGAAAACTCCTTCCTCCAGAAGGAGTCAACTTACGCGCAACGTTCTCTCAACACATCCCTGCTGAAAGCCTGGGTACTGTCAGCCATTACCCTTCTGAGAGGCCCACACCAAGTGGTGAACTGTCAAGATGCTTGTCTCAGTCACAGTATCCTTTTTCTCATTTGCTTGCCCGGGCATAAAAGTAACACATCACAGGAGCACTTTGCAGTGGATAATAATGCTGCCACCATATGTTTGGTTGACACGCTGAGAGAGGATCTCCAGCTGCAAGACTTCAAATATGAGAGCTTTACTGATGTTTTTGTTCTTGTTAATATTTCTGCCTGTGTTGGGAGAAGCGTCTGGGTGATGAAGAGGAGTGGAGAGTATTAATTTTCATTTACTGAGCTGCCTAGCAATAATTTGAACCACCCATACAGCTGAACGATTCAATTTCAGAGCCAGGGAGGTTATCAACACCGATGAAAAAGCGGTTGTCATATAGTTTAGACACTATGCATGGGCAAAAAACCTCCTGGTATATCACTCATATGCAAATTGAAAGTATTTCTATAACCTCTGGCCCTGCTTGTAAACAGCAGATTCCAGGAATTCTGCTGGAAACCATACATTACTAAGGCAAAATTGTACTTAGCAATAAACATGCTTTCCTCAGTGAAGGAATCTGGAAGTGGAAGAATGCAAGACCTTGAGATGCACTGCTGATTGTGTGGAAACCGCTGAGGCCACCTCCTGCCTAACAGCTGGGAAAACACCCACCCTTGAGGAGCTCCCGGTGGAAATATGTAAACCAGACATGGCTGTCGTGCGTGAGCACCTCGTTAACACGCTATCAGGCATTCGCAGGCGGTGGCTGTGCAGTGCCAGGAGCGAGCGGACACGCGATTTAAGCTTGCTCGGGCATGCAACGGGAAGTCGTCGGAGGAACTCAAAGAACTGAGTGGAAGGACAGGATGGATATTTTAATGGCAGCAGGAGGACTGAGGAGCAAGTAGGTGAGAATGGGAAAGCCAGAAAACGCAGTAGCAGTCCAAAATGAAAAATCCCCTTGGAATGGGAGAGGTTTCCAGTAATCAAAGAGAACAGTGAGAAGATTGCTGAAAGGTGATCGTGGGAGGAAACGTCAATCTTGGATAGAAGCTAAGTGTAGGAGGGAAGAAGAAGTCACAGTGGATGTCTGTGCTTCTAAGTCGTTATGCCCAAGGTACTTCTGAAATAGCTAGCGTGGCTACCGTTACCTCAGCAGTGCTGCCTCATGTTCAAATATTTATCTGGCGCCTGAGGGAGGGGAGTTTCCAATCGGCTGAGAACTCTACGTGGCTGCTGATTACATTGCTAGGAGTAAAGAGTGATCTGGTTTAAAGCTAGTCCGGGGTGTTTATACACAATTTGACCTATACTGGAGGCACACCTAAATAAAAACCCAAAGGTTGTCTTGTCCATGGAAAATACACCACATGGTCTCTTCCATCAGAATTACCACTCAGCCACCATCTCCTTCTAAACAGTACATTCATAAGGCTCTCGCATTTAGCTCTTTCAAGGGAAAGGCATATTTTTTAAATCCAGTAGTACAATGTTTCTGAAACACTGCAGGAAATCCAAGCTTTACAGCCTATGTGTTAAAAATGTAGGGCAGTTAGCGTGCTAGGGTTTTCCCCCAAAAAAGCAGAGGTGGATTTTTCTAATATAAAATAGAATGAAGCTCTGCTGTTTGTGTTGTATATTGGTGTTGTTTATGCCTCACTCAAGGAAAATACGCATGTTTCTTCATGATGGAAACATCAACAAAAGGTAGGGAGGTCATCAGGTGAAGAATTACAGTACCAGTCTATGGCTATTAGCCCACTGCCATTGTGTTGCTGGACCAAATGGACACACTGAGTTTTTTCAGTGTTATCCTTCCTGTTCGTTTAGCAATGCGAGAAAAACTTTTCATACATCAAAGGTACTAAAGCAAAACTATGCAACAAAACAAATGCGATATCTATTTATTAACTCATTAACTTCCATGTAGAAGATAAATTATGCTAAGGCAGATATTTTCTGTATTCAGAATATATTTTAATTTATCCACATTCAGACTTCTTTCTACTCTTAAGTGCTCAGTTTTCCAGAATAGAAAACTAGCATGTTACTGGTAGACCAAGCTGACAAAAGGGGTACTTTGCAAAATCTTTTCCTTTTTTTCATTTTTTTTCAGCCCAGAAGGTCTTCGTAGTTGTAATGTGCTGCGATAGTTAAGCCAGCCTGTCAGCCCCTGGTGGCTGTGGGTCCAGTTGTTTGAAGTAAGAGAACTGAGAGCCTGGACTGTGAGGTGCACAGCATCCTCAGGTCTCAGGAAGAAATACAGTACTCAAATTCACTGGAGTGGAGTCATGCAAGATGTAAAATGCGGTACTTCAAAGAGCCCTGCAAAAATACTGAGCTATTTGCAGCCCATTCTCCTCAATAATGTGGAAATTTAAAGTTACCTATTAGAAGCACTCTCTGACTGTTTTGTCTGTGCCTTGCTTTGGTTTTAGTCCATTTCTGGGTATTTTCCCACTGATATTATTAATTTCTTTTCCCTTCAACCTCATTTTGTCTCTTCCCCCGTCTTCCTATTTTTTTTCTCCAGTGCATGTCAACAGCTGGAGGCTGAGCTGTTGGGTGAGATTTCTTCCTATATTGGACAGTTTTACCCGCTGACCCAGTGCCTGCTGCGACTTTGGCTGAGATAATACAATTCATTCAGTGTCATTCACAGCAGGAGCAGAGAAGAAATTGTTTCATTACAGGGGCACAGAACAATGATGATACTACCAACTATATATACACACAGAGCAGTAGTTACCCACCAGCCAACTTTTAATGGAGGTGGAAGGCTGGGTGAATTTCCTTAACTACGGCCATCTGCCAAAACGCATCCTGAAAGAACAGACGCCCAACACTGTGCTTTGAAAGTTCCAAAACTTGTGATCCAACAGTTCATATCCCCCAGACTGTAAATCACAACTCTCCTAGCCTGCAAAATGATACCAGCGGACTGCAGGCTCAGAGCAAGCGAAAAGAGTTGCATCAGACTCCAGAAACAGTGCCGTAATTCATCACTTTGATTTGGCAAAATGTTTTAATAGGTACGAACACTGACTGAAAGAAAATGCTGGCATTCTGCCTTGGTTTGCTACCTCACACCCCTTTTCTTCCCCACAACCCCTTTTCCTCCTTGCTGCTAAAAAGTAAGTATGTTAAAGGAAACAGATTTACCAAAATTACAATCCTGCATGTGAGCCAGCCAGTTTTCACAGTATTGCAGTCAACAGCATGTGCTCTTGGAACGCACCACTTTGGATATCAAAGAGAGATTTGATCAGAAGGCTAATGGGTGTTCTGAGCAGCAACATTTGTCCCTCAGTTTGCTTTGAAAGCTCATTTCCATGTACAATAAAAGTAGCCATACACTTTTGTGCAACTGCAACCCAATACTCACAATGAGTGATTATAAGTGAAAGGAACTACTGATTCACTTAGTCATCTTCTGTCACAGATGCCCAATGACCAAACACTAATTGACTCTTTGAAACCTTTTCCAAAGTAGATTTATGCAAACAGGGGGAAAAAATTACTCCAAATACTTGTTGTTTTGTCGGTAGCTGCTGTGACTACTGATCAGTCCTCTGCAGTTCTTTGGAGATGAGAAATGTGCTTTGAGATTCACAGTGGAAAGAGATTAATTGGTCCTGCAAACTTACCCCTAAATTATGAAATCCACATTGATACTGCAACTACCAATGAAAAACTACATCGTGGGGATTTTGTTCTCTGATGGTACTATATATCGTGTAAATAAAGAACTGACCAGATTCAGTCTCCAGCTAGAGTGATTCTTCACACTTATGACTTTAAGACCAGAAAGTCTCAAATACAGTTATCGCAGGTCCTAATATGCTTGGGCTGTAAATACTCCAGAACCCTCAGAGAAGCAACTGGGCCTGTTAGAGGAGGGACCATTTCATCCCCTTTCTCCAACTTCTGGAATAAGGTCAAGACTCTGCTACTTCTCCTTTCCTCTTGAAACTGTGAGATGAGGAAAATGCTAATCTCTTATCCCAGCTTGGTAGAGGATGAGAAGAGCCCTGGCACTTGGTCTCCTATTGTTTTCAGATGACTGGTGGCTGTTTTCCTGATGGGTGGTGCATGCTATTCCCTCTGCCAGTTTGCGCTGCTGGTGAGAGCCCAGCAGCTGCTTCCTCTGACCTCTGCACAGTTCAAGTGTCTTGTTTTTCGGCCTGCCCTGCCTTGCCCCCCTGGAGCGTATGAACCATTCTCTCCTGCTACAAGGCAGAGGGAGCCTGGGGCAGGCTGAGAACGAGTACATGCTTGCTTCACAGGTGCAGGTCACTAGCAGAGTTGGGTATTCAGAGTATTGGTGAGATTCCTGCACTGGGAAGAGTGAAGGAGGGGTATACTTGCTAAAGACCTGTGAGCTCGGTTGTTTGAGTAAGTGAGGCTCTTAACAATTTTATTTGGACTGCAGTACTTGGAGGCATCTAGCCAGGATTTAATCATGTACCTTCTCCACTGTGCTGCTGGTCATGTCCCTTTTTGTTTGGTTTTTTTTTTTTTGTTCCCCTTCCTGTGCTTTTCTCTGGCCAATTGAAATTTGAAAGCTGTAAAAAGAAGGATTTTTTTTTTTACAAGGATCTAGAAGTGCACAATTTTTCCTCTTATTGTAAGTTTTAATATTGCTGATACCCATCAAATTTACTTGTTGCTTGACATGTCAGTGTGAATATATACAACTCTCTTTCCTGAGGATAGCTGAAGTGACAGATGATTTCATTGTTGGGTGTACAATAGGCATAAGTACAATGGGAAAGAATGGCTGACATCTGCTATGGTGATATTTTTTCAAAAACATGTATTGTCATCTCTTGCTTTTGTGTGTTATGCAATGATAATTAGGAGTGGCAAAGTGAGCATCAGTTTGGCTGCTTTGCAGTGATTCAGACTTTCTACTCAGCAATCTGTATTAGCGCCTTCCGGTGTCTGACAGTGCAGTAAGTATGTTCAGATACCACATCTTTCTGTTCTGAAGTAGTGTGCTAACTGTGCAAGGACAGCAAAGGAACTGCTGTTTATTTGAACCAAAATCTAGCAGTCCTTACTTCGGTCAGCTCCAGATCCCTCCATTCTGTCTGTGAAATGTCCACCCGGAAATCCTGGAACGTCCACCCTGGAATATCTCAGGTTAATGTTCTATGCCCTGTGTTTTCTTTCTCCCTGTTTGCTCTCTACCCTGAGCGTGAAGTTTCCGTGATGTTTCACACCCAGACCATACCATGGCAGTGAAAACTATAATACTGTAACGACCATTCAATGACTAACCTGTAACTGCAGAATAATCTTTACATCTCTGCTGAATTTGACTCATATTCCTGATCTGAAAAACTGCTGCCAGTCCAGATCTGATGGGTAATAAAGTAACACAGCCCACTTGAAGTAGTAACCTGTATTCTTTGCTGATGATAGCCATATCAAGCAGCTCAGGATCCCACCATGTGGGGGAATCTACATTTTTAGGTAACATGGTAATTCTTGCCCTGAAGTCCATTTCTAATCTAAAAGGAAGAGCGAGCGGGAAGAGAAAAGCAGAGGAGAAGGCGTAGAGGGGCTGTAATTGCAAATGCAGATTCAAATCCAATAGCTGCGGTCATAGCTGTCAGCACACTGCAGCTCTCGATGTGCATTACACAGAGCTGAGAGAGACATTGAAGGCGGTGCTTACAAAACGAGTGTTGATTCTTCATGTAAAAGGTAGTCTGAGAAGAAGCGATAGCATTGGCAAGGGAATCTGATGTTGGCAGAGCAAAGAGTAGGGATGATCTTTCAATGGCAGAAAGATCACAACAGGAGAGGGGAGCCGAGTCATGAGGAGCTTTCAGAGAAAAAAAAAACAGAAAAGAGGTTGCATTTCCTTTTCCTTCACTGAGGGTTTCATTTTCTCCCCAGATGCCCTGCATACCACATCACCCAAACACATGGTGTGTCCAGCCTATCTCACCACCACCACCACCACCCAACGCACTATACACTGAGGAAAAGTTGTGCTCCTTGTTTTACATTCAGTGACTTAATGATTTACTCATTCAACCTTTACATATATAAAGCTATTTTCCCTGTCCAGGGATAGCTGCGGTACTCATGGTACTTTTTACTACACACGGAGTTGACCCACCTCCTGCTGCACTTGGGCTTGGGAGGTTTTTTCCTCCAAACAGGTCTGAAAGGGGACGTTGGGAGGGGATGAAACCTTGCTCCTGCCACAGGTGCAGGCTATTAAGCAGCTGAGTGGAGCTGACCGGGCCATAATGAGCCTCAGCTGTGCCAAAACCAGCACTGGCTAACGAGAGCTGTGGTGGCCATGGCAGGCCCTGACCCAGTCCTGTGGTCAGGTCCTTGGTACAGCAAGAAATTTGGTCTGAAGATGTGCTCTTGTCCTTTTCCTGAGGTGGGTTTTACAGGACTGTCCGTGGAAGAAATACAGGTAGGGCAGCAAGGAGCATGGTTTATCTTTGGGGTGGTGTTGGTGTCCGAGATGAGTTTAAGGCCTGTGGTGGAAGAGGGAAGTACCATCTGCGCTTGTGGATACTTTGTGCAGAGGCTGGTAATATCGGTCCTTTACTGAGAAAGAGGGCTTAATTTTGGAACCTGTCAGGAGAATTCACTGTTCCCCTGTAAAAATTCTGATATGTGAGGTGTATGCTTCCTTGCTATGCGTATAGTCTGTGTAAGCGTTCAGAATTTCCAATGCTTTTTTAATATAATAAATGGGAGGGTTCAGGCTTGTTTGTAACTGAGCTATTTCTCATGGTAGCAGATAGACGTTTCAGTTGGGCTTCTGTTGTGTTAGATGTTGTTCAAGTGCAAACCCCATGTCT
Source organism: Vanellus vanellus (assembly GCF_965231255.1). Classification (NCBI taxonomy): domain Eukaryota; kingdom Metazoa; phylum Chordata; class Aves; order Charadriiformes; family Charadriidae; genus Vanellus; species Vanellus vanellus. The sequence continues at coordinate 31,722,502 of NC_138907.1, forward strand.
GTTCCTGAAGGGGGGGAAGCGTTTTCTAGTCATCACTGCTAAATACAAGGTGCCTTGTGTTTTGTGAGCTCTGTGGTAGGATAACACATGGTAAAAATAAGGCCTGTTACCTTATTGTTATGTTATGAAATGAATTTACTGATATTAATGAAAGAATCTTATGTGATACTAAAAAAACATAATGTGTGAAGGCCTTACTATATTTAAGCGTAAACTGGATATAGCCTTCAGTCCCTCGTCTTAGTTGTTGAAGAAACTAGCCTGCCATTACACTTCTACTATATGTTGTAGGGTTATCTTTAACTGTTTATTTCATCAGAAAAGTAAAATTAAGAGGTGGTAGCGAAGAAGGAATTGCATCTCCGGGTATAGACGTCTTAGTAAAGTCTGAAGATCTGTTCCTTGATCTCTGCTCTTGATTTGTTATACAACTTGGGTAAATACCTATGTGTGTTCTGGAGCAGAGGCTGAGCCCTGTAGTCAGCTTGTTTTGTATGATTTCAGTAGTAAAAGGACAAAACTTATGAGATGGGATCCTCTGGCATTAGGATCGGCCTACTCTTGCCCATTTCTTACCATGGGGATAATGAGAGAACACAGGAAGGAGCTGTAGATGAAGTTTTGGGCTGCTTTAGCAATTCCACAGCGGCAGAGGCAGGCTGGTGGGGTTAGAAGCAGAGACAAGCGGAATGTGCAGGGCTGTGTTTCATCTTACCTGTGTGCAAAAAAAACATCTGTTACTAATACTTCCCTGTCTCTTTGAAGGATTGAAATATAATTAATAGATGAAGGTTCAGGCTGGCTTCATTTGTGTTCAATTTATCCTTAGTTTAACTGCAAACACTTCCCTTTTGTAAGAGAAGGTGAAATGTTTGATTGTGCCTCTGTGGTTGTCCTCGCAGCAGCTGTAGCACCTGTGGTAGATCTGCCCTGAAGCACCTGGAGTGAAAAAAGACTAAAGCACTAAAACTTGGGCTTGATGTTGATAAAAAAGGGCACTTGTAGTGAGGCACTAACTTTATAATGGGGGCTTTAGTCCTTGTCGGAGAGCCCATGGAAAAGATAGGAAATGAGTAGGATTGTCTGTGATAGTTCTTGGAGTGAGGTAGACTGCAATTAAGACACATAAATGAAGCAGTTCTTATAATGAACCTGTCTTGGGTTGTTTGTTGTCTGCCAGTGCAGTTGCTATTAATGTGGTGTAGTGGGCAGTGTCCTGAGCTGCCATCAGCCGGGAACTAGAAGAAAGCTAGTACATTGACTTCGGTCCAGCCTCTTGGCTTGTATATTTTTCTTTTTAATGTTCGAGTTTCTTCTGGAGGTGTTTTCCCTGTATTGGCACTTGAAAAGATGTCAATGTCTCTGTGTGGGAAACCACATGTCACAGTGAGCACCCAGGGAGCTCTTACTGTATTTTCTGTCACTGCCCAGTGACAGAAAATAAAGGCCGTCTGAACTAGTGTCAAACCAGGCTGAGGCCAGCCCTTGTGCTACGCTAGGAAGCTGTGCGGGACAGTGGTGGGAGGACTTCTACAACTAGCATTGCTGGCTTATTCCAGCTGCAAAAGTGTCTGAAATTGGAGCCGGTGAGAGAAGACTTACACTCATGTGGCTTGATCGCAGAGAGCTTACAGATGCAGGATCTTAGAGACCAAATACTCTCTTACAGTTGTACCATCTCCTCCAAGTTTAACTCCCTACAAAAATACAAGTGAGAATAGAAAAGACTAAAAAGCAAAGCAACTTAGATTTCTTTTTCTTGGTCTATGCCTGCGGAAATGTTCACCTTCTCTGTGTTTTCCTGTGCTTGTGAACCGGAATTAACTTGAAGAAAGGAAGATAGAGCCAAGTAGCAGTGTTTACTATATGTCAAAAACATCTCTGCTGCGTGTCTTTGCTATTGTGGCAGTCTTTGAACTTTTTGAAGAAGAATGATGCAATAACCTCTTATTCCTTGAAGGAACTTTTATTCTTTTATTTTTTTAAAAAAAATCATCCCCTCAAACTCTTTATTAACATAAGATTTAAAACACTCCAGTACCCAAGGTAAGGTTTCTCAGATTTCTTAGGGGAAAAAAATCTGCAGACAATATTATTTCAAACGCAAACTAAATGCTAGATTACATTTTGAATATTGACTACTTTTCCTCAGCCTTGTGGGTTTTGCTTGCATGAGTAAAAAGGTTCGTGAGCTGTCTCTTTCTCCTAGGTGTTTGGACAATCCACTGAAGTCTTTCAACCCATAGTCTGAGAAATAGCTCCTTGCTTCACCTCTTATTCAATCTTTTGCTTTCCATTTTCTTTCCATTTTCTTTTTCCTTTAGGCATGCTAGTTTGTCTCTTGCTTTCTTTTTCCCACTTTCCAAAAATTGAAAGTATAAAAATTAAGTTAAAACTGCAAACTGTGCTCTTGTGACATGTGGTGGTGGATTTTTTTATTTTTTAATCTTAGTTTCAAGTCACATGGTTGTATCTCTGTGACTAAGAGCAAGGGTGGCTTTGTTTGTAGTGTGAAACACTGCTAAAAACAATGAAGCTCATACTTAATGATTGGAGCTACAAGGAGAATGTTCTTTAATTACGTATTTGAACCTTCAGTTTGTCACTTGTAGTCTTCATTTTGGTACACACGTGTGTTTCTGAACCAGGCCCTCTTCATCCCTTTCTCCCCACCTTTTTCCATTATTTGACTGACGAAAAAAATATAATTGAGAGATAAAGTAGAAAGCAAATCTGGAGGTAGAGAGTTCTTAATAATGTGTGTCTTCATTGCCCCTTCGGGTGATTCGCCAGAATAGAAGGACTGCTGGAGTGGGATCATACAGCACGGGGGTTTGGTGGGGCAGCAGTGCTCTGGGGGGTGGTAGAGAGGTTCTCTGGTCACGGTTTTGGCCTGTCTTGGCCTTCTGTATGGGAAGTGAGAGAGCTCTTGATGTGTATAACCGACAGCTTACTAACCCAGAACTTACCATCTACGTCTCCTCTTTGTCAAAAGCCAAGCAGGAAGACAAACCATTTAGGGCTGGGTGGCAGCCAGATAGACAGAGGGCAAGGTGCAAGCTGTGGGAGGAGACTGGGCCTGCCTTTCCCAGAAGTGGCTTGCTCTTATCCTCCCATTTACTTTCTATTCTCCTTTTACTGGTACAGAGTTGAGTTGCGCTGGTTGGACCAAACTATGAATACCCCCATGTCAAAGCTAAACCTTTTTGATAAGGTGTCTTTCCCCTGAGTCAGTTATTACTCAGCTGAAAGCACAACTCCATGGGCAAACGTACCGGTGCGATGTGAATGAGAGACACCGAAGAGCAAATGAGAACAAGTGAGGAAAAGCAACAAGGGGCTGCTAAACTTGGTATTGATGCTGAGAGATGCGCCTGTCAAATCATGACAGAGGAGTGTGATTACAGCAGCAGAGCAGTATGTGTTGTGCTAGAGATTCACCAAATGTGTCTCTTGAATAGTCTGGAGAACAGTCTGTCCTCCTTTGTCAAGGCTTGTTAGCATGCACAGCCAGGAGCATAAGAGTTTGGTTATCTTTATCCAACTAGATGAAGGCAGAAGTGCTTTCTACAGTCACAAAATATTATTGCCCCCTTAGAAATGTAGCCCTACTTCATAAGAGAGTGATTTCTCTTAATACCTTGTCTTGTCCCAAAACTAGCAGTTAAGAGGAAGCCAAGGAAAACTAAAATTGTTCATATGCTGTGCTACTGCATGCTCTAAAGTCCACCCTCAGTAGTTTTTGTGTGCGATCCAAATACCTGTGCCAGGTGTTTTGGTGGCTGAAACTGAGCACAGGGAGCTCAGCTCAGAATGGCCAAACACTTGCTAAACATGATCTCCTTAGATAATCAGTCACTAAGACATGCACAGTGTTGGGGTGTATCCATAATCCTACCAATAACAACGTATGGCCAGCTAAAGCTGCAATGAAATTTGGTCATCCATTGGGGATCCGTAAGATGAGATCCCTCTTTTATGAGATGGTCTATGGTGGACAAATTGAAAGCGGTTCTGATCCATTTTGCAGCAGTCTGGAGGTAGGAATGCTCTTGGATAAAGTGGTGAGAACCAGTTTCTTCTCATCCCTGTGTTGCAGGGGCCAAATGGGTACCTCCTGCCACTGAGGAGGAAGCCCTGAGTGTCTCCTGACAGGTGTTGCCTGTTGCCACTGCAGAGATAAGAGGGAGAAGGACTCTCTAGTTAAATCATTTGAATTGGGAAGTTGTAGGGTCCACCCCCTTACCCAATGTCCCTGTGTTTCTTTTGTTTGTTTGCATTAGTGTAGCAAGCAAGATGCAAAACTAGGACTCTTGCTCGAGTGCCCTACACACTATATGACAGATGAGGCTGTATTTTGATCCTTGCGTTCCTGACTGTATGATGCCACAATTTCTAAAGGAGGGACCAGCCCTGTGATTGTGCTCTCCGGGGAGGAAGTCTAACTGCTAGGCTGTTATACAGAAGCTGGATGGTGCCACTTAGTACCCTAACTTTTCATCTCTGAGACCAAGCAGATGCATTTTATTTTACTCTGTTGATGTGTGTTAAGTGCATTTAGGACCTGCCTACCTGTTTGGACACTGGAGGCCTAGCTATCGCTTGCTAGTTTCTGGATTACGCTGTGATTTTTGGCTGTGGTTAGCCAGAATTAGGTCAGACTGGGTATCTGGGTGGATGCAAAACCAGAACCAGGGAAGTCTGGGCCAGACAAGAAGATGCCTGGCCTCTTCTGGCCTAAGGCTGCTGCAGAACAGTATCTTTTTGATGCTTAAGGAGGGGGGGGGGGGGAGGGAAAACCTGCAATCTAAGTATTCGTCTCTTTTTTTCACTTGGTTATCATTAACAGACCCGGAACCTCTGTTCCAGGTAAAGTATACTTCACATTTAAGGAACCAAATTTGTTTTCCTATGGAGCTCTGATTATCTCAGATGTATTGCACAGGGAATGTGAACAATGCGGAATCTGGTCTGTGCTTTGCTAAGCTTATAGCACACGTGAATATGTTCCCCCAAATGAGGAAAGCCCTTTTCCTTTGATGGCAGAAATACAAATACCCTGTACTTGAGAGATTTACGAGTGGAGAATAATTTGTCTCCTAATGATGGGTGGGTGCCCAACTTCCACTGAAGCCAATTTGAAGTGCCTCCTAGAAATGGTGTTCTACCGATTTCTGTGAAATATTTGGAAAGAGAGAGGATTTTTGACAAGAGGTCTGGGATCATAAATGTCATCTGAAGTAATTCCCAGAGCTTTTTAATGGGACTCAATGTGCTGAAGGGATGTGCACGTCCCTCACCAGGATTCCATCCAACCTCTTCATTGAGCGGTGTTGTAATTGCAATATGTTAAAAGGTTGAATTAATTGCTTTGATAGCTAAAGAGTAGATCGAGCATTTAAGTGGGTCAGATGCACAGTGCTTACTCAAAGCTGTTCTTATTTACTGTTGACTTAGCAACGTAAATTTATGTGACTTTACAAACTTGCAATTTTGTACAATTAAGAAAAAATCAAAACCAAAAAAAAAAACCCCAAACAACCCAAACCCTTGCCAGGTGGGTATGGATCTGTGATAGTAAATGACGGAAAGTAAATAGCAAATCACATAATGTTGTGTTTGCGCTTTTGTCTCTGTTGATCTCTGCAGCCAACTACCTTTGAATCAGGAGATAAGAGTACATGTAGTTCATGGATGTTTACAGTAAATAATGTGACATTTTGGAATGTGACGCTGCAGGCAGTGCATCATTTCAACATAATCTTCTCCAGTACTTGCTCTGGAGTACTTTTAGGATGCAGTAGCCTGCTGGGCCTCTGGGAGGTAGAAGAAATAGGTTCCTATTTAAGTTCTAAATTACACAGAAGAGGAAGGGTTAAACCCAAGTCCTGTGTATCCAAACAGATCACTCCTTTAACACTGGTTAATTTGGAGCCTGAATAGCTCTATTTATTTTTTTATCAAAAGGCAATCTGTTTAGACATCTAACTCCAAAGGGGAAAGTTTCCAGGGAACTGGGCAATATTTTCTGGGATTTTTCCTTTTTTTAATTATTTCTACAAAGAAGGGGGCATGCATCTAGAAGATGGCTCTTAGCTGCAGCTCTGGGATGTGTGAAGAAATAACAGGCTAGGTGAGAACATCCAAACTGTTCCCTCCTTACAGCTATAGTTTTAATTTTCCTTAGCCCTTTCAGACTTGCCTGTATTACTGAGTGATGTTGCCTATAGATGCTGGAATCTTCTTAATCGTGATAGGGATAGATAAGAGCAGCTTAACAGTGTAGGGCTTTGATTTCCTGACCTTGATAAACTCTGTTTGAAAGAACTGTGGGTCCAAACAGACTGTCTTTGTCCATTACCCTTTACCTCATACAGTTATTTCCAGTTGGATTAATTGTTCCAAAGACTGTGCTGTTCAAATTTGGTGAGTGCTGATTACCTGCTTTTACCCAAAAAGAGAGGGAAAATGGAAAACAAATAGGCTCTTGTGCATTCCCACACAAAGGTTTCAAATCGGGAAAGAAGGCAGGCTGCTCACAGGTGAAGGAAGCAGAGTATTCCCAATAGTGAGATAGCTGATGTGAAACCTTTGCTCTCATTCCTGGGGCTTTTGACACGCGATAACTTTCTTCTGCCTGTCCCTCCCTCCCTCCCTCCCTCATACCAAGTGGAGCGCTGTGGGGTTGCCCTTGGCTGTCTGCCTTCCTCTCCACCCCTTTCTAGCAAAACTTGCCATCCTGTTTCCTCCATGCACCCCCATGAAAACCATTTTTAAACCATACTGAGCTGATGTTAAAGCTATCCACTTCAGTGGTTGCTACAGAAACTTTAGCAACATTCAGTGTTAGTGCTTCAGTCTTAGTTTTTCCTGGGTTATTACCAGCCCTTGGATAAGGATGCCCTCTTAGACCTTTAATTCAATTTGTGCTATTTAAAAAAATACTTTTCTAGATGGAGGCTGGAAGAATGCATTAAGATAGTCTAATCTGAGCCCCCTGCAAAGAATGCATGTGTGATCTTGGCCAGCGATGCCTGCAGGTAACCCAGTGACCTAGCGTATCTCAGAAATTTATGCTCTTCAGCCTTGATCTGAAGATTGTTACTACTGCTGGCTCCTTCGTGTCAGCCTTGGGTAATTTGAATTTCTAGAAGTTGTTTTGCCTTTGTCTAAGAGATGGAGCCCTCTAGTTATAGCTACCCTCTTTGTGTAAGTACCTGTAGATTGTGATCAAGTTAACTTTTGACCTTCTCTTTGATAAGTTAAATCCCCAAATCATCCTCACTTTGAGGCCTTGTGTCAATTTTGTGTCATTCTTCTAGACAATTTTTTTTTTTTTGAGGGGGGTGGGAATAGCAAAGGGTCAAATTCTTGGTAAAAGGAGCTCCCACATACTGACTTGCATTTCTGACATGGAAGTACCATGTTCTTTTCAGTATTTATGTGTACATGTTGGTTTATTGAGGTAATTAAACATTAATATTCCCATTTCACAAACTGAGAAACTGGAGCTGAGCAGTCAAATAACTTATTTGGGGTCATGCTGTGATCCAGTGATACCGGCTCCCATCCCCTGCCTGGTGGACATCCACTGTGGTACTACTGCTCCCATCTGAACCTGAGCGCTCCCTCCATGATGACTTTGAGATGCCAGTTTTTACTGTGATGTGCACATGTGTGCTTTCCCTCACTGGAGGGGGGGGGGGAAGCATCAAAAAATGTTAGAATGCTGTTAAAGTTAGGAAGTCTAACACTGCAAAGAAAAAAAAAATCACTTTTAAGACTGTTAAAATTGGTCACCTTTTTCATACATCATGGAAGTATCTCATTATGTCAGAGCTTATGTTTTTATTTTATCTTTCTACAAATACTCGTTTCCTCGCTAAGTCTAGAGAACAACAGCAAAGGTATAAGTAGCCAAAAAAAGAGAAGTGGTCCAAAAAGTTAAAGCAAATTCAGCTCGTAATTGAAAAGTGAGTGTTACGCTCTTCTTCCGAAGTGATTCTGAGAAGTGCCTTTGCTTTTGAAGTATTCTCTGTAAATAACATGAGTTGGCCTTCTGTCATCAAACTGAAGAAAACCAGCTGATCTGATATGAGCAAACTTATGTTTTGTGTTACTTTTAACGAACATATCTAAATAACTCGCATTACTTACAGGTACTATTGATACATCAGCACGTATATTATTGAGACACCAAATCTTGAAGCAGCACGTAACTTAGAATAGGCTTTAGAAAAGCTTGCAAATCCAGTTGGCAGTATCTAGAAGGAATTATGAATATTCTTACCAGGTTTTGACCTTGCAAATTCCTTTATAGGGCATGTTCTTTGTTAATATCTCTGAGGCTGAGACTGTTGCATTTCAATACATTTAAATTCCTTTCCTTTGTTTTCCCCTGGAATGTGTGTTCTTAGTCACCTAGCTTTTGAAGGCTTGGATGCTTTTTTTGTCTCTAACCTGTCCTAGAACATTACTGTCTCCATGGCAGAAGAGGATAGGTATGGCTGATAATAGTATCTATTTAACACTTTCCTCAAATAATGTCTCCTGAATAGAAGGAACAGGCAGGCAAGAGCCTGTTCTCACGTCACTTTGTAAACTTCTGTGGCAGTATTTCAGACCCTTGTTACAGTCGCTACGAGGTGGGAGGCAAGACTAATATTTTCTTAGTTCAAAGGGCTCCAAAATGGGTAATCCAGTTTATCAGAAATTCAGTTTATTCCCTGACCAAGCAGGTTGGTTTTTGACAGAAGCAAACATAGTTTTTAAAGGCCAGCTTGTCTAATCAAGAAGCACAAGGATAGCCAGGACAGACTTTAAAAGGACCCAGTTTATCCTACCAGAGGAAGTAATATTACTTCTTTTTTTAAAAAAGTAGGGTTTTACCATTAATTTTCAGAGACATAAACGAAAAGATAGCTGATAATCCCACTTGGTATGTCTTTACATCTTTTGGGTCCTAGGAAAACATAATTCACAAATCTGTGCTGTGACACCTGCAATCAGTTCGTTAAATCAGATGGTTGATTCAAGCTACCTGAACAATCCCGAGCAATGGGAGGGAGGGGGGACCCCGAATATGTCCTTTCCTTATTAACAATTTACAAAGTGCAGGAAGAATAATCTCATCAAATCACAGTAAATAGTTCAATATGTTCTCATAGTTATCTCCTATCTTGTCACTACTAGGACCAGAGTCACTAGGATTTGAGTAAAGTTAGGTTTATTATTAACCAAAGCTTATGTAAGATGTTATTGCATCTGATTCTATTTTTGCAGTCACTTGGACTCCGTTGAGCTTTCAGACACAAAATGCTGCCTGTGTAAAAGTGCTCGTACAAAGCAGTTGTAATTCCCCCTGGCTGGGCAGCAAATTGGAACTCGCAAGGAGGGTGGTGTGGCCCGACTGTGCTTTCCATAGACCAAAACGGGATGCCTTTGCTTTCCTGAGACACCTTGAGGCAGGGCTGGAGGGGTGAGGCGTAGGGTAGGACACTACTGTGTACACAATGCCACCACAGACTGGAGCTGGAGGATGGCGTAAGCCCTGCTGGCATGGTGCCACTGCCATGGCTGGCAGCGAGACCCTTTGAGGTGGGTTGGTGCCACCAAGTGCTGTGGCACCTGAGCTCAGGAGAACCGGAGACTGTGCGGGCTCCTCATCCCATGCACGTGGGGTCCCGGGACGGGGCTCCTCGCAGGCCAGCTGCAGAGCGCCTCGAAAAATATCACGTGCGGTGGAAACAGGGCAGGGTGTGGGGGCTGTCCGGGCAGCGTGCTGGCCTGTGGCAGGAGGCTGCCTTGCTGCGTGGCAGCACAAGCGCTTCCCGGTCGGGTTCCCCAGCTCTGAACCTTTTCAAGGGATTACAGGAATTCTCCAGAATAGTACCAGCTTGCGGGATCCTGGGGGTGCTGCCCTCCATCGCATGCCGAAATACACCCTTGTGCAATGTGTGGTCGGTGTGGGATCGATCAATTACTACTCTATGCGACAAGGGTCAGTTTGACCTTTTAAATTTTCTCAGTACCACCACTACTCTGCTGGTTTATGGTTGTGTTTTTCTTTTTCTCACTCTTTTTTCTTTTTTTTTTTCTTTTTTTTTCTCCTGGGTGGTCTAAGTGGGAACAGGAGAGCACACCCAGGGCTGAGGGAGCCGAAATCCCAAGATGGACATGAATGGGATTTTTCTCAGGAACAGGCATAGGTCTGCCATGAACGATGGAACGTGGACAATAAATCCTGCCTCTCTTCCGTGCCCAGCCCCAAACAGGGTGATGGCACTGAACTCCACCTGCTCCAGGCAGGCGCACGGTGGCCCTGCAGTCCTGCTCCCCCACGCCCCCCGGCCTTCCCTGCTCCCCCAAATGTACCAGTGCAGCAGGCAGGTCAGTTGGACCTGGCACAGGAATTTGAGGGGGGGGCGGGGGACAGTACCCCCCACGTACATTTCCACCGCAGCAAGGGATCGGGATATGGAGATTTAAGAAAACAGCCAAAGTCTCCCTGCTGCTGCACATCAAATCCATGCCACGCTTAAGTGTGCCATGCACCTGTGCAGCCTGTCAGAGGAGGGAAGCCTTTTTTTTTTTTTAATGTTTTGGGTTTGCCTGTGTCACAAATATGTACATAAATAAATACATGGGACGTCCTTAAACCTTTCAATCTCTGCTCCGTCTTATCCTGCATCAGGGGAGGGAGGGGAACTGGAGAGGCACAAACCGGGACCTGCAGCTCCTGTGTGGAACTGCACGTCGGTCTGTGGCGCGGGATCCCACTATCTCCGATCCGCTTACGCCGCAGGCAGCTGGTGTGCCTCACCAATGCCGACAGCGTAAGCATGGCCCTGGCGAGGCATCCTTGGCCATGGGGCAGCAGTTGGAGCTCCTCGCCTGTTGCCTCGAGGGCGACACGTGCTGGGGTTCTCCAGCTGTCCACCAAAGGGAGAGATAGTGGACTTAGAAACCGGGATGTTTTGCTGACTGAGGGCCCAATCTTGCATTCAAATCTGCCTCGTACCTCTCCTCAGGGCTGAAAACCTTCTAAAACCTTCTGGGGCAAGAGAGCAACTCAAAGCTTCTGTGAAGTCTGAAGTACGTGGGGTTGTTTTTGAGAGGAAATTGCCAGAGCATGTAACAGCCATCTCTGGCATGAAACTGCAGCGAGAAATGCAACTTATCTGTGCCAGTGACACAAAAGTATGTGGTAGCTCCCCCAGGTTTTGTCTAAGACGCTTCTGGTTTTTTTTTTTATGGTTCCTTAGGAATACGGGGTGTATCTCAGGGTGTGCTGGAGAGCCCCAGAACTTGAAGCTGCAGCCACCACGACTTCTGCTTGATGCCCGCTAGATCAGGGCGTGAGCACCTCGGGAGAAAGGCTGGCGTCTTTGAGGAGCAGAAAATAGGGCTGTTGCGTGAGAGCTGGTGTCTTTGACTTATCTGAGTCACAGGCGTAAACAGCTGAAGGAAATAGGCTGGTTGATGTATGTGCTGTTGCTAAATAGTGTTCAAAATGTGAAATCTGTCTGCTTTTCCCAGGGAAGGGGGTGGGGGTGAAGGAATCTGCTTTTCATCTATCTTCTCTATCCTGCCATAATTTAAAAAAAAAAAAAAAAAAAAAAAAAAAAAAAAAAAACCAAACACAAAACCCCAGTCAAATTAAAATAACCTTCCAGGACCTTAATTATCTTTTAATATGCCTTTGCCATGCTGGATAGAAATCAGTCAAGTTGAGGTGTGTATGGGGGGGGGGTGGACAGAGAATTTAATTGCATTTCAGGGTTGTAGGATGATGATTCAGGTTGGAAGGGGCTTTGGTGGAGGATCATCCACTCCAACCTACTAATGGAAGTAGGGTCAGCTATTTTAACTTATCAAACTAGGCTATTAAAAAAAAAAAAATCAAAGCAAAAAACCCCCTGTTGACTCCAAGTCCTGCAGTAGTGACTGAAGACCAGAGTGTAGCTGTGTGTGTATATATATATACACACACGTGTATGTGTGTGTTTTACACAAGCTGCGATTTCCACAGAGCAACAGGCTTCTTCCTTGGCTTTTGTTACTGGTTGTGCTTGTACCTCTTTGGAGCAGAGAGGGATGGGTTGAATCTGAAGAGGGACGCAGACGGTCCCAAGGCCCTGGCCCGGCTCTCGCTCTTAGCCAGCCGCTGAAGCCATGGCAGCATCACGCGGGCTGGAGTTTTGAGGGGCAACAGAACGCGCTTTCCTGAAACTCCAGTTGCAATGGGCAAACTTCTTGAGAGCCTCTCCTGGCAGAGCAGCACCATCCATAGGGAAAGAGAGTTGCTGCAAAAAGCCAAGCCCTGGCCCTTCAGTACCACACAAAATCTCAGTAAAGATGACGAGGATTTTCTGGAATAAATACAAAGAGGACAATAGAGAAAAGACTGAAAAAATAGATATTTTTTTTTTTTAAATGCATGGAAACCAAGGTGGCTTTCTATTAAAATCTGTCTTTCTTTTCCTTTAAAAGAAAGCAAGCCTTCTAACATTTTCCTATGGCGCAGTGGATCCAAACACAACAGCAACAAGCTGGTTCATGGGAACCGGAAACTGAGACAGGCTGGAAAACAACATCCTCGGGCGGGGGGAGGAAAAAAAAAATAAAGAAGAATGCTGCTTTCAGGGCTGTTTCATTTTTATTTTTATTGCTGTCGGAAACAAGTGACCTACTGCAGCCAAGTAGGCCTGGGGCTAAAATAAAAGGACCTTCAGAAGGCAACCAAAATACACAGACCGAATGCTGTACTCAACATAAGTGTAATTGCTACTGTGCAGTCCGTTTCTCCTACCGATGTCTAGCATTTTAACTTCTGAGGGAAAAACAAATGTAACTGGAAAGTTTCTGTCCCTCAGTTATTGTTCCCAAAGGAGAGAAAATTTGAGCTAAAAGGGAAAATAGACAAGAGCGTGAAGTTTGTGTGCAGATAAAGGGGGGGTGGGGGAGGGAGGAACCGGAGGAAGATTTGATGTAAAATGGTTCTCACCAACATGAATGGAAGGATATAATATGTAGAAAATAAATGTTACTATATTTGTGTATCTTTGTGCCATGAAGTTGACAGATTAAAGCCAAGCTTTAGACCAGGCCACAATTAGGGCTTATTTTAAGCTGGAATAAGATGAAGGAAAGATTGCCAGTTTTCAGTAAAGCATAGATCTAAGAATTGGAAAATACTAGATCACTGTAGTCTGTTCCTGCCAATACGCAACTCCCCTGTGAGATACCAATCCAGTAATGTGCCCATGTACGCTAATCTAATTAAAAGCAAAACCAGTTAAAAGTAGACATTTGCATCAGTCAGTGTTACAGACATGGGGACAGCGAAAAGCAGAATTACAGGCTCTCTTCCCCCCGCCCCATATTTGTCTGCTCTTTCTGTGAACCTAAAAAGCCTCAGATTCTGATGTTCCGATCTATATGCTCTGATGGCGGCTGTATTCCAATGTATTTAAAACAGCCTGTATGAAATAAATTTGCAACTGAACTAATGCATGCAAAACTTGGTTTTCCCTTATCAGTCATAACAAACTTTTTTTTTTCCTATGAGGAAGAGCTTTCTGTATAAAATAGTGGGTCAAAGTTTTAGTGAAACATCTAGATGTTTGAAATAATCAGGGTGTTGCTAATTCAGAAACTTAGGAAGGGAGAGGCTTTAGAGCCTGAATTTGGAGAACACAAAGAAGTCTGTCTTCAGGTCCAAAGAATCTTATTTTCTGTTATCTCCGCTAAGTGTGCTACTCCTCCGGGCTCTGTATGATTCCAGTAAATAACCCCCCTCAAATGTGGTTGTCAGTACCTGCTAATCTGGATTGATATGCATCTGCTTTCCTCAGCTACTTATTTCGCAGCAGAATCACCTTTCTATGGGATGCGCTTTTCCCTGCCATCTTACATTCTGGTAGGGATATTTTTTTTTTTTATTAAAAAAAAAAAATTATTTTTTTTTTGTAAATAAGAAGATATTTACAAAAATATTTTATCCCACAAGACTCACTTGCTTTGTATTTCTGTAAGTACCTTCAGGTTTTGGACTTTAGATGAAGACTCTCAAAAATTCCCAGGTTTGTCTTCTGCTGCTGCTAGAGACTGCTCAGCCAAACTAGATATATTTAGCTCTTGTGAAGAAGCCTTAGTCAGTTTGCCCGACCACATAATTATTTTGAAGCTCTTTTCCAAAATTCCTCAGTTTTTTACATCTTTCTGGAGTTCAGATGAAAATCCTGCTGGATTGTCACTGGCCTTGCAAAGAAGTGCATTTTGCCCTTTTCTGATTCAAGCCTTCTAAAGTCGAAACTTGTTGGTTGCAGTGTTGGTAGCATGTCGTGTTGCCTGCTCTCACTGCAAGGGCCAAATGGCTTCTCGCTGAAATTTAATTTACATGATGCACCTTTGCAGCGGGGATGAAACAGGCCCAGCCCTGAATTTCATGCTTCGATGTTACTGTGTTTTAACTAACATTTGTCAAATTATTTTCCTTCCAAACCCTGTGTATAGCTGATGTTTTCCCAGGTTTTATTCCATTTAACTTTGTCCTTATTCCTAACCCTTTTTTGGCTCTCTTCTGTTCATCATGTAATCTGTGGATGGCGATTAAGATACAATTCAAGCCTGCTTTCAATAGAATTTAAAAAATACCACGGGAAATTTGGTCTGTGTTAACTTCATCCCCTTCTTGGAAGCACATCACGAGGGTGCCATTGATGCCAAAGAGAGCATTGGACAAAAAAAATCAGAAAAGTTGAAGCAGACGGGGCCCTGCCACAGTACTTCTTGTTCTTGTATTACGTAGCTTAACTAAACCCACTGGCTTTGTTAAAGACAGATCCTTAAAAAGTATTCCTTGGCCCAAGTGTCCATTAAAGACCTCGATCTTCGTTGATTTACACTGGCTCAAAGTTTGTAATGTTTATATATATTCTTACAGTAGTCCTGTTATTTTGTTTCTTTCTTCTGCTCAAACTGAATTCGATGAAGCCTCACTGTCCCTGTTAAGCTGAAATAATTATACAGCTATTGACAAACTGCTCTGTGATCTCCAATTTCAGCAATCTAGTTGAATACCTCCCTAATCTCAGGTATGTGACACCAGTCTTTAAAGTGAAGTATGCGATCACTGCAGTGTTAAAGGGGGGCTAAAGTGAATTTAGCTGTTAAATAGCATACAGTAAATGGCTAAAAGTGAACTTGTTTACTGTGGTTTCAGTAAACTTTTGCACTTAACTTGCTGTGATAGAGTACCTTAAGTTTTTCACCTGCTCAGCTCTCAGTTCAGTCATTCAGCCACTTTTCTTCTCTGTAAAAGCACATACGGATACTTGCTTTTTATGAGAATCTCTTTTATAAAGAGACTGTCCGAGGTGGAAAATGCTTTAGGTCCAGGAGAGAATGCAGTACAAAGCAATGAAGACATCCAATGGTCTTGCAGGTGGTGGTGGAAGGTACTGTGCCAGCTGGCATAGTGCACTGAGGCACCGGGACCTATGCAGCAAGCTTTCTCAAGCCTTTTTATAGTCTTAATGGCAGCCCACCTATACCAGCCGTTAGCCGATGATTACTTTAGGAAACTTCCAAAACATTTATTGTACTACATAAAGATGCAGATTTCCTGTGGTAAGATCACTTTTTTTTTTTTTTTATCCTGCTTTGAATTTCAAAACCTCATTGTCGACCTTCTACCTCTTCAGTCCCAGGGTTTACGTACAAGAAAACGCCTTTCCTACACCAGTATGTCTGACAGGATAGTACTGTGCCCTTTGATGTGGCTGTTTCTCTTACACTGTTCCTGTGGCTTTAATTGTTCTTGAATAGGTGTTGCATCTCTGGAGGCCTCTG
The DNA here is from genome assembly GCF_965231255.1 of Vanellus vanellus. Classification (NCBI taxonomy): domain Eukaryota; kingdom Metazoa; phylum Chordata; class Aves; order Charadriiformes; family Charadriidae; genus Vanellus; species Vanellus vanellus. Next base: position 31,738,357 of record NC_138907.1, read on the forward strand.
GGAAGGCAGAGGGCACCTCTTGCTCCTCTTGGGAGAGGCACCAGAGTGTGGAGCTGGTGGCCCCGTGTGCCAGCAATTCCAGACAACTGGTGGAAAAGCAGCTAGCTAGTATGGGACCGGCTCGTAGTTGATTTTAGATTGAGATTGGGGGTGGTATAGTTTTCTGCTCAGAGACAAGGGAATTCAGTGTGGTGCCCACGGCTACTCCCATGCCCTAACTGATCGCATTGCTAGACAGCCTCTGCAGTTTATTTCTCCAGTGGTTTTATGAGCTAACCACACCCGCTGCTGGTTTCTACAGTACCAATTTACAAGATTGGCCGGTTTGGATGAGGAAACCCACATTTCCTGAGGTATCCCAGGGAGCTCAAAAGCCAAGATCTTAGGAAAATTAACAGAAGTGGTGATTTTTTTTCAGCATTCCACTTTAGAGAAGGCTGTTTGTGTTTCTCCTCCTGTGGAGGGGGCAGATGCATACTTTCAAACATCAGGAACGTCTGGTATTGCTCTTGTCGCACAGCTGGAATCACTAGCCAGTTGTTCGGGTTTAGTCTTGATCCTGAAATAACTCTCTGCCTGAGGAGTAATTGAGCTAGAGTCCTTGAGTGCCCTTACTCAGGTAGGCAAAAGGATGAGTGGAATAATCAGATGCACCAGTTTCTCTCCACAAAGGGGAAGAGGTCTGTCTTGCTCCTTTGCACCAGCTGCGTGCTGCTTGGACTTGTTGAAATTATTCAGTCTTAATAACAGCACAAAATTATGTACTACTTTTTTTTTTTTTTTTTTTTATGGGTTAGTTTCCTCCTGAGTTAATGAGCTAAAGTGGCTGATAAGAATAGTCTAATTGAGCATCAGGCCCGGCACAAGGTAAGACAGGAATGGATGTGGGAAGCCAGATAGTGGCTTTTTTCACTTGTGATGAAAAGGTAGATCAGCTCACTTGGTCTCCTGGAGCTGCAGTATTTTTCCTGCAGCCAGGCCTTGGTGCTTTGGGCAACTCTTGTAAGTAGGGTGAGAGACCAGGAGGAAGGGCTTCTGGTCCACACCAGCTTGAGCCCCTCTGGGCCTCCAGTCACCTCGTGGAGCTTTCCTGTGCTGGTCCTGCAGCTCTCCTGAAGTGTTAGAAAGTGTTACAAAAATGCTTCTTGGAGATATAGGAGGGTGGAGGCTTTTTTTAATGTTGTTTAACTCAAAGTTCTCGGGCATTCAGTTTCTTTTTCCAAAATTACCAGTAACTGTCCTGAGAGAATCAGTTTACCAGATCAGTTTTATAAAAGTGCATTTAAAGAGAAAAAAAAAAAAAAAAAAGGCAGCTCGTAGGGAGTTGCTGGCATAATTCTAAAAAAGTCATTGCTAATATTGGGGGATAACTGGGGGGAAGGAGGGGAGGGACCAACCCCCCCCAAAAACCCACTTTTTACTGTAATCATCACTGTTAAATGTTGTGTATTCAAGGAACTCAAAATACAACTTACATTCCCAATTCTGTCCTTTGAAATATTAAAGTAACATTATTGCAAATGACTTATACACAGGATCCAGTCTAGGGCAGTGCAAGGTTAAGTCTATATATCTGGAAATTGTAGAGTCAACCCATGCAAAATATACAGCTGGGAAACAACGTTAATGAAGCAGCGTATCCATTCGATTTTACGGCACACATTTAGCAAACTCTGAAGCATGCGAGTCTGCTGCGTAATGACTGCATCCCACTTAGCTCAGCTCCCTGGAAGTTCTCTTCATGTCTCTAGGAAGCACTTTGGCCATCTTACAGGGAGAAAAAATATGGAAAGACACAATCCATCCTTGAAGAGGCCACAGCCTGACACTGGTGATGCGCTAATAAAGGGTAGAGAGGGAAAGATACAGGAAAGGATAAGGGTCGCCATTAAATGATGGTGTGATTACTCAGTCTGGGTATGTTCACAATTTGATGGTTAATTCTTGATCCTGCAATTTACAGCAATCCACCCACTCGCTCCAAATCCAAAGCCCCAGAGGCTTCGGGGGATTCCACTGCAGGCTGTCAGTATGATATGTTTTTCAGGAAAAGGTTTTTGAAAATAACAGCAGTGATGATAATTGCTGTTGGAACCTCAACTCTCACATTTCTTATCTTTTAGTGAAGTGATATTTTTTTTTTTAACTGGTTTCCTTTAAAAATAATAATCTCCTCATCCTTCCCAGTGCTTCATCCTACCAACTAGCCTCCATGTTCATCTTAAAGGTGCTCAGGGTATACACTTCTTAAAACTTGAAATGTTTTTCTTAAATGTAGACATCTTTCTAGCAAATACACCCTCTCACCCACTCGTTTGCAGGGGAAGCTTTGAATTAAGACTGTCATTCTAGATGGAGTGAAGACTCTCACTCCAGATGAGTCCTCAGTGTGTTTTTCTGGCAGAAAGGGAAACTGTTGGCCTGTGAAGGATTTTTCATGTGGTCAAGAAACATTTGGAGCACTGGTAGTTTCATTTGTGTGTGTTACCTGGCAAGGAAACCAAGATCTAAAAATCCCAGTGCTCGCTCTTACATGGTTAAATACTTTAAGTACTTGGCACACCCATAGCTCTGAGTTAGCTCCTGTTTGAAGGAGAGCTGAATATGTCATTGCATCTTGCTCTCTCTTTAGAACAAATACCGTTCTCTCTTTGCCTGAAAGTGTTTCCTTTTAAATGAATGTCACGTATCAATGTGAGACTTAAGAGGGATAAGAGAATGGAAAATGACACTTGCTTTTCATTATTGGGAAGAGTAAGCAGGTAATTTCTTACAACAATTTCCCTTTGCCTAAGAAATGTCAACAATCTTTATACAAATGAGTTGGAAATTTAGGATCTAGCCAAGTGCGAGCACGGAAATGCACACTTGTGTTCAAGCAGGAGTCATTATGGGATTTACTCATGTACTTAAGAAGGAGCATGTGCTTTATATTGCAGAGCTGGGTGAGCTGGCCTTTCCAAACTCAAGACGATATCTATTCCCTGGCCCCCGAGTTATAACATGAAATAGTTGCTTATGAACCTGACTTAACTAGCACAGCGATATATGCTGATGCAGACGTATACACTAGCTCCTGGTTGCAGATGACCCTGAATCTTCCTGTGAAAATAAGGCATAGGTCTACCCAAAATGTCATCTTCTTTACCCCAAATGCCCCTAATATTGCTCCTTACTTGCTCTGCTCATAAAGGGATAAATAAGGTGTTATCTCCTCATGTCTTTGGCTAATGATCTGGCCAAAAGTAAATACAGACCGCATCACAGGAATGCAAAGGGCTTAGCTGCTGCTGGTATCTCAGTCAGGGATGACCCTCCTCTATGGCTGCCCCACCACCGCCTTGCCGGCCTGACGCTGACTCCTGCCGATGGAGTACGCGTGTGCTCCTCGGAGAGCAGCAAAACCACCCTGCTGGATTAAGATCTGGGTCCTCCTGTAAAGCGTGTAACCTGATGGCAGCTCTTCCATCTGAAAAGCACTGTGAGGAAGGCACGCTGGTTTGCCTTGCTGGCCGTGTAAAGGGCCCTGTGGGAGGACCCCTTTCGCTGAGAAATGTGGGTGGTGTTCGGATGATCAGAGCTCTGGCCTTCTTTATTCCTTGCGCTTTTATACATGCGTATTCGTAGTTCTCTTGTTTCCGTTGTGTGCGATGATAGGTACTTCCAAAGAGGAAAAGAGCCTTCTTCTCTTACTGGTGAGGGACACCCCTGCATGAAAGAAACAACCCCGTGTGGTGGTGTACGGCAAATGATTAACAGCAGCCATATACCCTTATCTAACCATAAGCATATCAGTTGTTCCACTTCAGAACTATCAAACCCATTCTGCCAACAGCCTCGCACCAGACTTCTTGCTTTGCTGCCTGATAGTCCGTCTCTTTAATTGTTGATGAATAACTAAATGTCGTAAATGCATTAGCTCACATTAATAATAATAAAACCCCTTAGATTTTTGGGGTCTTTTGATCTGCTGTGGAGAAGTGCCCTTAAAGAACATTCCTTTGACCAATATTCTTGTATTAAAGATTATTTTAAAAGTTTCATTGATAATTTCTCCATGCATTGAGGTCTGAGGATAAAGTGAATAAAACCTCGGTTTGTCCCTGGAAAAAGGATTCATGACACGAAAGGTAACAAGACTAGGACATGGGTTTTTGTTGGGGGATGTGTGTGCACTTCCTAATTTCGGAAGAGTGCAGTCTTGTTATTCTTTGCCATGTGTCTTCATGATTTCGGGGGAAAAAAAAAAACACCAACAAAAACACAAACAAACCAAAACTGTTTACAGTATCAGTGCAGTTGTAAGTACTCTCGTATTTTGGTGCTCTCGGAGGTAGTCAATATTAATGGCTATTGGTAGTAATAAGGTGTTAAATATCTCAGAAGAGGGAGGCCTCTATTTGTAAGGGTCTGTGTGCACAGATGGTGTATGCGAAATGCAAAGATGTGAGCAGCTGAGGGACTCCTGTAGATGTATAGGCCTCAACCCAGAGAAGTACTTAATTTAAGCATCTCTTTTCCACGGCCTTCAGTTGAAATACCCCCAGCCTTGGGGTAAACCGCACGTTACCAGTCGTGGTACTTCCCTGTGTGAAGCATCTTTGTGTAACTCGGTGCTGACAATGCTTTAGACTTCTGCATTTTGAAAAGAAGAAAGATCAGGATTTCCAAGGCAGGCAGACTCTCTGGTCCAACACACCTCTCTAGCACATCGCAGCATGCTTTTTTTTTTTTTGTATGTTACTATGAGTGAGCCAGTGCTGGTATGTCTAATGAACGCAGGTGAAACCTGAAACAAAACACTGGGCGAAAATAAAATGATTGGTTTAGAGCCTACTTGTGGGATTTCCATTGATTTCTTGGTTTACATATCATAATGCTATAAATAGGTGAAGAACATGGTATTTGTTCAGAAAAGTGTGGGGGAGAGGATGCGTGTTTGTACTGCAGTCTTACTGAGCTACAAGTATTTATATAGAATTTTTCCAGGGCGGGAAACCCTGAGCTAGTGTAAATTGATTGAGTTAATTTATCGTGATGTAGCCGACTTTAAAGGAGGCACCTGATCTACAGCTACTGAGTACCTGTGTTCATTCAGTCTTCCTCTGACAGGAACTGGCAAATGAGACCTATGCAAATAAATAAAGAAAAAAGTGCTCTCTTATACCGTGACCATATACACTGGACACCTAACCCAATTTCTGCCTTCATGTTAACACTTTACAGGCACAAAAGTTTAGTCTGTATTGCTATTGGACACCATCGCTCTCGATGGAGTCCCTGCATTTACAGTATTTAAAGTTGGGAATAAAGCATTACGATAGAATTAATCCAAATCTCTGTGATCCAATTTCTGGTGATAATAAGAATCTTGTGTAAAAGCTTGTCTGCTGATAGAGCATATAGACTGGCAGTGCTGCCTGCCTGTGGAATTTGTGTTCCCGCAGTGTCGTACTTAGGTTTGATCTAATTTCCACTGCGGTCAATGAGAATCTTCTGACCTATTATTTTCATTTGAGAAGTGGTTAAAGCCCGCAATCCTTTATTGTTCCCATGCTAACTGGGTGATTGTGTAAGGAAACAAACTTGAAGATTATCCTAAATTAGAAAAGCAAAAATAACAAAGGATTATTGTGGTAGAGCATGAATTTAAATGATGATTTTTCCTGTTTTTTGTTTGTTTGTTTGTTTGTTTTTAACTTCTAAATTAAGATTTAAAAAAAAAATGGTAGGGTTATGAAGAGAACTTGTTTTAGAAGATGAGGACATGTTGCACAAACTGAGGGCCAGTTCCTCAAGCGGCGTAACTGGGGCACTTTCTCTGAATATTTGACCTGTTTTATCTTGATGTCAGCTGTATTGACAACATGCAAGCATGAATAACTCTGCTTAAATATATTTCCTTCTATGTTGGATTGGAGGGTGTGTGTGACAGATGTGCAAGATAAAGCAAATTAACATAATGTAAAAGATGACAGGAAACAGTTAATAATTCATCACTTCTGCAAACTGTGGTAACGTGTATTTAGATGCCTGTTTGTTTCTGTTTCAGTGCTTAAGACAGTATCAAAATGTACTGTAAACAAGAGATAACCTTCTATGAGACAGCTGTGTTAAACTCCTCCTTAGAATTTTTCTTACTACCGAAAGAATATTAAAAATAATATCTTAAGAGACAATCAGGCCTTCTAGGAAAATTCCAATTAATAGATAGGGAGTAGAGAAGTCACCCTGTTTCTAATAACCACGCTCCTCCCCCCTCCTTTTTTTTTTTTTTTTAACTGATTAAAAAATACTTCCTGATACAGTGCAGTTGGGGAACTTGGCAGGCAGTCTGCATTTCAATGGAGCACAACTGCTGCCTTTTCTTCCCTTGGACTCTCTCAGCCCAGCTGTAGCGGCTTCCTCCCTCCCCTGGCTCTGCTCCTTCTGCATCCAGGACCAGGTGGAGTCTGGATCTGCAGTTATTTCCATCAAAGATTTAATGCCGCTCTTTCAGCAAACTGTTATGGAATCTTTGCTTCCCAGATTTCAAATCTTTTATATTTGAGAATAGAAATGTTTATCGAGGGGACACTCATAGTATAAAGCCCCCAAATATATTGAATTTAAAAGAAAATAAATAATAGAAAGCCTGACTGGAAACCAGAACGTGGCACGTCATAGTAATATTGAGAGGTGCGTACCATCTTGGCTGCTGCCTGCTGCAGTGGCTGGTAATGGGGCTAGTCACAGCTAGAACTTCATCATCGGGAGGTTTGCGGCAAAGTCACTCTGAAACCAGAAGTCTCAAAGGCAGGAGGCCAGGTCCTTGCAGTGATGTTTACATTATGCCCAAGTATAGTGGTCTATTGACACACATGTGGCTTTCCTTGGAAACCAGTTTTTCACTATTGCATTCTAAGGAAGAGTAAGCAATAAAGTAGTCAGGCATCTGACTGACAGCCCCGACAAAGCTAACCAGGCAGTTTTGGCTTGGTTACTCGTGGGTTGTCATAACTGCGCAAGACAACTTAACCTTGAAGTTATTTCTAGCATTGCCCACCTCTGCTAAAACGTAGTTTTGCACAGTAATGGTGAGAAGCGCTTATGACTGATTTGATAACTACCGTGTTGTACCATCTGAGGAAAATCAAAAGGTCTTGCCCGTGTGTTGCTTTTGGCCTTCTTGCGAGTGACTGAATTACTCCAGAAAACTTGAGTATGCCTATGTATCTGTCACTTTGAAATTTGCCTGCATGCCCTCTCCAACCCGATTACTTGGTATGGTCGCACAGAGCACCGAGAGATCCTCCTGTCCACGCATCAGCCTGTTTTCCACCACGCAGCTCGCTCCAACAGAAGCTAGCGGTTGTAAAGTACCTGTTTCAACGTGCTTAGAAATGTGTGAAAGCGTATAGCTCTTCTCCTGCTGTTCCCGCACTTAGTTGAGTGCTTCAGAAACCTCTTCTCTTAACAAACTGTCTCCTTACGATCATGCCTTTCGCATAGTAAAAATAAGCTGAATAGTATTTAGGTAATTTGTAGATACCGCAGGTATGTAGCCCGAGAAAGTCTCCCTATACATTGCTGCTTGGAAAGTATTAAAGGAAAAAGGCTTCTTTCAATATATTTACATACGGTCAGAAAAAACAAGGTGGACTGTTGTTTCTAGTTGTATTGGAAAAGTATGTGTCCAGATCCATAACTGATTCAATTGCCTTGCAGTGTATTAGGACTCTCTTATTGTTTCTGATTATTTTTTTTTGTTTCTACTGCTTGGGTCCCCCCCATTCCCCTGCTTACTTTCTGATTCCTGAGATTTTGCTTGTGTTATCTTTCGAGTTTTCATCTGAAACTGTGAGCTTCAGAAAGCTTTTTTTAATGAAAGTTGAGATTTTCATGTAATTTTTGGTTTTAGCAAATGGGATCTAAAAAGATTTATCAACAGTAATGAGATTAATGATAAAAGTAAGCCATTTTAATGTTCTTGACTTCACAGGGGCATAGATGGAGACTTCCTGACTCACCTAAAGCAATCTCTATTACTGCACATGAATGTCATAAAATCTTTTTGAAAATGCACAAAGTGACGTATTTAAACTATTTAGATGTTTTCCCAAATCCCTTTGCTACACAGCTGTGTTTTGCTACATGACAGGTTGTTGCTTCTCCAGTAACTAAGCACACTCTTCTCAGTGTGAACGTTTTTTGATTACTATTGATTTCCTGGAACTTCTGTGTATTGCTCACTTTTATAAAAGAAAAGGAATGGGATGTGGTACCAGCTTGTGTCTGCTGTGTACATCAGCAGATGGTGTTTCAGGGTCTTGAAAACCTGGTATCTGGTCTACACAGTGCAATAAAAACAGTACCGAGTTGCTATGGAAGACTGGTGTGTGACAGTTATGCGTTGCAAGCTGTGAAATAGGATAATAATTTGTAAATACTAAATGAAAAGTTTTCAAACCCAAGAAATGGGTACCCACCTTCAGGGAGGAGGGAAGAGATGATGCATGTTTAAAAATATTGTCTCTGCAATTCTTCTTTCATCGTAAAATTAATGGAGGGGGAAAAATATAGTCTAATTGTGTTGATTATATTTGAACTCTATTCCATTTGCACAAGTTTGTGGGTGGTGCTTATACACTTTTTGCTAATTTCACACTGCTGAATATGGGCCTTTTCAGGCCAACTGTGAGGGGGGGGAAAAAGGACCAAAGGCACCTCAAGAGATAGTCTTTCAGCTGTATGTCTGTCCTCGTCAGCTATTTGTACATCTCTTCTGAAAAGTGTTCATCTACGTAAAGTTCAGTCACAGCTCGCTCTTGCTACTAGCGAAGCTAGTTTTCGCTGAAACCGAAGTCTGTATGGTTTAAGTCTCAGTTCTGTCCTCCTCACCACGGTTGATTACCAGATGGTTTCCTTCTTTTTTTGCAGAAGCTTTTCTATATTTGAAGTTTGTTATTGGCCAACAGTTCTTTCCTGGTCACACTGAAGACCTCTGACCACTCTCGTTGATCTCTCCTAGTTTTTCTCTGGCTTTATCCGCTTCTGAGCACTGCATTTTAGGAAAGATATGGTTCAGCCTTATGGCTGAGACCTAAATGCTGATCAGAGTGGCGGAACTTTTCCATGTGTCTTATGAGCTGCACTCACCTGGATGTCTGAGTACAAGGATTATCATGCTGTTACAGATTAGGAAATGCTGAATTATGCTGACTTTGTGATCCACCCTGTAGTCTCCAAATTATTTCTTGCAGAATTTTTACCTCCCCTCCTGCTTTTCATGCTGTATCTGTGCATTCAGCTATCCTAGTGACTTTCATTTTTCCCACTGAATTCACTTTTTTCCCTACTTCTCCAGGTTTACCAAAACTGTCTTTTCTTTCTAATGCTATCTTTCAACATACACCGAGAAACTCCTGTATCTCTAATGGATTATAGCCAAAAATAAAAGGATGCATCAATGTATTCATTCTGTGGCTTGCCAGACAGCACTAATGAATTTGAGAGAGACGACAGTCATTGCTTGGTATCTAGAAGGCCTGCAATTGCGTTCCAGATGAAAATTAATTTGGTTTAGCAAGATTTGTTGTTGACAGATCCAAAGTAACTGCTATTACTCTCTTTGTTTCTTTTTACAGCAAATTAATTATTTGCCATATAATTTTTCCTAGGGATTTAAGTTTAATATAGAAATCTGTATGTTGTTTGACATCTCCTTTCCCACCCACCCCTACTCCCTTTTTAGAGGTAGCCACCAAGTTTGCCTCTTCTAGTTCTCTGGTACAGCCACCATTCCTTTTTAGATCTCAAAGAATAACCGTTTGAGGTTCTGAGTTTAGTTTAGCCCAAACTTTAAGTGTCCTATGACAAAGATAAGGTGGGAGTGTTTGTCTTCAATATTCTCTTACTAATTCTGTCTCTGTTCTACAGGATACATAATCACTGTCACTGGTGTCACTGTACCAACAGCCTATTCACAGCTGGCTTTTGGCAACACTGATGCAAAGATGGTGTTAAACATTTTAGCCTCCTTGGCATGGGATCAGTTGACTGATTCATAACTTGAAGTCATCACTCACGTTTTTCTTAATTCTAGTCAGACTTCTCTAAGCAAGTGTTGCTAGGTGCTCAAAAAACTCCTGCAGGTAGCGGCAGTAAGGAAGCCGCCCGTGCAGGCAAAACTAATGGATGATGCAGATCAGGGTATTGATGACAGAGAACTTCAAGAAAAAGAAATGAAAGTGGTAGGACCACTGGTAGAGCTGTGAATAGTACAGCCTATGCTGAAAGGGATTAAAAAACATGAATGAAGAAAATGTTAGTTCACTTAAGTGTAAAACCAGAAGAATCAGCAGTAATACTAAAAGGCTGAGCATTTATATTTGTGTATGGTATTTGAGAAGTTTAGTGACATAGAAATCACAGGAGGAAATCAAAAGTGTTTCAGTATCACTCATAACAAAGGAGGATGCTAAATAGGAGTTTCTTGACTTGCATACTGACAGTCTGAAATTACTTGCATCCGAGAGTTTTAAAAGAGGTGTCTGAATAGGTCTCTGGAATACTGATTTCTTCTTTGAAACTGTGGAAAAGATGAAGAGATTTGACCAAAAACTTAACATTGTAGCAGCATTTTTAGAAACATAAATTATAGTTGTATTCTGGGGAAGATAATGGAACAACTAACATGAAACCTGGTAAAGAATGAACAGGTGAACTTAGTGCCACAGAACAGTGCTGTAGTGTAAAATACATGCCACTAAACAAAATCTTTCTAGGTTTTCTTCCAAAAATCAGGAGCATTTAGGAAATGTGCTTTGCTTCTTCCTGGTTTGAGGTAAAATAGGACTAATTTTGTTCAGTAACTTTACTTTTTAACAGGGCCTCTTCTAACTACTGAAATTAACAGCATATTGTGCAGACAGTGTTCACTCTCTGAGTGATAAGACCAATGTTTATAGCTGATGCCCAGGCATGGTATGCAGAGAGGCTCCTGCTTATACTTATTGCTATAACCCCCAAGGCCAACCAACTTTGTTATTTGCCACGTTGGAGGGTCAGAAGTGGAAAAGCGTAGAGGGGTCCCACCTGCAGGGAGGAGCGGACAGGACAGGTGACCCAAAACTGACCAACAGGGTATTCCATCCAGTCTGCCTCAGGTTCAGTATAAAAGCTGAGGGATCAAAGGGTCAGCCCTCTTTCTTCAGTGGCCAACATCTGAGGAGGACTGTTTGTCTGCCTTTGATTCCAGTCCTGAATCCAGATCTGAAATCCAATTCCTGTCCATCACTGAGGCTGGTCTGGGACTTCCCCAGTGCCAGTGACATGATTGTCATCCTGGGAGCTTGATACAGTTTTGTATAATTTTCATTATTTAATTTTTATTTTATTATTAATATTTCATTAAAGTAGTTCAGTTCCTTCCAAACTCGTCTCTCTCTCTCCTGACTTTTTTATTATTGTTATTATTATTTTTATTTTTTTGGAGAGAAGTGGTGGCAGGCATCTGGCACTTGCCCGGTGGCCGGTTAGGCCCAAACCACAACAGCTTCCTGTAAAACATTTCAAGTGATGTCATACCCAGTTTAAATTAGAAACTGGAATGACTCCATTTAGTGGAAGATACTGAGTATATTAAAACTACATGACTGACAGGTCTCAAAATCTAACTGCGATAGGGAGAGTGTTTCTAGAAAGGTTTGGAAAAGCTCAGTTCTTCACCCAACTCTGATTACTTTTACGAGCACCCTTGGAGCAAACAAAAACTAGCCAACAAAAGTTTGCAGCCCGTGCCAAGGCTGAGGAAGCACAAGGCAGTGGAGACTTGCAGCACCTGAAGGAAGGTGGTGGAGATACTGAGTAAGCTGGACACCACCAAGCTGAGGCTCGCTATGCTGTTACACAGCAAAGGTCAAAAGGAGGCCATGTTTGCAAGGTGCAAACCTGGAGCGCAGTGACTCTGACAGCAGTTTAATGATCTCTGGCTGGGTACCAGATACTGAGGTTCAGTAAGTTGTGTTTGTAACCCTAAACACTAATGTGATCCTTAAATTGATGAACTGAAGAATTTCAGGCAGTATCAACAGAACCTACACTTGCTCTGTATTTTGCACAGGAGATGCCTTTATGGTGCTTTCCAGTTAGTCCAATACTGAAATTGCAGGAGGTCCATCGGGGAATAATTAAAAGAGCAGAAAACTTCCTGTAGTGGGACATAGGGAGAAAAAACCTGCCTGAAGAATCAAGCAGAAGGATGGGACCTGACTAGACTGTAGATCATGAGTATCTTCCAGGCAAAGGGGAATGAAGCTGAAAAACATTCTTATTGATTTTGAAAAGCATAGAACACATTATAGGTAGTAGAAGGCAGGCCATCTCATGCTCAGTGTAGGTTTTCAACTGGGAGGATAAAACATGAGAGCATTTACCAAGAGTTTTAATGGATTCTCACCAAGAATTATCTAAAAGATACTAGAAAACTTCTCTGTGATATGCTGTTTTATTGTCTTATATCTATGTATTTATGACAACTGTACTTAATAAGTCTCTTTAAATAGAGTCTTTTGAGTGAAAGCGAACTGTCAGTTTGAGAAAAGGATGAAGAGTGACATGGGGAGAGAGCTGCGAAGGGGGAGTCTGGGATGGGTCTGTGGGAGAAGATGGGAGGAGAGGGAGCGAGGATTTAAAGGACAATAAGGAGCTGGCATTTCATCAGCGGACTCCTGCAAGACAAAAACTAGTTAGGAAACAACACAGTGTCAGGTGGCGCTGGTGGGTTGACCCTGGCTGGACACCAGGTGCCCACCAAGCCACTCTATCACTCCCCCTCCTTGACTGGTCAGGGGAGAGAACTGGTCATGGGTTGAGATAAGGACAAGGGTGATCACTCGCCAACTAGCCGTCACGGGCAAACCAGACTCAACTTGGGGAAATTAGTTAATTTATTACCAATCAAATTAGACTCGGGTAATTAAAAATAAACCCAAAACTTAAAAACACCTTCCCCCCACCCCTCCCTCATTCCTGGGCTTAACTTTAGTCTTGATTTTGCTCTACCTTCTTCCCCCCACCCTGAGTGGTGCAGGGGGATGGGGAATGGGGGTTGCGGTCAGTTTATCACATCCTATCTCTGCCACTCCTTCCTCTGCTGGAGTGAGAGGACTCCTCACACTCTTCCCTGCTCCAGCACAGGGTCCCTCCCATGGCAGACAGTTCCTCATGAACTTCTCCAGTGTGGGTCCTTCCCATGGGCTGCAGTTCTTCACAAACTGCTCCAGCGTGGGTCCCTTTCATGGGGCACAGTCCTTCAGGAACAGACTGTTCCAGTGTGGGTCCCCCACAGGGTAACAAGTCCTGCCAGCAAACCTGCGCCAGCATGGGCTCCTCTGTCCACGGGTCCTGCCAGGAGCCTGCTCCAGCATGGACTTCCCACAGGGTCACAGCTTCCTATGGGGCATCCACCTGCTCTGACATGGTATCCTCCATGGGCTGCAGGTGGATATCTGCTCCACCACTAACCTCCATGGGCTGCAGGGGGACAGCCTGCCTCACAGTGGTCTTCACCATGGGCTGCAGGGGAATCTCTGCTCCAGCACCTGGAGCACCTCCTCCCCCTCCTTCTTCACTGACCTTGGTGTCTGCAGAGTTGTTTCTCTCACATATTCTCACTATTCTCCCCTCGCTTCTGTTGTTCCCCTTATTAAAAGTGTTATCCCAGAGGCACTACCACCGTCGCTGATGGGCTTGGGCTTGGCCAGCAGCAGGTCCGTCTTGGAGCTGGCATTGGCGCTATCTGACATAGGGAGGTTTCTAGCAGCTTCTCACAGAGACCACCCCTGTAGACCCCCACTACCAAAACCTTGCCATGCAAACCCAATGCAATGGCAGATAAAACATGGGAGTGTTTCTGTTTCATTGGAAGGGGGGAGTCCTGTAGTAATGTCTAAAGAGTATTTTGCTTCCTACCAGCTTGGGTGCAACCTCAAGCTGCTAAAAATCCCGCTTGCTTCTCTGTTACTCCAGAAGAGACATGTTAGAGACTCCCCAAAATGGGACAACCAACTCTTTCAAAGGTTTCATGGGCATCTTCTAAAGTGTGAAGATTAAAATTAACTCAGCTTTTATAGGGAAAAAAAAGATAAATTCCAAAACAAAAATAAACCAAAAACCCATTTACAAGGCATGGAATGTTTTGGTTGGTCAGAACAGTACTTGGTGGTTGTCTGTCTTTTTTGGGGGGTGTTTTTTTGTTTGTTTTCCCCTCCCCCATCATCTTCCTCTTTGTGGCTGAAGTTTCCATACCATGGAAGGGGTATGTCACAGCCCACTTTCCGTTTGAAGCTAATAGGAACTAACCATCCATGTTGCTTACGGACCAAAAATCTCAGCTAGAGTTATCCCACATAAGTGCTGCAGGAGAACACGGGCTGACCTCTGAGCAAAGTGCTTACTAGCCCTGCTTTGACTCCGGTACTTGCCAGTAACACCACATGTTTCATGCCAGGAGTTGAGCAGTACAACTTCCAACCTCCGTAACTTCATCTCAATACTTCATAATCTGCCTCTGTTATTTATTAAAGAAATCTAGGAGTTTTGACATAAGTTATTATTTGTTCATCTCTCAGGAGATTAAGTCTCTCATTTGTTTGCCAGGTTTTACTGGAAAAGATGTTAAAGTTGCCTTGCAGAATAGACAGTTCAGGCTTGTCTTTCTGTTTTCATTATTTTAGGTTGTGTGGCAGGGATATCGGGTATTTTCTGGTAAAAACCACTTTAAAAAAATACTCGGTATTGTTAACATGAACTAGCTATTAATTTGAATATAAACTTCTATTGACGTTGCATGCATTCAGACTGCAAAATTTACTATTTCCATCAAAAAGCATCTGTTCACAAGCATCTTCTCTTCCAGAACATTTTTAGTTGACAAAACTATGGAACATAAACAGGGAAATGAAAACGAAATAAAACATGTAAACAAAATTATTTAAGTACAAAGTAAAACCTGTGTTAATAATGTGAACACTGAGTTAATTCAGCTTGTTGGAGAACTCTGCTGAAGTCATTTATGTGCCTGTAACTATGGATCTATGCCAGCACCCTGTGTTAAGCCAAATCATGAGTATCCAGTCAATGAAGGACTTAAGTTCTCTACTGTGTTCAGGGCAAATCATGATTTAAGTAGGAGACTGATTCCTAGCTGTTACCTTGCCTTTGGACATTGCTACAAATTTTGAACGTCCTTTTATTTTTCTGACAATGTGATATGTGCAGATTTTCCAATGCTTTTCTGAGGCTCAGATGCATTATCAAAAGACTTTTAATAAAGAGTACATCTGGATAACCAGATGAAGCTCTGTGCAATCAGTGTTTGGAAATGTGTAGGTTTCGGGAAAAGCATTGAGCTGAATTGTGATAACAATGAATGCTGTGATTTCAAGATCCTCCTGGTTTTATTGGACACTGTTCTCAGTGGGGACTTACAAAAATCCCCATAGTGATCATTTAGCATAATGAAAACAGCTTGTGCCGATGGTGGGAAATGTCTCAAACTGACTGATGTAGATGCCTTTAATGTTAACTGGGAGGGGGCAGGAGGTCCTGCTTTCAGGTCCTAATTTGCATGGATGTTCTGTAGGACTCTTGCAGCAAAACTTCCACCTACATCTCTGAAAACTTGAGTGTGGTGTTCACATGTCGCTCGTTGTTTGCTTCTGACGCAAGGTACGTCTGGGACTCTGCTATACTTGTCTCGGAGTTGGTGACACAATTCAGGGAGAAAACCTGCCGAGCCTGTCGGGCTGGCTGAGATTTTGGGCCATACTGGCCTAACATGCTCCACTATTTGAAAAATGTAATTGGAGGTTTTAGCTGCGTTCCCAAAGCCTTTCTGTCTGAAGAGAAAAACAGTTCTAAAAGTTGTTCTTTCCTTTGGCTGCCGTACTTACCTTGTCTATAGGACATATCATATAAAATCAGTAAGTCAACAACTCCCATAGCTTGTGCAAACACTTTTGTTGCAACTGCTCTGAAGCAGAGGGTGGATGTAGAGCTCTGAAAAACCTGCTGGAGATGGAGATTCAGAGGTTTTAGCACTTTCTGAAATTAATTTAAAGATTTTTGAAAGACAGTGTGAATCTTTGGACCCGTTTCGTTGTCACTGGTGAAGAACAAACATGTATAATAGTGTTTCAGATTCCATGTTACCAAATGGGATTTTCAGATATTTGAAATCTGACTGTAGCTGTCTGTAGCAATGTAAATGACGAGTAGCTTGGAATCAGGGACTACCTAAGGGTGTTTACGTAGTCCTCGTTTTTGGCTTTGTGGAGTAGTACCTACCCTTGTTAGTGGTGCTGCTGCTGCTTAATATTAATTTTGAGTATGCAAAAATGGGATGATGAACACTTATTTGAAGGCATGTGTTGTGACCAAACTCGCTATTAGATTAAATTATCTCGGGTTCATCATTGATGCTAATTTGCAGCAAGCTGTAATGGTCTTTCTTGTTTTAATTCTTATGACTACTGAAACCCAAGGGTTAAGGGTTTGGAGAATGTTAAAGCATTCACTTACCAAAGCAACTTGCAATAACATTAGATCTATTTCTCCACAGCAATAAATGACTTGGGATATAATAGTTGCAGTTTTCTCCTACTCTTACTTTTTCTTTCTCAGTGAAATGTCATCATAAATTATAAACTTGTTTATTATAAATTGTATATTACGGTGTAATGAAGAGAAATGTCTCTTTAGTCTACACAGCCAGGGTTGTTATTGATAACAGGTGCCTCGTGCAAACCGTGCAGCACATAGACGTGGAAGAAAGACACAAAGCACAGAGGTGGCTTTGGGGAAAAAGGGGGACAACTATCCAACTCCTTGCCTGTATGTGAACCACTTCTACTGTTACCAATATCTTGTGTTATCTCTACTTAAGTGCCTATAAATATTTCCAGGAGCAATATCTACTGGAGAAACAAATGTTAGGCCCAGTGCCAAATGAGTCTTGGAGTGTACAGAGTGGTTCCCCAAAACAGAACAAGTTTCAGGGTGGAGGGGAAAAAGGTGAACTTTACCAGCACTGTAAATAATCAGGTTGCGGTAATCTTGTGGTGGTTGAGGAGGCAAATCATGAGCGTCTGGGTTGTCTGGGCAGTGGGGGTGTGCTTGGTAGGTGGAGGCTGTCCCAGATGTCTCCAAGACTTGAGTTAGGCTCTTGCTCCAGGTCACACTCATGTGAAGTGATGTTTTCATCATTGACTTAGAGGGAGCTAAGGGAGACTTAGTTATGGTTATTCCCTGTGAGTGTATCTATGACTGCCTCGGGTTGATTAAGGTTGTAGAGTACCCAGGATATGTTTGGGAGTTGTACAGCCGTACCTTTGGGCTGGGATTTCAGTTACCAAGGTCCTCACCCACTGAAAACTAGCCTTTCTTTAGCACAAAAGCAAAAGATTGAGAAGTCCGAGAGCTCCAGCTCTCAGAAGTCCAAGAGCTCTGTGTGTGCAGTGATAAGGAATTTATCTTTTTTATGATAGTTTCCTGCTCCCAGAAAACATCTTTTTCTTTGGCAGGGCTTTGGCACATAATATTGCAGCGCCTGAAGAATTTAAGATTTTTTTGCAGTTTTACAATAATTTGTCACCTTCTTTAGATGGCAAGCGTTCACAGGGTTAATGGGTTCAGTGGCTTTGCTAAACATCAGTAATTTAAGAAGGACTGTTTTAAAACAAACACTTTTCAAGATCTTCATTAAAGTAAATTAGTCTTTGGTGAATAAAAGCAAAGCCCAAACCTATTTGCCTGGATTAGGGTTAAATCAGCATTTAGTGCTGGGATTAAGAAGAGAGCTCATCGCTTCAGTTTCATTCTAAACCTGAGTTTTCATTGGGATTATGTTAGAGGGAAACTCACTGCTATACAGAATGTCAGTATAGGCTTGCGCATCACCCACGTGCCATGCAAACCCTCGAGAAGTAACTGCCAGAGATTAAAAGATTTAAGAGCTGCATTGCCTTTGGTATTAAGGGTCCTAAAATTAAAAAAATAAATGAAACAAAATTCAAAATCTCTCTGCTCTTTTTAAAACTCAAAGTTCTGCAGTGGGCATGTTACACTGTCTCTAAATAAATATTTGTTGAGTGACTGAATGTTAACTACTAGGCATTGATATCAGCTTCAGTATTGCAAAAATCTTCAGTCACAGCTTCCCATCTCTCTGGACATTCATCTGGCACACAGTGCTTTTGCTCATGTTTGTATCACTCCTCTTCCTCCTCTGTGATGATAGCTGTTTCTTGGGGACAAGAGGTAATGAGTATTAAAAACATTGCTACAAAATTTGGCTTTTAAAATCCACCCAGAGGAGCGGTTTCCCTTCCCATCTCCTAAATGTTACTGTTGTTTTTGCTGGCTTCGAGTAAAACATGCCTCTGGTGATCTTGTGGCCGTGTTTCCTTCTCAGAGCTACTCTCAGGGAGCAGGAAGAGGCTGCAGACCTCTTCTGCCTCACGCTAGTGCTGACAGTGAGTAACATGGAGGGTAAAGTAAATAGGTTAAAATAGAATAGGAGGTAATAATTAATTTTATATCTGTACAGTGCCTACCTTCCAGAAACATTGCAAAAGAACTTCTAAAAATTAAGTGAAGGCCATTTCTGCTTCATACTTCATTTTCATTAAATTGGACTATTATTGCATTGTATACCAAAAAGCATACAGTAACAGACTATATTCCTAAATCAAACTCACTCCTCTTCAGTAGTTTTTTAAATACACTGGGGTCTCACATGTGCCCTAAGTTTTGAAACTGCTGAGTGGTTGCCCTGGCTGCCCTGCAGCTGTTTGCATTCTAGATGATGAATCAGGGTCCTGCGTAGCAAATGTGTTCAGCCTTTACCGTCCACAGGCCAATAAAAAAAAAAAAAAAAAAAAAGACGTCGCTGTGAAACATAGTATTTCTAAAGAATAAGCTATTGACGGTCAAGGGGAAAAGCTGAAAAAAAAACTTCTTCACTTAACAAGCTGGATTGCATCTGCTTTCTCATTGGCTTCTTGGTTGAGCTTTACCAAAATTTCAAAATTATAGTTCCCAGTATCATGACAGGAGTGTTTCTGCGTACTTATTCATCATCAGTTTTCTTTCTAAACTGATTCTATTGCAACACATCGCTATGTTAATTAGACTTTCTTTGTTTTACCATCTTTCCTTGACATCCTCAGTATGTCATTTTGAAAAAGGCTAAAAGATAAGCTGAGTAATTTTAAGCCTTTTAATATTTACAGGTACATTCCCAACATTTTGGCCATCATGTCTTTTTTTCATGGGAGTGTGATGGCTGAAACGTCTGGAATGTGCCTGTAAGTAATCAATGCCTCAAACCGCTGGAGCTTATCTGTGAGCCTTCTTGCTTGAAGGTGTGTACTCGGTATTTGGAAGCTCTCAAAGACATCTTAATGTGTTCCCACAAAATTACATTTTAAACTGGCTGGTCCAGTATTACCTATGGAGAGTGTGTTGCTTTCTGCTGAAGGTAACAGGGGAAGTTCTTAATATCTGGTCTTGTATAAGAGCAGTATATGTGTCTTAGAATTCTTATACAAGAACGTATCTCCTCTCTAACATGAAACTGTAGCAATAGGCAAAGGAATCCTAAAGACTGCACGGGTGTGCTAGCTGAGGTCCTGTTTCCTACCCTGGCAAGTGGTTGGTGCCACTGTGGAGCAAGGGCACGGCTACTGATTTCGCAGAAGGGACAGCTGTACTAAGACACAGGCACACACCTGTAATCGTGAAAGAGGGTGTGAGCGAGTGTAAGTGATCGGTTGCACAAAGAACAGTACTTCATTTTTTTGCACCACAGTTTTTGTTATATCTCCATCTGAGTAGTCCCCACTTCTCCCATGGACCCTTTGTGTTTTATCTAACTTACAAATACCACTTTTTCTCTGCTAACAAATTAACCCAAAGTTTGATATTTTTCAGTCTCATTTGCTATTGCATGTAATAAATGTTCTGTGGCTGTAACTTATTCTGGTATGAGTAAGTGAAGAAACCTGTCTCTTTCCTTCAAAGGATCAGCTGTGTTGCAATAACAGTGCTCTCTTTTCTCCCCTTCCCTTTCCCATAATGTCATTATTTGTTATTACAAGCATCAACTTTTTGCTATCATACTTTCTCGCATTGAAGAGCCAGAAAAAGAAAGAAACCAAACAGGGATCAGTAATGAATCTGAAACACTTCATCCTCCCGAGAATCTGTTTTTAATAGCTGCTTTTAATTTTAATAATCATGCCTCCCTTGCAAGGGTGAAGGAGTATCCATGTTTTCTTCTGACTACTCTGGAGCATTAATTGCTGAACAGTGTCAAACTTCTGTATATTTTACCAATACTCAGTCAGTACAGATGCCAGTAGCATGCATACATAAACCGGGGTACTAGAACTGCTTTCACTTCACTCATAATAGCTATGTGCATTCAGACCGGTGCAAGCGTTGATTTGGATGGCTGATTACATATATATGCACATCGTACGAAAACACAGTGTAGCATAACTGGTCCTAAATCAGTGGTATGTTTCAGAATAAATGGCAATAATCAGGAGCTTGCCTGCTGCTTGTTCGGGTGATGGGGTGTTTCTGCCCAGGAACCCCAAAAGTGTGAGCAGAGCACCAGGGACCCAATCACTACCATATGCAGACTTTCTAATTTCTTAGTGTAGTTTAAACTTGAGGGTGGGTTGTGAAAACCGCTCTCACACCACCGTTCTATTTTTGTAAGTCTTCTGTTTGTTTTTTCCCTAGAGCCCATTCCAAACACAGTTAACATAAACCGGTCCCCTGTAGACTTGAAGGACCCTTCAAGAACCCATCTGCTATCCCAGCAGATGTTAATGACTTTTCAAATACCTCATCTGAAGGTTGCTTTTAGGAAATCAAAACCTTTATGTTCCTATAACATCTCTAGAATAATTCATGTAGGAGCAATATGGGTCATCTCCTGTCATTTCCGGAACAGAGTAGATGACATAACCGCTTGTATTTTTTCTGACCACCAAGAGTAAAGAAGACCCATCTGATATGTTGATTCTGCTGGAAACCTTGGTGGGAGGCAAAAACCCAGAAGTTAACCCCTGCTAAGGTCAGCTCATTAAGTTTCCCCGAGTACCTTTTCTCCTTCCATGAACTTTTCTGTGAGTTGCACCTACTAAGCTAAGTGTAAAATGTAGCAAACGCAAGATAAAATCTAAGGAGTAACATGGGAATATGCAACAGAAAGAGGCCTTACAATGGTGATATTGAGAGGGCAACCCGGGCTTACTGTCAGTTTGAGGTTTTTCTTTGCTTTCCTGGCAGTTGTCGTCTCCTGCAGATTGAATAGTGCACATTTGTAGAGTAAATGTATTCATGGTGTGGCTCCTATTGAAGCTTCTGAGTAGTCTCAGGTTAGAGAAAGTCCACCTTAGGGTGGATACTGCTGTAAATAAATATTGACTGACCATAAAGGAGATCAAAGCAGTAATGAGGTGCATTTGAGAATAAAACTATGTGATTGTCTCTACTGTTCTCCAGCAAGGAGAAAACTTTCTGTGTCCCTGTAGGTGCCGTGGGGTCCCTTACTGTATCAGAATGCGTCGAGTAACAGTGCTATTAGGTATTTGATCTTTCCCTCCCTGAAGAGTCATGGGAAAGAGAGGGAATTAACATCTAAAGTAAGCTCCAGAAGACCATTTGTTTCCTTGAGGTCAAGATGCTCAGTTGGCAGAAATAATAGTACAGACAACTTCAGGAGCGAAGTTGTGAGGGAGCTGTAAGAATCACTCGGTCTCGCTTCACCTTTCTGATGCAGCAGCAGCGAGATTCTGGTTTTGCTGGGCATTGATCAGGGTTGAAGCCCACCAGTCTGCCTCCACAGAGGAGGAGAGGTGGTGGTTCTTGAGCGGTGCTTAGATGTGAATTATCCTGTTGTCCAAGCACCTTCAGACCTCGCTGGTCAAGCAAGGAAGAGATTTAGACTGTTAATCAACTACACTATATCCGTGTAGGCAGAGCCAACAAGAGTTAGGCCAATGGGCTAGACTTGAAATTTTTGAAATTTACTGAGTGGTTTAGATGTACTTGATTTGAATGCTTTTCTTGTCTGATTTTTGGAGGCAAGTTGTTTATCCAAGTGAAGTGCTTTAAGATACAGCAAGGAGCATTGACATCAGCAAAGATCAATGAAGGACGAAGAGGTCTATTTAATCTAGGAAATGAGTGACTTGGCTCTTTGATCCTATTGCATTCTCTTATTCCCAGAAGGTTACATTTAGTCCTGCATACACAAATTCTGTTTGACTAAGTTTACTTAGGTTTTAAATATTTGTGGGTTTCTTTTGTTTAGGTTCTCTTGTATAATAAGAAAAAAAAAAACCCAACTGTTACCACATAATTAGGCTGTTGCTGTGTAAGCATGTGTAGCTCTTTTCAAACTTGAGAGCACAATATGCAAATTCAAACCCAAATGCATTTATTTAAACATTCATATTGTATAAAAGAAAAAAACTCTGACCCATTGTACACAAACCAGCTTATGACATGTCATAGGGAAATTGCTCAAATTTGAATAACCAAGAAATAAAATCTAGTTTGGCTCTTTTTGACTGCAGTACTTCCATTTTCCAGAAGTATGAGAAACCTGATGCAGTTTAATGCAAAGGTGTGCATTTTGGTTTCAGATGTGAAGATGCAAGGTAAGCCTTAGCAAACATGAGGATAAAACTGCAGTATCTACTGTGATGAAAGACATTCTCAGAAAAATTCTTGTAATCCCTTGTCTAGCAAGGTTAGTTGCTTTGGTGTAAAATAAATAAAAATCAAAGCTAGGGCTCTTTTTATTTACATTGACCTTAACTGCAGCAACCCATAGCAGGTGCTAGCGCGGGATGAGCTTTGGTTGTGGCAAGAAGTGCCATACTTGGCCGTGTGTCAACAACCTGGAGTTTTAAAAGTGCGTTAAGTTGAAATACGCAGTACGACATAGAACATAAAATTGGAAAAAACAGGGGGAGGAAGGAAGTCCCAGCAGGGAGGGAGAAGTGCGGTGCCCCTGCTTCTTTGCACATCCCTCTAACCCCGACCGCTGTAAACCGGCGGGATTGGGGCAGGGGTATCCCGCACCTGGGGAATGCCTTCAGCGCGTCGTCGCAAAGGTAGCACGGCCGTCACTGTCAGTGCCAGTCGCGCCCCTAATTTTTAATTTATTTTTTTAAACAACGCTGCGCTGCGTTGGCCGAAAGCAGGGCCACCCCCACCCCACCCCAACCCCCCCTTTCCGAAGTGGGAACGGATGCCGGAGGCGCTGCCCGGAGTCCCGCCGGTGCCCGAGCAGCCACTCCCGGTGCTCGGCTGCCGTCGGGCAGGTGCCGCGGAGCCCCTCGGACCCCACCACCGAGGCGCCGTAGCAGATACAGGGAGGGAAAAAGAAATAAAATAGGTTAAACAACTAAAAAATAATAATAATAATAATAATAAAATAAGGTAAAAGCGCGGCGGGGCGGGAGGAGGGGGAGGCGCCCCGGTGCCCGCGGGTGGGCGCCCCCGCCGCGGCCGGAGCGGTGCCGGTGGGGCGGGGGCGGCCCCGCTGACCCCCCGCGGCGCCGCCGGGCAGGCCGGTGCCGGTGCTGGAGGGGGGGGATGGGGGGGGGCGGGGAGGCCGGGGCGCGGCGGCGGCTGCCCGCCGGCCCCCCATTGGCGGGCGCGGCGGCGGCGGCGGGGCCGGGCCGGGCCGTGCCGGGTCCGGGGCGGAGGGGCCGGCCCTGCCCCCGCGGCCGGCGGCGGCCCAAGGTTTAAAGTGAGAACTTTCTGCGGGCGGCGCCGAGCCGCACAGCCCGCCGCCGCCGCGCCGCTCCTGCCCCGCAGCAGCAGCAGCCGCCGCCGCCGCCTCCCCCGGGCGGGCCGTACAATCCTCGGCAGTGTCCTGAGACTGTACGCCCGCCTCGGGGGTGACCCGGCCGAACCGGACACCGAACTCCCCGCCCGCCCGCCGCCCGCGGAGCCCCCCGCGGGCAGGTGCTGAGCCCGCCCCGGCCCGAGAGGCGGCGCAGGAGCCGGCAGCCGCCGCGATGACAGCTGACAAGGAGAAGAAAAGGTGAGGGGGCCGCGGGCTGCTCGGGCCGCTTCGTCCTCCTCCGGATCCCCCTTTTCCCCCGCCGCCCCGCGTGGGGCCGCGGCGGGACTCCCCGCCGGCGGGGGCAGAGGGCGGCGCTGCCGGCGGGACGGCGCGGCCTCGCCTCCCACCGCCGCGGCTCCTTTGCCGGGGGGCTCCCGACCCGCAACGGCTGCGGCGGGAGTTAGTCCGCCCAGCTCAGCCCAGGCTGGGGCTGGCGGGGAGAAGAGGGGCCGGGGAGCAGCGCCGGGCTCCTCCGGGGCAGCCCGCGCTCCTCCGCCGGGGGAAGACCCGCGTCCCGCCCGTCCCGGCCGCCGCCGAGCTCAGCCGGGCAGCGCCTGCCCGGGGAGCTGCCCCCGCCGGGCGGCACCGCGCCGAGCAGCGCCCTGGGAGCCGCCGCCGCGGCGGGAAGCGGTCCCTGCCCCGGCCGACACGTCCCGAGCGGCCGCCGCCGTCCGGAGCGAAGGCCCGGCCCCGGCCGTGCCCGGCGGAGGTGCGGGCGGGCAGGTGCACCTGGGCGGGGGGGGGGGGTGGTGGTGTCCCTCCGGGGGGATCAGTGTTACACGGGGTTGCGGCGGGGTTTGTCCGCTGGCTGTCAGTCAGGACCTAGTTACCGGGAAATTATTTTTTCGGTTGAGGACGGGGGTTTTAAAGGTGGCAGCCACTAGCAAAACACGTTTCGTCATTAAAGTGGCCTGGATGTAATCGGCCGGCTCTGTACGCGCTAATTGTCTGAAACTAAGGCAGCCCGAGGACGCCGGCCGCCTTCCGCGGGGACGCGCATCTCCCGCCGTTCGCGAAGTTCCTCAAGTGTCAGCGCGTTTTCCTGGAGGGTCGGGAGCTCGGGGGCCCCGCGCTCAAAGGGTGCAAAGCCAGACACTTCCATATCCTCCGTCATGAGCCTTCCAAAGGGAATAAAAGCTATTTAGTAGGGGGTGTTGGGTTTTTTTTGGGTGTTTTTTTTTTTTTTTTTTGTCGTTGCATCAAAGTGCGTTTTCCTGTTGGGTCTTGAGATCGAATGTCAGAATAAAACTCACAGTCCCCAACACAGACGTTACAGGTGGAGACCGAGAGAAGTATTAGTCGTGTCTCCAAGCCTATAAACAATTTCTGTGGATGAGTGAGGGCACTGACGTGGTGACGGCTAAGCAAGCGTATAAAGGTCCACAAAGTCTCATAACAGGGTATTTATTCAGCCTGTTTTATACAGCAGGCAGTCACAAGGCTGAGTCTATTATTGGCTCAGGTTGCTGTTCTGTTGTGGCTATAAATTGTGTTCATAAACGATGTGATTTAGACACTAAGAATTTTATCATGTTACTTGTCATGTGTACTTTCCAGTTGATGATGCACTAAACTTTAAACACTGTTTTTTGGTTTGTATAATAGCTCCTTTTTTATTGAGTCACCCTGTGACGATGTAATAGGGGAAGTACTGTAGTATAAACCATGCATTTGCCAAGTAGCTAGCCTCAGTTTATCAAACGCTGATGTATTGTGGTTAAACAATTACCTCAAATGTATTTTGTTCTAGGTATCGATTTTCTGTGCAGGGTATGCTTTGTGTCCTCTCGTATTGAACGAGAGACTAAAAAATTATAGGACGATCCAGTGTAGTTATAAAACTGTTATAGCAGTTTATAGGAATGAGAAGAATGAAATAGTGTACATATTGATAATACACTGCATTCATTGTATCACCTCTTTTTAATGAGGCACTCACTATCTTTTCAATTTTCACCTCTTATTTCCAAACACAGTGAGGGATTGAGTGCTGTCTTAATCTTGCAGGACAGCACGCTGAAGGGCTTGGTGGAAATACGCTTCAGAAACAACACAGAACCTTCACAGGACTAAAGTTTGAATGCTAATACTGACTGTCACTGTTTTTATGTAAATCTTGTGACATTTTAGTGAAAATTTTCTGTATCGCTCAGAACTAAGCTAATTGTTATCTGGCTCATGGGATTGTTGTGTAAATTAATGTTTGTGGAAGAGCGGGGAGAGTATCGGATGAGGGATTAAAGATAGCATGCTTGTGCCTCCCTGTCTGCGCGGGTATGTACATACATATGTACTGGGGACGTACCCTATGAAGCCTATTCAAGCAAGATTTTATTTTTTTTTTAATTTTCCACTGCTGTTATAGAATAGGTTTATTGCCTTGAGTTCAACAGTTTTTGTATTATTTGCTTGATCTCTGTGCAGACATATAGCTAGGAACTCTAACCTGACTCGCTAATAGCATTTATAAATCAATTTCAGGGAGAAAAGGTGGTGGGGGTAATCAGGTTTACTGGATTTGCAGGCAGCTCTGGAACATATGTTTAGAGGAGCAGTTCTCTTACTGTCAAACAGATGCTCTATGGAAGATAATCTTTGATTCTTTTAATGGTCCATTTAAGGTGAAGAGCATCCTCAGGTTCTTATGTGAAGCTCTGTCTGTCAATAGAAAAGAGCAGTTGCTTTCTTCGGGACAAATGTTATAACACTTTCAACAGGCTGATTTCCCACATTTCAAGTTAGTCCAAGATGTTGAGCTGAGATTAATATAATTATTATTTTAACTTAATTAAAAAATATCATTATCTATCTTAAATACAAAGTCTGGTGTTTCTTAGAATGACAGTAATTAGAAACTGGGAGAAGGAGGAGTAAAAGGGTAAAATACATTTTAGCAAAATAGTGAAAGCTAAGGAAAAAAAAATGTGGTCATTGTGCAATACAATTACAATTAGTACAGAGGTCCCAATTTAATTAGGGCAGTCTTGTGGAGTATCTTGGTGTGGTTTTTATTTAGTCATCGTGTGGGTTTGAATTATTTGAGGGACATAGATATTTTGTTAGGAATGGATGGTGTGTTAAATGGACTGTTCTGGATGGACAACAGCATATGAGAAAAGTTTGAAACGAGGCTGAGGATAAGTCAGGTGCCGCTGAGTAGGATGCATCATTTGGCTTCACCTTTTCAATTGTGTTGTTTGGGGATTTTTGTGTTTGTTTTCCAGTAGTATGAAAAATAAAGCAATTTTGCAGCTCGGGGAGATTCTGTTCTAGTGGTTCCCGTATAATTATACAGTACTGTTTTTTGATCCTAAAGATGCAATGTTATATAAATCTGTTTAACTTCTTCTGGTCCAGATAGTAAACAAACCGGATTCCTCCCAGTTACTGACTAGGTAACTGACTGCTTTCAATTACCCTTTCACTTTGGGCTTTATTAGATGTTGAGCCCCTCTAATGAGACAGTTTGTGCCTCAATTTCCACTGACCTTTACTTCAGAAGAGTGATTCTGCCAAGCTGAGGTCACTCTTGGCCGCTCCTCCTCCGGATGAGGAAACGGTCCTGACGGCACTGCTCTCCAGAGCTCAGGTAGTTGCTCGCTCCTAATGCATGAATTTCGGATGCCAGGAAATGTGAGTGTTTGGATGTGCCAAGGTGTTAAACTGCAGATTTCAGGAAATGTACAGTCTCAGTTTTGGTCTGCCCAGTATGGTTTGTGTTTTAAGGTATGTCACTATTGTCAGGTATATTATCTCTGGCCTGTTATTCTGTGATGGTGCTGAACAAGATGGTTTGCACATCCACTTGCCAACATAGGTTGTTCCTTATATTTACGTAAACCTCATTTTATGTACTTCAGCTGATGGAGCTTTGAACGCTTTCCTTCACAGACTCACAAAAAGATGGTTCAAGTTTTGTTATTGCTCAGCATCTCCCCATGCATAGCCCGCGTATTTCATTTGTTCCCATTTGCTTCTGTCTTAACATCTGCCCTTACAGTTTTTCTTATTCTGAGTTATCAAAAGGAAATGTAATCTCCTGAATTCATGACGAACAATCTGTTAAGGTTGCCTGCTTAGCACGTGTACTGTATATTAACATTCAGAAATTTGGACTTAGGTTTCAGCACTAGAAACGCAAGAGCTTCATAGCTTGCAGGTCTTCTAGAATGACTCTGGCCAGTCATGCTCATCATACTTTGATTTCACCCCTTCTTGGTTTCTGCATTCACCACCCTTGCTGTATTCCCACAGAAGTGGAAAGGGCTCTTCTACCAGAGGGTGGCCCAAGGGCACGTGAATGAGGAACGACAGGCTGCACGCCTGCCACCGTGTCTCCCTTTGCCTGCAAAGGCACGTAGCGGAGGTCGGGCTGAGCTCTGACTTGGCTTCCTGGCCTGCTTGGAAAAAGCTTGACTTGTGCTGCCCAACTGTGTGGCTTCACCTCTATAGAGCCGAAAGGTTTGAACTTAGTGCAGGCTGAATGGCTTCTGCTGGGGGAGCGGTGTGCAACACGAGGGCTTCCCGGTGTCTACCACCCTCCTCTGGGCTTCTGAGGATTTGTGCTTTGCAGGGGTGCCGCAAGGGCTGGCTCTGCTCGCGTTTAGCACTTAGTGCAAGAGCAAGTTAAAAATCTTACTACATACAGCATGTAGCACCTTTCTTTGTCATGTCCTTTTCACTTAATCTTCTGATGCTGGTCGTCTTCTCTCATGTTTATCCTGTGTGGGTCATTTGGGACATCTTGCATATTGGAGGCAGTCTGCTAAGAGGAGTTTGGGGATTATGCTGCTAATTTAGGAGACCCATCATGAGTCCTAAAAATGGATCTCTCTGTCCTTCTATAATGTATTTGATTATGAGGGTTTCATAAACGTTAAGTATTTTTGTTTTCAGGTTCCAAGTAGGAGCTGCTGTTAGGTGTAGTGGGGGCAGAACTCTGCAAGTATTGAACTTTTCGCTATTATTTTCAAATGGATAACCTCTTTAAAACTGAGAATTAGGATCAGCATTAGAGTAAGGAAATGAGCAATACAAAGGCAGGTCATATTTAAAAATAATTTGGATATATGGAATGTTTTTATTCCTCTAAAGCTATTTGTGAAATGCTATTCTGTTAATTACTCCAATATTCATGGTATCATGTATATCTTAGCAGTTGTAAATAATTTAATTCCTAGTAGCTGGCATAAGGTTGACAGAACCCTTCTCTTAAACTAGGCAAAAGTCCAAGTATGGTTATTATGCAGCTGGCAATTTTTTTTTCTTATTTATCAGTCTTGTGCTCCATTTGCTTAAAAGGCAATATAATAAAGTAGTTATCTGCTGAGGCTAAAATCTTGACTGCTTATATAAGAAAAAATAACAGCTTTCTTGAATTTACAATACTACTTTTCATGGATACTCTTTCTGAAGTATGTAAAATGGGAAGCTGTTTTACTGTGCATTTGGAAAGCACGTTAATGAAGTACAGTAGGCCAACTGGCTGATAAATAACTAATGTTCCAAAGTAACTCTCATTTCATTCTGCTTTCTACTTCTTGAGCTCAAATCTAATTATGATTTTGGTTCTTTCCTCTGTGACTTTATTTAGGTCTAGAAAATTTAGCTGAAACAAAATCTACCATAATAAATTCTGGTTAATGTACATATTTAGGTCTTAAAACAGTTAGGCTTGTAATTTAATTTACTTGACTGTTACTACAAAACAGTTTGGAGTAGGCTAACATATCCATTATGCTTCTCTGTCCATTGCATTACATGACACAGCAAATATTCAATATTCCATTCTACAGAAACTCATCAAATGTTTTGCGAGACTGCAAGAAGCAAAGTTGCTTTAGTTGGATTTTTATGTCTGATCTTCAGTTAAAGAAGTGTCCTGGTCTTGACCCTTCCTCTGTGCATGAATATGTGGAATCAGCAGTTTTCTTTGATGACGGGAATGTTTAGGGTGTTGCCTCCAAAAAGATTGTCTGAAAAATTCAGAAACTTTATAAATGCTTTATGTTAGCCTGTGGGTGCGTGATTAGTACTGGCTTATTGCAGCTTTATGAACAAGTTTTGTACATCTGGAAGAAAAAAACCCATTTTTCTTATTTCATTGATGCTCTGAAGTGGGGCAAAACCAGGATAATACAGCCTCTCAGCATTTTTCTTTCCTAATGCAAATATGTTCAACCATCCCCCGAGTTACAAATGCTTCTTCATTCTGCTCTGTATGTATTTATATAGCTATCTGCTTTCAAGCAAAGAGACTTTCAGTAGCGTATGTTTTAATCTCAAATATTTGTGGAGTATCTGTAGAACCAAACTGACTGTTTTCCAAATAGATCTCAACAACTTATTGGTGTTTCTAAGAAGCTACAGGAGCAGTAAACGCATGTCTGAAAATGTGTCTGGCTCGTGCCTTTTCCCTGTTTCTTGAGGCCCCCACTTCTTGAGGCCTGTCCCTAAATCCCAGCTGTGACCTACGTGAATGAAAACCCCAGGCCAGAATGCAGCCAGGCTGTAAAGCGGGATTGCGATGGAAAGAACAACTGGGCTGTGGCCATTGCTGGGATTTCGTTGGTTGGTTTTTTCCCTGTATCATCAGTAAGCTTAAGAGTTATTGCCCCACCACGATCTTAAGATAACTAACAACAACTAATAAGTCTCCTCAGCTATTTTTTTTCCCAACTAGGTGTAGTGGCAATTAGGTCACCATCTGCCCTATAAACACAGTGCTCATTTTACAGTGTACCAAGATAAAGGTGAGGTTAACAGAACGACGATTCCCCCATGAGTGTCTGCTTCAGTCCTTCAGGCCTGTAAAAAGAAGGATAGTTATGAAATAGGTGGTGGGCAAATGGTGCTATTTCTTACTGATCTGGGCTGGTGTCAAACCTACCTTAAGTTTTGTTGAACTGAAAACAAGACTTTCCACTGGACGTGCTCCCTCTGGCATGGCCGTTAGCTTGTTCCTGCTGTGGGGAGGGTTGCACTGATGACCAATATATCCAGTGGGACACTGTTTCTCACCTTCCACCCTGCCATGCCCAGGACCAGTTTAACATCTTGGCTGACTCGTTTCTTTTGGCCTGGAGGCTGTCCCTGGAAGCCAGAGCCATAGCGGTGGGGGATGTGGGGTGATGCATGCCCGGCCTTGGGTCCCATGCTCTAGTGGTTGGGTTTTTTCTACCGAAAAGCCATGAGTGCCGAGTCCTACAGCACACTCCATCACCTGCCTCAATTTTCTAAAAAAAAAAAATCATTCATTCCCTCTTGTTTTCAGCTCCTTCTCTGCAGCCCCGGCAGAACGCAAAGCTGGAGCGCTGCAGCATCCCTTTATATTTGGGTATGAACTACTGCATACATTCACCTACTTTTACAAATAACATTTTG
This sequence comes from Vanellus vanellus, assembly GCF_965231255.1. Taxonomy (NCBI): domain Eukaryota; kingdom Metazoa; phylum Chordata; class Aves; order Charadriiformes; family Charadriidae; genus Vanellus; species Vanellus vanellus. The sequence continues at coordinate 31,769,660 of NC_138907.1, forward strand.
GAGCTAGAAGAGTGTGAGCAATCTTTTTGTTTCAGGAAATCGTGTTATCTGAGGAGAGGCTAAAATTTGTAGGGATATGGGGAGGGTTGTATGTTTTGTTGGTTTGTTTTTTTTTTAAACTGAGCAACTCTCCTAATGGATGAATCATGTGGGTGTAACTCATGGCACTTGATAGCAAGCAGTCTGTCTGAAGGTATATGTGTAATAAGATTACCAGGATCATTTAGAAACTATTTGGAACTACTGAAACGTGAACTTAATCTATTGTAAATATTTGTTACTCATTATCTAATATATCAAAATACATTTGGTTAGAGCTAGGCAAATGAAGGTAAGATATAAGGTGCAAGTTTTTAACAATTGGTTACTGAGCATTGGAAGAGCTGTGGATGCAGTTGGTGGAGAGAATATTTTCTGTAAAAATAAATATTTTCTTGGAAAATAATTTTCTAGTGCACAGGGGAAACAAGAGCTAGTGTTAGGCTAAAACACTGGGATGGGATTGAGAAATTGTGAAAACATTTGGAGAGTGCTGGAACATTTTAAATTTGGCTTCATTTTAATAAGCTTTCTGAATTCCTCTGTTGCACTACATTGTTAATCTAAAACTGGATGTTTTAAATTTCTTTTGAATGAGACTTAAGTAATCTTTAGCCTATTTTTAATTTAAAGATATTTTTTTTTCTTTCTTTTCCTGGTGTGTGACTTAATTGGGCTTTTTTTTTTTTCAGATCATCTTTGTTTTCCTGAAAGTCACAAGACACATACATGAATCTGCTTTGGTGGCTTGACCTGAATCAAGTTCCTGTCTTTCCTTTCAGGAAGACTCTCTCTAAGTTTATCTGCTAAACCAAAATATTAGGTATTCCTTTTACGGTACTCATGAAGCCCTCATCACTTGTGGCCTTGACCTCAAAACAGTCCCTGTCTTTCAAAAACTGCAATTGCTTAAACAAGTTGCCAGGTCTGATGAAAATATTTAGTCGCCTTTGGATTGGGTTAGGCAGGAAGTGTGACTCGGCGATGACAAAGGTCTTCTCTAGTTTTGGTTCTGTGAACAGCTTTTTAAAGACAGTAGTATAATTGAAAACACAGCAATAAAGGCCCTCCCGCCCCCTGGCCCACATTACGGGCTCCTGATATGACAAACAAGAAAGTCAAAATGTGGGAGAGATGAAAACGGCACGTTGCAGAATTTCTAACTCGTTCTTTTTCAAAGCACTGATAATTTCAGACTCACGTTCTTGAAAACCTGCCTACGTATAGTGAGAGATAGAAATGTTTGCCTTTCCCAGGAGAGCTTTTGCTTTAAGTAACAGGCATAATAATATCTTGAAGTGTGGTGATCCCAGATGATATCCACCTGTGGTCTAGTACATGCATTTTCTTTAGGTAGTCAGCTCCCGAGTGCTTTAGTATGTATTATTTAACACACAGAATGTGATTTGCTAAATGACTTCAGTTTAAGAAGCCAATACAATGGCCTGAATAAGTTGCATGAAATCTAAAATTGTGTCGTATCGCTCTTCTTTTCTTAAAAGGGAAAGCTGTTGGTAATTTATAGTGCCAGAGGCCTTATGAATTTTAAAATCTTAGCACTGGAAAAAATCCATTAAGAGCTGAAAATTTTGTTGTAAGTCGTCTAGTAGTGTTCAAAAGTTATAGTATTTTTCCTTTAAAATATACTCATGTGCTTGTAAGATAAATATTTGCTTGAGTAATAAGCTGAAGGAAGTATGAAGTGGGATGATTATTAGGCAGTTTTTATAAAGGTAGTGGAATTAGGCTTTAAAGAAAATTCATTGTATTTTGTTTCAGCCATTAGCATATCTAAGGTCTTTACTGCCATAAAAAGGTACTTAAACTCTTGGTATCACAGTTGTCGTTCGCACTTGCATTTGTATGATAAACTACAAAGCAACCCTATTCAGTCATTGTGTTTGGAACATTCTCGGGGCTGGTGTTGGTCTTCAAGCCCTGTCCATTCATTCACAATTGTATCGCCCTCCCTGCCAGTAAATTCTTGGTGTTACTGGGTACTTGTTGTCACAATACTTCAAAGATCTTTGTGACGTTAACAAACACTAAAAAGAAACCCCACCCCCCTCTGTATTTCTACATTTGTAAATGGGGAACGTTGCTAGGAATGTGCCAAACTTTTAGCTGTCATGCAATTTGTATCTAAAACCTGTTGCAAATACCGGAATATCTTCTGAGATTTTATGCATTGTTTTGCCTGGTTAGATTGTTATTTTGTCATAATGGCATATAAAATACCCATCAGCTGATGGCAATGACAGTATTACTCATAGGTAATTATGGAGAGTATTGACTTAAAGCTGATAGGAAACTTGCTAGAAAAAAAAACGTTTTTTGAATGATCCATGGAACGGCAGCATCATACACACATGCACGAGAAGAAATTCAACGTTAAGTGGCTTTATCATGCCATGACTCTTTAGCCACTATTTCTCTGGAATACAAACCCAGTGACCAATTATAGCTATACTCCGCTCCAGGATTTTAACTAAGGAGTCGGTTGCCTCCAGTGTGTTTCATAACTTGTGAAAGAAGATTGGAAGATTGGTGGAAACACTTCTGGTAGTTTTCCTGTAGAACTTTTGCCTACAAAAAGCCCTTCTGTGAAGGGCTGCGTTTGCCCAATTTTCAGAAGGGAGAGCCCTTGGGAAGGAGTGAGCCTTTGGGAAGGGCCGCCGCGTGTTGCTCGCATCAGGAGGGAAGAGCTTTCTTTGGAGGAGCAGTGAGGCTTTGCTTAACACTGGTTCTAGCTGTCCCTGGGTTTTCATATCCCACCTTAAAGGGAACATCTGTCGTAAAGGAAAGCCATGACGAGTGTAGTTCTTGGTGTACTTCTTCCAGTGTATTCCCATATTGACCTAGGTGACCCATTTCCCGTCATATTGACCCGGGCGACCCATTTCCCATCATCGTTTAAGCTGACTTATGTACATCAGGGAACGAAGAGAGCTGGAATTTGTCAACTTCTGCATGTGAGACGGGTGACCTTCACTTGCAGAGGAGGAAACCAGCCAAGATGATGATGTCTGGTCTTAACAACATAGCATTACTCACGTTTTTAAGAAAAAGTAGACATCTGGGGGAGTTTACCCCCTTTATTGCTTAACACAGCACTTCTACATGCGTGATTTGGAGGAAGATTTCTTGTTTGACTGATGGAATGTAGCTTGGTTCAGCTACGGGTGGGCTGTTTATGCATTGCAGCTGTAAAATTATCTGTTACTGTTAATAACTTCAGTTCTTTGATTTTTCCCTGAAAGTCATTTGAAGGATGTGTTTATTGCCATTACTAATCAGAGGGACATTTTTATAAGAACATCCTTTCTGTGCTCAAGTTGTCTTAACGCTGCTACTGGCTTTTACATAACAGCAAAACCATATTTCTGTTCCCAGTGATTCACAAAAGGGGACTATCACGTTTGCTTAGGCATGTGCTGGCTTGAAAATGAAATAGAAGCAAGTGCAGATATCTTGAGGGAAACTTAATGCTGGTGTTTCGAAACACCCATTATTTCTCGTTTAAGAAAAACAAACCCCCCAACCCTACTTTTGTTTGTTAACCGTGAGGCTGGCCCGAACAAAGCCTCTTTGGCATGGGGACCTGCGCCAAAGTGCAGCCAAGCTGAATAAATCCATTTCTTGGATTCTGCCTCTTGAGCTTGTTCGCCGCTCTCGGTAGAGCTGGCTGTGAAAGCCACGTCTGGTTGCTGATCTGGCCGCTGAACAGCAGCCTCAGCAAGCGGTTCTGGCCTCTGCAGCTGCTTCTCCTGTCTCCTCCACACCCTCCCCGAAGGCCCTGCTCGCCCGGCCCCGGCTCTTTGTCCTGCTGGGGACTTGGGAGCATTGGGTTGGTAACGTAGCCTGGAACGGGGTGACTGATCTCCGTAATTATCCTCGCTCCCCAGTCTGGAAAACTGGGATGGTAGTATATCCTTCCTTCCACCCTTTGTGTGTCTTATTTATTTAGACTGTAAACTTTTTAAAGTAGGAACTTTCTATTTCTATGCCTAACACAATGCTGTAGCGATTTTGGCAAGAGTCTTGTGTGATAAAACTAACTTGAAAATGTTTTAACGGGGGGTTGTCGATGGAAGGAGTTCGGTTATCTCTTGCTCTTCTTGTGTTGCCTGCTTAATTGCTTTCTTTACTGCACCACTCCATATTATCTCTCAATATGTAGGTTACACCCACGTGCTGACAGGTGACCTACGCCTTCATTTGCTTCACCTTTGAATTTGGCCCTCCTGTCGTATAAGATCCATGCGCAATGTAGACGCCCTGAACAGTTGATGGGTTGGGGTGGTGGTGGCAGGGGATTGCAACGCCCTGAAAGTGTCTGGGAGATGCTGAACCCCCTTATTCTTTCAGATTTGATCGTGAAGCAGGCAGGTAAGCAACCCGTGGGGCAGCAAGAACAAAAAGGAGGGTTTGACCATCACAGGAAAACCAGTCTTTTCTGCAGATAAGCAGTTCAGCAGGGTTTCAGCTGGCAATCATTTATTTGCTCCCAATTTCTTTAAACTGAGAGCTGTAAGAAAGGAAAGCAGTGCTGAATTACAGGATTAATCTGACCTGGGTTTAGAGCGTTTAGTGTACACAGGCTCCTTTGCGTAGACTGAAACCTGTGATCTTCATTCTCGTTACGGCTTCTCCTGCATGCGGGTGGGAGGGCAGAACTGAAGAGGCAGATTCTTCAATGTAAAGAAAAGACATTGAGAAAAGCACAACATTTTATATAGGCTTTTATTGACAGCTTTGCATACTGTATATGCAGGCCCTGAAGAAGATAATACAAGAAGCTGTGGTATCTGTATAGCATCGCTCCTTTCCCTTTGCCTGCCAAATCTTAGCACAACACTCCCCACTCCCCAAACCTAAACTCTACCATAAACACGGACTAACACATTCCAGCTTCTCTAAAGGCAAGCACGAGGCAACAAACTGCAGTGACCAGTGTTCTTACTTTCTTTTTTTTTTTTTTTTATTTTAAAGAGGGAGGATGACAGCAAATGATACATATTATAAAAGAAGTGTCTCTTTGGTGATCTTCCAGCCTGGGAAATAAAATGAGCAGGGAGCAAAGTCTGCATTGCAGATTACAGTAAGGATTTCAGGTGTAGCGATGGCTAATCTGGAGCAGAGGTCCACCTAAACACAGAGCTGAAAGGGAGGGGAAGGGTGTCTGCAGCCTGACCTGTTAAAAGCTATAAGAACAAACCATGTCAACATGAAGCCATTGTAGAGCATTCCTTCAGAGGGATGTGATGAATACAGTGCAAGCATGAAACGATTTCATGTTGCATTGCATTTTCAGTAGGTTACAGCCATGGAATGAGCCTACCGAGTCATTTGTACATTGAGCTGTGTGCTCCTGTTGGTCAGGTTTCTTAGTTTCTATTTGTACCTTATTTAACAGACTCGACTGCTCTGGCTTTTGTACCAAAATAACTCCAGCTCCAAAGTCTTTGAAGTCTGATAACACGTCTAGAACTTTAATCAAAATGGGGTTCAGTTCCTGCCTAAGACCTCTGGGTACCGCTTTGCGAAAATAACTTTGAGGAAACTATGATATAAACTGTGTGTATTGTGAACCTTTATTCCACTGAAAAAGGGAATGTTACGATCATTCCACTTGGGTTCTACTTCTGTTAGCTGGTGGATTAAGCAAATGAAATGGTCAAACACTCAGTAAGATATGAGGAAAGCAGAGCAAGCATCTGTTCTTACACTGGTATTTGTGTAGGAAGTCAGTTCTGATTTACAAAGTTGTAAGAAGGAAATATTTGGTGGGCAAATCTATTTCAGTACATTCTGTTTTGAAAGTATTTAGTTTGCTCACGTACCAGGCGTTGTTGTAGGACACACAGTAAAGCTGTTGAATATGAAATTACTATACTGAAGGAAAATAATACAGAAGGCCTCAACCTAGAGAATTACTAGCTATTAAGAGTCAGAATATCTCCCCCCTCTCCCCCTGCCCCAAGAAAGCGAATGCTTTATTGCTTGTGGTGGTAGGTGTATTGGAGTTTATTGTATCTGACTATGAAGTGCCTACGGGAAGTTCAGAGAAGGATTTTGGCTGGGTGAGTGTTGCCTTTAAACTACTGGGAAATGCAGTCATCAAAAGAAATTTTAATAGAAGATGAGGCTGTGATTAGAAGAACTATCCTCTTTTAGCTTGTTTTCTTAAAGAGTCAAGGTTTACACTGTTACAGTGTGTCTTTGTCTCTGTTCCTGACAGAGCTGTAAAGATCTCAAGGATATTAAATTCCTGGGAATAGGTGTTCAGAAACAGCACTGTGATTGCTTCAGGGAAAGGCTGCAGCACAAGAGCATTCCCCTGTAAAGACTGGAGACTTTGTAACCAGGAGATATTTGCCTTGGTATTTGGTTTAAATGGATACAGATAAAATGTTTTTCCTTATTCTGGGCTTTTCCGAGTGTTTCGGTGTGCTGAGACCTTACTGGTGTTTCAGTGAGGAAACTGCTGTGCAACTATGATTAATACCAACACTTGCTAGATGTTTTAGACTGGCCCCATTAAAACCACCGGTGTATGCTTGACTCAGGCCCCACAAAGGGCAGCTGGACTTCTTTCTGCTGGACAGGAATTGCTGTCTTCAACTGGAGAAACAACTGCACTTCTGAACAGCTATAACTCTGGATCCGGCTGTAGAAAGGTCTGTTTTGGTTGGAGCGGTCCAACTGTGTGTGCGTTTGGTGTTGGTTGTCAGGTTCATGATTAATTTTGGGCATTGTTATACCAGCATTAACAATGAAGGCATTGTCACCACTAACGTTTTCACTTTCCTGTGGTGCTGCCATGCTCGTTTAATTATTTTTGCAAAAGCGGTAGGTTGGGGGAACCTTCTCATGTGCAAACCATGGGGAAGACGGGAATCTCTTGTTAAGAGTCATGTATGTTTGTCGTTCCCGTAAGCGATGGTAATGATGAAAACTTTTAAAATTGGTTCGTTGGCCTTGGCAATCAGTATCTACTGGAGATCTATCATACTTCTCAGAATCACATCCCCCAGTCAAGGCGGTCCTACTGTTTGGTTTTTGTTTGTATTATGTATTTGCTGGAAGGAGAGTGCTATTGTGTGTTTTTTGAGGGCGATTACAAACATAAAATAGATTCTCTTGAGAATGCTTTGTCTACACTCATCACAATTGGTAATTGTTTTGTGTTGTGTAAGACTTCGCATGCTGCGCTTCTTGTTTGGCAGCGTGTATGTGTGTGTGAACTTCAAAATGGATTCCCACCTCCAACCTTTTGTCATTGATGTTTTAAAGGTGAATCCTAGAACAAAGGATAAAACTTCTCTGAGCTCATGTATTGCTAGATGATGAACGTTTGCCAGATTAAGACAAATTTTTTCAGCCATTTTGAAATTAAAGTTTGCTGCATTTTAAAGGATGTCTTCTCCAAGTAGGATCTGGATGAGGTAGTTCTTGAAAATGCAAAAAAAACCAACCCTAATTACTTTCTGCATGGAAGCAGATTAAAATAGTATAGTTGTGTGCGAGGCGGGTGTCATCTTTTTGCGCCAAGTCTGCTTGCAGTGGTCATTCCAAAATGCCAAGGCAAAAAGAATCCATAACCCTCACATATCCTATTAGCAGAGTGCCTGGAGGTAGAGATGGGCAAGATGGGTGGAAAAAATGAGGCTTCTGCCAAACGTTTTCTTTGTAGGTCACTTATTGTAGTTGAAATTACAGGGAGCATTAGAACAAGCGTTCTTTTAGCGAAGCCATGAAAACAAACCATTTGCCACTTCTAACAAATGTTGGACAAAAATATGCTCCAAATTTTAAAAATAAGTGAAGACTTGGCGAAAAATAAGACCCGGGTTTATCTGCATTTCATCAGGTACATGGCGTCCTGGAACGTAGCCCACTGGCAAAAACATGGGGAGTGTTATCCTTTGCAGCACTGGGAATGTTCTCTGCTGAATTTGGCGCCAATGACCGAGCTTTGCTTGTTAGCTGAAGTTCACACAGACTCCTTGCCAGGCCTGCCCAGAATGCTGTCTCCTCTGACTTCCTGTGGTCTTGCATAATATTTCCTTGCTTCTTGTATAACTGCGGCTTGATCTGGTCACTGCCCAGTTTATACGGTTGGCTTTTTAAAAGGCCAGTCCTGCAAACGTGCGGCTGAGCCATTGCAGTGGTAGGAGGCGTCCCGGCGGTGACGCCGATGGAAGCGCCCTTCCACGGGGAGACCGCCGGCGGCGGGGGCCGTACGGTGATGCCGACATGTCTGAAGGCAGTAAAGTTGACTGCCGCAGCCTCGTGAGGAGACAAGCGCCAGGCACGACTTCGGATTGACTGCACCTTTGAAATATGTTGCTCTAATTTCTGTAACAAATATAGATGTTAATTAAGGGGAGGGGGGAGGCAACACTGCAGGAGATGTATCAATGAATGAGCACGTTTTCAGAGCTCTGTGAAATTCTCATTATTGCTAGTAGTCATTCAGTTAAAAGTCTTTACATTTGCCTTGAAAATGTGTTCCGGGTATCCGAAGTATTAATTTTAAGACAAGGATAGCAAGTCAAGGTATTTAAGAAAATAGTCTTTTCATTCTGCGGATTTGTAATGCTTCCACACAAGTTGTTTCTGCAGTTGTCTGCTGTTAAAGTATGCATTAATTTTGCATTACTCTTGAAGCAAGTGTATTTATTAATGTTTATTGCTTATTAGCCTGGATTATTTGTATGTATGTTTTGGAAGAGAATTTCATAGCAGTTTGTGCCATGTAGGTCTGCATTAATACTGATCGTTTTTTTAAATATCTGTGTTTGCCTTGTATATACAGATATAACACTACACGTAATTACAAAGCTTTGTCATTTTCAGAAAGGCAGTTGTTTAACACCACACTTTCTAGGACCCCCTTCTTAAATGCAGTTTTCAAACTGTTACTTGTGTTTTTTGGCAACCCCGTTCCTGGCATGATTTTGAAAAGCTGAAGAGCAAAGATTACAAAATAGTCGCATCGGTGTGCTTGTAAACTTGCTCAATAGACTTTACTGATTTGTGTGTTATGGTTCTCAGATCTTGTATGATCTTCCAGTTAAATGCTATCTGCTGTGAAGAAACAGAAGAATTGTTTTAAGGGAAAACGTTAGAATGGGCTTAGTCATCACAGTTGTGTGAGATTTTGTTTAAATCATCTCATTCCGTCATCTCTTCCACAAATCCAGGTTATCCGGTTGTCATAGTAACTTTGACATCGAAAAGTTCATGCTGCCTACACAACTTCTTGCAACGCTCTCTATTCATCTGATTAATTTAACGGAAAGTGCGCTTTTACCGGTTAATGTGTATTATCGGGGAAGCTTTTCTTGTTATTTAAAAGTGGTTTATTGCCTTGTATTCTTGGGATCAACATTTTAATGACTACCGCCTAGCTAATATAATGCTTGGGGAATTGTCGAGGTAATATAGTGGCTATACTACTGACACCTAGCAGACCATTTTATAGTATTGTGAATACCAACACTTCTGGGACGCTTGTTTAAATATACTGCATTTTTGGCAGATGGATGCAAAGCCAGAGTTCCTAGTGCGGCTTGACCATACAGCTCTAGCGGCACGGATGCCAAATAAACCAGGTTCACCTCCGTGTGTTTTTGCCGCTGATGGAGAAGCCACTTTATGTGCCAGTACCAATCTCGTTTCTCACTGATGGTTTTGGAGTCCTGGATAAGCCATACAAATATGAATTGCACAGCAGAAGTAGACTGATGCTGGGTTGGCCCTAAGATTAAGGAAGAAGTGTAAGAATTACAAAAGGTGTTGGGCTGAGCACTGCTTAGCCAGGTAGAGAACGCAGTTCACAGTCAATAAAGAGAGATTTCCCCTCTAAATGGAAGCAGTTGGAAATTTTAGGACCCAATATTCTGCTTCTTTTAAAAAGTATTTGTCCCTCTTGTGTAAACCATCTGAGCAGTTTTAAAAGATTTCAGAAAAAAAATGTTTTGGCTTATAAAGTCACAGAGCAGGAAGTTTTCTCAGCATATAGAATAATGAGGTTTAGAAATTCTTGTTTAAAATAAGATGGGCTGAGCCTTAGTACATGTATCGGCAAGGTTAGAGAGGCGCACGTGCTCTCTCAGTCCAAATGTAGCTGAGTGTTGGAGAGGTCTACAGGCACATGGGCATGTTCTCCCTGCTTTTCTTTTTTGCTTTTCTTATTTCTTTAATTGTTCAGAAATGTGCAAATGGGCACTGCAGAAGATTTAAGGGTTTAATCCTCAACTGCACAGGTAGACACATACCCACTGCGTTCAGTGGGAGTTTTGTCTGAGTAAACAGCTCGGGATTGTGCACTTGTATACATGTCTAAATATGGATCTCGGTCGAGTAAACAAGCGTGTAGCTGTACGCCGTAATCTGCTTTCGAAGCTGGGGAACACCCTGTGTCGCTTGTGTGGCTGAGTACACGGCCACGTCTCGAGCGCCTTGTGAGCTGATGTTAAGGGCGCTGATCGCCCCTCCACATGTGTCTCGCCTGAGGAGGGGAGCGATAGATATCTGCCAGGGGTATTGCAGCCTCCGTCACTCGGCTTTTGGTGCGGTGAGATACTGCTCTCCTTTGAAGGACATGTTGGGGCAGATACGCACTTTCAGAATGCCTGTGCTCACAGATAAAAGCAGAAGGGAGCAGCTTGCCCAGCGCTGGGTGTTTTCAGCCCTACATGCCTGCCCTTTCCTGAAGATCTTCCTCAGTGTTTCTCAGGCTGAACTTGTACGGGAGCAAGAATAAACTTCTTATCAAAGGAAGAGACTGTGTAAAGACTAACTGGAAACACCAGAAATGGGGTTATGCTTACGGTGCCAAAAAGCATTAGAGCGTTTTTTGTGAACTCCGTTCTGCAGCTGGCAAAGTGGGCAACATCTGTAGGTTTTGTGCAGTGGGGAAGGGGATATACTCCTGACTTTATTTAGGTACTCTCATATGGGTATCGCAGTTGAGAAAGAGTTGCTGATTATTTTTATTTTCTTCTTATCATTTAAATTTTTTTAAATGAAACTTGCCCGGAGGCTGTAGTCTGTCAGCAGGGAAAGCCAAACTTGTGACGTCACCACGTCTCATGCAATATTGTGACTTGTATGCTGTAATTAGGGAGCTGTGCACATGAGGGAATGCTGTAGGTGTGTCACAACAATTTTATTGTATACTATAAAATTCAGTCTCGCTAAGTACTGAGGACCTCGGGAGTTTTGGAACAGCTTCTCCCACTGTCTGAAGTAGTAATGTACTTAGCCTCTTAGAGGGTAGGTCTAATAACAACAATTAGTATGTTTGTATGTTTAAGTATGCTTAAAAAGCTTAAATGGATGTGGTTTGAAAAAGTGAAATGAAAGAACTGTAAAACTAACATTAAAACCCAGCATATGCTATGGTGAGGAAGTGTAGTCTCAGCCATACTACAAAAAATAGAGATCTGAAAAGCTCTTTGGTTGTCAGATCTGCCAGATCAAACAGAAGTGAATAGTAAATGTCACCGTCGCTTATGGTGCATTGCTTTTTGTTTGTGTTTTTCAAAGTGTTAGGGAATGATGCGGGGTGAGTGTGGAATAAAAATTATGAAAATGCACCTTTTGAAACGACACCAAAAGTCCCAGAAAGAACAATGACATCTTACACAGTTTTCACACTTCAGTTTCTCTCAACACCACCACCACCACCAAAAAAAAAAAAAAAAAGAATTGTTGTTTCCTTTAATAAGTAAGGACAGGAACATTTTTGAAACAAAGGCAAAGAAAAGCTTAATGCAATGGGAGCTTTAACAGAGGTTAAAGAGGTACGCTTTTCTTTTTCTGGTGCTAATAGTCCTGCAGGCTCAGTGCGATTGTCTTTTGGGGGGAGGTGGTGTATGCAGCACCAGTGCTGCCTGGGGGCTGGGAATGGTCAAGGGGGCTCTGTCCTTCTGCAAAGCCCTGTTCACCAGCATGAATTTCTCCTGAGGAGACTGCTGTAGGTTGCCTGCTACATGGCAGGGCTGGCAGGACAGGACCATGAGCTGCAAAGAAAGCTGATGAGCAGTTTCAGCTCCGAGTGTCGTGCCTGGCCTATCACATGTAGTTTCAAAGGGTTTTGCTGAGGCTTGCGTATATGCTGGACTTCCAGTCATCAAGAGCATCTGTAGCCCCTAGAGGTTTCACCGAACCGACCTTCTTGGGGACAGTGCTCAGATGAAGGTCTATGGACAAACATATGGAGGCTGGGAGAACGTTTTGGGGAAGCATTGCTTTGCTTTCTGTGGTGTCTGCTGATCAAAATGGGGTGATAGGAAGATGCTGGGCTACGTCAACCTCTCACCTGGCCCACCAGGGCTATTCCTGTGTATTCCTCCATAGACAAGGATACCCCAAGAGGGTAGAAAGGGTTGAAGAAGGGGCAAACCAGCTTTACTTTCACTCTGTCCAAATCATCAGCAAAACCTCCTCCTGCTGATTTCAGTGGTCATACAAGCTTTTTGAGTAGACATCCTCATCATTGTATATCTGTCGTTAATATGTGCATGAATCAACTTTCAGTCTGATGGTTAATAAGGGCTCTTATGAAATAAGTGGTTTTGTTGCTTCTGCTTTGCTCGTTTTGCAGGAAAATAAACATTAGCTGCTAGCAACCAGAATTATTCCACAAGTTATTCCGCCTTTTCTCCAAATGGCATGTATTTTTTTTTTCCACAGCAAAGCACATTTTACATACCCTTAGCACAACTCTGGACTTGGCCTAACACTGCGGGATTACAGAGATAAGATACTCGCCGTGGCTAGCATCATCTCCTGATAAACTGGAGCATCACTTGGGTGCAGAGTTATAGCCTTGGAAGGCAGAGAAAACGGCATGTAAGGCTCTCTGAAATTCTTGTTGTAAGGATTGAATAAGACTCATGAACAAACAGATTTTTGCAAGGATTATGGGCACCCTGTTGTTAACTTTTGCTATGATTATTGAACTTGTTTCTTGTTGCTTTAAAAATCGGTGTTCTCATTTTTTTTTTTTTTTTGTTACTGTCCAATCAATGGAGTGAAATAGTCGGTAACAAATTGCAGCATGGGGAAATAGTAACATAGTCTGTTTCAAGCAACATTTGATTACTGGAAACATAGGTAAAATGAAAGGTGAGGGCTAATGATTTAATAATAAAGTCTCCAGGACCGTGCCTTATGCATAGAAGGCAGTTATTTGCATTTGCTTCCTGTAAGGTTACTTTGCTGAAGAACTGAAGGCAATTAGCATATGCTGATGCTGAGACTCTTCTGTGCATCTGTTGTTACTTGGAAGGTGTAAAGTCTGTGCTGGAGACTTGTAAGATGTTGTAAGAGAAGGACTGAGGCACTGACAGACAGGAGAGAGCTGGTGTAGGCAGGGGAGTGATGAGGAGAGGAGATGGTTGTGCATGCTCCAAAAAGCTTGGGGAGGGCGCCAGGGTGGTTAATGTGGGCAAATAGGCTCTGTAAGGAGAGGGATGTTTATGTGCTAGATAGAATTGCATATACAGCAAATAATCTTAAATATATTTTGTGGTTACCACTACTTATATACAAAGCAAAACCATAATTGCAATGCCGCATCATCGTGCGCCAAACAAGTTCTGGAAATGTGTAGGGCACGGTGATGTCAAAGATCGCCTGAGTGTGAAAAGGATAGGTTTACAGGTACCGACTCTATTCACAAAACCAACTGAAGCTAAATTCTCATTCACATTGTGTTGTGAAGACTTTAACCTTCAAGTGATTGGCGATGGCTTCTGCAGCACTCGTGTGCTCACAGCAAATGTTGCGGGGGGTGGATGGCTGGAGACAGACACTTGAGTCCTCAGGTCCTTTGGGTCTTCTCTGATCCTGGTCTGGCTGTGCAGTACGTGCAATGGCATCATTCGTGTCCCTCCGTTTTTCCCCAATGCTGTATGAACAGCCTGGGGCAGAAAAATCTCCTGAAATTGAGTTTGCTGATGAGGACAATGTCTCATGAAACGCAATAGTTCCTCTTTGCATTTTTGATCATGACTGTAGCTCCTGCTGGAACAGTCACCGGTATATTGGCTCTTTTAGTTTTTTGAAGTGTTTCAAAAACTTCAAGGAGAAATTGTTTGTTTGTTTGTTTGTTTGTTTGTTTTTATTGGTTGATTGGAGACAGTTTTAGAAGAACGAGTCCTAACTGCAGTTGGAATGACAATTTCCTAGACAGTTCAGCACACTCATTCAACAGCCCTCCCTCTCCTAGCAGTGTCCCTGCTGTTGTTTTAAGATAAATTATAGACATGGAATAGCACACAGGTCAGATGCCTGGCGTGAGAGCCAAAGGCTTCAGCTTTGGCAGGGTGGCCGAGCTCCCACCGACTGTATGTCCCCAGAATTCCCCCAGGTTAGCCGTAGGGTATTGAACTGGCTCCTCCAGTCCAGCTTGCAGAGCTCACGGTCTCAAATTACTGAAATTATTCATTGGACTTCTGCTCAAAAAAAAAAAAAAAAAAAAAAAGTGAGCACCCCCATGTCCCTCTGTAATGCTTAATAATAGATCACTAATCATTTTAATACATTAGAAAAAAAGACAATATTTATGACAAAATGTCTATGTGTTTGCACTAAAGGACTTTTAAAATCTATCGTCCTTTCGCAGCACGTTCTTAAAGGGTGTAAGAAGCGCTAACTTTTGCAGGGACGAGTAAAGAAATTAATTGAAAATGTAGAGATTTTGTGCTTTTGCCTGCCCTGCTTATGCCCTGTTCAATACTAATGGGACAGTATGGGATGTAAATGGCCACAGCACTTTTGCTGTTATATATAAACTAAATTTGGGGAACTTTTAGTGTTTGTTATGCACAGTGAACCTCTGGGAAAGCTTCAACCTTTGACCTCCGTAGTGGGTTATGACAGGGAAGAATCATAAGAGCTTGATTTAGACCCATCTGTGGAAAGCTGGTTAAAAATATGCAACTACCATGTTCTTCCTCCTCCCCCCTCTCAGTAAAGGTCCTCTTAAAATACATTCTCTGTGACTTCATTTTTATCATTACTTTGGGAGCCCTGTAGCCAAGCCTGCTTGTAAGGAAATGATTAAATTATATTCATGTTTGTGCTTTGAAATTGCCTTGGTGGTAGTCCAAGAAGTATTTTCTTGCTCTTCCAAATTTCCATGTGCTTTAATGTTAATCTATTTGCATCAATGTGACCTGCCCCAGCAGTAAAATTTGTTTGTAATCGGTCATGTAATGATTGCTGAAGGGACGTAAAAACTAAACTAAATTTATCTCAGGCTTTTAAAAAACTTATTCTAAGAAAAATAAAGTTTTTATTAGAAAATGAAATGGCATTTGAGAGTGTCAGTGGGTAATTTGTCACAAAACTGAATAGTCATTAAAGAAATGAGGGTAGCAGAACTCTTTAATTTTGCTTTTACAAAGTAGAATATTCTTTCCTTGAAATACTTTGTCACTAGCTTTTAATTTTGCATTATATGTTAATAAATGTTTATGCTTGGGTTGTGGTGGCAATTTCTGACTGAACAAGCAGTAATGACATTATTTGTTGCCTTTGAGAAAGAACCCTTTTATGTGGTCTGTATATCACAAAAAAACTATCTCATATCCCAAATATCTAGAATATAAAGTATTTTCTTTATTTTTTTTCTTTTTGGTGATAGCACAGGCAGTCTTCGAAGCAAGTCAGAACATCTGTCTGTCAGTTCAGACTTTGAAATTTTGGGTTGTTAATACAGCTTTTTTGTCAAGTAAAGGTGAAAGGATATTTCACGCAAGAACAGAAGTCACTGTATTACTTAGGAGAACTGCTATTACTAATGACTATTAGTTGCATTTTTGGAGCAGTCAATAATATTTTGTTGCTTTTCTTGCAAAATTGTTTGTAATCAAAGCCATTATACTATCACTTAAATGGAAAGGCCACCATTTGCCCAGAACAGCTGTGTAGTTACATTAGCTTCTATAAACAATTTTATTATTCTAGATGAAAGTTATAAAGCAATCTGTTTACCTCTACTGAATTAAGTAGAATAGCTGAAAACATGCCTAAAAAAAGGATGAAGAGGAGCATTGGAACCACATAACATCCTGCAAGGGTTCTTTATGCAGATTTAATATTTTAATCAAACACAACTTCTCTGTGGTTTTGCGGTCTTAAGAAAACTGGAAGGAAGGAAAGTGCTATTTCACTCTTCAGCTGACTGAAATGTGGTGATTTCCTCGTTTAAAATATTGATTCTCTCCGATTGCCCCGAGATGTTTTTGGAGGCAGATAGGACTGAAAAGGGGGGGGGGGGGGAATACAGAATATGAAAATACGAAAACTTCCATTAACTGTGTGGAGAGGATAAAAACATTAGCATGCGCCCTGTTCTCCTTTAGAAACACATATTGGTTAGATACAGAGGTTTCAGTACCACGTATCCTGAAAATGTGGTCTAAGAGCTTTAATTTACCTTCGTCTGTCAATGTTAATGGACAGAGCAAGTGCTGGAGCTGCTGTAAAACAAATCTGTTTTCCTTTTGTCTGCTGTGCCAGATAATTAAATAAAAGCTAAATTATCACTGATAAAAGTAATTTGCAGGAAAGCAATGATAAAAATATAACAGCAGAGCTTGCCATTAGCAGTTTAAATGGATGTTTTCTAGCGCTTGTAACCTACTTCTGTCCTCTGTTTTTTATTGTCTTCTCCCCCTTCCCGTGCTGGCAAGGCCCTTTTCAGTAGAGGCTTAGAGCAATAAAATTACGGGTATGCTAAATCCTGGCAGGGGTAGCCTTCTGAGGGATAACTACTATTTTTTGCCCTTCATTTTCTGTACTAAAATATTCCCAAGTCAAAGCATGTAAACATTCTGAAGTGCTGTTATCAGTATAATTTTATCTGTCCTAACTCGAGGAATGTATCTGCTAATGACGAAAACTGAGAAAATGGTTTACCTCACTGCAGCTCTGGTAACTTTCGTAAACTTATCACGAGTTATACGATATTTACTGTGAAAGCCTTAGTTCTTGGAGTCATGTGTTTAGGTGAGGCTCATACTTTCCTTTCCTTTCTGTCTGCCTTTCTGCATTATGTCTGTGTTTCTCTTTCTTTTTTTAAAATTTTTTTTACTCTTAAAATAGAGAAGTTTGGAGTCATGTCCTACTTGCTCACAAAAACTGAGAAATGGGAAGGCAAATGCACAGGCTTCTGAGCCTCCTGTGTTTGTGTGTGTGCACCATGATTCTAATGTGGGCATATATAAATGTACACACGCATGCACAAACATTTAAATCCTCTAATTTCCCTGTAAGCCAACCTTATCTCTCTTGAAATTGAGTCATCATTTTTTAAATGCTTGGAATTCAGTTTACTTTTATGACGGGAAGCCAGCGTCCACGGTAAAACATTAGCCATAGGGTACTTGAAGGATGATTGGTTTCTCGTAAGAGCTGGACACGCTCATTGGTACGTTTGTAGTTCGTAAAAGTATTTATTTAAAGACATTTGGTTGTGAATTACTAAATAGGGAGCAGCTGCTAAACTCTGGCTGCAGTACCTAGGGGTATTCTATGTTTGCAGCCTGGACGCTGCTGTACAGCGCTTGCCAGTTTGCAAATGTCAAGGACAGTTTCCCTCTCGCATTCCTAAATGGTTTGCC
Source organism: Vanellus vanellus (assembly GCF_965231255.1). Classification (NCBI taxonomy): domain Eukaryota; kingdom Metazoa; phylum Chordata; class Aves; order Charadriiformes; family Charadriidae; genus Vanellus; species Vanellus vanellus. The sequence goes on from NC_138907.1 coordinate 31,787,347, forward strand.
TCTGACCATCCTTCAGAAAACCTGCCCTTTCTCCAGGGCTCCTTCTCCAGCTCTTGCTGCCAACTGCTGTTCTGCCCTGCGGGCCTTGTTGGTCCAGCCGATCCGGGAAGGCACACAAACTCCCTCTCCTTGCCCCAAAAAATAAGACAAGGGCATCTTGAAAGCTGGGGAAACTCTTTCCACGAGTGTGGCCGTGCAGAGTATCAGCTACAGCGCACAGTCTTGCTGCTGCTGCTGCTCACGAGACAATTCCTTATGGGTAGGGGCTTATGAGATGTTAAAGCTACTGTGGTTTTAATATTTTTTGTGCATTAATATCTGGATTTTTCATGCATAATGTAGGAGAAAATAGCGCAAGTATGAAATTTCCATAGGACTTTTATCTGACAAACACCTTTGTGTTAATCTTGGAAGTGATATGGGTCTGCATTGTTCTGAAGTGCTGTACTATTGTGGCTGAGCACTGCTGTTATAAATTTATTTAATTTATAATATTTTGAGCTTTGCTTCTGTATGATGCCTATTCTGTGTCATGCTTTATTCCCTCTGCAGCTTCAAAGTGCTTAGAAGAAGTGTGATATGAAAAATGTGTTTATAGCAGAACAGATAAGTAAGTTCTTATTTTGCAATACTGTCCAAATATGTGAAAGTTGCTTTCAAAGATGCATGTAGTGGCATAACAATTAGCTATCAATATAATGGAATAATAATGATGCTCTGTTGGAAGAAAACCTGAATTTCAATTTACTGATATAAATCCAAATTTACGGCGATAACCTGAAAGCACGGCGGCAGAGGCCTGCTTGCCGGTGGAGAGCAGCAGCCAGTACTCCGGCTTTTACCAGGCAGGCAGGATGTGATGCACGAGCTGATTCTTTTCATGGCGTGTTAAACACAATTTCAATGAAGTAAAACTTTGGTGAGTAACATCAAAGCTGTATCACCATAGCTGGACAGCAAAGAAGCCTGATGCGTTGGCACCGTGTTTATGTACCGGTTAACAAAAACATCAGAGAACAAAATGGAGTAGCAAAACTGATGCTCATTTAGAGACAAAGACCAGAGTGTGGACTCCAATGTCCAAGTAGAAGTAGGGGTAGCTCTGCTTGTACATATTTGTGATCTTGTAGGTATGAATGGATGTTGGACAAAACAGTTTCGCTGCAGAAAATGTTCCCCTGTTCCCTGATGACAGAGTGAAATAGAGGGGTAGACCACAAAACTACTGAAGACAGCAGGATGAAACATTGAGAGCTTCAGCAAAATGGTGTCTCTGCTTGAAAACTCAGTGTGAAATACGCTTGGAAATGCACACTACCGCAGAATGCCATCCTGAGAATGGCTGGGCTTAGACTAAGCTCTTGTTTGAACTTTCCACCCCTCTTCAGGGAGGAGGTTGCAGGTGCTCAACACGTCCTGGCCTGTGATGTGAGTGTCAGAAGCACAGTAGAAAGTTCGTCATTTTAGGTAGTTTAGGCGAGCAGTTAGACCAGAGATAAAGCCTGTAAGACCTGAGATGTTTGGACAGACAGCCATCAAGACAAGTTATCCAGGCCAAAACTGGAAAAGACAGCGCAAAAGACTTTTCAGTAAATTAAATTGTCTCTGCTTCAAGGGAGAGTTGTCCTCATTAGGAGAGCGTGTAGCTTTCTGAGAAGGGCTGGGAGCGCTCTTGAAGGTGCAAGTGCTAGCATGGGGCTCACTGAGCGAATAGGCACGGGAGCTTCCCATGGGTGAGGACAGTGCAAGTCGGTGGGCAGCAGCACGGGGAAAAATATTTGAGCAAACGGAAAACAGATCCTAATTTAAGGTTTATTCTAGATTTTTTTTTTTTTTTTTTTGGAGGACTGAGTTGTATCTGAACAGTTGTAGTCATCTATGTTTATAAGAAGGTACTGCTTAACAGAAGGTGCATTTTTATCCTTTCTATAAGGTTTTTATGCAGGAACTTTTCTTCTTCCTCACAGTATCCTTGTGGGGATGAGAGGTGGCTCCTTCTTTAAGACCATTTCTGATCTACTAAGTCTTGATAGATCAGGCTGATGGGCAGGCTGGACTCTTTTGTTCTTAAAAGTGTTATTCATGCAGTTAAACAGAATTAATCTTTGTCCTTCTGACTGTTCTCAAAGCTTGGTTAATTAAGGTGATCAATGCTTGCATAACTCGGACTTAACAGAGTCCAGATGTTCCTGTATTTCAGCCACACTTGCACCTTTTACCCTGTGTGAAGCAAGACACTTGGGGTGAAAAGTTCTCCACTTCTCTTTATCTAACTCTAGGTCTGCACTTGGAAATATTTTCCATGCTCTTGAAGTCTTTCTACACCCATGTGACTTTTTTTTTTTTGGTTTTCTGCTTTCCCTTTCCTCTCCTTAAATCTGCTGACGGCACTCCCAAATCTTTCTCCCATTTTCTGAATTGTGTTATCTACTTCCTCCAGAGTTCATTTGATAAAAATCTGATTTCCAGTTCTCTCCATGCTTCAGGCCTCTGTGTGGTAGAGAACATCATTTAATGAAGCTCTGTTAGTGACCCTTCTTGCTTTCCTTAAAGTGGTATCCATTTCAAATGCTCCTAAATAATTTTATTATTTTTTCTATAATGAAGTACAATTTTATTGAGACATTGGAAATTCTGAATCATAAACTGGCTAAATATTCATTCTTTCTTGGCCTGTGAAATTTTCATTGCTTTTTGTGCTAGACTCATAGAAAGATTTACTTTTTCCATGCAGACCACCCCTTGTTTTGTTTAAACTTCCCCCCAGAATGTTGTTTCTGCCTACTTTCTTTTTTAAACCTTCATCCATCTCTCTTGGTAGCCAAGTAACAGGGCTGATGCGGAAATTTGAATCTTCCTTCCCATGCCAAACAGTCACTGCCTGCTAGTAGCTGGTCTGGTGTAAGGAGTGTGACATGTCCCAGGAGAATCTGAGAGCAAAGTATTTCCTGTTTATTGGCATTGCTACGAGACAAGAAAACACAAAATAAAACTTGTTTTGAAGAGCTGTGTTCTGATCTCCCATCCATGCAAGATGGGATAATCCATTTAAGTTAATGTGGTGAGGTGAGAATTGGTCCCAGGGACAGGTGTGATGTGATCCCCCAGAGGAGGACTTGGGGAAGGGAGACTTTGCCTTTGTAGTGTTGCAGGCTAGTCCTTCTTCCTGGACTCCATTGTGTCTCCACTGTGTCCTCTTCCTTTGTACTGCAAGTACCATTGTTTGGATGGAGTTTCAGATGGTTTTTGCAGTCCTTCATGTGCTTGGATTCCCTGTTTGTGTGTGGGGATGAGTGTCAGCACTGGATCCCTGCTCCGAGTTGGAGTCTGATTGACGCGTCAGACATGTGACATCCCACGCCCCATGTCAAGGATGTTTTTTTCCCCAGTCATTTTGTTGCTGTTTTGGTTTTAATGCTAAAAAGAGGAAGTGAGGAGTTTAATATTTCAAGATGATAATTTAAATAGCTGCAGCTCCCCAAAACATGGGAAAGACATGTTTTGAGGCTGGCTTTGGAAAGCTGTTTTGAGTCAACCCTATATTGGAGGGTATGCTCCATGGCATTCAGTCCTTCCCACGTAAACACTGGGGAGAGGTCACACAGCAACGGGCTTTGCAGACACTGCTTGGAGCCACCCTTCGTTTTTTACTGTCCAGAGCAACTCGTCTGTAGAAATAATTCATGCCAGGAGAAGTTGTGTGATGGTGAGTACTATTGAACAGTGTAATTCTAAAAAGCACCTCAGTAACTATTTGCTGTGGCTAGTACACACGTAATGCAGAAGGAGAAATGGCATTCACCAGAGCAGACACAAACACTTATTTTCTGGGAACTCTGCTGGGGGGGGGGGGTGAGAGTGGCTGGGGAAGGAGGGGGTGTCTCCCAAAAACCCATAGCTTATCTTGGTTGTTTTTCTATCTTTCCTCTCCCCTCTGGCCAGACTCCAGTTTATAATTCTGCATTCTTTCCTACTCAGCCTGAAGTTTTCTCATGTTAAATGTTTGTTTTGAATTTGCACCTTGTTTCTGCCCAGAACATATCAGCGATGCAAAACCTGCTGGTTAGGAGATTTTTCAGCACATAAAACAGAGGCTGAAAGTCAGGTGGTATTGGGTTGGCACGCCTAGGTGCCCAAAATATCTTCAGACCTATAAAAACAGGCAGTAAGAAATTAATTCATATGGAGGGAAAATAAAATCTGTGCAAATATTTTCGCAATGAAAGTGACTGACCAGTAGAGCAACCTACTAAATGTTACCGTGGGTTGGTGCTCCATCCCTGAAAGTTGCTTCAATTGACCCAATTGTTTTTTTAAAGAAATGCTCAGATTCAGACTGTATTAATTCAAGCGAATCCTGCAACCTCTGATCTACAGGTTAGACAGGTTGTTGGCATTCTTCTTTCTTTTCTGGGCTGATGAGGTTTGACGCTGTCATTCATGCTTCTCCCAGAGCTGTTGGTAAGCCAGAGCTTCGGAGAAACATGTCTTCATTCAGGATTTTAATAAAACATGCTATAATCATGGTGAATAAAATCCCTGCATCTGCAGAGACGTGGGCCTACACCCTACTTCCACTCTGATTTGAAGCTTAATTGAAAATATAGTAGATTAGTGGACTTCCCTATTGTCACACCGTGGATCAGTTTTACTCGCTGTGCTTGCAGAAAGGTTTTTTCTAGCTTTTGTTGATTAAAGCTAAACAACCTCTCCTCATCTGTGGTACACATTTATTTATAGATAATAAAGTTTTATTTAGTATCATTGATGACAGTCACCTATTTGATTCTTATGATCTGAGATATTTGACCCCTCTAAGTGGAGAAACTGTGGTTGAAATGTTCACCCATGTGGGTTTGTTCTGCTAATGACTATTGTTCTTTTAGAGTCCTTGGAGATTTTTTTCCAATGTTTTCAAGTTTTCTTCAAAAGACTAGTGGGAGGGTCAACAGAAATTGGTGGAAGTCCACTACGTGTATGAGGAAATGATAATAATAATGAGGGGGAAAAGTTGGTATTGATTGTTGTTACATAGAGTCATGGATAAGGTTTGTTTTATTTTACATTGGGAATAAAATGAATAGGATGTACATAAAGTGTATTCCTCTAAGGCTTGTTATTTTATAAATTTACCATTGACTAAAATCTACATTAAATCAAGTTTAAATCATGTATGTACCATTTAGATTGACTCTATTAGGTGTGTTATGCCTTGCTCTTTAATTATTACTGTTGTTTTCCATATGCATTGCATTATAAAGGTTTCTTAGTCTTAAATGTATTTCACAGTAGCATATGGCTGTTCCAGTAAAAGAGTTAAATATTTATTCATATTCTGTATAAAAGGACTTTCTTTTTTTTTTTTTTTTTCTGTGTATGAAGGGATAAAAATCTTTTTATAACTACTCTTGGCCATAGCAGCATGTTTTGTACAAATAAGGCTAACTATACTGGCATAAAAACACAATTCAAAACAATACATTAATGCAAGAAGCAATTTTACCTTTTGGATTCAGGTTGTATCAGCCTGGGTGTGTGATGCTCTTTCTGCGCCTGCCTCGTCCCACTAGTGTTTGGGGTAGTGTTGTAGTACCATTGTTTCTCAGTGTACCTCATCTTTGGCCTCTGTACCATCCCAGTTGTATTTTCTAATTGCAAAAGCAGCAGTTTTGGCAGGGAACGCAGCTTCTTTTCTTTTTTCCTCCCCTTTTTCCTTTTTTTTCCTGCTTCTCCTGAGAAAGCAGTCATTTTTGGAAAAATCATGCAGTTCAGTTGATTACGTTACGTAATTTGGGAAAGGACAAGAAGAATAAAAATTGCATTTTCCAAGAACCACTGTAAGGAGGCACAAGGTATGTGTACAAAACAGTTTTGGTAGTTATTGAGACTCTCAGCTCCAAAGGGCTGAGAGCACCCTCGCCCCTACCTTGGGAACTACCATCTGTTTTGTGTAACTATTGTGACCCCTTTTGCGTGTACCGATACCAGCGCGTGCATTTCAGCGTGCGTATCTTGGGCTTTCTTGTCAGAAATTTGGCTGCTAGACAGTTAGAATCAAAAGAGTGAAATATTGAGGTACCACACCCTGACAGATGCAAAGTTCTGATAGATGTCCAAGACCTGCCTGGTTGTAATGTGTTTCTTGTTAAGTAAGCTGGCGATTGTGAATTGTATCAAATTAAACAAAAAGATCTAGCTTCTTTTTTGGAAGAACTGAGTTGTACCGACCTACAGTAATTAAGAGTCCCACCTCCTGCCCTCTTGGGTTGATGGGACCACGATGGAGATGAGAATCAGGCCTGATATATGCGTATGTGCCTTGTTTGCTTAATTTTAAGGAGACTGAAAGCTCCAGCAGGAATAATGGCAAAATACTGATATGTTAATTCATAGTTCTGAAGTAAAAAACAGAAAATATGAAGAAATGTGGCCATACAAACTTACTTTTGTATACACACTGAATGTTTTCTAGCTTTGCTGCTTCCCGTTTGTCATCACCTTTTATTTTTGTCCAGAGTAACCATCCTTTGATTGTGGATACAGAAGTTTAAGAAGTTAGCAGGCAGTAGTAGGAAAAGAAATGATAAAGCAAGAAACACCAAAAGAGAAAGGCTGCATCCAGTTACTTGCTCTGTATTACAACGCAGACTGCCCTTCTATCAGTTCCCTTTGAGAGTCTGTGTTTAGCGAGTAATTACTGAGGGCCATGCGTCAGAAGAGCTAGCGGCCATTTCCTGACAGAACCAAGCCTTGATTTTTAAAATACTTGAAATACTGCAGTTGAGCGTGGAGAGGCCGCAGTTGTTTCCTCCTTGAGTGCTGGAGTTTCGATGTCCCTCTGGCTTGTGCCGCAGCAGTGGGTGCTGAGAGGCAGGTCGGCAGTCAGAGGGCTCCTCGGGGCTTTGCCAGCAGCTGAAGGAGTGGGTGCTGTGAGGTGGACAGAGAAGGCACTGCTGCCTCCAAGTTATATCGCTCCAGCGTCTGAGTTTAGCTGGAAATATAGAGGAATTTCCTAACTTGGCTGAAGTGGCTGCTGGTTTTCTGGCCGGGTAGCTGAAGTAGCCTGACCCCTTTGGTTCAGTCCTTTTCCCGTCATAGTAAGAGGAGAATACAATTTACCCCAGCTCAAGCTACTAATCTGCGATTTATATCAACTAGTGACAGACTTAAATACTAATGAGAGATCACAGTCACAGCATGGGAAGTTACTACTATTTCAGTTTACCCAATGACTTAATTAAGAGGAGACGGACAATTAAAGTGCTGCTGTATGAAATAACAGCCCTCCAAAAAGAAAGCAGAGATTAAGAATGAGCTGTGTCCCAGGATGTTTGCACGGACAAAACTGACACCCCAGAGGGCAAAAAATGTAGCCTGGCTCTCAGGATTTGCACTTGATCGTTGTTGCAGGAAGTGGAGGAAACTGTGTTACATGGAATGATCAAAATTTAGAGCGTCTGTATTGTTATTCTCAAGAATTATTATTCCCTGCTTGCCAAAGAAGCAGCTGTTTAATCCGTCTTTCTGGACATCCATCTTCTTGCTGTGAATGGCTACAAATGGCCGAGAGATGGAGAGGGAGAAAACATTAAATTCCATCACAACTAAGCCCACATTAAAATGATTAAGGTCCAAAAGGTAAAGAAGGTTCAACATTATTTCATAAAGATTTTATTGCAAGAGCTGTTTTTTTAACTTTATTAGCAAAAGTGTTTAGGAGGTTTGGCACTTTGGAAGCACAACAAGGCATGGCTTATTAACAGGCAATGGCGCAAAGTAATTTTGATGATTGCTCTGAGCGTTCTCTAAAGGAGACGAACCATTTTCATCTTGAGCTGCTGTGCGCCACCACTGCTGCCCTTAGACCATCCAACCCAGAGACTCCGAGCTTGAAACAAAGTGACACGGAGTGGACGAATTTCTTTTGTAGATGCTCAGCCCTCTTTGTATACTGAACTTGGGAGTAAGGGTACTGTAGAGGGCATCATCACAGAGCAGCCCAGAGCCTTAGGAGAAGAACCATCTTTGTGTTCCCAAGGCTAGGGGAACCTGACCTGCTCCATCTTTGCTCTGTTGGGTAACCTCACTGACTGCGATGGAGACAAGTCTGTGTGAGAGCATGGCCTCTGTACCTTCAAAGGCTGGAGGTCAGCCTTTGTCTGCTGATTTCAGAGACCCGTTTCATTATGAATTGATTTTATAGCTCCTTCTCTGTCTTGCAGTTGTTTTGTCTTAAATATTTTATTAGTTCTAACCGCTGTTTTAATTGGCAGAATTAGCAAAAAAAAAAAAATCACAGCTGAAATGCATTGTGGACAGCCATTCACTTATATAACAATTTTTTTAATTGTGTCAATACATTTACTTTTATGATCCCTATAAATGCTCACTATTGTTTATTTACCAGCCAACTGTTTTAAATTTTGATTGCTTTACTCTGGAAATAAATCTGTCTGATTGAGTCTGCTTACATAGAGAGCTTGGAAATGCAAGAGAAAAAAAGGCGGTGGGGGAGGTTTCAATGGATGCTCGCAGACCACTTGCATGACTCTTTGGTGAAGATCTCTGCGTCTTTATGGCTAGCTGATCTCTTTTCAGGGGTTGGAGAACCTACAATGTATTGAAGGATGGGCTGTTTGTTTTCCCTGTGTTGTTTTTATATACTGAAATATTGTGAAAATAGCTGGGTGGGGTGTAATGAATGTTTTCAAAGACCTTCGTTTGTAAGAAGCTTTTTTCCCTTGGTGGTCACCACCCATTTTCCTGTGCTGTGTGCGCCTCTCTCATTGTTCCTACCCACAAGGGCCCCTTGCGTGAACCTGTCAACAATGTGCCACCACGACGAGATAAAACGTGGTGGGATATTGGTCTGAGCCTGCTGAAACTCCAGGGTCTTCACCCACAAATGTTGGTGGACATTGCCCAAGGCATAGCACAGCTTGAGGTCATAAAACTAGGGATTTGTCAACAATTTTCAGCATTACTCTCTCAACTGTTTACAGTTGAGTGGGTTTGAGGCTGAAGTGTAAGTACGCATGCCACTGATAGTAAAGTCATGTGATGGCAATGTTTGTCCCTTAGGCTTGAAATTAAGCTGAACTGAAAAATTGTCCTCGTTTACCTGCAGTTGTGCCATCTTGATAAATAATTCTGGTTGTGGTTTGACATGGGCTGGGATGTGGTCAATGCACCATCTGAAAAATGAGGCTGGTTTTGAGTTTAACTTCTGGGGGCCCCCCTGGCCTGTGCATTGCACTTCGTTCACCTTTAGCTTTAACCCGCTGGTGAAGAGATAAAGCACATCCTTTGGTATGTGTTTTTTAGAGTCGGTAAATAGTTGGGTTATCTGAAAACAGATCTTAGCAATACCTGCTGGGCTTCTGAGCAACAATATGTATGGACCTCTAGATTAGCTGTCAAAATTGACTGATTACTACAAGTAATGCCACAAGATAAGGATCTGTAGTCTCTCAAACACAAGTCATTGATAGAGATCTCTGGTTGTGCATTGTCATAACCTTATCCCTGCTGCTGCCGTGTGATTCCAGCTCTAAGCTGTGCTGCAGGGACTCTTGAATGTGTAAGTGGAAACTATGAAGAAAAGCAGAGTGGTACATTTATCACTCCCCCAAAATTTGCTGATTTGAAAGCAAGTTCAGTTTTGGCCAACGTTGAAACAGTCCTTTCTGTAGCATTGTTCAGTGCGGTTGGTGGTGGGCTATTTTTAGTCTGCAAGTTATCTCTGAAGCTTGCCATATCTTGGCTGGTATCAAAAGAGTTGATTGCCACAGGAGAGGAATCCATGATCCCGTATCTTGATGGAGCAGTGCAAAACCAGTCTCGGGAGGGAAGACTGAGTTTGTGCACCTCTGATTGAGATTTGACTGTGTGCCGGGCTGCTTGTTTCTCTCCAAATTTCCTTATTATTTGAGAAGATGGAGGAAGTGTTTCACTGATCTGTTTTAAGTGTGGGCTGCAGCAACTTTACAAGGGCGATCCAGAGCTGTCCTGATCCTTTCTGTGACAGGCATTGGGGCTTACTCTGCTTGAAAACTAAGCCATGAGAAAAGTCTCTCTGCCATCTAGGCCTAATCATAGAATCATAGAATGGTTTAGGTTGGAAGGGACCTTGAAGATCATCTAGTCCCAACCCCCCTGCCATAGGCAGAGACACCTCCCGCTAGACCAGGTTGCTCAATGCAGGGAATGGATTAAAAGTCAAAAAGGCAATGCCTCTGCCTGCTCTAACTGCCGATCTAACAGCAGCCTGGCATCTCCTCTGCACGCTGCGGACCTCGTGCAGTTTCACGGGGCTGTGCCTTGCCCCAGGAGCAACGTGTTCGGCATGTCCTCCGAGGTACCAGGCTCGTGCTGGCGTGCCGACTGCAGGACGGGCTGCACTCACAGCCTCATAAAATAATCCAGGACCAGATTACTGGCTGCTGAAATCCTAATACTTATCTTTCTGGTTCAAGGTACTCGTAAAACTGGAGAAAAAATGGTAGAACATAAATCCTGTAGACATTGTTTTGCTTGCTGTGATTAAATTTATCAGACTCTGGTGACATGTTGTGAACCTAAATGCTTTAAAAAAAATGTAAGTGCTCCTGCAGCCCCAGTAAGGTGTTCAACATCGAAGCGCCAAAGTACGATCTAGTTGCTGTGACAACTTCAGTATTCACAGTGATACTTTACATTGCAGGTGCAAAGTGCTTTTCTTTTAGTAGCAGCGTTAAATGCAGCTAGTGGTATAAAAAAGATGCTAGTGGTATAAGCATTTTAAAACTGTATAGGTGTAATGCTTTTTGTGTCGGCACGACCTTTTTTTTTTTTTTTTTCAGAAATAAAAGCTAGGAATGTTCATGAAAATAAATGAAATGCAAATCCAGTACAGCTTAATTATAAGACTAAAGGCACCATCAGAGCTTCAGACATTGGAGAAGTTACAGTCTTACATGTGGTTTTCAAGTCCATATGGAATTTCTCCTGTCTAAAGGGCTGATGTGTTCCCCATTCAAGAAAACATGTTCCTGGCTCTGTCACTGTCAGCTGTGGTGGTCCTAGGGTGACATGGACTTAGTGAATCATAAATATGCTCGAAGACACCAAAAGTCTGATATTCACTTAGGCCTCATCTCTTGGTACTCTAATCGTACTAGCCAAGTTCCTTATCTTTGCGCCAAGCATCCTTTGAAAAGGCCTAATGAGAATGGAAATGAGTTCCTCACCCTTAACACAAACTCCTCCCTGGTCTGTCCCCGAGATGCTCATTTTCTCATTTTTCTGACTGTCATCTAGCCTTTGGTTTTAAACTTTGAGGAAATTATTGCATCACATACTGATATGGCAGCAGGTGCCAAGCTTTAGAGAACTAGCAGTGATTTGTTATTTAGTGAATATGTACAAAAGCACTAAAAATCCCCCAATCAAACCAAGGAGTCGGTGGTGAGTTACTGTAAGTTAGGGCAGCTTTAAAGGAAGGGTAGGAGGTATTTCATTTCCTCATTTTTGTAATAGCCCTTTCTGTTAGGAGCTTTTCTTGTTACCTTCGAACTCTCATTTCCTCTATTAATGAATTCCCTATTTTGGTGTCATTTGTATTTGTTTTGTCTGTGTAGTGGGTACCATATCCCAACGTGCAGCAACACTGCTTTAGTACTTAACAGCCATGAGCACTCCATGTATTTTCAAGCTTTTTTTTTTCCTCTCAATCCAAGAATAACTCTGCGTCCTTCCCCTTCCTATCGTCCTTGCTGGTGTGCTGAACCTGGGCATCTGGGGTCTTCTCAAACTTTAGAAATAGTTATTTTCACTGGGAAGAGGTATAAGGAGGGATCTGTATGGCACTGTGTACGGGTTTCATTCACAGCTTCCATAGTTTGGCCCAAGTTCCTGGCGAGTGAGTAAATTGCTGTTTGTAGCACTTTTTATTTACTGATGGTCACTTTTATTACTTTAACGGAGGGGGGCTTTCAAAAGCACAGCATGCCATCCAGAATAAACTGCTTGTCAGGTAGAATGGTTACAAATACTTTTTAAAGGAATTTTAAGGCTAAGTAAGCATGACCGCTGGCTGCTTGGTGTCTGTGCAAGCACACCTCTGGGGCCATCGAGCAGTGTGGTTCTGAGATAGCTATGGGGTGCTTCACAGCCAGCGATACTCCTTTTTAGATATGCTGGTTTAAATCGTCTGGGGATTTGCCCAGCAGAAGGTAAAGAAAAATATAAACACACAGCAAAAAGATGGATTTTCTAGATTGAAATAAAGCTTTGTTGTTATCTAAGATAGTGCTGCCTGTTAAAATATCTTTATTGAGTTCTTACTGGTTTGAATTAGAAAATCTTTTTTATGCTAAACATCTCATAATTTTTTTCATTTATTTGTACTGTAAAGTATTTTCTTATCTTTGCATCCCTAGAATGTATTTTTCTTGTTCTACAAGTTAGCATTTGAAGCTTTAATTCTAAACCATTTGAAATTAGCATTTACTACTGAAATTTCTTGTGACAGCTTAATTAACTGTGGATTCTTGACCTTTAAAGTGCTGGAGCTAGAAACATTTAATAACCAGCCATTGGATATAAAGTAATATGCTTGTTGTTTTACTAGCTTGCATACATGGCAGTTTGAAACAAAGTCCAAGGGTCACTGAAATCATGCAGTAAACTGAAGCGAGTCAATCTGAACTATGTATTTCAAAGCGTTGTACGAATGTGTCACTCAGTATGTATGTACGAGTGAAGGCTACCAGGTTATATACAAGGTATTTTTATGCAAGGTGCGGATTACGATTTCTCTAAAAGCTTCTGTGATCTGGAGCCTGCAAGGTGGGAGCGTAATTCGGTGCAATTACTGTGCTGCCTGGTCTTAAACAAGCAAGCGTGTGTGTACGCAACCAAAGTATCGACCCACATGGACTTGTTGAAAGCAGCGAAACCCTGAGCAGAAGATTGCTATCTCGGCAAGTCCCCTCCATCTGCTTAAAGGAGGCCACTGATGTCCTTGACAGAACGGAGGATCGCTGAAGCTAACCACCCGGCACCGTCATCGGCTGAGTGGGTACCAAGGGCTTTGAGAGGGGCTAACTGCATGCGGGAAAAACCAGAGAGATATATGGGTAGAGGTGGTGGGCAGGGATTACTGGTGGAGATAAAGTACTGGTAGGATTGAGACTGCAGATAGCGAGTATGGTCACATCAGGTCAGTCCCCCTCTGCTGAGACAAGGAGGGTTGTGTAGGTATCTAACCCTACTTCAGACCAGTAAGCGATGCCGTATGCCCACATGTAAGCTCCCATGTAGGGGGTGGTCTGTTTGCCACAGTGTTTGGGGGACTGATCCCCGCTGTGTCTGGGTCACAGGTGCCTGGGCAGGGAGGGCAGTGGCAGCAGCACAGCTCCCAGCCCAGGCTGGCTGCCCGCAGCACTTCTCCCGGCTGCCACAGTCCGGAGCCATCACAGCAGTGAGCGCCGGGAAGACAATCCCTAAACTGACATGATAGTTTTGTAGGGTTATTTAAGCCAGATGTGTTACGTGGGGCTTCAGGTTTTGCCAATAACCTGTGCCTGGAGTTTCCAGTCCTGCAGTAAGAGAGGCTTTAGAAAGCCAGATTATGATCTTCACCCCGGATGTGCAAGACCTTCGTCTACAGACGTTCCCGATGATTTCAGTGAAGCTGTGTCGCAAGGGGCTGTCAGAGATGAGGAAGGGGTTAGGAATCTGGCTCCTGGGATCCATGCAGGGCAATCCAATACCCCTTTGGATGCTTCCAAAGCATCCAAATCCGTTTGGGTGGGATTGCGTGCTCTGTTCCCATGCGTGGGTGTACTGTGGGGAGTGGTTTGTTGTTTGGGTTCTTAGAAGAAGCATGGAGAGCTTTTGCTCCTGAAAATTCAGGAGCTTCACCAGAGAGGGCAAATACTTGCGAGTTGTTTGCCATCTTTGCTCACGTGTGTCGGCCCGTAAATTCTATTTTCAGAGCACAAACTAAACACAGCCAGGAGGGAGTGGGAAATCATTTAAGCAGCCGTCCTGGGCGTACAGTGCCATACTTGTGTTCTGTGGTGAGGAACTGCCTGCGCCGCCTGAACTCGTCCATTCTTTATAGCTTGCATGTGTGCAAGGACTGCGGCCCCGGAACATCGTCTGGCAGCCCTGGGAGAGTCCTTGCTGGGAAGCGGCACCTTCTTTTTCCTTCTCCTCCAGCTTCCCAACCACCCTCTGCGTAACCGAGTCCTGAGTGGAGTCCCCAGGCCCTTTCCTCAGCTCAGTCACCCTGTTTCTGGTGGAGATTTGGGCGTCTCCATTCCTTTCTTGTCGTTTTATAGGGAATAGTGATGCTGCGATTGCAGGGTGAGGAGACAAGGGGTGGCCGAGCAGGGCCTTATCCTGCCAGATCCCAGGACTCGTGAAGCAATGAGTGTTGGGGAGCTCCGGGGAGGCTTCCCCTGCAGTACCTCCATTTGTGGTGTTTTTCTCCTCTCTCTCCCCTCTGCATTTTTAAAAATCTGCAGCAGGTTTGGGTGAGCAATGTTTCAGCTCCCGCTTGCGTCACTTTCTCCAAGCAGTGACGCACACTTGTGCTTTTTTTTTTTTTTTTTTTGCTGCATAAGTGGGTGGTTTATGTGCTGGGAGGGAATGATTCATAAATTAGAACCTGGGCCTTTTCTCTATTGCCGTAATGATGTGCGAATAGGATTCGGTGTCAGCCTTTTGCCCTGGCCTTCAAAGGGGCAGGCTCTCCAGAGGTTGCATGTTCACTCCCGGGCTGTGGGTAGTCCAGCCTCGCTGGGGGTAAAATGCTAATCCCGGCCAAAAAATGGGGGCAACTGCAGAGGGGCTTCAAGGCCTGCTGCCTGTGAACGAAGCTGTGACAATACTGCTTCTTGTGCCAGAATTCTGTCACTCAACTGCAGTTTTTGGAGGCTTTTGCAGCCAGGGCGAGCAAGCACAGAAGTGGCCATCTGTGACAGGGGTGTCCCTGGGAGGCACAGCAAGCTGGTGTAGATGTCTGCTGAAGGAGGGGGGGGGAAGCGTTGTGGAGGTGTTTTGGGCCTCCCTTGGTGTTGCTGGTGCTGGGCTGGCTACAATCGCAACGCGACTTGAGGCTGTGTGGAGGGAGGAAAGATGGGGAGGAAAATTGAGGTGCAGGAAGCTGGAGGGGGAAATGCTTAACAAGCAAATTTTTTGTTTATTTAAAATGATAATGGGTGGTGAGCAAGAAAGTCTGTTGAAAGCAGCCAGGCAGGCTGATTCCTCCCCTTGTTTTCTGATGTGAGACAGCTCCAGTGCGGTGTGTGTCATGAAGGACCATGTCTCTCTGCAGAGGAACAAGCACGACGGTCAGAAGCAGCGTTGAGGGAACGCATCTGCAGCACAGAGGGAAAAAATCTTTCCCTGCTCATAGCAATAGTTATTAGAAACCTTGAGCAACCCATGGTTAATGAAACCAGCCTGTCTCATTAGCCACCCTTCAAAACTATATTTACAGAGGTTAGCAAAACTAAATATTTTTCTTTGTGGCCGGAGAGGCATCATGAGAGACCCTGTCTTATACAACCCGTTTTTACTGCACAAATTGCAACACAGCTTTGGCCTTGGTTCCCAAAGTTCTGTATTTAAACCCAGGAGGGATTGGATCTTGTTTTGCCCAAACTGGTTCTAATGTGGAAATTGTGGGCTCTAGATATAGAGCAGAGCTCAAACATTTATGGTGTAAGTTAGATTTTCTAATCTGCAATTGAAAATTCATACAAATACTGCTGCGTGGTTTTTGTGTTTGTTTTTGTTTTGTTTTTATTCTTTTATTTCATTGGTAGGATTAGAAACTGCAGATTTGTTCCCAGTCTGGCATCTTTATAGGCACAGTGTAGAGACATATTTCTTAATATGCAAGACCAAGACGTACCTCTGAAAGAAGCATTGGTGTAAGTAGTTCAAGTGGCTCTCCCATTCCCAGCACCTGCCCTGGGAGAAGGACACGGGGCATTTGCTGTGTACATTCTCAGACAGCTGTACAAAGGGACTTCTTTTATGTGGATGTAGTATGACTCTTGCTTGGCAAGGATAAAAATAAAGAGTTAGTGTCACCTTGTGAATATCAGATCCTTTAGATTCAAATTTAGGCATGTCAGTGTTCGCTCCTAAAGTCATTACCACAGTTGGATCCTGCCATTACATACTGAAACTGTGTAGGTCTCATCCCGTTCATACCTCCTCTAACAGATGCCATGTTAGAAAATATTCACCTCAGGCAAAATAATTGTGAAAGAGGTTTGCTGAGGGCTGATCATGGATCTTGAGAAGATACCATAAGCATTTATGGGGCCCCTTGCCCTGTCAGCACACCCACCGGTGAGCACCTATCTGATCCTTAAGCGTATGCCCAGCTTCACATGTTTTCAGGACGAGGGCTCTGCTGATGTGTTTTGAGCACATTTCTGCTTTGGATGAGCCTTGCCTGGGCCCCAGCAAACACCTTGCTGTAACTTTTTGCGTACTGTAACTTTTTGTAATTTAATACGCACCCTGGCTCTTTTTCCTTCTTTCTAATTTACGAAGCCACCTGCAGTTTCTATGCTAGAAGCTTTTGCAGGCAGTCTAGCTCTTCTAGAAATTGTTGTCGTCTTTAGAATACATTACTGTGTATTAGTACTCTTTTTCTATTTTATGCTGTTTTATATGAAACCAGACATGATTGGAACAGTTTCTAGGATTAAATGATGCGATTAATATTTGTTTTCCTTATCTTTGTCATACAAAGAATGTATTTATTGAAATATCTTGTTTTGATAGTTTTTGGGTTGGTTTGTTTTTTTTTTTTTTCCAGTTGATCCATTTTTTATAGGCTCATTATTTTATACTGACATTGGAAAAAGCAGGTTATAAGCTGCTGCATTTTCAGGTGGCCTTGCAAATGGAGAGCTGCCACTGGTGATTCTAGAAATGAATGTGCAGCCACAACAGCAAAAATGGTGTGGCTGATCTTCTCTGTACACTGTTCTGTGCTCATCCAAGCTGTGCTGTTTGCACTGGTACAGTATTAGAGGAGTGTGCCTGAAAATAAATATATTCTGTGTTGGCGTGACTAAGGTGCAAAAGCTCAACTTGTGCAAGTGAAGGGAACTTGCAGCATCAGGAGAGCTACATGGGGTTGAAATAGCTGATGGTTTTGCATGGATTCAGGTTCTTCGTGTTCTGAAATAAGAATTGTACTTTATAAAAGAGCTTTAGAGTCAGTGAAGTTCCCTATTAAACTGTCCTATTCCAGATCCATTCTACATATAGCCCTTGTGTTTCTTGCATGTTAAATTTAGCTTTATGTCCCTCAGTGGCTTAATTTTGCATACTTGCTTCATAAAATGCCTTCCCCTTACTATTTCCTGCACTTCTGTTCTCTGTGGAGTTTGAAGGAGGCTGGCTGTATCGGTCATGTTATTTTACTCAAGAAGGAATCTATTTTCATAGACAATAGAGAGGTGGTGATTTAATTAGAATAGCTTCTATGAAGGAGAAGCAACAGTATTTTCTTTCCCATCTTGTATCTTTCATGGTCAAGGAAAGGTGGTTTTCCAGAGAATGTTGGATTAAGAGCTGAGATAGTTGTATATACTAACACTGTTTGATACCCTATTACTACTTTTAGTTTAATGTGGGGTACAGCCATGGAAACTCTACAACATTGAAATATCTATGACAGTCATAGGCACTGTAATTGTTCCAGCTTTAAAATGGATTGTCACCTCATCCCAGAGTATTTTTCAAGTAAATTAATTTAGATTGTACAAACAAAATTTATATTTTTAACATTTCGTGAATCCCAGGAATGATAGTTTGCTATTTCATTGCGAATCTCTCGCCCAAGGCAGATCTTGATCCTGTTGCACTCAACGGGGCTTCAGGGTGTCCAAAGGCTGACTTGTGTAAAATCTGAGCCCTTTCCAGTTGTGTCAGACCTCCCCTAATTCCCATTTTAAAAGGAGCAAATAGATACTAAAGTCTGATGGGTTGACTTAAACCAGTTGACAGAATGGATTTGTTGCTGCGAAGATTTACTCTTGTAAATGTCTCTCTCGGGTCATGAATTGCATTTTAAAAGATGTTTTTCCCTTTCTCCCCTTTACCTACCAGGAGCAGTTCTGAACGGAGGAAGGAGAAATCAAGAGATGCAGCAAGATGCAGAAGAAGCAAAGAAACCGAAGTTTTCTATGAACTGGCACATGAGCTGCCCCTGCCCCATAACATCAGTTCCCACCTGGACAAGGCATCCATAATGCGTCTGGCTATCAGTTTCCTACGCACTCACAAGCTTCTGTCTTCAGGTAAGAAACATCTGGCTAAGAGAAGTTTGTAAATGCTAGCTGATGGCAGCGTGGTAAGGTTGTGCATGTTCTTCTCCGAGTACTTGGTCCAAAGGTGAGAACAGGACACAGCTGCTTGTGTTGTGAGGATACAACTAGGTTTAAAGATAGGTTGGTGGGGTTTTTTGGGCTGGAATTGTGTATATTTTAACTGGGATAGAAAAATCTGAGTGATATTAGTCATATAAGGTCTTCATTACCAAAATAACAACCGATGCAGTTTTGCCTCTCTAAAAAAACAGCTCTCAAAACTCTTGCAGGTGGCTTATTAAGCTCAGTTGCAAGATTCAGAATTCAAACGTACAACTTAAGCTTCCATGCTGAAGCAAGTAAATTTTTTATTTGAGATGGCAAGCATGGTTGTGCTAGTGCAGTTGAAAAGCAGCTAGGAAGTTCTGAAGGTCCAAGACTTCATTTGAAAGGACTAATTGTGCTATGCACTGGTAATGAGTAGTAGGTAGATTGTTTATGACGACGTAGACTAAGATAGCTAAAGCAAACAACTTTTAAATACTTGACATGAATGGATTCTATGTAATCAGAATCTTGCTCGTGTTGGCCTAGTAGGAAATGTGAACCAGCATCATTTTCATAGCCTGTGAAAACAGATAAAATCAACAATGTCCTTCTTTTGCACCTATATTTAAATAATCCCTTCGAGGGAAGTCTGTGGTTTCAGTAGCCTGTGAGATCAATGAAAGCAACTGATATTTCTGGGGGAACTTTCACGTGGTGACCTATAAGTGTTCAGAATATGTTAACAAAACAATGCCTGCATTGTTTGTGGAAGGTAAACCCAAAATTTCAACTCTTCCTTCATTAGCGGCAAAACTCCCAATAAGGTCACGATTGCACTTCCTCTCTTTAGAAAAGTTGAGTCATACCATAACAATTACTTTAATAAATGTTATTAGGAAGTATCTCATTTTGTGGAAGAGTATGCCATTGGTTTGTTGTTGGTTAGTCTGAGAAATATAACAAATTCAATTCTGGTTTTGTGTGCTTTATAATTTTTGTAGCTTTTTTGGGTTCCGCTAAGATTATTGTATAAAATGCAGGTATTTTCATCTTAGCTTATAGAATGTGGTTTTAACATTTACTTCTGTGAAAAGTCTATTTGCTGAACAGTGTTTGCAAAGCATCTCTGATTTCGTCATGTAATTAATACTTGAATAAGTTGCGTAAATAGGTAAATGTTCTTAAGCATGCCATACACCGAGCCAATTTGTTAGTAACTTTCACATCAAAACACAGCTTCAGCTTTTCAAATATTTATATGGCACAAACTAGAGACTGGCACAGCACAGGAGAAGCAAACTTCTGAAGGGCTCTAACAGATAATATAAATAATGCGTGTGTCTGTGAAACCTGACATGAAGTAGTTTGATGCTGTCATCATCAGAAAAATACATTTGCTTACCTGGAAACAGTTGAGTTTAAAGTGCAGTTTTCAAATACGTGTACATTTCTTGGTGAGGAAGAAATCTACAGATAAAACATTTATTTAGTGCTTCTGTAGTGTTAAGGCTTAGGCTCATATAATTTGATAGTGATGACAACTCAATATAATATTCATACATACACATATATATATGATTTTTCTGTGACAGTGTTTGCATAACAATGTGATTCATATAGCTGATTTACATTTTCTTGAAGTACCACCAGGACCCAGCAGTCAGAAAGGAATCTGGAAATGAAACGTTACAGTAGTGACAGGCTGTGATTTAATATTTTAGGCTTTCTCTATGTTAGTTATTTGCTTAACCTTAAATCTCGTGTACTTTCCCAGCTTAAATATTGACTTGGAGTAAGTCCTCTCGTTAAAATTTCTGATGTTAGGCAAATGCAGATTTGTCTATCACTGCATCTTTAGACACTAGGGATGTAGATAAAGGTTTTTAAATCTTTAGTGCTTCTATTCTGAGCAATTGTACTTAAAGTACTTTAACGGGACTGGTTTTCTGGAAGAGCTGGGTATTATTTTCTGACAATGAGAATACACTGAAATGAAAGAACTCAAGCCAGAAAACCACGGTGTGTTGGTAAAGGCCTCATCTGCTACTTACAATCTTCTGAGTATAGCTAACATTTAAATAGCCAAGCTAAACAAGAAGACTGAAAATTTAAGCCCTGAGTATTTGAAAGATAAATTTTATCAGGCATTGGAACAAAGTGGCATCAGAGAGAGAACTTCCATTATTGTTATCAGAATAGTGATTTTAGAGGATTATTTCTTCCTTATGCAATTGCCCAACAGTTTACACTTGCTGAGACCCCTGAGATTCGCAGGTGCAGAATACTGCTCCAGGCAAAGTAAATCTCTATCAGGTTGAGAACTGTTTCTTGCTCTTTTTACAAGGCTGTAAAATCGAATATAGGCATTTCTGGCAGGTGAGCTCTGTTGAAAAAATACTGAAGGCTGTCCGATTTAATTCAAAGCAATAGGTTTTTGATACAGCTTTTGGCTCTCAGATGAAGAAATTTGCTGCTCATCGTGTTTTGGCGAGAGTGTGGAGCAAATGGACACGGGGCTTGTGTGATGCCTGTCCACGCTCCCATCTTGCTTTTCCTCTAAACCCTTTCTGAGCCCCAAGCAAAGCTGCCCCCGTTTCACACGCATGTTTAGCAGACTGGAATCAGGCTGTTAATTCTGCGTTGCATTTGAGGAGCCTGATTCAGCTGATGGGGAGCACGAGGGTTACTGTGTCGTCTGTGACACTGAACTGGGAAATGGGGAGGGGGGAACTGCAGTGTGCATGAAAAGCAAACGCCTGCCCCGGCCTGCAGATTCCCCCTTTGCTTTATGTTGTCTTCGTTGAAATAGTTTTGATTATTTGGGCTAGACACTTAGTGTAAACCAGAGTTAAGTGGGAGTATTTTGTTTTGTCATTGATTAAGACATCAAAATGACATTTACTGCATTTATATATATATGTATATATACAATGTCACTGAAATAAGCTTGCAGTGCAGCTTGAAAATTGCTTCAAAAGGTAGTAAAGAAAAAAGGTACCACTTGAGTAGCGTTGTTGTTTATTATTTATTCTATCAAGAACTACCAGTCCGGCAGATTTTATTTTGTATTACCGTTTGCGGGCACGATTCTCAAACGCAAACACATCTCTTTGTTTCATGGCAGTTTCGCTGGGAGTGGAGGGAGCAAAGGCCTTCCCAGGACTGCATCCTCATCTTTCTGCAAGCTGATGCTCCAGATGGGATTTCGGAGATGGCTGTAGGCAACTTGCCAGCCTCAGTCCGCTGGCATTGAGTGTCTCATGCCCCTTCCTATTATTCCCTGACTCGGAATAGGGCTTTTCACTTCTGTAACTCGGGCTGTTTTACTAGCTGTGTCTGCATAATGATTATTTATCTGTCAGGAAGCCAAGACTTAGGGAAATCTATGCCCACATTCTTCCAGCAGGTGAATGGCAGAGCTCACGAATCTGAGCCCTCATTGAGAGCTCTCCCGCTACGTGCCTCCGAAAATCCCGGCTTCTGGATTGCAGGGTGCACGTCTTCTGCAGGCATTGCGGGGCCTGAGCTTGGCCCTTGTATCCTATCACAATAGGAAATAGCTGGTTGTGTATCTCAGAGTTCAAAAGGGTAAAAAATACCAGGTTTTGCTTTATAAAAGTTGCTGCTTTACTTAGTAACACGTTTCCCTTTGATTTTCACAGTAGGCAATTCTGTGTGGGAATGTTGGAGAGGAAGCCTTTAACATTTAGAAATGCAGGCTGTTCGTCTGACGGCCTGATTGAGATTAGTATCACAGGAAGCAAACTGAAACAATAGCTTTATAATACTGTTTCCATGTTGTGCACAGAACAGTACACAGCATAATTGGAATGCTAAGTAGAAATATCATTTAATTACGATCGTCTTAAATATTTTTCAAGATGCCTCCTAATTCTGTTGGCATAATACATTTTTGCCATCATCACATTCAAATGTTTGAGATAAATTTAGAACTGATCTTTGTTTGTTTCAAGTAAAGGTTTTGATCCCATAAAGTTGCTGCTGAAAATAGACTGCTTGATGCTTATCGGTACCGGAGCTTTTGAATTTGGGATCTTATGTCCTTTAGTATAGTCAGAAAAATCTATAGCAGTACTTGTCCCCTATTATTCTCTAGTATAGCTAATAAATTAGCCTAATGCTTTTGGGGGACTTCAAAGACAGCAAAAGAGAAATAACTGTCTTTTGCTAGAGAATGGCTGTCTTGGTTAACAGCTAACACCGTGGTAGTTGCTAAGGCTGCCTCAGATAGTCTCTTTTTATCTGAATATGAGGAAAAGAATCCACTTTAGGAAGCCTGTATAGGCATTAGCAGGAGGTACCGATGATTTTAAGTGTTTATTGGACCACACTGATGCTAAAGGCATTACAGGAACCAGAACTGTGGTACCAGTGAGTTTCTGTGTGTCAGGAATTACAGACTTCTCAGTCTGTAGCTAATCAGCCAAACACAGTTTTATCAGCTTTCTTTAATCCCATCCCAATTGTGTGGTCACCCGGGTGTCTTTTCTGTGCAGACATCCAGCAAAGGAAACTGGATGGGAGTTGCTCCTGTGCGGGCAGACAGCAGCAGAAATGGGGAGGGAACTGGGAAGCAGACGGGAAGTTGTTTGGGAGAAGGGAGGCCACGAGGAAGCCAGTGTGAAGTTGTTTCAAGGGAGGGAGACAACAGAGCCGGAAAGCCAGCAGGGAGCAGAAGGGAAAAAATAGCTTTTCTCTGGGCTTTTAAGGGAGAGGACAAACTGTAGGGAGAAGTGATGTGGGCATTGTTTTTGAATGTCTGGACAAGCTGCATCTAATCTCAGACCATTGTGGCGTAAAACAGTGCTTTAAAAATAGCGTGTCTGCTTGTTTCCTTTTATTAAATTGGAAAAAAAGTTTAGTGCCAACTGCGCTGCTAGGAATGAGAGCGGAGCTGGGTGCTGAGTGCTTCAGTTGCTTGAAGTGACGTCCCTTTCTGGGAAGGTACACCAGAAGATCCCACAGGGCTCAGGAAGCCTGGGCTGATGGGGTGCTGCGTCCCACCGTTCCACACTGATGGCTGCAGGACTCAAAGCAGCTTCCTGGGAGCAGCATCTGAATGATTTGGCTAGATACAAACTCTGCAATCAAAACAACGCTAACATAAGTGTTTTCTTTATCAAAGTTGCTTGTGCGCTTGGAGATAAGAGCCCTTCAGGAAGCTTCCAGTTTAAGAGTAGCTTTTTCTTGATGTATCTAAAATGAAAGCTTTTATTGAACACATTGAAAATATCCCCTTGAACAGGATGTACTGCCCTGTCAAAACAGAAGAAAAAAAGAAAGAGAGAACAAAAAAATCAGTTGCTTTCCTTTGATGCAAAACAAGAAACCAGGAAGAGACAAGTCTGTCTCAAAGCTGCTCTCCTTGATGCAGGATGGAGCTGCTCTTAGATCTTCCCTAACTTTTGCCTACCGGCGTCAGGCAGTTTTTACAACCCTCCTCTGGAGTGGCAGCTGTAGCCTGGTGTATATTATGTGCAATATCCAAGCAACTTTCTGGTAGTTGTAGGATCCAGGATTAGAGACAAAGACATGAAAATTCTGTGGAGGTGATAATGTGACCTCCAGTAAAAACCCTTTTTGTCACTCTCTACCTCTTGAACTGACCAAAAAGGCCCCTTTGAGTCAGATCAAAGGTGTTGAGAAGAGTATAGGCTGTTTACTAGGAGGTTGTTTATACCTGAGCAGTTGTTTCTTGTAAGGAGAGCCTGATTCTTGAGCCTTTAGACCGTTCCAAGAGGTTGGACTGAAGGAAATGAGCAAGCATCTACGGAAAAAGTGTTCTTAAACTTGGGAACAGTGCACATCCTGACAGTGGGAATTAATCAAAGCTTGTTTACAAGAGCTATTTTTAGCATAAAAGGTTGTTATAAACACTGCAAGAAGCATTTACCATTACAGTTCAAAGTTTCTTGTTGATGAATAATTTCTAGTTTGGTGGTTAGAAAATTTTTCAAAATCAAGCCGATTAAAAAATATTTATCAAAATTTGATGAAGACTGGGACATGGACTGAAAAATACTGTATCAAAATTTGATGCAGACCAAGAAATACTGCCTTGGGGCAGTACAAACAGCGGATGACCCATCAAACTGGGACATGGGAGACAGTTGCTCTGTTCTTGGTTCTGCTCTAGCGCTGGCAGCCACCCCAGGGAGGCCACTGCACTTTTCTGTGTCTCTCTGACGTGTTTCAAGGTCTCTCGATCTCAGCTAGACAGGGATTCTCCCTCCTTTGTAGGCTTCCCAGCACTACATGAGCACAATCTTGGCTGGGATCCATAAATGTAACTATAATATGAACAATAATATTACAGTACTTCATTCTGCTGAATGTGCTATTGATTTATAGTTAAACTGGCGTATTTGCAGTCTGGTCTCCCTGCTATACTGTCATGGTGCCTGAACTGAGATACTCCCATTAGTAGAGATGGAAAAAGTTACAGGAAAAAATAAGAAATGCATCCTTATTTCAAAATCTAGTTAGCAGCTATTTTGAAAAACAATGCTGATGACAAAACCTCTACCTAAATATCACGGTAAACTGAGTCCATGGTTACCTTTCTTTAAGACCTGGAAAATTCTGTCAGGTCTACACGGGGTGCTGCTACCTGGATAAAGTGACCTCAGACCTACTGGAAACCAAGTTCTGCTCTCACCTCCTCAGACCTACTGGAAACCAAGTCCTCATGCTAGCCTTCTACTTTCATTTGGTCCCAGCTTTTGCAAATGTTTTCCGTCAGAAGCTGAAATGTCTTATGCTAAAGTGAAAGACAATAGGGGTTTCTGTGAGCAGCTTGCAGTAGCAATGGCTTTATTTGTTTTTCTTCTGCAAAATAGATTCTTTCTAAAGCAAACCAGATTTTTGCTAGTGGCAATAACTGAATTGCTTCTGATGTATCAGTCTCCTGATGTGTGTGTATCCTCTGTGTATTACTAGCTAGTGTTTTTCACAGGAGAAAGGGAGCAAGCTACAATGCTGTAACTGCAGCCATATGAAGGATGGTTATTTATTATTTATATTAGAATCATAGAATCATAGAATGGTTTAGGTTGGAAGGGACCTTAAAGATCATTGAGTTCCAACCCCGCTGCCGTAGGCAGGGACACCCCACTAGACCAGGTTGCCCAAGGCCCCGTCCAGCCTGGCCTTGAACACCTCCAGGGATGGGGCCTCAACAACCTCTCTGGGCAACCTGTGCCAGTGCCTTACAACCCTCAAAGTGAAAAATTTCTTCCTAATGTTTAATCTAAACCTGCCCTCTTCCAGTTTAAAGTCATTCCTCCTCATCCTATCACTACATGCCCTAGTAAAAAGTCCCTCGCCAGCTCTCCTGTAGGCCCCCTTAAGGTACTGGAAGGCCGCAATAAGATCTCCCCGGAGCCTTCTCTTCTCCAGGCTGAACAGCCCCAACTCTCTCAGCCTCTTCTCATAGGAGAGGTGCTCCAGCCCTCAGATCATTCTTGTGGCCCTCCTCTGGACACACTCCAGCAGGTCCATGTCCTTCTTATGTTGGGGACTCCAGAGCTGCTGGATGCAGTAGTCCAGGTGGGGTCTCATGGGAGTGGAGTAGAGGGGCAGAATCACCTCCTTTGACCTGCTGGCCACACTTCTTGATGCAGCCCAGGATACGGTTGGCCTTCTGGGCTGTGATCACACATTACTGGCTCATGTTGAGCTTCTCATCAATCAGCACCCTCAGGTCCTTTTCCACAGGGCTGCTCTCCAGCCATTCCCCGCCAAGCCTGTGTTTGTGCTTGGGATTGCCCTGACCCAGACCTTGCACTTGACCTTGTTGAACTGCATGAGGTTGGCTTGGGCCCACCTCTCCAGCCTTTCCAGGTCCTTCTGGATGGCATCCCTCTCCAGCGTGTCTACCTCACCAGACAGCTTGGTATCATCAGCAAACTTGCTGAGGGTGCACTCGACCCCACTGTCCATGTCGCTGACAAAGATGTTGAACAGTACGGGTCCCAGTACTGACCCCTGAGGAACACCACTTGTCACTGACCTCCACTTGGACATCAAGCCATTGACCGCAACTCTTTGAGTGTGACCATCCAGCCAGTTCTTTATCCACCCAGTGGTCCATTTGTTGAATCCATGTCTCTCCAATTTAGAGACCAGGATATCGTGTGGGACAGTGTCGAAAGCTTTGCACAAGTCCAGGCAGATGACATCAGTTGATCTTCCATTGTCCACTGCCGCTGTAACCCCTTCGTAGAAGGCCACCAAATTTGTCAGGCATTATTTGCCCTTGGTGATGCCATGCTGGCTGCCACCAATCACCTCCTTGTTTTCTATGTTCCAGGAGGATCTGCTCCATGATCTTGCCAGGCACAGAGTTGAGACTGACTGGCCTGTAGTTCCCTGGGTCTTCCTTATTTCCCTTTTTGAAAACAGAGGTTATGTATCCTCTTTTCCAGTCGGCAGGAACCTCACCAGAGTACCACGACTTCTCAAGTATGATCCTAGTAGCTTAGTGACTTCATCTGCCAGTTCCTTCAGGACCTGTGGATGCATCTCATCAGGTCCCATGGACTTGTGCGCCTTCAGGTTCCTCAGGTGGTCTCGCACTTGATCTTCACCTACAGTGGGCGGTTCCCCATTTTCCCAATCCCCGCCTCTGCATGCTGCGTCATGGGTAGTGTGGCTGCAATCCTTGCCAGTGAAGACTGAGGCAAAAAAGTCATTGAGTACCTCAGCTCTGTCTCTGTCCCGGGTAACCAGTTCTTGCGTTTCTTTCCAGAGAGGGCCCACCTCTTCCCTGGTCTTTCTTTTCTCACTGACATACTTAAAGAAGGATTTTTTGTTTGTCTTAATGTCCCTGGCCAGATTTAGTTCCACCTGGGCTTTAGCTTGTCTAACCTGATCCCTGTCTGCCCGAACAATTCCTCTGTATTCCTCCCAGGCTACCCGCCCCTGTTTCCCCTCCCTATAGGCCTCCTTTTTGCTTTTGATCATGCCAAGGAGCTCCTTGTTCATCCATGCAGGTCTCCTGGCTTTTCTGCCTGCCTTCTTCTTTGTAGGGACGCATTGCTCCTGAGCTTGGAGGAGGTGATCCTTGAATATTAACCAACTGTCTTGGGCCCTTCTTCCCTCCAGCGCTTCATCCCATGGCACCATACCAAGCAGATTCTTCAAGAGGCCAAAGTCAGCTCTCCCAAAGTCCAGGGTGCTTAGCTTGCTGCGCACTTTCCTCACTGCCTCGAGGATCTCGAACTCAACCATTTCATGGTCACTACAGCCTAGGCTACCCTTGAGTTTGACGCTGTCTACCAGCCCCTCCTTCTTGGTAAGAACAAGGTCCAGCATAGCTCCTCTCCTTTTTGGTTCCTCAACCACTTGGAGAAGGAAGTTGTCGTCAGTGCAATCCAAGAACCTCCTGGATTGCCTATGCCTGGCTGTGTTACCCTTCCAACAGATGTCTGGGTGGTTGAAGTCGCCCATGAGGACCAGGGTCTGTGAACGTGATGCCGCCCCTGTCTATCTGTAGAGGGCTTCATCCGCTCGGTCTTCTTGGTCGGGTGGCCTGTAGCAGACTCCCCCTGTAGTGTCCCCTGCTCCCGATTTCCCTTTAATCCTGACCTATAGGCTCTCAGTCGGCTCTTTATCCATCCCTAGGCTGAGCTCCATGCGTTCCAGCTAGTTGTTGACATATATGGCAACACCACCTCCTGGTTTCCCTTGCCTGTCCCTCCTGAAGAGCCTGTAGCCTTCCATGCCAACACTCCAGTCATATATTACTATAATTATACTAAGTTACCTGATACAGGGCATACTAGGGCCACTGCAGTGATGCCCAGCATATTTCTTTGCTGCGAACTAAGGTTCTTCAGGTAGTTAATAAGCTTCAGGGGTTTAGCACCAATGACACCTTCTGACACTTTGTGTTTGCAACCACCATAAAGAACCTGGACACAGCAGAAGACATGAGCACCTTTGGTGTAGCCCCCAGTGCCTGTGCTTCCCTGGGCAGGCTGACAGGGATGCCTATGGGGGACAGGCAAGGAATAGATGGCGGCAGCAGCACAGTGGCCCCTGGAGGTACTTGTCACCTGCCTGATGGTGCCCACGGTTTCCTCACTCCGTCTTTGAAACGTAAGCAATGATTACTACAAGAAACCCGTGTCTGCCAGCTCCTCTTGCCAACTGCTGCCGGGGCTCCTAAGGGGGGAGGAGGGTATGCAATGGGGTTTATTGAGTTATCAGGGAAGCTGGAGGGTGTCTGCAAAACATCTTGGTCTTGCTTTGGGGTTATGTGAGAGGGGGTGCACAGCGGCACAAACCCTCTTCTCTCCCTTCTCCCAGTCCATGTCAGAGATGCCTCCAGCTGGATGAAGGTAATTCTAATGACATAGTTGAACTCTGATCCAACAAAAAACCCTGTAACCACGTGCTTTAATGCTGACTATATCTTTTAAGTGCTGTGCTCAGCTAGGACGTTAAGGGTTTGAACCTGCAGCCCTGATGTGAGTGATCCCATGTCCTCTGTGTGTGTTTGTATAAGTAGTATAATTTATATACATGGAAAAGCAAACTTAATCATCTGATAATACAAGTAAAGTGTTTGTCTTTCACTGTTGGAGGCATTTAAGAATACAAATGCTTTGAATAGCCTTCCTGCCTTTGAATGGTCATGTTTTGTTAATGCAAACTTAATGAGCTGGGAAAAAAAATGGAAAGGAGGGTCTGGGGTTAGAGCTGAAAAGTCATTTTTTTTCTCTGAACCCACACTTGGCTGATTGTCTTGGGCTATAGCCATGATCCCTGCTGAATAAACCATTTGTTTGCTTCCGGAAAAGTAAAAAAAGACCCTTGACATTCTTTACACAGCAGAATCAAGCTTGGGAGCAGATGGTCACTTACCTTTTTTTTTTTTTTTTTTTTTTTTTCCTTCCCTAAATGTCATTATGGTCAAAGTGCATACTATTCAAATATATTATTGTGTATTTTCTGTATTTTAAATGCTAGCCCTGATGTAATTTCCTGAAGTCAGTTGCTTTGTACTGAGGAGGAACTGGCCCCTGTGTGTGTAGTTAAAATTGCGGTGCAGGGACACAAAACGCTGGCCATCCCCAGAGAGCATCTTCTCTTCCCTGCTACCAAACGATCGCATGGAGAAGCAAAGGGTGATAAATGAAGTGCTCCCAATGGCTCTGGGGCTGAGTCTGTCTGTTCCCTTGTTCACATGATGGGTAATGGGCTGCTGCCGGGGAGGAATGATGAGGAGCAGGAGGAGGATGCCGAAGCAGCATCACATTTGTCACCAGTCATGTGTTCCAAAGGGCAGTTCGGTGGGCTCTGTGTTGCAAACACTCATCCCTCTGCATTTGCTCACTGTCCATCCTTAGGCACTAGCAGGTGCAGTTGCAGGAGGTGTAGAGAACTCATCCTTTAATCATAACTCTTTAATACTTCAAAGTAAAAGCTGCATTAGTTTACCTCAGCTTCTTCTGAATCCAAAAAAATACCAAAACCCAAGCCACTTCTAATAACATTTTACAAAGCAATACCCCATTCCTGCTTCTAGACTTCTTCCAAAATGAGTATTTCAACAAGAGACATGAAGGGAAATGATGAATGTGCTGTTTCAGGAAGGAAAAGAACAAAAATGAAATACTTTTCTCAAGTGCTAACAGTATGTGTACTAGAGAACAAAAACTGTGTGCTGAAATTGCAACATTAAACCAACAAAGAGCAACTTCTTCAAGAAACTAGTTTGAGTCCCACTGTTCTTGCAAATAAAGCTGATGCAATTATGGCTGGAGCCTCTGGGCAGCAAAATCAGTGGTGGGCCCAGCCTGGAGCACTCTTGGGCCACTGGGGAGGGGCACAGAGCAGCTCACTGCAGCTCCTCTCAGATCATCCTTGCTGCTTCAGGCTTTGGAGCACCTTTGATCTAGATGGGACTTACCCGTGGCCTTGTATCTTCAGCCGTGTATCGCTGAGGTTGGTTATTCTTTATTTTGAGACCATAAGGGTTTTTTTGTTTGTTTGCTTGCTTTTTCCTCCTGAATTCAGAGCCTTACAGCTAACACATATTTGCAATAACTGATAGCAAATATGCAGGCTAACTGACAAAACTGTAAAGATAAGCTCACCACAGCATGTCTGTGGTATACAGACCAGATGTGATATCTGTAAAGAGTTTTGTAAAGAAAAAAATCCCAGAAGTTTCACATAAAGCATGTAAAGAAACTAATGGGCCAGCTCCTACACAGACATTTTTTGATACTAGTCATCTCCAAATCATCTCCTGCAGGCTTCTTATTCATGGAGCTGAAACACGCTTGAAAGTGTGGGAGGGAAGACAAGAGTGCTGAGTGGACGCTCGGGTGACTGGCATTAGGAGGAGCAGTGTCTTCCTCTTCCTCCCTCCCTGCCTGCAGCTTTGCCTATTTTCCCTCCCATCGCAGCAGATGAGCAACGTGGAGCACACACAACGAGGGCATCGCAGTGCCATTAGTTGTCTCTACAGCACAGCCAAAAAGCAACAGGAAAATGCGGAACCAAAAAAATATTTTAATAAATATTCTAGCGTGGCCTTAGATTTCAGCACAACCATGGCACATCTTTCCCACAAATGGATGAGATGCGTTGGGTTCATGAATCTGCATAGGTGAACATGCAGGATGTAAGTGGGGTCTGAGGCTTTCCTCGTTGAGGGACAGGAGAAGCGTAGGTGGGTGACAAAGCTTGTCACAGTTTGGTGAACTGGCGCGTAGGGAGTTCAACAGACGGCTCCATACTGAGTGGAGAGGTCTATTTAGGCACGCTTTGTAGGAACAGTATTTGAACTTCTGAGAAAACCTGACCCGATTAAAAAGTCTTTCGTTAGACATTTGTTAGGAATGCACAAATTTACTTACCTTCTGTAAGATTTGCCCTATACCTTGTGCCTGTTAGGAGGGACAAAGGTTGCATGTGGCCAAAAGAATGTGCACGAAGAAGATGTGTTAGATATATAGGTGTTCTCTACTGAAAATTCATCTTCCAGAAACACACTAAAGATGAATAGAGGGTCTACTGCATTTGCCAAAAAGTTTAGAAAAATATCTCCTGCCTTTCTAGCGATAAGATCACTTTTATACACTGTTGAGAGGGCCCCACCAGAAGTTGTCCGTGGAAAGGAAATCCTAACAGCAGAAAAATATTTTGTTGCCTTGTAACTGGACGTGCTTGCGCTGAAAAAGGCTGGTTAGGGTGCTGAAGACTATACATGCTTTTTTTTTTCTTTTTCCTTTTTTTCTCAGTATGCGCTGACAACGAGAATGAACTAGAGGCAGACCAGCAGATGGACAACTTGTACCTGAAAGCTTTGGAGGGATTTATTGCCGTGGTGACACAGGATGGAGACATGATCTTTTTGTCAGAGAATGTCAACAAATACATGGGTCTTACCCAGGTAACTTGTTCCCTAACACTTCCCTGTCTTTGTAATACAATTCCTAGAAACGAGTCCTATGCCTAAATGCAGAAAAACAGCTGCGTGTCACTGCAAAAAAGATTGGAAATAAAATGTCTTATTTCTCAGGCAGGTACCCTGCACACTAAACAACAGTGGGGGGGGGGGGGGTCTCTCTGCCTTTCTGTCAAAGTTGTAGTCTCTTTGGTGACTGCAAACTTGCCTTCCTACGTATTGCTGTGGAGAGGAGAATGGGCATTTATGCAACTTCTGCCTTGGACTGTGGGACAGAGCGGACAGAGCTGCTTTTTTCGGTCCCTCCTTTTCTGCTTTGTGGACTGGGGGTTTTCTCCTTCTGTGTTGAAAATAACCAGTGGTGTTGACTGTTAACTGCACCGTGCAAATCCAAAGACAGGGAATTGATCTGGGAAGAAAATCAGAAGTTATGCATAGGGTAAACAAAGGCAGGGTCACAGGATTTGTGTCTGTGAGCATCCTGTCGATGCACTTAGTTCTACTGACCAGTTTCACCCGGATAGGCGGTGTTTAAAAACAGATAAATACAATTAGTTGCTTTTATTTGGCTAAATATAGTTCTTACTTCTGCACAGGTGGAATTAACTGGACACAGCATTTTTGACTTCACTCATCCATGTGACCATGAAGAAATTAGAGAAAATCTGAGTCTGAAAAATGGTAATAATGAAGAGTCACTGTTCGCTTTTTAAATAATCAAATTGGCTGACAGTAGAGATCTGTTAGTCATGGTAAAGGGAATTTTCATTCCTAGAGTAATCATAAACTGTTATTCAATACTTTGCAGATTTGTTTTGTTTTGCCAAATATTGCTTATATATGATAGCGCTAAGAACCGTTTGTTTAGTGCTTTCCTTTCATCACATTAAGACAGGCGTAATGCTTTCACTTGTAACACTTTGCAAAGATTTATGTGCTGCAAGCTAAAGCATAGGTTTAAATGCACAAAGTCCCATTTAAGTTCCACTTGAAGTTTTAGGTCTGAGCTCTACAAACTGCTCTTCAATGGTCCATGCTTCTTTGATGGTCTCTGCACGTAAATTATCTGAGAATGAGTCTGTTATTTCTATCAAATTCTTTATGCTTATAAATAGAAGACATCAAGAAGCAAATCTGAGAAAACTCATTTGCCATTTTCCTTATACAGGTCCAGGCTTTGGAAAGAAAAGCAAAGAGATGTCAACTGAGCGTGACTTCTTCATGAGGATGAAATGCACCGTTACCAACAGAGGCAGAACTGTTAACCTCAAGTCTGCCACATGGAAGGTACCGTATTTTAGCCGTAATAAGTAAGTTTTATGTAAAAAGGCATTTTGGCATGTAGAGAAAGTACATTCTAAGTTTGTGTCTCATTCAAAAATCATTATTTCAGGTTTTGCACTGCACTGGACAAGTTAAAGTGTATAACACTTGCCCTCCTCACAGTCTGTGTGGATATAAAGAGCCTCTTCTCACCTGCCTTATAATAATGTGTGAGCCTATTCAGCACCCTTCAAACATCGATATCCCCCTGGACAGCAAGACCTTCCTAAGTCGCCATAGCATGGACATGAAATTTACCTACTGTGATGACAGGTAAACTCTACTGATTTTTCCTATCTTCTTGAACAAAACAAGCAGTCCTCCCAGATGTCCTCCTGTGTGGACCTGGTAAGCAAGGACTAGAAGAAAGTACAGTCTGTTTCCAAGACAGCTATTCAGTGGCTCACTTAATCTATTTCAAATCTCAGTTTAGGCAAAATGGTAGTCCTGCTGTATTTCCTCCTCCTGCTCGGTGAGGAATTCAAGTTCACTGGCAGAAGATGAGGCAACTTAGAGCCATAAGTATTAGCTTCTTGGGTTTTAACAGACTAAAGAGTACACAGGATTTCTGTTCTCGTTTTTTAGAGAACGTCTCAAACGACATGCCTTACAGACCTTAGTCAAGGACTGTCTTATGGTTGGTTTGGCCCAGGATGCTGTTATGGGTTAGCTGGAAAGTACTTTATGCTCTAGATTAACTAAGAATTGCTAAAGCATCCAGAGCATCTGCAGCTCTGAATTGGGGTTGCAGCCTCTTGCTCAATTAAAAGCAAACAACCTTTGCTGGTTATCTATCTGCTCCTTTTAGTGGCGAAATAAAGGGGAGGGGAAGATCTTGGGTCAAATGAGGGGCTGTGTTCTCCACTCCCCGCATTTCCCGCCTGAGTGGAAAAATGGTGATCCCCTTTGTCTCCACCTCCCTGATTCCCCCGAGGTTCTCTGCAGCATTTCATACTGCCTGCCTCTTCTCTCTGTATACATATTGTGGTAACCATCTTCCCTGCGTGTGAGTGAGCCAGAGAGCCTTTCCCATTAAGTGTCCTCCTGTTCCTCGTTTCCCCAGAAAGTCCTGTCTGTACTGCTCTGGGTTTGGTGTTTGTTTGGGTTTTTTTTTTAAGTTTATGAGATCATCCCTGAATTTAATACGAAGTTTTCTGTCTAATGAAACTGGTCTCCTGAAATTCAGAGATGCTAACAACTGCTGAGGTCTGTAGGGTTATCAATGGGGTTATACATACGCTCACATCTTACACAAAAACTCACAGGATTGAGATCTTGGTTATTTTTTTCATCCTTCAAAAGTTTTTTAAAACTTGTGCTAAGTAAGATTATTATTTTAAACAATGCAATAAAGCAACCATATAAACTAGCAGTGTTAGCAGCTGTGGATAAAAGCTAGATTACACGTGTGAAACTTGTGACTGACCTCCTTCTGACCTCTCTGAGAATTCAGCAGCAAGTGTGCTGTAGCTAGAAATGTCCTCTGATGTAACCGCAATAAAACAGACTTTTTTTTTTTCTCTTGTTAGTACTTTCAGGATGCAAATATTGAGATATCAATAGGATTCTGCTGCTGGGGGTGGGGGAAGCAACGATATGGTAGTGACTCATTATTAAAAGAACATACCTCTGAATTGCAGGGGCTGTTCAGCAGCTAGAGGAGAGTAACAGAGGATTTTTCTGTATTGCATCATTCACATGTCTCTGCCAGACTTGATGCAGAAGCAATTATAAATGAGAATTAGAGGGACTGATACTACCGCATTAAAGATACACATACTTATTTTAAAAAGAATGACATATTATGCCTGGTCTTAAACAGTGGGAGTTCATTTACACGGAAAACTTTTCACATGGCAGTGAAATACAACAGCTTCCTCTGGAGGATTAACTTGTAGGGAATTTCAGAGATTTTTCTTTAAAACCAGGCAACAAAACAGCACGTCTTTTGCTGGATAGTTTTGGTGGGATGTTTCATTCATGTTTTATTGAGATGATGATAAAGCTGTAAAAAGCCAGCCAGGCCAGAGGAGGAAGAGACCTCACGAACCTTTCAGGTTCTTCCAAGCAGATCCTCCTGGCTCTTGCTTCCCTCCCAGAGGGATGTTGATTTCTCTCCAACAGGCGACACATCACTAGACACATCAAAATGCAAAACACTCAGCTGTTCTTATCAAATTCGGTGCTGCCAGACAAATTATATTGAAGGTGCAGTTTATGCCAGGAATGTAAATCCAGGCTGAGGAGCGGGGGAGGTGAAGCAGCATGTGCCAGTCAGATGCCTAAACCCTTTTCAATCTACTCTGGCCTTTCGGCAGTGAAGCAGCAGGGCTGACACCGCTTGTTTCTCTGTAAGAGATTGTGTATTTCCAGTTGAGGGCTGATATCATTGAGGCCAGCGTGCCTCCTCTAGCAGGCACGGGCAGCAATCAGAGTATCCCCTTTGCAGTTCATCTGGCGTGGACAGGTGTGCTTCCATGGAGCATTAAGTTTTTATTTTTGAAGCATTCAGTTAAAGAAACTCTAGGATTTCTGAGGAAGTACCTTAATGAATGGCAGCTATGCTGGACCTTACTAATGGAAGCATCCACCTTCAGCGTGAAGCTTACGTGGGTACCAAAGAGAGCTGCCCTTGTACATGAAGCTGAAATTTATCCTTGCGGAAAATGAGGATCACATCTGTCGTCTCTTTAGGAAAGCTCATAGTCTCTGTCTGTCACAAAGCAACACGTAAAATGTAGGCTTGCTACCTTTCAGGACTTCGTAACTAGGTGGCTGACATGAAGTGCCTGTGTTCTTTTGGCTGCCATGTGAAAAATGATTTATATATATGGGCCTATGACTTGCCAGTGGTTAGCTGGGATATGTTTGTATTCTTAAAACAGCTTTTGCAAGGTGATGAGCCTGTAAAGAACCGTTTGAGAGACACAAATAATAAAAATAGGTTGTCCTGTTAAAGGCCTGCTTCAGCCATTCCTGGAGAGCGATTTAAAAATGTTCCCTTGCTCCACTTATCTTGGCTAAGTGGTTGACAGGAAGGATTATTTTAGCTGTAATACGGAAATGCTGATCAGTGGTACAATTCAAAAATCCAAGCGAGGATTTGGTTCAGCTGCACAATGCTTTTGTGCTGGGGAGATTGCCAGTGAAGGTGTTTTAGTCAGGAAAAAAGGCAAGTCTTTGTATGAAGGCAATTTTGTTACCTTGGTGGCATAGCTGATGCTCGGCGTATCTTCCCGTGCAGAGCCACGGGGGTGATGGGTAGGTACAAATAGTGACTCTATGTTTCTGTGGTGGAAAAATCCACAAAACGGAAGTGAAAACTGTATCGAATTTGATAGAAAACCCCAAAACTCCTTCAGGTGTCCCAGCGCGTGCAGTCTCAGTCTTTATGGTTTATGCATAACAAAGGAAAACCATACGCTGTGTTTTGGAGGGGACCAGGGTTTTGAAAGCAGGGAGGGTAACGTGGCATTGTGGGTGGTGGTGGCTTTTCCCTTTCATCCCTGTGACCTCTCTGGGGTGCTGGGAGGGGAGAGGGAAGCGCTCTTTACCCGTAATTGCTGTGGGCAGCATGCGTGCAGGGACAGAAGGATAAGGAAACAAATCTACTCCACACGGGGCGAGATGTGCAGGCGGCGACTCTGGAGGCTGTGTCAAAAACCAGTTCTCTGGCAGTGGCACACTGAAAAACGTATGTTCCCCATTACTTTGAAGGCATGGCTTGCTTTGGGGAATTGTATGTTCCTGGTTACAAGGAATTAGTTATAGTCTTTTTTGCCTTTTCTTGATTGGAACATTTTAACGGAAGAGCTGAAGAAGAAAAAGGAGCAATGAGGGGATGTGTGGTGATTCAGAATAGAATGGTGCAGGAAGATGCAATGCTGATAGTGTTGGTCGCAGTTAGGTTTCTCCCGGTATGAATGTATATGTGGGATCCAGGCTGTACCCGACTGAGATGAAATGGAGTTGTATTGTGCTTCCAGTTATGTCCCTGTAAAACAGAAATGTGTTTGCTATTTGACCTGTGTTAGGGGAATATTTTTAAATTAGGTGAGAATGCAAATAAGCATTTGAAAGGACCTCCTGTCCTTCCATCCCTCTTCAGGGGGAAAACGCAGTATGGAGACAACAGTGATGATATCTGAAGCCAAAGATCCAAATTTTGCAAAACTGGCTTTTGGTATATGCCATATTTAAGAAAAAACATAGCCAACATCTTTTGTTAATAACAAAACTTTCATTTAGATAGACCAAACAAGTAGGAGAGACAGAGTCTGGGTGCAGTTTTTAATGTACCCATCTGGGTTTTTTTTGCCTAGCAGGGCAGATACACCTGAGCAGGCCAGCCATTCCTCTGAGGAGTGGACAGGGGTCCCAGGATTTTGCATTTTATTTTATTCTTTGGCCTGGGTTAGAGTGGAAGAAGCTATGAATGTTTTCGAGAGGAAATGTGGGTACTTGGTGGGACTGCCGCGCTGCCCTGCCGCCCTCTCTATAGCAGGCTGGCAGAGCGCTTTAACCCCAAGCACAGTGGCGGTGTTGGGATTTTTTTTTTCT
Organism: Vanellus vanellus; assembly: GCF_965231255.1. Classification (NCBI taxonomy): domain Eukaryota; kingdom Metazoa; phylum Chordata; class Aves; order Charadriiformes; family Charadriidae; genus Vanellus; species Vanellus vanellus. Next base: position 31,825,051 of record NC_138907.1, read on the forward strand.
TTTTTTCTTTTTTCTTTTTTTTAACTCATTCTGCTTTAAGTATAACTTTGTTTGTTTATTCCCGTCAAGACCAATTTAACTTCAATAACTTGGTAACAGTTTGAATACAGGAAGATTTTGTTAAGAGATCCACACCCTCACACACAGAGTCCACACACAGCCCGACAAATATACACACGGCTCTTTTTTTATGAGCAGTAAACATTACAGCAGTCTTTCACAAAGAACCTGACTTCTCAGTCCCAATGGTTCCTACAATACTATTTTAACTCAAGAAATGGTATACAATAAAAAGCTTTGTGCACCTATAAAGAGACAGAAAAGCACAATTTTAAGAAAAACCAAACCACTTGAAATAGATCTTCTCTTAGGAGATTAGGCTTTGAAGCAGTGATCTTTATTTGCTTTGCCATTTCTCAAAGAGATAAAGTAGGGCAAAGTTGTACAAATCTAGAAATACAGGATTCAGATCTCTTGTTTCTCCACTGTGTACCCTAAGCACAAAACTTTCTCTTTACTGCACATCCCAAGAAATGGGTATATTAAGAGAAACTGAAGTAGTGCTCAAAGAGCATTTAAGTAGCGGTAGTTGGGACAGATCCGCTACTGTGGAGGGCTACTGCCCACCTCTTTAATGCGGGTTCTGAGATTTTGACCTCAGTACATCATGGGGACAAGTTTAGCTCAAAAAACTGAAGGGCCAGTCTGGCAAAATTAAGATTCCCCCAAAGGTATTTGTGTTTTCAGAAACAAGTGGTTAACGGGAGAATAAACAGCCTCTCAGGCCACCTGTCATCTTCAACAAAAAATATTATTGTCCTTCTAATTGGCACCAATTTAGCTTTTACAAATGCAAAGGAGACACAAAGCCTACCATGGCAGGAATGCCATCCAAAACCACTATACAGTTTGTTTTCCAATTTTGTCATTCCACAGCTTGCACAAAGAGCAATTTTCTGTCTGGTGTCTAAGCAAAAGTAGAAGTATTATGTTCTGGACTCAGGTTTGTAAATGACCCTTTGGTCCCACGGGGCATATACATTTCTCTGACTCTCTTAGTTACGTCTTCCTCCTCCTCCTAGCTCCGTAGGATGCTTTTTCCTTTGCACTTAGTCCTCTGTGTATTCACTTGACATTTTGTATTGCTAAGAAGCTTCTGGGGAAAGCACGTGGAGTTTAGAGGGTGCATCTCACTGGTGACCCTCAAAGTGATGCTCGATTGAGACCTACGCTGAACCACTCACTTCCTCCTGGCCCAGGTGCTGTTCAGGCTCTTGGCTGTGGCCAGTCTTCTTCCATGAACGTCTCAGGAGGGTCACGGGACGAGTGTGATGGAGATGGGGATAGCTGCCCGCCTCGGCCCTGGTGCATAATGCGGCATGGAATTGGCTAATCTGATTTCCAGCCCTGCACTGCCTGTAGCCCACGAGCTTTTTTTAAGCTTTTCAGGGTCAGCAGCAGCACCAGAGGAGGAATAAAGGAAGGTGTGATCTGCCAATGCATGCACCCAAAAACAATACTGCTAACAATTCTTGGAGAGAGGGCGTTTGTTATGAAACAGTGGTATTTGAAAATTTATCTAGTAAACATTGTCAGCCAGTTCTAGGGGGTTTTGGGGGATGGGAGAAAGAAACATTCTATAATTTTTAAACAAATCATTTCACTCCCAGGAGTGTTTAAAGAGAAACGTAATGAATCTGAATAGTGGTAACAGATTAACAGATCAGTTAACAAGGGCGTAGAGGCTGTTAAGCTATTTTTTTTTAAAGTAACTATTTTAGAACAGTTACTCTTGATTAGTATTTCACTGTTACTAGGCGTGGGTTTAGAATTTGGCCAATGTTGTGAGGTTTGTGGGTAATTCTTTGATACCTTATTTTTATCTTTCTGTATACTTTTTAGTTGGTTGTAGTAAAAACATATCAACCCACCACTTGCTAAATAACTTTCATCCAGGATTACATTAGATCTAATTATAATTGACATTGTCTCAGCAGGATTGCACCACACGTCATTCTGTGCCATGGAATGACAAGAAAAGTAATTTTATAGTGAGGGTGCTCGTTATGAACAGTGAGGAGCAATTTGAGAGGGGAATTACAGGACTGCAATAAACACTTTGACATAAAGATTGCAATTCCTATATGGTGAGAGTTAAGAGTCCCTCAGCCTGCTGTAATGCATGTTTTTTGCTTGCTATCTCAGTTCCACAGTTGACACCCATGAAGGCTGTAATGTGGTTTTGGATTTTCATTGGTGCTGCTGGGTACCTGATGCTGCTTTCCCACTCCCCCCCGCTCCCCTTTATCTTTGTTTCCTTTTCTTCCCCCCCCCCCCCCCCCCCCGCGCTCTCAGCTCCCAATGACTGGATTGAGAGTAAATCCTCAACTTCCTGAATTTTAAAAGCCTTCCCCTTGTGATGAGCTCCAAACTAACCAGGATGGTTTTATGATACTATGCCATTATATAACCAAAGGCCATAGTTTCTGTTTTTAAAGACTGTATATTTACACTGGTCCTGGCAAAAGCCTCTGGCCACTTACACCAATGTGTCCCAGCTGACTGCATAAAGGCAAGCAGCAACTGTATTTTGGGAGCCTTACTTCTATTAGGGCTCCTTCCGTATTTGTTGTTTTCTCCTGATGGTTCAGCTCGGATGACCAACTCATTACGAGAGCTTCTGCTTTCGTTAAAAAAGAAAAAGCAATTGTGGTTTCAGAGAAAAGTTTGACTACTGGGGTGCAGCTGAACATCAGCTTAGAAGCTTGACAGTGAAGAGAGTCAAAAAAGCAACTCTTGGATACCCGATTCAAGAATTTCCCTTTCATCGGTCTAATTGTAAGCGTAAATAAAACTGCAAACATAAACAGAAGAGTAAGTCTTCAGGGGAACCCAATAAAACCAACTGCATTCTTTGCTCAGCTAAACCATTATAAACCCAGGTTCATTCCGTGGAAATCAGGACAGAGAGTAGTTTTCAGAGTGACAAAACCAAGGTGTCCCGGGGGTATTAGCTGTACAGTTCTGTGGAGGCAAAGGAAAAGCTGACTCAACACCTTGGCGTTCAAACCATACACAAAATAGTTCCATCTTATGTGTCTTCCTTGCTGGAGGGGGATGTGGGAGATGAATGCCATGTTCCTGCTTTGTTTGTTTTACAGTATTTACATGTCTGTCTTGTAAAGACACGCTTGTGTCTGGAGGGCTTGGGCCAAGGCTGTCCTTCCAGGGAGTACACAAACCTGAGGATGTGTCTCTTAAAAGTAGCAATGCCACTAATCAAATGTGCTGGTGGCAGATAAAGCCTTTCCAAGGGAGTTAGTTACGAGGCATAGAACTTGGGCACTACCATCGATGGCAGTGATGTGCTGCAAGATGTGACCGTTCCTTTGCATACACACACACACACACCCTCCCCCCCCCCCGGCTTTCCAGGGTTTATGACAGCTTAGCAGTCAGTTTGGAGTCAGTTTTGACGCTGCTGTCTGCAACATTACAGGTTGTTATTGCAGTTTAAAAGCTAGGAAAAGGCATCTAAGAGTATTGTGGCTGACTTGAAAACAGTAACATTTCCTTCTTTTCCCAGGAGATACGGTATCTTTGATTTTGAATGTATATAGAGGATTTTTCTCTTTTTTTTTTACTAACCATGTTTCCTGTAAAGTTGTGTTTGATGGTATTTCAGATTAAATTTAGGAAAAAAGAACCCTTTTCCTCCACCCACTCATTAGAGAAAATCATCTGCACAGTTTGATGACCTATTTTCATTTATTCAGGAACTTGTGAGAAATCCTGCCTTGCCTAAGTACTCAGAAAAGCTCTGGAAAAAAAAAAAAGTCTAGTTTTTGAGATCGTAGCTTTCTTTGTGTAAAATCCTGCTTAGCTTGTGGATTAGTCACCCAAGTAACCTAATCCATATGCTAAAGTTCTCATATAATTGAGAAACACTAAGTAGAAGAGCTGTTTTTTTTTTTTCTTTCAACTGCCCTTAATTTCTCACCTTGCATTTTTATTTTATTAAATGCAATATCCAAAGTAGTGATTTAACCCTTTTATGTATGTTTTTTGAATGCACACATACTTTGAAACCTGATGGTACCAACCGCTACTCCCCTCACATGCATTTGATTTAGAATGATGGTAGTTGGGAGTTTCTGCGTGTAGCGTACAGCTTGAGAACTTTGTCAGCCAAGGTTTTCCAGCTGAGAGCTTCTATAAGAGGTACTCTGCAATAGGCCCAGGAAAATTTACAACACGAGTAATGGCATCCCTAGGAATTTTTATTCCAGTAGTAGTAAAAGGCAGTTCATTCTGAAGATGGAAATATTTCAGAAGGTGATCAGAAGTCCTCTACTGTGTTCGGAAGTTCAGAACCTCTCATATTGTGGTTTTAGTTCTGTTAGTCTAAGCACTAGAGCTGATAGCTGCCCTACACATGTAAGTATAAAGCAAAGGCAACCTCAATTTTAAATATTTGGTATTTTCTTAACCAAGAATAACAGAGTTGATTGGATACCATCCAGAGGAGCTGCTGGGCCGTTCGGCATATGAGTTCTACCATGCCTTGGACTCGGAGAGTATGACCAAGAGTCACCAGAACTGTAAGTCACATTCTTATTTTTCTTCATCGTTTGCACGTAAAGCACAGCTTGCAGGTACCTCAATAAGTACTTGAAAATACAAATGTGCCTTGTCTGTAGATGTTCTCCGAGAACAGTATTTACACTTTGCAAGAAAACTTACAGGTTACTGTGCTTGTCTAGCTGAAACCTGCTGCTGATCTTTCCAGAGGGTCTGATTTTTGCTATAATTAAAACTAAACTTGGATGGTAGAGAGGAGAATCACTGTATCTCTAAGGGACAATACAAGGATCAGCTGAAAATTTGAAAAGCTGAGTTAGACAGTACTAGCCTGGTGAGAAGTGTGTTTACTGCTGGTATTATCCTTCTGGTGTGCCGTTGGGCTCAGCAGGAAGAGCAGCTGTAAAGGGTAATAGGGATATTGCAGTGTGTTTTTTAATGTCTTTCTTCTGCTACCAAATAACAACTATCTTCCCCACCCAAAACAGATGTGCGAAGAGACTTTCTAAAAGGGATATTCATTATACAAATAATATATACTGTCAGGAACAGCTTCTTCTTGTTATTCTTATGCCTATGTGAACTGCCAGTTTTAGCTGTTTTTAATGTAAAGTACCCAAATTCTTCCGGGAGCAGAGATCAGAGCCAAGATCTGCTCCCTGTCTTCAGCAGGCCACACAGTTATGTTTCCTCTCTCACACACATAAGATGTCTTAAATTTATTGGATTTAAATCTTCAGTCTCTGTCCCTAGAGTTGGCACTATGGCTGGGGACAGCATGGAGCACTAGTACACAAATGACATTTCCCACCCTTGGCTGTTACAGCCACTGAGTTAGTGTATGGGAGAGTTCTCAGCAACACATCACTAAAACGTCTGCTGCTGCTCTTTTTATAAAAACAAAGCAAAGCTCCTAGACTGGAGTCCACAAGTCCACCAAAAAAAAAACCCAAACCCCACCTTGTAGTTACTATGATCAAGATCTCTGACTTCAGGAGAAAGGACTGAGACTTAGGTCATGTCTGTGGGGAATTGCCCACCAAATAGACTTACAGAAAGTATTTCTGTACTTCCCAGAGAAAAGTTGCAGCAAAGAATAACTGTCTGACCTTAAGGGGAAAAGGGAATATGCATTAGCTCTAATGGCAAGGATTCAGGACAGCTTTGAGTTTAAATGTTACTTGAAAGAATGTTTGGCAGTGATTAAAGTTGTGTGCTGTGAAACAGTGTTGGTATGAATCATCCTGTTTCCAGAGCTGCTTTAAATAAAAAAAAAAAAAAAAAAGGAAAAAGGAAATAAAAGAAATTAAAAAAAAATCACACTGTACTTGCTGAGAGTTGTCTGGGAATGTATTTCTTAAAATTGTTTCTTAGGTAATGTGTTCATGCTTTTAACAGTGAAAAGGAATTAGTGATATTCATAGATAGGATGTCCATACCCTATGCTGGGCTATTGAGTGTCATCCTTAGAAATCAGTGGGTATGTCGCACTGTTGCTTTTGAATCGTCGTATTACATTTCTAAGAAAGGGACAACACCAGGGAGGGAATGAAATGAGAGCTGGCGGTCTCTTTGGCAACAGGAGTGAGAGACTGAGCCCTTGTTGGTTATCCCTAGTTAATTAAATGAGACCACTGAGTTGGGACTTGTCCATGTCAAGATTTCTGGAGAGTTTCCAGTACTCATCTTGATCACGCATTGATGGAGGTTGTTCCTCACTCTAGCAATTGAATTCATCTTATGTAGTGATGAGTTTATGTCTAGATGCCATTTGTGCCTACTGAAAAGGGCCATGTCTTACAAGCCTTTGCTGTTGGGCATGAGGACTGATGGAGAAGCAGAATGAAGGTAAGGGAAAGCCTAGAGGTGTGAGTTTATACCAGCAGCAATGCTCAAGGCACTGTGCACTGCACAGGCTATAAATATTTAGGATCAAACTGTTCCATAGTGTTTATGATAGCACAGGATCGACATGGATGATCTTTACCGTTGGAAGCACAGGACTGAAGCCTGGGCTGGGATAAACGCTGTTGCCCACAACAGAACCATCGCTTTACATTGCCAGCAAATGTGACCCCTTTAGTTTTTCTAAGATAAATACTTCCTGTGTCTTCTGGGACAGTAAGGCTTCTTGCCATCCCAGAGAACAACCACAAAGGCAAAGTGACAGCAAGCTGTGACTTGAGAAAACACACATAAGCCTTCCAAATAGGAAACACCTAGGTTTGATAGTGTGTGCCATTGACATGTTGTCTAATGCGCAGAGTAACCAAGCAGGTATAGAGCTTATACACAACTTACTAGTTCTCCCTAGCACGTAGCTATACAGAACCTATTAGTTTTTCCTGGCCTTGTTCATTTATACCTGGAAATATCCACCTCAAAATTAATGTTCAGCACACTTGCGTTTGTTAAACAGTAATTTTTATGTAGAGAGTATATAGTCATGCAATAATACAGTCATCGATTCTGACAATGCCAACCATTTAGTGTTGTAAATATGCATGGGAAATAATAGAGGAAGGAGTCTTAAATTTGAAGAGAGAGGGAGAAAAACCTCAAATGACTCTCTTGGATAGAAGGAGAAGTCCTTCCCTTTCCTCCATTTTAGTGATAAATTCTGCTTATTGCAGTTTTACTGTGCTGCTGTCTGTTGTTTGTTTTTCTTTTGTCTTGAGGTGAAATAACAACCTCACATTCAAGCAAGCCCCAATAGTGTTTGTGTTCTTGGCTGGAAGTATATCTGCATATAGAGTACGAAAGTCTTAATTAGTCATCATCAAATGGAAGATTAGAATGTGTTTGGCAGTATTTAGCATACCCAGTTTTTCATATGTTATGCAAGCAAGATGAAAATCTCTGTCTTGTTACATAAATCTACACAAAAGATTGACTGCAGAGCTATATATTCCAATTTGGCGATTAATAATCTATAATCACTTCCATTTAGAGTCTGGTCTTGTTGCCGATAAAGCCTACGGGTATTTTGCTGTTGACTTCAGTGGGGAGCTGAATGTCACCATCTGGGACCTGCCACTTGGTAGTACATAGCAGAAGTTCAACAAGCCTTCCAAGTGAATCATATTTCTCAAGTGTCTCTCAGCAATTAAAAAACAATTTTTGTGTTCAATTAAATTCATCTTTGCCTTCCCCTTTTCTCCACCCAAAGATAAGGAATATAATTGGAGACTGTTTCATTGAGATGTTACCGGTTCTGTAACTGGTAACTGTAGTTACTAGTTCTGTAACTAGATATAGGTGATGTATACTTTAAAAAAAAAAAAAAAAAAGCAAAGCGAGGAGTTCACTCTGAAGGCAGAACCTTAAATGTAGCGTTGATAACAAAGCCAGCAGTTACAAGTGTATTAGTAATTTATGAGATTACCCCACGGAGGGATTCTGCTGTACTTTATTATATCAGAACATGACATGCTTTGAATAATAATAATAAAAAAGATTAAAGCAGTAAAAAGCTTCTTTGTAATGTAACAGGCGCCTACACTGTGACTCTTATTGATGAGCTGATGATTAGGAAGCAGTGTAATTATGTTTCACAAGCAGAGCAGAACAGTCCAGTCACTAAACCACTTTGAAATGAAAGCCTTTTGATTTTGTTCCACCAGAAGTATTTAATCAATAAAAGTAATGTTCTACTTTGTCTAAATAAATTAAATGAAGGATGATTAAATACTCCTAGGAAGAAAACAAACACACTTCAGAGACAGAAGGATAAACACAGCAACAATTATCTGCAAAACAGTTGTTGCGTTTCACAGGCCTGGATTTGTACGTTTGTATGGTGGCGATGCAGGAGACACTGACAATAAATAGCTTCTCTTAGTGGCCACATTCACAAGGAAGTTTTCTGTACAAAGACTGCAGAATCAAGTTTCCAGCCTTACTGAGTCAAATGGCATTTTTAGGGCATTAGTTTGATGGCATACTGTCTTCAGGCATAAAAGCTCTTTAAATGAAGGATTGCCAATGTGGTGAAAGATTTAGCTGAGCCAGTTCCCACTTTTGCTACTCAGTGCAACTACATCTGCTTGCAAATACAAACTCTTACTAGTACGAGTACTGCTTGCGTGCTCCAGCCTGAATTTTATTGCCATTGATATCGACAATATTTTTCCTTAACTGACAACTTTGAATTACACAAGACTATTCATTACTTTTAGGAAAGGATTTTCAACAGACACGGCATGATAAACTACACCTCAGAAGTCCAGAGCTCCATACTGAAAACTCATTCTCTTCAAATATTACAAAATAATATTTTGGGTGGGAGGGGGAAGGATTTCACCCTTCAGACATCTAGATGAAGCTTTAAACCGGAGTTGTAGTATTGTCGGTTTAGTACTTGAAAAACACAGGCCAGTTCAAAAAAACATTTCAATTTAAATAAACATTTTGTCACATGAGTCTTGGTTACTTCTAGGCTGCTAATTTCAACCTATTGCAGAGGAACAAGACAGTTCAAGCAGACAGAGGAATACAGTAGTTGAGCTTTATTTTTTTTCTCCTAGGCAAAACAGTCCCATTTACAGTTCTTAATTTTGATACCTTTTTACGAGTGATATTACTTCTTCAGGCTCTGAAGAATAACGCTGCACTAGTGCCACCTTCACTCTATTTGTGGTGTTGATGTCTCCAGCTTCTAGCTCTAAGGTATAAAAAGAGATAGGTATAGATGTAAACCGTGAGATTTTTTATTTTTTTTTCTGTGAGTATAGCTTTTAAATAATCTGACTCTTGGTCTTATCCATCCCCTAAATAAATCCACTTTTCTACAGATCAGCTTGGGACCCTAAACTGAGGCACTTCTAGAACAGAGATTTTCAAGAAACAGGGAGCAAGGATTATTTGGGGGGCAATTAGGATCTTTAATTAAATGCAAAAAAAAAAAACCAAAACCCCACACTCTGAATACTCAAACCTTCTAAAGAACTCAAATGCCAGGCATCTTGAGACCTCAAATTAACATCCCCATTAACGTATAAAATGGCCACATTTTCCCAAAGTTAAGCATCCTTGCTAACAAATGTCTTAGTGTAGTTTTGCATAATGAAAACGCAGAAGTGGGTTTATTTAAAACAAATGTTACATCTTGCGTGTTTCTGTCCTGCTGCATTATTTATATCTCTGCCCCCTTTTCTCAGTGTGTACAAAAGGTCAAGTAGTGACGGGCCAGTACCGTATGCTTGCCAAGCATGGTGGATACGTATGGCTGGAGACTCAAGGGACGGTGATTTACAATACGCGCAACCTACAGCCTCAGTGTATCGTCTGTGTCAACTATGTGCTGAGGTAAGTTGTCTGAGACAGAAAAACCTATGTATGTATTCATGTGCTGGAAGAAATGCAGTAATCGGAGAAACTTCTGAAGGGTCTATTTATTCAGTGTTGTTTTTCTGAAATCGGTTTAGTCATGTTTGTTCAGTCTTGTTTACTGATGTTAGACATCGATGAAAAATGTGGCATGCCCGTTCCCATGAACGCTGTTGAAATACACCACAGCCTTCCACTTCTGCAGAGTGGCTGCTCTGCTGATACAACAGAGTATAAAGCTTGCAGTAAAGATTTTGTTGTGTAACACAACCGCTAATATGTCTTGTTTTTCTAATGCTGTGACAGAGATATAAAATTAAGTAGCAGTTGTACCTTATGTTGCTAGGAGAAGCTGTTTTCCATCTCAAAAATTAGGACCAACCAGGAGTTTTGCTTCTGTTCGGCAAAACTCAAGTATTTTTGGTCCTAGATGGGGCCGAAATAGGAAATCCTTATTTGAGTGATAGTCTAGGTCATTATAGCCTTGACTACGTCCCTTTAAAAAGCAGAGCAACAAAGCCCCGAGTATTCCCACAGAAGTCCTGACCACAGTCTCTGCGTCATCTGACATGGTGGTGCTCAGCAACGCTGGAACTGTGCCTCGCCTGTCGAGAGCCTGGCATGCAACTGAGAGAGGCCAAAATGCTCGAACAGGCCTCAGCTTTAGAGAGTTTGTACTGCCTACATTACCCGCATCTTTTTCCTTTTAGAGTGCAAAATACCTAAAACCTGTTTTCTTGTTAGTGAAATTGAGAAGAACGATGTTGTGTTCTCCATGGACCAAACGGAATCACTCTTCAAGCCTCACCTGCTGACAATGGGCACCACCTACGAGAGCGGCATCCCTGGCACAGAGAAGAGCGACTTCTTGTTTACTAAGTTAAAGGAGGAACCAGAAGAACTTGCTCAGCTGGCACCAACACCTGGCGATGCCATTATTTCCCTGGATTTTGGTTAGTATTTGTACGAATAACTTTTATGCAACAAAGAACCACATATGAGCCTACTTTTAGAAACTTCACAGACAAGGTCTGTTTGCTGTGCGTACAAATCAGGAGTAATGGCTATAAGAGCCCACTTGCTCACACCAGTGGAAAATTTCTGTGAATGAGAGCAGAATCGGGCTTTCTTGCTGACTAAACAACATGTATTAAGTCTATGCCAACTTATTGTCATGGCAACTCAGAGCAGTGTTTACTTTCAATGAATAGCTGCAATTATATCATAACACAGCACAACCTAAAAGCAGCCATTAATATTGGTAAAACTCCATGCAGGGACGCAGAAGTTTGAGGAAGCCCCTGCCTTCACCGGTGCTGTTTTGACACCAAACAAAGCATGGCCAGTGGAAGTGAAAAGCCACGCTGCTCAAGGTGAAACGCTGACGATACCATCCTTTACAATGCCTCAGATTGCACCTGGCAGCAGTACTCCAAGTGCAAGCAGCTACAGTAGTTGTTCCACGGTAAGACGAGCTTTAAAACAAAACGCATGTTATGTTTTGTATGAGAGTCCCATCAACATATGGCTTCCTGTCAGAAGTCCTGTCTCATTGCTTATTAACAAAGCCCAGTGTATCTGTATCCCTCCAATACTACAGATATCTTAAGAATCAATAGCAAAAACATCTAATAGGAACTGCATCTTGCCTTTACATTGCAATCCTCATTTTCTCCCAGCTGTCCCTCAATAATTACTATAACCTATAAAACAACTAGTAGATGAACATGCTACCACCTTTCATGGAGTTAGCTTTAAATAAAAAGCCAATGTAAAATGGTGTGGTCACTAGCAACATTGCCCCAGACCCGTATGGCCTCTTTTTGTTTGTTAACTGGAAGCTGTGGACTCTTGTCCAGAAACTTTACCCAAGTCGGGCTTTTGAGAGCAGCTCTGTGGAGTTCCTTACTGGAAGAATGAATGTGCTTTCAGGGCATTGTCCCCAAGAGCTGGAGCCACTCTTAGCCAGCCTTTACTAGAGGATGTCCAATTTTAATAAAGACATTGAGGAGGTAGTGCTAAGCATCTCCCTTCTTGACACAGGCATTTAAGAGCGTACATCTCATGTTGCTGGTCTGAATTGCCAAAAAACATTTAAAAAAACATTTAAACTAAGACAACAACTAGGTTCCCGAGTTGGGTGCCATTGTTAATCAGTGTAGCTCTCAAATTTTGTAGTAGCAAGTAATCCTGTGTTGGAGAAAAGCAAATGATAGAAGTGGACAGTTTTGGGTTCTGAGGATGCTATACGTGCAGCCTGGTATCACAGGAAAGTTCTGTTACCGAATAGCATAGTATAAACTGCGTGATGTTAAGACAATACTGTGGTTGTCTTGCTGCTTATAGCAAATTCTTATTTCTGTGCAGCCAAGCAGCCCAGGAGATTACTACAGTTCTGTGGATGAAGATCTTAAGATCGAGGTGATTGAAAAACTCTTTGCCATGGACACAGAATCAAAAAGTCAGTGCAACTCCCAGGTAAGAAACTTGTATCTCTTCCAAAAGCCATAAAAATCAGACCCCTGCTAGCAGGTGGTACAGATGCATGCTGTATGTGCAGATATAGTAAAATACACGCAGACTGCATTTGCACATATACACCAAAACTCTGAGGCACAACACTAACAAAAATGTACGCTTTTAAAAGCTGGGGTGTAAATTTCTATCCCTAACTGTCTGAAGCAAGTGCCTTGGGGTGTCACTGTAGTGGTACTGCTAAGAAGAAAGAAGCAGCAGAGAGTGTTCAGAATTTGGAAGCTTCTGTAGACTGGATAAGGAATATAAGTAGGAGCATTTTTTTTTTAAATCTGCCCTAATAACTACCAAGTAAACATCATTTCTAGAACAAAATATAAATAAACTAATTCTTGCAAAACCTCAACATGAGAAAGAAATGCCGCTCATAGCACATGCCTCCTTTAACTACAAAATGAAAACTGTCATTTTGGAGCTATTCCGCTTGTCTTACCTCTTGGAGGATTTCAGAGAGATGAGACAATTACTTGCACATAAAGTAACAAAGTATCAGTCTCCTGCATTCTAGTGAGGGTGTAAGTGTAGAAATTCCCTCTGTAAATAACCCTCTTAATCCTCCACTATTATAACATTACATCAGGTGAATAAAAAGTGTAGGCCTGATTCAGCCTGCTTAACTTTAGGTACTTAATTGAAACGCCTTTGTTATGTTCTATTTCTTAATAGTTAAGAGAAAGGAACAGGCATAGCTGGCTGGCAGCTCAGACCTTACGCTCATCTCCTTGTATTAATCCTATGGAAAGTTTGGGGTGATTTGGGCCTAAATGAGGTGCCTCAATTTGCCAGTGCAATTTGCAGACTTAGCAAGATACAGGTAGGCTGTAGTCCGTATCCCAGAGAAAATTCATCTAGGTTTGGACACAGAAACAACAATGAAAGCTAAAGAAAGAGGGGACAGATAGGAGGAAAACACGGATCAGGATCAAACTCAGTGCAAGACTTGACATGTGCAAACTTCAGTTTTGTCAGACTCAGCATCTGCTTGCACAGGTGTGTCCCACCACATCAGCAGGTTTGTCTGGTGGGAAAAATGAGTGTTAGAAAAGTGCCCATGTCATGAGCTGACTGGTGGGCCCACGTTCATTTCCCTCTCTGTTCAGCTCTGTTCAAACACCAAGAGAAATGAATTTAAATATGATTTAAATATGACTAGTTCTCCACAGGGGGGGGGAAGCAAACGGACCTAAGTGCAATAATGTCCTTCCAACTACATTTTTTAAAACTTTTGCATTTTTAGACACTTTTTTTTTCATGTAGCTGGGTTATGGGAAAGCTGTTTTTTCTATTTTAGCCCAAAAAAGCCTGAGGTTGAACTACAAGCCACATGTCGTAAAGTCTTGGCAGACAAGTTATTCAAAGCTTAATGAAACACAAGATCTAGTTCAGATCATGGTGATGTTGCAGGCTGCATGCAAGCTGCTTTAGCAAATACTGCTTACCTGGAAGGTTTTTTTCTTCAGTTTGTTGTCTTACTTTGCTGATGATGATATGATGAAACATGTATGCTAGTCATAGAAATAAAATCTTTAAATAGGAGCTGGCCAGTTTTCATGTAGGTAAATTTGGCATACAGCGATTTTTCAGCTTCACATCTACTAGTATTTCATATCACACTAACTGCCACAACTATTATTAACTTTTAGTTTCTTTATCAACTTAATTTATTTTTGTGCAGACTGACTTCAATGAACTGGACCTTGAAACTTTGGCTCCTTACATTCCTATGGATGGCGAAGATTTCCAGCTCAGCCCAATCTGCCAAGAAGAACATCCTCTCTCTGAAAGTGCACAAAACACCCAGCAGAGTCTAAGTAGCATGAGTACCATCTTCCAACCCCTTGCTTCTACTTCACAGAACCAGTTCCTCCCAGAGAAATATTGCCCACAGCTATCAAATAAAAACATTAACCCTGGTCATGGGTCCCTGTCATCGGTGTTCTTCAACAATGTGAATAGGTCATCACTGCCACCGTACCATGACCAAGCCAGCACTCCCCTGTCTTCGATGGGAGGAAGACCAAACACCCAGTGGCCACCTGATCCCCCATTAGAATATGTTCCTGCTAAATGGAGACTCATGGATAAATACTCAGGATCCCTATCAAGCTCCCCTTCAGGGCCACCAGTGCATTCTCCCAGCATGCCCATATATAAAAAAAGGTAAGAGTTTCAGGGGTAGAACTGTATTTTACTCAGAAAATGTTTGGGGGAGAGGAGGGTCATAATACCGAAAAATTCTTTTTTCTCAATTCAGCTGGAGTAGTTGTTTTGATAGGCATCAGACTACACTTTTGGGGAAATGAGCATGGTGCTCTCCCAGCTGCAGTCAGTCTAGGGGAATCAGAAGTGGGCTAATTTTTTGGCTGCCTGTAAGGATGCATGAATGGATTTCCTGCTGGTCAGGTAAAGATTACCCAAGTAATTCTGCAAAGCCTGCATAACTTTATGCAGTTATAAAAAAAACATTCTGAAAAGGCATACTGGTCCAGCAGTAAGCTGGGATCCATGCATACTTTATTTTCCACATATTTTTTGCACAACAGAAAATAGGGGAGAGGGAGGGATGACAGTACTTTTATTGTTGGCATACATAAATATTACAACTAAGATTTGATATTACAGGGTTGTTTTTTTTCCTACAGCCCTTCTTTCCTTTATCACCTCCTTACACATGTGAACAGTATGAGATGAGAGATAGACCAGAGGCTACAGTCCTAGAAGTTTCCTATTGTAGCTAGAAGTTGCTCTGTAGCTCTTGCATAGCATGCAGAGTGTGGATCTTCAGTGTCAGTCATGCTCAAACATTCAAGAAATACACAAAAGTGCAATGGTCATTTTAAAACGTGAAGCTGTGCAGTTTAGCTGCAGTTGGCTTTCTGCGATTTCTTCTTGTTGCCAGAAATACCAATGTCCCAATATGCATCTGGAAAGAGAGGGTTTGTCCCCAAAGAGCAACCTGTATGTTCATGTTTAGTATGCAAAGCAAGGGGACAGGTGCGGCTCTCAATATCCTGTCCTTAAAAATCACATGACTTTATGTCTGTGACAGTGTTTTCATGTCTGTCTGGAGATTGCTAGAGGCTGTTTATGCTGGACTTTCATTAGTCTTTGATGGCAAAAGTCAAAAGTTGCCGAAGCTTGTGGGATGACTAGCAAAAGGAGATAAAAACATTTGACGTTTGAGGTCTGTCCACTGTCATGTGTCAAAGACACTTTAAATGAAAGAAGAAGCTGTATAAATGAACAAGATGGTTTAGATTTGCCTCCCTGCTCACTCACCCAGAGATCTTTTCTCCACAGGCCCTTAGATGCTTTTGGGCAACGAGGCATAGATGTAAACCCAGCAAGAATTGCACTGTCTAACAGTTTGAAACTGAAACGACAACTGGATTATGAAGAACAAGCATTGCAACAGCTGACTGGGGTAACCATAAGAAATGCATTCCCTTCTCAACTTCGCACTTACCATGGTCATCGGTGTAATTATTTGTTTTGCTTTTCTTCACATTCTAGGGAGATCCATCTGTCATTAACCCATCTCAACTAATGTGGAAGAGAATGAAATTTCTCAAAGGGGAAACCTGTTCCTTGGTTACAGAAAAAAAGTCTCTCAGCACAAGTGTTCTTACTGGTAAGACAAAAGAAAGTGGTTTTGCAATGTTACGTAACAAAACACAATTTTAAGACAGGTTCAATAGAAACAAAAACTCTTTCAAAAGGAAATGTAAATAAGCTCTGTAAATGTTACACTAAGCTAAAATTAAAGATCAGGTTGTATCACTAAGGGCTGAACAATTTAACGTACATTTGATAACTACTGGGTAGATGGTTTCATGTATGTTCACACCCTCGCTTTGGAGGTAACAGAGATCAGCTTAATGGGGATGGGTTTACCTCATGCTGATCCAAGGTGCAGACATCTCAGAGCTAGAACTGATAACTTTCTCTCTACAACATTGCGTTTCCTTACACAAGCGTACCTTGGGTGCAATACTACTGCTAGAGCTACTGCTGTTTCTGGGCTTCCTTTGTGACAAGATGTAGGTATGCCTATGGCCTGTGAATGTCACACCAAGGATCACTTTGATTTGAATTAGATTTATCTGCTATAATTATTACACTGGCTTAATTTAACTTTTTTTTTCCCCCCCTACTCCGTAAATCAGATGAATTTGTCTGTAACTCAAGAGGTCTGAGCCAACCAATGAATCAACTGCAACAGCAGCAACAGCAACCCACCTGTGGCAGTCCTGGTGAGAATTTGAAAGCAGGAGTGTTTCCCCCTCCGTTTTACAGTTCCCATTATCAGGACTTTACTGTCCAGCCAGCTCATAAAGCGTCAGGTAAGAGCTGTCAAATGCAGAAATTGGGAAATGTTGGTATTTAGTTCCAATACTAATTCCATTAAAGAAAACACTTAAAAAAAATACGGAGGAGGATGATAAACTAAGAACCAAATATGCATTGCTTCATAGAATGAAAAATTAGTTCTATTGTTTAGTGTGAAACTTTAATGTTTACATTTGTACTATATTAGGAAAAATATTTTAATACTTTTTTACCTTGGCTGTCCAGTCATCCCTCCATCCATACTACTGTCCTGTGATGGAATTGGTTAAATTGTACTAAACAACTTCACTGGAGCATTGGTATGGCACATGTTAAGACTCTAGCCTACAAACCGCCCTTCTAAAAGTTAAAATAAGTAATTAAAGGCGACATATATCTGTCCCTTTTAATATAAGGGGAGCAATCACTTAATATAGAAGGAGAGTGGGTGTCAATTTAGAAATTTGGTGTTTACTACAGCTTTCTTCATCTGCACCAATATCTCTTTTCTCAGAACAATCTAAATTGGGGGTGGAGGTGAAAAACTGCACGCTGTCTGTGTGACACACTTGCAACAGTTGAAGGCAGTGCATAGCAATGCATAGGTTTGCTCTGAAACCTGTAACTGCTGGTGGTTTGAGACATGTTGATATAAACACAAAATTAAAATTTAACTGGTATAAACAGAAGAGGGAGGAGAGGAAAGAAGTCCTCCCTCTGTCTCTGGTCTCAGCACCGCGACTTACTTCATTAATCTCTTCCAGGAATGACCAGTCGTCTACTGGGGCCCTCCTTTGAACCCTACTTGTTGCCCGAGTTGACAAGATATGACTGTGAGGTGAACGTCCCTGTTTTGGGCAGCTCTACGCTTCTGCAGGGCAGTGAACTGCTCAGAGCGCTGGACCAGGCAACCTGAGTGATCCGGCAATATTCTGTGGCCTATACTGTTCAAAACAGCTTCAGTTTTTAAATATATTTTTGCAAGTAGACAATTTCTAATACCAATACACTTTTACAGGATTTTACTTAGATATCGAACCTGTTCACGTTACCAAATAGTGGCCTTTCGAAGTTACTCACTTTATTATTCATATAAAGAAATACATCTACTGTATTTTCTCTATTGCAATTAAAGTGTTGTTTAGAGAGTTTGATTACCCTCCCCTTATCTCATTACCTGTAATTTATACTCTGAAATTTTCTTCAAATTTCATGCTTATAAAAAGCTGTGGTATAAATGCCTCATCACGTGATACTTTGGCTGCAGTACTGCAAAGGTTTATTTTTATTGCCAAAGATGAATGAAACAAATTTGATCTCCGACCACAGTTTTTTGTTGATCTGCCAAATTGAAATCCTTTGAGTCTTTCTGTTTTCCAGCATTTATCGTATTGTAACTTTAATAACTTTTGGAAAAGCATACTAAGGAAAAATCCCAGCCTTCTGCCTCCCCCCATTCCCTTCATTTTTTATACACTTTGTTGAAAGAAATGTGAATGGTGAACGACAATGTTTGTGGGTATCTGTGAAAGTTGCACGTTGTAACCTTTTTTCCCCCCTCAGAAGCAAGCCACATTCTCAGTTGCCTTAACCTGGCTTAGCTCTACAGCCAAGGGAGCCCTACGGATTTACCCCAGTGGAGGATTTAGACCTGTGTTTTCATTTGTGTTGGGGTTTCTTGTTTTGTTCTTTGTTGTTTCCATTTTATTTTTTTTTATTATTATTTCTTTCTGGGTCAGTTGTTAATCACCTTTTGGTACTTTTTCCTGTATGTAGGACACAACAACTTTAAGAGCTGATTCTGCTAAGAACTAGTAGTATTTGGTATGGTGCTGCTGATACTTCAGGAATCTGACCAGCGGCCAGTACTAACACCTCTGATTAATGCCACCCTCTCTCATTTTATATGCTAGCTAGCAATATAACTGCAATATTGAATCATTAAACCTGAAAGTTAAAGTAGTGTTTCCCAGCGTATTAGGCTAACTCAGTTATAAGCAGAGAAAAAGAATTAAGGATTGTGTAGTGAGATGAATAGCTGGCTTGCAGGTCTCTATCATTTTTACTTGCCGCCTTACGTTAATCAGTAGCTGAAATGTCATTAAAAGGCAGCCAGACATTTTCAGAGCTCCCTTCCAACTATCATTAGTTGTCATGCACGTATTTTAAAAAATAATGCTTTGAATGCTTTCAAAGGCAAAGGGATTTGAAAGTTTAAATTACACCACATTTAAACAGCAAAAATATTAAAGTAATAAAAGGCAGGTGAGCAGTTCTGACTTCAAAATACATACAACAGATGTTGGGATACATCATCTTGTTTCCTCC
The DNA here is from genome assembly GCF_965231255.1 of Vanellus vanellus. NCBI lineage: Eukaryota > Metazoa > Chordata > Aves > Charadriiformes > Charadriidae > Vanellus > Vanellus vanellus. The sequence goes on from NC_138907.1 coordinate 31,844,152, forward strand.
ACTGGTATAAATCATTGTAGCTTCATTGAAGAAAATGGAACCGTGACAACGTACAAAAGGTAAAAATCTAGCCCAGAAACTTAGAAGAAAGATACATTCTTTTGAGACTTCTGATTCTGCTGAAGCCTGGTTTATAAAATTGCTTTTTATCATGCACTGACACTTGCAGAGAGGGAGCCTTGGGTTCATTGAGCACTTCGGAGTTCGCTGTGTTAAGCGAGTCTTAACCGCACATACTTAGAAAAGCTGAAGATCTTTTGTTATTGGTACATAATGTAAAAAAAAAAAAAAAAAAAAAAAAGATAGTCCCTATTGTAGGCAATATTTCAAGAGTTTATTACCAAAAATAATCTACACCTAAAATGAAGTTATTACTGTGTGGAAAAAACATATTGTAAGCATCAAAATCTGGTGAAAATTGGTAAGCCAGATTTGACAAATTTGCAGTGGCAAGGACTTAAAGGCTTCAAGGATTAAAGACACTTGAATACTGCTCTTCTGTTTCTTATTTGTGTAGTTTCAGCATTAAAAATGTTATACCCTAACAGTTTACTAAAACACTCTGAGAAAATATTCCATGTCTTAATATTAATCATACTTTTTATCATAATTATTTCGTAATCTATATTGCTGAATTCTTATTGACAATATTATAACTGTATGGGAACTTTAACTTGATAAGGAAATGTATTTTGACACTGATACCTTATTAAAGTATACTGATCCTAAATTCTTTGTGACTCGTTTGCTATGAATTTGTTATTTGTTGTATCATTGTAAAACAAAAGTATTTATTAAATTATTTATAGAAAATAAAGGTTTGCATTGATCTTTGAAGAACGAAAGAACAAAAGTTACCCATATGTAAGAGCTGGGAAGTAGGCTGCCAAAGGTCCGTACCCCCAACTTTTTGTAGAGTTTATCCAGCTTTCCTCAAATGGAGAATTAATGCCCTGGAGACTGACCTCCTGAAATATGGCCTATGCTGCTTCCATTTCAAAAATGTATCTCTGTGTGAGGAGCTGAGGATGCCTCTTGTACCACTACCCTTGTGGGGGGAAGAAGAAAATTAAGTTGACAAAATGACATTTTAGAGGCTGAATTGCCACAGTTCCCCACTTCGGTTTCTGTGGCAGTAACATAAGCCATCATATTCTCACAGTACTGAGGCGGCCATGAGTAATGGGCTTCTCCCCATCCAAGCTTCCGCTTCGCCCACCCAGTCCTTTATCCCAATGCTGTTGTTAAACATTCCAATCCTTTTCCCTATAGAAATTGCCAGTTTTGCCTGTGTAATAACACTGATCACGCTGTCAGAGGAGAGAGACGTTAAGAAACCCATTTTGAAACATACACTTAGATTCAGACTGGACTGTGGGGAAGCAGTTGGTGCTTGACCCCTCTGACAACTGCCTTTGGCACATGCAGTACCCAAACAGGAGCCATTGAGCCTCCCAAGTAACAGCAAATCTTGTAATTTCGCTGCATAAATAGGCTATCACCGCCTCCTTTTCTACACGGGATGCTCAGCAGGCCTAGAAAGTAACACCTTGCTTCTAAATCTGTTGCAATTAACAGTAATTACACAACACCCAGCAGTGAGGAGGGAAGGGTGGTGTGCCTGTTACCCTCCCTTTTAATGCAGCCCATCGATCTTCAGGGCTCGTGGACAAAGACTAAAACAGCACCTCAGATCCTTACCCATCTGAGGGGTTAAAAAAAAAAAAAAAAAAAAAAGAAAAAAGCCAATCTCTCAAGTAGAGATTAAACTGTTCAGAGCAATGTCTGTCTTTTCAAGGTTTTAATCACTGACTGCTACTGTAAAATAGTGCTGCAAGGTGCTATTTTTGGGGGGTATCCCACTCATTCTGAAGAGCTTCAAGCATTCACCACTCCCAGCAGCTTAAGGAACACACTAGTAGTGACACTAGTAGTGCCTTCCGCCCTCCCCCCACCTACAGCTAACCACTTCTCACGTTAGTGAGTTTTAGTGGCTTTTTCCTTTATGCGTATGAGTGTCTTGGCTAGCTAAGCTCTGACATTGCAATTTATGTACCCAAAAGAACCAAATCCTGGCCAGAAACATAATACCTAGATTACACAATAGCTGAGCTTTTGCTGCTGCTGAACAGGAGTTTATCACAGCTTTGTAAAAACATTGATATCCCCCCCCCCCCCGTAGGCCAGCAGAATTGCCACCTAAGAGCACCATTTCTTGGCCTCAGATCTTGCATCCCCAACAGCATAGTCAGAACTGATCACAAGTAGGTTGTTCAACACTCACTATGTTCTCCTGAAAACCAAGCAGTTCTGCCAAATGCCCATGACTGGGGTTGGTCTTAGTCTCCAGCTGATTTTCAAGTCTTACTGTCTGTTTAAAATGGTCAAGCCCCTGTTTTTCCCTTGACCATAGATTTCATGCAGGTAAGAGTCACAGTGGTTGGTTAGTGACCAAATGCTTACAACAAAATATAATAGGAAATTCTCAACATCGGGGGGGGGGGGGGGGGGGGGTATATATATATTTACGACTACTAATAAAACTGCAAAAAAGCCCAGATGACTTGGAGCATAGTCCAACTATCCAGTTGAGACACCAACTCCTAAGCAGTACTGAGCTCTGTAGACAGTAAGTGATTCATCACACTTGCAACAGGAAAACATGCAGTCTAACTCACAACTGCTCTGGTTCCAGGTGGTGAACATTTCATGTGTTACTCCTCTCTGAGAAGTTTTATGAAGCCATTCACAGACATGTCCGTTTTTTTATTTTTTAATTTTATTTTTTTAAGAGCTACAGTGGAAAACTGGAAATATGCACCTAAATTTAAATAAACACCATTATTTTCTTTCTTTCTTCCTCCCCTGCCCCCCAAGTGTCTTATTAGAGGCTTCCCAAGATAGGAAGAAACAAATTTTAAGAAAAAAGAAAGTCCTTAATAAAATCTGTGACTTGTCCTGGTTCTGCTCCCTTAGCACAAGCCAACACACAACACAACAGCTGCCTTTCAGTTATCTGGGGCTGCGTACCAGCCCTGGGACCTCACCCTCACCCGCAGGGAAGGCAGGCGTGGATTCCCGCTCCTCCAGGCTCTGTTCCTTGTTACTCTCCTTAATCAGCTGAAGCTACAAAGCACCACAGGAAGGCTCTAATAATTGGTACGTACCCCATTTTTGGGTGTTCACATGAAATATAGCTTCAAATAAGAAAATTTAAAAAAAAAAGTGAGAAAAACCTTAGCTACTCAAGTTTGGAAGCATCACTGACATTTCCTTTGTCTGAAAGCCAGCCTGCAGTTTCGGCAGCTTGTGATGTGCTTCGGGTCTCAGAACATCTTTCTTGAAGAAGTCCTAAATTCCTGTAATCAAGGAGTGACTTAATTCTCTTCAATCACGCCTCTCGGTTAGTAATGTGGTTAAGATGTCTCATTAGGGAACAGAAGCACATGCACGAAGACTACCTGCAAGCCAGCCGGCACCGGCGACTTCTGCCTTTGACACTGGACAGTAACAGGCAGCTGGAGGCAACAGCAGCTGCGTCACCCCTTTGTGTGCTATCTGCTATGGAAATTGCTGCCCCTTAACTGCAGTGGCTGGAAAGACTGCTTAGACTTGGGTCACATCTCAAAAAACCCAAGTCCCCTTAGCTTCATTAAAAAAAGAAAAATAAGCAACCTCTCTGAACTCCCCACTTAAAAAAATCTGTGTTTAGGTCTTTGAATTATGGACAAAGCTGGCAAGATAGATCCTCAAAGGCACCAGCACCAGAAAACAAGAGAACCATCCCAGGTATACTTTTTAAAGTTACATGATTTGTAATCTAGTGATTTGGAGTTTGACTGTTGGTCTTTGAAGGACTGGCACTGGCTGGGTTTTGCAAGAAGCAGCGTTATGCCAACAGCTCTAGTGAATGAAGCTCTGTCTCCCCACAGCACTGGCAAAGGCAAACCAACAGTGATGCCTCCTCCAGGCATATTAGTGTCACCCTCCAGCATGTGGTTCCAGAAAGACCAAAGGTCCTAGATAAGCCACGGCAACACAGGACCAGCAGCTTGACGGCTTGTTCATCCATCAAACATGGAAAGTCCTCCAGTCTCTCAACAGCTGAACATGCTTCTTGGCTGCAGCAAGCAACTTTTATTGCTTAGTCTTGATTCTTTGCCTTTCTCTAGCCCTGATCCCACTTCTCCCCCCTAGCTCCCAGTCCTTACCTAGGTCTGTAGTTTCATCATTCTGGTTCCTGCCTCATGCTGCCTTCCCCTTCCCCAGCTCACCTTCCCCTCCTGGCAAGCCTGCTCCAACCTGCTCCATCTCTATGTGCCCCTCGCTGCAGGCAGCAGTTTTTCGCACGGATTCAAGGACTTCCAGCATAGGTTCTCTCTGGTCATGTCCTTGCCTTGGCCATCTGTTTGATATGACTATCAGCCAGATGCCCAGCCCTTTTTGCCCAAACCCTCAGCTTCTGTGGTTCGTGATCCGAGCTCACATTGAAAATGGCCAAACCCCATTTTGGCTATAGCCACTGGGCATGACAGACCACAATCCCTGCCCTGCTCAGAGTCACAGGAAGATAGTGCATCCCCCCGCAAGCTGCAACACCACCACTAAGTCATTTCAGGCATTTTTCCAGATGGCTGTTTCCATTTGCTACCGAAGCAAGCGATGGTGGGGTATGGCCAAAAAGTGTTCTGCTGGCTCACAGACACCATCTCCTTCATGATCCCACAGCAAATATCTCCTTCGTGGTCCCCTTGACACTGTGCTTCAAGCAAAACCCTAACAAATTTTAGAAGTGCATATAGTTTCTCCTGCAGTTTTGGAGATGAGAGCAGAGTCGAGCAATTTACCCAGATGGCTGAACTCTGTCTGCAAAACCAGAACAATTTCCCAGCTGCAAGAGGAGCAGTATGGTTTTGCTCTTCTAGTCCTATCTGCACCATAGAGCTAACACTTGTGGGAAGAGAATCCATATTTGTGGTTCCCCAAATGTTCTCCCCATACCAATAATTTTGTGTTCAGAACAAAAATTAAACCTGAGATAGAGAGGCACATACACTTTTTTAAGCACTTCCAGATACTGCTATGTGCTTGGCGGACACCAACAAGCTCATTTAGGGTGTGATTTCCGCGTCCAGCTGTATCCCCTGGTATTGTCAGCCCTGGACAATCCTCATGCGCTCACCCCAGAGCCTGGCTGTTCAGAGCTTGAAGAACCCTGGGGTGCCCCAGACGAGAGTGACCTGCAGGGATCTCTCTATCCAGTTATAACCCTTAAGTCAGGAAAATCAGAGGTTAACACTCCCTCAGGCAAACTAAAACCTACTCGTAAATCCACTGGAGAGAGTGACAAGTAAAGTGATCACAACGCCACTTCAGCAGAGCTTTCCAGAATAAGGCTCTTTAGAAAGACATTCACAGGGATGCTTTTTCCCAGTACAACTGCTTATGCAACTGAATTTTGTTTTAGATTCTCTAGTGAAAAAAAAAAGCCAGCAGCTTGAAAGTCTTGCTCTCTTTTTCTCAAGATGTTGGGAAAGGCCAAATTTGAGATGGAAGTGGAAAGCATAAATCCAAGAAAACCCCACAACTGCCAAAACCCCAGACTGAAGCCCGCAGCTCCCCGACACTATTCTGTAGCAGAAGTTGCATGAACTTCTAAGCAGCAAATCACAGAAGTTGCCTCATACAGTGAGCCTTATGATCAATACAAACATATATCTTTTTAATTCAGCCCCTCCTCCACACAACAGCACCACAACAGTATTACACTGGATCAAACGAAGCATAAAATGGATGCCGTCACCATCCATTTTTAGATACATCGCATGACATCTATTGGCTTTTTTCCTGGAAGAGAAGGGAACACTAATTGTGTCTATCGCCATACTGCTAATGCAGACAGCACTGTCCTTAACTGTAGCCCCTAAAACAGAGTTTGCAGAAAGCAAACTAATGGAATCTTACTGGGAACGCTGGTTACTCTCCATTATTTTAATTGCAACTGCAAACATCAAGATGGGCTTTTCTGTGCTTTGCCCAGCTAGAGAGATGCTTGGGTTTTTTAAGCATATTTATACCTTTTAACACAGCTTGTGATTCACAACTTCAATTTGTTTAAACTTTAGTCAGTTTTTGGAGTGCACGGTATCATCTCTTTTAGGGCCAGTCTGATCACTACAGAAATGTCAAAGATAAAATAGACACCACCACTGAATACTTTAATTCTTGGTCAACCTTCCTCATCCCTCTCAAAACCTCTCTTCTGCAGAAAAGATTCTGTTTAATGATAGGCAACACCTTGAACAACTATGTACTGGTTTTGCTCTTATCTAGCATCACATTCTGCCTTCCCCGGCTCTACAGCAAGCAAAGTCTGTGCGAAGCCACCCAAGCACTCTGAAAAGTGGAAACAAAACCCTGCCTTTTGCAACCATCAATTATATCTTAATATACTGAATAAACACTTTAACTTGTGCTTTCATTTTTAGAGGGACTTCTCCAAACTCCTCCCTTACACGTCCTCCCCATACAAAACCAAGAAAAAAGCATCTTTAGGAAAAAATGCAGGTCACTAAAATACCCATCTGTGTAACCAGGAACCAATGAAATATCTGGAACTCATTTAAGTTCATTCGAAAGACAGGGAACGTTCGAGTCAACAGTGCTCTCATTCTTTCTGCAACGCAGTCCCTGCTGGGTAGGGTTTGTTTGCACTGTGGTTTTGTGTTAGTAACACACACACGCACGCAGATCTAAATAAGATCTTGTTCATCCAGGATTTCTTCTGTCCTGCTCATTGCACACATTCCACAAACCTGTGCTGAAAATTATAAACAGGGTGAAAAGTGCCTGTGCGCAGTGCTCAGGAACTACAACAGGTGCCTCTGAGCAGCACACTGCCACACTGGGCATACTCAACAGACTTGTCCTGAAACCTGCTCAAAGCGGGTCCTCTTCAAAACCTACCAGGAGAATACTTTCCTTGGTGGGTACGTTTAGAGTGGATCCCAAACAAGGCACCCGGGACAGCAGGAAATGCTCTCGCTGTCTCCTGCTGAGCCATTCCCCAGGACATTCCCAAGAAGACAGAAAGACGCAATCCTCCTTCCTCCCCTTCCCTTTTCCCCACATCACACCTCCTTTCCACGGAAATCTCTCAAAGAGCAATTTGATTCTTATAGCCAAAATCATATCCTGACTCATCCCAAGGAGAGAAATCCAACGTGTCTGCAAAGCCTACACTACAAAGCGGTTGCTGAGGGGTGACCTTTTCCAAGCCCCTGAAAATCGGGTCTTCTGCAGCCTATGGCAGGAACTTGTGCTCTCCATAGGGCACTCCTGACCCGTCACGGGAGCGCCCAGCATGTGCAGGACACGCTGCGGCTGCGCCCAGCAGACACCGCTCTTCCTTAAGATGTGGGCCAGAAGGGCAGGGGCTGAAAAGGCTGTTTGTTTCCCGTGCTGTCCCCAACCTAGGTCACCTATAGGAAACCCATTTACTTAGCTTTAACACAGATCATGCACAATCCAAGGGGCAAGAGGGTAAATAAGCCTGGGAATGCATTACTTCCCTGGTTCATAGAAACACTTCGTGGATGTGCACTACAGAGGAACACCACACATGGCAAAAGCTGCTTAACAGGAAATTGCCCCAGGAAGCTTTCCAAAAACCATACTTTCCACTTTCACACTAGATCCCCAAGTGTCACTGCCTGAAGGGCAACGGCATAGCGAACCCACTACGCTAGCGTCCTACCCTGCTCTTCCCAGCAAGCCAAACCATAATGGCAGCAGCTTGCCAGAACCAAAAGCAGCACCACAGGGTCCCCCAAGCGTGCTTGGGCTCTGCAGCCCTCACTTACAACAGCTCATTTCACAGCAATCAGATACTTCCCCAATTTGCTGCACCTCCTACCCATACCCTTCCTTTCCTAACTACCAAGATGCCGAGTTCTTCTCCTGAGTGCGTATCTCCACCTCGCTTTTTCACAACATCCGACAGCATTTAGAAACCCTTTTCCAGATGCTCTTATTGGAAATGCAGACCACACAATTGCAAAAGGAGTTCTGGGATCTTATCTGTATCACTGTGAGTCATCTTTGAACGTAGCATTGCAGCAGCACTGAAACCTACTTTTTTTTTTTTTTTTTTTTTAAAGTGAGCAAAAGGACACAGACGGCCACGCAGTCACATGCAGCACACACTGCAGTTGGACAGGCCTAGTTTGACAGTATGAGATGTATGTTGAAGTAAATCAGTCCATACCCAAAGAGATACAGGCTTGTGGGACTAAGCTCTATGAAGTAAACTAGGCATTCAAAACCAAATTTTAAAGATAATACGTTGTAGCTCTACAGCTAAGGCTAGATGTAAAGGACAGTGTTGCACATGAACCACACAGTGCCAGTAACTGAACTAATACTAAAATAGTAAACTTTCTCTCCCACAGGATCTCCAGTCAAGGTCCAACCAAACAGGTATTTTTACAATAACCAAGGAAACAGGGCAGAGTGCTTCCAAAGGCAGAAGTCAGCAAGACACAAAGAGGCATTTTCAAAAATAATGCTGACTATTCTCTCCATTTTAAAAATGGAAACAAGTAGGCTGTCATCCATTTCTACCCACTTATAATGTGTTCCTGCCCAACGTTTCTTTCTACTAATAATGTAACATCTTCAGATTCTTCTGCTCTAAAAAAAAAAGTCACCTGACTGACTTATTTGGATTTTTTAGCTTCTCAGTGACTCCCCTTATCAGCGACAGCAATGTCATTTACAGGCTCTAAAAAATGAGCTACTTTGAAAACGTAACTTTTTAAACAGCTCAGATGGCTGTCATCCTTTCATTTCCAAGCAGCAGTTTCTGTAGATTTTAGTACAATCAATTCGTGTCTATGTCATGTTTCATTTTCATGCTTCATTTTACAAGCCCGCTAATCAGACTAATGAGGTTGAATGTGAAGAAATCCTTTTGTTTCAAGCTGAACAGCCTCTGAAACCACAGTTATAATGGTCTTTCTTTGCTTATTCAATTCCTGTTTGCAAGTAACAGCAAAAAAAATAGCATTAGAGAATTTTTCTGCTAAACCTTAAAGGCGGAAAGCCATGTTATTACAGCATCCCCCGGAATTTACAGGAGCTCAGGCTGTATGTTGGTGTAAGGGAGTCTCAATGCCTTCCACTTTGTGAGCATGCTTAAATGAAAATAAAAAACTTATTAACTGTTTTGGTAGGGTCACAAATATGTTCCATATGTTCCAAATCAGTGGCTTAAGATGGTCCAGTGAGCAAATGCCTGTCTGCAGGCAGTGGGGAGTTGGTGCAGTGCTGACCACGCTCCCGCATGAAGGCACCCACGTACAACGTTTCTAGGACCCATGAGGGGACTGGGACCTTCCTGCTGTGTTAACCCACCTAAACCATGAGCTACATGTATATAGATAATCCACAGCAGGAGGCAGAAGCCAGAATTGGAGATGGAAATTCCCACTCGGGGATTCATTACAGAGCCGCCCCAGGCTGCAACACAAACCCGCCAGTGCTCCTCGGAGCTTTTTGTCACGAGTCAATAGGAGTACAGAGAGACAAACAAAGAGACTTACAAGGGAATACACGCAATTACGGGACAGTGCCACAAAAGGCAACACTGTCAACCCCCACAAAATTCTGATAAACTTGAAGTTATAATCGCAAAACATTCCTGGCTTGAATTTGCTCATTCTTGAGGCTTTGGTTTGTCGCCTGGGTTTTGTTTGGGGGTTGGGATTTTTTTGTTTTGTTTTTTTTTGTTTGTTTGTTTGGTTGGTTGGTTTTTTTTGTTTGTTTGTTGTTTTTTTTTTAACATCACATAATTTCCCATCCCACCCTTGCTTTGGAAATCAAATAGTAGTCACGCTATATAAGCGTAATCAGAGAAAGGCTTGTTTCTGATCCTCTGAACACCTGAAGCAGCAGCCCATACCATCTGTTGAACAAGCGACAAGTACATTGTAGAGTCAGGAGGCCACAGAGCACTCTGCCTTTACCATCAAGGTTACTATGGGTGTCACTAGACCTGCTCAGTATGAATACACAAGGTTGAACTGTGATTCAGAGCTGTCTAAAAGATGCTGGATATACCCGTAAAAGGGCATGGACACGGGGAGGGGGGGAAGGTTACCTTATTAGACTGTAGCAGGATGATACCACAAGCAGCACAGTGCCGTGATTTAAATCTGGGAGAAGGATGGCTCCCATTCAAAGAAAAATGCATCTATAGATGAAATCCAGGCACCCCGTTTCCCCCTAAACCCGTAAACCAAACATGAGAAATAAACTTCTGCTACAATACATCCCAGGCTACAACAGAAGCTTTAAGTCCTTCACACATCACCTATAACATCCTGCGTTGAGAGTCAGTGGGGAGGATTAGAGGATTAGAAGTACCACGTCACTAAACCTCCTGTCCCCAACCAGTCCATGGAGACAGGGTGAAGATTTATCGTGCCACAGCAGGGGCCAACACTACCTCTGTATAGGCTCTGCCTGGTTAACCTTCAGCACTTTCCTAGGGGAAAGGAGGAGCGTCACCAGTGAGAAGACAGAAAAAGGCTGTTCACTTCCTCTCTTTTCCCACTCCTGGAGCAAAGACACCCACAGCGTAGTGGCACCCTCCATATCAGGTGGAGCCTGGCCTGGCCGCGGAGACAGTTGTGGGAGCACCAGAGTAGAGCACACGGAGGGTCACAGGATGAGCCTGATGGCTACCACCACAGCACGTGTGCATGAGTACTAGCCAGTGCCTACATCCACCCACAGAAACCAGACATTTGAAAGCACTTTTGTTTTTCTCCTTCACAGGAGACAAACCTGAGCCACTCCTCAGCAACCATGGCAGGTAAATAACTGAGACGGATCTGAAGAGTTCTGTGCAGAAAAGGCATTTTAGCTTCCAACTATCTCGAGTGATCCTCTGATGTTTAATTAGGAATAATTAAAGAACAAACTAAAAGCCTGAATCCTTTTGTGAATACTTCATAGGTATGTGCTTGTTATTTCAAATGGGAGCTTGGTTCCAGGGTGGCAGACTCCCTTTGCACAGGAGCCGAGGAAAAGCAAACTAATCTGTTAAAGAAATAGAGCAAAAAGGTGTCAGATTTCTTCCAAGACAGAGATATTTTTGACAACAAACTGGTTAGTAAGCTTAAATAAGATGACTAATGACAGACAGTGATCCTCCACAATCAGCCTCAAGACACAGGTGTTATTAAAAATCGACATGTAGCTTTACTGAAGTCTTTAAAGACTGTACTGCCTCCCAGACATGGGAAAAGACTAAAACAGCCTGAGCAGCTTGGTTTTGGCATAGAAAGAGAGAGTTAATTAAGGAATTGGGTTATTCCCAAACCGTACTGTTTAAGAAGCCCCATTATACCTGCTGCACAATAGGCGGGATCCATTTTCTTTCAGCAACGCTTATATCAGATGTTAATTCAAGACTGTATCACGTTTAACAAATACTCCCCTAAGACAAACTACTTTCTGCCGAAAGAGAGGTAAGTCATGTTGCTGGGAGTACCGCAAGGGGAAGCTCACAAACTAGAGTGTGTGGGTGAAAAGCAGGTGAGATGGCAACGCACGTTCAAGCAAGTTTAAAGGTAGAAGACGGAAGATCGTTTAGAGTCATCAGAGATACAGGGGGAGGGAGCAACGGTAAAGGATGAGGCGCTCCTCAAAGTGAGGGAGCACAGCCTTTGCCGTCCTACTACACCTCCTGACTTCTCGCTTGGTTTTGGCGCAATCTGCGTTTTGCCCCTCCAGAGGCGCGTGCCCCGACCTGAAGAATGCCCCCTCTGTGCTGTCGGCTGCGGCTCCCACGCTCAGTGGAGCGGGTGGTAGTCACCACCTCTTCGGCATCCCCTGGGCACGCTCATCCTCCCGTGGGGGGCACAGGGGGAGGACGGGACAGAGTCCCAAGGCTTTCACACAGCTGTAAGGGCAACAAGCCACACGCGACTGGTAAATTGGCAGACACGTCGCCTCTCCGGCAGATGTGGAAACAGCCTTTGGAGGCCTTCCTGTGTGAGGGTGCAGCTGGTACGGGGGCTGCCCTCGCCTCCTGCCCCCGCCACGCCAGCTGCACAGCCCAGCTGGGCACTCCTCCGGCCAGGGGCGACTGGCACGCACTGGCACGAGAGGGAGGGCACGGCAGACAGGGCCAAAACGCAGCATGGAGGAAGCAGAGAAGTGAACAACAGCACCCCTGCCACAATGCTGCACCTCTTCTTAGAAAGCCTGTGCCCCAGGAAGCCACAGGGAGTCACCTTCACCCTCGGCAGCCGCAAGAGCCTGCTGGGTGCACTGAAGGGCACCAGGGCAAGAGGCAGAAGCATCAGTTTCAGCAGGAGGACTGAGAAATGGAGACTGTGCCAGCCAACCCCCAACGGGAGCTTTCATCTCATTTTAGCATCAGAGGTCTGCAGGCCTTCTGAAGCTGCTCAGGAAGGTCCTGAAGGTTAGACTTGATGGCACATTTGGCAATTTAGAGGGTGTATTGCACAGGGGACAGCAAGTTCCCAACTGCTAACCATGAGAAGGAAGGAGGATCTGCAGCCACATGGAGAGGAACCGAAGCTGTGGAAGGAGGCTGGGGGTAGCACCCCTGTCTTTCTTGCCTCACTGGTCCATTTAGATTTGAAGCTCTCTTGTGCAGGGATTTTCTCTCCCTGCTGGAGGTTTTCAAATGACCTACAAGGATGGAACCTTGAAGCCATTTGTGGCTCTACAGAAATTTCCATAGGCATAAATAATATGAAACAAGAAAGAGGAATTTTAGTCATGGGATGACAATGTAGAGGAGGTATTTAAATCAGCCTCTACCTCTAAGCACTTACCACTCACCAGTAGTGCTTTCGCGCTACTGCTGTGCACTTCTTTTTGGCTTAGTAACGCGTTACATCAGCATTACACACAAATCCTCTAGGCAATTTTTGGTCACCTCTTCATGCCCAGCCCATCTTTCCTTGCATCAACAAAACCGGCATTTCACACAAGATAATCAATAGGCCTGCTGATTGGAACACTTCCTAACTAGACACAGGAGCATCACAGCTTCACAACAACCCTTTTCCCCCACATTCCCAAGGGCAGGGTGCTAGTGCTCTCCCTATTTGATGGAGAAACACTTTTTGCTGTTGGTATTTGTGTCACTATAGCTAAGCTCCCAAATTCTAATCCTAAATAGTGGCAGAATTGAGTCCACGAGCATCAGTTAATACATACTAATTTAAACCACACGAACCACAGCGTGATGCGCTGACCACCCTGGACACAATGAGATCCAGGGCAGTTAGCTTACTATGAGAGAGGTCTGCTAACAGACCTATCCCTCTGAAGTTAAAATGCTGGATTTCAGCTAGAGCTCTAGCTCTTGCAGATGTTCCTTCACCATCTCCCAGCCCAGCTGCTGTTCTTGTAGTTTTTAAATACTCTGGAGGAACTACCATATCATTCTGAAGGATATTCAGCTGCACAAAGTGAGCAAAGACAAACAAAACTAAGTAATGTACCTCAATTCCATTTCAAAACTAACAACCGCACATCGCTTGGGCAAGGAAAACCATTTGCAGAACAAATGACAGTCTACAGCCCACCAGCAGGAAAGGTCACATTATTGTTACAATTACTTTTCATGCTTAAGCCTTCCTATTTCATTTGCTCTTCTCTCCCATGTCCTCGGATAGTGCCGTCTGATCTCAGCTTGGAGATTTTCTGGATTCAGTAGAAACACGTGAAAAAAATCGGAGCCTATTTCACTGATCTAAACACAGGACAAGGACTTTAAAACTGTCCTGAACTGTAAGGGCCCCAGTTGTTAACAGCCTTAGGAAAGCAAGCTATAAGGGATGCTGCATTACTCTAGATTCTGAGCTACAGCTGTTTAATAAGAGCTTTAAAGTTCATTCCACAAATTTTTCAAAGTTTTTTGCATAGAAATTGTCAAGAAATGCTATGGCGTATCTCATGAAGGGCACGCATGTAGGAACTGAAGAAAATTGAACACTGGAACTCCCAAACTACCACCTTTCCTCTCAATTGCTTCAGTTCTAAAAGGACGGGTTTAAAGGCAGAATATTTATGAAGCAGGAAATATATAGGGCTATACAGTTTAATAGATATAACTGAGGGGAAAAAAAACCCAACCAACAAAACAAAACAAACACATGTTCCCACACACAGACATTTCAGGCAAGATTTCAGACCTGAAGAAGGGTTTACACATCCCAAAGTTAGGTAGTTTTGGAGGAGTAGAGCTTACCACAAAAATGTTATGAAACAGAGCAGTATAGTTTAACAACAACAATAAGAGAGGAACATCACAATATTATCTCATTTATTCTTGGAGCTTTTTGTTACATGTTCTCACCTATCCATCCTTCATACTTGTCCCAGGGAAACACACAGCAATAATTTGTGTATATTTTGCTCTACTCTACAACCCTTCCTCAATATAAAAACATTTTTTTTCCTTGAGGTGTTCTTATTAGTTCCTAAAGGAAACATTAACATCAGCAGATTTGATCACAAAGTATCCCCAATGGTTAGACAATGTTTACGCTTATAACAACAACAACAAAAAAATATAACAGGCTAAGCCCTCCGGGATAAGTAAGCAGAAAAGAACATGTAGACCAGCACAAGTAGTGTGCCAAATGTTTCGTCATTAAAACAACTGTGCACCACTCAGTGGAAAAGCTGAACTTTCTTTATACTTCTCCAGTAAGCAATAGGTAAAACGTCCTGATTTTTTCTACGCATCTGCCTTTTAACAATAGTCTTTTGAAGGGCAGCAAACCACGGGCAAACTAAGGCTATCATCCCCCTCGCATCTCCGAAACAGTTTAGTCCTGATAAGAAGCTTTTAATGGGCTCTTCCTAGAAGCACACATATTTTCTCATACGCATTTACCTAAGAAAAGTGAAGCAATGAAGCGCACAAACGCCTGTTTACGTAAGCTCTTTCATGTGCAAACATGTGTATGAATACCAAAGGCTGAGACTTGGAATCTCATTCGAAGGTACTTTGAGTGAAAAATGTCACGACTACAGGTACTGGGTGCTGGAATTTAAATCTTCCCATGGTGAGAAATGGGCCTTGGTCATGATGACAGTCTGGTCAACATCGGGCTTCTGAAGGCAGATGCCTGGTATCGAGTGAGTGTTTTGCATATATAAATGCTGACAATTCAGTAACGTAATTACATCTCAGATGTACCTAAAGCTAGATGATACTGAATATAGTTACAGATACAATACACAGCATGTAAAGCTTGTCCACTTTCAGTTTTATATTTGTAAACAAACCATAAATACATATTTTCTTCTTCTCTGTGCTACTCAGTTTTCCTACAGACTCCACAGAAAAGATGCATTTCATGGACGGAGTGAATTGTTTACCCTTCTCAGGGATGACAACACATAAACCAACTCTCGTCTGGAGACCGAATTGTCTGTGCAAATGTACAATTAAGACAATATGGCCTGCTCGAGCATCCTTACTGATGCAAAACCATCCCGTTTGGAACATTTCCAAGCACCATACAAAATGCAGAGAAAACAAAGAGTCATCACATTTTCCTATCCATAAAGACAAGTTTTTAAAACTGGCTTCTGAATCCATTGGCTAGAACAGAGGACTAAAGCTCCTTCAAAACATTTCCCTGCATGATTCGCTTATCTACTGGAAACTCATAAAACCCTCATTGTGATAGCAAATGGTCATCACTGCAACTGTTCCTGCAATTGCTGAGATGCCTTCTGGGCTGTTTATGAAGGAGAGTCAGAGGAATTATACAAGTGCATGAGGGTTCAAGAAATGTTAGACCCAAGATCATCATGCATTTCCCCTCCACTGTGCCAGTGGTAACATACCTGTAGCCTTCCCTTGTAACCTTGTACTCCCTTTCCTCACAAAACTTGCTAGCAAAGAAATCCCAAGTGCCTGAATTTTGAGTACCTGTGATGGAAGAAAAGCCTCTAGGTCATATTCCCACAATCCAGATCCAGACTATTTGAAACAGATCCAGATGCCACTCCTAATGGCCCTTTTTGATGAGCAGAAATCACTGACTAATAATGCCCAGGAGGTATTTTTCTACCCTCTGCAGAGCTGCCATCATTTTCAAGAGTCCCCATTCTCCACTACTGATGTACATTTCTATCATCATGGCATATTGTTGCACCTTATATTCAATGTCATTTCCCCTCAATTTTTATGCCCTCTTTCCCTAGAAAGATGCCAAGAATCACTCCGTCATACCATGAAAACAACTAACTCTGCCAACAGGTCGACAGCAGCTGCTCCTGAACATCTGGCTTAACCTGTTGCCAGGAGAAAATTATCACTTAAAATGCTCAACTGCCTGAGATGCTGGCAAGAATCACAATTCCTGGTATGCTCCTTTTTAATCCGTATAATGGACAGCAATTATCAGAGATAAACTAGAGACTAGAAAAGTCCCTCCCTTCAAGACCTAAGTGGCAAGAGCTGCCTTCTCAAGATATGACTTTATATGCATTTTGGGCACAGTAGTCATAAAAAAAAAGCCACCCAAACTTTAGTCTTTGAATGTCAGTCTTTCTCTGGTTCACTCTATTGGCAATGACAAGAGGTAGATTATTGCACCGCGCTATTCAGAACCACCATTGAACTGACCTGAGGATGGCCTGCCTTTGATCTTGGTGGTACGTACAAAGGCCTGACAAAACACACACAGTCATAATGAAAGAAGATGAAGGATCTTTAGACTAGCTAATTTATTGCTAATTTTGCCTATTTGGTTTCATGCTCTCATCCCTTGCATACCAGATAAAACCCAGACTAGAAGTCCCCGATATCTTTAATTTTGCATGCTCCACACAGGTTGACATTGATAGCCCCATGGGTTTTACAAACACACTAGGACTGATACTCCTCCTGAAGTCAGAATCAGGGTTTCTTCTGACTGGAGCATGAGAGTGTGAACTGTTCCCAGTGTAGCATTTGATACGGTTTAGATTGTCTCCTCAGCTGAAAGTAAGTTTATAACAGAGAAAGAAGGCAAGAAGGGAAAGGGGTAAGTGAACCTCTAATATTGCTAAGAAACTGCTGGAGAGGCAATAACCTTGTGTTATAGAGTTTAACATTTACTGGCAAATAAGCAAGCTGGAAATTATTCCCCTCTTTCACATGGCTCCCTGCCCAGTAAGCAGGTTTCCATCCAAGTTCTTCACATCTTTTCTGAACATGAGCTCTTCTTTGTCAAAAGTGATCCTATCACCCAGGCTCAAACGTCAGTCACAGTTCATGGCCAAAGGCATGCCCGTCTTTTATCGACTTCACAGGTACCTTGTCTCTGTAAAACTGTCTTTGTTTTTATTCATTAGGTCATCTACATAACCTTGTTATTAGGGGACAAAAGGATGTAAAAGCATTGCCAGAGCTATTCCTTTACCTCCTTTCCACCCCCCTACATCAACTCTAATGCAGAGTTGAGACCTACTAGCCCAATTTTAAGACTGTATTCTTTCTTATCAAGTATGAACATTAATTTCCTTTTTTAAATTTAGGGGATTTTACAAGGTTGAAGTATTCACCTCATGCATGTTTGGTTCTGCTCAAGATTTTTCAGGCTTGAATTCACGGACTGTAACCACGGTTTTCTAGGAATGGGGAGAGATCATGCCTGAGAGTGATCTTGTTCACTCCTATGCCCACTGGGGATTCTCATATCTTACAGTGTATTTGAACATTATAAACCACTTGAATTAGCCTAGCTATTCTTTTGTTTATGGATCCTAGAATGTCTTCATATGCAGTGCCTTTTTGTAAGTATATAATCCACCAAACCATTGTGAGACTTCCTTAGTAATCATATCTGCTTTGCCATAGGCATAGAAAAAAAAAAAAAAAAATCAAGCAAAGAATTATTCAGTTCTGGTCAGAGAACCATTCAAGCCATTTAATTTAGAGCTAAAATATAAGCTTAAATATAAAATGTGGTAATACAGACTTCTGCTTGCAAGACTGACGTTTATCCCCTATGCTAGCGTGAAGCGCCAAGGCAGCTCAGAGACCAAATTACACAGGCTATTTTTGCCATAGTTCTCTGAGAGTAACGTGAAAATAAGCAGTGATCATTATTGACTATGACAAGGTATTTAAAGACTAAAATGGTCTATATAATATTCCTCATTACAAAACGTATGAATGTTCTTCCTTCTGCTATATTCACAGTAAGTGTTTAAAGGCCATGAATTTGAAGAGCACACTGCTAAACTCTGTTCCCAAATGCAGCTGTCAGGGTGGAATAAGAAAAATATTTCTCAAGCTGTTTTTATTGTGCATATCTACAGGGCACAGGTGAAAATCTATGCGATCTGCTATAGCTTTAAACACAAAATCAGTGTGGATGCGAGAACCACACCCAGATTTCAGTTTATAAGCAACTCCTGTAACCTGTTTCCAAGTTGGGTATTTCAGAGTACTCTGTCTCTTTACTCTTTAGTGTTTTTCTAATAATTTCCAAACATATAGGCTTGGTATTTTAGACAAGAAATGAAAACTTCTTTTTTTCCAGAAGATAAATATTTTACTGGGCAACACCAACAAAATAGCAACTCAACAGGACCAAGGACATCAGATACTGATCTTGTATATCTATGGCTTTCAATTCTGCCTCCAGTTGCAGAATAGCATGGATTCAGTAGAGCACAAAGGTATTTTCTTGTGTCAACAGAACCATAGCAATGTTCAAATACTTTTTGTACTTTGGCTTTAGTATCTTATGATACATCTGTTGCTTTTAGTAGTCCTGTCTCCATCCTGATTCACATTCAGTGAACCAGGTGAACTTAATTCATGCCTATGCAGATGGCCACATTCAGGCTCGCTGGGTCTCTCATGCACCTAACAAGATCACCTGTCCCGGGCCTCTCGGCTCACATACGTTGCTTAACCAAGCTGTATTATGCACCTTGTAACAAAATATCTTCCCTCTTCCAGGAGGCCAAATACATTATGAGCCCTTCACTGTTTATATTCACTTTTCTCTATTAGCACAGTGCCTCTGTCAGCAAGAGTACCAGGCACCTCAGTTCAGGGTGATTCAGACTTCCCGCACTGCATTCAGGCAGGCAAGAGCACGACAGAAGGTTGTGCTGGTTTTTAGCCTCCGATCTACCTCCAAGGTGCTGCAGTCATTGCAGACAGAGAGCTGCGTACAAATCTCCAAACACCTTTTGCTTGCATTGCAAAGGACAAAACCACAGCTGCATCTGCCCCTTCTCCACCCTCCAAGGGCTTCCTCTTCTCAAGAACAAAGACTAATACTACTAGTGGAATGACCCAAGCTGGGAGGAACATACAGAAGCTGTATTGTCAGAAAATGCTGTTCAGTGCTCAGTTACATGGTGAGAAGGGCAGGAGTGAGTGATACGAGGGGAGGAGAGAGTGGAAAGGAGAACGTGGCAAGTGAAGAGGAGTGATGGGGTCTGCTACATCACTGGGGCATGCTCCAACCCCACATGAAAAATACAATCTCTCTCCTTTCAGTCAGTTGAGTCCTGGATTTCTATTGCCCTTGCTGGCGACTTGCATGCAAACTCCAGAAGTTTGTACTAGGTACTGCATTTGACAGAGATCTGTACTGGAGAGATGGGAATAGATGTTCAAAGGCATTGACAGACTATACAAGTGCTTCCAGGAAGACATAGCAATAATATCTGTACACAGGCTTCCTGTGAATCCTCGCAATATGGACATGTATTTAGAAACTAAAGGCTCTGGTTCAGTCCTCTGAGGCTGACATACCCACGGTCTTCAATTCCTGTATTTTACATCAACAGGTCTTTTGGTAAAGCTGCCCTGAGATAGGTGCAGTGCAATTGCCACAGATTAGTGTTTTCATACCAGGCCAACCTCAAAGCCTCCCTCAAGCTTTGACAAGAATTTTGTATCTCTAGGATGTAAGTAAGGGCTCTGCTACCCCTATATCCAAAAGAGTTCCAGAAGAGGTGCCCAACATTCAAAATCCAACCCGTACTTATTTCTGTAGTGAACAAAGCGGTATGCCTCTTCAGGCAAAGTTTAATACTACACCCTCCTCATGCTAGTACTGACCTGGAAGGGTCACCCACCTTGCTCCACATTTGAGTCAGTGTATGAGCAGTAGGGACAACCATGACGTTTAGAATGAAGCATGAGGCTCACGTAGCAAAATACTATTGATATAAGTTTTGAGAAGGGTATCCGTTTCCTCACTTACACGAGGAATAGCATAAGGCTATGCAAGATGAGCAACAGTAATGTCTACCTCCTCTCCAAATTCTCTCCTGAAAGAAGCTGTTTTAAAGCTGATAAGAGACAATGTTGAAATGCAGACAAATGAAGTCTTTTAGCTCCCTTCAAGACTTGTCACAAACTACAGAAAGTGGCTTCCTCCTCTCTGATGAATAGATTTGGTGTCACTGCATCTGTTGTGGCTTTATTCAATACTGTGCTAAGCAACAGAGAATGGTGCAGCCTTTTGCAATGCAAATACTTTTTTTTCCACCTGTCATTTGTCTGGATTGGCCCTGTTTCCAGCTCATGATATGATATTGTGATAACTGTTTCCACCCTTACTTTCCACTAACAAAAATGGCATCTGCCATCATTGATGTAAGTATGGCACAAAATATCATTTCTTTTTGCCTTTACTAAAATGTAGAGCCCATACCTTCCACAATACTTTCTCCACTCAAATATGGTAATGGATTTGTGACATGAGAGACTACAGCAGAACAAGCTGTCATAGTATTAAGTCACTGTTGTACCCCCTTCTCTACAGTTTCTCCTACAGCTATATTGTGGCCAGCAGAAGTACTGAGGTGCCCCTGTACTCAGCACTGGTGAGGCCACACCTCGAGTATTGTGTCCAGTTTTGGGCACCTCAATACAAGAGAGATATCGAGGTGCTGGAGTGAGTGCAGAGGAGGGCAACGAAGCTGGTGAAGGGCCTAGCAAACAAATCATATGAAGAGCGGTTGAAGGAGCTGGGACTGTTTAGTTGGAGGAGGAGGAGGCTGAGAGGAGACCTCATCGCTCTCTACAACTATTTGAAAGGACACTGTAGAGAGGTTGGTGCTGGTCTCTTCTCACAGGTAATTAATGACAGAACAAGAGGGAATGGCTTCAAGCTCCAACAGGGTAGATTTAGACTGAACATTAGGAAAGAATTTTTCATAGAAAGAGTGGTCGGGCATTGGAATAGACTGCCCAGGGAGGTGGTTGAGTCACCATCCCTGGATGTGTTTAAGAGACATTTAGATGTGGTGTTGGAGGATATGGTGTAGGGGAGAACTTTGTAGAGTAGGGTAGATGGTTGGACTCTATGATCCCAAGGGTCTCTTCCAACCTAGACAATTCTATGATTCTATATAATTAAAAATAAATGTAATCAGGAGTGGGCAGATCTGGCTGGGAGTTTTGCAACTTCAAGCAAAGAGTGCAAGTAGGGTATGGAGACCCCAGAGAAACAAACGTATTACTCTAGTCTCTAGGGAATATTCAGAAGATAGACACGTTTTCCACCTTGAGTAAATAGTACAAGTATCAGATTGGAAAAGTGCTTAAATATACTGAAATGTTACAAATAATCAGGTAAACAGACCAAGTTTATATAAATTAGACTGTTTAAACAACATAAGGAAGGAATAGTTAAGAGAACAAAAATGATTGCTTACTGAAACAGTAATAGAAAACTTTATACTTGGGACAGCAGTTGTATAATAAAGGTTTATCCTACACACAGACGAGTTCCTGAGATGTCAGTGGGTGACAAGTCAGGTACAAAGAACCAGACTACTTGACTACGAGGCAGGAGTTTCTCATATCATCCTTATCTTTTAAGACAACTTGCCAGCCAAGGATGAGGTGCTCTAAAGCCAGGGAGTCTAAGCAACATGCCAAAGGCTAAGAAGAAATTTGTGGCAGAGCAAACTGAACTCAATCCCTTAATTGCTGCATCATCACTCCTTACCAACATTAAGGTTAAGCACTTGCAATTTCAAAATCCTTAAGTGACAGTTTAAAGAAGAAAACCAGTTAGTGTATAAACAGAGGTTAAGCATCTACTGCAGCATTACTTCGCTCGGGTTTTTATACCAAGGGAAATGGCTCGTAAGGTAAGTTTCCATGAGCTTTGTTGCATGTCTCTGAAACATTACTGAGCTGCTGTTCATACGCTCCCACCTTGCATGTAAGAAGCATCAGGGAAAAGCATGAAAATCTACAGATTTTTTTGCACTGAAGTCTAGCTTTCTTATTTTCTAACTAATTTTACCTCCCAGCGACTTCTATCTGCTATACGGTTTCAAAGCTGTGGACAGCAGCATAAGCTGATTAATTAATCAAGACCTTTGAACTGCAGATGGAGGTTTAAGCACCAAGATCTGAGGGCACACTGCAGGCCACTTTAGTCGTTAGCAGACAGAGGCCAGAGAGGGATGAAGTCACCTCACCATGTCAGAAGGCATCTTGGAAACTAAAAATCTTGTTCTTCATGTCGCCTTGCCCTGCTGGGGACAAGGGAAGATGAGCACAGTAAGAAGCGCTCTAACCAGATGATTGACTTATCTTTTTACATTTGCAGGACAGAATCACTTCTGTCTTGTTTGCTGCTGAAAGACTGGCCCTGATGTCCAGACTGGACACTATCCACAGACACAGTGGACCCAACCTCTGAGAGGTGCTGCCTTTGCTTTAGGCAGGCAGATGTGCTTCCTGCCTGGAAAGGATAGATGCTGGAGAACAGCATAGTGACAGAAATGTCACTATGCTCACTCCCAGATGAGGTTACATGCTCCATAAACATGTTTCGGTGGTCCCAAATTACATACAGTGACAAGAAGGCACCAACCACTTTCAGATAATTTATATCATGTAGAAGTCATGACTGGGGGAGAAGGGGGGTAGGGAAGTAAGAGTAAAATGGTAGCTTGCACATCGAAGCTCCAACCAGTGAGCACATCAATATCAAGGGTGTGAAATGCTTTGGATCGCAGCTAAGGATGAATCACCAGGGTTCCCCTGCCTACAGAAATCTGTGATGCACAAAGCCAACAGACTTTTACTCAGCTGCTAGACAGCCTTGAGATGGGCTACAAACACACATGCTCAGACTATAGATAGAACAGGTAGTATAGAAGAGGGGCCCTCCTTATTAAAGTTGAAATCTATTCCAAAGATTTGGGGGGGGCTCTCCTTACAATGAGGAAGAAGAGTCCTACCCCTAGAAAACCAAACCCAAATGGTGCCTTACATAAGTCCTGTAGAGCTAGAGGCAATCTAAGCAGTGGGACAATAACTTCAGATTTTTCACAATGTGTTTTCAGGAGCTTTATTTTAGCAGTAGGTAGAAAGTACTTGGAAGCTGTGACCTGAAACCTGAAAGAGCTCAGAAGTTCATAATGAATGCTGACATCTGCTTAACCTCACACCTCTATTTCTGTTCCTACTACAGCTATGACTGTCACTGATTTTAATCAGTGTCATAACCTTTCATACTAACTCTAGAACACAGAAAACTTAACTTTCCAGCTGTAAGCACAGGGAGTAGCAGGAAAAACTGAGGTGAAAAAAAAAAAAAAAAAAAAAAAAGAGATATGTAGCAAAAAATTTGACTTTCTGTATTTAATTATCAGCATGACCTCTCTTTAACCCAAACAGTATGGTTAATAGGTTTCCTGTAGCCATCATGTGATCAGACAGCTCTTGCACCTGTTAGCATATTTAGGCATATATTTTTGTGTTAACGGCCAGTGTCCCTTTCTAAATAAGCCACGACGACATTTTAAATTGCTTAAGTCAACTTCCTCAAGCAACCACAAAGTGAGAGGTTCTCGTGGGAAATAAAGAGAAGAAAAAAGTGCTAGGCATCAGTTTTCAGTTCAGAAAACCTCAATTAAACCTACAAATTATTGTATCAGAAGAGATGAAAAGAAATTAGGAACTATCTGATCAGAATAATATAGAGAGTGGAATAATAGGGTCACAGGTGGGAAAATATCTTTGTCTGTGTTTTATCTTCACTTTGAAGATTATCATAGATAAGTTCTCCAAGGGTAAACATTGTAGTATTAGTCTACAACTGCTCAGAACAATATAACTAATTCCCATTCAGGGAGAGGACAGAAGGCTTCCGGCAAAGGGCACCTTACCGAGTAGCTCTAACTGCTCTCTTATATGTTCACACCTGGAAAATAATCTCAGTAAAAAAATTAAGGGGATTTTTTTTTTTTTTTAAAGAAACAGCAGAGCTGTTTATCCTATTCCTCCTTTCTCTTGTGCCTCAAAGCATTATCATTAATATAGTTTTCTCCTTCCAGATTATGTTTTGGGGCCAAATTTTGTGATCCTAATTTACTCTACTTCCCAAGTAACCCATTTTGACCCGATCATCATCTCCACTCATCCCTTTTTCAGAGCTCCTCGAAGAGGCAGACTCTCTGCCCGCACAGCGCACCCGGTTCCTTTCCTACTGAAGACGTAGGGGGATGATGGTGTCTGGGGTGGGTTTCACTTAAAGACTCTTTCTGTTACCAGTCATGTAAACGTCTATTGACTGCAGTTAGGCTTTGTACATACTGATGCACACACGTGCAAACTGCCATCACACAAGGTCATCGCCGGTTGCCAGACAGTCACTGTGACAGTGGGAAAGCGCATTTGTTTGAGACCATTGGTACAGTGATATGGAAACAGCTTTAAGTATCTTCTACCAGCATCATTTATTATTTCATATATGGGAATGAATAGCAAAGATACTCTAATATAAAATACCACAACACCGGCAGTACCAGTTCAACTGTATTTGTGGGTTGCATAAAACACAGTTCTCTGGAATAGTTAAGGCTGTGCAATTTTTTAGCATGGACAAGACCCTATCAGATACTATCTGATTCTGGCTTGCAGTCAACTAATCCCTTTGTATTTCCACACCGAACTCTCACACGAGCTGTGACCAGCCACAGCCCTGTGCTCAGCTTGCTCAAACTGGAGGAAGCGCTTCTTCATAAAAGGCTGCTCTGTACTAAACACGCAACCACCACCCAGCATCACACGGAAGAGAAAGACTCACGACTTGTGCCTTTCCTCCAGTGTTCCTCTTTATGTGCAAAAGAAGCCATTTCTGCAGAAGTTGATGGTGGAGAGCAGACTTTTTTTTTTTCAGGTCTGACATTTGCCCAGGCTGACAAGAAGGCTGGTAGCTTGTAGAAGAATTTGTTAACTAGATGATACAGCAGCAGAAGAGGGAACCTGCCAGCTTTCACCTAGCTACAGACAACAGCTCGACAAATAACTAGCAGAATAAGCAACCTAACCTGCCACAAGGACAAAACCAGGAGTTTCTTACGCACATCATCATCAGATAAAGCCCTTCAACTTTTGTGCAGAAATTGTGTTAACCTTTATAAATGGCTTCTGTCTCATCCCACGAAGCCATTCGCTTCCATATATCATTATTGCCTCTATAACAACCTAGTGACAACCAAGATGTGGTTATGTTGCCTTGGGGTTTATTGCTTGATTTCTGTTTTTGAAGTTGCCGTATCTGCTCTGCGTACTAATTAGGGTTTTGTACTTACAGTTCGAAGAATGATGTTTAAAAAAAAAAAATAGCAAGCAAGAGATGAATCGCTAATATGGAAAAGTAGCTGTGTTGTTTTGCCTTAGGTTTCGCTATATGGTTTTGACAAGCATGATGCATGCGTTTCTCAGGCAGTAAACATATTGGGTGGACACGCATTAGCCAGCTACAGATTTGGGTTTTCCTGCTTACTCACATTTTCCTAGCCATTTATGAAGTTAAAAAGAAAACCTCAGGAGCGTTAGGTTATCTGATAGAAGATTCATCTGTACACGCCCAGATGAGCGCAAAGAGATAGTGACAGGAGGGGAAGCCAAAATAATACCCTGCCCTAGCTATTCCCAAGCCCATCACAGGACCCATCAGCCCACCACAACCTGATCTCCACAAGCCCAAAGAAGCATCAGAGGCACAAGGGCAGGCAGAAATCCAAATTAAGGACTCAGAAGAAGAAGGGACACCCTGCTTGGGCTCCTCCCAGTGCTGTCCAAGCAGGGCCTCAGCCCCAGTGTCCAGGCATGAAACCCATCAAGACAGGTCATTGTGAGAACACCTTTTGGATAGAGAGGGGTTGCTGGCCAGAGGTATGGGAGACATGATGGAATGCGGGGGAAAAGCATTTTGGGATTGCAGAAGACTTACTACAGGTTGTTTAGGGAAGGCACCAGAGGTGGGAAGAGGGATGGATTTAGGTGATTTGGGGAGGAACAAGCATGGGGAAAACAGAAGTAAGGGGATATAAAACGTTGGTCACATGTAAGCAGTTGGTTGGTTGGTTTACTTGTCTGGCTGCGCCCTGCCCTATCTTCTTATTAAATTCATTACTAACTCTTTGGGTGTGGGACTCTATCACGTGTGTGTGTGTGTGTATGGGGGTCTGAGTACAGCTACTGGAGTCAGAACACAGGTGTGAAGGCCGGTGTGTCCATGGAGTGAGTACAGGTGCGCGAGTGAGTGTGCAAGTGCTCGCAAAGAGCGAGCTGAACTACCCCATAAGGAGGTGAACTGGCCTGGAAACCAGGGGTGTCTTTAGGGGCAAGAACATGGAGGAGTTGGCTACCAGAGACCAGGGCCAAAAAAAAAATAATACATATTTTCCCCCACCCCTCACTAGAGAACCTCTGTCCTGCTCGGTCAGAGAGCAGAGTGGGATGCTTTTGCTACTGTCTGGGAATACATCGTCAGCCTCACTGCTGGTTGGACCTGGGGATGCAGCAGCCTCGCCTATCTCAGGCCACTGGCCATGTATTTTCCCCCTAACAAAGTACTCTTTTCTGAATTATTCTTATTTGCACATAAAATGTTGTCACTACTCCATACCACAAGTATGTTTCATGATGTTGCATATAGGTATCTCTTGATTATTAGAGTACAAATCATTGTTTCAGCACCCTATCCTCTCAAGTCCATTATGGCCTTTAAAAAAAAAAAAAAGTAGTGGCTACTATATTAATAAGTCTCTGTAACTTAGATCAAGGCAATTTAACTGGGGAAACAGTAACTTAAGAGTCATGACAGAAAGAACCATTTATTTTTCACAGGAAAGAGCAGATGTGTTTGATGCTCACAGGCAAATCCCTCACTGGGATCATGGTGGACCTCCCCATCTCTTCATTTATCCACCAGCAGGTGTTAAGGGCCGTAGCCCTTCAGAGTTGAGGAGAAGTAGATGTCCAACACCAAACACAGTCAGAGAAAACTCTGCCTGAAGAGCGTGCAGGCTATATAAACAGGAAAGGAAACACAGGCCGGGAGAGGCAGAGTGCCTTTCCCCAGGTCATACGCCAGGTCCTTGACAAAGCCAGAAATAGAGCTGTGGCTTCCTGAGCCCCCTCCATCCCACAGCACACCTGGTCTCCCATGTGGTTAGGTTGCAGACATCGGGCTCGTGTAGAGACACCCCTTCAGACATCAGTGTGCCTGGAGAACAGTGCAGCAGCAGCCACCTCATAGGAGCGGCACCTTTACTCTTTTCAGGAACTGAAGTTTCAGCAGAAAGAATTGGGCCAGGAGATATTACACAGCAGTGACAATATTTTAATATTCTTCACTCCAAAACAGCTGTCTGTCCTTTTCTGGATCGCATTTAAGGGATTTGTTTTGCACTATAAATTCATAGTTTCTCTTCCCATGCAAGAGGCTATTTTTATCACCAGACAACATCACCACAGAGTCTAGTTATACAACTGCTAAGAAAAACTCCTATTTTAAACACTAATAAAACAAAAAACATAGCACAAGAAGAAATCACTCTACTAGACAAACATCAAACCCAATATACAGCACTATTACATCCCCTTGCCTCCAAACAGTGGAGGCGTTTCACTCCAGAAGTGATTCTTAGTTAAGCAACTCATTTGAAGTACAGAAATATTAATTCTTTACATATTCAATGTGATGACAACTGCAGTGTCTGAAGTTAATGCTGAGGTCCCCAGCCTGCTGACCCACAAGCAAAATTCGTCAGCTGAGAATCAGATCTGAATTTGCTCTTCTCGGCCTTTTTCTACCAGCTGCAGGGCAGCGCTTGGGTTTGTTCAGTAACTCACAAAATCAGAGTTGCAGGTGGTGGTGTCTCATTCAAGAACAGTATCTGCATCATACCCACCCAGCAGCGTACGTACTCAGTGCTCTACTTCATACCCCCAGGCCTGTTTGGTTGTGTTAATACAATAATAAGTAGGTGGTTTGGTTTCAGTTTTCTTATTTTTACCGTAACAGAAGGATTTAGAGGAGGGTTTGAATTGTAACCTAAGGAAATTACATATACAGCTTGTTCTTAAGCCTCTGGGATTCTTCCTCTTCCAGAAGGAGCACACCTCAGTTAAACAAAATGCCCCCTCTCTCCCAGGTTTGAGCTAATTACACATTATTCAGCAGTCTCATGTTGTTACCTCTCTTTGCAGTAACAACAATCATTCAAGTACCAACAAGCGTAACATTTGTGAGTGCACACTGCCTCCATACACACAGACATACACCACCACATCAGTGTCACTAGAAGTGTGTCCCATCTCATGCAATTCTGTGCCACTCTGCTTCTACCCCTGCCTCCACCCTTGCTCATTCCCACCCACAGCTGAAGGGAATCCACCTCTAAAGCCCTCACACGGGGAAGAAAGGAAGCCTGGGAGCAGACTGGGCTCCTGCCTGCTTCCCACAGCATTTCAGCCCCTTTGTCCTTCAGGTTTAATTGTCAAAGTTGAAGCTTTCACAAGGCACATAGCAGAAGTGGCACAGCCCAGTCTACCATCCATCTTCTGAGGAGAGCGGGGCCGGGGGAGATGACAGCAAAGCACATCTCTGTGCCCAGCTGCAGCCTTGCATCGGGTGAGAGCGCATGGCACCAGGTGTGCAGCTGCCCGGGGAGGAAGAAGGCTCCTCTCACCCCATCTCTGCTCCTGCCCCTCCTGCAGGAGGCAGCTCCCCACACACCACGAGGTAACACATTAGAAAAGAGCCCCTATTTTGAGAGGCATTACTTTTATTTGGCAAAATCTTGCCATTCTCCTCAAACACCAGGCTATGCCGGGGCTGAAGAACGAAGGGGCGAATGTTTCAATGATGCACATACAGCCTGGAGTAAACCAAAGTGAATTAATAACGCTACACCTGGGCAGTTAGCGCACACGCTGCCTATTACCAGGAGGCTGCGAGCCAAGTGCCATTAACCTCCGAGGCAGATCGTTATTAGACCATAACACCCAACCTGTCATGTCTCATTGTTTCATTAACACAGTTCTGGAAAACCTCTAATAAAGTCAGGGAAACTGTTGCCTCAAAATTAGCAGAGATTACAAGATTTTCCACGTGGATACTGAAGAGAAGAAAAGGAAGCTTATTACAATAATTTTAAGGGCATTAGAGATAACTGTGATAATTTTGCTTCTGATCTAAAGCCCACTGAAGGCAATAAACAGGCTCCTAACTCTCTTCTGAAACAGTGATTTTATTATTATAAATACGATTCTCCCCCACTCATTTATTAAATTAAATTAGAAGTTGCCCAGCCCAAAAGAAACCTGTAATGCATGTACCAAAATATTTGCATGGCTGACAAGCTCTGTCTTTGAATCTTCATGAAAGGCATATAATTGTGTTTAATGCAATTTATTTCTCATTAAAGAAATAACCTTTGATCCAAACATCTTTGCAACAGAGATCCAAAGAAACTAAAACTCCAGGTCTATTTCAGAGCAATGTGCATTTAACATTCATTCCTTTCCTTATCTGATTAGAAAATTTATTCCCTAGTAGATTATAGAAATATAACAAAGAAAAAAAATGATTTTTCTTTTTTTAAAAAAGGGACATTCTCATCTAACTTAAACTAAAAATCTTTGGGACAAAGATTATTGACCACTCCATCACCCTGGAAAGCTTAGATAGCACCTAAACAAGTAGGTTTCCAGTGTTTCAATGGGTCTTGAATGCCAGCTTACAAAAATAAACAGAAATTTAACTGAGAAAGAAACAGTTTTGAAAACCTTTCATGGAAACACTTTCATGAATGATTTTAATGCCAGTGGCAGCTTGTCTGCATTTAAGTAACTCTGCAACGTGTGCATGGCCAACAGAGACATCGATCGTACTTCTATCCACAAGGGAGGAACCAGCTAGCTGGGGTTTTTTGTTTGTTTGTTTTTCTTTTTTCCTTTAATCAAGACATGAGCAAAACAAATGCTCCAGAATGTGATGGGTTTGGGGGGGGTGGGGGGGGAAGAGAAAACATAAACAAAGAAAAAACCCTCTCCAATAGAAAAAGAAAAAAAAGTGTTTTTTTTCCTCTGCCAAATGCCTCCAGGAAACTTTCTGTGGGAGCTGGGACATTCATCTCCCAGAATCTGGCCCCTAGTGAGGAATTGCATTGTGCAAAGCCAAGAAGAGGGGGGAGGATAAAAAAAGGGAAGCAAATTCTACACCGATTGGGAAATAATCTGGATCACCTAATTTCCTATTACGCATGTGAAATATTTCTGTAAAAGAAGGAAAGTTACTTAGAAGTTGTGATTATTTAAAACGAAAGAGAAAGAAAACCTTTAAAGACCATACTAATTTGACTTTCAAACTGGGTCTTATCCACATGAAAGTATTTATTATGGCATTTAAAAAAAAAAAAAAAAAAACCAAAAAATCAAAACACCAGTAGTGGATGAGACCATCTTTTGGCCACATCAGTCTCTGCAGCTTTGGTTAGCTTGTTTCTTACACTGGCAAATACCAGATGCTTGGGAAAAAAAACATAAGACTAGCACAAGCATGTGGTAACACCTCACCAGATTACTCTGCCGGGCTCAACAATTCACAGGTCTCCTGTGAGACTCCTTAAATCCAGAACTCTTGAACAGATGTGAAGTTCTAGCACCTCTAGTCTCTGCTCAACGGCTTAGATGACATTACAAACCACCACCCCTTGCTTTAAACACCAAATCCACTTTAATTTTTCACATCCCCTGGATCCCAAATTATAAGCAGCAGCAAACAACTAATTCCTTTTCATCTTCTCCTTCCCTGTGGCATCAAAAGACTTCTGTCCATCCTTTCTCAGTGGCTTCTTTCCAAGAAAGGAAGTTCCAAACCTATCTGCTGGTGTACACAAGCTATTCAGTGCCTTTGACAATTACTGCTACTCTGATCTGAATCATCTCTAGCTCCAATCTGCCTTCTCTGATGTGGAGCCCTGAGCCCTTTTCTGTGCTGTTGGCTTTTGACTACTTTGCGTGAAGCCTCAATGCAGGCAACAATGGAACCAAAGGCTATTCCAAGAATTAGTAGTGAGGCAAGCATCTGGACTTTGCACTCATCAATTCCCCACAGGCTGGCAGACAAATGCATCCTTAAAACAAACACCACCACCAAAATCCAGGTTTTCATTCCAAGTCATATAATTTTTGAGTGAAGGTAAGTCAGATTTGTCAACCAATGCATGTTTTTTTTTAAAAAGAGATACAGTCCTAGAACTGACTCACCAATATAAACAGCTTAGTTAAATGAAATTTCTAATGGTACCATGCTAGTTTGAATTATTATTCATATGAAGAACCTTTCGTTCCAACCAGACTGACATGGAAATTGTCATGCTGTAAAGACAAAGCTACTTTAGAGTGCCTGCACAGTAGAAACAACTCAGTGCCAGTGAATTTGCCCCTTGTTAATGTAGCCCTACTTCAAAAAGGGCTTGAAATAGAATTGTCAGGCTCCTAAGTGCAAAAGAGCCATTCCAGAAAGTCTGTTTTTCCATTTGTTTTTAAGCAACAACCAGCACATGCCTTTGAGAGTGTCCCAAGAGGTAAACTTGGTTTCTGTCCCCAAATGGAAGGACAGAATTAGCTGCATCTTCAGACATTTTCCACTCCTTTCCTTAGATTCATTGAGCTCTCCCGGGAGAAGACTACAGAAGTAGATGAGGAAATCATGTGTATAAGGATGTAATGGGGGTGGGGGGTGGAAACATCAGGGTATGGACTGCATTCCTTCTCATCCTGTGATGACCACTGGCCGGATCTTGCAGGAGGATCCACAGGCTAGCTGCTGCCGTCAGAGCCAGCAGTAGCTCAGGAATAACTGTGCCTGTGGAGCTGTAGCGTCCAGGCAGGAAAGTAAAATAGAGCTCCACCAGAACAACATTGGTAAGCAGAGAGTGCCGGCTCCACAGGGTCTGAATTATGACACAGGGACAGCTTTGGGTCCTTCAGATCTGACCCCAAACCGAGCAAACACTGGAGAAGTCAGGAAGCTTTGCTTGTAACTGGAGAGTACAGGTCCAGGCCTTTGGTAGTCTTTAGGGATCAAGATTTTAGAAAGCTGTGGAAGCCCAGCCACAGATGCAGAGATGAAGCATTCATAGCATGCATTCTAATAATTTCTGTTTATACAGCTTAGGGAAAAAAACCCTAACTAAAACTAATTCCTTTTTGTGTGGGAATCTGCTCTGGTTTAACTCAAAGGTCATTTTTAAGTCTGTGTGCATTTACAGTGCTAGACAAATATTTGTCAAATATACAGGCTGCTGGTCTCTTTTGAAAGATAAAGGTTATGGGGGAGGAGGGGAGGGAAAAACACCCCAGCCAACGCAGAACACAAAACTGAATGAACCTTAAGGAAAAGCATCCATCTGCCAGAGAGCGACACATTCCCGCTAGCAAAGACTGCCACCTTTTGGGGAACAGCTTCAGAGGCCGAGCAGAAAAGAGGATGCTCCACCTTTCCCATAAATTTCCAGTCTTGGTTCTGTATTTGCCTATATGTCAAGGGAGTCAAACGGGTTTAATTTCTCAGCTAACTTCCAGTATAGGAAAAAGAATATTTACAATAGTATAGCTGCACTCTGCTAGTTTTTTTTCCTCCACTTCTTAAAACGCAAGGTGTATTTTTACAGTCTGTTCATCTCATCTGCTGCTACTATTTTTGAATCTGTTCGCCAATTTCAATAAAATCTTACACAGGGGAAGTCCCTCCAATAATAACATTTCAACTCACTACCTGAGAATTAGCAGCTGAGAAGATGAGCTACATTCAAATTCATGCCTCATTTGGGGAGAGTGAAGGAGGAACTTAGCTATAACATTTCTTGGCTGGTAGCAGCCAGCCAACCAGCATGGATGTGGTTCTCCACTAGTCACTGCAAATAGTCTTTCTTACCCCAGACCTCTGGGCGGACCCCAGACACAGGAGGACAGGACAAAGGAGGCTCATTGTGGTGGGTAAGCTAGGAGAGAAGTGGATCACAAGTCAATTGGGTTCAAACATCATTGGCTCTACTCCTCTTTTGCTGGCTTGTCTTGCCAATACACAGAGACAGAGCCTACAATGAGGGAGAAAGCTAAATGCTTTCCACTCTTTGGAAGTGTTTTGCTTATATCACGTGTGAAACACAATTGTAAAAGATATTGGTTTAAGATCTTCCAATGTGTTTTACCTGAAGTCTGACATCAAAATAAGTCATCAGATTTTAAAAAAAGCTCCATAATGCAAAAAAACCCAACCCTGGGCTGTTGCAAAAATAAAATAATAAATCTTACCACATCTGTTGAGGTAGAAGCAGCAAATTCAGTCATTTCTGCTGTCCTTCTTGCCCCTCTTACCAGACAGGGTTTTGGTTTTATTCTCCCTTTTTAAACCTAGCTGCCCAATTTCAATCCCATTTTGACGTAGACAGGGATATTAGGTTCTTGTAAGAGCCCCGACAATAGGTAGGGAAAGTCAGCTTCAATATCTCACAGAAGGGCAGCCTACAACCAGAGCCCACCACCCCATTTTAGACAACAGGTGCTGTGCAGGAAGCCAGCCATTGGTCAGTAGCTACAAGAACCTGTGGTCACACGCTGCTGCCCACTCTGACTGGTGAGCATCTTATCTCACAGCACAATCTGTAGCTGCGCCCCACTATGAAATCCCTCTCCTGACCTGCCTTTTTCTGTTTTTATAAAAACTGGTTTTTGCACTGACACTGGAACTCCTTCACTTGCTCTCTCGGACAGGGAACCCTGCAGTTTCAAATCATAGTAGAAACCTTCTGTACAGCCCCTGGGGACAGCAATACCAAGGGGTTTCACAGGAGCCTGCCTGTCACTGGCCAACTGAAGTACCTTCTAACCCTGTAAGCTGCTCTCTTCTGTCACCCTAAAGGAGACTGCGAGGACATTGCCCTTCAGAAAGTCAAAAGCACCTACATGTTGCCCTTGTACTGCAAAAGGGAATAAGGCAGAAGACTGCTCTGGGAGACACATCAAATGACAATCTCACCCAGCGAGTCTTCCACTCCACCCAGCTGCTGTCCCTACTGTGCTGCTACCTCCTTGTCCTCTCCCTCTTGCTCCTTGTCCCCATCTGCATTTATGTGAAATTGGATCTTGATGCGGAGGAATGGTGTAGACTGAGATGTTAATAACCCTGAAGAGAGCTACCGGGGCTGTAAATGAAAAATGACACTGAGTGGGAGGAGCAATGAATGTCACACAAGATGTTCAGTGCTAGAAGGGCAAGAGTAAAAAAGTTATTTGGACAGTATGGGAAATTTTGCTTGCAGGGGTCATGCCTCCTTCTTCCTTCCTTCACAGCTTATTTGAAAAGGACGAGCAGCAGCATGTCAAGATGCAGAAGGCATTGGAGAAAGAAAGACTTTGAAACAGTCACGTCAGACCCAATACCTCAGTGGGGAGATGCTAAAAGACACCCTGGTCTTCCTGTGCTGCTGATTTTCCTCTCCAGCAAGAAGAGAGAGACAAGAGAGTAAGTTTCACCTTGTGCCTCACCTGAAACATGCTGAGACCTCACTGGTTAGAAGCCTCAACTTAAGGATCTGAGAACATCAGAACACCAGATATATGTATCTGGTAAATATATGTATCTATGTAAATCACTACAGGCTGTCCTAATCTTTAAAATGCAGTGAGACATGTTAAGCACTACAGGTAACTGACTAGCTAGTTATTTCAATTTTCTATGTTGAAATACCTTGGTAGCTACAAGCAACTGAAGCCCATAAAATAAACCCAAAGCCAAATCTTGCAGCAGCAGTTCTAGACTGGATCCAATCAGAACAACACTTGTTACAGTTCTGATCGTAGCCAGGTGTTAGAGCAACTGATCTTAAAAGATTTATTCCACCTTAGCTTAAAGTCTAAAGCATCTTGGGGAAGGATGCTCTTAAAATTCCTGCTATTACAGTAGCTACAAATCCAGCACCTCTGAATTAAGGATTGAAGCCATAATAATTTTCCACCCCCTACAGGCTCTGGAAAGAACATGTTCCAACCACATGAGAATGTTTTCAAACATCAGCTTGTGCAAAGAGAACAAAAGCTGGGCATTTTCTAGTTTTGATAGACAGAAGGATTGTTCACTGCACAGGAGGAACACAGAAGATAACTTATTTCATCCTTGAAAAGCTAGTCCAGTCAGAGACAGAAATTCAAAATACCCTTTTTTTAGTTGGACATCTTTGAAGGACACTACAACTTTGGTGAGCCAACAAGAGTTCATCAATTAGTTTCCTTGTTCTCCTGGGAAAAGAAAAAGCATTTTCTCCATTGGAATTGCTGTAGCAGAACCGACAACAGATAG
This sequence comes from Vanellus vanellus, assembly GCF_965231255.1. Classification (NCBI taxonomy): domain Eukaryota; kingdom Metazoa; phylum Chordata; class Aves; order Charadriiformes; family Charadriidae; genus Vanellus; species Vanellus vanellus. Next base: position 31,879,863 of record NC_138907.1, read on the forward strand.
CAATTCAGTGAGCTGAAGAATGCTGTTGGGAATACGTGACGGTCAAAGGCTTGTCTGAATCCTTGTCCAGCCCAGACACTGACACAAGACCGTGCTGGGGTGATCTCAAGTTTCCAGTATTCCATTAAGAAGTGACAAATAACATGACCCCAGACAAGCCAAAAAGTAACTTGGCCCTTTTCAGTTCTCAACACGAAGGTAGGTAGGCTCACTCTGAGAGGATATCCTTGAAAACAAGTTAAGCAGAAACAATTTAAGCTGTCATGGTCTTACTGAGCTGCCTACAGCACAGCTCTGGATTGTCTCCCTTCTGCAAGCCTTACTATCTTCCCTCTGTTGGTTTACTCTCAATGTAAAGGGCATATTTAGCTTGGCCAGGAACATGGATCAGGGCAAGAATCTCTCCTCTGGCCTCAAGATATCACATGAAGGGGAAGGGGATTAAAAAAATAAAAGTAAAAAAAAAATAAAAATAATCAGGCTTCATGGGACCATTCCAGTAAAATAAAATGCATAAACTCTTAGACTAGTAGATATGTTCAAATATACTTTATGTCTCCATAAAACAAACAATAAACTACTCACCAAAATCTATGAACACAGGCTTTAACACCAAGATAGGAGAGTTGTCTGTGAACCAGCCACATCAAGTTTGGGTCACCTTAAATCACCTGGGAGATTTTTTTTTTTTAAACCTTGACAGATGTATAAAATACACATCTTCTGTTCTAGGAATCAGAATGAGGCTGGATAAACAGGTCTACCAGCCTAACTTGCCAGTCTAGTTAAGTCTAAACAAATATTTCAGCATTATTTTAGCCAAAGACAACTTTTAGTCCATATACCTTTCTTGTTGCCCTGGTCAGATTACTAAGAAGATGTTACTTGAAACATTTAAGTAGAATAAAATTCAAAATCATATATGATCAGCTAGAAGATTTAGGACACTGCAAACTAGCAGAGGACAAGGGTACTTCAATGTTGAAATCCCTCAAAAAATTCAGTGAGGTTTGGTCATTTACGTCCCTTTGGCGCCTTGGAACTTCACCCTTGCTACATTTAAGTAAATATTTTGAAAAGTTGTTTTATCTCTAATTTTCCACCAACCTCCCGTGGGGGGATAAAAAATTCACCTAGACAACAGTTGCCTGCCCCGAGCAGCAAGTGTCTTGAATTATTTTGAAACTTTCTAGCGGTTCCTCCAAAATAACAACCAACATTTTTTAAAAAAGATGTAAAAGCAAGGGTCAGTTGCAAAGCAAAGATGGAAGGATGACTCTTTAGTTGGAAATCCCTCTGCGACCAGTGCAGCACCTGATAATCTCCAAGAGAGGGCAGTCTTAGACTAGGGTTGAGTCACAGAGGGCTTCATTGTTAACACCTGTTTTCTACCTCGTTTGACCGTACGTATCCAAGAAGCTTACTGTTTAAATAGCACCGTTCACCAAAAAAAAGCCACCTGGATACACGTCAAAACTTACAAGTTAGCGTCCTGCAATCTTCAAAGGGGAAGGAAATATTATTTGCCTTTTAAAAACGACATAACAAAGGACAGCATTTTGCACCTGGATCTAGTCCAACAACAACAAAAAAAAGGTATACAGTTAAGCATGTGCTTATCTTTAAATATACCATCAATTTTACAGCAGTCAGAGCCTTCTCTACCTTTCTTCAAATACCTAATTAAGGCAGTTTGGAAAACTCAGCCCCAAAATACAGTCCAGAACCTTTTTTCTTGCCAGTGAGTGGACTAGCTTCTAGAAAGACATAAAACTTTCCACTAATTCCCAGTGCTTCCAACTTCTCCATGCTTTAGACCCATCATTTTGATACTGGTACTTCCAGCCTAAGCACCGGCTGATTGATGGTGGTTCCCAGGCTCTGGAGGGACACCACATTTCAAGTGATTACACTCAGCACTCAGAAGACAACCTGGTTGGAAATAACTCAGGTCCTACAAGCCAAATCTCTACTTATACCAAAGCTGAAGGCAGCCAGAGCTCTGGGGACCTGGGGAACTGGTGCTTGTATCCGAGTCAGACAGAGCAGCAGTGCACTGGGGACAGAGGCAGACTGCCCTTCAGGAGCACTGGAGAAACATTTACCAAAATAGGGATGAAAGAAGAGCTGTGATCATGGTGCTACATCAAGTCATCTAAGTAACAAGATCCTCATTCGTGTACATGAATGTCCTGCTAGGGCCCTTATTCCAGCTGCACACCATCACACTCAGTACCTATGAGATTCACCTGCTTTTGACTTACAGGTGGCAAAGTCCATGGACATCAGCAGCTCAGTCAGAGAAACTGGAATCCGGTGAATTCTGTTCCTTTAACCAGAATCACCTCATCCTTTTTCTCCATCTCTCTCTCCCAAGCATTCACATGAAGCCATGTTCATGCTACTGACCAATTTCATTAAAGTCCAATTTCATTAATTTCACTAAGCTAGTGAAAGACGTCACACACTCAGGGTTTTTTTTTTTCCTCCAGCAAGCTTAACCCACATGGATACAAGGAATTTCACAACAGCAATAAGACTTTTGGGGGCAGAACACGCACACAACACACACACACAAAAAAAAAACACACAAAAAAAAAATAGGGGGAGAGATTTCTTAATGGAAATTAAAGTTCTCTACTGTGGTTTTAAGGCTACAGAAGAAAGCAAAGGACCTATTTTCTTGTTTCCCTCACTAATGTACTGAAAAAAAAATCCCCCAGACAAATACTCCACTAGCTTCTGCTGCCAACAGAACACCACCATGGGAAACACCAAACAACTCAGATGATAGTTGCTGCCCAGTGCACATACCTGGAAAGGTTTGTGGTTGCAATGAGACTTTTACAGCTGTACTATTCCATTGGTCTCTACAGTGGAAATACTCTTGAGTACTTCTGCAAGCCAGAACAGCTAACCTAGCTGCCACTGAGGTTAACAGAATGATTTTCATTGGTTTCAGTGAAAGTTGGACCAGGCTGTAGCAGAGAGGCTATCTGCATGGTAAGGTCCTCGGAAGAAAGCACCAAGGCAGGCTTTTAAAGTTTTCTTCACAACAATAAAGCAACAACAAACCTCAAGAGACCATCACTTTTAAGAAGCCAAATGACCATTTCAGCAACTCCCATCCATGGCTGGATATTTGAAGTAGTTTGAAAGAAGGCGAGTCCATGAAGGGCTAAGCAACTACAGTTCCTAAGCTCCAAACAAGAAGAAAGAAATCCCTAAAGTGCAGAACACAGCTGTTTATGCAGACACAGTGCATCTCTGCAGAGTAGTGTCTTGCTTTTATACATACAACACATGCGGAAGGTAGCACCTTTACAACCAAAGCACAAAAAAAAAAAGGGGGTAATTCAACATTACTATATTTAGGCCAAACAGTTTGGGTCTTTGGAAATAAAATGGAAGATGATAAAGAGCACTGGGATTTACAGTGTGATGCTCCTCTAAGGAGGCTGAGCCCACACCTGGCTGTGATCAGTAGCATCCCAGGTGCAGGCACTTATCCAGTCAGGCCCCACCTCCCACCACTGTGGGGGAAAGACGAGCCACATGCATACACAACACGCACTTTTTTCACCCTAGTTTTGTACACTGGGGAGTCGTTCTCATAATATTAATGCAACTGGGAGTCCATCTCATTCCACAAAACAGTTTATAAAGCTCACTGCAGCAGGCATGACCTAAACCATTTTTCTCCAGAAGAGTTTACGTTAGTGTAAAAAGGGGTATCAGAAGACCTGAAAGTCTCTTCTCCCCACTTCCCCCAAACCCCAAGTACATACAGTATACTTAGAAGTTGGCTGCTCACGACTGCCAACAAGTGTAGTACTGGCTTTCAAACCAGTCCTAAACAGACTTGGAGCAAAAGCATCCAACCTAGAGCAACAGCAACCCTTTACACAACTAGTAGAATTGCACCTAACTTTTTGCCACAGACAAATTGCTCCATAAAACTAGGCGGGCAGGAGTCCTACCGTCCGCCTTTACTGACACCCTCTTCGCCCCGCCGCGCCTGCCAGGCTCAGGGTGGCAGGGAGCGCACCTGAGCGCACAGGTACTGCTCAGCAGCAGCAGCTCAGCAAAGGCACTTCCTTTTTCTCCTCCTATCCCACCTCATCCCTCATAACTGCAATTTGTAAACCATTCTTCACAAGAGTTTACAGGTTATCTTATCTGAGTAACTCTTCTTCTGGGATTACACAGCTGCAAATAAAGTAAAATTAACTTCACACTGCTCAGAGCGTGAACACCCGCTCGCAGCACCCCCTCCCCTCATACCGGAGGGCTGATATCACTCACCCCTACCTTGCAGGGAAGCTCTCCATGGTTTCTCCGTCCCATGCTCGCAGGGTGGCCGGTGATTTCCCTTGGTCTGTCACTCCCCGTCCTCTCAACCTGCCCCTAAGAGCAGCCTGCCCTGCCCTGCCCTGCCCTGCCCTGCCCTGCCCTGGGGCGGCCGGGGCGGGCCGGGGCGGGGCTGCCGTCGCCGCTGTCGTGCTGCTGTGCCGCAGCTCCCCGGGCCATCGCTGCTGTCCCGGGGCAATCCCGGGGCTCGCTGGCAAGCCAAGGCAGCTGCCGAACCGGAGCCGTGTTGATAACCGGCGTGCTGTGCCGCGTTCCAGCAGCGGCAAGAGGTGCAGGGCTCCGTCTCTGTCGGGCTTTGCTCGGCCGGCGCGGTGGAGGCGGAGGGTCTCGCTGATGCTCTCGGCCGCTTTCAGCTGGGGCTCCTTTGACCTGCTGAGCTTTGCAGCGCTGGGGCTGCGAACCGAGGACGATCTTATGGCAAGGTCTTCCCTTCTGCTGCGCTGCTTTTCTCCTCGTCCCCTCTTCTTAGCCTTTCACTGCAGAAAATAAAAATAAATAAATAAAAGAAACGGAAGGTTTTGATCAGGTTTTTTAAGCCTGTATGTAGGTAGGAGCTCATCTTGGTCTCAAAACTGTACATCTGAGGTCTGAAGCCACCAATTAACTGAAAGACCCTGTGAACTTTTTGCAACAAAGCTGACCTTGCAGCCTTCTAAAAAACCCCAGCTTCGAGCTTAGAAATATTTTTGAGTAAGGGGTCCCAGAATGAAGTTCCTAAGCACGAAACAAGTTTCGGTTATCCAGTGGGTTGGTGCCTTCCTTTCTCTTCCAAGTTTGCCCTTTGATTTGGTGCAGCCAGCCTCCTTGTGGGAGAACGATAAATAAATGCTGTGAAACGTAGCCTTGCCTAGCAGGTGAATTAGCAAATTTGTCAAGATCAGTAATGCCCAACTCGGGTACTGATAAATCACAAGTTAGCTGCCAAAAACTATGGGAATTATGACATTATTATTTTTATTCATTAATTTGGGGCTCTTTGTAGTGGCTTCTGAAACTTTAGAGTAGCTTTATGCTACAACCCTGAGCTCTTTTCACTTGCTCTGGTTCTCTTGAAATCAAACCATCTGTAAAATACTGCCTACTTTTAGGCTTAAAATAGCTGAAACCACCAAGTTTCCTGTGGTTTCACGTGAAACCATACAATTTGTGATGAGTGTGCCTACGGTTGTCAAATAAGGGTGGAGGGCACAGTCAGGCAACTCATAGGGTGTATTTGTCACCCCAGTGAAGGGCAAGAGCTGATCAAAACACAGAAGGACCTGAAGCAGTTAGGGAGGAGCTTGGGTTTTTCTGTTCTTTTCTGTATTGCTACTTCTCATGACTTTATCAATGGAGTCATGGTATTTCAACTTTTTTTTTTTTTTTTTTTGAGCTGCAGCTCCCAGAAGGTAGGCAGCTACACAGAAATTGCCACGTAAAAAACCTAGCTCTCGTCTATGTGGGAATAAGTTTAGAAGTATAACATAGCTACACACAATGGCTTAGAGAGCACTTATCAGGAAAGGCTAGCCTATTTTTCTCCTTGATTTTATGATTTAGAGATATGTGTGTTTGGAATGCGTGTGTATGATGAGGCAGCTGTCTTAAGACTATTTAGGGTTATCTCCTGTGTGCAATAAATAAAATGCAAAAGACTACCAACTCCTTCTGCCCCTCCCCAAAAGTCAGCATTAAACGAGTATTAAAAATAGCACTTCTGTGCAAACACCATATTCTGGAACTTCAAGTGGTCACGCATCTCTGACTAATTCTAGTTGTTATTTGAATTAATAATATGAAATGCAGATTGATACAATCTCTTCTGTTGATTAAAACCAAAGAGTTACCAACAATGAAGAGAAGTTGCTTGTCCTATTGCAAACTGTACTTATATATAGGTTATCTACAGGAAGGGTTTTCAGATTTAGCAGAAAACAAAGGAAAGGCTTCTCCCAGCTGTCTGTGTGACATTCTTATGATTTCAGTGAGAGAAAAAAACAGATTTGAAAGCGGCTTATTACAGATCTTACTCTCAGGTCATTTACAAATATAAAGTGGAATCGCTGCCTTCCATAGAAATCCTAAAGTGGGTGAGAGGGTCCAGGATTTCAATGAGCGCTAATGGTCACTTTTGCTGAAAAAAGACGAACTGCAGCTGGGATAAAGCTTTTATTCACTTATTTTTGATAGGTCTAGTTCTCTAAATCAGTGTATGTAGGTCATACCTATAGCAAGCAACTGCACTTTGGCTGGTTAAATTTCCTTTCAGGTAGATTGTGTCATTGTTCATTTCAATCTCCTGCAGACTTTTCTGGATATGTACAGTGGACCCTCCCTGTAACTCTCCACAGCTTCAGAAACGCAGAGGCTGTGGAAATGCGAGAAGACCCTGCACTCTGCACCTATTCTGCACTGCCAGGAAACTACCCAGTCATTATACCTGGATCTGAGATATGCTTTTCTCTACTGCCTCGGTTCAGACAGCCTTGTACGTAGCATTGGTTTTGTAAACACATTGCCCCTAGCATTCTCAAAGAATACCATCTTGACTGACGTCAAACTTACAACGGATACAGGATAACCTGAGTAGGGTTAGACTACACACACTTCACCCTGACCTGAATGTTTTTTTGCATATCCAGCCTGATTATCAAATACTATTTAGGTTGTTTTCCTGTTAAGAACACAATGCAAAGAGAACGCAGGCTGAGACAAGAGTTATTTAAATGAAACAGAGTAAGGCATGTGCATGGGGATATATGGGTGAATTACGCTCTAACAACAGTAGAAAGTTGATAAGATTGTACTTACTCTAATCTGACATACCACATGGTAGATAACTCTTCACCTTTTCTCTGCTGGAAATATCCTCTATTGCATGACCGAAACAGTGTTAAAAGGGTCTAGTCACATTCTCACTAGACAAAATGCCTTTTTATTGGGGCTATATTTGATATCTGTCCTTACCAGTGTCGATATTTCATAAATCAGGATACCTTAATTATAACTAATGTATGTGCTCACCAGCTGGTCTATTGCTGACAGAAACTGTGTGTAACTGCGGAAGATGGCACAGCACAGAGGAGAATGCTTCTGTCCCGGAGGCAGAGACAGCCCTAATCCAAAGTGGGGTGTCTGCCCAGCGTATGGTAGTGAACACATAACAGAATATGAAGTTCTCCTGAGCACTCCTTCCATGTTAATCAATCCATCTCTGAAACCTCTCTGTGGTAATATATTATAAGTAAGTCCAAGTCACCAAGGAGGTGAGAGAAAACAGAAAGAACACATTCCAAAATTAGTTCTTGTTGCATATAACTTTATTTGTAAAGATGAATGCCCCTGAATGATGCCAAACATGTTGGTGATAGAGCATGAAGTCAAATGATGTCATTCAGTCACAATTTTTTGAAGAAATCAGTTAGTTTTCCATAATTAGGCTACTGTGCATATAACAATAGGTGAAATCCTGCACGTATGATTGGTGTAGTGAGGAAAAGATAATAAAAAGCAGTGAGAACAGGGGCAACAAGTATACAGTATGCTGCCTTTTTTAAGAACATTTTTTCTTATTTTTGTAATCCTGGAAAAACTTTTTGAGAATGAAAATGAGCACAATAGCAAAACAGAACAGGTAATGGGTTTGGAAAAAGTAGAAGGCCAGCTCCTTTAGCATATAAATAAGATGAATAATGATGAAGCAGTATAGGAACAAGGCATACTGGTTTGGGGGCCGAAGTAGGTCTTGGAGTCCTTGGCTAAACTGTGGAAAAAGGAAAAGATGCACATTATGTCACACGACTATGTTCCACTTGCGCCCAGTCCATGCGCTTCTCTGAGCACACCTGGCCTTCTGGCACACTTAGTTCATAAAAAGTTGCTGTGAGATAAGCTAGCACGTGAAATGAGAGCAAATCAGCTACACCATGTTAAGTGATAGGTGTCACATCCCCACCCATATCCATAGCACGAGCTAGGTTTTCTCTCTCTGAAATGAAGGTAAGAGACCTCATATTTACTGCAAGAATGAGAGTGCGGGTACACAAAGCAGTTTGTGTGAAGTAAGCGAACATCCATGGGTTTTGTGCATCTATCTCTACATATGTGACACAAACTGTTGCCTGTGTTTTTTCACTGCATGGTCATTTTCATATGTTTAAACATGCTCAAGGGCAAACTTTCAGGTCTTAATTTAAAAATTCAGTAGTTAATTTCCTTAGTCCAGGTGCCTGTCAGTCATTTAGCCAAATACATATTGGACCTGATTCTGATCTGTTTTTCTCTGATATAACTTCATTGATTTCATTGGAACGGCATTTACTTCACATAATTGTGAGATCCTATCCAGGCCTATAAATTAGCTATATGGAAAAAAAAAAAAAAAAGCAAATGTAAAACTTCAGGGCTTCTGTGGTGCTTAGCTGAGTGCCATTATTGTGCATGATCTGAGCTCTTATGTACAACCACAACACAAATGTTACAAACACTGTGTAAAACACATTCTTCTATCCTGTCCTGATTTAGAGCACAGAGCATGCAAGAGAAGAAAAAAACGCAAGTACCTCTAAAACACTGATGATTTAGATTCAGATACTCTGCTTACTCTCTAACTCAGTCCAATGATGAATTGTGTAAAAACTGGAGTAGAATCAGGCCCCCACAGACAGCCAACATGATCAGGAAGAGCCCAGACAACCAAGATTTGCAGCTGTCCCATTTGCTAAACTCTGCCAACTAGAATGGTCTCTTCTGGGCTGGACTACTCTTAACAACAGACTCATACGCCTGAACATACTATAACTTCAGTTACTCCCATAAAAAACAGGCTTGCAAAATCTGCCTAACTGTCTAGAAAATTTGCATTACGTTGGTAGATTCTGTCATCCACTCATTTATTCATGCATTTATTATCTGAGTCATCTAACTGATCAATTTCCAAGCCAGGAAATTGATCCCACTGTAGAAGCAGGAAACTGATCAAAGTGGTGTTCAGAGCAATTCCTCTGATGTTCGGGTGGGGGAAATAAGGAGAAAAAAAGAAAAAAAAAAAGTTATTGGATCCTTACATCATAAACTTCACTTGTGAGTTAACTTTTCTTTTAACATATTTTATAGCAATGAACGTTACCATAGTTCACACTGTAGGGAGTAGAACAACTCCATTGTCCTAAAGTATGCGTACAAGCTGTAAAGATCACCTAGTCGAGTCTAACTTTAAAAGAAGTCACAGTACTACTCAACAGGCAAAAGAATAAAACCTTACAAATTGCTTAACGTAGAACGTGAATGTTTCAGTCTCTATTGCATTCAACCCTTTTTCCTTTCTCTACTTACCGATCTTTTCACTGCCTGTTGATGAATCCGCTCCATTCTCTCTTCATGAAGCCTCTGCTTTTCATTATCCTCATGTTCATATTTCAGTTTAGCCAGCACAAAATCCCACCTCATCCTCTCAAGCTCAATATCAGCTGCTGTGACCCGCTTGCCACAGAGCTGTTCCAGCTCCTCTGCGTTGGTGGATACTTCTGACTGCAAAGCACTGATTCCTCCATTCATGTCCAAATATGCCATATGACACTTAGCATCTATGCTCTCTGTTTTACTGTCTGAGATGAAAGATGATGTTGTCATGTCTCTGATGGATCCCTGCTATAAATTGGAGAGAGGATAAATTTGTATTTAAGCTGACAGACAAAAATAGAATATTTTCATCTAAAGCTTGAATATTTGTTCAAGTGATTATTCACACATTTGTATAATGACTCACTAGTTTTCTAATATCCATTATTTCCCTCCAAAAAGTTTGTTCCTAGAGTTGGAAAAGAAATCTTCCATTGAACGTTGTCTTACAAAATATGAAAAATCCACCATATAAAAATTTTCTGATTTGAAAATGTAAAGAAAATTCTAAAAATATTTAATTAGGGCCTGGTTGATCTAAACCAAACACTATGGCTCTTTTGACCAAATAAGAGCTTTCACAATAAGGACTTCACATCTTGTGAATTTGATGTTAACCCATGAAAATGGGAGCCACTGAGGTTCTTTACCTCTGAGAAGTATCTCAAATGTCTCATGATCCTCACTTTCCTTTGCACGCTCAGTTTCCTGGCTGGTCTACATGTTCCATGATGCATTGTAGTTTTACCTCTGGAAGAATTGTATCTTCCACTTACCATCTTTTCATGCAGCTGCTTCTTGTTATCATTATTCTGGGGTTCCTGTAAAGTAAGTTGATTGTCTTTCTGATTTTCCTCAAGTTCTTCCATAGTTGTTTGGAATGAATATTCTGATCCCTCTAGATTGCTGAGTTCTTCCAAATCTTCTTGTATTTCCTGCTGTTTAGCAAACAGAGTTCCTGTCTCAACACGGGAGACCACTGATGTTGAAGCATCCCCAATGATGTTCTGGAACAGAATGGGGATTATCTATGTGCTGACAATGAAGCAGGTGAGCCATATGTCAAAAAAAGGAGTGACTCGGAGAATAACATAAGCACATACACATAGGGCATACTGGAGCCTATATGAAAGTGGCTAGGGGCTTAACTCTCATTTATGTTCCACCACGTTCCTTGCCTACACGTGAATAAAAAAGAAAAATCACTGGATACAGGTCTGTGGGTAGATCTTCTGAAAATATCACTTGTAGGCTTTTTAAGATGAGAATTTGTTAGCAATTCCTATTACAGTAACCCATGGAGCTAGGTAGGGGTCCCCAGGAAGTAAGAATAGTATATCATACTTCTTTAAAATGTAGCATAATCAATATCCTTCTGCAGCTCAAAGAAGGATGGCTTTTCTTTCATGGAAATAAAACTTGACTGAAAATCTACCTTCGACTGCGGAGTTTCTTACTGCCTCCAGCATAGTCAGGTCACAACTTGTAGGGTTCATCTAGTCATTAGCTAGTAGTCAATACTATCCTTTTAACTGACTGGAGCTAGGTAGGCATTTCAGCATGTGAACTAAGAGTTCAGCCTCCTGTTTCCAGGAACATAGTACTTGCTGCATTTTATAAAAGTGATACGAGGCATAAATTTCACATCTGAGAAAAGACATAGGCAAGTGAGACAATTTCTTTCTTATTCAGTTTGAGAAACAGGAGCAGAAGAGGAAGAAAGTAAAGCATGCTGATTACCATGGGTAACTGATGTCCAAAGACAGGGCAGGTATCAGGCTAAACATAAGGCAACAGTCTCCACAGGATTTCCATACAGAAAACGTGAAAGCAGCTGTCCCAGTTCAAAGGCCAGGACACAATGACCACAGCGATTCTGCCCTTGGCTGACTTTGTAACTGCCCTGTTGCCACAACAAACTGATGCTTTTTGTTGGCAAGGTGACATTCTGCTACATTCCTTGTTCGACCACTGGGGCAGTATCCAGGTTTTTCAAGGGGGACTGAGCTTACCTCCTCCTCTGTCACAGACCATCCTCTATGGTCACTGTTTTCTCCCCTGTAAATACATCTACACGTTGCTGTGAAGCTTTCTGCTAGAATTTGTGGACTCCCAGAATGTCCAAGTGCCCAAGTCAATTAGCTCTTTCTGGGAGGCAGGTTTATCGGACCAGATAAAGCACCATGATAATAGCTATCCCATTTCAGTGTTTCTGGGTAGTTTCTCTTCAAAGTGTTGCACTGAATCTCATGGATGTAATTAGCCCAGGAATCTCTGCACTGTCCTCTATTTCCTACTGTAGATATGCCAGCATTTCAGTTTTCCATCTATGAACTGGAATCCCTTGCAGGGACTGGTAACAAGCTCACAGTGGCTTCGTGATACAGTAACAGATATCCCTGTAGTAAGGTAACGTGAGCCCTTTAAGAATTTTACAGAAAGCTTTCTTCTTCTCTGTCATTCGGGAGTAGGGAAACAAAGTTCTTCTACTGTTACTAGTCTGTATAAAGCACCTTTCAGAAAAGGATCTATCAATTACAGTTTATATCATGTAAATAAACCCAGGGACCTCAATTGCTTTTTGCCCTGTTCCATATATCATAGACACTAGCGCTAAGTCAGTATATTTGCTCGGTAGGTGATGTGTGCACACCTGGATGACAGATCCAGTGAAAATAAGAAAGACTAATGAAGTTACTGAGATCACTTCCTGTCACATCACTTATCAACTGTTTTGTCAGTTTACAGCTGGATTTTCAAATCCCAAGGCACGCTGAAGACAGAATGATACACAGGGCTCTGGAATTCTATCATTAGTTTTGATCAAAAATATTAGAGAGTTTTTAATTGCTTTTGGTGCCAATGATCCAATTACCTAGTTAAATATAGGTCCTAGTTATTGAATAATCAGAGCAAGAAGGTGTGTAGGATATTTATGTGTACATGTGTATTTGCATATTTATTTTATGCTTTCCAAAGGTAATGTGTATTTTCTAAGAAGACACTGAAATGGAGCTGTGGCAATCTTTGTGCTTTTATTGCAGTTAAGTTTCCTGAATTCCTGGTGGACAATGCAGATATCATAATGCCTTAAATGCTTACTAATGATGTATTCATTCAGACAGTCTCAAGACAACCTCATGAATGTATATCCTGATAAAGCACTTGCAAAATCATTCACTCTCCAAGTACCAAACACCTCTCAATCGTTTGAGCCGGACATACCACAAAGTACTTCAAAGAGCTGTGAAGTTCTCAGCATCTCACATGCTCTTCTCCTTGATTTATTAATTATTTATTAAAATATTGGCCTTCACATTCAAACCAGAGAGGAAGGTAATGTAATTTCTCTTTGCACTCGAAGAAGTGGAGGCTGCTACTTCCATTTTCAAATGATGGTATCTTTTGCTCTGTTTTGCTTTCCTCTTATCTCTCCAAACATGCTGTCGCATTGCCAGCAGAGCTGAAGTTAACGCATAGCAGGAAGGTATACTGTTGCTGTCATTTGTGCTGCCGTTATTGCCATATATTGCAAAATTTTACTTTCATCTCCTTCTTGATATGATTTTCTCATAGTTGCAAGGGCACAGTAGGGTACATAAAAGCTGGTATAACTGTATATATTTATAGAGTGAGGAACATTCATGCCTGAGTAGAAAGTCTCTCTTTGCAATGTATTTCAATATCTGGAGATAATTTCTCTATAAAGACTAGTGCATCTCATATGGGCATCTATGTTGAAGGCCAAATTTAGAGCAGGATGTTAGTAATAAGGGATTGTGAGAGGCTACAGACTAGTCAGTCTCAACTCTGTGCCTGGCAAGATCATGGAGCAGATCCTCCTGGAAACTCTGCTGAGGCACATAGAAAACAAGGAGGTGATTGGTGGCAGCCAGCATGGCTTCACCAAGGGCAAGTAACACATGACAAATTTGGTGGCCTTCTATGAAGGGGTTACAGCAGCAGTGGACAAGGGAAGATCAACTGATGTCATCTACCTGGACTTGTGCAAAGCGTTTGACACTGTCCTACAGGGTATCCTGGTCTCTAAATTGAAGAGACATGGATTCAACAGACCACTCGGTGGATAAAGAACTGGCTGGACGGTCACACTCAAAGAGTTGTGGTCAATGGCTCGATGTCCAAGTGGAGGCCAGTGACAAGTGGGATTCCTCAGGGGTCGGTACTGGGACCTGTACTGTTCAACATCTTTGTCGGCTACATGGACAGTGGGATCGAGTGCACCCTCAGCAAGTTTGCTGATGACACCAAGCTGTTTGGCAAGGTAGACACGCTGGAGGGGAGGGATGCCATCCAGAGGGACCTGGCCAGGCTGGAGAGGTGGGCCCAAGCCAACCTCATGCAGTTCAACAAGGCCAAGTGCAAGGTCCTACATCTGGGTCAGGGCAATCCCAAGCACAAACACAGGCTCGGCGGGGAATGGCTGGAGAGCAGCCCTGAGGAGAAGGACCTGAGGGTGCTGATTGACGAGAAGTCAACATGAGCCAGCAATGTGCGATCACAGCCCAGAAGGCTAACCGTATCCTGGGCTGCATCAAAAGAAGCGTGGCCAGCAGGTCAAAGGAGGTGATTCTGCCCCTCTACTCCACTCCCGTGAGACCCCACCTGGACTACTGCATCCAGCAGCTCTGGAGTCCCCAACATAAGAAGGACATGGACCTGCTGGAGCGTGTCCAGAGGAGAGCCACAAGGATGATCCGAGGGCTGGAGCACCTCTCCTGTGAGGAGAGGCTGAAAGAGTTGTGGCTGTTCAGCCTGGAGAAGAGAAGGCTCCGGGGAGATCTTATTGCGGCCTTCCAGTACCTAAAAGGGGCCTACAGGAGAGCTGGGGAAGGACTTTTTACTAGGGCATGTAGCGATAGGACGAGGGGGAATGGTTTTAAACTGGATGAGGGCAGGTTCAGATTAAACATTAGGAAGAAATTTTTCACTTTGAGGGTTGTAAGGCACTGGCACAGGCTGCCCAGAGAGGTTGTTGAGGCCCTATCCCTGGAGGTGTTCAAGGCCAGGCTGGATGTGGCCTTGGGCAACCTGGTCTAGTGGGAGGTGTCCCTTTCTATGGCAGGGGGGTTGGAACTCGATGATCTTCAAGGTCCTTTCCAACTCTAAACCATTCTATGATTCTATGTGAGCTGGTGCAAAGAATTCCAAAGGAATTCCAAAGGTCCGGGTTTTTTGGTACTCAGGCACTGCAAGTTCCTACATAATATTTAAGAAATGCGAAGGTCAGAAAATTGAGTTGTATGTAGACACTTAACAGCTGTTTTAGTCTCCTCCAGTTAGATGACCTTCCCATACAATGGATCACAGCACTGTTGTTTGGAAAAATGGGAGAGGACTGGCAAAATTATTACTTACACTACAGCTTTTACATTGTCAAAGTAGTCAGGTAGTCTTCCTTAGATACCTGTTAGGAAATAAGTGAGTACCTGTTTTGTGGCACACACACTATTGCTATAGATTTTTATGCACTTGGGTTAATTTGTGAGTTAATGTTATAGTAAGAGGAGTTATCTCCTCTTTACACATGAGGAATCGAGTCACTGGCTAAAACAAATGACATACCCATGCCTGATCTTTAGCCTTATGCCTTATCTGTGCAACCATCCTTCTTTACTTATATTTTCTCTTTCCTAATAGTGCAGCAGTAGACACGCTAGAATTCTTAGAAAAGAAACAAGTATCACATTTCTCCTACATATATTGCCTTTTGAAAACAGATGTGGTTATAAAGTTACTGATGTATAGAGGCGTTTATACCAGAAAGAACAGCATGCATAGGAAAATCCTGAGTAGATAAAACAACTAACACATGCACAATCATTCTCACATTGTGATCACACTGGAGGTCTTGTGCATGCACTGGACAGTCAATCTGTGTATAGTGGCAACATCCCTAGAACTTCCAGGATGTCAAACATTTAGAAATTCGGGACAAATGGCCAAATTCCTCTTTTTCTGGTCAGACAAAACTTACATGCAAGAAAAGAGTACATGTTTCAGTGAAATTAAAATACATATAACCCTCATCACATATAATGGCCAAAAAAATGATGATTACCAACATTGCCAAGCTCTTGAAAGGCTAAGCTGCCTCCTCTATGTAATTTTTTTGATCAATTCCAATGAACCATTTTAAATTATCCTAGCTAATTGTGCTTCACTGTTCCTTTTAGTGAATTTTAATGACCACTCAGAATATACATTTGAATTTTCTGAAGATAAGCATAAAACACATGGGCTGCACATACTGGATAACAAAGACAATATTATTTAAGCTGTTTTGAGAGAAAGTGGTCTAATTTTACCGTAAAACTCATTCTTTCGCTTTTCTCTACAGCTCATGTAATAAACTCAGGATTTATTCCTGTGTCAGCACCGGGATATGTAATTTTCATGTTTTCTTTTCTTTGTGCACCAAGAAAAGATCTCTTCATTTTGTTAAAACAGTGCAAAACTATTCACCTGTGAGATTTAATTCCTAAATACAAACATACATGCATACACACATATCTACATACATGGTTATTTTAAGATATGTTTGTCATGAAGGACAGAACAGGAAATACGAATATTTATGCGACCCATTAGAGCAAATTAATTTTGAGTGATGGTTTGTTTAAAAATATGGGTGTTATAGTAATTTATGATGATATGAAAACCCTCCAGGGATCAGATTATCATCTAGAATAGGTTAGCAAACCTCATTTTCTTCCATGACATTCTGCTATTTTTTATTATCTGAGAATTTGGCCTAGAATATTTCCCAACAATTCTGAGGCACTACAGATAAAGTTTGCTTCTTTTACCTGACAAATAATACTGAGACCCCCAAATCCAGGTAACTTCTTACATAAGTATTTCACGGAACACCAACAGATCTGTTTCATTAGGTCTACATTTTGGAGCTTCCTTAAATTCAGAATGTACTCAGCACTCCTTAAAATTCTAAGTATACACTAGCAAAGATAATTTCTTGAAGCCTGCGTCCAACCCCACTTGCTGTGGTGAAAAGGTGCAGCCTGGCTTCTCCCAGGACAGGTATTAGAACAATGCTGTCAAGCTGTCTAAGCTCGAAAAATAGTTGAAATATGAGAGTAGAAGGCTGTGCCTGTTGTGTCTGACTTCTCTGAGTAAGCAGAGAAAGCCAACAAGTACCAACAACCACTGAAAAAGCACCACCAGTTTGATTTTCCTGAAATTTTATACTAATTTTGCACAGCTATAATTGACATCACAAGATTTGAGACAGCACAGTATTGCTTGCTGTCATGGTGTTTAAAGGCACCTTTTACTCAGAAATAATTATATGGGACTTCAACAATATCCAGATTTTTAGTAAGGAGTTGGTGGTTGGGTTTTAAGTATCATGAATGCATTTAAAATGGGAAAAGGCTTTTTTGAACACCTGACAGGAACTTCTGGGGTTATTCCAGGTATTAGAAATAAGTTCTGAATAAACATCAAATTATCTGCAAAACCTGAGCTACTTTTGCTGCTGGTTTCACTGCAGTCAGCATATCAATCACTGAAGAATTAATGAAATTTCTGCTTCCAAGTGAATGCTCCAGTTACCCCCTTGGTTAGCTTCTGAATCATTGATGGAGTCTGAGCCAAGCAAAGGCCAGTCCTGAAAGATGAATGCAGTCTTTCTTCTGTTAGCTTTGGGCCATCACTATAGAAGATGGTTTCTCCCATTGCTTCACGGAATCACGGAATCACGGAATTTTCAGAGTTGGAAGGGACCTCTAGAGATCATCTAGTCCAACTCCCCTGCTAAAGCAGGACTGCCCAGAGCACATTACTCAGGACTGCATCCAGGCGGGTCTTGAAAATCTCCAGAGAAGGGGACTCCACAACCTCCCTGGGCAGCCTGTTCCAGTGCTCCGTCACCGTCACTGTAAAGAAGTGTTTCTGTGTATTTGAATGGAACTTCCTGTGTTCTAACTTACGCCTACATGAGTTTCACAACTGCCAGCAGATCTGTTGGGATATAGGATCCCTTCAGAGAATGACAATCAACTGACAAAATGTCATTTTTTCCTATGTAGATGTTGGTTGGGTGGTGTCTCACGTTTGAGGTAGTTCTACTTTCCTCTTTATATCCACTTTCAATAACTGGCAAATCTCTTTTTTTTTTTGAATATTCAGGATATCTGTGTTCAGATGAGACAATTCGCTAAAATTAGTGTTCTGTATCTCTGCTTAGAAAACTTAGCATATACACTGAGAAAAGGAGGAGATGAAAACATGGCTATTTGAGAAGCCATTGCCAGTGTTCTGAGAACAGAAAGGTACCAGGCATGCTGTTAACAATCAGACCTGTGCTCAAGCCTGAGACAGCATCACTGAGCTGACACCATGATTTATTTGGATACCTGCTCTTATTCTCCTACTCTGGGATCTGGCTCATGATGACAGCTGTACTTACAAATACCCCCACACTAATACTACTCACATTAAATGTCAGCCTATTACTCAACCTGCTCCATCTCATGCTATGTGGTCAGAACTGTCTCAGTATGACATTAGCATTTGAAATATGTTTCTCAGCTATCAACAATCCTCCTCCAAAAAAAGATAGCTATTACTTCAAAGGGAAAAAATCAGTTCCCAGGGCATAAAGACTACATTTCTTTTTCTTTTTTTTTTCTTTTAAATGCACATCTGACATTTCTATAAACTTTTTGGGATGGTGCTTTCCTCTTTATAACTAACTTTACTGAACATTAATAATACCTCTATCTTGATAAAAATAAGAAGATAAGTCCTTTCTCCCAGGACATTACCATATAAACCAAGGTCAGATGATTCAGTTAAAAGCCCAAGTTGTTCCTGGCACAGCTCTACTTCTGTAAAAGGAGCACATTACTTATTTACACTAGCAGACTTTTATTTTTTCTCGAAAAGGAAGTACAATTCAAGTAAAAGCAATGGAAGCACAACAGTGCTTCTTAGTCTGGTGGGTGGAAGCTGATAATTCAGGACACACATATAAAGAGCAATTTGGGAGATGACGCTTGGTGTTTTAGAGAAGCAAGGCAAAAAAGAAAGCATGAAAATACTTACAGGACAAAGATGCAAAAGAAGAAACAAGTCAAATACATGGACTGAATAAAGAAAGGAAGCTAACAAATAGCTTTAAATGGCAATTGCTCCTGAAAAACAAAGCAAATTAATATCACCAAGACTGAACTCCCTCATGGAGAAGCTCTAGGCACAAAGAACAATAGATGACTCAGAGAGGAGCGAAAGAGCAAAGAAATATTAACTGAACATAGACACTCTTGATGTGAAAGGCAGTCTCTGTCTTCAATCTGCATTTGTGCGTATTGCATGGGGAGGAAGCCAACATTGCACCATCCCAGGGCACGCATCCCCTTGGCAGCGTGTAACCCTGCCAATGCCATGTCTCTCAGCTCCCTTCACATTCTCCCAGCAAGTTAGACAAGTTCTAGAGAACATTTCCCTTCGGGGCATTTACACTTACTGAAAAACTTAGCAAGCAACCCAAGAATATCCGTCCAGCCTTCCTCGCTGGCTCCAGATCTTCATGCTTAGTCCTTAATATAACTCCTGCTGAGGTTTTCTACCAGCACGACTCATCTTCATCATCCAGGCTGTCTCCTGTTCCCTGAAGGCAAATACTTACAGATTCTCTGTCAGCTAAAATCTCTAGAGAAACTGCCTAAGCACACCCTTTTTCCAAGAAACAACTCCCAGAGTTTCCCCTTCAACATTTCTCTGAGGTACCAAACAGCTGTTCTTCTAATGTTAACTGGGAAGTGTCTAGTTGGTAAGGACTTGGCCCCATTCTCCAGCTCCTCTACTGCTGCTCCAAGCAGCCATCTCTTCAAATAGCAACATCATGCAATAGCAGGTAGGGGAAGAGAGGAAGGTCATATCATAGCCTACACAGCACAACTCAGGAACGATGCTGACCATCATAACATAGTCAAGTTTCCTTTATCCCGCAGTTTTAAAGACAATATTATAAGGAACGACAGTCTTGTATAACAAAGAAGAAAAGTGCTCTATTACCCTAAAGTGAGCTGCTGTAGTTGTCATTCTTGCTGCCAGATAAACTACTGTGGCAACATAATAATGGCAAAGAAAACGTATCATTCTGACATAAGGCTTGGCAAACCATTCTGGAGTGAGTCCAGGAACGGCCAATGGGTTTGAACAGCCAGATGTAACAGCATGAAGAGATTACACTGTACAGACAAAGGCATAACAAACTTCAGGGAAGCGTCTATCACCAATACAGTTACAAATATTTGTAGTATTGGGAGATGAAGCACATACAACACAGAATAGTCTCATACTCTGTGTCTCCAGTTAAATAGCAATTAGACTGCTCTGGAATGGATATGTAACTGGACAGGAAGAGCCTATAGGAGACTTTTCTCCATTACTGAGCTTTCTGCAAAAGCATTCTCCATTCAAGAGGGTGTGTTTGGGGCTCTGGGTGTGTGAACAGTATGCCTAATTATAGCCTATATTGTCTAGGAGGCCACATAATGTATTATCAGTATCCAGAACCAGGCAACAGCATCACTAGATGTGGGAAGTTCATAAACTTACTCTTAGACACTATTTACCCCTTCTCACCCCACCCCCAATGGAGAAGCTAAAGGAGCAATATCTCAGCTAGAACACGAAAAGGAAAAGGAAACCCAGAAAAAACAGTCTCAGTGAGACAGCACAGAACATCTGCTGCAGCACTGGGCTGCATCACCGCCAGCTCACCAGGTGAACAGGATATTTGGTGTTTGCAGACAAGTTGAACGTGAGTCAGCAATGTGCCTTAGTGGGGGATGAGAGTCAACAGCATACTAGGCTGCATTAGTAAAAGTGTTGAGAGCAGGTCAAAGGAAGTGCTTGTTCTCTCTGTTCAGCACTTTTGAGATGACATCTGGAGTACTGTACCCAGTCTGAGCTCCCCAGTACACGGAAGACACTGTCAAACTAAAGGAAGTCCAGCAGACGTAGCCCAAGACGACTAGGGGACTGCAATACATGAATGAGAGACCTGGGTTTGTTCATCCTACAGAAGAAAAGTCTATGGGGGGGATCTACCTGCTATATTAACTACCTAATGGGCAGCATTTAGCTGACCTGAGCTTTAACCATCACTCTATGAAGGGAGTTACCTTCAGCCCACCAATTAATAACAGCTTGTTTTTGTGTGTGCTGGTGGCTCCATGCTGACCAGCTGCTTTGCTTGCAGTGCTGGCTGCAGGGGCTCAGGCTGTGCTGGGAGATGCACTTCTGGCTCAGGATGTGGGAGGATGTGGGTTGCTGATGTGTGAATAAGAGGGAGAGCAAGGTGTGAGATTTGAGGGTGGTGCAGGTTCGCATACCAAACTGAGATGCCAATTTGTAGGAGTGAAGAAATACAGTAGGAGTCTATAAAAGAGGGCTGTGTTTTTCTGTATGTATGCATTTTCTCTCATGGAAGGAGTCAAACATACACAGAAACTCAGTGTCTCATAAGTCAGATTCGAAAATATTGTTGTTCTCAATCACCTACCATGGAGAAAGGGGAAGAAGAAAGTACATTTATGTTATTGTGAAAATCAGAGAACCCAAAGACTATTTTGTAAATATTAGAAAAATGTCTTTGTCACTAGGACTGTGGCCATCAATGGTATGCACTTCCTTTATGTAAATCATGGTATTCCCCAGAAATCAACTAATTGGGAATAAGAACAAATCTTTTTCACCCATAATGGCTCTTGATTTTAGTGCCAGTTTGGTGATAAATGCCAGTTCATATCACAGATATATGATGTGTTAGCATTATACTTGAGTTTTCAGAAAGTAGAGGTGAGGTTAAAGTTTTTAAATCAATACATACCAGAACAAGGAGACATAATAGCTGCTAGTATATGACCAGCAGGTTCTATGCTGGCAGTTGTAACAGGAGATTAAAAATGAAATGGAAGGGAAGAGATCTTGAAGCAGAGTCACAGCTGTTTTACACTCAGTATCAGAAGGAAGTTGAAATAGAAGTGATGCTCAGAAAGAAATACTTATCAAAGAGAAAGGAACCTGTGCCAGCTCTTAAGAATGGATGATAGGTTCTCTGTTAGCTCAGATAAGCTTGTTGCCATGAATAGCGTCAGAGGCCTTTCAGTCTTTATCTGTATGGTCTGATACTTTCCAAAAAGAGGGAAAAGCAATGTGACTAGGTCATTGGATTTACCTGTTGGTAACTCACTAGGACAATGTATGGAAAAATGTCTTGAATGAACATTTGCCAAGGCTGCTTAGAGAGCTTTCGCTGCCAAACAATCTGGAAAACCTGGAACAGTTTTGAAGCATGACAATCACAGAAGATGATACACAGCTGTCAAGGATATGGTGGGATAACTAGCTTAAGTGTTTGGCACTCATTAGCTAAAAAAATAGAGACACCAAAGTCATTAACTGGATATTTGCATCAGTACAGCAAAAGAATACAAAAAACATGGATCCTGTAGAGCTAATAGGCATCATTAAGAAGAAATACTATTAACTCAGTGTTTAACAGATGAAGATCTGACACAAAGCTCTCAGAATTCAATTGATTTTTTTTGTTTGTTAGGGTTGACCTTAGGTTGTCCAAGTTGAAGAGAAAGCCTGGGGAGGTCTGGACAACGAAACCAGAACAACAAAGTCTATTCTGGTTTTTGCCACATGATCATCTAATGAGATCCATGACTGAGCTGACACTTAGTTCAATTTTTAAAAAGGCTAAAAAACCCCAAACAATACCACTGCTGTATTTAGCATTCCTATGTAATTTACTGTCAGTCAAAAATGTAACACATGGTGGAGAGGCAAATAAGATTTATTTTTAAATCTTTTGAGAATTATTCAGTTACAGTAGGTCATTCCCCCTACAAAAGGCTACATTATTCTTTCTCCATAGTGAATTCTGTAGAAACTTCTTTGAAATGCTTTCATGCAATTTATCAGACTCTCTGCAGCCCTTTTTTTTCAGGTAGTGAAGGTTATTGAGCATTTTCTTGCTCTTCCATGACTTTCATATATATACACTTTGAGAATTTTTATCTAGGCTTTCTTTTATCATTGCTCATGGTATTTTCATACGAATAGTTCTTAGCGCCATTGTTGAAAATGGGAGATGTCTGCAGTCCCTTGTTTGTATTTGTCACACAAAGTCAATTGAAACTATCTCTTTCTGATTGAAATTTTCCTTGCCTGGACTCAATCCACTAGTTAAGCATTTGAACATTCTAAAAAGCATTGGCAATGTTTTTTGAATACTGAGGTATTTTTTCCACAAAGCCTGATACACACTACTTTGAAGACAAGGAGTCAGCAGGTCAAAGCCTGATCCAGTGACCACTGAAGTAAAGAGAAAGGTTTCCACCAAAAGCAGGTATTTTGGCAGAGATTCACTTAAGTAATTGTCCATATTACATGAGCTCTGTTCTACTCTGTTTAGCTGATGTCTACAGCGATGCCATCAGTTTTGGTAAGATTTCACATTCTCCTTCTGGCATAGCTCTAATGTAGGTGACATTCTCTGGTAACACTATTTTCCCTCTGAGTCCTGAAAACAGACTCTTTGTCTGGCTGGGGACAGCAGTCATCTATACTGAGCATTTAGCACCTGCTGTGTACAGTGTGCAAACCAATGTCATCCAAACTGAGTGGGTAGCAGCAACCCCACATAGAATCATAGGATTGTTGTGGTTGGAAGAGACCTCTAAGATCTTCAAGTCCAACCATTAACCTAGCACTGACAAGTTACCAGTAAACCATGTCCCTCAGCACTACATCTACACGTTTTTTAAATACCTCTAGGGATGGTGACTCAACCACTTCCCTAGACAGCCTGTTCCAATGATTATGTCTGCTGTTCTGGACACCTCCCACACACAGGCTTTTCTAGTACCTGCTTCTTATAATAAACTGACAATATAAATGATCTCTTCCTTTTAATTTCATTTGATTCCATTAAGTCCAGCCTACAGCCTTCACCTATGGATAAAAGGCCTATTTTGCCCTGCAATGGTTCCTTCACCTTTTCTTTCACTCTCAAATATGCCAGACATGGTAATTTATACTTCCTTAGGTTTCTTCCTCAACAGTGATTACTTCAGTGCATGTGTGGCAGGCTCTGCATTTAGAGATTTCAGTGATGCAATGTCACAGGAGGTACACCTCCAGAAATATTAAGGGAACGTTCCAAAAAAATGTCTTCCACTGTGCAATTCTCCAAATGACTCCACTGTCATTGTGACCTAACCAGCTTTACAGACTCAAGGCCTTTCAGTACCATGCTTTTTGCTAGCACATATTAATTACATAGAAAGCTAAGTTTTGGTGTTTTTATCTTTGCATATGCCAGGTATATGGAATAAATATGCTCTGTATCCTGTGAGTCTTGATGATGCTGGTAATGTTAATGTTTTAGAATAGGCTATGCTTCCTAGTTCCTGACATGCTATCTCAGTTTATTTGTGCCTTACTATGGTACTCTTTCTAAATCCATTAAAAGAATCCCACATATTTGTCACTGTTTGATAAAAATATGACAGTATCACCATTGCTGAGATTCTACCCCCTGAACTGTTCTCCAGTTATACACACTTTTTATCTTGTGTTTTTCTGCATACTTGAGGTGCATTTGTGAAACAGTGAAAACCATTTTGCACTTCATATTTCCATATTTTCCCATGTGCATGACCTTCCTGTTGCTGTGCATGAGGCAACTCACATCTACTGTAAGCCTTCTGTCTCTATGGCCTTACATGATTTTTATCATATAATGATGAACATGGCTGGCACCTACCAGTTGTTTCCTTATCCCTTTCTTCATTATGAGTCTGACTGCTGGTTATATTCATATTTCTATTGTATGTACATTGTGATGGTTTCATTACATTGTGAGTACTTTCATCTGCTCTTCTGAAATGGTTTTGACGCTATCTTTTTTCCTCTTTTAATAGTTTTTTCTGTATTTCTTTTGGACACCCATGAAGCTATCCAGCAACAACCACATGTGTCAAAGTCCAAGCTTTTATAGCTTTCCCTGTGGAAAACAACAGGCTTTGAGTAGTCTGAGCATCCTCATCAGTTCTTTCTATCTGCTTCTGTGTGCTTACCAGTGTAGACTCATGGTCTTCCAGGATTTCTTATTGCCCAACATCTATTACAAAAGAAAATTGCCTGCCTGTCAGTTATTTTCCTGCCTCGGTTCCTGTGAAGAACAGTTCTCATAATCACTTCTTTGTTCAGTACTCAAAGTCTGTTTCGCTTCATATTCTGCAAAAGGGAGCACAGCTCACGTTTTCCTCTTTTGCTGTTCTCTGTTCTCTTGATTAAAACTGCTCATAAGAAACAGAGACTCTAGGATGGGGCAAAATAACCAGATATTTCAAAAGTACCTTTGTGCGTAGCTGTTAGGTTCACAGGGAGGAGAGAAACGGCATGAAGGAATTGATACCTTAGAAACACTTTGTGAAACTCAAAAACATTCGCCATCTATCTAACTGTGACAACACTTCAGTGTTTGCTGCAGGTCTATTATTTTAGTCTAAGACTCAAACTTCTTCCCATTTTCCTTTCTCTCTTCTTCTCTCATCAGGGATGACAGCATCATCTTCCTACTCACTAAGCATAAGCAAGGCACCATCTTTCCTCATCCCCCCTCCCAGCTTGCCTTATATCTTGGCTCTGTTTAAATCTTATCACTCCTTCCTCCACAGCTTTGCAAAGACCGTCATGTTTTGCCTGAGAGACTTCCAAAGTGTCACCTCCACTTTTCCAGCTCTGTTGCCTCCAGTCCTTTTGCCACTCACATCTATGCCAAATGCTACTGCTATTTTCTACTTTGCCTTTTGATTATGTCTCCAGCTCCACTTTGCTTTCTTTTTACCATCTTACTACTTTAAACATAAGCTTCTTGCTTAAGGCCTTAAAGACTGCTATGAGGTAACATCACTATGATAATTAGATCTCCTTTGATAAAAAAATGACAACAACAGTCCATGTTATTCTGCTAACAAACGCCTCTGTAAATAACTTTCCTGATCTCTCATGATTGATATGTGACATGATACGAAAATCCCTATCAGAACCTATCAGGAAAATTTCACCAATGCATTCTTCAACTTCCTTCTTAAAGTCTTTTCTACTCCAGGTCTTCCAGTTAATCATGAGTATTTTGGAGGGTGAACTATGACGACCCTGTAGCATGCAGAATCACATGGATGAAACTACATCTCCTCCACCAAAGAAGCCAGGAAACAGGAGGCAGGCAGGAGAGAAAATAGTTATGCTTAGTAATCATGACTTTAAACCAGGTCTCAGGTCAACTGCATCCTGACCTGGCTCTACTTCAGACTGCTTATACTGGGGAAACTCAATGTCATCCAATTTTCCAGGCTAGAGAGACAAAGGGCTCCACAGACCTGCAGGGACCACCCTGGGGCAGCAGGGAGGCTGCAAGGATGGTACAATGGCCAGTGAGGTCTGCATAGTCACTCCCTGCAGCTGGCACTAGGCTTGGATGTGGAGCACTGAGCTGACCTCAGACAGGCTTCACGGAGTCTTCTGCAAGGAGAATGAGAGGCTTGAGAGACAGAGGCTACTATATATAAGCCCAGCATTAGTTTCTCTGATTTTGTACCTAACTTCTCAATGGCAAGAGTAATACTGCCTAGTTTCATGTTTACTCACCGTTTTTTATGTAGACTTTGAACTATGACAGAATTTAACACCTGTGACAGGGAGAGTTTACCTTTTCTGTTTGATCTTTTTTTAATGAAAGCCCTTGTCCACGTTTCCTGCACTTACTTGCTAAATAAACAGATCTTCAGACAACATCCATCAGCTTACCTCAACTGACATCACTCCGAAAGGGCACAGAACTATGCAAGTTTACACATGATGATGAAAGCACTCAACAGTCCTTTCTTTAAAACTTTATATATAGCTCTAACTAGACATTTCCAGTTATAGTCAGTATGAAATTTTTCTCTTCCAAGAACAACAAGAAAGACTTTAAAGGTTTAGTCATGAGGATACAGGGCCTGGAAGAGAGAAGATAAGCTTCAAAAAACTAGGTGGGAGAGAAAACAGTCCAGTTTTCTCTTTTATTTTTTTTTCTGCTTATAAGCACGAGTGACCTTCGATTCAAGAAAAGGAAGGTAAGCATGTCATAGTCATCCTGCCAGACATTTGTACCATCACTTAGAGCTCAGTCCCACATTGCTGGTTTGGTATTTGGCACACATGACAGGGGAAGACATTTCAAGCAAGGGAAGGGACAAGAGCCTCTTAAATTGATTAAGTTTGTAAAAGTGATAGTCAATAAACTGGTTAACATTGACATGCTCTACTCCATGCAGCTTAGAGATGCTAAAATATTCAGAAAAATGCAAAGAACATAATGTAAGAATGTAAAATACATGGTAACTCCAGTTAAAAAATGCTGTAACATTAATAAGCTAAAATTTTCTTATATTGAGAGGACAGACATACTAACAACTCTGGTTTCTGTATAGCTGGTTCCTGCTGTACCAGAACTGTAAAGGGAAGGCCTTGGGTTAAATCTGCACCCTCCATTAAAACCATTCACTAGATTGGTACTGATGGCAAATTTGACTTTTATCTCATTCTTAGTTTCATTCACTGTGACCCCTCTGCCTTTTCCATCCTGATGTCAAGAATCTGGGTCTTCAGTTTAGTTATCCTTATCTTATCCTTATCAGTAACAGAATGGTTAAAGGACAAAGCAGCAGAGAAACCAGCAGAAGCTCCTCTTTCACTCCTCAGCATGGTTTCCTCCTGACAAGCAGTGACTCCATCTTTCCTGTAGCCCAGCAGAGCTGGAGGAAGCTTCCTCTTATGCGTCACAATCTTCAGCTCTGAAATTTGACTAAAGGAAGCAAGTCCCTTTTCCCTTCCTTGCCCCAAAACTGTTGCTCTTCCTAGATGCCTGCTGGCTCATCAGTGTTCTCCAACAGGCAGCTTCACTACACAAAAATCTTCTGTATCTTCCTTTCCAGGTAACTTGTGCGATAACCTTGAAGATACTGCCATACCCTCTGCAAGGAGGAGCAGAGGACCACAGCCCATTTTCTCCTACGCCCCCTCTGTGTTTACATACAGCCACTCATTCCAGAATTCCTTGCTTAACTGCCAGCCTGGAGTGTATAGCTCCAGATTTCTTTGACTGGAGGGGAATATAAGCAAGGCACAGCTGATGTCAGAACCTATATTACAGAGGTCACATTTTTTTCTGAGGCAAGGGAATACTCATTCGGTCAACTCAAAAATACCCTGTGACTGAATAAATTCTGAAGAAACTGAAGAGGAGATTAGAGGACCAAATCCCAGGCAAGCAAAAACAAGCAGTTGTGACGGTTAATAGACACGAGGACAGCTCATAGGAAAAGCATAATGAGACATGGAGCATGATGTAAAAGAAACAGGCCAGATGGCAGTACAGCTGTGGGGAAACTCAGCTAGCTCTGAAAGGAGTCTTCGCTTATTCAGACTGCTGACTGCAGTTCCAAGCCACTGACTGCAAAAAAAGCTCTGGTTGTCTCAAGAAAGTGGCAGTTTGTTAACAATTATCCAATTGAGAGCAAAGTGGAGCAGGTGATGCTAAGAAATCTACTATGGCACGTCTGAGGAAGAGACGTACAAGAATGTTCACAGCATCTCTTTCTTCCGGTAGCACAGATTTAGAGATAACTTTAGAAAGTTGAGTTATAACTTAAACCTTAAGTAACAGAACAGTTAATAACTTTACTCTGTACAGGATTATCCAGTTGACATCAGTTCCAGGAACTCTTTTGAGGTTATGCAATCCCTCTGCAGATAACTCAGTATGAAAATAGGAAAATGAATCCATAAAGTAGTGTTGTGAAATAGTTTGAATATGTAGTAGTATGGAATTTCTGTAAGATCATATGTTTCATGAGCACTTGTAGTCTACCAGTGACAAAGACCACAAAGGAAAAACTTAACACTAGTCTAATTCAATTCCCATGTGAATCAGAATAATTCTTCAGGAACACCAGAGCTCTCCTAGCTCTCATGCTATATTTTAAAAGCAGTACTAGCTTTTATATATACAGCATGATGCTGTTCTTACAATAGTTAAATGGAGCAGCATTTCAGTCTTGGAGCAGTGTGCTGAATGGAAGTCCCAGAAGTCTCTTTTGGGTGACTGGGCTATGAACCAAGAACCAGTCTCCAAAGGAGTAAAAAATGAGTAGCAGCAATGATCTCAAGTGACTTCACATGCAACTTCCTGGAAACTATATTATTTGACTCATCATCTTGGATTTAAAGAAAAAATCTGCAGCTGATATAAACATGTACAGAACACTGCTGTTCCTGCCTATGCTACTAGAGCAGAAAAAATAGCTTCAAGCATAAGAAAGGCAGAATTCACTGCGAGAATATTCAGGTATTCAGATAAATTTTAGTGTACACCAGCAAACACAAGCTGAATGGTTTGCCTAACTAAGCAATGCTATCAGTCTGCAATTCATTGGCACTGTCCCATGCAGTTCTAGTGGTTTTCAGTGGATCATGACAAGTGTAAGTGCCAAGTGCTTGTCCTTGAAACATCAGGCTATAATTCAGACAGGAGGTCAACTGTCCACCACTGTATGAGCAGTGCTGGGGAATGCAGAAAGAATACATTGAATTTCCCCACCTGATTAAATCCTCCCCTCTTCATCATCTATTTTTGCTGTTTTTCCTACAGCCTGCTGAAACATTACAGGACATCTATGTGCCCCAATACCAGATTACATTGTTTTTGTACTGCTTCATCATTGTGGTCCTTATCTACACAGGAAAGGAACTGCTGTTCTTTTTCATTGAGAAGCATCAGCTGTTTGTTACTGTATTGACTCTGTTATATCCAATTAAAAAGAATTATTTGCTTGCTATTAGATCTTCCTCTCCCGTATCAGCCTTCACTGAAATTCCTGACAGTAATACACAATGTTCAGATGTAAGGATGAAAGGCACCTTATGAGAAGGATTAGCCATGTGATATGAGCCATTAGTGTTTTTTAGTGGTACTTCACTCCTGTCCCTTAATGCCCTATCAGCCCTGTAAACTATTTCAATAATAATAAGCTGTTTCATCTGTAGAAAAAAATTATTTAACTAACTGAGTATGGTATAAGAATGGATGACGCAAATATGTACTACAACATTTTGTCAGCTTCTTGGGAGCTAAAAAACTGTCTTCTCCAATGCTATGTGCAATGCCATCTTAAATATTCCAAGCAAGAGGATCTGACTTTACCATGGGAGGTTATTCTAGAATCTAACAGCTATTGCCAGGAATGTCTGACATTGTACATTTCTCTCTCCATACTTCCATGCTTTCTTTTTCAAGTATTAGTCTTAAAGTAAACCACCACCAAGGAAAGAAACCATTACTTTTAACAAATAATGGCACAATCTTGTGCTGTGCTCACTTTAGATAGCGCTGACCACTTAGATTTTAGATTAAAGAGATTTCTGTCAGATTCCTTGATTCTAGATGATTGCTAAGCAGAAAAAAAAAAAAAAAAAGCAATCACTAAGCAAAACAAGCAGAGAAAGAGAAATTAACAGAAAATCAGGGGAGCAAAGAATAGATCAGGGAAGAAAATACTAGGAAAAATCTGTTTAAAGGAAGACTGATGTTCCTAGGTAAAGCACTGCTGGGACCAAAAGAGCACGGAAAGAGGTTATTCTGGGAGCCGAACCAGTCCATTGAGCCACTTTTCATTATTTTTATACTGATTATAGCCAACTAAAGGATATAAAAGGGGTTACATGGCACGGCTGCCTACAATAGCTGAGAACAAAACTAAGGAAGTCAGTTCTAGTTTCATCTTTCTAATTTAGCCTACACTAGACAAAAGCCCCACCGTGAGCCTCGAAACCATTTAGAAAGAGAATATTCATACCTCTCTCCAGTCATAAATCATACTGCTCATTTTTAAAAGTTCTCTGTGAGCCTCAGCTTGGCACCACTGTAAACCTATTTAGACTATCCAACTGTAGACTTTGGCTCAAAATTAGCAAGCAAAAAGAAGAAATGTATATCAAAACCCCATTCTGCGCTCCCAAACTCAAGTTGGTAAATAGAACCAGCCATAAATCCTGAAAATGTTCTTGACTGTTTCTTTTTTATTAGACTTTACCACCCATGCAAGTTTGGGTTATCAGCTAGACACACACACTAATAGATAGGAAGAACTCTTATAGCAGCCTGAACGTGAATTAAGAACATTATGCTTGATTTAGAGTTTGATGCAGAAGAAACAGATTTTACATCTGTATTGCTGTCTGGATGCTTTTGCTTTGCAGCTAGGCTGGCATTCTTCACTTCAGGAAGAAGAAAGTTACTGCCATGCTGTAGTTCCAGTCCCCTAATTTCCTACTGTAAGGTGTAACCTAGACACCCACTGTTGAAGCATATCATTCTCCTTGTGAAAGTCTTTGTGGCTTCTAAGATCTCTACAATGTCTCTCTCTTTCCACCCCTTCCTGGACCATCCAGCTGTTTACTGTCTACTAAAATCTCTCTCTCCTGAGGAGAAGTGAGGATAAAGATAAATATTTCATAATCTACAAATCTCTTAAAATCCTAGAAGAATGAGGAATGGTAAGCATGGTTTCATTGACAGACTCTGGTCTCCCACACAGGTTGTTTGTTTTGTTTTGTTTTGTTTTGTTTTGTTTTGTTTTCAAAAAAAAAAAACAAACCAAACCCAAAAGATTATTTGCTTTATTGAGAGAATAAGCCCAATTTCAACAGAAGGCCATAAAGAAGATTCCTAATTGTGTTGACAATCTGGATCCTGAAAGCATTTCTTACCAGGCATTAGAATTAACTCTAGCTGATCTAGAGGACCATGGATGGCAGTGAAAGAGCTCTGCCACTAGTTAAAGAATGAAGAAATATGCTCCCAGTTGCTGTTATGGCCTGCGGCCTTATTCCAACTTAGTCCTTTTTATGAACGTATCATCACACAGACTTCTCATGGAACAATGCCACTGATCAGGGTTTGTCTTATCATCTCACTGAAGAAATTATGTTCTTACACAGAAACTGTGATCAGAGATGTGGAAAGTTTCATATGTGCATATGCTTCTCAGTGTAGACAACAACCTCATTATTATCTACAATTATAAACAGATACCATTTTTTTTTGCAGTCCAGTCCTATGACTTCTCACTAAGTAGCAGTTGAAACACAACTTATGGTGGAATAAAGGGTAGGCACCTTGCACTGAGCAGCATGCAGCGGCAGGAATTCTTAGCTATTTTCAAGACTACAAACTTTTGGGCACACAGTAGAGTGAAGACAGTGACAAAAGCCTAAACATTTTGCCATAACAGAAAGCCAAATTTGTTTCTGGACAAACACCTGCCTGTTACCAAACAAATACCTTGGCTATTAGAAGAACTTCTTGTATGGTGAGATGTAGAGAGACTACTTCCTTTATCTTTGCAGGGTGAAAGATTGAGAGGACCTGACCATACTTAAACCAAGAGATTCCTATAAGCATCTTGGCAACTCAGAGACAAGATGAACATTAACTGTTTGAAAGCTTAAGTCAGAACATGTGAAAAACATGCAGAAAAAAACAATTCAGTCTCTCCAAACAGGTTTTCCTCAAGTCCCTTATCATCATGCCCTAAAGCACTGGTGAACTGTGACAGTTTTATAATCATTTTCAAACACAGAACATTGTCCAGCCATTTAGGCTGAGCTCTGAGATGACTATTTGCACAATATCAATCCGTTAAAGGCTAAACTTAGATGCTACAATGAACAGCAGTTGCAGGAACAGGGTTAGGCACAGGCCATTCTACGTCTTCCTATATTCTTCAAATCTCAGAGGTGGGAAGGATCTAGTCTGGTCTCTGGCATGATTCAGAGCAGCCAGATCTGCTTAAAATTAGACCCTCCTTCACTGAGCCAGTGGCCTTTGTGGAACTGTCTTATGTCCTACTTCCTTATTCTAAGGGACATCACCTTTGTGGGTGAATAAGGGTTGATTATCTCCCCTCAACAGAGCACTTTTTTTTTTTTTTTTAGGGAACCCTGTTAATTATCCAACTTTTATAGCTGCAGAGTGATGGCAGCTGAAGCAGACCCCAGAGTCAGGTCCTACACGTTATTAATGATTCCTTTCAGCACAGGAAACCAGCTTGCTACTCCTCCATTGTTAATTCACTTTCCTGGGCAATGAAATGAGCTAAATGGCAGGTGCTGGCATGTGTAGTGGAAGTGTGTGTAGTAACAGGAAAAGTGGATGAAAGCTGCTACAATAAAGGAGAGAAGAAATTAAAAGAAGGAGCAGCGCCATGTGGACAGGAAAGAATTAAGCAGCAGATTTAAGGTGACAGGCATGATGATGCTATAAGCAAAGAGGAAACGACATGCTGTTCAGCATACATAAGTTATGCATAACCATAAAAAGAGAATTGAAACAGCCTTCATTAGAATGCCTATGAGGCAAAGCAATCCCTATGGGATATAAGGATAACAAAGCAAGAGAAATAACTGGCAATCATTTTTAAATATTTTTCACCATTTCAAGTCAAATGATTTCATATTTTCTAGGTGCCACTTTTTTGAGAGCTTACTTGGCATAAGACAGGTGTATGTGTATAAAATCCATGCTACTAAATACACCTGATACAAAATCCATTTTGGAACCTATTTATTATATTAAGGTGCATTAGAAACAGACTTCACTCTGCTCAACATGCCTCCCTGCACTCAGTGGACTACAGGACTTTCTGGGTGAAAATCAGCTGTTCTGATGCGAGAAAACTGTGCGTTTCCTAAAGATATTGCTAACAGTAAGCAGAGTCTTTTCAGCCACAACTCCGGTTTCCCGGTGAAATGCGAAGACCCTTTTTTCCTCATCCCGGGGGCTGGGTGGGTGGCTGGGCATAGCAGCCAAGCCCCGGGCCGGGGGCTGTGGGGCAGAGTCGGGGCATGTCACACCGAAAGCAGATGGGGAAAGCGGCAGGTTCCGGCAGCCGGAACGACAGAAGGAAGCAGACGGCGGCACACAAGTCCCGGTTCAATGGTGTGGGCTGCGTGCCTCCGGCAGCCCCGCCGCCCACCCCCGAGGCGCCGTCGGGGGCGAGGGGGGGCGAAGCGGGCGCTGCGAGCAGGCCCGGCCCGGCCCGGCCCGGCCGACGTGACCCGCGCGGCGCCGCGGGCGGCCCCGCTACGTGCGGCCGCGGCCGCCGCTTCCTGCGGCCGCCGCACCGCCCCCCCGGCCTACGTGAGCGCCGGCAGCCGCCCGGGCTGTGCCGCTGCGGGGGAGCTGGTAGGCGGCCCGAGCGGCCCCGGCCGCAAAGCGCTCCCCTGCCCGCCCGGTGCCTTCGCCTCGCTTCCTGGCGCTGCCGGGAGCGAGCGAGGGGCGGGGGGCGGCAGCGGCACCGGCCGCCTGGGTCCGGTCCGAGGTGCGGGTTAGCGGCCCTGGCGGGAGCGGTCGAACCCCACAGGCGAAATCTGTGTTTGAATGTGAGTGACCAGAATTGCATGACTGAGCCAGAACCGCGGGGTGCGGAGCCGGGATGTGCTATCCGTGCGCAAGCAGGTGGGCATCAAGCAGGAAGAAACGGTGGTCTGCGGAGACCGAGACAATAGAAATGGGATGAGTCCAAGTCCACGCGTTTAGGGATGAATAAGCACGGTTTATGCTATAAAGTGCGGCATCGTCCCGTTTGGAAGTGAGTGAGAAGGAAGGATCCAGGCTTTGAGCTGCCACTCTGATGCAGCTGTGAAAAAAGAAAACGCAATCCTAGGTCTTTCCAGTATGAAATGCCACAGTGCATTCTGGAGACCACAGCTGAGATGCTACATGCAGTTCTGGTTCAGTCGTGCGATTCTGGTCACTCACATTCAAATACAGATGAACAAGAATACCTGCTGAGAAGACTTACAAAGGAGATAAAGAGAATGGACAACCTGTAAACCTTTGCAAAACAAAGACTGAGAGCAGATGCAATCACTTCGCATAAATACCTTGGGTGACTTAAGCCCCAGAAGGGGCAAGAACTATGTAAGCTAAAGGTGAAGTATGTGCACAAAAGCAATCAAGGTGTAAATGGGTCACAAATATGCTTTGGTTGGAAATCAGGAGGTTATTTTTTCCTGATAGCCTGCAACAGCCTTTCTATGGAAGTGGGAGGGGGAAGAATACTGAATACTGAGCTAGCTAGAGCTCTATCAGTTGGTGACAGAAATTACGTATATATTTGCAGTATTGGGGGAGCTGTACTTGAGCAGGGTGTCCTTTCCAATCTTCTTTTCTTAAATGGGCCAGGAGCGTCTAGATACCACAGTGATAAATCATGCAAATAAGTAAATATATAAATAGTAATGACATTTCTAATGTACTTAACCAGGGCTCTCCAATGGCCATGCAAATGTGAATGCCAGATACCTATCTATCACTCGGGGAAAAGCTTGGGAGGTATTATTAGCTTCACGTCGAGCTGGGGAGACTGAAGTATAGAGAGGCTCCAAGGTTTTATTTTCAGTGACTGCAAAGCTCCATTGGGAAAACAGGAGCTCTGGAGTGCAAATGCCCATGAAGAATGCTTTCCTACAGCAGTGAGAGCTACACCTGCCTGCTTTAAGAACTGTTACTTGCTTAAGACTGGCTGACAGCCCAGTAAAGGTTACTGGGAGTGGTCTATGTTGTACTGTAGTACAGTTCTCTTTATATCCTGGGGATAATAGAAAATAATCAGAATCAGCTATGCCAGTTAGAGCATCCTGGAAGTGGCTGTATATTTCACTTAAGGACATCACAGTAATGGAAGAGTTCTCCCCTTGAGTGAAAGAACAGTGTGACTGAAAAATAGGCCACGTGAATAAGTGGCAGAACTGAAAGAAAACCACAGTAACCCTAAGTTCTCTTCTAACCACAGTGAATGCAAGTGTTCATTTACATTCAACCAGCAGCAAAAATGAAAAAGCCTGTTACTTTGCATCAGCCCTGGTTCACTGGCCCATACTTCCCAGCTATTTGTCCATGCCCTCAGCACAAGCCTGTAAATATAGGCATTCTGGCAAAAAAGCAGACACTTTCCTTTGCTAAACTTTGCCCAGACAAACAAAACCAAAATCAAACAACCTGGCAAAACTCAGGGACAGGCTTTTAAGAATTTATCAAAGGAAAAGCGTTGGTCTACCTGTGTAGGCACATACCTCATAACAAACATCAGCTCTCAGAATGCTCATCTGCAGTAAGGAAAAAGATGAAGTCTGTCCCTGCTCTCACGCGATGCTTTCTGTTCTACATTCCAACACCGTGGTCTCAGGCAAAGCTAAGCCACTTACAAATCTTATCTTCTCACCTGGAAAATATTTGTATACAGCAAATAATACATCTGTCTATAATGGGTTCTCTGTTGACTTCATTTTTCCCCTGTGGGTTATTTTTCTGTTCCTTAAATGCCCAGCTGCTTCCCTTAGGCGTTAGAAGAGCCCAGCAGAGCCCTAGCACCTTAACTTTCTGGCACTTCCGACACCTGCAGCACTCTACTTAGTGGTAAGCTGACCCAGACCTCTTCTATGATGCGGGGTAAACTTTGGGGGTTTATCCCAGTTCTTTCATTGATTTGCTACAGGGTTCATACAAGTGAGTTCCTTTGTGTCACTTTTCCCCACTGGAAAAATAATAGTTCATTTTAGTCTCATGATGTATGAGTGTCTCTTGAATCATGAAAGGCTGTCAATCTACTGGAGCAAAAAGAATTCCCATGGAATGGCATCTGTTTACATGCAGTTCTGTTACAGGTGAGTTACTGGACAGCTTCACCTTATAATTTCTGATACTATCTATCTATTTATCTTTCTCCAAACAAATCTCCATGCTTTAATCCTTTACCTGGGAAATGAAATGGAAGAAATGAAAAAAAAACAAACCAGCTTTAAGCAACCTGTTTTCTACATCAGACGTCAACATGGCTTTTCTGTGTTATAATTTTTCCTTCCTGTGAGGCATTCATCATGTTGACACAGCACACATATGGCAGAAAAGAATTCGGGGCTGGAGTCTGTACCATTGCTGTTGAGTCGTTTACACCATTGCTAGCAATCACCAAGTGACATGGTTGTGTAAACCTCCTCCTTGGACCTTTATAAATAATGCCAAATGCAAAGCACCAGAGCATCGTATACTGTGTACTTTCTCATATATTTTAGGCTTCACATTTTGGCACATGCAGTATAATTTCCCCATATTTCTAGGCAGTAGTCATATTTGTATTTAGGCCTGCATCAAACAATTCCATAAGCTCAGTGAGGCCAAAGCTTATCTTAAATATCTAAGAATGATGGGTAGGAAAATTCATTTACTTGGAATTTATGAATGCTGGATAAGGTTGTAAAATTGCTCTATCATGGAAAGGTTAAGTTTCTTGTGAATCAGTAATTTGCTACCACAGCTGATGTCATATAACTCACTGAAAAGGGAAAAAAATTTAAGTGAGTCACTGACATTAATAGTCTTCCATGTAAATAGGACTGTCTTAGAAGAAATGTATGGCTGTCCTTGCACCCAGTGGTCTGTAACAGCTGGGGGTGTGTCATGGAACAATCCCGGCAAAAATGAAGGAACAAAGAGCAGGAAGTAGCTTTTGAAAACACGGATGTTAAGAGTTCAGGGGGTTCAAAGGAGCACACTTTGACTGAGGGAAGTCTTTTGACCATTGTATTGGAGAAGGAAAAGGTTAACTTGTTCTGGGAGAAGGAGACAGGTTTTGAAGTACACACAGCCAGCCTGTGGTAGACTCCCTCTTCGGAGGGAAAGGGGCAGGAGAGAAAAACATGACGCTAAGCAGATTCTCCGTGTCAAAAAGTGTGAAAAAGATGGGGCGCAGGAATACAGCTCTTAAGGAGAGATGCAAGAACTCAATGTCTGCAGTAAAATCTTTCCACAGAAACTAAAAGATATGTCTCCCTTGTCAGTGGAATTGTATTCTTATCCAAGAGATCTGAAAAGTTGTGGATCTTTGTTTTGTTGTTTTAATTCAAGAGCTTGCTTTCTTCTGCCTTCCAGTTTCCTGTATATTCAGTCTCACTGTATTAGGATGTCTGTTCTAAATTACACAGTCTTGGCCAACAGCCCCACTTGCAAAGTACTCTCCAAGAAGTATAACATTAGGGATAAGCTACAGTCATCACAAAGAGGCTGTGAATAACCACCTACTCTGGCTGCATTTCCCTACAGAAAGCAAAGTAAGTGCTGGGCTGTGATAGGAACCCAGACAGCAAGGTAATAGGAAAAGAGCATCTTCACATTAATCTCTTTCAGCTGGTGATTTCCTGGTGTGATGAGCGTGCACTGAAGCAAAACAGAGCACATTTTAGGAGATTGTTTCTTCATTGTTGCCATGGGGCTGGAATGAGCTACACCCTTCAGCAGTGGCAACCAGTTTTATCTTCACCTTTCTGAGGAAAACAGAGCCCTGGTGCAGCCAGTACCAGTGACTGGGGAACACAAGTTTGGTTGCAGGGAGGACGCAGAGGGGGTGAACGGCCCTGGTCTGTCTCCCCTGAGCAACCCTCAGGTTTTCAGTGCCAACACACTGGGGACTGGCAGGCAGTTCAGTCCCCTGTTCTCTGGCTAGTGGCAACTGGAAGGAAGGAGAGGCACTGCCTTAGGGAGTGGTTAGCTACTCAGTTTTTATGGACTGGCAGGACTGTACCCTCTGCCAGTGGTCAGAGGCATAAAAGCAGCTCAAAGCTTTAGGGGAAAGATGGTATCAGAGACTTAGACAAATGTCCTGGGTGGGTGGGGACAACACAGGACAGGACAGGATTGGACTCCAAAACATCAAAAAACAAAGTGGTGCAGCTGCGCTTGTTTTTTCATTATCTCCAGACTGGGTTTTAGATTTTCAGAGAATCCATGGGAACTGAGCCAGTAAATCAAATTGCTCATAAATGTAAATTAAAGCACATTTAATCACAGGTGCAAAACGTGCTTTTTAACTGTTCAGACAGTACAGTTTAGGTTGTATTGATGTCTAAGCATTTATTGTATAAGAGTAATAAGGTCCCTAGGTGTCTGAATAAATAAGGTGCATTTCATAGAAAATCATAGAAATCATAAAAAAGGCAGATGCAAAACCAGCACATGGTCACCAACCTGCAAAGGACACAGATGTGAGGAGGACTCAGTAGCTGATGTCCTTGTCCTCTGCATCATTGCAAGGAATCCTGGCCAAAGTGCCAGAATACATGTGTTTTGGTGCCTGTGTGCTGGACAGACTGCTTGAACACTTGCACGCAGTGCCTGACTGCTCAGCAGGTTGCTTGGATGCACACATCCTGGTGCTTGTACGTGGCTGTGAGTGCATGTATGTGAATGAATGGCATCTGGTTTGTTTCAGGTTTTGATTTTACAGTAAAATCCCTTCCC
This sequence comes from Vanellus vanellus, assembly GCF_965231255.1. Classification (NCBI taxonomy): domain Eukaryota; kingdom Metazoa; phylum Chordata; class Aves; order Charadriiformes; family Charadriidae; genus Vanellus; species Vanellus vanellus. Next base: position 31,919,086 of record NC_138907.1, read on the forward strand.
CTCCTATAGGGTCTGGCATTAAGATTTACTACACTGTTACTAGAGTGTTGCAAAATTTCCTACACCGAGTATTTCTGAAAGTCTAGACCATGTGGCTTTATGGTCTTAAGTGATCTCCAGAATTTATTTTTTGTGTGTTTGTTTGAGTTCACAAAGTGATTTATATTTAAATAGTTTAAATGGGAAAGTTAGATCATTAGTTTCAATTACAGCCACTGGTTTAGGCAACTGTAAGCAATCCCCATGGGTGATGACGAGAACTGTAGCTATCCAATTGGATAATAAGAACGAATGCAAATGGAGTCATTGAGCCTGTGTGGTTTTAATAAAGCAGAGAAAGATCTGTGGCCACCAAGATGTTGCAGAATACAGTTTGCTGAGTGAATAGAGAGACTTGTTGACTACAAAACAAAATTGAGGGGTGCTGTGTGCGTCATTGTGTCTTAAATTAATGACAGAGACTCTCTTACTCAAACACGGACCATCAGTTGTGGGTTTTTCATTGTGGACATTGGAGTGAGTGTTGAAGGCAATGCCTACCAAGTGAAAAAACAAATTTGTGATTTCTATTAGCATTGCATAGGAGATCTATATATTAGCAGGAACACAAAGAGCCTGATCTCACTCTTGGATAAAAAGGGATAAAGTTTTTTATATATATATGTTTGTGTATATATATACATGCATACCTGTACGTATAGGCATCAACAAATACAGCTTTTACTCATTAGAGTTATGAAGATGCCAGTAAGCATAATCATGACTCAGCACATACCTCGCAGTCTGTGTTTGAAAGGATACTAGCAGGGCAACTAATGCATTTGGACAATCTAGAATCTGTGGTCTTTTTAATCCCTCATAAAATATGGTTGATTATAGCCTTCTTCTGACCTTAAAATGAGGTTTAAAAAGAGAACTGACATACATCATCTCAACCTTTCTATCTACCCCCTGTCATAACTACTGGATGTCAGATTTGTTAAAGTGGGTAGTACACAGGACTCAGAATTCCAATACTTGAGCTTGGATTTTGCTTATTCCACCGGCTCCTTTACTTGTTCACAGACAAGTAATCTAAACCAGTTTCAAAAGTTTCAAAATCCTCAGCCTAACACTGGTATTGCACTGTCATTAGTGCTCAGATACCTCTTTGTGACCTTTGATCCAAAATCACACGTTCAAATTCAGCTTTGCCTAAGTAGAGCTCTGACACTCACAGAGCTCGTTCTCATACTGCGGGGGAGCTTGGTGGCATTATTCAATGGCATGCTCTCATATCAGAGAGTGTATGTATAAAGCAGAGAACATGTATCAGGATAAAGATCAGAAAATCTAAAATCAGCCATCACCATTAAAGTAATTATTTTGCTGAGACTCTTTTATCAGAAGGCACTGTTAATGGCACCCCTACCTGGATGGCAAGACATAACATCTTCCCAGGAGAAACACATACTCTTCCAGGCAACTTCAAAAGTCTGGGGGCTAACCTGTGCCTCAGATACTGCTGTCCTGCATCACTGTCCTCACACTAAACTAAAATGACTCAGCACTTCCTTTAGAAGCGCAAACCCAAACCTTGTGTGGAGTCCAGAGGTGGTATTTCTTTCTGCAGTTGCCTCACAGCAACAGCCAGTGGTGAAGACTGTCTGCAGTATTACAAAGCTAAGAGGCAGGGCACTGAGGCTTCACTCATTAAAGTACCACGAATTCCTTCTAGAAACCCTTATCAAGTCATTTAAATGCAGTGTCCAAATCTGTTAATTTGTAAAACAGATCCTGATTCAAAGCTCATTTATCTCAAAATACAGCAAAATACCAGTATGTTTTCGATTCACTACAATTTTTTTAAACAAAAGATAAAGTCACTGTGACTATAGACTTTGTGCATATGTGTATGTGTGAAATATGTGTATGGGCTAAAAAAATTTGAGCTTTTGTATGCAAAATTTAAAATAAAATGTTCTTTCAGAAATGCTCTTTCACTTTTATCATAACTTTCTGGCTTTCAAGAAACTTTTTTTCCTATCTCCATTTCAAAAAGAAACTTGCGTTAGAAAATACATAATAAAATAAAATGCAAAATAATTGGCATATTTCAACAAGCTCATCTAAGAACACTGCAGATTTCACTTGGGTATTTCCTGCCTTGAAATCTGTTCTGGTATCATCACACAGAGAGGAGTAATCTGCTGAGAGTACCCTCTGCTCCAAGGGCCCCTCTGGGCTATGAAGAACTGTTTTAGGAGCTCCTCATTGGCTTCTCCCCCAGCTCCAGCACACAGGGAAGATCAGGAGCACAGCTGGTAGGCGCTAAGCCCCGGGTAGTCTCTGCTTCACAGGACCTTAAGAGGCACTGCGCAAATTATGCTCGCCCTGGGGAGGCTCCGGCTCACAGTAAGAGTTGTTGCGGCCCCTGCAGGACTCCAGAGTATGAATCCAAAGGTAACTTCAGATAATTTTGCTTCCCTGACTGCAATCATTCCCCTCCTGACTAAAGGGCAGGAACTGAGTAACTGAGCGTTAAGATCCATTATGTCCCTCTTCAGCACTAGGCTATAAAAGCCCAATTTCTTTTTCTTTTTTTTTTTTTTTTTTTCACTGTGAAAGCTGGATATACAAATCAAAACCAGTACTGCTGGCTCTTAAAGATTTTATTGTAAATCACAGCCACTAGTCATGTGATTACATGATTAAACAATAAACACTTTCAAGTTTCCAGCTCTCATAATTATGAAAACTCCAGAACAAGACTTGAAGCTCAGAATCCAGATGACAATTTAAAGAGCTCTAAAAGATCTTATTTGATTAAAAAGAAAACTAAATTCTTATTAGTTTTAAGCCAATCATGACTTTGAAATCTGAGTCATTCTGAATATTTGAGTTTAACAAAGTGGGGAAAGTACTGATCTTGTAGCACTAAAAATATTGTGGGTACAGACCTGAGTACAGTTTTGGTGCATACACTATTCTTCAAGAAGCATCCTCCATATACGAGAAGAAGAAGAAACAAATACTAGTGCAATGGTTTTTATGGCAGCTGCCCTTTTTTTAACTGAATTCTGTGGAACATGTTATAACAATAGAACGTTCTCACTGCAAAAGTTGCAACTGTCTCAGGGAGGCACTGTCTGAAATGCCATCTTTGTATAAGACTTTGTCAAAAGCTCAACATGAACCAGCAGTGTGCAATCGCTGCCCAGAAGGCCAACCGTGTCCTGGGCTGCATCAAAAGAAGTGTGGCCAGCAGATCAAAGGAGGTGATTCTGCCCCTCTACTCCACTCCCGTGAGACCCCACCTGGACTACTGCATCCAGCAGCTCTGGAGTCCCCAACATAAGAAGGACATGGACCTGCTGGAGCGTATCCAGAGGAGAGCCACGAGGATGATCCGAGGGCTGGAGCACCTCCCCTATGAGGAGAGGCTGAAAGAGTTGGGGCTGTTCAGCCTGGAGAAGAGAAGGCTCCGGGGAGATCTTATTGCGGCCTTCCAGTACCTAAAGGGGGCCTACAGGAGAGCTGGGGAAAGACTTTTTACTAGGGCATGTAGTGATAGGATGAGGAGGAATGGCTTTAAACTGGAACAGGGCGGGTTTAGATTAAACATTAGGAAGAAATTTTTCACTTTGAGGGTGGTAAGGCACTGGTACAGGTTGCCCAGAGAGGTTGTTGAGGCCCCATCCCTGGAGGTGTTTAAGGCCAGGCTGGATGTGGCCTTGGGCAACCTGGTCTAGTGGGAGGTGTCCCTTTCTATGGCAGAGGGGTTGGAACTTGATGATCTTCAAGGTCTTTTCCAACCTAAACTATTCTATGATTCTATGACTCTAAAAGTCTGTTCTTTTCTTTCATTTCAATAGATACTCTTTACGGCTCAGTTTTTGCCTGGCTCACTTCTTCTGTCCTACTATTTCTGCAGCACTGCAGAGGCTCAGGATCATAACAGACAGGAGATCACTTCCGTATGAATTAAGGTGGTTCAATAAATCTTGAGTCATAGTTGACCAAAAATATCCAGTTTCCCTTCTGTGGGTATGTTCACAAACTACACTCTCAGCACATAGCTTCTAAAACTTATGTTCTTTACCTCAACTTGCTTCAGACTTCAGGGTAAGGGACACCTATTGACATCACAGAAATGCACATTGGGTTGTGGTTTTGACAAAGATGAAACTGGAGATCGATTCTATAAATGTTGCCAAATAGACTGTTGCTACCAAAGATACACATTGGGGTTAAAGCCATTGTTTTCTTTCTAGCTCTGTATTATACTCTGAAACACAGGTTTGGTTCTGTTCTTAGTAATAACTGTTTGATCAGATGTGCTTGAACAGTGACAATGCTGTATCAGAGGAACGGATAGTTTGGGAAAATTTCAGCAGATGCTAAAGAGCCAAATGGTCAAATACTGCAGTTAAGACATACGCTTTTGGACTGAAATTTTAGAGAACAAAGCCTGAAAGAGTGAGTGCTCCATCTGCTTTCACAGTTCTCTGTGACCATCATCAAAATGGTGTGTTGCAGAGACCATTTACACATGGAATATCTGGTGTTGCTAATTTTCTTTTTTTTGCCAGGCAACTGGATCAAATAATCAGTTAATAATAGGCACAAGTAAATCTCACATGAGTATCTAACCAGAAATTCCTGAGGACTAGAAATATAGTCTTAGAGATCAGTTGCTTCCCAGTTTATGGTGTTCCACCTTACGTATAGATATTCACAGAATCGCAGAATCACAGAATGGTCTGGTTTGGAAGGGACCGCTGGAGATCATCTAGTCCAACCCCCCTGACAGAGCCAGGTCATCTACAGCAGGTTGCACAGGATGGCATCCAGGCAGGTTTTGAATGTCTCCAGAGTGGGAGACTCCACAACCTCTCTGGGCAGCCTGTTCCAGTGCTCTGCCACCCTCAAAGTAAAGAAGTTCTTCCTCATGTTTAGATGGAACTTCCTGTATTCAAGTTTGTGCCCATTACCTCTTGTGCTATCACTGGGCACCACTGAAAAAAAAACCTGTTCCCATCTCCCTGGCACCCTCCCTTTAAGTATTTATAAGCATTAATAAGATCCTTCACCTTTGGTAATCCCTTCATCAACTTCAGCTCTGTTCTCTTCCTCACTGGTTGACTCCAGTGAAGTTCATCCGTGAGGCCTATAAAGCATGGATTTCATGCAATTAATGCATCTGCCAGCAGAAATTTTGGGTGCTGAGCCTTGGCAGCCACAAGCAACTTCAAGTCACAGTGTAGTGGCTCTGTCCGTGTTTAGCATTCACCCTGTTGGCCTATATAGCATAGAAGGCAAAGCTTAGTTTGGTCATTTACACTCATCCAGAGCAGCAGCATCTTATACAGTACCTCTACACTTCCAGGGACACTAGAAGATACAAGTTTGTGGTTTATTTATGTGATACAATGTGCACAATACACACAGGAAGTGACATTGCTGAAGTTATCACTAGAGGAGCATTGCTATGATGCATTACCATCATATATATATTTATAAACCGGAAACAAAGATGCTTTATCATTTACTGATACTTCTCTTTGGTCAAGTTTGACAACTGTATTAGGATCAGGGCCTAGGAATCTGTGTTCCCCTGTCAGGGAGAAAATCTGCTTACATACAAATGAAGCCATATGCCTTTTGTGAAATTCAAGTGCAAACTCCAGTTTGTAGTTTGTACAGTTGAAGTTACACAAGTTGCTAACACAGCCTTGGTGTGTCGCTCTGTGATATTTACCTTGCTCATCATGTTCTTTCAAGTCAGAATGGGGAACAGTACAAACACTGCAGCAAAAGGAAATAATGTGATGCAAAGTGTCTGGGTTTTTGAAGGAACCCACTGCAGTATTAGGGCAACACTGGGAGGATAATGACTTTTCTGTCCTTTGGTGTGATTAAGCACATAAACACTTTGGGTTTAAAAGCACATTGGTAACTCAGATGTTCTGGTATTTGAAGCTTTAGAATATATGTCAGTTTAAATCCAGATGGCCAGGGATTAGTATCAAGGCTTATTTTAATACAGAAGCCACACAGGATTAAAGGAAATAGTTGCTTTTCTTCTCATACAGAGAGGGTGAAAATGACTCCTGGAGAGCTCAAGATTTATGCATCATTTAAGTCCTGTTCTGATGCTGTGAAGTAGAGCATTGTGATGTCTCTCTGCATAAAGGTGACCTTAACCCAGCGGGAGTACCCCAAGGTATTTATCTGTCAAGACATGTAAGAGAAGTGAAAATGTTTCTAAGGGCAGACTTTGTAGCACCAGGAAGAACCTGATTAAATTCTCCAAGAATTCTCCAAGGTTTTTTGGCAAAACCCTCAATCCAAATATTTTATTTAAATATTTCTTGAACTCTGATACTGTGTTTCATGAAAGGCATTTGTATTATTTAAATGTCTTCCATGTGGCTATTTATAAATCTTGCTTCTAATCTAACCCTTTTAATCAAGTTGTCTCTATTTTAAATTAAGCATCTACATTGGGATGATACACTTTATTGCTGATTTATATCCTAAATCACTGGCTTTCTACAGTCTTCCAGAATATGACTCAGACTGCAGGAGACTGTCATGCTGGAGTTTTTGCTGGAGCCTGCACACCAGCAGATGTACAACAGTCTTCACTGACACACGCAGGTTAAACTCCCAGAAAGATCAATAGCACCATTCCCCGGTTGTTATTGGCAAAACAAAATCTCTGTCTCAAGGAGTTTACATTATGATCCTCTACTCTGACTTCTGCCAAAGGACTGACCAAGTAAAGTAACCTAGGAATCCCTATTTAAAGCCCATAGCTCTCCTTTGAAAAGCAGTCAAACTTCTAGGAAAGCATGCTCTCTTAGATGCCTCTTCATAGAGACTATGAAGAACAGGGAACTATCCTTCACTCTTAAAAACAGGCAGCTACAGCCTGAACTGTAGCAAGACTTGCAGATACCCATAAGAGGCTAGATCTCTCATTTATAATTTTTTGGAGTCTTCCTTCCTACCTTACAGTGGGGTTCATTGCCAGTCTATTGCCTACAGAAAGGCAGTCTCCTCCTATTTTTTTTTACCCCTTAGGGAAATTTTATTTTGACCAGCAATCATGACACTGAATAAAGGCACAGAATCTAGGAGCTCTGGATGGCTGTGACTCGTGGGACTCTGTGGGAGCAGAAAGAGTACATTCATGGCTATGAATGGCAATGCCTGGCATTCAAGCTACCTTTCCAGTAACCACTGCCCTTTACTTGTGTGGGTCCAGAAAATCCAGGGTCAGTAGCAAAGCAAGCAGGAAGGAAGACGCCACGCATGTTCAATCCCCAACCTTTTGTATCAGCACACTAGTCACAGACTAGTTCCTAATGGAGACAAGAAAGCAGGATCAGTGTGTTGCTGTAGGTCTGAGGGACAGATAAATGCTACACCTAAATATTCATCAAGGAGTTTTAACGATTTAGCTAAAAATATGGCATCGTGCTGCTTTAGTTCAACCAGTGCAGCTGTGTGTGTTATGTGCATACTCTGTACTAGTCTGGGGAAAACTTCACAAGGATAGGCAAGGTTTAAAGGGACACACAGTTAAACTGATGCAACATCATCCTTCTAATGAAACTGATACATTTCCTCTGCTTAATGAACTGTTTTTGAGACCCCACTGCCTTGTCTGCATCATCATTTACACCTACAATAAAAGGGTACCTTACCAAATCAGCAGAGGGGATACTTGTTATCAGATCAAAAGTTCCCAAGGTGACTTCAAAATCAAGGCTAATCTAATAATGCCTTAATGCCTTTACTGGTAGATTTCTTATTTTTAAAGCAATCCAGGAAATGGCAGGGACTATAGGCCGGTATGATTGATCTCCATAAGCCTCTGAGTATCGGGGTAATTGCTTATTTGACATGTTTCTGTTTTCATCCAGGTTTCTTAGCTAAGCAAATTCCTCTGTGTAAATAATCTCATCAAATGACACAGGGCCAAATACTGTCCAGCCTGTACTCTGTGTACAAGGTGCCAGCAGTTCTAGGACACTGTATCTGTGGATCCCAGTGAAGTGAAATCCTGTCCGAGAGTCCACGTGACTACTACCATCTGATTAAGCACAGTGAAGGTCCTTGCTGCTTCCTCCAGTATAACAGCACTGGAGTGACTCTGGGAGGCTGAGGAGTGCTGGTGTCCTGCCTACCAGAACAGTTGACTCCTACCTAGCTCAGTAAGCTACAGCCCTCAAAGGCTGTCAGACTGAAAGAGAGAGGGAGAACTCAGAGGATGCACTATTTCACCGATTCATCCCTGAAACATGGCAGGGGTTGAGCTCCAGCTGTGACACGTGAATATAATGTGCAGGCTCCGCAATTGCTCTGTGGTTCACTGTTACTGGAAGTGTCAAGCTATGGAAAACAGAAGGCAGGAGGAGGTGAAAATGGATTGAAGGCCTATTTCATTCCTTCTGCCAGTCCCCTGCCAAACGTACTATGCCAGAAAGGTCTAATCCCTGTTCTTTACTCCTTCCGGATCTCCTATCTGTGGCACAGGCTGCATGGAGGAGTATATGCTCCACAGATAGCTAGCTAGCTGTGAATAAGCAGAGATCGTATTTATCTAAGAACTCCCCTTCCCAAGGGCCTGTCCACAATGGAGTGCAAATTCTTGCCTTGCTGTCTCTACCCTCAGGAGCAGGGAGTCTAGCACACCTATATGGTGTTTTGAGGTATGGTATGGTTTTGAGGTAAACAGAGGCCACAGTGCCACTTACAGACACATGAGAGGAGCTAGGATCTGTCAGAGTCCATTTGGTTGTCAACTATATTCTGATACCTAAGAGAAACATTATCCCTTGCTTTGTAAGAATAAGCTTATTTGCTCACGCTGTTTATGAGGGATGACTCTAATGGTGTCTGCTTTAGTTATTCTGCAACGCAGGAAATCTGCAGTCTCTCACTGAAATTATAGCAAGTCCCACATTTGCTGTGTATTTGTTATGTAAGAGTTACTATTCTGGGCTGTGCTAAATTTAAAAGAGAAATCTATCAGGGACTCCTACCAGCAACTTGGGCATTGAAATGTTCAGGAGGATCTCCTGCTTTGATTAGGCAGATTGTGAGCAGAAAAGCAGAGTTTAGAAGCTTAATTTAATTCCCAGTTCAAGTCAAAAGAGAAAATTGTAAAGCCCTAGGCAAATTGTCAATGATACCATCATTTAATCTACTCACAGAATAAAATTTCAGTTACAGTGACAATATTTGTAAGGGGGCATATCTTGAGGCCCTTCACCGATAAATTAAGCTCCTCACCTATACTGGATGGGGGGGTGTCTGGTGTGTAAGTGTTATAAAACCATGGATGGTCTACACTCAAGCCGTGTCGGCTTACTGGAAACTTGTAAAAATAACCTGTCTTGACTCCTGAATGTTCATGGCTTTGGTGGGGCTCACACAGGGACCTTGTACTGCTTTACCTCATTACATCAAACCAGGACACTCATAAAAGTGTTTTTTAACTACTTTTAGGTGGTTAAGTGTCAAGTGAATACAACAGAATATGTGTCAGATTGTTTGATGCTTTCACCCTAACATCATTTTACTAAATAACAACAATCATTTTATAGCTACTCAATTTACCAGTACTAAGAAAATTAAGGAAAAAATCAGCTAAACACTAAGAGCTAGATTTTTCAAATGTTTACAGGCACCTAAATGTACAGCATAAACTTAGATGTTTTGAACAATGTTCATAACACTGTGAATACAGACTGTCTCTGAAAACTTTTCATTCAATGATATAGGACAAGGGATTGCAAAAAGGCCTAAATAACACTTTTTAGAAAGCTTTAGCAAGAAGGCGGATAAAGTGAGATTCCCTGAGGGATGATGCTGTGACAAACAGGTCAATACCTGAAACCATGACTGATCCCACTTTGCTATCTACAATACTCCAGGCCACTGTCATTCAGTTATAATCCCGCTCCAAAGGGTATGTAAGCTGTCAGAAGGTTCAAGAGATTTCTCTCCAGTGTTACCTGAGCTGCTCTGTGCCTGCTATCTGTTGGTGTAGCCCCGGAGAGGGGGAGGCCCATTCAAACCTGGGGGTACGTCAGCTTTCTCCACCAGCCTCAGGGTCACACCACCAACCACCACCACCATTTGAGGAATGATGGCACTGGTTAACAGATTATTTTTCCCAAATACTCACTTGCAATTCAGTGTTTTACCAGAAACCACCTTATCGCAGGCCCAGCTCTAGGTGAAAAAAGGTGCCTGCGGATTTTAAATCTTGGTGAAATGCTGGGAGCTGTATTTTCAGCCATGTGCACTTAGAAGGAGTTAGGTGTAGGCTCACCCTGAACAGGAATCATGTATTTATCACCATGGTATTTTACCTGTGTTGTCATGTGAGAAGTAGTCCTTTGCTGCTGATGTGGTTGCCACTGCAAAGGTGGCTTCCAATACACTGGGAAGGAGCTGGGGCTTGTTGAGAGACCCAAAAATCGCCACACCGGGGTAGTAGTTCTCCGCACTGGTGTGGCTCTCCACCTGGGCGCACACCCAGCGCAGGGGGGGCATTGCAGCGGGGCTGTTGAACCTGTTGGCCCCTCGCTTGCAGCGCCGAGAAGCAATCGGCCCTACAACACTTTGAAATGCTTTTCTTTCCCCCCATAAGAAGAAGAGCAACGTCTTCATCAGCCGGCCCCCTCGACGGGCGCTGGCAGGGCCGTGTCCCGGCCGCCTGTCTCCTGGCACCAGCCCTCAGGGACCACAAGATGGCGCCCTGCCCGGCATGCGCCTCCCAACATGGTCGCCACACAAGGGGTGCATGGCAGGCAGTGGGAGCTGGGCTAACCCCGGCGAAGTTGCTGAGCCTGCACTTTTTTTCTATGGGCAGGCTTCCTCTCTGCCTCGGAAAAGCCTCCTGACTGACAGTGCTGGCTGAAAGCATCCCAAGAGCCTCGGATGTGGAAGCCTGGGCCTTTGGCAGAGCTGAGCCAGGCCAGGCAGTGCCGTAGCCATGGCGAGGGCTGTGTGGACCCCGCTGTAGGGTCAACTCCCCAGGCTCTCAGGGGTGCGCACGTTTAGTGACTGCAGCTGTTTTTCAGGTCCCCAGGAAAAACTCATGGCCAAATGCGGCCTCCCACCCGCCCTTGCCCCTGGTGCCTCTCCTACAGCACTTGTCAGTCATGTACCTGACACAGAAAATGGCAAGAAACAAGCTGGTTTTCTGCCCTAGAAGCTTAAGAAGGGGAAAAGGACCAAGCAAAGAAACCCAAAATACTGCGGTGATCTCCTGCAGCTCTGCAGAGCCTGAACCCCTGGAGGTGGTCTCAAGTGCCATGGAGGAGAGGCACCGCGCTTGCTGGGGATGCAGGCTCAGCTGCCCAGGCACGCACCAAAGGACTACAAGACCCTTGCTTGTTATGGCCAAGCAGTAATACCTAACACACACACACACACACACACACAAAAACACACACACACACACTTCTTCTTGTCCCCAGATTTTCAGTTTTCTTTCATTTAGGAAACTAAACAGTCATAGGAAGGTCTTCAGCAAAGTCATGTAACAGATCAGCAACAAAGCAGAGCACAAGCAGCAGGCCACTAAGCTGCTGGCTTTTTCAGGAACATTCACGCTTCAGCTGGGATAATCAAAATAATGGGTGCTGTATCTAGTGAGAGCTTTTCAAGCAAAGGCTTTCCTGGAGCTGCAACCAAAACGTGACTGAAACCCTGTGTATCAAAAGCAAAGAAAGTCAATCCTGTTCTGATATGCTGTCAACATTAACGAGGCTAACTGGGATCTTACCTCTCCAAAGCATTACCACTGCAATTGGTAGATTAGAATAACCGTGCCACCTTTCAATCCAAAGAGAAGATAAGCAACATCAGGCAAGAGAAAAGAAGGTTTAGAGACAAGTAGTTGTATGGAAAATTCTTAATTTTTATCTTTTGAACAACACTGAAGCTGAATTGAAAAGTTTCAGGTCTGTAGTCTACAAATAGCTGCAAATTGCAGATGTATTAGTGAGAAAATTCTAAAAAATACATAAATCTCTGCACTTTTAGGACACTTTCAATTGGGACAACTCAGCAAGTAATTGCTATTATCATTTCATGCATGGCATAAGTTGCCATGGGGGTCAGTGCCAAAGCTGGGATTTTGATTTAGGACTTTTAATTCTCAGCCAGCCTCAGCTTTTGTCCCTGTGTAACAGTGCTGTGATAGAAAATTATCCCCATGGGGCCTATTGCACCTTTGCAAAATTCCAAGGTGGGGTTCCCCTACATGCTGAAGTGGTGTCTGGCTATCGAGAGAGCATCATCCCATGTCTTTCTCCCAGAACCCTCCTGGGAACTGCATAATGCAAAATCTATGCAAAAAAAAATAGGAGTGGACAGGCTTAGGAGGACACTCGGTACCCCTGGAAAATCTCCATAAAATTAAATACTATTCCAAGCTGTTCCATCCTCCTGCAAAATCACCCTGCCAGAGCATCCGGAGTGGATTCTGGGCCAGTGGCAGGGCAGAGATGACCTCCTTACTGCTGCAGCATCCTCCCACAGATCCCTGGAGGACATCTGAGCTTGCAGCAGCCCCATTGTCTGCAGAGTAATGCTGTGAACTAGTCATGGAGGCATTTCTTCCCTCTACCGCCCCTCCTGCAGATTTTTCCTTGGGAAGGGATGATCTAAGCCCATGTGATTTGGGATTCAGTATTTTTACCCTAATAGCAACTGTAGTGCACTTCCCAAGTGGAAAAAAAAAGAGTTTTGCTCCACTGCCACTCTTAAGCAGCTGCTTAATAGCCTGTACAAAGTATATCTCTGTATCCAAATTCAGGCTTCTCCTTTAAGTAACTTAGAAACTCGCCTTCTGTAAATGCCTTCTGCTTATTTAAGTGCCAGCACTGCCCTCATCACTGGGGGAGGAGGGGAGAAAGCCGAAATATGAGGTCATGTTCTAGTCACGTGACTGCTGCAGCATCTGTCAACTGTGATACAATTACTAAGCCATAACAGTGCATTTATGACATTCAAACCTGCTCCGCAAAGCCTCTCCTGGCCTTTGGTGCCTTCACCCTTTCTGTACGTAGGAATCATCTTAAAAGTTGTCTAAGCAAACCTGTACCATGAATGACAAAGCATGCATTTTGGCAGTTGTCCGTTATACCAAATATTGCAATGTACCACGAAAACAACATTCTAATTAAATCCTTTCCCTGCAAAAACCTTCAGGGCGGTCTCTTGGGTGGGACTGTTTGGAGCAGCAAATTTAACCTCTGTGTTTCAGGAGAGCTCTGAGCCTGCTCAGCTAAGCCGGAGTGAACACAGTCTCTTGCCCAGAGGAGCTGGGGTTTGAGGCTCTTCTGCCAAACTATCTGACTGCACGATTCTCACCTCAGCTGCTGAGTGGCTGCATAGGATATGCAATCACTGGATAAAGTAGGTTTGGGGTTTTTTTTTTTCAGTGACAAGAATAGCCAGATCTGTTGCAAGTTTGGTCAGAAGGTGCAGCAGCACACCAGTATTTTCTGTCTCTCTGTACCCTGCCTTCTGTGTTGCAGACTCAGAAACATTGCAGGCACAGTACAGACAGATTCCCATTGTTTACAAGTTTCCATTTTTAATTGTCGGGCCATGGCAGAGAAGAATGGGTACTACTGTGTACTAGGTAAACCCCCAATTATTAGAACCATATATATATTTCATTGCATAGGGTCCAGCAATATCTTATTAGTTGCAAATAGTAAAATCACCAGAACGGTACAAGTCCTTGTAGATGAGCCCCTGTATGATGCAGACTAATCACTATACAAAACATATTAGCCGAACACAGAATTTTTAGGAAAAAAATAAGAACATTCATGCCATACCAAAGTTCAGCTAGCTGAACATCTTATCATCTACAGGGGCCAAGGTCAATGCTCAGGGAATGTTTCTCTCTGAAGAGTGTTTCTTTTCCTAGAACATTGTGGCAGCACCTTTTGGCAAAATTGAACAGTATCCTGAGTCAGAGGTTGCATTTGGATCATCATATTTAACAGCCAAGGATGGAATCATCCTCCACAAATCTTTCCAATCTTTTTAAAGCCCATTTATCCATTTTTGCTGCCACAACAACTAATGGCTGTAAGTCCCACAACAGTATTAAACACTGTGTTAAAGCAGTTGTTTTCTGTTTGTTTAAAACCTGCCGCCTGGTAATTTCTTACATTTCAGGTCACATCAGTTCACATTTATCTCATATATTAAGCACCATAAAACTATCAGTCACATTTGATGAGTTATAAGCTGATGCATATACATGACTCTCAAAGAGTCAGAGAGAAAAGTAAGCGAGCTATTGAACTGGTGGGAAGAAGGTCTAGGATCTTTGCTGGCAACATTTGGGCTGTCTCTGACGCTCACACTGGTGATGTGGGAGATGAACGGTACTCTGTAGCTACCCCACAATACAAATCACATATCCCCAAAGGACAGAAGAAATCCCATAAAGGAGAAATGCAGAACCTCTATGGCTCTTGTAGCTGTTGATTGGAAAGGGTGAACAAAGGAGAAAAAAAGATCACCAACAATTCCCCTCAAAGCTCTAAGTCCCCTCTGCTTCTGTGGGCTTATTGGAGAGAACTAAAGATACTCAGCTCTAAGCTTCTTCCCGTATTCTATAGCTTGAAGGAGAGCACTTACCCAGGCGGTGGTGAGCTGAAGGTTAGGGCAGGCTAAAGATCACAAGTACATGAACATACTGAAATGTCCTGAGGATGTGTTCACCAGTAATGCTTCAGGATAGAAATTGCAATTGCTGGTAAATCTGTGATCCCTTAAAAATTTTTACAGAGCCTACAGAAATTGGCAGAGGCTAATTGATTAAGCTAATATATAAGGGAGAGATTTCTGTGAATACTGGCAAGGGATTTGAATAGGCCTTGAATACAATTTGCTAGCAAAATCCTTAGTGACTAACCCACCTCCAATACAAGTATCAATAACAAGAGTGAGACCATCCTTTACATAGCCAAATTTGAAGCAGCCTCATCCAATTCTTTAGCATTTTAACTATGACATGTGGTATGAATGTGTTTGCAACCAACAGGAGATAGGAATTATATCACATCCCTTGGCAGAAAATGGAGTTGTGTGTCTGTAGGCACTTGGTATATGAGAAAATTAAAGGAAAAAGAACAGCAGAAAACAAGGAAGGATTTTATATTCACTACTAGGTGGGTATAGCTGTCTACTAGGTGGCGTGTTAAATGTAGCATGGAAGCTGAAGTCATCCCCACAGTATTTAATGACTTAAGAAGTGGTGTGAGGCCCATCTTCTCTTTGGACTCTAAGTGCAATTCCGGCTACAGGCAGCAGGCTGTGAGTTCTGATTTTGTCAGCTCTAAGTTTGGTGTGCACTCTTCTGTCCTCTGCTTTTCTCCTTGTTCTTTCTGACTCTCCTCTTGCATTCTGCATCCCTGTAATAGCTGGGGTTTTTTTTCTCAGACTGAAATCTTGAAGAAGGCAACATCTTACTGTAGGCCATAATATGACAGAGCCTGCAACTGCAGCAAGGTCTCCAGGAGTTGTTGTATTACTACGAATGCCTTCATTTGTGTATGTCTTCTTTTGCATTGGATAAATAAGCTGTGCAATGAGAGAGATTTCCAGTTGCAAGAAATTCTCGGAGAGCTCCCTTAATAGAAAAAGCATTTGATGCTTGAAAGAGCATAGTAACAAGTTGGCACTGCATCTAAGCCTTTTATAACAGTTTAATTCACACCCTCTCTCCAAATGTAAATTAATCCAGATTGGGAAATGTTGGAAATCTGAAGCAATGTATGTAATTTGGTACTAGTCTAGGGGTGGGGAAGGAAGAATAAAAGCAAATATCCCGCTCAAACCCTTATATGAGCATTAAGCCAATTTTTAAGCCTTCTAGTCCTGAGACTAATAGTGCTGCTAACCCAAACAATCAGAAACTGAGAGTCAGACCCCAAACTTCCATCCCCAGACTTGCTGAAAGTTCCTCTAGTGTTTGAAACTTTACAGTTCACCTTTCCACCTTTTCTTCACAATCAGGAGGGCAAAAATTTTAATGAAACCAAACTAAGTTAGGACTTACGAAATTATGACTCCAGAGCATAGATTTTGAGGAAAAAGAAACCTCTCTAGGTTCTTAATAAAAACAATATGGGAGAAAAATATGATTCTTGCAAAAAAGAGCTTGCTATACATGTATAGGAAAAACACACATATACAGACTGAGTCATGTTTGGAAATGTTTTGTGCCATTTGCACGAACATTCTGTAACACAATTTCATTTTGTTGTATTTTTAACAAAATTTTCCCCTCTAATGATGTCTCTTTAAAAACCAGGCCACTTCCCACTAAAATGTTCTTAGGCATTCCCTAGCAGAGCACAAAGGCTGGTTTCCTGCAGTCAGCCAGACAGGTGTCAGGGCACTTGCATAAAAGCTGCCATTAGCATCAGCACTCCTCTCTTGGTTCTGCTAGTGCTTTTTGCACTTAACTCTTTTCCATCCTCTTTTGGAAGGATGGGTGGATCAGGGTCCTAACCTGGGAGCTGTCAGGGGGCTGTGCCCATGTTTGTATACGTGATGCAAATGAGATTGAAGGTGTTTTGGTTACTGCAGATTACCATTTGAGAAATACATGACATAGCAAACTACTGATTCACTGTGGCTACAAGAGAAGTAAATTAATGCAGGGAGCAATAATTTTGCAGTCCTTCTGTTACTGCAGCACCATTGCATGCAGATGCACAATACTGACTTCCCCATAACTATGCTACATCCAGCTTTACTGCCAGGAAAAGACTTGAGGTTTTTAACTCGGTCAAAGTTGTCCATGATTTTAGAGTACTCTGTAAAGTCGCTCATCATTATGCATTGTTACTATCTTAGGGGGAAGGTGACCTATATTACTTTCCTCTGATGTCTTTACTGTGTGCACTGTTATTTTTGCAAATGCTTCTGTCCCTAAGTTCCTGTCTGCCTCTTCGGGTTTCTCATGGTCAGTACAATACTAGAGATCCACACACAGGAAGCAGCAACTTCTTTATCTTTTCCAGCTAGAGGATCACACAAAGAGTGCAGTTCCCTGTCTGAAAACATTAAGTAGAATTTTCTATTGCCTTTTTGGATAACTTGAAGCAGGATGACCAGTAGGGGAACTGGGATTTGTTGGAAGCCCACAGACAAATCTAGAACAACTCATCAAGCTTGAAATTAAAAAGATTTACAACCATTACTCCCAGCATTTTGGCAGTCATTCTAGTGAATGGATGATCATATTACTTATTTCTGGAAGAGGAAGGGGGCACAAATTGGGACATGTGAGAGGATGTCCAGTTTCATTTCAGACTTTGTGAGCTCAAAAACAAGCCCATTTTGACTTGGGAAGAAACAGCTCTCTGAAAATATTTTGCCTGGTTCCAATCACACTTAATCACTGGTTGCCAGAGAAATCTTCCTCGGGGGGAGTGCTGGAGTTGCCTGTGCCTGAAATCCTTTTGTTCCTCTCTTGCACTGCTCAACAGCACAAAGGCCATGTAAAATTTATTTCTAAAGCAAGAGCTGCTTTGTTTGGATTTGTCCACTGACCAAATTCAGACATCACAGAAGCTGATGCAACTGGGCTGACTCATGCCACTGCTGAATCTTTTTCAAGGTCTGTTACTATAAGGTAAAGTCTACATCACTTTTATCTCCTTGAGTTCTTGTTATTGCCTAGCATCAACCATCACTTTCTGATGATGGTTTAATGGGTGGAAGGAGCAGTGAATTTGGTGGCAGTGCACTCATGCATATTCATGAATATGTGAACTGCTGAGGTGTTTTATCATTCCTAGGTCGGCATCGTAATACCAGTTTTCCAATGGAAAATGTTTCTTCATGTTATTGTTTAAAAATTTCATTTTAAGTACTTGAATTGATTTTTAAAACATTTTTTCTTTGCCCTTGTCACCACAGCTTTTTCCAGCCATCCTGGGGGGAGGTTTTTCAGGTTATGGAAATGGAAGGTCATGAAGGTTGCAGCCACCTTTAAGAGACAGCTGTGGTATATAGTTTACATCACCAGATGGAGGGGGCGAGAGGTGTGCATCCCCTGTTTCCACTGACACCACTGATCCTTCACCCCTATTATCCTGTCAACATTACTAATGACGTGCCACACCATTTCTATCCTATTTTAGATGTCAAACTGAAAAATTAAGTGAGTTCATGGCTGAGTTTTGACAGACCTTGGGCTAAAGGGGTAGATTACCTGTAGTCCTAGACCAAAACTTCAGCTTCACTCTACCTTTCATCTGTACACAACTGGGATCAGAGTTTTAAAAGGTGGTCATGTACCACCCAAAGAGTGCACTCAGGTACTTCTGAAAATCCAGCCACAAAATGTAACAGTGAGATCCACTGAGAATTTTGAGATCACTATCCTTTTTACTTTTTTTTTTCCTGAGAGATAGAAGCTGAGCTCTGTTGAAACTCGTGCAGTGTTTGTGGCTTCAAACAGTTATGCATACATTTTTAAAAGCTCCTTTCTTTATATATACCTGCTAAAGAAGCCTGCTCTTCCTTAGCTCAGTGTTTTCTGACTGCTATTAAAAACAGAACCCATGAAAGCAATAAAGAAAATAGCAAAACAGCGGTGAACCCCACCGCCAGTATAAAAGAGCCAGTCAGCAAGAAAATGTTCAAAACCAAACCACCACCCCACACCCAGCAAAAAAAAAAAATACCCCAGCCTACCATTCCCTCATGCATCTGGTCCTTACTAGAAACTCCAGTAGCTTCATATTTTTTTTCCTCTTCCTGAATTGCGGACCAACACATTGCAAAGATGCTCTCTCTGAAGCCATATTTTGAGGATCAAGGAAAGAATGAATTTCAGGTCCTTAAATCATCTTTCCTTCTTAGTGACTGACAAAACCCCTTAATTAATGCAGAGTTAGGATTTCCTGGCTGTAGTTGGAGCCCTTATAAAATATCAGCTTCAGCAAAATTCAGACTTTCAGAAGCCAGGAAATACAGAGTTTGGGTCAACATTCAGGCAACCTTTATTTTTCCCTCCTGGGAGCTGGCAGTAGGAACAGGGAACTGGCAGTATTTGCTGAATTGAGTATTGTTGTGTCAAATGGTAGCGGACTTGCTAAACTATGATAGTCGGAAAGATGGGAGGCCATACCTCTCAGATGGGGCCGCAGCCCCATCACTTCTGTGGGTGGGTTCAAAAGACCAACATATATATGTACCCTGAGATAGCTGCATGTTTCTTTTCACGACAGAGTTCTGTATGTTCAGTCAGCACTGGGAGGCAGAGATGTTGTAAATGTTTTAGCCACTGACACTTGGGCAAGGTAAAGTAGGGAGAATATTCTGTGGTCTTAATAATATGTATCTGTGACCAAATGTTATCTGGTGAGTAGCGGGAAAGATCAAATTTAATTATTATGGAATTGTTTCTAGGAAATTCGGTCAGCATGCATGTAAAGGAAGTGCAAATACAGCCCCCTTCTCCAAAGAGAAGGTATGCCTGGGCTATAGTAGTTACATACAATGTTCTCTGAAAGACGCTCACTGCAAAGGTGAATTATTTCTATTACAGATATACTGAGGCATTGCTCTGAAGGCTGGAGATAATATTGCGTTATTATCCTCTGTATTGCCTGGTTTCTCAGAAGTTTGAATTATGCTGCGCTCAACTTTATGGAAGCAAGAGAGCAATCTTAACCATACGTTAGCAAATCTTTTCAGCAAAGTAATGTTTTTAATAGGAACAGACATATTTTTTGTATATCTTAGAGCTTCTTTAGGTACTTGTAGTTACTTTTGCAACAACGGCAGTACTGAAATGAAGTAAAGGGAACCCTGTGACTCTGAAGCCCTGTTCTCTCCATTGTTATATGGAACGGGGTTGTCACCACTCACTGAAACATTTAGAGGATGAAGATATCGACAGTGTGATGAGAGAATCCTCAGAAATTATGATTTTATGTTGATTACAATAAACACCTAAGATAAAAATGATGGGTCTCTCCTCTTCTCCCTCCCCTCCATTTCCTATCAGGATATACATAACCCTGCCTGAGAAAATTTCCAGCACGCTCTTCTCCTCCAGCCTTATTAAGCCATTAGCATTTTAGAAGCTATTAGCACTTAAAGAGTTTCTCTTTGCTCTCTGATAGTGTGCTGCTGCAGGCATGTTTCATAGCGAGCTGCTTACAGCCCCATGCTCCCCTGCATGCGCTAGGTGCCCCAAGTCTGGATTTCTGTCCTCAGATCTGGTTTTGGATCCCCTCCAGCATTCTCCGCATGCCAAATTACATGACACATTGTTGAAGAGGACAGCCAAGGAAGGACTTATCCTTTCCCTCCTAGTGCAGGGTGGGTTCAGGTCCTAGAGCAGGACTGAGTGGGGGGACTGCATGGTTCTTCGCTGTCCCATTCACTTCTCCTGTCCTCTGCCATCCAACCCCATTTCCCAGTATCCCACACATCACCGTTCTTTAACTTCCACCTGACACTAGACTTTACAAGGCACTTCACTAGGAAGCTGATAACTGGCAGGGGTTCAAATATGCCTACATTTTTCTGTGTGAAACATCATCAAATCAAGAAAGATGTTTGTTTCAGCATTTGGCTTTAAAATTGAATCCTACTGGTGTAGAGAAGATTAACTATCTTTGAGACTTACTTGCATCTAACAAAGAGATCAAGAATCAGCTTCAAAGAAGCTGATGAAAGAAGTCCAGGCTTCATGAAAATTCAACCCCAAATCCAGACTTCATCAAAAGTTGGGGAAAATCCAGAGGTCAGCTTTAGGCACAGATTCATTTGTGATAAATGGAATTTAAAAAGGTATTTTTTCATGTATATATGTTTAGAGCTGGACGATTTGTTGGTTGGTTGGTTAGTTCTTTTTTGCACAGAGGGAAACATTACTAGATTTACCAGAATTAATCAATAATAAAAACAGCTAAGAACCAAGGGAAATAATTTGCATTGGAATTAGTCCAGCTCAAGAAAAATGAAATTCGGAACACATAGGCCTTACAATGATGTTATCCATCCTAGTAAATTGTAGAAAGCCAGGGTATGCTCTTGAATGATAAGACTCAGTTGTCAGCACTGCGACATCCCTAGAACACTTTTGGGGGTAGTTCTGGGTGGAGCAACACCAGGACTCTCCCAGGGAACTCACCGCCACCACGCAGAAGTCAGCTTTGAAAAGGCACCATTCCCAACAGAGCACAAGGCGTCAGTGTCGTGGACATGGCTGGATTGTGCCTGCCATGTCCCAGAGCCATGGAATAGGCTCAGGCACAATTTAGTTTAGTTGAAGGGTTATAGCTTGTGGCCTTTTTGGTTCCTTGAAGATAGTTTTCATTGAGCTAAAATGGAAGATTGCTAAAACTTTAATTTGGCCGTCCAAAAGCCACATCTGGGATAATCACAGGCACAAGCAGCAAACACAGCAGACACAACACAGCAGTGATCCTGGTGCCCTCTGGAAGTCTAGTGTACAGCCAAGTACAAACAGGAAACATGTTATCTCACGGATTCATCAGGTGATACCCTTAACTTCTAGTAAGGCCAGTAGAATTGGAGGATGATTTGTAACATATAAAACGACACTCAACTTTAACTTTCCAGAACTAGATGTTTCAGGGGATTAGTTTCATTCCAAAATACACGGTGTCAGCAAAGAGTCAGTATTCCCTATGCAAATCCTGCCCCGTTCTTGTAGCAAGAGTACCTTTTCTGGTCTCTGGTTCAAGATCGAAAGGCTGAGGCACTTGGGTCTCTTTAGTCTGGAGAAGAGAAGACTGAGGGGGGATCTTATCAACGCTTATAAATACTTAAAGGGAGGGTGCCAGGGGGATGGGAACAGGTTTTTTTCAGTGATGCTCAGTGATAGCACAAGAGGTAATGGGCACAAACTTGAACATAGGAAGTTCCATCTAAACATGAGGAGGAACTTCTTTACTTTGAGGGTGGCAGAGCACTGGAACAGGCTGCCCAGAGAGGTTGTGGAGTCTCCCACTCTGGAGATATTCAAAATCTGTCTGGACACCATCCTGTGCAACCTGCTGTAGGTGACCCGGCTCTGTCAGGGGGGTTGGACTAGATGATCTCCAGCGGTCCCTTCCAACCCTGACCATTCTGTGATTCTGTGATCTTATTTCACTGTCCTTTTTGATACGCTGTGGTATGTAATAGCCATACCAGACTATACAATCTTCAGCACTGGAATGAGTCAGAGGTGTATATTTCTTAGCAACCATGAAAGGGATGTTCTGATACTATGGTGATGTATGGAGCCATATAGGTAGCATCAACAGAGGATGTTAAGTGTTTAGAGGGGTGCTTGCTCGCTTAGTCCTCTCTTCTCTGCCTGGGAATGGTGGTGACTCTAGCTGTATAAAAAGCCCCACCATGATACAGATTTTATTTCCAACAAAATGTCTGGTGAACTGCACGTAACTGTCACCAAGTTGTCCTGAGGAAGAAAATTGCTTCTTTTTGACACTTAGCCCAGTGCTAAATAGCTGAGTAGTGATTTATTCTGTTCAGGCTCTTTCAGTGAATAGGGAATAGCACCAAAAGAGCAGCTCCAGTTATTTTATAGTTTCATACTATATCTTGGATTCACAGATTTTTCAAGAAACCTGTGAGAGGTAGGTGCCCTAATCTCACCAAGTTTCCAAGGGATTTATTCTTTCTGGTGCTTTAAATCCTTGTGTAGAAAATGCAATTTATGTTGGCCTGAATAAAACACAAGCTTAATTTTAGGCATGGGCCTGCGTCTGTGGACTTACAATATTTGAAATTAAGTACCCTCTCAGAGGTTAACTGAATCAGACACTTTTGTTCTTTTTTTGGCCGGCTGTTTCTTTTCTTTTTGTTTTTAATATCTCTTCTACCCCTACTTTCCTATCTGTCATTTTTTCATTCTTCCATCTCCTTCCATTTCTTGCAGCATCCTTCACCCTGCTTTGGCTTTTCTTCTCTTGTTTCCTTCCATTCTTCCTAAGAATTCTTCTTTTCCAAGTATAGTAAAGTAGTGTTATATTTAATTTCTTCTGTAATTTCCTAATAGGGGCTGGTAAATAGCATGCTAATGAATTTGGCAGCAAACACTAATTTGGTAGGTATTACAGGGGTCAGCATGGCATAAATAACCCTAGAAAAATCAAGATACAAACAGAAAAAAGGAAATTAAATAAGATCTTTAAAAACACATATGGAGAAAAACAACCCAATCCACAGCTATGTCTTAGGGCAGAGAAACCTGGAAAGTTGGGCATGTGCCTACAGTTTGTATCAGCTTGATCCTGTAAATTTTAACCCTGACTTCACTCACTTGCTGTCCTTTTTATGTGTGGTGCGCTGGTTTAATTTCTTCAGGGATTGCACCATAAACTCTGCAGTAGAGAAGCTCTTTTCCACTCTATATTTGAGCAGTTCCTGCTCAAATCAAACACTCACCTTAATTAAGGACACAATACTATCGTGATACAGTAGAGTAATTATTAATAATATTGTTGCAATACAGCATCACTGAAAAATCGGATGTATTCTTGGAAGGTGTATCTAAGAGAATCGCAGCTCAGAAGTGGACAGCACTTGTTGGGTGCTTCTGCTTGGACACTAATCTTGAAATCTGGGCACTTCATTACTGACAAACAAAGAGATTTCAAGGGAAAAATGACACTGTAAGTTAGAAGGCAACATACTATCTTATCATAGTTTAGCATGCCGTGAGCATGAGGGAGTGCATAAGCTGTGCAGAGGATGAAAATTCAGCTGTATGAACATTTTTGAGATTTGTCTTTGTCCTAATTAGGAATGCCCCCTGAAAATTTTGAAATCCCTTAAAAAAAACTTTTAGAAGAAAAATGAGGATGATCGAAATGTTTAATGATGTCATCTTTTCATTTATGTTTCACTATATTCTAAGACTATGCTAACTTAAATTGAAAACAGTGATTTAGAAATGAAAATGCTGTGCTTTTAAAATGTAAAAACTACATGCTTTGAAGCTGCCAGAGCATTTTTCTGCCTTTCTGAAAACATTTTCAAGGAATTCACATGATTTCAAAAAGTACTCACCTCAAAGGAACTGCCTTTTCAGAGAAAAGTGTTCTGCAGATGTATTTTCTTTGACCGTCTTTAAAGCTCCTGCACTACAGTTATTGAGTAAAAGCACACAGAGTAGTGATTGTGACACTTTCCAGTGGCTACTGCCAAATTTATTTTTCAAACATTGTCTCTCATTCTCAGCAACGGGCTCTAGTTTTTGTCCTCGTGCCACTGCTTTGCTACTGGCAAGCCATGTATAACTGAAGCCAGTCAACTGAAGACTCCCATCTCAGACTCTCCCGTCCCTGCAAAAAGGAAAGAAATTATTTAGAGTGGTTAATAAAGCATCATGAGCTGTAATAGCATAACAGAAAAAGATGAGACCATTCAAGACACCTATGCGTGAGCTTTCCATAGAGTGGACCACACTAGGTTGCTCCCTGAAGAGACCAAGTGCTGTTTCTTCTCCTTGCAACGTTCAGCCCCATTCTGAGAAGAGGACCGCTACAGGTACATGGAAGAGCCAGTGAGCTCTAGCGATCAGATGACTTCAGCAGATGACCTAAGAGGTGTCATCCTGTTTTATTCTGATTTTATATACTGCGTGCCTTTGCTTGGAGACCTCATCGTGTTCATGAAACATGGAATCATAGAATCATAGAATGGTTTAGGTTGGAAAGGACCTTGAAGGTCATCAAGTTCCAACCCCGCTGCCATAGGCAGGGACACCTCCCACTAGACCAGGTTGCCCAAGGCCACGTCCAGCCTGGGTTTTCTTCCTAATGTTTAATCTAAACCTGCCCTGTTCCAGTTTAAAACCATTCCCCCTCGTCCTATCGCTACATGCCCTAGTAAAAAGTCCTTCCCCAGCTCTCCTGTAGGCCCCTTTTAGGTACTGGAAGGCCGCAATAAGATCTTCCCGGAGCCTTCTCTTCTCCAGGCTGAACAGCCCCAACTCTTTCAGCCTCTCCTCATAGGGGAGGTGCTCCAGCCCTCGGATCATCCTCGTGGCTCTCCTCTGGACACGCTCCAGCAGGTCCATGTCCTTCTTATGTTGGGGACTCCAGAGCTGCTGGGTGCAGTACTCCAGGTGGGTCTCACGGGAGTGGAGTAGAGGGGCAGAATCACCTCCTTTGACCTGCTGGCCACGCTTCTTTTGATGCAGCCCAGGATACGGTTGGCCTTCTGGGCAGCGATTGCACACTGCTGGCTCATGTTGAGCTTCTCGTCAATCAGCACCCCCAGGTCCTTCTCCTCAGGGCTGCTCTCCAGCCATTCCCCGCCGAGCCTGTATTTGCGCTTGGGATTGCCCTGACCCAGATGTAGGACCTTGCACTTGGCCTTCTTGAACTGCATGAGGTTGGCTTGGGCCCACCTCTCCAGCCTGGCCAGGTCCCTCTGGATGGCATTCCTCCCTTCCAGCGTGTCTACCTTGCCAGACATATTATGAAGGAAAAAAACCACACAATCGGGACCCTTTAAACAGAGAGGAAATTAGTATCAGTGCCCTTGTAAATGATTAAAAAAATACTTGGGATTGAGTACAGACTGACATGCAGAAGGAATTGGATGTGCAGCTACTGAATTGCCTATCCATTTTTGGCACATTAGAAATATGTGATTTGTTTCCTCTGTACTACCTGGGATACATAAACGTTCTCTGCATTACATAATCTCAGGCAGAGAAGCAAAACTGTAATGATTGGATTCATAAATTGTAAAAATGGCATTCTCACCATTTATGACAACAGTAAATAATCCTGACTGAACGCCAGGCTTGCCTTCCGTCCATTCGGGTGTTACCTTCTGCTGCTGAGGGACAGCTCTGCTCGAAAATGAGAGATTGATTGGCCTGAAAGACAATATGCTGCAAACAGGACATTCAGATGACATTGCCCTTTTCACTGACTTTCCTAAACCCTTAACATTCCTTGTAAGTCTAAAAGTTTTTTTAGAGGATAATAAACCATGTCTCCAATCTTGCACTGACATAGATGCCCCCCAAAAACGAATCCTCTGATGGACTTTTGTGGGACTGATTTGAGTGGTTTTTACACATCACTTTGGGCTTTGGCTGGGACTTGGCATTTTTAGGGGTGTTTCCTCAAATATTGGCTACTCTCGTGAAGTCCTTTCACCACACATGGGCAGATGTCCACCACTGTAGTGAGATGCGTGGCCACTCTCTAGTGGTGCACATCAATCTGGCGACAAGGTGAGGCACGGCAGCTTCTCTGGCAGGGCGAACAAGAGGGTTTGGACAGAGAAACACTGGAGTGTACTCACAACACAGAGTGGCAGCACAATTGGGGAAAGTAACCATATTGTGTAAATTTTGAAGTTAAGTTTAGAGACATGTTAATAATTGAGATGGACAGATTTATCTTTTCAAAATGTTTTAAGACACCGACAGAGGCTCTAACACAATCTTAGGGAGCTGCTGAAATTCAGAAAAGTTTAGAAGAGATCAATCTCCAGAAACTCCTGGTGAGTATATTCTTTTTGTTGCACCCTCCTTATTGCACTGCTGTGGGTGCTTGCCAGCAAACGGCACCTGCAAAGGGTGAAAAACGAGCACAAGAAATATGCTGTGGATGAAACCACCAGCACTTACAGTCCTGTGCCCCTACGGGTGATCCTGTGGAGCCGTATCAGCCGTGGGGCTCGTGTCTGGTTTTATGAGGTCACACTCCTTCAGCTATGCATCTCCCCAGGGCTGTGCTACCAGCCAGGCTGGTGAGGAGACCCAAGGCGAGCGTTTCAGTTTACCAGTTCTGTATCTTCATTTTCTCTAAATATTTAGTGCAGACTAATTGGCCATCCATTGTCTGAGAGAGATGGGGGACTGGATGAGAATCATTTGGCTGAGATTGTGCAAGTTCAGACTGATGATTATAGGATTCGAGAAGCAACGCTAGCAATTAAGCAAGCAGCAGACCGGAGGAAGTATACTTCCCACTGATTGCGCAGGCGGTGGCCTGGGGTGCTGTCGCCCAGGGCTGCAGGTGTTGGGTGCTCCTAAACCTATGCATTGGCAAGTACAGCAAAAAGGAAGTGGATGTCACCTGGGCCACCGCTTTCAACTCATGGGTACTGGGAACCTCTAACCCCAGGTAGCATGAATTGGACCACTGTAGAGCGCTTTTCCCAGACCTAGTCCCAAAACCTATCTTGAAATAGCTGCTCGTGCGGGTCGTACCTGCTCATGAGGCAAAGCTGCTCTTTGGGAGACCTGTGCACCAAGTCCTGTGCTGGCTGCCAGCTGCCTTCTCGGTAAATCCAGCTTTCTTTTACAGCTGGCATCTTCCAAAGGGATGAGGAAATACCTCCTGAGGCAGCCTCTGTCTGCTCACGGCTTTGGGTTGAATCAGGAAATCGCAGCAGGGCAGTCTTGGATGTCCTGCTTTCCCCCTCCGTGGTTTGAAGGCATGAAAGTTTGATTGACTAAGCTGAAAAACTTGCAAAGTAATAACTTTTCTATTTTGTCCCGATTTGAAAACATGTTTTAATGAATATTCAGATAAGCTTTGTGCAATGTGGGATTTGCATTTATTTTCTCCATTGAGCGTGTCAGATCAAATAGAAACACAAACTGTACGACACAGAGGTCTCCTCGTGGTTTGTGCTGCTGCGTGCCATCCTTTGTCGTAATTAGATCGGGCTTATAGCATAAATCTGCAAAAAAATACGGACCAGAAAAGGCAAAAGGCAATTGTTTTTGGTCTGACTGTAAGTGTATTTCACACCATTTGAAAATGTGAAGTTGGGAACGGCTTTCTAGGGTGACATCCCAGTGTCACTGAATGGTGGGATTTCTGCCACTGACACAAGCAGGAGGGAGCATCATTTCGCTCATTTCTCACGCAGTAGCGACTCTCTCTCGATCTTGTCCTCCGGCCCTTTTAGCCTTTCAGATGGGTACCCAAGACTGCTTAAACCACAGGCGTTAGCATTCTTAAACCCACGACCACGCCTGAATTTCAGACTCAAAAGACAATAAACTCAGTGCAGAAAATAAAATAAAATAATTTAAAAAATGCCTTCTCGTCCCGTTGATTATTTTCATACTTATGGGCTCAAGTTACGGGCTAATTACAACCAGAGGAGCCACCGAAGTTTCCTTTGTGGAAACCACACGGGGATGGTGAGGGGGTCGGAGTGGGGCGGGGGTGAGCCCAGGAGAATTAAGGACCCCCCCGGGGCTGTCGCGGGTCGGGGGGTACCCTGCGGCGCCCGCCCGCTGCCCGGGCAGAGCCGGCTGTTGCTGTGCATGCGTGGGCGGGCAGCGGCGGCGGGGCCAGCCGGCCCCTCACGCAGGCCGGCCCCAGCCCCGCCGCCGAGCCCACGCGTGGGGCGCCCCTCCCCGCCTCCGCCCGGCCCCGCGCCCCGGGCGGGCGCTTCCCCTGCGCGGCGCGGCGCGGCGCGGCCGCGGCCGGGGGGAAGGCGGCTCCCGCCGGGCCCAGCGCGGCGGCGGCGGCGGATGGCGGGGGGGCCGCGCCCGGCGGGGGCCGGCGGGGGCGCCCGCTGAGCGGCGGGCGGCGGCGGCGGCGGCGATGCCGGGGGGCCCGGCGCGGCGGGGCGCGCCCGCGGGGCCATGAGGGCGGCGGGCTCCGGCCATGGCCCATGGCAGCGCGGCGGTCATGCTGAAGTGCGTGGTGGTGGGGGACGGCGCCGTGGGCAAGACGTGCCTGCTGATGAGCTACGCCAACGACGCCTTCCCTGAGGAGTACGTGCCCACCGTCTTCGACCACTACGCAGGTGAGCGGGCGGGCGGGCGGAGGAGCGGGGGGGGGGGCCCGGCCGCCGGCGGTGGTGGTGGCAGCCGCCCGCCCCCTCTCCCTCCCTCCAGCCCCCGGCCTTCCCCTGCCGGGATGGGGGGGGGCGGGGAGGGGGGGATGTGTGTGAGCTGTTTCGACCGGGATTTGCCCCCCACCCCCCGCCTTTACCCGCTGTGTTTCTCCCCCCTCGCAGTCAGCGTTACCGTCGGGGGCAAGCAGTACCTGCTGGGGCTCTACGACACCGCCGGACAGGTGAGTGCCGAGCGCGGCCCGCCGTGTCCCCCCCATCCCCGTCGCTGAAGTTATGTGCGGGGCTGCGGTGGGGGCTGGGGCACTCACAGGCGGGTTGGCCCGGGGGGGGGGGGGGGTGGCGGTGGCGGTGTGTGTGTGTGACCCGATTGATAAAATGCGGCTTTAAAAGAAAACCATCGATCCCACCCTTATTCCCGAGGGCGGGCAGGCGGAGACGGGCTGGATTTTTCGGGGGGCGTGTGGCCGGGGGGCGGCAGGACGGGGCTGTGGCGGGGCCGGCGCTGGGGGTTGGCAGCGCTCCGGACCGGGAATCACCCCCCACTCCCGGTCAGACCCCCCTCCGCCCCCCGGAGTGCCGACCCCCCCGCCCGAAACGTGTCTCCTTCAGCGGGGGGGGGGGACGCGGTGCCTCGGACGCCTCGGGTGGGATGCAGAGCCGGAGTGCCGCAGCTTGCCTTGTTGTTTTACGCTTAAGAGCTCTTAAATAGCGAGAAAGAGTTGCTCGACTTGAAGGTGGAATATAATAGCCTGTAATTCTGAGCCGCTGCCTTTGAGATAACCCGGGTTCCTTTTGCTATCGAGTGATTCGTTTGGTTAAGATTGTCACAGCCTGTTGTGAAAGATGCGATGCCAGCACCGTGTCTTAAGTAACTTTAATGACGCATAAAGTGCTTGATGTTTTGGAGGGGTCACCGGTGTAGCGGTTTCTCAAGGGCTCCGTTATTCACCTCCCTTCTCGGTTAGCTTAACTCGCCCGGCACCAGCCGTCGGCCGAGCACAGGGGCTCCCGGGTTAAAGTGCTCCCGCAGCTCTCCGGAGATGCCGTACCCGAAACAAAATGGTTTGTGAAAGGCTCGACCCCGTGAGGTGCGGGGCCTCTGCCAAAGGGAGGCAGGCGCGGAGCGTACGCGGAAACGCTGCGTGGGTTTTTGCAAAGTTGTGTATTCCTTATATTAAAACTTCTCCTTGCGCTGCGAGCATGTGTTTCGGACTCACATGACCTCAGACACGCTTCCTCGTTGGAAAGAGCAACTAGTACGATAATCGCACCGGACTGGCAGAGAAAAAAAAGCCGTATTTTTTTAATCGTGTTACTTCCTATACTTAATTGAGCAACCGCTGCGTAAATTAGTATACATTTTTAGATCTGCACACAGCCTTAAGTAAGGGAAGCGGCGTTTAACCGGTCTTCTATATCTTTGTTAGGCCTGAAATCAGTAATAAAATTGATTCGATGAGAATTGTAGGAAACAGACCCATTTCCAGAAAGCTGATACCTGAAGCGTGAGACTGTCCCAAAAAGGCTGACTTTGTGATTGTCGTCTCACCGACGTAAACACAAACTAGTCAAATTCATGCCAACTAAGTACATTTGGTATTACTGTCATAGTCGTGTTTTTCTGTAGTAATTGGTTCAAAACACAGCTTGTAAAATACTGCTTAAGTACGCTACAAGACGAGATTCTAGTGGTCAGGCAAATAAAGCATTTGGTTAATAGGCATCTAGTTTTATTTTTTTTTATAATAAGCATTGGAAAATGTAAAAGCGACCCTAGCACTACTGTACATGTGCATAGCTTATTTGTGGGTGCTGTCTCAAACTGTTTGTGCCGGCTTGTTGCTATTAATGGGAACGTGTGCTGTTAGCACTGCGTAACCTTAACGAAGGTGGTTTTGTGGTATCCCACTCTGCCTGAATGTGCTGAGTACAAAACTGAGTGACCTTTGGCCTCCTCAAAAGCTAGTAGGGTAAGTAGCCAGTTTGCAGCTAAACGGCATGCGAAGATACTCCTGTTACACTAAGAAAAACTTTTCAGTGTGAAATTTTATATCCAGGTGTGTAAACAGTTGAGGCAAGCTTCCCTCACCCCAAATTCTGAGAAGCCGAAAGCTTAAGTTTGAATTACAGAGCAGTTTCTGATATACCCAGGACCAGAGCTTGCTGGCCTAATTCAGAGGAGCCTTAGCTCACGTAGGGTGTTTTAACCTTTACAAGTATATCTGCTCTTGCTAAAACTCCCCTTTTAGTCAGGCCTGCGGTGCTAATAAAATCTTTACCATTATGCCCATCTCACTTCAGCATGTTTGGGGAACTGGTGGACATCAGGGGCTGCTCACGGGAGCCCCATCCCAACATCCAGCACAACTAGGGAGATGCTCATGGGGAGGCTGTGTGAAGATGCCAGTCCAGCAGTGTCATTCTTTTAGCTGCTTTGTCAGACAAGCTCATCTTCCCAGAGCTATGTGATAACAGAAAGCTTACTTTAAAGTTTAAATATTTATAGTAAAGAGCAGAAAAGACAGGGGTTGATAGTGCCTTCTCCATGTTGAGGAAGCGGCATGCTGCATCTGGTACATGCCTGCTGCTTGCACAGACTTCTGTACGGCTCAGATTCTTTGCTGCTCAAAGTCGGGATTTCTATGCCAGCATACATCAGTGCTTTTATTTCTAATTCTGTATCATGGTGCAACCCCTCTACGCTTTTCCGCTTCCGACCCTCCAATGGGGCAAATAAAGTTAGCTCACCTTGGGTGTTACGGCAGTAAGTATAAGGAAGAGCCTCTCTGCATACCATGCCTGGGCATCAACTATAACATAGGTCTTATCACTCTGAGAGCAAACAGCCTCTGCACAGTATGCTGTTCATTTCAGTAGCTGGAAGAGGCTTAGCTAAAAAGTAAAGTTACTGAATAGAAAATTGGTTCTGTTTTACCTCAAACCAGAACATTCTGTCACCCCCAAATAGTGTTACTGTAAAATACTGGTCTGATAGTATCGTTTTATCAAAACTTGGCAGTGCATGATCACTGTGGTATCTAAGCAGTTCACAGTCTTCAACGTGTTTCAGAGCACATAGGTACAATCTACAGATCTCATTTTGGGGGAAGAAGAGTGAGGGGGTAAATGGAGGTTCAGACAGTGATCTGCTCCAACTCCAGGCAGGAAGCCCGTAATGGAGCAAGAATTAAATGCCTTTTGATTTCTAGCTGGTGTGCAGCAGGCTCATCAGCCTGAAATACTGACTACCAGCCTGTGGGTCTCTTTAACTTGTGTGGTTGTGTATTTAGCAACTTGTGACAGACTTCTCTTTGGCAGAGGAGCTGCAGGCTTTTGAGTTCATGGCATCCCGTGCTCATTTCTAGCTCTCGCTTCTTCACAACACACAGAGGATCACGTGTAGGAACTATACCGATGACATAATGCCTCACATCTTTGTGAGTTTAAAGTAGGTTGAGAATAAATCTATTGAAGTCCCATTTTTTTTCCAAGTTATATGTAGTACGGAAAAACGACGCTAGTGGTTTGCAAACTGCAGTCTATAGGCCAGCAGACTGTGCTCCCTTTGTGTGTGTGCGAACTCAGGCAGGCTCTTCTCTGGCTGAAAATCCTGAGGCTCTGGTTCAGCAGAAAATAGCCAGTACAGCTGTTGGGCAGTGGAGGCTCTTGGAGCCCGTTTGGTTTTGCAGCTGTGGAGGCAGGCTCCCGAGCCAGGGAAGCGGGTGGGAATTCGGTGCCGGTGGTGTCCGAGAAGACATTCCTCCAGCAATTCCTCCCAGAGGTGGAGCTGGCAGCTCCTTTTAGCCTTGCTGCTGCACATAGCCAGGTGCTGAGACCGGGTGGGCTTGGAGTGTGTCCTGGTTTCCCCAGGAAGATGAGAACTGTGGAACCTACCTACATTGCCTGGAGCTGGGAGCATCAATGCACTGAAGCGTAAACGTGCGGTGGTTGTGCTACTGATGGTTGAATGCCTTTGGCTTTGCAGGAGCCTCTCCTGCTCTGGGAAACTAACTGTGTGTCAGTACTGCTCTTCATTGAGCAGGGGTACGTGGCAAAGTCAGCCTGGGAAGGGAACCGTGGCTTCATCAAGGTTCTGTTAACTTCACCGTTGTTGGAGTGCTTTTGAACTAGTGACAAGCGATTGATCGCCCATAATACCAAAAATAATACTGCCAGCTCTTATGATATTAAAACTTTTGGAGAAGCGTCTGCAAGCACTAATGCAGAGGTGTGCTACATGTCCCCTCACCACGTCCCAGGTGATCGGGATAAGTGGCAGGACACACAGGAGTTACCTCTTGGGGGGTTTTGTTCCATACTGAAGGCTGCTGCTTAAAGTGGCAGTCAGGGCCCATCCTCCTCTCCGTCCCTTTTGCTGGGGGAGGGGGTTCATTCATGATGTGGTCCCTTTCTTCCAGTACGTGCTGACCACATACAGGTGAAAGCCTTGCTCTGCTCCTGTGTCTTTGCTGTGAAGGACTGTCAGGACCTGGAGGGAGGATGCTGCTGCTGCCCTGGGAAGAGAGATGCTGAGGCACAGCATGGCTGTCTGGTGCAGGTTCGGCACCAAACCCCCATCTGGGCAGCGCAGAGCAGGGCACAGACAGAGCAGAGCGAATCTTACTATGGTGCAGTGCCCAATAATAACATTTATATCCCTCAGCCATCACTTACTGGTGTGATACTAGTGTGGCCTGGTTGCACAAAGCTGAGTAAACTGTGTTCCTCGGCTTTCCACTACTATCTTTCTGCCTTAAAGGCCCTAATACGTGTAGGGCAAGCCGTAGGTCTGATACAATAAAGCTCTCAGTGCCTTCTCAAGACTCGCCAAAACAGTAGCCACAAAACACACTAAGCACAAGAGCAGGACAAACCGCTTTTGGTTCTTCTCAGCTCAGATACTGTGGCTACTCTGATTGCAGCTGCAGCCAGTTTAATTTGGATACACTGGCTTTTTGGTTGTAACAGAGGCCCCGATGTAAAATTGCTTTTAACATTAAAGTTGGTTGGGCTGCTGAAGTGCGTAAAGCTAACTCAAATATTAGCAAGATCAGCGCCTGCGTTAAGGCCAGGTGTAAAAACAAATGGTTATAACTCTGAATGTGCCTGTGGGGAAGAGAGGGGGTAGAGGTGTGGTTATTGAAATGGATGGTCACCAAACTTGCAGTGGTTGCTATAAATAAAACAAGAAATAGCAGTAATCTTGGTACTTCCTGCTGGCTATTTGTTGTGGCTTCGGTAGGTAGCCCTGGTCTAGCAGTGTCCTACTGAAAGCAGAGGCAGCAGTTGATCATTTTGGCCGGTCCATTGTGAAGTAGGAAAGTCCCTCCTTGGACCACATTACTCCTTCCCAGTTGCACCTACCCCGCAGCCGTAGCGCCAGCGCAAGCCTGGAACACACAGGCACGGTCTCCCGCAGCACAAAGCCTGCCGCCCCTTACTGCAGGGTTGTAAACACCGAAACCCGTAGCGTGATTTTGGCAGATCTAAAAATGAAATGTTGGCAATTAAAATGCTGTCCCCTTTCCATTCCCTCCCCCTGCACGTGTTTTCCCTCGCTCCCCTTCCATTGCCCCAGCCGAGCTGGCGGCAGGCGCTGGGGAGCTGCGAGCTCTCTCGCTCGCTGCTGGTCGGAGCGCTGGGCTATGAATAGCTCAGCCTCCGCTGAAGCTGCTCTCTGCTTCAGGACGTTGCCAGCCACGTAGATTTAAGGGCTCTGCAGCAACAACTGGATGTGTGCAAATAAAATAAAAACGTGCCTAGATTCTCCCTCTGAAATTTAAGTTTTTCAGGGCAAAAAAGGAGCTGAAGTGCCTGAGCTTACGATCCCTGCGTCGAGAGTTTTCTAGACTAATGTTTAAGCGAAGGCAGGCTTTCCCTTTAAAAGGAAAGGGACTCTTACCTTCAGATCGGCTTTTAAAAATGGCCTTCCAACAATAATAGTCCCAGTGCAAAGCTTACATTCAAATGTCTCTTTGTGAGCTGTGACTCACGCTTTGAAAGCATCGCATCTTTCCTGGAAAGGTAGGTAAGTATTGTTATTGCCAGATAGGGAGTCTCAGGATGGGAGACACTGCTCTGAGTTCCCAAAAGCATTCACTACTGAATAGCGGCACTGAGTTATGTTAAAATCAAATGTAAGGGATATGTTTGAAAATGTAGATCCAGAATGTCTTCGCCAAATTAATAGTAACTTAATGGCAGACCAAAGTAAAGAACCCAAAGTAAACCGAGTGTGAGAGGTTCTCTGAAACTTCAATTTTTGATATGTTAAAAGCACATTTTTATGGAGACTGCTGACCTAGAGAGACCCTTGCTAAACATTGATTGTGCGGTCAAGTAAAAATCCCTTTTTCCTGGTTTAAGAGTCATTAGATATCCTTTAGTTTGTGAGAGTTCTCTCTGAATTTTACTCCTTTATAATTTCTTCAAGGTACAGTGACATCTTTCAATGCTATCCAAACATTCACCAGCTAAAAAGGCAACACTGAATACATGCAATAATTACTGCTCTTCCAGCACAATGTTATTGCGTGTCCTCTTACTTCCTGACTTCATTTTAAGACTCATGTGAGTATCATATACTCTACAGCTGTACTGCAGGAGGCCAGGGTGAGGGAATGGGACAACTGGGTAAGCTGGCATGAGCTGGCAGAGTTTTTCTGATAGAGAACATAGGAGACCCTGGGAATTTTTGGCAGGTCCATAGTCAGACTTCTTGATTGAAATCTGTTGCCTTTGCAAAGAGCTCTTTATATTTTAGTAAAGCATGGAAAATGCGCTATTTTCACATTTATATCTTAACTTCTGATTCATCCTATGAAGTACATCTTAAATTAAATATAGTTTAGACTAGAGTACCGCTTCTGTAGCGCAGACCTACAATGCAGAAGGACT
The DNA here is from genome assembly GCF_965231255.1 of Vanellus vanellus. Lineage (NCBI taxonomy): Eukaryota > Metazoa > Chordata > Aves > Charadriiformes > Charadriidae > Vanellus > Vanellus vanellus. The sequence continues at coordinate 31,954,873 of NC_138907.1, forward strand.
TAGAATGTGTATTAGGGTCTGATCCAAAGCTCTGTGCTGTTAGCAGGCACCCTATTGCTGATTTCAGTAGCTTTGTTCCAGTTCCTTTATTGAGAACACATGGACAAAGTGGACGTAAAACTTACTTCAGCAATACCGAGGTTTTGTCAGTTCCAGGCATTCAAAATGATGAGTCAGCTATTCCTATCCACACACACCACTACCTAAAAAAACCTTGGAAATCAAAATGGTTTGAGACTTTTTCTTTTGCCCTTTGCTGGATGTGGCTTTTCTTTAAGCCTTTGGGCTTCATGTATTCAAGTTTTCTCTATATCTGTGGGGGACTAGAAATTTGTCTTTCATTTAAAGGTAAAAAGGATGCAATTTTTCTTTATATGATCATGACACTCCAGGAACCTGGGCTTTATAATATAAAGCACACTGATTCCAAATCCTGCAGTTTTATTGTGAGTTATAGAAACCAACATTACTAAAATGGATGCTTTGGGACAGAGCTTCAGGATTCTTTTTTTAAACCTCCACATTAGCAGTTAGATTTCTAAGAAACTGCCCTTCCTCTAATTAGAAAAAAGTGCAAAATCAGGGCAGGAAGGAGGGGAATTGTATCTTTTTACCGCTCTGTTCTGTGGTTTGATAAGCAGTCTATTGGTTTGGACTGGTGACTGGATGATTTGTGTGAAGAAAAATGTGTCTGAACACTACGTGACACTTTCAGCAGTTCTGAAGAGGTTGTGTCATTTGACGCGTTAGCGGCTGCTGTCTTCAGTCTTGTTTTAATTCGTCTCTGTGCTGCATGCCTGTTGTGGCACGTGTGAAATAATTCTTTGCGATGGCCGGCACTCGCTGCTGTGTGTATAAAAATGCAAGTGGCAGCATTATTCTCCAGAGCAAAGGAAGATCTATCAGCATCCTAGGTGAGCTTATTGCTTCAGATGAATAAAACAGACTGAAAGTGCCGCAGGCAGCTTGCACTCTAAATGAGATGTAGCTGTGAATGCTAAAAGATCACAGGTAGGACTTAATGCTAGTTCCTTGTTGGTCTGATTTCCAGTTGGGATGGAGTGGTGGAATCCACAAGGGTGCCAGGTGTGACCTGGGCTGCACCTTTAGTTACAACCAACAGATAGCCCAGCCGCAGGCAGTGAGATGCCTTACGTATTCCTGTATTTTTCAAATACATGGCAGATAAAACTAACACCAGAGGCAATGTAGGCCCACTACTGAATGGGGTGGGTGCCCTGGTGACAGAAGATACAGAGAAGGCAGAACTATTGAATGCCTTCTTTGTCTCTGTCTACTCTGTCGGGGGCTGTCCTGAGGAGTCCTGTTCTGCTGAGACCCCAGATGAAGATGAAGTCAAGTCAATGGATGGGTTTGCCTTAGTTGATGAGGACTGGGTCAGAGACCAGTTAAGCAACCTGGACATCCATAAATCAATGGGTCCAGATGGGATGCACCCGCGGGTGCTGAAGGAGCTGTCTGAAGTCATTGCTGGACCACTCTCCACCATCTTTACCAAGTCTTGGGAAACGGGCGAGGTGCCTGAGGACTGGAGGAAAGCAAATGTCACTCCAGTCTTCAAAAAGGGCAAGAAGGAGGACCCGGGTAACTATAGACCGGTCAGCCTCACCTCCATCCCTGGGAAACTGATGGAGCAGCTTATCCTTGGTGCCCTCTCAAGGCATATCAAGGATAAGAGGGTTATTAGGGGCAGTCAGCATGGCTTTTCCAAGGGGAAGTCATGCTTGACCAACCTCATAGCCTTTTATGAGGAAATAACGAGATGGATGGATGATGGCAGAGCGGTGGATGTGGTCTACCTTGACTTCAGTAAAGCATTTGACACGGTCTCCCACAGCATCCTCATGGCTAAACTGAGGAAGTGTGGACTGGATGACCGGATAATTAGGTGGACTGCGAACGGCTGAAGGAGAGATGCCAGAGAGTCGTAGTCAATGGGGCAGAGTCCAGTTGGAGGCCGGTAACCAGCGGAGTGCCTCAAGGGTCGGTACTGGGGCCCATATTATTCAATATATTCATTAATGATTTAGATGAGGGAATTGAGTGTACTATCAGCAAGTTTGCTGATGACACTAAGCTAGGAGGAGTGGCTGACACGCCAGAGGGCTGTGCTGCCATCCAGAGAGACTTGGACAGGCTGGAGATTTGGGCAGGGAATAACTTCATGAAATACAACAAGGGAAAGTGTAGGGTCCTACATCTGGGCAGAAACAACCCCAGGTTCCAGTATAGGATGGGGAGCTACCTGTTAGAGAGCAGTGTAGAGGAAAGGGACCTGGGGGTCCTGGTGGACAGCAGGATGACCATGAGCCAGCACTGTGCCCTTGTGGCCAAGAAGGCCAATGGCATCCTGGGCTGTATTAGAAGGGGGGTGGTTAGCAGATCGAGAGAGGTCCTCCTTCCCCTCTACTCTGCCCTGGTGAGACCGCATCTGGAATATTGTGTCCAGTTCTGGGCCCCTCAGTTCAAGAAGGACAGAGAGCTGCTGGAGAGAGTCCAGCGTAGGGCAACTAAGATGATTAAGGGAGTGGAGCATCTCCCTTATGAGGAAAGACTGAGGGAGCTGGGTCTCTTTAGTTTGGAGAAGAGGAGACTGAGGGGTGATCTTATTAGCGTTTATAAATATATAAAGGGGGAATGTCATGAGGATGGAGCCAGGCTCTTCTCAGTAGCGACCAGTGATAGGACAAGGGGTAATGGATTCAAGCTGGAACACAAGAGGTTCCACTTAAATTTGAGAAGAAACTTCTTCTCAGTGAGGGTGACAGAGCACTGGAACAGGCTGCCCAGGGAGGTTGTGGAGTCTCCTTCTCTGGAGACATTCAAAACTCGCCTGGACGCCTTCCTGTGCAACCTCATCTAGGTGTTCCTGCTCCGACAGGGGGATTGGACTAGATGATCTTTTGAGGTCCCTTCCAATCCCTAGCATACTGTGATACTGTGATACTGTGATTCCTCACTTAAGAAAGAAAAACCGTAGGCAGTTTTTCAACTGCCTTAGCATCTGGTGCAGTGAAATCGTTGAGTGTTTTACCGAATTCTTCAGTGGAAGCTGTTAGGCCTGACAAATCAGGACTTGACATAAAATGAGGTGCAAAAGACTCTCAGGGACTCCTTTCATTCCAGAAACTCCTTCCCGGTGATGTGTTTCTTCAATGTGCCCGTGATGGCACTGGTACTATGGCACTTCGTCTTCTGAGAAGATGTGTGATGGGAATTAATCTTGAGGAGCCAGCATGAAGGCTTAGTCTTCTGTGTTACAAAGCTGTTGCTTAATGCTGGACTGAAGAATGTGCTTTTGGGGTTTATTTGTAAAAACTGAAAGGGAATGGGACACCTAACTGATCAGTCTTTCTTGCCTGGGCAGAATTTATGTAGTTAGTAAATGAAAAGACGTGTTTGATATGATATGGATAACTATATTAAACCACCTCTGTTCTGTAGTCTGTTTTCCATCTGAGAACAGATCTACTAATGGGCATATTCTCCTGTAAAAATGAAGTGCAAGAAACCATCTTTCCTAAGAGCAGGTTCTGCAGAGGATCTGCCCAGGTCCCCTGTGCCAGGGTGATTTTTTTTTTTTTTTCCTTTGATTGCCCATATCTGAAAGAATGGAAAATCCTGGTTGTTCATGGCTGCAGTCACCAAAACTGGGGTCAATTCCTTTCCTGGAGAAAGTGGAAATCCTGTGTGGGAAGAATGCGGTTCATAAGGTTGCTGATGGTGAGAAAGGAACCGGCACGGGAATGCACCACAGCCTTGTGATTTCTCATGGGTAAGGAGTGAAAGGGTTTGCCCACAGCAGTTACTCTGCCACTTCTTAGGTGCTTCGTAGTGGCTAAGCAAGTGGTATGAGGTGTTTAAGTGAAACTGTGCTCCCCGATACTGCTTGCAGTCAGTCGAATCCAAACAGCAGTTGGATTTTAGCATTGTTACAAAGGCTAAAATAATAAGGCTTATAGAGAAAATTCAGGGGCTTCTATTTTTAGAAACCCACGAAGAAGCCAGCAAGTTGGAAGTTCCTGTGGTGATGGACAGGAGAGAGGGAGTGTTCTGTTCAGACTGCCTAGGCAAATAGTTTATCATCACCACATGGCAAGGTGTAGGATTTGGACGGTATTTAAACCCACATTAAGACTGGGATCAATCCTGATCACTTAAAGGCAATTTTTTGTATAATTAAGGGAATACTCTGTCCTTCTGGTCTAATGCTCTGAAATCCATCTCACTAGGCTCCATCTTCCAGCTAGCTATTTCTCTCTATACAGAAAAGCTTTTCAGATGTGTAAACTGCTGCATAGTCCTCAAATATGCCAGAAGGAAAGTTTTGTCAAAAAAAAAAAAAAATCGTAATTCACAAACCCCGGGCTTTTTCAATGTATAATTCATACTGCCTTTGAACAGTCCTCCTCACAGGAATTTAGAGATGGATTTAGATCAGCTTACTTCATTTTTAGAATACAATGGGAGAGAGCACTTACCCTGCATTCTTGCAGCTATTTCTATAAATTAAAGATAGATGTTGGGCCCAAATCGGCAGCTTTTTGCACACTCCCTGGGAAACCTCTGCAAACCAGCCACAACAGGACAATTCTGCTTTCTTTAGCAATGCAAGCTGTATCTCCAGAAGTCTGTGAAGAGATAGAGGGTCTGTAGTGCGCTTTCCCCCTGCAGCCAGGGAATAATCACCGTATCTTGTTTTGCATGTTCAGAAGCTAGTGGTTACAGATGTAGGTGACTGAAAAATCAAAACGTAGCGACCAGCATAACAGGGCTTGGATTGCAAAATTGGACAGGCAGTCATTTTACAGCGATGCTGTGTCAGTCCAAATTGCCGCTTGCCAAATGCTCCTGCATTAGTGGTGCCTTGCGAGTGGCAGTGCCAGGAAGCCAAGCGTCCTGGGGACGCTCAATCCTCCTTCCCTGAAAAGGGTTACTGCGCCACACAGCCCGGGCTGAAAAAATTCGGCAAGTTTTTTTAGCCAGGGAAGCAATTTGTGCTTGGCATGGGGCAGTACAGACTACTTCCCTCTGTCTCCTCCGCCACCCAAGCTTCTTGTAGAATCAGAAACCACAGGGTGATTCACCGGGGTGAAGTTTGTTTCCTGGTGTGCTTCTGCAGTAGGCAGTTGCTCTCGGAGGCTTTGCCTGGTGCTGATGGCAAAGCTGCGGATCAGCCTTTAATTCCAAATAATCTGGGGGAGATGGCAGGATGTGTCCACTGGGGTAGGGATGAGCTGTTACTAACTCTCTGGGGTGCACGTTAGATGCAACGGTTGTTATGGCTCATGTTGTTTTCCAAAAATTACCGGGGGCCTTCTGAAATGGAAATTTATTTTGAGGCAGGAAAACTATGAAAAATGCAGTCTTGAAGGATAGCTTTGAAATGTACTTCAAAAATTAAAGCATGGTGATTCATATTGAGAGAGGACTTTTGACTGTTGCTACCAAGCCCTACTATGAAGTGGGTTACAACTTGGACTTTTAGCTGGGATTTTGCTCTGCAGAAACCAGCTAGGCACATATGTGTGCCTCACTGCGACCCTTTGAGCAGCAGCAGTCATTACCCTTCACTGCATGAAGGTTGGATTCCTCTAGCAACTCTGCCTGATGTCTATTTTTGGCTTCCCCTCTAAAAACAGATGGTTGGGAGTGAGAACCTCCTCTTACGATTGCTGTTGTAAGCTGTGAAAGCAACAGATGGTTGCTAACACAGAGATCACAAACCTAGAGTTGTCGAGCTGCAGTTTTTCTTCCAGTGGTGCAAGCTTTATTTTGTTCTCCCCCCATCCACTTGATACTGTTTCAGAACAGAAAAGAAATAGACATCCTTTTGTTTATAAGAGTATGTCAGTATGATATAACTGGAGATGTATCGGTAGCATGTCTTTCCTAAGCTGCAGAACACACAAAATCAGTAACTACTTTGGTTCCATGAGAGTACAAAACACGGGGCCTGGATTAAAACAGAAGCATGACATACCTTGCTCAGGGCCCCTGCCAATAGTGTTAATGACATACCAGAATTCAGTTTCTCCTATTTGCTTAAAGACACTAGCCCTCATATTTGCAGGGAAAAAAAATCAGACAAACAGATCTAGGTTTTAGCATCTTCTTCGCTGCCTGTAGCAGCACATCTGAGAGGTATGAATTTCCCCAAAGGTCTTGGTCCAGGCATGGGAAGGTATTGACTCCAAAGGTGACTCTTCTAATTGCCTTTCATCTCTCCAAATTGGATTGAGAGAGACCCTAATACCATTCCAGAGGAGAAAGAGGCCTGTGGTCTCACATTACTGAGGGAGGGGTAAGCACCGCTGTCCCCATTTAGCTTGGGCAGGGAGAAGTGTGATACCATAAAGCAGGGGAGCTACAGGGGCTCTAGTACTATGGGATCTCAGGATGCCTGCACCTCTCCGGTTTTCTAATAAATGTCAGGAAATAATGCTTTTTGTGGGTCAAGAAGGTTGTCCAGAAATGATTGGACTTGACTTTGTCTTAGTTTATTTAAAAAAAAACAACTATCCCACTGCACGTAAGCTATGTACATCAAAGGCTTTTGGAGTGCTTTGGAAAGACTAATGCATTATTAAGCTAGCAAACCCCTATGGGGCACCCTAACAGATGGGAAGATGCACGTAGAGAGAGGATAATGATTTGCTAAGGGCTACATACCGTGTCAGTGACAGAGTTAGAAATACAGTTTGTGCGTTTTTAACTATGTCTCTCAGCTGATATCCATGGAATTGGGCAAAAGTATTAGTTCAGAATCAGTTGTACAGCTTGAAATAGGGCACCGCATTCTGCTTTTATCCTCAGCAAACCCCTGAAATGAAGAAGAATATAATGCTGCAGAATTGCAATACCACTCTCTAGCTCCTCAAGACCTCTGTTTTTGAGCAGGTAAATGTCAGGGAAGGAAATAGCCAAATTTTGGACATGTTAAAACAAATCTACCTGAACATCCAAAATGCAGTGAAAATCGGTGATGCAGTATTCAAGTACAAGGCAGCAGAAACTCTGAGGCAGATTATTAGGGACTGTAACATGGAAAAAAAGAGACCTAAAGGAGAGATTTTTATGGAGCTAAGATAAAGGCAATGCTAGACTTACCTACTGAATATCAAACCTAGGGTGAAACGAAAATTTAAAAGTATGAATTTCCATTCTCCCATCTTAAAACAATAAACCCAAACAGTCCCCAGTTTGTAGCAGAGAAGCCAAGTCAAGTCATGAGCTCCTCCATCTCATCTCCTTTCCCACGTCTGTTCTCTGTTGGCAGCTGTCCTGGGTTACCACAGAGATACCAGGTAAATGATGGATGGTCCTGCTGCAATATACTGTCTTTTATAGGGATCACAGCTCCACATAACATTAATTAAGCCAACGTACATGCATCCCATTTGCTTACAGTTATTATAACTCTCAGCATATTTTTCTATTTGTATTTAACTGCTTCAGCAAACAGTGAACAATTTTGAAGTCCAGAGTATGTTGGAGAGTGAGCCATTTCACTATTATAGCCTGGAGTTGCTGAGACTTGTACTTGTAGTTGTATTTACTTGTATTTCGATCCTTAGTGGCTTTCCTGCCTATCTTATTCACATTCTTAAAATATTCCAGTTAAATTCTTTAAATGTTTTTAATGCCTAAATATACATGCAGTGCCTCCCCCAATTAGATTGGAAGTCTAATTGTTGTACAGTGTGGTGTGTACATGCACTCAAATTGGAATTTATGTTGACTGGCTAGTATAATTAGATTTTGCCGTTCCATTTAATTTTAGAATAAACCACATTTATTTCCCTTACACTAGATTCAAGAAATAAATTATCGTTGAAGCAATCAGATTTTTCCACGCTTCTCTAACATTCAGTCAAAATTCATTTGGTATTTCAGATTCTTCTAGCAAGTGCAGCAGTTATTTAGGCCCAATACATCAGAGAAAGTTTTCTGGTTTGATTGCTGTTTCTGAGAGGCTGTTGGGGAGCAGGAGGAGTCCTTAAGCACAGATAACCTACTAGATGCTGGTAACATTTAAGCCAGGGAGTCTCTTAGGAGAACCCAGGACCAGTCTAATCACGAGGCTTTATTAGAATTACCTGCTGTTATTAGTATCAATACAAACGTAATTTTTGCAGCACAAACAAGGTTCACAGGAGAGCCTGTCAGCACTGCCTTATTTCAAGCAGCAGGTGTGGTGGGTATAGCCAAATTCTCTGTTAATTTAAGTAAGCATAAATGCATTGAAGTCACTGTAGTGAATACCACGTACATCTTTGGCTGTGGTACATGATGTATCCAATCACACTGTACTTGCCTTCAGTGTAACTTCTTGATTATACTGGATGGACCCACAGCTTGCCCAGTGCAGATGGAAGAGGGTATAAATCAAAAGGCATATAAATAGATGCAGGGACAGGAAAAGAGTTCAGCAACGCACATGCCTTAACAAGTGCTAACATTGCTCAATCCCAGATGATTGCCGATGAACACTTGGGAAGAAAGGTGCAGTACTAAGACGTAGCTAAATGTACAAGGATTTGTACCTAATGGGATTTGAAAAGAGAAGCTAAATATGAAAGCTTCAAAGTAAACCATGCAAATGTAACTCAGCTTGGAGATCAGAAAATGATCAGCATTTGCTATGAATAAAAGGTCCATCTGTAATTTGAAATGGCTTAGCTAAGAGGTACTTTAAGGTCGGTGGACTAACAGTAATTTCTGGTGACAATGAAATATTTTCCCCATTCCAATATTTAATGCAGACAGTACTCTAGTTATTGTAACCCAGATGTGAGATTTTTAGAAAACGTTGAGTGTAGTGAAAGCAACTCTTTGATAGTAGGAATAAATTATGACTTTAAACTATTTTTTTCTTTTTTTTAGGAAAACCTTTTCAGTAATACCCTGCATATGATTTAGTAGAGCTGAATTTGTGAGCAACTGATGGATCTGCCTGCGTGTTCTTGCATGCAGATTTTGTACTCCAGGGACCAGTGTAATTTGCAGTTGGGAAGCTTCTTTTAGGATTTTGATTTCCACCCTAGAAAACAGAGTGGTAACCCTGAGCAGGATTGGACTACATTCAGTAGTAGCAGTAAAACATAAAATACATGCTTAAAAAAAAGAACTGAATGCTAAATAGTTTCAGTTTGCTGCTGTGATTTGTGATTTTTTTAAAGTTATTTCTGCCTTCTATGATGAATGTCCACAGATGTGGAAAAGACATGGTTAATAGTTGAGTGGGTTTTTTGGAAACTGGATAGGAGCCTGACACTAGCAGGGAAACAACTGATCTTCAAAAAGGCGTGTCAAATGGTGTAGTTTCACAGGAGTTTCAGTTACTGTGGTTGTGAAATTGGTAGCCTGTGTTTACAGCTAAGCATGCTCTAGCTTATTGACAAAACTGTAGAGTATACAAGACTGGCAGTAGAGTGTACAGTCAAAATAGCACATGAGAATACTGATTACAAATAAGGATATTATGTAAATAGACACTGAAGAGTATTGGCCAATTTGTCTCCTTGCTAGTGCAGAATCTACTCCAGTGCTCGTTCCCATATGTCTTTTCTCCATTTCACGATGAGGGTAATGGCCTTCTTCCCATAGCTGTTGAATTCCAAATGAAAAGATGGGTCTAGCAGAAACTGTTCTGGGGAAGTTCTCACATGTTTTCTGAAATTCTAGCGATGCCATCTTTAAAACTTAACAACTAATCAATGAAAGGCTTTTTTGAGGGTGCAGCTATAGGTTAATAATCTGGTAATGTGACAGTTGCCAAGGAAATGAAAATTTAATTTTCTGGCTTGTTTCAAACATGGAGTTGAATTACATTTCTGTCTCTACATTTAATGAACAAATTGTTCCAGTATTTGTGAGATTTAATTAAGGCGGGGAGCGTGCATGGGGAAGAGGGAAGCTGCTGCAGCAGCCATAATAAACTGGTGTTTATTGTGGAAGAGAAGGCCTAAACCCAGCATTCTTTGCTGTCTCTGCAATGTCTGGGCTTAGTTATATATGTGGGTTTTTTTAAAAAAAAAAAAAAAGCCTAAGGTAGGAATGGCAGGGCATTGGTTCACTGCCATAGACCAAAGGAAGCCTTGCAGAGAGAAGCTGGGGCACGTTCCCTCCTACTCTTAGCTAAAAAATATGGCAAAATCCACTTTCTTTGTCTCTTGCTAGAGATACTCTGTTTTACAGTAGGGACAATACTCCTAGGTACCTCTGTTGCCAGCGTATTGTATGCCCTGGCAGTAGGACTGGTGGCATTATATGCTTTTGATTTTAAATGACCTAATAATCTTTTCACACTGCCTCCCCTCCCCCCCGCCCCCAAAAAAGGGCATTAATGTTCCCCTGATAATGTTCTTGATCTTTAATTTTTGTTCCTTTCCAGTCTTTGCTGGGCTCGCTTAAAAGCAAGCAGAGTCTGGACAAGAGGTCCCTTCTGATCCGTACTTTGTCTGCCCTGATCATTAGCAACAGGACAGTAGGGCTTCTAAGAGGCAGAAAGAAAATTATAAGGAGGGACTTAAATAGCACGTCTACATATGTTCCAAAAGAACATATGTAATAGCACATCTACATATGTTCCAAAAGGAAAGTAAGTGTGTTAAATAGCCTAGCTTTGTATAACCTGGATGGCTCTACAGAAGTCACATCTGCTTACTCTCTTTGGGCAAACAAATGCTAACCTTTGATCTGCAAGTATGTTGGAACTGTAAGTTTTTCTTTTTTCCTTTAAGTGAAAACTTTTTAAAGGGTAGTCCTCTGTATATTCTCATACAGAGTAAGTTTCGATCAGTATTAATACACAGGGTTTTTTATATTTATATTCACATATAATTACCCTTATACACAGATTTTGCTCTAACAGCCATGCTAACTAACTTGGAATAGTTGTAAACATTCACAAGTTTGCTTCAACAAAATATGAAGAGTTTCTGAATATAACTGTTGAAATTAACAAAATACAATTTAATACTGCAGATAACAGAATTTTTCTTTCTCAGGAAGACTATGATCGTCTGAGACCTTTATCTTATCCTATGACCGATGTCTTCCTTATCTGCTTCTCAGTGGTAAATCCTGCTTCATTTCAAAATGTGAAGGAAGAGTGGGTACCGGAATTGAAGGAATATGCACCTAATGTTCCCTTTTTACTAGTAGGAACACAGGTATATCTGGTTCTGTTCTACTTTATGCAAGCAATTCAGATCCTTGTATGCTGTCTTTTCTTTGGGCTGGCAGTTCAGGCCTGACAGGACCTGAGCAGCATCTCCTTCTGGCTTTGGAGGAATGATCATAGCAAGTGGCAGAAGAACCTAGATCTGTGTTGATCTGTAATGAGCTACCTCCATTTTGTTAAAATACATGGATTGTAAACTGGGTGGCAAGATTAGCTGTATCTCTCTATGTGACTTTCTATAAAGTCATAGGACTTAAGGAATAAAATTGTCTATTCATACCCATGTTACTGGAATTACTTGGGTCTGCAACTATTGGTCACATCCAGTATTTGCTGAAGCAAAGGAGCAAGGGGAGAGGTGAGACAATTTCCTCTTGCTTCTTGTGGGCAGTGGTCTGGGCTTCAATTACAAAGTGACCCCCATGTTGGTATTAAGTTTGGGTTAATCTTTCTGCCACTGCTGGATATAATTTCTGGTATTCTGAGATGATCACATCTCATTGAAGAGCTGAATTACAGGATAAACGTTTGTTCCTTCTGGATTAAAGGTAGTAGTTCACAACTTAAATTTCCAGGGCTTTTGGATGAGGAAGGGTCCACAACCTGAATCATGACGTGACTCCATTTTTATACATGTAATACTCCATTAAATAAATAATTCTGCTTTAAAAAGAAGGTATCATATAACCTGCTGACTTTTGTTTAGAAAACGTATTCCAACATGACTGCAATCTTTCTTACTAGATTGATCTTCGTGATGACCCAAAAACTCTGGCAAGACTGAATGATATGAAAGAGAAGCCCATATCTGTGGAGCAAGGACAGAAGTTAGCAAAAGAGGTAAACTGGATACTCCTAAATGAAACCAAGTAGCAAAGAAGCAAAAAAACTCTACTTCCAGTTGACTTTTTTTCCCTTTACCACTTTGCCCAATTCTTTTACTAGTCAACATATGAAACCTTATGGTTACCAGTTAACAACATTTACTTACATTGTTGAATACAGCTAACAGCATTAGTTCTCCTACAGGGGGAAGCACATTCAGATAACTTTTCTAGATCACAACCAAACATTGTGGTGTCACTATAGGAAAAAAAAATGTGGAAGTGCCCAGATAGCAATGTATTTCAGCTGTTCAGTTCTATTGAATTTACTTATTTTCTTGACAGATAGGAGCCTGCTGCTATGTGGAGTGTTCAGCTTTGACACAGAAAGGACTGAAGACTGTTTTTGATGAAGCTATTATAGCCATTCTAACTCCAAAGAAACACACAGTGAAGAAGAGAATAGGCTCAAGATGCATAAACTGCTGTTTGATCACGTGAGATACATTTGACAATGGCCAGGCTTACTGTGAAATTCTACTGAATTTAAATACAATGCATTAAGTACACAGCAAACTTGTTACAGGTTTGAAAGCTAAAACTATGATTCTGCCTTCTACAACCAGTGAAATCCAGAGGAATAAAATCAAAGTCAACGAACTTGTAAGAAGAAGCCACCACATCTGTTACAAATATTTTATTCAGACTGGAAGGTACAATCTCTCAGGGTTACATAGTCTAGAGGAAGCAAAAACTGCACCATGTTGAAATGGCATCTGTGCGATTTTATTGAGTGGAGATGCTTGGCCTGAAATACTCTAAATGAATTTGGATAGTCTTCTGCTTTGACTATACATATATATATATATATCTTATAAAAACAACAACTTTTGCACAGTCTGTATGGAATCTGCACAAAGAAATACCTTGTCTCTCTTTGCTCCAGTTATCTGCTTTTGTATGTAAGCTGCTTCCGGTTCCAGTGTATCCACAGAGGTGCAATAATCAGACCAGCCATATAGCCAAAGGTAGCTCCGAGGGAACAGGAGATGGGCCATACCTGAGGGCAGAACACAAGGTAAAAGCAGACAATGAGGAAAATGTTTGTAGTTTTTTGTACTTCGTGAGCACAAATTCTCAGTGTAATTTAGATACTGAAAGACAGTACAGTCTAATTCTACTTTCAAGCTTGACGCGCTTTCCTAAAAATGCCAAAAGTGTAACAGTCATCTTCATGAACACTAAATGCTGTTGTACAGTTTTTAATTAATAAGCATTAAAATGTAACCAGGCTTCTGGCTATTGCAGACTTTAGTTTGATATTCCCAAAACTATGTGAAAAACTTAGGAGTATGTATATCCCTTGAAGTGTTCAGCTAACGTAACTTCCTGTTCCACTGCATATGTTTGGAAACTTACAGATTTCTTGCCAATTTCTCATGCCATTCTGAAATTTTAGAGATGTGTTTATAAATGAACTAATATTCAAGTAAGGCCAGAGACTGAGATGGATAGAGGGTTTTTCTTCCTTTTGGTCTTGAAAAGTAGACAAAGGGATGAATTTCCCTCTGGCTAGCAGTAGGGAGGGAACATAAATTTGGAAACTGACTGAACATGTTGCACCCAATTCAGCAAACTTGTAGTAAGCCAGCTGTGTTAAAGAGAGCCTTAATTATAAGCTCTATTTCCAAGTACAGGAACAGGGAACTGACTCAATACAGTTGACTCACTTTCACAAACCATCTAGCACTAAGGCAAAGAAGGAACGGGATTCTCCCCCCCCCCTTTTTTTTTTGGTTTTAAATTGCTATTGATTTGCAGGGAGGAGGGGCCAAAACAAAACTTAACCAGTCTGTCCTTAGATATAGCTTGTATTACCAGTCAACTACATACTGCATTTGATGAAAGTCTCAACTAAGCTGCTGATTAAAAATTATTATTTATTGTGGAATAAACTGAATTTCCATCCCTCTCCAAAATTCTCCTTTGCATATTTTTTATGCAAGGACAATTTTGCACTTCCTGCTGTACAGTGCATGTTCCTAAAGCAAGTACAGACTGCGCTCTCCTGGTTTTTTAATTTTTAAATTAAGGGGGATATTTCCACCTTCTATACTACTTGAGACTGAGAAATGCACTAGACATTAAAAAACTGTACACATCTCAGTGTCCAGCCTTCTGTTCTACTTCATTTTGACTTGCAATTCCTGAATATCAAATTAACTTACTCTTAGTGGTACTGGTTCCTCCTTTCATTCATTTCCCTAGTTCTGGTTCTTCTCTTCACTTCATTATCACTTGGAGAAATATATTTATTCACATCCTTTGATCATGGGAATTTTAATTAGGAATGAAAGTAATGTATTTTGTCCTCTGCTGTTTCATCTTCACAGTCTCCTCAGCTGTTCCATCTTCACATTCCTTAGCATTTGCCCTTTTATATATTATTTGGAGGTCTTAAGGAGTGTAGCAAAGATGACTATAAACAAGGTGCCTTAGGTACTCTTTATTGACCTTGTTTCATTCTTCCATTTCCAGACATTCTGTATTTGCTCCTTGTTTTTTGTTGCTGAATGTTTTGGCTGTTGCCTCTCAAACCAAAGACTTGCTTGTTTTCATTCATTCAACAGTGGTATTGTAGATCTTCTATAAAAAGCCTTGAGATGCTTTGGCATGGTAAGATATTATGTACATTTAAAACTCACATGAGTTTGTGGCCTTGGCTAAACTTACGCTTCAGGTGGATCTTTTCAACTTTTAAATGAAATATAATCAAGTTATTTCTAGCATTTTGCAGGCTATTACACACGTCTAAAGGACAAAAGAATAAAAAGGTCCCTGCAACCCCAGCTGCTTACTTAGTAATGTTCAGTTGGAACAGGAGTCATACTTTCCTATCCACTGATTAAGTCAAATACCACTCTACTATCCACAAAACTACGGACGGAGGCTTCATAACTCAGTGGTCTTTTTGTATCCTTCGTTAAATTTTACCTACATTAGGTGAATCTGTAGTTGCCTGTTTGCTTTTCAGAAGTATAAGTAAATGTTGGACCCCCAAATTTTTCCACTTTCCCTTAACTAGAGGGTCAATACCCTGATGACCCATTGATCCTGTATCTTTCTGGTATTTTGTGTACACTGGGCAATTGTTGGTACGATTAAAAGGATCTCTGATGATTGTTGTAGCTTCTTTTACCTGACTGAACTGCAACTTGGAACGTGTTTTTTTTAACAGTTATGTAACTTTGAATATTAATTATGCCTCTCTCTGCCTTCCAAAACATTCAGTTTCTGCTTCGCTTTTTTAAAATCAGTGTTGAGGCTGGCTTACTTAACACGTGACTCTGACCTCTGAATCTAACCCTCACCGGTGGCAGCTGGCTAAGATAGGGAGCAAAGGGAAGAAACCATACAATACTCCATCTCACTGACTATGAGTCAGACGCAAAAGAAGCACCACCTCATCCCTTCTAGTGACATAGAACAGAAGGGTACTAGGCCAGGTACTCGTTATGCTGGTCAGATGGCCCAAAGTAGTTCTGAAGGCAGTTTGATTGGGCTTTGAAAAATCCCTATGCACAGAAGTTAAAAGCCTGGACTTAAGAGCATTGCTGTCCTTACGCTATTTTCTCTAACCCTCAAGGCAGGGCAAAATAACCCCAACAGACACGTAATGATACCAGTTTTATTCTTCACTGCTGGTCTGTAGGCTACGTGTAGCCAGATGCAACCATGTATATATCTAAAGCAGCAAGTTATGAAAGACAGATTAAGACATGGCTCGTAAGCACATCAGCTGCACTAAAATAACAGCCCTTGCATATGCTTTTTGTCCGTCTATGAAAGTGGGTGCTTTATTTTGCATTAGCTGCTGGCCTCATTTTTCTGAGACCCAGTCTTTCTGCTGGACCTTTTTAAATTACTTTGACTTGGTCTGCTTTTGCCCTGTCTTTCATATTATCTCTTAAACATGGTTTAGCTTCCCTAACTTAGTACAAACTGCCTCTAAGTGATAAAAATCTAAGCAGTTAATATCCGTCTGCCTGTTCAGAGATTCCATTCTACTTGTTTCAAGTATGCAACTTCTAATCACCCTTCTCATCCCCTAAGAACTATTCAGCTCAGTTTCTTCTACTTTATGCTCCCTTCTGCTGTGAGGAAGCTGATGTATCCTACCCCAGCACTTGTGTCATCTCTAGGCTGGGTTAGCAGCAGGGGAATAAGGTGTTAGGTAACATTGCCTAACTGCGCTTTTTTTGGAGGGGGAAGAAGGTTGATCCAGAGAGAAGAGTGCAGGGCATGCAATAGACAGGACAGAACATTCTTCAGGAAACTGTCATGAAATGCCTTGTCTGTCCCAGCAGCTGGGAAGCATCAGCTACCATCCTCACTGCCTAATACAAGAAGAGTCAGTTTACATATGAAATGCACGTGGAAAAGGGCATTTTAACAACCTGTGTATGATTACTAGGAAACTGAACAGCAGCTTGGCAAAACCAAATCTCCCACTACATGCTTAACAAGCACAAAAAATGCATTTCAGGGGGCAGAGCATGAGCCAGCAAAACGATTCTGACTTCTGCTATTTGTTTTAGATTTCTTTTTGCCTTTTCTTTTCATCTGGCAGTAGTGACAGGACTTAACAGAGATTTCTTTAGGCTAGCTAAATAGACACTGCAGAACTGCAAGGCTTCTAGTATATAATAGAACTCATTTTAAGAATAAGGACCGAAAATAGGAATTGCCAACCTTTCATGACACAAATGACTTCGTTTCCTCAGCGCTTTTTAGAACAACTGTGAACTAATGGGAGAATGCTTAGCATATTGCATGGAAAGCAGAGCATGTTGCAGGATCCCAGCAAGGTATCTAGCTCTGCTGTACTATGCGTGTAGCTAGCTAAACCAGAATCCTGACTGCATGACAGTTTTGTCATCTGTGACAAGTCTGTAACTTGCATCCCATGTAATGGGAATTACACTGACATTGATAAAGACATAAAGGCCAGATTCTTACATGCCAGAGCAGCTATACCCTAGTAAAGTTTTTAGAGCTACTATAAAGGAAGCAGCTGACTGCTGGAACTTTAATTATACAAATGCAAATACAGTGGGGCAATCTACTGTACTTAACTTTTTTTTTTTTTTAGGAAACTGGTCCCATTCTTTAGATGAGTGCTTTTGTCATGTTCCTAAACTCAATTTTTTTGTATGCTTACTATTTCAAAAGATCCATTTCTGCCTGTCAATTAGAAAGCTATGTAATAATTTTTGTTTCATTTTAAAACTGAATAAATGAGCGTAATTACTTTCCCTCCCTGTTTCTAACATGCCTTAAATTTCTGATTGTTTAGTCTGTACTGTCTTAAAAATTTGAGCACATGCCTTTAATCTATTTTGGTTGCATGCACATGTTAACTAAAAGTGTCTTACCACATTGTACAGAATGTGTGTGTTGACAAGAACATGCCGAGGAGAAGAAAGTGTGAGGTTTTTTTCCAGCTGGCATTTGTAACTAGAAGTTGGTTTTGTGGATTTGTGTTCTAAAGTTAGAGCAAGCATAACTGCCTTTAATCTCACCATTAAGGTTTACATTAAGAAAACCTATCATTAAACAAACGATAACCACAGTGAAGTGAACAGGCTTCTACCTCTGTTTAAAAAAAAACCTCAAACACTGGATATTATCCCTTTTACTCACATAAAGCAACTTCATTTACAGCAGAACTTTCACAGTATGTAGTAGATCCAAAAGCAAATACAAGAAGGAAACTCTCTGAGCTGTGTTAAGAATAACAAAGTAGTGTGAAAGTTTATAGCCCTATTTCAGCTTACTCAAGTAACCACCAAGAACTGTACCCAAGATTCTCCAGATTATTTTTCAGGTTACAAGTGTCTGAGAGGTATCTAGGCTAATATTTACAGTCATATTGGCTAAATTACATGGCAGTCAATCAACTCATCTGAGTTGTATTAGCACTACCTATTGTATTTGAAGTATCCAGTATAAAGTGGGAATACATTAATTTCACTTTTACCTAATGATATGAAAACACTGTAGGCAGAATATTCTTTCAAAGCCACTTTTTATCATTAGTAACAGGTACTACAGATCAAAATAAAGCTACAAGATAGATGAGTGGGCAAGCATACAGTAAACCCAGAAACATGTTTTAAAAGTTTGTTATTAAAACATGCAATAGACCCGGGAACTTCACAATTTCCAAAATTCAGTTGTTGTCAATGATGAATGGGGTGTCTGGAGTTTTAATCCATTGCATATAAAGCATGCTGATAAGGTTTTGTTGTGTAATTATACCATCTTGTTCTGCAGCTAAATTACCTCAGGCTGAGTAGAGAAAGCACGTGTCACAATGTGTCTAGTAACACCTAAATGATCCCTTCTGTTTTGGTGGTGATGTATTTTAAGGTGCCACTTCTCAGATGACACATGCAGCTGGGATCCTAATCACATGCTGTTATTAGAAGTACACCATTAACTTGAAAGAGGTAATCTGAAAAAATTGAGCAACTGTAACAAAGGAAGTTATTTTCTATTTCTTTGCTAGAACTGTCCTAACTGTAACCCTTACATACCCACTGTGCATCAGAGGGCTAGAGGCAACTAGAGATGGATGTACAATTCTTTAAACGTTTTCAACATCAGCTAGAATGGCCTTATTTAAATGTTCATAATTAAGTGTTGCAAAGTATTTTAAAAATTGTTTAAGAATTAGATAGTAATCTCAGAACACTGGCAAAACTATTCACCAGTCTGACGCTTGTAATAAACTGAAACGTGTCTCGCAGAGTAAGTCTTGAAAAGTTTGGGGTTTTTTTGTGTTTTTTGTGTTTGGTTGGGGTTTTTTTGTTTGTTTGGTTGGTTGGTTTTTTGTTTTGTTGTTTTTTTAAATACAGAAATGTAACTACTGTAGGGACTAACTTGCATTCCTGTAAGGCAACTATCTTTACCTTTGTCTGAGATAGGCTTAATTCTGCAGACCTATAACCAGGAACAACCCTAGAGTAGGCCTCCCTGATCAACTGTTCGGCATAGTTACAAATTACATTTTTCTGAAAACTAGCAGAGGGGCAAGAGGTGTGGCCAAATTATGTTAAAAAATTACTTTAAGAGCAACAGAGTAATGAAAAACAATGCATCATCAGGATAGCAACTGACTTTCAGCAATGTATTTTATACTTCTAACAGAAATGCTTTATATATTTTTCACTTCCAATCTGAAATATTATTCAGATAATTAATGTCATTTTATTTCCAAAACAATATTCTGTTCCTATTAAGTAATATTTACTTAGCATAAAAGTTGTTGTATGCTAAAAAAATGCATTTTACATTATTTTTAAATGTAGACAGGCTCACTAATCTGAATATCCCCTGTATGCAATATTTTTCAAATATAAACGTGGAAAATAAAGTGAAGATTTTCTGAGACATCTGTATTTATCTCAGTTTTGTTGTGTGTCATAAGAGGTATGTGTAAAGAACCAATGTGTTTTCTTTGATTTATGAATAACTCAGGATGAAGTAGCATTTTGGTTTTAGCCATTTGTACATGAATTGGAACTCCTGATGATGAATTTCATACCAAGTTTACTCCACAGAAGTCTGAAGTACTTTGAAGTAAAAACAAATTCTAGTGAAAGACATACAAGACATTGACATCTGATTTTCTGATCAGGTAAGATACAGGTAATGGTACTACAGACTTCTCAGCTTCTACTAATATATCTCAACCGTGATGTAAAGGGATAACTACCATATAATTTTTCAGTTTTTCTATTAAGATTGCAGGAAATTATGCTAGTCCCAATAGAGACAGCTAAGGACTGGGAAACAGATTAGCAAAAAAATAACCTCAGGTGGTCCTAAATTGCTTTTTCTTTTAAGGGCACAAAGCAGCAACAAAGTGATATCAGAAAAACTGCCATATGTATCAGCGTGGCAGTTCAGACGCAGGTGCCTTACAGAAAAGTGCAGGCAGCTTTATTCAATACTCTACTGCAATTCCAGCATCCTCAGTACTCTTTACTTCAACATCTTGTTTGCTTCAGGTGAGTGACTACAGGCCATTTTCATTTGAAGCCATTTCTATGAACAAAACTGACTTCACAGAAGTAGCTTTACATACTCCACTCTCTTAAACTGACTGCAGTCCAGTGCAAAGTAGACTGTAGACACTCTGAAATCGTCTACAGTTTAAAGTGTAGACACTAGATTTGATAAAGTGCTAAATCCTGATCAAGTGGAAAAATAAACCAATTCAAGACACAGTGCTTAACTATTAGATTGTTCGAACAGAACTAAATGAATACCAATAGCCTTTTTTATTCCAAACTCATAGTACATTTCTGCATCTGCTGGATGTCAGATGTTTTGCCAACTTTTGACATTTCAGAGCTACAAACAGAGCACAAGGGCAGCAGCAACCCCTTGGTTTGCTTTATCATGTGATACTTGTCAACTACTGTTGACACACCCAATTCTTGTAGTACCAATTTCACCTTGTCTACAACACTCCTTAAATAATGAATTGTCTGAAGCTAAAGGTACAAATGCAGCTGTGTTTCCATAACATGTTGTTACACCACAAACACTAACCATAACCAACAGAAACATCAGAACCAGATTTTGCAGCAAGGAGGCTTAAAGGCCTTAACACTGCTGTCCGAAATGATAATACCACTTTAGTCTTGCCCATGTAAGACTTCAACCACATTTTCTGTTCTAGAGCATAACCACTTCCACTACAGATTTAAAAAAAAAAAAATCATTTACAACAAAAAGTCTAAAATACAAGAAGGAAAACAATCACTAATGAAACTTGTTCTTATCTCAAAAGCTGGTCTTGAGTCCAGAGACTAAGCTATTCTGTTTGAGTCCGTTTTTGGATCTGAGAAAGGTAAATCCAAAATTGTAACCCTCAAGCTCTCTGTTCTTAGGCTAATACGAGAAACAGCTGATGTCAAAAGCCTGACAGCTTAATACTTTATTCATGCAGATGCCTAGAAGTAATTTGGTTTTGACTGGGCTCTGATTACTTTTAAGCCTACATTAAGATCTACATGATTTTTTTCAGACCTTGCTTGGACTTAAGCTGTGGGTGTTCTCGTAAGCATGCCAGCTGGATTAGCTTCTACATAAAACACTGCCAGTTTATGTCTTTTGAGGGGATTATTTTTTATTATTTTTAAAATAAAGAACCTCTTACTGCAACTGCATTATGTACAGGTATTTTTTAAGTAAGCCAGTGGTTAGATCAACCACTCAGGAGATAGGCAATCTGCACTAAAGATTTTGTTCCCAAACAAAGCAGATCTGCAACAACAGCAGAATCCTTTATGAGAGCCATTCTTCTTTCCCCTGCCTTAGGCTGAAGACAACACAGAAAGCACCTCGCCTCTTTCATTGCTGCAGTGAAAGAATCTACTATGAATTCTGCAATCACCTGACATCAGGTGGCAAAAGGGAATGCTCCTGCAAAAAGGGGTTTCGTTGCCAGTGCCCAGTGAACTGAAAAATAACGGAAATGTCTTCTGGCTCTGAATATTTTTGAGATGGCAATGCAGAGCTACTACATGCAACTCAATACATATGTTATTGAATCCATACTACTCAGTGGGCATAGAAAGACAAGACTTATGTCAACTGTTGCTGAAGTTCAGTGTTTCCAGAGAACCGGATTCATATCTCAGCTTGGCTGAAGTGGGAAGCAGTGTTTCCTGGGCAACTATTGAAAATGTCTGTCCAGGACTTTTTTTTTTTTTTTATTCTGTGTCTTGGTGAGCAATATTTAACAGATCACCTTCACAAAAATATTAAATTATCAATAGGTGATTGAAAACTTCCGAGTTGTGAATAGGATCTCTAACAAGCTCCTTTAAAGAGGTTCATTTCTGCCTTAAAGATTTGTTACCATTTTGGTGCTTCACTGAGATAATTTGACTTCAAAATCTACATTACATTTAAAAAAAAAAGTTTCTTTCATTTCCCCTTGAACAACAGATCTTAAAAAACTAGTACTTAAAACTGCAGTTTTCAAAGACTGTTGAAGTGGCAGCCTGCAGGACTGATAAGCAAACTTTTCTATAGCTGCTCTTAAATTGCTCACACGATGATTAAAGTAAGGATCAAGCAGCTCAGACCCAAAATGGAAAGCAAGATTTCTTTCCCCACCCACTATTTGAAACCCTACAAGGCAGGGGGGAGAAAAGTGGTGATAGGGAAAAATGAGGGGAACTTACAGGAAAGAACACAGCAGCAAATGCTCTGGATCTAGGCATAGGAAAATTGCTTTGATGCAGGAGTTGATAGACAGAAACTCTCCCCTGCCAACTTTGGTATCAGGAGTATGTCAGAAATGAGGCTGGAGATAGTGAAGAAAAAGGGAAATGCAGCTATACAGTTTCTGCTGCTGCCCGAATTCTCTGGGGAGCACTCATGCCCAGAAACAGCTACTGACAAGTATGGTATTTGAGGTTTCTGCAGATGCTTTGCTGTTCTGAGGAGTCACATATCTTTTTAAGTGTCTAAGTATGGGTTCTAGAGCTTAACTTTTGTCAGTCATATTCAGCTTTCATTGACTTGGAGGAGTTTTCAAACAGAAAAAGCTGCCAGACCACTACCAAACTTGTGTCTCCTACTATGGGAAGATGGAATAATGGACAAATAAAGTAAAAAATTATCTGTACTTAAAGTATCTGTCTTAATCTATTATTGTCTTTGTTTTGTTAATCAGAACCTACTGACTTAATAATTAAGTTTTCCTTATATCATTGGTGAATAAAGGGTGACATTTTTATACATGGCATATTAGCAAAGTCTGGGATTTTGTGCATGTATGCGCATACATGCATGTATCTACATCTGCCTAAAAGAGATAGAGTAGTCAGGTGTGGGTGGGATTCATTTGTCTAAATGTGGGTGTCCAGTACGATTTTAGGTATTCTAGTGTTCTGCCTAGTCTCCAGCTACTACTCTGAAAGGTGATGGATCTCCGTTAGGTCCTGTGCCTTCTCCAGCAGTCTCACATGAGTTTCTTGCACGCATCAGATGGCACTCAATATTACATTCAGGTTACTGAATATTATTCAAAATACATGTACATAGACTTACTCTAATCCTCAATGCTGACTAATGTTTTCTGCAATTCTTACTCATGCACACAACTGTTTCCATCCCAGAGGACCAAGTTCTATACTAGGAAATGCAACCCTTATCAGTAGCTCCCTTAGACCATGCAGAGGAGACAGACATCACTTTGGATTTTTTTGACAAATGTGAACAAAGCATGGAAATGGACAACATGCCATTATATGATATATAAATGCAAGTTTTCATTAACAATTCTAGATTGAGTCAAAGCCCAGATAACAGTGAAGACACTGTGACAAATCTTGACTGCAAGAACCTGCCAGGTGTGACATGAAAAAAATCTCAGATGAACAAGAAAAAAGTGCTTGCCTTTCATTGGAGTAAGAAGGTGAATAAGACTTCAGAAGATACAAGATTGCATATCAATGAATCCCTAGATTTTTGGGTGACATTAACATCCATCAACAATTAACTAGTGCCAATGCATACCTATGTCAAATTGATGGTGAAACATCTTGCAAGAGTAAACCCAATTGTTTTTAGGGAAGAAAACCTTATTTTTTACTACAAGTATTAACCTACTCCTCTACTACTATTTTTTAATTAGAAATTTTAGTATCTTATTACACTGGTGTAAAGAAAGACTTGTGGCATAAAAGCAGGCTGTTAGCTACTTACAGAAGACAAATTTCCATTGCAGCTGCAGGCCACAATGTCTCTGCAATATCAGAGAGAAAAGTGGACGCCTGTTACACTGCTTTCTGAAAGAAACCTTTGAAACCATCTGCTTAAGAACAGGCCTGGTAGATACTACTCAGCTGAGAGCATATGAGTTTGGTAACCTGAGGAAAGAAAATATCCACTGAGGACATTAGGAAAAAGCGTTACAAATGTCGTCATTTTATGGCAATTGCAGACTTCAGTCATATTTAATGGAATAATTTCTCCATGCCAACAAAAATATTAAGAAAATAGCACAGACGTTTGAATTTATAAAGACAGAATCCGCAATGCCAGCTTCACATTTTTTATTGTACAACTACAAAGCTAATGCTTGCCTTCCTTTGAAATCAGAAGGTAAGGTTTTAGTACAGTGCTTTGGCCACACCATTTCCACAAATCAATCCAAATCCATTTAAAATGCATTCTGTTAAGTGCTTTTATGGAAGATAGAGGGGAACTAAAACACTAGGAAAGCATCTTTCCTTCCTTATCCATAAACAATAAAAGATACCAGACTGAAGGCAGACAAACTTGGAGCCATCTTTATCATTTCACATTTCTCCTCCTGCTTGTCTAGCTTCTTCATATCAAAATCCTTACAGCTCTATTTCATGATAAAATTTGCATGCAACAGATACTCATAAATCTATAACAAAGAACCTATTAAAAAGGGAGGTAATACTTCTGCATTTTACATCTTTACATTGTAAACAGAGATGCTTCCAATAACTTTTTAAGTGTTTGGCATAACCCTGTAGGAACAGCTTATGAGTAACTGTATAATATACCTGTACAGTTTCAGAGCAATTTTGGATAGCATGCACATGCAGAAAATTCAGAATTTTTACACTTATGATAAAGCTGCAGATACTAACCTGCCAAGGCCGATCCCAGTCAAGAGGAATAGGAAACGCTCCAAACCAAGCTCCTAGTATACTGCACATGGTAGTAATCTGTAGACTGCTTTCCCATATGGAGGTAGCTCTGTAAAAACAGTGTGTTACAAGTTTTCAACAGCAGTAGAAGGTACCACGTCATAATGTTAGATCTGATTTCTCCCAAGACTTCTGAGACTACAAACAGATATAAAAATCAGTATTTGGTAAATAGCATGCAGGTTTCTCCTAAGAGATACACACTATATGTAAAATGTAAATTGTATATTTTAGCTGTAATCACAATCTTCCTATACCACACATTAAGGAGATTTTTTTTTTCCTCTTGAGATGTTTACTGCAAAAGCTAATCTCTTTACCTGGAAATACTCCTATTGAGCTTGAAACACTGTATGATTGAGCAAGTTAAAACATCACAATGATACTGCGTGCATTGCAGGGAAAAGCAGATATGAAAGGGTAGTGGGGGATTGTATAGAAAAGTGGAAGCACAGTTGCAGAGTACTCTATAGTGGAGTCACACTGTTATTACGTGATGACTACAACAATTTAATATTTAAAATATAAGTCCATTATGTGAATATTCTAAAGCAATTTCCATCAACTGAAAAGAAACCTTGTGAATAACGTAACCTGCATGTTGCAGCCCTTCAGCAACGTTGCATCCAAGTTCAAGTACACTGGCTGCAGGATAAATTTATTGTGTGCTAAAGAATTCTTATATCACCAGTCATGGCACATGTATCATAACAGATATTAATGACTCCAGTTCTCAGTCTATAGCCTTCTACCACTACTGACTTCAGAAGTTTTGGCAAAGTTGGGTTTCCATTTAATGGTTAAGAACTTACTGTCCCTCATCAGTCTACCAAGTGATTGTTTTGCTTTTCTCAGGCCATGAACATTTGAGTACTTGGTACCAATTAAGAAACAAGAACAGAAGTCCAGAACACAGTAGGGCACAGTTCTGAGACAGGAGAAGCAGGCTGAAATCCCTGCTCCAAATCAGTAAGGCAAGAAGATCTGAATCCTAATGTTCGCTATATCTCTGATTATAAACACAAACCGAGCTGTAACCAACAGAAGAAAAAAGATGGGCATTTTTATTGCTAGAAGACTAACTGGATAGTAAACTCCAAACTTCACATGTGCTGTTTAGGCTGCAGACATGAAAGCTTTATACCTAGACCTTGTTTTGAAGAGAAGCCTAACATTTCTGACTGCATATAACTCACTGCTGCACTTGATGTTGACTAAAGGGCTCACAAGTGTAAGGCAAACATTTTTTATTGTTTGCAAAATAAAGGTCATACAGGTAATAATAGTAACAGCGCAACATTGACATTTTGAGCAGAAACAGGACTGTTTCTTCTACAGTAACCCCATCCCTCTAACTTAGAACACTTGATTTCAACTCACAATCCTATCGGCTTGAGAATTTTTTTTAAAGGGAAAGGTCTCGATTTAACTAGAAAACTTTAGGAGTCTGCACATAGAAAATTATTGTAAATTATTTTCAGAAACTGAGTAACTGAGCAGAGAGCTGTTAGGCAGCACAGGAGAGAGAATGTTCACTATAACCTTAAAGCAGTGAAAGAGACAGCAGAACATACCAAGGACTGACTGAGGTAGATTTATACTTCAAAAGACATCTTATCTGGTAAATCTGCACACATACTGCTGCACCATATGGAGATATCAGACTGAGTCCAAAAGCAAACCAACAGAATTAGCAAGGCACAGTGCCCAAGTAAAGAACAGCCATTGGTAGTTTAGCAACCATTTGAGCTGCTAATTCAACCACTCCGCACTATGGACGCTGGCTACTCAAATATAACCTGACTTGTCCTCCAACATTATCCTGCAGGAACAGTGCTTTGATTATTCTCTTTTTTGCATGAAATGTCATCCATTGGGATAAAACTCTGAGTTTTATAGGTTTCTTTATTTTTTTAACTATGAATAAGCTATAACTAAAACTATTCTGCTGGCAAAACTAGTGTTATTTAAAATGATAAATGACCACTAGTGGAACAAAGGCCTTTTAAAGCCTAAAGTAATTACTTAACCCCTTCAAATAATACAATACATTAAGTACTGTTTTAAATAACATCTTAATTATGAGGTTAGTTAACATAAAAATTTACTAAGACAGCTCTTGGATAGACAAGATCTGGTATTCTGTACTGTAACGGCACTGAAATACAAAGCTGCACATCACTTTGATGATGCCCACCATTAAAAAGAGTATTTCCAAGTAAGAGTATGCAGTTCACAAAAAAGTGATGAAATAGGTGAAATAAAAAACAGAAGGAGCCCTAAAGTTACAGTTTTATACTATTTTTTTACAAGCTCCAAATAAAAATCTATTTCCTACCCAGGTGACTAACTGCTCTTATACCAGAAAATTCAACACAACTACTCAGATGATTTGAAATAAACAGCCTCCAAAAAGAGCAATAAAAATCAGCAATTGAAAGCTGATTTCTTAAAGGCTTTTATGCAGGAGGCTCTTTCAACCAACAATTACTGAGAAGCAGTCAAAGAATAGTCACCTGCTTCCGTTAGTGCTGATAACCCTTTCTGTAGCTTTTATTTCCTTCTATCCATTTACAGCAGCATATGATAAGTGTCATGACATTGGTCACAACGCTAGATATCAGAATACAGAGTCCAGAGATAGCTGGCATGGTCCTACTCCTTCCCAAATGTAGATTTAGAGAAAAGAACCCTATTTACAGCTTGCTTACTCAGAACTGAAGTTTTTCTGATGTAGCTTACGTTTCTCACACATAGACTATAAATATGCAGGTAAGAACAAGCTGTTCAAATTTCTTAAAGTAATTAAAAAAAATAAATATCTATTTGGTCCATCAAATCGACATTTCCAATTCAAAAGTGTACTCAGTTTGAAAACATGGAGCATGTCCAATTTTCTATCTGAGCTACAATTGTTTCATGTATACAAAAAGCCCAAACAACCAAACACCTCCCCTCCAGCCCACCAACAACCCAAACTTTATAATACAATCAATAAACCTTGCTAGCAGTGACTGTGTTTCAAAGTGCTGCAAGTAGAAACAGAGAAAGTTAAGCATCTCTGCAGAAAAAAATAAGCACTTTGCAAGAATATCCCCAAAATATTTAAGTTGGACTAACTCAGTTGTACCACAGCTATTATGATGCAATAGATTACATTACTTGAATGTAACTTTATGCATAGTCCTATGACAAGACATTATGCACATCAGTAATTTCACACTAGACCACCTAAAACACAGCAGAAAGCTAACCAGAGCAATAGCTGGGTAATTAATATCTCTTACTTATTTATATTTGCTATATCAAGATAAACTTTTTTTTCTAGATGTCTTTCTGTCTTTCCACAAAGACAACAGCACAAGCACATTTTGATCTTACAAATATTGCACAGGTAAATAAGAACAACAAAAATAAATGCTAGTGGTTCCTTAAGTCTAAATTGTACTCAGATATTTTTAAAACAAATTCCTTTTTCATACTAAGCTATACTCTAAATCAGACTTCCCAGCTTGCTGTCCCAGTGCAATTCGCTCAACTCTTCTTTCAAGGCAAACAGCTCTATTGATCTTACCTAACCATCCTTTTTCTCCATTCAACCAGTCCCACCTCACTCCACATCGTTAAGTTAGAGACAACCTTTTAATACATCATGCGTGCACACAGCTCACACCTAAGTGCAAAATGTTCCAACTCATTCATGAAGTCAAATGAAAAAACCACAGAATTATTTTTAAAAGAGCAGCTTGCTACAATCCATTAAAAAAAAAATCAGTACAGTATTTCTTTGTAGTCTATTTTCATTCAAAGGCTAGGCTAAATATAATTAGTAAATAGACATTTTATTCAGACTAATGTCACATGGCTCACTAGTAAGAAGTATGTACAAATTGTCACAGCAAAAATGTCAAAACAAGACAACCCTGTTTCCTATGCAATAATTGTGCTGAAATAACATTAAGATACAGACTAGGAAAGAAAGAAATTGACTGGCATTCAAAATCTAACCTGGCACAAAGACAGACTGATTGACAAACATCTGTGTGTGACAAACATCTGTGTGTGACAAACATCTGTGTGTGACAAACATCTGTGTGTGACAAACATCTGTGTGTGACAAACATCTGTGTGTGACAAACATCTGTGTGTGACATCTGACTTCAACTATTACTTCCAGTTTTAAAACCTCCAAAAATAACTAAGTGAATCAGCAATGATTTGTTTTGGCTAAACAATTCCATGCACAAAGTCTTGCAAAGTGTAATTTCCATTCCTCTATTCAACCCTTCCACTGAAAATTAAAAAAATAAGTATAACTAATTTGAATAAGGATTCAAGATAATTTTGATAATTTTCAGTAAGATGAGAACTGAGATAAACTGAAAGTCAATAACTGAAACTACTATAAAAAGTATACTTTTGTCTTCCTCTACAGAACTTTAAACCAAAAGTAACTCCATAGGTCAGTGTCATGGTTTAAACCAAATCGGCCACTGAGGACATGGGGCACCCCAGATGGGACTGACAGATGCTCCCCCCTACCCCTCTTCAAAGAGAGAGGCAGAGGAGGGAAAGAGAGACTTATGAGTTTAGAAGGACCTAAGCTAGACGAGGCCTAGCTAAGAAGCAAAGCTACTGAACAAAATCGGTCCTGTTTTACCTCAAACCAGGACATTCAGCAGTGTTATTCAACTTCTCAGTTTCTTTTGAGGTAATACTTCACTGTAATGAACCATTAAAAGGGAATGAGTGGTAACAGCTTATTATTAAACTTCAAGCATACGTGGGGCTTCTTTATGTGCCAGTGTCCGTGTCTTTCAAAAATCCTGTTATTTAGTGAGTGAAAAATGGCAAAATACATAGAATAATTCTGAAAAATACATTATTCTCGATACATGTCATGGCTGTCACTGAAGTGAAAACGAGATTAAAAGGCTCATTTGACTCTAAACAGACTCTTGAAAAAGATTAATGCTTGAAAACTCCGACACTGAAAACAGCTTGCTTTGAAATTTGAAAAATAGCATGGGTAAACATTACATACTTAAGACCACAGTAAATTATATATCATTTTCACCATTATATTCAAGTTAAAAATACTGTTAAAATAGTGTTTGCTTTGGCTTGTTATTCCTACTTTAAAAAGCTGTGTTTACGAAGGTACTATTGGATCATGTGCAAGAGTTTCCCTTTACAACTCAGTCTCACGTCTCCTCTTTATTTGATAACCATCATACTGGACTGCACAATGGTTTTGCACCAGTAAATTACGTGTTTGAAACTTCACTTCCTTCAAACACATAGAAAGTGATATTTAGTGTCTGGACACCAAAAATAAAAAGTAATTTTTCTGAATCAATGTGTTCAAAGTAAATAATAATTTTCTTTGTCAGAACAGCTTTCATAAGCTTGTAATTACAAATATGAAGAATGCCTGTAATTCTGGAAGTTTTCCTTTCTTTACAAAAAAATTCCATGACACATTGTTTACATCAATTCTGTCCAGTCTATTCTGGGTAAAATCAGAAACTTTCGAATAGAACTTACCCGTTTTTACTAAATACCCGTATCCATGCTTGTATGTTTGGTCCCAGTATACACAAGCACTGTAAAGTAGTAAAGGTAGACAAGAGAACTGCAAACAGAAACGTCTCAGTCACTGACCTACAAAGAAGGAATATTACAAAATTAAGTGAAGGAGTTACTAATTTTCTAAGAATTCCAGTATTTAGGAAAAAAACCCCAACACCTAAGTCAACTTGTGAAAGCATGCATGCTTTCTTAAACCTCATGTAGAAGAATAAAGTATTTTCTTTTTACTCTGCAGAATAGTAAAGAAAGATGGAAAGAAGTCTGGTATCTGTTTGTTATCTTGACAAAGACTGAAATGCAGTAATTATTTTAAATGCCTGATACCCACAACATTTTAAAAAACACAGGAGTACCTCATATAGAACGTTAGTTCTGAATTGAAGTACACTTGGATATTTACTTCCTTATTCCACTTATTTTTCTAGTTTGATGTTGTGGAAGCAACCATGAAACCAAATTACACGATGCCATTGTTAGTCACTAACTTAGTATGTCTCTCAGAAATCAGGCTGCTTCATGCCTTTCCTTTCCTCTCCATCCCCTTTTTAATCATTCCTAAAAATCAAAACACTAATATCAAAAGGACGAAAGATATGAAAGATGTGCATTTTAGAATCTTATGGGGAAAATAACTAAATGAAACATGGAAAAATGTTTGTACCCTTATGTTTGACATAAATTTTAAAGTAAAAGGAGTTGTTTGCAACTATCTTTAACAACACATCTCCAAATATGCAGAAATCGTTAAGAGCCAGCTTCTAAAAAAAAAACAAAACAAAAACACAAGAAACAAACAAAAAAAACACAAAAAGAACCCAACCCAAAACCAACCCCACCCCCCCACCTCCCGAAAAAAACAAAACAGCCACCCTTCTTCCCCCAGCCAGGAGTTTATCCTTTTATTTCCAATGTAGCAGGAATTATACAACTACTTATACCAATATCTGCAAGGAGGACTGCCCCTTAAAACCTTTAAGGAAAGATAGGGTCTTCTGACTTACTCTATGAGAGGTGCTCCATAAAGAACAATAATCGCATGAAATAGAATGCAAGACATGAAAAAGTATATACAGCATTTTAGAAATCTGGATATCTAAAAAAGAGCAATAAAGTATCAGAATAATGTTTCAAAAGAAAAAAGAAAATAAGTAACATACATAGTCCACATCTTAACACTAGCATTGTACTCTACCTATTTCTTTAATGTCAGCTATAGCACAGTATGATAATAGCATGGCATATTTCAAAACCATTTTCCCTATGTTTAATACTTCAAATAACTAATTAAAAATGATCACATTCCATCTAAATTTTTTTTATGCACCCTATTGTAATAAGGCAAACATACAAAAAATATAACCGGAAATTACAAGATAAACAGAGATAATTTTATTAGATATTTTTACATTTCTGTTTTACACCTGGGTGTTATGTCCATTCATCAAAAGGCATCTTTCGCAGAAAGTCAAAAAATATTTAAAAGCAAGAAAATATGTAATATGGAAAAAAAAAGACATTTAGAATCAAATGTAATACTTAAAAATACATGCAATAAAACCCACTACATTTTGAACTTGACATCTTAAATTCTAAATCCATTTGAGCAATGTCCATGACTTTCTATAAGTTTGCAAAACACATAATTTTCTATGGATTTAACAACAGTTTCTGGGTACTCACTATATCATATAGAAGTACAGCCACTTGATAAACAGTTCTGGTTAGGTCTGTTCTGATCAGGTCACAAATGGAAATCCATAATTTCAACTGAACACTTTTTTTTTTTTTGGACATTTATTTCTTATGCTAGGCTGGGATAAAATCTCACCTAGAACATGAAGCCTACTTCATTTTTTAATCACAGATGGTTAAAATACTTGTTTTCCATAATGATTTTGTGTATTTCACATCCCCCTCAGTCAGAAAAACTAGACAGAAGCTTTGCATACAAAGATACTGCTTTCAGGGATGTCTGCTTAAATGTTTGAGAATCACCACATCAGAGCATTAAATCTTGTCAGACTCTGCAAGTTGGGAGTGCAAGACTATCCAGCTGACTTCAAAAATGACAGAATCATGTATGCCAGTATATTCCCCCACTCCTGAACAAGTTGTCTGCTGCTCTAAATTTGCTGTTCAAGCCTATTTTGTTGGGATTTAGTGCTCCTGTTCAAACTGCAACTACAAAAATTTCTCCTAGATTTAGATTCTTCTGTGTGCAAACTCCATCATTCAAGGAAATGTAGCCATTTTAATACTTTTCCACGTAATTTTTTAAAATTTACCAATTTTGTTGAAATTCGAATGAGCTAGTCTCTCTTTTACGTCTCAAATTCTAAAAACTATTTCTCTTCCTGTAAAGTTATTAGAAATTTATAACTACACATGCGAAAAGTGTTTCTTCCTAACACCAAAGGTCAGGCCTGCACCCATTCAACTTTGTTGATTTTTACCACCATGCAAATTGTTGGAAGACCAACTGCTGGGACTACAAACAACAACATACTGACAAGAAAAAGGAAAGGCACAGAATTGCTCACCTGAACAGGTTATTTACAGGTAGAGAAAGCTTAAGATCATGAAAATATTGGAGAACTTCTTTCACAAGGTGCTACACACTCAGGTCATTCATGGAAAACAAGAATTTGCCACCAAAAAATGACTCCTTTCTTTCTCATTCGATTATTTCAGTGAAAGAATTTGCTTCCCCTCCATATTGCCTGGTAGCAACTTAAGAATAAAAATCTTACCTTGTGAGCAAATGA
Organism: Vanellus vanellus; assembly: GCF_965231255.1. NCBI lineage: Eukaryota > Metazoa > Chordata > Aves > Charadriiformes > Charadriidae > Vanellus > Vanellus vanellus. The sequence continues at coordinate 31,988,036 of NC_138907.1, forward strand.
ACTTCTCTTAGGAGTCAGATTTGGTTTAAGGACTAAGTGCAAGATTATATTAAGGGTACCAACACAAACAGAACAAATACACAGCCACGTGAGGTGTGTTCCCAAAACTGTGAATGTGTCCCAGAAGAAAGCTGGAAGAACTGCTGTCAGAATAATTGAAAAAAAACAGAGGAGGTTGGCAGCAAAGAGCCTCCTTATTTCTGCTTCTTTCATCGTGTTCCCCATTAACCGGCCACCTGCAAGACAGAAAATCGCACCCCGTTACTGAAACGGCCTAAGATTTTTCCTACTCACAACACGCAAGACAGAACTCTGGGCTTAGTTTGGGACTGAAAGTTATTATTTTGGGGGCTGAAGAACGTCGCTCGTTTAAAAATCAACCCCCAGAACCTCGGACACAACAGGGCTGCGCCGTGAGCACTCGCACCGAGCGGGCAGGCAGCCTCCCCCCGCACCGACACCCCTCACGCCACCGAGCGCCCTTCCTGACAGGCGGAACAGCCTCACCCCCTTCCGCGCCCGGGCTCTTCCCAACAGCCCGGCCCGGGCGCCTCCTCACCGCTCTCTCTTCAGCCGGGACACGGCGGCGGGACGGCCTCAGGCCTCGGCCTCGCTCGGGGGCGAGCACCTGCCCCGGGCCGCGAGGGGGTGTGGGGGGGCTGAGGGGCCGGCCCGGCCCGCCTCTTCCCGCAGCCTCGCCGCCCCGGCTGCCGCCGTGCGCGCGCGGGGCCGCCCGGCAGCGGAAGCCGGCGGCTCCCGCGCGTCAGTTCCGGGGCGGGCCCGGAAGCGGCTGTTGGGTGGTGGTGTTGTGGTAGTGGTGGGGGTCAGCCATGGTGTGCGAGAAGTGTGAGTGCGGGCGGTCTGGGGGAACGGGGTGGGGGATCTTGCCCCAACCGCCGGGCCCTGCCCTCGGTGGTTCTGGGCCTCCCCTAAGCAGACCCCCCCCCTCCCCTCCGCCTGGTCTCGGGCTGTAGGTGGCGGTTCCGGCAATGTCTCTGTGTGAGCTGTCATTCCCCCGCAGGCAGCGCTTCTCGCAGGTATTAATGCGGCGTAGTTTTAATTTTTTTCCTTGGTAATGTTTCCTGCGTAGGTGAGAAGAAACTCGGTACGGTGATCACTCCCGATACGTGGAAAGATGGTGCAAGAAACACTACAGGTAATCTTGGGGATGTTTAACGCTTCTTTTACAGGTACCTTAAAGCCAGTTGGGCATCTGAGCTGTTTTACAATCCTAAAGGTAAAATTTGAGAGAGAGTTGGTTGGGTTAATTTTTAACGCCTGTAGTTTCACTCCCATGGTAGTTTAATGCACTAGGAATTTATTTACCCTGAGCTGTTCAGTATTGAACTTGTCTGGGTTTTTTCACCTTGTATGGAATGGTGATGCACAAATGGAGCACAGTGTAAAGTATTCTGTTGTCCTGTGCTTTGATGCTGTGCTATATGTTTTCTCTCTTACAGTGACTTTATTTGCACATGTGTAAAAGCTGTAAACTAAGCTTTTTAAAGTATGCTTGGAAATGGGAAATTTATTGGTGTATGGTTTTGCTCGTTTTGTAGAAAGCGGTGGCCGCAAGTTAAATGAAAACAAGGCATTGACCTCAAAGAAGGCAAGGTTAGTATTTAATACTGATTTTGGCTAAAAAAAGTCAGTTTGCTGTAACTGAGGCCTGTTTCCTGCACGTCTGGGCAACTGCGCAAAGCTTGTCCTAAATATATCTATTTTTTAAAAAATAATTTTGTGGGGATTATAACATTTGGTTAGTCGGTAAAAGTATGTCCATACATATTTCATGGGTGCTTTCTGCTGAATTGTAGACTCTGGGCATCTATTTTACTGCAGTTCTCACAGAAATTGCTAGGGTTTGATGCTTTTGTTAGGAGAGGAGCTGGGAAGGCTTATTTTCCAGCTAAAAGGGCCAGTATGATCTCTTGAGCATTTCCTTAATGTCCAGGGGTCATTCTGTTATGGAAGGCAGCAAGGCACTGCTGGAAGCTGTTTAAGTTTAAAATAGTCTAATATCTTAATAAAAAGACAAGTTTTTAGTTCTGCTTTTGGTAAGTTTGTGTCCGTAATGCAGGAAATCTCTCTTAACAGGGAGAACAGGAGCTTTTATGTGGACTTTGTGTAGCCTACTAGAAATAATCTTTGTATGTCCTTTTTCTAAATTATAGTTTTTGTTGGAGTTTCTGTCTGCATCCTCTGGCGTAGACTTTTTAGGATGAGGCAGAGGAAATACTTTATTTCAAGGCGTATAAATAAAATACTTCTTCTTTTTCCCAGGTTTGATCCTTATGGAAAGAACAAATTTGCAATATGTCGGATTTGTAAGAGTTCTGTCCATCAGCCAGGGTCTCATTATTGTCAAGGATGTGCTTATAAAAAAGGTGAGTTTCACTGAGTACTAGATTACCCCGGTTTGCTTTGAACTTAGAGAGCAAGTGGAATTCTCAAATTTGTTTTGCCTTACAAAGAGAAGGCTAAGATGAGATTTAATGGCTATCTTTAACTAATAGAAGAGTGTGGCTCCCATCTTCTCTACACCTTCCTGAGGTGCACAGTAATAGAATAAGAGACAATGTACACAGGTTAGAATGTGGAAAATTCTAACTACATACAAGAAAAGCAGTTTTCACCGTGAGGGTGGTCGAACATTGTAATAAGAGGGACCCACAGAGGTTGTGGAATCTCTACAGGAGGTGTTCAGAGCTTGACTTGAAAAGCCCTGAGCCAGCCAGATCCAAGTTGGCTGTGTTTTGAGTGGGGCAGAGGCAGGCCTAGAGACCGCTGGAGATCATTCCAAGAGATCATTCTGTGGTTCTGCTTCTTTTAGAATGTTTCTGGTATCTGAAGCAGTAGAACTGGAAGAATAACTGTAAGCTTAATCTTGGCAATTGCATAGAAAACTGTTGTCTAGCAAGTTTGATTCTTCTTGGTTTTTTAAAAAAAAAAAAAAGGCATTTTGTAAAACTCAATTGCTTGTTGTAGTCCCTGTTTTCTCCCTTCTCCCCTCTCCCATTTTTTATAATAGATGAATCTAAAACTCTAAATAGTGGTCTCAAAACCCTCCCAAAACAATCAAAAAAACCCCAAACCAAAAACCAAACACCCCAAACTCATCGACTCCCAAAAAACCCCCACAAAACAACCAAAAATCCAACTTCTGATCTTGGTAAAATGATAAGCTAGCTTAACAAAAGTATGATACCTGGGGAATAAAAGGCGAAGAAGAAAAAAATAAATTGTGTTGTAAAAGCAATTAAGAAATCTCTGAAGGCAAATCATGCTCATGGTTGTCTTTGTGCCTGCATGTATTCTTATTTATTCAGTGGCTTAACATAGGCCATTGGAAGGTTAATTTCTCTAATAGGCGTCTCTGTTCCAGTTGGCTTAAGGTGAAACTAAAAAATGAAAAAGAAGAATATAATCATCCCTAGAAAGCAAGATATTGCACTGTGCAGTACATAATATATAAAATATTTCTGTGCTTATGAATTATGTGTGAATGACTGCACTGAAATTCTGCTTATACCTGGAAGCTTTCTATCTCCCATATTCATAGTAAGTCTTCAGTACTGTTAAAAACTGTTCAAAAACTCCTGAGGGAAAATAGATCAGTTTCAAGGAAATTTGATGGAGAGCCTTAAGGATATAAAACTTCTACTAATCTTTTGATTTTGAGTGGGTAAGCAAAAGGGCTCAAACTTAGGAATTCCTGGAGCAGAAAAAAAAGCAACATGAACTCTGTTATGTGATAAATACTGAGGATTCCACATAGCCCACAGACATGGGGGTCAACCAATTGTTAGATGTAGAGTTACAGCTAACCAGTAGTAAGGTTTGTTCATGAAATTACTTAATTGTTCTATAAATGTGCACTGTTTCACTGAGTCAGTGATTTAGCAGCCTGCTGTAGGAGGGTTGCCTTTTCTGGTTGCTAGATGCTCACCAGATGGCTGCCTCTATCCCATATGGTAGAACCTTGTTCTCTTTCTTTAGCTTATGGCTGGTTTGGGTGGGCTTCAGGATTTTGTGTTTGTCTGCTTGTGTATCCTTTCAGGTTGAGTCTGGTTTCTTCATAAAATTCAGAACTCTTAAGTGCTTTAAGTTCTAGTTCTGACCATCAAAGCTGTGGCTGTGGCATGTTTCTTGAATCAAATCCAGTCATACAGCTTAGTTCTTCAACTGTTGCATATCTCTGAAATTGAGAGGCAATCAAAAGTTAATGACTCCTCAAATTAGACCTGAAGTGGGCTGGACTTTGCAATCTAAAGTAAATCATGTGGCATTTTCCATGCTCTTGTCTTTCCTAATAGACTCATAGATACAGGTCCAGTCACATGATGTCAATATATGAAAGCACGTGATTTGAAGAGAGTTAACAGGAATAGTTGCTACTTGACATTTTTTTTGTCTGCTGATGAATGGTCTTGTAGAATGAGATGTAGCCCTACCAGACAAAAGATTTAGAACCTTTCTGCTTTAGAAGAAGAGGGAAATATGGAGACAACCCATCCCTCTGCCCCTGCCCAACTTGTGTACTTTTTGCTGCTCTAGTCTTCTGACTTGCCAGTATTTCAGTTTAGGTCAAAGCCCTCTGGGATGTCAGTGGTCATTTTCACTTCAACTCTCAAGTATTCTTGGTGTCCATTGTTTCTCAGGTCTACTGCTCTATGAATAGCTAAATTCTATGAAACCATATTTTTCTCAGCTTTCTCAATTGGCTGAAGCTCCCTACCTGATAATCTTCCATTTAGCAGTCAGTTCGTTGGTGACTAGGTTTTCTTAGCCTAGCTACTTTCTGTCTGTCTTGGGCCTCGTTTCGGCTACAGGACTTACAAAGTTTAATAATACACCATTTTTACCTGTTTGCCAGATGGGAGCTGTTCCTGGCTTTCTTCCAGTATTCCAGCAAACAACAGAGGCTTTCAGTAGTGTTGTGAATCGTAATGCTCTCAAAATAGAGCTTTTTTTTTTTTTTTTTTTTAAAGTGGTAGCATTACACATATGCTGCAAATACTAATTTGTGTTAGAAGTCATATTGCAATATCTGGTGAGAAAATGCACAGATAGATTGTCAATGAGAGGTCATTTAAACAATTTCTTGAAAATTATGTTTACAAAAACATGCAACTGTTTTTGAAGAAAATTGTAATTATTTGAAAATAATTTACACACCTTTTGTGTGCTTATAGGCATCTGCTCAATGTGTGGCAAGAAGGTCTTGGATACGAAGAACTACAAGCAAACTTCTGTCTAATTGACTAGTGTTTTTATGAACTTTAACTTCTGTGTCTTTGTACAGTTAACTTTTCTCTAAAATCATTTGTGAATATTTCTGGAAGATAATACATGTATCTGGAATGAGATGAGAGGTAAAGATAGCCTGATTGTTTGCCTAGAATTGTACGTAATATTTGATTTTTGTTGTTTTAGCACTAATGTTAACTGATATTTAAAGGTAGTGGTTTGCAGCAACTGAAAGAGTTCGAAGTGCATGAGAGGATCCTAGTGGATAGGTTGAAACTATGTTACCATTGTAACACAGGTCCTGGAGATTAACACTTTATTCTTTTGCAGTATCTTGAATCTTCTGCTTGTCTGATAGTAATATTTTATAGATGTATAAAGTATGAGCTTATATCACCTCATTAAAATAGTATCTTCATTTAGTTCTGTGCTTATAGGTATTTATAATTACTCTTACCCCAAACTATTATCCCCTCCCCTAAGTATTGCTCTTCAGATTTTAACACAATGTCCTGTTGAATTTTGTTTCTGCCTACAGTACGGTTGGTTAAATCAAATTGTTGAACTACTGAATCTAATGTGTTACTCTGCCAGTTCTTACTTTGGCAGTAAGACTGATCAGCTATCCCCCCATCAGCCTCTAAGGAGGCTTAACATATGGCATCTGGTGGCCCAAGGCAATAATGAGCATCGGTTTCTAATGGCAGGTCCCAGTCTCATAATTTCCTAAGTTAGTCTGGCTTTAAATACTTGGTTTGAAACTGGCTTTTGAATTCTATGATGTAATTGCTTATATACGTGTCAAATTCGAAAGATCAAAACAGGCTGCCTTCTCTTCAGCATTGGTTTGATATAAGATTTGAAGTGAGCCACTCTGAACATGAGAGGCTGAGTGTAGCTCCGCATTTCTTTTTGTCCTTTGGTTAGTTTCTACATAAGAAAGCAATTTCTCTTGTGGGGAGTAATATGTTCACTATGCATGCATTTTAAGGGAAGAGAATGGTACTTTTAATTCATGGTGGGGTTTTAACTAGACCTGTTTAAGTGTTTGCTCCTCCAAGCAATCTCCTCTTGGCAATCTGTTACACTTTTACAACATTCAACTGTAACAGAAAAACTATCAATGGGAATTTCCCTATGAATAGATACTCTGTTTTAGGTTTCCTTTTGTTCTCACATCTATTACTGAGATAACTGCATGACCAATGGAGACTGAAAAACTGCTGTTCTTTCTATGTCTTAGTGGGAGAAAATAAAGAATACTGGGGATATAATTATCTTCTTTGCTGTAAGTAGCCCTCTAAAGGAGTTGCCTGACATTTCCTATCACCTTTAACTATCCATTATTGAGCATTTGTCACCAAAGTTTCTTGTTCCAAATGTGTTGACATCTTGCAGTTGCTAAAATGGCAATTCTTTTCAATATTTTATCTACTAAGAAGCTTTGTCAGGATAGTGGAATGAGCTGGGTCCCCCAAAAGAAGAGAGGAATGCTGCTGCTTTTCATTTTAAAAGCTTCACCTACCTTAATAATTGAATGGAAGTACATGGATTAGCTAGCTGGTGATAGCTGGCGTCCTGCAAAGTTATTTCCACATGGTGGTGGCCACTTGTTTCCAAACACATCATGGAATTCTAGGATTAGTGTACATCTTTATGGCACACCCTTTATATGGATGAAAAGAAAATGTCTGTAATTAGCTTCAAATTTTGCAGCAAGTACTTGTTGCCAGAATGTGTGGCGATTTCAGATGGCAGATTCTCTGATATTCTTTGAACTCTTCACGCTTTATGGGTGTGTTCTATAAGATTGATTGATTATTTTTTTTTTTTTTTTTGCTATTCTTTGAATAAAACTTCTTTTCTTGTCCTCCTAAAACTTGCCAGTATCTATATTTTAGGAGCATTACTGTTTGTAATTCTTGCATACATGGTATGAATTGAATGTTTATTGCACTCTGTAAATGTTGGCACTGAATGAACTCTTACCTCATTTTGTAACTGATTTAAGAACAGGGTTTTAAATGGTATGATCCTGTGTTCATAATTATTTTGTGAATAGAGCTTTTGTGCACCTGTATCCTATTACTGGGCAGCTGCTTTTGCATGTGAAAATGTATTTTTGTTGGAAAAGGAGGACAGGTTTTGTTTTGTTTTTTTGATAGTCATTACAAACAGTGCTTTATTGAGTGGTTTGTACATGCTTGGGATCTTCCATCTGTAGCTCTTGAACCTTCTTAGTGTCATGAGAGGTTCAGTTCCTGAGATCTGTAAAATTTGCTGGTGTAATAGTCACCTTTCAGAAAAGCCCATTTTCCAAGCATTGTTTTGGAGACCCATCACTTTAAATTTAGATCACAAGCCCTCTCCTGCACCTCTGAGATGCACCACACTTCAAGGCAATCTTGGCAAAGAAGCATTTCAGCTTAGCTTTTAAAATTTTATACACCTTCAGTATAATTGAATTATCATATAAAAGCATTTTTGTTGATACTAAAAATGTCTTGTTAGCATGGGACACCTTTCCTGAGACATGATGCAGTGAAAAGCAAAAGAAAATCTGTAATGGAAAGTTGCCATTTTTGTTTAATGTTCTGAGAAGAACACAGTAATGTTCCCGGATGATGAGACTGTCCTCTAAATCACATCTTACATAAGAGATTTGTGTTGCCAAATTTAGTAGGATTAGAATTTTCCTCAGTACTGCTGAATTCCTATACTGTCCTTGTTGTTTCTGTGTGTTCATTGGCTAGAGCTATTACTGAGCTAACTATAAGCAACATTTTGATGCAGATTATTGAGAGAAAAAAACAGATTAGCTATGAAAATGTTACTGTGCCTGTAGCAGCCAGTCAGATGAAAAATAACTGGGGTGTTCTCACGTTCTTCCCCATCCTCACCATTTGCTACTGTGATGTTTTTTTTTTTGTTTTGTTTTGTTTTTTTAACCCTGTTCTTTCTGCTGCAGAAGCTTGGGAAAGGACCATCCAGGATAGTCATTTGTCACTACTGTTCCAAGGCATTAGGACTATTTTAATTGTTTACCTGTAGAAATGGGGCAGGCTTTTTTTCCCCTCTTAGGTTTATTCTGTTCCTTCATTATCAAAATGATACCAAGAAAGACTTTATCTTATATACAGGGATGTCACTGACCACTTTGCATTCAGTTTTGCTTGAGAATGGCCCAGACTTTCACCAAAATCTCTTATTTAGCAAAATAAGAGATGTACAGGTTTCAGATTGTAAACCTGCTGCACTTACGTGCTTGTTCTTGTATCGCTCCTATCATCACCTCATCTCTCTGCAGTGCCTCAGGTTGCACAAATACTCCAGTTCTGTACTAGCTGAGTGTTGCTCTACCCAGAGACACTGAGGCCAGGACCCTCTGCCAATCTCGCCATCATAAATTCTGGGCAAGAATGCCATTGTATTATCAGTGGATGTAAGAGGTATGTGCAAAAATTAAAAACCAGTAGATTGAATTAAGCAGCTGCATGAAGTAATGCAATGAACCGTGTTGCTATATTTTTCTAATACAAAGCTGTAAGTGTCCCAGCTGCAGAAAGAATCCCCAGCATGAGAGATTCATTAGTCATTGAAAGACAGTCAGCCAAGAGCAGGAGCTGTGTCTATTTGCATTTGGTATGGCAAAACTTAATTTGTGACAGGGCCTCTAAGAATAAGAATCTGGGGCTAATAAAGTCTTTAAAAAATCCCTTAAACAAGTCATTGTTTTCCCTGGATTGAAACTGAGCTTCCTGATCTCCTGTAAGTATATAGGGCCTAAAGATGGGCCCCTTTCTGTCATTTACTTTGGATGTTTCTGCCCAGTCACTGACTTACAGGTTGCTTAATAGAACTGTCTGCTCAGTGAGCACTGGTTCAGCATGGGATCATGCAGGTATCTCTTACCGGATCTTACCAGATCACTGGTTTAGAAACAAAATGTGGCAGGGTGCAAAATGGAATACTGGTGACGAGGAAACTCACCCTGAATGAATATAATGAGAGAATGAACATATTGCCGCATCACAGCTGGGGTTTGCTATTAAGCAAAAATATTTTTGCTTTCCTAATCAGCAGAACTGGTTGGACAATCTGATAAGGCACGATGACAGCCCTTACGAATAACAGAGCCAAATGTTTCTTTTAGTGAGGATTATAAATGAGCCTCATAGGAAGTTTTGAACTGCTTGTCTTCCTCCTAGACTTGTGCTTTTATGGAAGAAGTTATCATCTGAAATTCATCAGAAACTGATTTTTCCTCAGCTTTTAGGGGTGGGGGCCATAGTTCACTTTGCAGAACTTGCACGAGGTATACACGTGATCATCATGTCTGGCTAACACCTGCAGGAAATGCGAGTTCTCTGTTGACAAGGAGCACTTCTTTCACCCAGTTTAGGGCAACAGGAACAAATGTGTTGATGGGACCTGGAAGAATTTGTTTGAAATCTTGCCAAGAAACTGAAGGAAGAACTGAGTGGAGTATTCTCCATGTGGGTATTACTGGTAAAGATTACTTTCTTACATGGTTCATGAAGATACTTCTGACACTTATGGTTTTTTTCCCTGCTGCCGTTCATTTGTGATAAATAAGAAGTAGATTTTTCAGGCACCACTGAATTGATGGCCAAATAATTACCTAATTAAGCAGACATTTCCAGATTGGCTTTCTAGTAGAAACCTCTAGAAACTACTTCTTCCTTTCTGTCTCTCTCTTGCACTGAAAGATGCAGACTGAACTTAGCAATGTTAGCAATTCATTAAGCATAAGCACTTCCAGCAAAGGCACTTAAACGATATGCTTGTCTGCCAAGTGGTATTGGGAAAACAAATGCTAAGACTTTTTTTTTTTTTTTCCTGCCTCATCATGGTTATGATGATTAGATATCAGTCTTTTTAACTGTTTCAGGTCACATGCAAACACACAGAACTCACATTTGCCACTTTCTACTGGCTAATATGTCTTATAGCAGGCCTCTTAGATAAATAATTTTCAGTCCTTTTTACTCTTTGCTGTTAATTTTCTGTTACTCCTTTTGCTGACATAAGAGGTAAACATTTTAAGTTTATACAGCTCCCAGATTTACTGTTCTTGTATGTTTACTACTGTTCAGTAACACATCAGTGCAACTGAGACTATGTGTGACGAAAGGCACAGTTCTCAGGGAGCTGGCATCTAGCCCAGTCCAGTTGTCATCTTTTATTGATTAAAATATTTAAATGCTAATTGGATTAAGCAAAGACTTAACTCTGCCGTCTTAGGTCTCTGTCTTTCTATGGAAGGCTTTTTAAAAAGTGATGACATTTCAGTGATGAATAGCTTCCTTATATGACTTCCAAAATCATTGTTTCCTAAAGGATGGGAAGGAAGCAAAAGTGATATAAGGAAGAGTAATTCTACTGATTTTCAGATTTTTTGTTTGTTTGTTTTGTCTTGGTTTTTTGTTTGTTTGTTTTTTCAGGTAGTCCCTACTTACTAAGGTTTCACAGAATTTTTTAAAAGGTCAGGCTTATTTTCTGCATGCAGTGGTGTCAACCTGAATTTGCGGACAGCCTGAAGCAGGGACTGAGAGATTAGTTGCTCTAATCTTAATATAAATCTTTGTTTGGATAATAAGATATTAGTAACATTAATTGTTGCCATTGTCATCAGGACATGTAAAATCTAAATTCAGAAACTTGCCAAACTGGCACATTTCCCAGCCTAAGTCAGGATTAGTGGACAGGTAAGTAGACCAATATGGATTTACATAGATTTGGTAGGGCTGCAGTGAAGAAGAAGAGGGGGGCATTGTGAACTTGCTCTGTGTGGCGCCCTGCAGTGTGGAGACTCTGGGCAGAGAGGCTCTGTGTGCCTGTCCTGGTGGTAGCTAAGAAAAAAAAGTGACTGCTAGCAAGGGCAGCAGAATTCAGACTTTAGGAGTCAAACTGTTCAAATTTAATATCTGTCTAGACTCTAAAACATTACAAATAGTGAACTGTGTGAGTGAATCTTTGACGCTTCTAGGAAAACTCTGTTAGAGAACAGTGAAAGCAATTCATTTCTTAAGGTTTTGTGATAATACCGCCGTTTCTTTCCATTTTATCCAGATTTCCTATTATTTCCTATTACCTCTCTGCACCTGGCTAACATACAAGCATATGTTATTGCTGAACTTCGAGTAAGTGCAGCATTAATAGTTGCACTGAGTTAAAAATAGACAACCGGGTACTATGGTACCTGAAGAAAAAAAAACTTAGTTTTTAAAGACTGTCACATACATTCATTATAAAAGAGAAAGCTTTTAAAATTATTTATCTTAGCTAAATTAAAGACAAATGATTGTGCAAATATTATGGATATAAACTAGCTTGCAGTCCTCATGCCATTTTATTCCAGGAAAGGTTTCTGAAGATTGGGCTTTTTTTCAGAAACAGCTGGGTGCCAGGGACAATTTTTTTAAAGTTTGCTAAGTTTATTTAAGCAAATAATTAGAAGTTTCAAATCCTGTCCATATAAGACTATATATGGCAAGGTCATGAAGATTGCTTGGAGGTGAATATATAGGTTAGCCAGGTTTTGACAAGTGCACCTGTCACATGCTAACTGTGAAATGCAATTTTAGAGAGATGGCTGTACCATAAAGTGCCATATGCTCTGGCTTTATTCCTGCCTTTATATTTGTATTGAAAAATCAATGTTTAGATTGAGGGGGGAAATTGTAGTACTAGCAACAGTAAAAGTGTGTGGAGCACAAGTGCATGCTTCTGTCATTGAGCACTTCGTAAGTGCTAATTTTCCATTGCAACGCCGTGCCCGGTAGATAAATAAGAACCGTTCAGCTCATTTGTCCAAGGCTGCCAAGAAAATTGGTGTCAGGTTGGGGTTAGAACTTATTTTAAAAAAACTATGATATACGTAGATTGCTAGGAGATAGGTTGTCTCTCTGTGTCTTTTGTGTGTGTAGTACTTTTGATACCTGTGTGATCAGAGCAGACTAAGACAAGAGCTTGACACAAGAACCCTTTTAACAAAGGAATGAGTTAATTCGGAAAACAAATAGAACATCGTTTTTATACAGGATTTTTTTCCCCCTGGAGGTCCATTCAAACAGTTTTCCTTAACATTTTATATGTGTTTATGTTCACGTATGTAAGTTTCACCACCAGTACTTAATACTTTGGGCTATGCAGCTGTTTTATTTGTGTAAACACTTTCTCTGTATAATTATTCAGCTTTCAGTGTTGATTAAAGTTAGGCAGGAAATGTGATAGTTCTTGAACATTTCATAAATAAAATTATCAGTTTAACTTGTTCTTATTTGGACACTTATGGGTTATGATATATTATCTCCATTCTGCCAAAGATTAAGGCATATCCAGGTTGTTGTAGGGCAATGTTTTATCAAGAAGATGGGTCAACAGGATTGCAATGCATTGAGGAACACACAACTATATCTCAAAGTACATTTGCACGACACAACTAAGAATGCTGAAGAAAGAGCAAGTATTAAAATAAATTGATAATCCGATAGGAAGAAACCCCCAAATATCTATAAAAGATAAACTTTTGATTCAATTTCAGGTAAACAGTCAGATTTTGCCACTCTTTATTAGAATAGTATCTTTTTCTCCAGGTGTTGCTCCTAGGTCGGCTCAGAGGTGCAGACATTTAAAAGTAGTTAGGGACCTAATTCCCATTGAATTGGTTTCATTGAGAACAAGTGCTCACATCAAGCTGTGTAATAAGGTACTGCACAGGATGAATAAAATACAAAATGTGGCATATTGGTCATGGTATATAAAAAAATGCCACTTGTTCTGTCTCATTTAGAATTTGTATCGGATTTACTGATACTGCAGGTTTATTTGCAACAAAGCTTTAATAAAAAGTCTGCTTGCCACTAACAGGTAAATAGCAGTACAATAGCAGCTGATCTTTTCTTTATGCGTAAGGATCTGGAGAGACTGATTGCAGAGATCTTAAGAAACAGCATTGTGTTACCTTGTTGGTTCTGTATTCCCTTCAGAAAGTGGCAAACAGGACTTCTGAGCTGGAATTTCCAGCTAGTGATAAATAAATTACCTTCACAGGAGGAATGAGGCAGCCTGCTAACTGGTGATTGAGCATTCTCCATATATCAAAACAGGCTGATAGTGCAGTGCTGACTTATACCATGCAATATACGTATTATAGTATCATCACATGATACAGTATATCATTCAGCCCTTTTCCAATCTGTCCTAGGAAATTGCTTTAGGTTAAGGAAAAGCATTAAAAATATTTTTTGAGGGCTGAACAAATACAGCTTTGTACTATTCTTTGATTCCCGCAGAAGGCCTCATAACATTTCTATGTATTTGAGAGTACTAATTTCAGGATGTAGAAGCATTTGTATGGAGGAAAGGGGCAGTTCTGGAGGTGAATGGTTCTCTGCAGCCACTTATCCATATTTCATTGTAGTCCAATTAACCAAATTTCTGTTGATCACTTTTAGGAACAAGCATGTAATTGCCTTGCTATTTTTCCAGTGGATATGATTCCAAAGGGCAGCTTGTGAGACAGGAGTTTCTGAAGCACTGTGGTGTGCTTGTCTTGCCATGCTAGCTTGGAATTTTAGCTTGTACCCTAATTCTGCCTGCCAGAAAGTATAGCGGGCAGTGTAGAAGCAGATTCCATCAAACCTGTATGTTCTGGCTGTTCATAGGGAGGATCCTGGCTGGGATATTTTTTTTTTATCAAAGCATCTTTTGGAAAGTGACTGTTAGAATCCTTTGAAATGGGACAGAATCCTCAAATGTGAGGTTTGGATCCCCAAAGGTATGTAGTCATTCAGCTCTTGCTGAAATCTGGGTAATGCCTGAGTGTCTTTGGGGATATATAGTTAAGTTTGTCTTCTGTCAGCTTTGTTAGTAGTTGGGATGAATTGGTTTGGTTTTGATTTCTTGTGTGGGGATGAGTAGGTCATTTTAGATTCTGGCTAGTAAAATGTTACAGTGGCATTATGCTGTGAACAGTGAGAAAACACCTTGTCTGTTTTTTGGGTAGCTATGAATTAAATACATTCATCCTTTAGCAGGAATTTTAGGAGACTGCAAGGTGCTAACAAGAGGTGAGAACAAAGCTGTGAAATAGCTGTTTCTCCTGTACAGATTCTCCAAACATACCCCGTATGGTTATCGGTGTCTGGCAATTGTTTTTACTGTTAGTGCCGTCAAACTGTGATTCAGAATCTGTTTCCATTTAATTCTTGATCAGCATGAGAAAATTCTTCCTTGGATTTTGGATCTTCTGCAAGAATGACGCTGGTAACTGTCCTGCTGTTTGTCAACACTGAGCAATACCATGCATATGTGTCCACGAACTGATTTGTTCAATGTTCAACCTTAGTTTAGTATTCTAAAATATTATAAATCTGGACTAAAGTTCACAGGAGTATAATTCTTAATTTCTGAGAACAGCTCTGAAATGAACTGCTGTTTTTCAATAGTCAATATGTAAACATGCTTCAGTTAATCAGAAAACCCATATATCACCCACTGTGTATTCCTCATTCCTGTAAGAATAATCTGCCTTTTATCTCTAGAAGGGAGTTTATGGTGAAAGTCTAACTGAAGACATGTTCCTCTTCTTCATCTTGGCAATTTGATACCTAGCAACCTTTAAGTGTTATGACCTTAACACAGCTTAGGTAGCTTCTCACTCAGATTGTTGCTTTTTGAGGATCTCATCCTTGATTCCGCCACAACAGAGTCTTTTGTGCAGGAAAGCTGCAGTGCCCATCTCAAGGCTGAAGATCCCATTGCACATGAGTTGGCCTCACAATGAAGAACTGGAACACTGTGTTTCTTTTGTGGAGCTAGCTGCAAATGACTTCACCAAGGTCATGGTATCAGGGTCATTGGCAAAATCAGCTTTAGGAGCTGGCTCAAAATCTCCCCTAAAATCTCCCAAAAGGAGATGACAGTCATACACTGGGACTGTGTAGCTGTTCCTGACTTTTTAATAGCAGGCATTATGATTAACCTCCAGGCATTATTGTACTTCTATGACTGTGGGCAGCCCAGCAGGTTTCAGAACTTCATTGACTGTAAGAGCAATCCATTTTGTAAGCTGGTCTTAAACTAGATGAAGTAAAGTAGGATCTCACAAACCCTGCTGCTACTGCCAGTACTTGTAAAGTAACATTGAGTTGGTCCTACTGCACTCCAGGTACACACCAACAAATTCTAACACCAAGTAACTAAGAGAGCTCTTGTGCTAGAAGCATTTCTTTAATGCTTTGTAAAGCCAGTAAGTGTAGTGCTAATGAGGAGTACTGGGCTGGCAGGTCTAAAGCTTTGAGTATTTGAAAAGGTGTTATCCTGACTGTTAGTGAATATAAATGATTGTACACCACCATATGTAATCTGATTAAAAATTTGTTAGACATACAGGCCTATTTATGATATCTTATGTACTAATTACCATTACTGTATCCTCCTTTGTAGACTTCTCTCTCAAAATATTTTGATTTGGGTTTGGGGGTTTTTTTTTAATACTCAGCTGCTATGGCAGTTTAGATTAGGTGGCTGGTATAGCCGTTCTGGGGTGCATTGAAGGAAGGCATTAGGGGACTCCCAGTCCTGTTACCATAAGCCAGTGACGTACGTGCCTCACAGTCTGTGGTTCAGCTATGGTTAAACCCATTTGCTACTTCCCTCCAGCCTAGTTTTTGTCAGACCGAAGTTACCCCAGCACCCACTTATTTTAATCCATGTCTTTTTTAAATGTAGTTACAATCTTCTAAGGTCAGCATATGAAAACCTCTGCTTTTTCCATGAGACATCTGTCAGCCAACAACAAAGAGGTCATATTTTACCAGCGTGATCTATTTGCAGTGCATTATCAGCCTTGCTATCACAACTATAAAGCAACCTCCAATATCACAGTGCATTTGTTGCAGCAGGAATATATTATGGTCACCGGCAAACATTTTTATTATTTTTGGCTCTAGTATGTGGACCATTTTTTCAAATGTAAGGAGTTTGCTCATTATTTAATAGCCTCAGCCCCTTCAACAGGAAGTAGATCTTCTCACTTGTGAGAAATCTTTCTTTGTATCCAGAAAGAGGCACCAGTCTGAAAGTTATGGGTATCCCTGATTTGCTTACAAAACTAATCTGGCAAATGTAGCAGATGACCAGCAGGGCCATCAGCAGCTGCCAGTAAAATATGTACGCTTGGTGGTTAGATCTTAACTAAACAGATCACAGAACCTACCCTTCATACAGACCTTAGCTTCCTGCCAAGTCCCTCCCCACCGAGAAGTCTGGGCAATAGGAAAATATTTGCAGCATGCCCATGAGGCTATTTCAGTTCAGGGTGAGGTGCCAACTCCTCAATTAAGTACCTCTCACAGAGAACACCCTCCTGCCAATCTCTTGCTGCTTGTAGATGATTGTGATTGTTTTGTTTGCAAGCTTTCAAGAAGTCTGATTGGAAAATGGTGTCAGAAAAGACAGCATTTCCGTGGCATGAAAAAGTCCTGCCATGAAAAAGCTGCAAGTAACTATATAAACTATAATAAAATCATACTGTGTAACCCCTCATTTCCTACTAAAAAATATTATTTTGAGATCACTGTCATAATCTTTGTCTGTGGTTTGTTGATACCGGTAACAATCTATCATCACTGTTCCCGTTACCTGTAAGAGACCCTTCCCTCCCATGAGAAGGGGAAAGTATTCCCAGAGCTTGAGATGGACATGGAGTTTCACCTGTGTACCTTGGAGCTGCTGCCTGGAGGTCTTTCTACTTCTTCAGGTTGGAAGACGCTGCAGAGCTGTCTGCCAATTTTTTCATGGGTCGAAGGAAGAGGTACAGCACTACCACAGTATCAAGACTTCATTCCTCGCTTTGAGTCTGTCCTTTTGAGTGGTTCACCACCACTCAGTCTCAGTTCTGATTTGCCTCTTGCACCTTAACTATAGTATTCCACAGATTTGGTTGTCTACATACATCTAGTTACCTTGCAAGCTTGCTTAGTGCAACCACTTTCTTCATAAGTATCTGATGCATACCTGCAAAAAGAAAGGGTATAAGTGCTTCATGACTAGAAGGAGTGATCCTAGAAGGAAAGGTGAAGTATAAATAAACCAAGGACTGAAAAGGATTTCTGTGCAAAGTCTATGGGGCTGCCCATGGTCACAGCAGCATAGGTGAAATCAGAAACTGTAAACGCTGAGCTCTTGAGCTGTGGTCTTCAAGCCTGCATGCCTTCCTATTAATTGTAGAATGGTTTAGGTTGGAAGGGATCTTAAAGTTCGTCTAGTTCCAACCCACCCGCCATGGGAATATCAATAGGAAATTCAGTGCTGCATCTGAAATTCTGAAAGCGTCAATAAGTCAAACACATAAAGCATGGTAGTTGTAGAGGTAAGCTGCACGCACAGAGGTGGTTTACAGCTGAGATGTTAAGAAGGTGAGAAACTCAGTTTCCTCCAGTTTCAGAAAAGTACTTTTAACATTGTGAAGGATGGAATGCCTAGGAACAATCATTCAGTGCGTGAAGATAAGGTGACATTTTAAATGGAAATTTTCTTTTGACAAGCCTTTTTATTCCTATAGCTAGGAATTTAACCTGATTTTATCCAGTTAATAAAACACTACTTTAATATTCTGAATGTTTGAGTTGTATTTGAATTCCAATTTGCACCTAAATGTAGCTTAACACTAATCAGGAATCAAAAAGAAATCAACTCTAAGAATTATCAGTTACCTTTTTCTATCATCATAAAATATACACATTAGAAATCTGAATAAATATGTCTTTTTAAATAAGTGCTTGTGTATATAGAGAATGTGTCTTACTGATTAGCAAAAAGAAGGACCAATTTAATGTGGAGGCGACATTATGCTGCAAATGAATGTTAATCAATGAGAATCCAACTTTTATTGGGAAGTGCGAAAAACATGGGAATGGAAAGTGATAAACTATTCAAGTCAGGAATTTCTATTTGCCAGATTAAATTGTAATTAAAACAGTGATTCAAATTATTAATCAGTATACTTTGAGGCACAGTTTGTGCATGTCTGGATCACAAGTAGGATTTTTGGTAAGGAAGAAAGCAGGCAGGTATGTTTTTACTCATTCCAAATGATTCAAGCTGCCAAGGTTTTGCATGGAGTAAGTACTGGGACCATAAACAGAGAAAGCTTTAGCAAAGCAGCACTTGTATAGACAAAGCGTATGGCTGAAGCAAAAAAACCTGAAAGTTCTACTGGAGAGAAAAAAATCATCTGGTTTGTTTAAATGTCATTCAAGCAAATAAATGCAGTGGGAGTTTCAGTTGTGGACAGATCTCAAGATTAAGCCAATGACTGTAAAATTTGGATTAAGTTTGTCTGACTTTGGATAGAGATATTTCCTTGGTGTAGCTTGCACAGTGTTTACATGAACAATACTCCTGTTATAGTAATTCACTTCAGTGGGAATTCTGAATGCCCAAAGAACAGCTTTACTCCTTACTAGGCCATCACCTTTCAGCTATCTAGCTACAGAAGTAAATGTTACTCTATCACTTTTGGTGGATATCTAGAGAGACCAGCTCTGGACTGCTTTATCCCACAGATACAACTACTTTCCCATTTCATGCTCCTAAAACTACCTTCCCAAGAAGCTACTATTTTACATATCCCTTTAGGGATAAGCATCAGCTGTTCTGGTTTACCTCGCTGGGCTTTAAGAACTTACAGCATTTTTTCTTTCTTTATTCTCTTTACTATTATCTCTCATTTTATTTCCTTTTATTCAACACAACATCCAAAACTCTGGAAAACAGATGTTTTCCATAAAATAGCTGGAGAATAACTAACTTACAAAAGGGTAGTAAGTGGTGCTTATAAAGGGAGAGCCTGTCAATATCCTTGATGGTCATCATTTTATCATGACCTTCATCAAGACAGCATCACTAAGTGTACTTAAAAGGACAGAGTCGAGCTTTTACTGGAAAGAAAATATCTGACCTATAGAAAACTCTGCTCTAAAGGAGTTTACGGTTGTAATGCAACAAATGAGCTGTACAGCCCGAAGAGCTAAAGAGAAATTTGCCAAGTGGCAACTGCGGGTGTACATTCCAGCCCTTAAAAATGGCTTTAATGAAGAAACCTGCAGTTAAACTCTGGGGTTACTCTGAAGACTCAGTAGCTCTAAGAGGAAGTTGGCATTTGCATCCAGACCTGCCCTTTTCTCTTTCCATGCATTTAAGAAAGCGAGGATTCTGCTCTGGGTTCAAATCTGTGACTCGGGTACATTTCCAGTCTTGAACCATTCGCCTGGATCTGAATATTGCTGAGACATCACCAAGGTTGAGCTCTGACCAATTTCAGTCCTGGTCACAGTGTGATAAATTTCTAGGGTTAAGCTTGATTTGTTTAACGGTTTGTTTTACTGATTGCAAATCAAGGCACAGTGACATGCCCTTCTAAATGTGAAGTCTTACAATACTTGTAAGGTAATTTTTCAATATTTTGACAAATTACATGGATTTGTTATATAGAAAAAAAAACAAATAAACTCTGAAAAATCAAACTAGAATCCCAAGTTTACAAGTATTGAGCGTGCTGAGGTGAGGGGATGAGAAAATAGGTCTCCCTTGCGCACCGCAAGAGTAGAGGAACCTCTTCCCAAACATTTGAATTACCATGAGAGCAAAATCAAATTGACATACAGAAGCCATGATCCCTGAATGAAATGAGTCACAGCAAAAGCACTAGATAAAATCATTATTTTTGGTTTCACAAATAAAAGGCTGCAGCCCAGAAAGCAGTGACAAAAAAGAATGAATGTTTATTTGAGAGGAAGGAAATTTCCCAGGACTAGAGAAACTGGACAGAAGAAGATGCAATTTATTTAATGAGGATTGGAGGGGGTTTTTTTTGTAAAGTAGTTTTCGCAGTTTCCATAATGTACCTTTCTTCTGTACATACTTCTTCCCAGCAGCTTATTTGCCACGTTCTTTATTCAAATCCTTCCCTTAAGTCATCACTGCAGTACTGCCTAAAAATGCCTTTACCAATTATTAACGATGTTACAATATTATCATAGCCTTAAACTTGCCAAAGAATGGAGCAGCTTGTCAGGGGAAAAACAGAGGTAAATGCCAGATGAACGTAGGGAAAGAAAGGGAAAGCACCATCAGGCTAAGTACAAAGGATGAGCTCTGCAAATCTCTCTTCTTAACACCCATTAAATGTTCGGGGTTTTTTTAAATTGCTCCTTGATATTTTTTTAGTCTCAAGAGCACTGGCTGTGACTGACCTGAAGTATGACCTGACTCAGTGAACACTTTGGCACCAGCATCACTTTAATCATGTTAGTCCAGGCAAACTCCATGTGAACAGAGGTAATACATACATGTAAACACTTTTGAGATCTGGTCTTTGGTTTTAGTATCAAGTTTTCGTACATATTGAAGGAGAAGCATCTTAAAGGTGGCTCTGGAATGGATTCTCAGAATGGAAGATAAACAAAATTGTGTATGTTGGTGTTTTTTCTTATTTTCATTTTATTAATGATAAATACGTTTGTAACTACTTGCTGATTTTCCCTTCACATGGAGATAGCTTTTTCAGTTGATCTTTAAGTACTGACTCATAAAGAACCCCCGCTAAAAGGGTTATCCTTGACATACTTTCAACAAAAGAAATAATAGGAGGACTTTCTAACCTACTGCTATGTGAATATCCATAATTTAAAAAATAACAATAACAATGGTAGAACTGATGTGTGCAATGGATTTCCAAAGGAAAATGAAGATTTTAAAGCATACAAATGTAATCTGTGGGAGTAAAGCTCAGATTATTTATCATCCATGTTATTAAAAATGGAGAAAAAGAAATAAAAACTCTGGGCAGTTTTGGAAGCAGGACCTTTTAAAAAAGAAACAAATTTTTTCCATTAAAAAGATTCTTTACGTGCAGACCCGTGAGTTAAAATAGGCTGTTACAGCAACAGGATATCTCATTAAGTAAAAATGATTTCTCAAGAAGTAGGAATATGGTGCTGCCCAGAAAAGAGGAAACCAGCCAGCCCCTGGGTGCACCCTTTGTATCAGGAATGGCTGTTTTTCCTGGCCTTGGGAGGCACGTGCTCAAATCTTACAGCTGAGAGCTGTAAGGCATATTTCATGTACTGCAGGAGACAATGGGTGGAGAAGGTTCTGAAGCGGTTCATAGCTAGCAAATGACAATTACTGCTCAGGGGCCCTCCTGCTCCATCACAGGATAAGGACATAACTGGTCTGAATGTCCTGCTGAGCCCTAGAGCATCCCCAAGATGTTCGCACCAGCAGCTTCAGATGCCTCACTCCTTTTTGCATCTGACATTAAAACTGAAGTAAGAGGAGGCTCTAGTCCCCTCCTACACAGCCCTGCCAGAACGGGACATCCTTAGGTTTAGAACCTTCTGACAGGAAAAAGGACCTCTGTTTACAGCAACTTGACTAGCAAGGGAGCAAGTAGAAAGTAATCCCGTTATCACAACTTTCTCCTAGTTGACTGGTATTGAAATTTATCTCCTTTGGGGAAAGGCTGTCTTTACACAACTCTCACAAAAATTTCCATCAGAAGGTGCAGATCTGAGTGAAACCTGGCTCTATTCATTTACAGCAGTTTGAGCCAGGAAAATTCAAACACCCTTGATCTCAACAACTCATTTCCCATTACAGATAACACTTTCTGCCAATACTGTCTAGGATGGAGAAACCAGGAAGAGGCAAATCTGGGGGAGGCATACCCATACACCAGTGGGAGAGCAAAACACAGTGGAGGTACCAGTCAGATGGGCTTGCCTGCAGCTGAAAAGGACCATGCTGTGTCCAGAGAAGGGCAACAAAGCTGCTGAGGGGTCTGGAGCACAAGTCTTATGAGGAGCAGCTGAGGGAACTGGGGTTGCTTAGCCTGGAGAGGAGGCAGCTCAGGGGAGACCTTATTACTCTCTACAACTACCTGAAAGGAAGTTGTAGAGAGGTGGGAGTTGGTCTCTTCTCCCAAGTAACAAGTGATAGGACAAGAGGAATGGCCTCAAGTTGTACCAGGGGAGGCTTGGGATGGATATTAGCAAAAAATTCTTCCCAGGAAGGGTTATCAAACATTGGAACAGGCTGCCCAGGGAAGTTGTTTAATTTAAAAGACAGGTAGATGTGGTGCTTAGGGACATGGTTTAGTGGTGGTTTTGGCAGTATTAGGTTGATGGTTGGACTTGATGATCTTAAAGGTCCCTTCCAACCTAGACAATTCTGTGATTCTATGCTGCCCCATAGGTACCCTTGCCTGAAGCACAGCTTGCCATTCCTGGAGCATCCCTGCCTCCTCCAGTCATCCCCCAGCCTGGTAGCAAGATTGCAAGGCCTTTTAGCCCAGTATAGCCCAGCACGTGCCAGTATGGCATGACCTGTGACAACCGAGTATGGCCTGTTCTGGTGAGGGACATGCCAGCACAGCATGGCACGGCACAGTCCAGTATAGCATGAGCATGGCACAGCTGCCCACCCCTCGGCTCAGCTGCACGCTGCCTGGTGCCCACAGACCCCATGTGGGTCTGGTCCAGCCTCGGCCAGGCTCTCCCTCCCTGCATCCTCCATCCAACTGAAGCTACCTTTGAGTGATGCAAAGCAGCCTGTTTTCCCGAGTCTTGATTCATGTATCTCGCCACTCCAACCAACCATCCAGGCTTTCCCTAATGGCACATTTATACTTTAACCCATGCTATTATGGAATCAATCTTGTACCGTGTTTGGAAAATGTCCATTACAAAGAAAATGGTAAAGCTAGCAGAACTGGAGTGGGGCTCCCAGTACCAGCATGAGCTGTGCACACAGCAGTAAGCACAAGGCAGGCTTGCCCTGCTTGGTACATGGGGGGAACCTGTGAGGCTTTGTATTGGCCAAATCAGAACAAGGTAAAACCTGTTTGTATCTATTAATTTGAGACGACATCTTTATGTATAGCAGTGGCTGTTCTGGATCAAACAGTAGATGACCTGCAATTGCTCTCTGATTTTGCCATTCACCTAAAGTATGACATTATTGATTTGCCTTTTACTCAAGCAGTTAGCGGAAATTAATCTCTGAACCATTGGCAATCACAGGTATCTACAAGGTCTGGAAAAAGGAAATAATACACATTCAGCTCCAAAGAGAAGTCAGAAATTATAAACTCGTCAGCCTAACTTCACGCCCAGGAGAGTTTTGGCATAAAACACTGAAGAATGGATGTGTGAGTGCCAAGATAAGGCACTGATAAGCACCTGCCCACAACACCACCACCCCCCGCCCAATCTGTCATTAGATGAACCAGTCCAATTTTCTTCTTTAAGAGGATAACTAGCCTAGCAAGGAAGGGAGAAGTTGTAGATGATAGAAAATAACCACCTATGTAGCAGTACAGAAAAGTATGTGAGAACAAAAGTATTTTACAACTACAGATGAGTCAACTAAATAGTGTCATTCTGGGATGAATGGACAGGGCTGTCATACTTTAAACAAGCAAAGTAATTTTTCTGCTCTACTTGATCCTTTTAAGGACTCAGTTGGAAAACTTTGTCCTGATGGCAGATTTTAGAAAACACAACTTAAAGCAAAGCTTAAGGAATTAGTTTGTTCACTTAAAAAAGAGAAGGTTATGGGTAGAGATTTTAACAATTTTTCAGTGCGTGAATGGATGTTATAAAAATGTAATGTTCAGCTGTTCTTCATCCTTACAACAGTAAAATATTTCAATCTGTTAAACATATATCTTCTTTGCTCTAAATGAGGATGATTTATTTTCATCATTCGATTATATAAAGTGCTAAAATAGATTGTATAGGTAGGTTGTATAATAGCCTTCACTGCAGTTTTTCAAGAAAAATGGACAAATAGCTCTGTGGTTGATCTGAACACACTTTAGCTGCCCTTAATGCATGGAGTTGGACTATACTATCTCCTGAAGTCCTTTCTGGCTCTGCAGTCTTATCTTTCAACAATTCTGTTCTAGATCATCTTTTAGACACAAAACTCTTTGAGGCAGGGTGTGTCACCATTGTGTTTGTGCAGTGCCTGAAAAAATGATGTCCTATATGGGACATCTGTCTGCATAATTATCTAGAGAGAATACATGAATTAATGCTGCAGATCACAAAAGCTAATGTAATGACAAGTAATACACTAGAAAAGATAAGGTAAATATACCTAGGATGGTTATCTAAGATATGTATTTAAGTTTGTTTATATTTTCTGGTATGCCTGTATAGAGATACAGATCTTCTCTATATTATATCTTAATCTGTGTACCATTTTTTCTGGCCTGTGATGCTTTAGCATCATTTAGTTTGCCAAAGCTATATTATATTCTGCATATGACAGAGGTTTCCCTCTAGAAAAAAATAACCTGATGCATTCTTAGATATTTTTGCAGAAGGTCTTCTAACATCTCTTCCGGTTTGATTTTATACAAAGATCGAGGCAGACTATAATGCTGTAGTTTAAACAGTATTTTTAAATCCATTTGCATATTAGCTTATGGTAAAATTAATTTTGCTGACATGCTACATGACTTTTCCCCTTTTTAAATTTTGACTTTTTGGACAGCCTCTGGCATGATGGGAGTGCTGACTCTGTTGAGAATCTTTGGGAAATGTCATGGCACAGAGAATAATTATACAGCACAGTGAGACAGAGGCGTTAAGAATACTAAGCATTTCAAAATAAATCAGACCTCCAAACTATGAAGCTGATTTAAAGATCATAGCATTTTACCACAGATTGTTTTGGGAGGAGGGACTTGGCTTTCTTATATTTGAGCTCTTCGGATTTATGGTTTTCCACCTTTCTCTGTAGTCTGAAAAGCAGTTAACTTACTTTTTTCTTTTTGTTCTTTTTCTTTTTTAAGATGAGAGCTGAAAGTTTCACAGAACTTTGGAAACTTAAATCAACGGATTGCATTTCATGAAATTCATGCAATTCTGAACAGAACCTTCTCTCCAATTCAATAAAGACCTAGAAAGGGCAAAACCATCTGTTTTTTACAATTGTTTTTCACTTTCTGGAATAAATCCTGGAATAAATGTAGTTCTGATGTTCAGCTCCAGCTCAGCTTCCACTGCAGTAAATGAAACATCTGCTGCTGATTTCAGTGAGAGCTGGGGCAGACCCTGATAAGCAATGCTTTTTTCTTCACATCTGTGTGTTCAGAAACCAGCTCAGTACTTTGTGACAATTTGCTAACCCTCTTTAAATATGGGGAACCTAATGGAAGAAAAAGAACTTTAATGTCAGATCAAACCAGGCACACAAACATACCTCAATCTAACCTCCTTTTAGACCAACAGGAACTTTCCATTGACTTCACTGGGCAGTGAATCAAGCCAGATAAATCGAAGCTTAGCCATAAATTTCAAATCTGCGTGGAATCTAAATAAAACTGATAGCCCCAAGAGAGGTTCTAGGGAATAAGCTTACTACATTGGCAAACCGAAATCCAGAGGGCAGGTGCACAGCAGTACAAAAAACCATAGGCAGAACGCATCAAAATTTGTGAGGGAATTGCTTTGTTGTTGAAAGTAGAAGTGAGTAGATTTAAATATAGCAGCAAATCAAACTTAAATTAAATTTTCAAGCATATTTTTAGACTATTTAATGTTTAAAAAATACTAGATGCATCTTTGACCAGGTTATTGCTGTAAGAAGTAATTTTCCAAAAGTCCTATGGAAGTAATATCTGCAGGTCTGGCTGCAGTCTGTATCAGCGCATTCAATCAAAAATGACTCGAAGCAGGGCTTGTGTAATGTCAGTAATAGATGTGTCAAATCAGGGCCTGCGAATACTCTACAGAAATGACATTTATTAAGACTGGATTCTGTTAATGACACCGCGTAGGACTGTGTTTGGCAAGCAGTATAGATAAAGCGTAGTAACTGTACACTGGTAGCTTGACTGCTTTGTCCTGCTGCCACTCAGATACGCTCCCAGCTTTCCCCATTTCAGTCCCGGCATGCTTTTGTGTTTCTAGTGTCCTTACTTTTGAACAGAGTTACTGACGAGGATTACAGTAATGTCATATGGTTCCAGTGGCAGATGAAGCCTGACAGACCCTAGTCCACAAAAAAAGAGTGAATGGAAACAGCTGCTACCACAAGCTGAGATACTGCTGGGGGGGGGGGGATAGATGCCAGCATTGCTACCCTCATTTTGCCAAAAAGTCTTAAGTACCAATAAGATGTCTACATGTGCCCAGGGAAGATGGTAATGGCATCACTAGTTCTGGGGGATTCTTTATAGAAGCAATGAATAATGTTTCAATTTTGAGACTCTGTTTTTTCTCACATTTCACTTTCTTCAAAGCTTTGTTTTGGACTAGGCTATTTCTGCTAATCCTTCATTGTTCTATGGGAGAGTGGGGAGTTTTCAGTTAGTATTGTAAATGTTTATTCGGGTCTACAAATGTTAATGAAGGTTTTGCAATGATTCATGAGAGCTCAGACCATGATTCATCTAACCTCTACTGAAAATTCTTTCCAGAGCCAGGTCTCCTGGACTGAGAATGCTCATCCTACGCTCTCACACGCTATATGCCAGGCTTCGAGATCTGATTCATTCCCTCATCAGAATCCTTGAGCCTTTTAACTCGAATGGCTTTCAAAGTGATAAGATACAATTTAGCTTTTAGTCCTAAGTAGCTCTTCATGAAGCATTGCTATCACTTCAGTGTATTCCTACTTATTTCTTCCTGCAATTTATCTTCCAGATTACTATTTCTCTTTCCTTCTTGCCTAGCCCTGTCTTACATTCAGAATATAATGTTCTCCATGACTCATATTCCAGGCAAAATGCCATTTATCCTAATACAGTGAACCAGAGTATATTTTCCTCCTATTAATTTACCCAAATCTGTTTTTTGTTCAGATCATTTTCTGTACTTTCAAACAAATCTTATTTGTTCCTAACATCTTCTAGCTGAGGATCTCATCACACTTTACAGTTTAATAGATTAGACCTTATAACTTCACTATGAAGCATGTAAATACTAAGATTTGTTGGGTTTTTTCAAATGAAAAATTCAGATATGGTAACTTATAAAATTTGGTAACGGTTATAAACTGGTAAATGAGCTGTGACCTGATTCAATATGTCATTATTCTTTAGGCTGAGCTTCACTCCTACTTACTTGATACATAAGCAGAGTTTCCTAGGTGAACGTGTGTAAAACACACACTTTTGGAGGTGAAAATTCGGGCCTGATCTGTATCACATAACAAGTTTAGGTTTAAGCTGGGACAGAAAGTTAGGAAACACAGTTCTAACACTCATGGCCATTTTAATGCTCTAGAATAGTTCTGTCTTGTAGGTTGAAAATACTGATGTGGTCTGTATCACAAAATTGCTTTATTTTTGTAAGCTGCATGCCAAGTCTAGAGAATGAGCATCCTCTTTACGGGTTGCTCATAGATGCACCCACCAATTCATCCCTTCTGAGCCTAAACATTGAAATGTGAGCAGTAGCTGTTTATCTCAGCCATCCCTGATAGCTTTTGGAGGAGAATTATGATGGGTCTATTTCCAGCCTCATATTAGGAGTGATGTGGTTGTCCTGTGCATTATGTACTATTCAGGCATATATAGTGGATATGTTATTTTTCCTTTTCTCTTTGTCGCCAGTAAAAAAAGGGTTAAATTAAAACCATTTATTTGATGTTTTGCTTGCTAGGAGGGTATTTTTGCTTATTGAGCATTGCAGCATTATCATCTAGTTTGCAGATTCCTGGCTTTGGGCTTGAGTTGATGCTGTGTGTAGGTGGTTTTGTAAGGACACCTAGAAATTGAAGTTAGCCTTTTGAAGCTAATCACTCTTTGGCAGATGATCTACAATTACAATGTTAGGAAATGAGATTCTGCCTGCAAAGGAATACTTAAAGCAGGACTGCTCAATGTCTGGTCAACAAGGCTGCATTTGGCCCACAAATGCAGTACTTCTCTCCAGCTCGTGCTCATCCCCAGATCGCATGAATTCTAGCCACGTCTCAGCAACACTTGCCTATGTATTCAGGGCTTCCCCCGATTTCAGGGAGAGGTGTCGCAGCAATTAGCTGCTCGGACAGACATAACTTGAACCTTGAGGTGGCTAATTATCAGAACAGGGTTTTTAACCAAAGTCCTCCTTTCCATTAGATCCCCAATGAATGGTAATAGATCCATCTCCTGTCACTGGCCTTCTCCTTCTTTAAGACTATTTAACCTAACTTTGCAAAATGTAAATGTCTCAAAATGAGATTGAAAATGACCCCATCTTAGGAACCTGATCTACCCACGTACCGTAAGAGCAAGAGCGACACAGTGCACCCAGTGGGCGTGTGAAGTAATGCTAATCTGCAGAGGAACTG
Source organism: Vanellus vanellus (assembly GCF_965231255.1). NCBI lineage: Eukaryota > Metazoa > Chordata > Aves > Charadriiformes > Charadriidae > Vanellus > Vanellus vanellus. The sequence goes on from NC_138907.1 coordinate 32,016,668, forward strand.
CGCAGGAGGTTATGGACTTATGTTTGTTTCATAAGCAAAGCAAAGCAAATTCCTGAAATATTGCACTACAAATTGTTTTCCAATTTTTTGTGAGTCTTCTCTAAACCTTCTCAGTGTCTCAATACTGAGTTTAGTGGAGATCAATCACACAAATGTCAAATAGGACCCTTCCCTTTTGATTTATACATACATTTATGGATCGCATTAGTGCTCTTGGCTACAGAATCCCATCAGAAGCTGAATGCTCAGCAGACAATCTGCCTTACTCATTGCCAAATCCTTTCCAATGTCACATCTTCACAGGACAGATCTTCCAGCTTTTACCTGTTTTCTGAATATGATCTGCATGTTTTCATCCTGGCTCTGTAACTTTATGTTTGATTATATCTTCTGCTTGTGTCCAGTTGACCATACCACCCAGATTATTCTGTATTATTGACCTGTCCTCATTCTTCACAACTCCTGCAATCTTTGTTGTTATCTCTAAACATCATCATCAGTTAGGCATAGATATACCGTTGTTTTCCCTTTGGGATGTTTGTCTGTCCTATCCACCCTCTCACCACAGCTTCTGTACACAAGTTTGTTGAGGCAACATAGTTCTGGTAAATGCAAGATGTACAAACAACAGAGACACGGTACCTTCTGTTTGCTCAGTCTGCAATAGGTGGGCTATATCACATCATTTCTGTTGCCTGTGGACTGGGCCTCACTCTGTAAGCCTGTAAACCTACTCGGTAAGAGATGCCTGTAGTCTTGCAGACCAATCTTCTAAAAGTAACTTGATTTATTTACATACATGCTGCTGCCACAAAAGACGTGGAGACACAGCACTGTGTAAGCTCCACAGCCCAGTTCTCAGGGGACAATTTTATATCAAGAGTGGATCCAAGGAACCTTCTTTAAGACTTGTGTCAGAAGGATTTAAGAAATGGTACTTGCTTCTCCACTGAGAAAATAGACTTTTTGTCCAGTTACATTGACAGGTATGAGATGTTCCTTATGATAATCCTTCTGATAGCAGGACCAGGATCTAGCATCTGTACTGAAAAATAATGACATGAACTGAGCCCTTCCCCCAAGACTCAGAAAAAGATAGTCGCACCCTCTTGCATATCCTTGGCAGACAGAAATTCTTCTTCCCACAGAACTCCAACTGGGTACAAACAGGAAAACCTGGACTGGGAAAAGAGAACAGCATCAATAACTTGGAACAATAGAATAGAAATGCTAATGAGGTGTCAAATATGCCTTCTTATTCTGCCCTTTCTTGCTAGTAATTTAATAACAGTCTTCCTGCAAACTATCAAGGTCATTATCTCACAGATAACAGTCTCATACAAACTGCTTCAGGAAAGTATGATACTGGCTTCCAGAACAGCTACAGATTTTTTCCCCAAATATTGCTGTAAGTATGCAGTGGATATCATGCATTTCTCATTTAAGGTTATGGTAGTTTGTTTTTCATTCATGAGAGTTTGGTCATATAGTGGGACCACTAAGACTATCAGATGAACAAATATATTTTCTATTCAAGAAAGCACTAAATCTAGAAAAAGTTAAAGATTTTTAGCATCTTTGTTACTATGTAGGCACAGATACAGTTTGCAGCCATTTGCATTTTTTAACCTTGCAATCAGTGTCTGTAGTTAAGTTATAAAATAGGTCAACTAGTATTTTTATATCTAGCAAGAACAACCCATTTTTGAATTAGAAACATGTTTTCGGACAGTTTGGCTTTGTATGTTAGAGCTTAAGCCAAACTGTGTTAGGCAGAAGGCTAAGCTGCCTAAGTCGCACCAGGGTACGACTCTGGTTGTCTGCTTCCACAGGGCTCTTACAGGTTTCTTGGAAGCGCTTTGTACCAATCGCTGTCAGAGAAAAGGTTTTGGACTAGAGGAATCTGGACCTACCCACGCTGGTAACAACCCTGTATTGAAACTTCATTTCTGAATTGCTGTCCTCTCTGTAGACTCCAGCACCAAATTACCTGTGAGTTAACATGTGGGTTACTGTCATCTTGTACGGAATTTTTTTCTGTCATTTCCTAGGTAATGAGACATTTTAACTGTAGATTTTGAACTAATTCACAGAACTGCACAGAGACCACACTACGTCAGTATTGTCATTAAATACATTTTTGTTTTAAAGTCAGCTTTTCTTTATGTGTGGAGCCTTGGCACCATCTAGTGTTTGAAAATGTAGACCAACTGTAGACCACTGAGCACAGAACATCACTACAAATAGGTTTGAGCCATAATAAAAGCCAGTGGTGCTGGGAGCCATCACCTAATTAATTTCACACAATTAAGTTTTTCCAGCAACAGAACACACATTTACCAGAGCAAGATATGCAAAAGCCTTTCCGTGTTTGTGATTTCCAACCCCTTGTCTCTCCTGTGATGTTACACTGGAACTAATAGATCGATTCAGTGTCAGAAATGGACATCTGTGTGTCTGGTGGTGGCAAAAGTACAGTTTTCATTGAAATAAGTGTGGTGTTAGATAAATCTCCAAGCACAGCTTGGATGGAGAAAATGGTTTTCTATTCCTGTTCTAGATAGTGGCATCTTCTGACCCAAATCACAACAGCAGCTGTCTGCATCCCAAATTTAGCTGCTGATTATCCCCCTTTTGAGGGAATGATGTTGACCTTCCAGTTCTTGCATGGAGCTCTGCATAAACAGAACCATAATTACTTATCTATCTACTGTATAATTGCATATGCTACGCTGCAAAAAACTACCGGCAAAGCTGTTCTGACAACAGTTTGTACTTCATGAGTTCGCTACCAAAACATTTGTTTTAATAAGATAAATAAAGCGTGTGTAGTTTTAGCGTAGATTTCTATGGCAATCTAACAAAGCTGAGACAGCATAGTCTCCGATTTCTGGTACCTCGGGACCATTTCTTGCAGCAGCTGAGTGAAAAGATCATGTGAAACGTACAGTGTGGTTAGCCAAGTGTGAAAGGGAAAAATTGCTGTGATAGCAAATTACGCTTCCTTCTACGTGCTATGAGAAATATGGTCAGGCAAAAAAATGACATCCCTTTGTCAGTTTATGCCAGGGTGAATGAAAGCTAGGGAGAGGAGATCTCTTTTTCAACTGATAGCTTTGTCTTGTTCTTGTGACTCCATGAATGTGACCCAGCTGCTGGTTACTGAGGTATTGCCAGGAATGGCTGGGCAAAGACAATCTGCTATAGATGACTAGAGCTAGAGGCAGAGGATGTGTGGAAGACAGAGAACACAGAGGATATTCAGCACTTAAATTAAACTTTATGGATTTTCATACGTATACTGAATCTGGCTATGCATGCAGTGCTTTCCTGGAAAAGTAATCAGCTGGACTAGAGAACCTGGCCTGTCATTAAGGAAATAATTGTGATTGCATTTCCATGGCTATCAAAGAATTGGACACCTGGCCTAAGGCTGTCCTGGTCACTCCCTTGCTGGTGAATGGAGAGAGGCAGCATGTTCGGGAGGTGATTCATGCTGCGTCTCCAAGACATGTATTTCAGAATGGGGTGAATCCAGAGCTAGGGAGGTAGTTCTTCCTTTCCCAGACTGTAGAGGAGACCAAAAGGGGCTCCAATTTTAGATCAGTTAGGTGGGATGACTCCTCTGCTAAGTCAGAAATAGAAGCAAGGTGAGGAGAAGACATCTAAAGAAAAGTGCAGTATTAGCGGTGTGAACCCTCTTCTCTGTACTTTATTCAGCATACAGAGGGTAAAAGCAATAAGCATGACAGTCTTGAGACCCATGCCCTGCCTCTGAGTATATAAACTGACCTGCATGTGCTTGACATCTCTGTTCCCCACTGCCCTCTGCCCGTGGACTCCATTTACATTTGTTTCAGTCAATTTTTTTGTTGTACTAAATGATCTGATGAATACAAGGATCTAGTCGTAAAAACAGTGGCAAGATCAAGCCTTTCTCTCGGGACTGATTGCACCCAGGTCTCAGTGCAAACTACTTGTGGCTGGTGGATACAGCCCCTGAGGCTCCCTTTCCTCACAGCTGTCACAACACAACGTGATCTACCCTTGTCTGTCCCTCAGAGTCAGCTCAAGGGTCTTACACAGGGCTTGTCACAGTCCTTTCTGCAGAGGAAGACCCAGGGTTACATGGGTCACAAGCCGAGTGTGAGTCAGATATGTGGCAGGATTGCACAACAAATGATGCTCTGGGAAGTGTTAATAATAGGGCAATACGGGAGCCACAGAAGGTCATTTCTGGGGGTCTGTTTGGCACTGGATTTTTCTTTCACAGCTGGAATTGAGATTCCTGTTTTGGGCACTGTGTTTTAAAAAGCGTGAAAAACTAGAGAGAGATGAGAGAAAAGCAATGGAGATGACAGGCAGTTCAGAAATCCTGAGCTCTGAGAAAGGACAGAAGGAAGCTAGGCTGAAAAAAAAAGAGGAAACTGAGGGAAAGGGAAATACAGCAATCTGCTGAATATGTTTTCAGTTGTCATGAAGTTGATTCAACTATTGTCTGTGTCCAGTGCAGGTATGAAGTTAAGAAGTAATTACCTTAATTTTTAACAAGAGAGGTTTAGATTAAAAACCCTAGTTAGAGGGGGAATGAAGTAGTGTGATGGGATGCTGCCTGCCATCATTGTGGAATCACCTTAATTGGAAGCTGTTAACAAGCATCTGTCAGGAATAGCTTGATATATGTCATTCTGTGCTGGTGCTGTAGAGTGGAGTAAATGATACCAGGAAATCCCTTCCAGCTATAGATCTCTAGGTCTCGTAAATGCTGTCAAAATTCAGGAAAAACTGTATTTATTTTGCTCAGATGCTGTGACAGATATATATGAACTTTCCCATCAATTTAATGGTATGCCTACCTTATTTTCCCTAGAGCTTGCATTCCTTGGCTGCCTCTGGATGTGCAAATTGCAGTGGAGGCTGGAACCCCCTTGTGCCTGACTACCAGCCTGTGAGTACCTGTCTTGGACAAGGACTGTGCTGCCTTCCTCCGTGCATTTCTCGCTTCCATCCTGGATCACTGCACTCATTTGCATAAGAACAAAGGTAATCTGAGTTAATTCAGAAGTGTCTACCTGTACTCTGTATTGTGTCATAGACAGATAATGGCATGGCATGAGGATTAATCAATGTAATGCCTTGTTTCAGTAAAGAGCCAGTAAAAACTAAATGCAGTGAACCTATTTAAATGTCTGCATCAAATATATTTAAATTAAAGTACAGACCAATACACAATGTAAGGTCCTGTGAAAGATACATTCCTCACTGAATTGTGCCATGTAGGGGCCACAGAGGCAGGAGTTCACACTTTATTGTAAAGTGCTTAAGAAGTTCTCCAGCTGCACAGATATCTGAAAGGCAATAATAAGCTTTTTCTGTCTGATGCAGAAACAGAAGTGGGGGGGGAAGTTACTAATGGTGACTATCCTTTGGTAAGAGGAAGAGGCAATGGAGACATAAGAATGAAACTTTTCATATGCTCCCATTTATTTGCTTCCGCTCCTCCTGCTAGAGAGACCATGCCTCCAACACAGAATATAGATATCAGAATCCAGTATTAAAAGGGATCTCATAGCTCACTTCCTAAGGTGTTTATAATTGTCAGTCATCCTGCAGATTCTACAGCTGATACTGAAAAGAGAATAGTTTATTGCCATATTGTGTCTTGAAGGTTATATGTGTCTACACTATTAAAATAATGACCTTGTCAGATAAGAGCTGAACAAAGGAGGATAACATGGTAGTTAAGTGTGTAGTTCTTCCAGTCCTGCTGTACGGTATTTTAAATAGTAAGCTGTAGTAGTTAATGAACCAAATAAACAGGCTTCCAAATTAGCCAGAGATATAAATAGTGGACGAGCTAGAAGTACATCTGGTAGGATACTTTCTTCTCTTTCTGTCATCTTCAAGGAATGTTCCCAAGACAATAAACTCAGAATTCAGTTGGGAAAATGGTAATTGTTTTCCACTCCTGTCATCAGGAAACTGAAGTCAGAATAAAGTACTTAACTCCTGTTATCACAACCACAGATGTCTGTAGCGTTCCCCCGACCCCTCATACCCCCAAATTGTTTCGTAAGTGTTTGCATTCAGTGAATTTAGCACTTTAGGATAGGTATGTGGACTGTACAGGCAGCCTGAATGTTCATGAGTGAAAAAAATTAATACAGACGTATTACATAGGGTTGATTGCAGCTGCATGTTACCTTCTATGCACTTTATTTCAAGTTGTCCACTCAACAAGATTATAGCTGGCAAAAATTAGTTAGGACCGAGAAGGATGTATTCAAAGTTCAGGAGTAACTTTCCGGCTTTAATAGGTCAGATTCTGGCCATTTCCATCAATCATTTCAAGGAAAAAGAGGCTGCTTCCTGAGCATCCGCTGCTGAGCCGCTGAGGTACTGGAGTGTTTTCCAGTTCCTTGGGATAAGAACTACTCAGGCTGGAAATGCAAAGCTACTCCTTAGTTTCTCCAAGGATGAAACTTTGGTTCTGCTAAGTTAAAAGGAGTTTTGCTACTGTTTTGAATAGACAGGAATTGTTCTCAGCAGGGAGTGATGTGAGTAGCAGGCAGTGTTTCCTCCAGCAGTCCCAGAGGAGGGACAGAGCTTGCATTGCTGGGGAGCAGGGACTACGAGGACTCCTCTTCCGTCCTGGATCTGGATTGAGGCTCTCATAACTCTCAGCTTGGTCTCAAAAGCACGAAGCGGTGAGGCTGCAGGTCATACTGCATGTAACCTACTCGGTCCTTTCACCCTGCGTATTAGGTTTAAGGAAGACCTTTAAGAAGTTCCAGCTTCTTTTCCAGGGGTAAAGGGTTCCTCTGTGCTGGATTCTTTAGCTGTAATCCTGTAACATCCTGCCATGGTATCCATACTGGGGAAAAAAAAGCGCCTTCTTTGGAGGCATGTGGTAGCTTGCTGGAGGAGCCTGCCAAAGACTGGCTGAGCAGCTACTTCTCTTTCGTCTTCATGCCACACTAAGCACCAGGCCCACTGGCACAGGGAAGAGATGAGAACCTCATCTAAGGACTTACTACTCCTGCATCGCTGCTTGTGTCTGAAATAATCCTGTTCAGTTACATACCAGTTCTGTTTGCTCAGTGGTATGGTATGTGAGTTACCTCAATCTCTGGCTCATGTCTGTGCCTTCTACCATCTTTGCAAGATCTCATGAAAGATTAATGGGAAAAATGTAATGGATAGAGAAGCAACTGATGAACACTGGCTCCTGAACAAGGCACAGTCCCAAAAATGTGCATGTACAAAATTGACAACTCTTCTAAAAACGGGTGCTTGCATATACAGGTGCAGGAGCTGGTGGGCACCACAGTGTATGGATTTTGTCAACTATCCCACTTAGGTGCAGCTTTGAATTTTAGACACTAGGGGATTCAGTTGCCTGATCAGAAGCATCTAGTGTGTTTTTAGATACTGACCAGCCTTCAGCTGCTGCTGCAAAATGGCTTGGATCTCCTGTAAGTCCTTATCATACCTGCCAGACCAATGAATGTGTCTTGGACAACCTAGGTCATCTAAATAGGCATAGATCCCTAGGTCAGATCTGTCCTGATCACTCCCAAGATGTCTGTGTAGCTGGGAAAATGGGATACATTTGAATTTCGAAGCTTGTATTTTCTGTGTAGAATGAAAGGGTTTCCTTTGCCTTCATTAAATGGGTCATTAGGAGAACTATAACCCCTTCATGTTTTTGAGCATGAAAGGAAACCCAGAAGGTCATGAGATGTCACATGCAATGAAAAACTGTAAGTATATAGTATATCTGTAATCTGTATGTAAACCACAATGAAAAGTGCCAGTTTTGATGTCACCTGACTGTTTTCTTGCAATCAAAGGCTGTAGGGTCCTTTGATTAAGAAATTGTGAGATTTCAGTGGCAGCAAAGACTATTTAAATGTCAGTAGACTCTTGTGAGACCTCAAGCCATTGTGTGATAAGAAGAATGTACTGGTTATATGACTTGCATGCTTCATTGCAGTTTTCTACATTTATGGGTTTCTTTCCAGAGATGATTTAAATATGCCTCATGCCATGTGACTCAAGCAATGTCATGAAATAAGTGAAATGAAATAAAATGGAAATAACCTGAAATCTTAACCATTGATCTAGAAGCATGTAATTTTATTATGTATCTTACAATAGTAGGGTGACGTGGAGTTCTTAAATCTAAGTTATGTCATATGTGATGGCAAAGAAAAATGATGAATTCTAAAACACTAAAAACATTAACAAAAAAAAACCCTAAACCTTTATGATTTTGGGGTGCTGCCTCATGAATTTTGAATACTTGTCATTAGCAAAACCGAAATAAGATGTCAGGCTTTAACTTGTCAGGGTCTTGAGGTTGTTATGGCTGCTCAAGCACAGCCCACCCTGTGTTTTGCTCCACTGGTCTACACCGGAAACCTCAGTTTTCCCAGTAGCTCCAGGCTGAAGTTTAGCAGTAGTGAACCCGGTGTGCCAGCAATCCCAACCTTTTGCCCTCAGCAACATCCTGGATGTTTCCTTTCTGCCTGGTTTAGGACTACAACTCAATCAACTGTTCTGGACATCTTGGCTATCACCACGCTGGCTTCTGGAAAGGCAATCTTATTTGCTGGAGTTATCAGCAGTAGTGCCACTACTGTGACTTAGCTTAGAAGTTGATCCGTGACACACAGCCACTTGGGCTTTGCATGTTCTCATTCTAACCAGTTCACTCCGTAACTTCAGCGTAGCCTTGACTGGCTAAAGGTACTGCACATGCAGCAGTCAACTGCAAGAGAGTCTGGGGTTTGTGTCTTTTTGTGGTTTGCTTTTTTATTTTGGGGGGTTTGGTTTTGGTTTTGGTTTTGGGTTTGTTTTTTTTTTCCTTTTAACTGGCCAGCTAGCAAGCCTATCTTGGTTCTCTTCTGTATGCACTAGAGAAACTGGACACAGAGAGGCACAAATTAGCCAAAGTCCTTCCTTCTTCTGCAACCTTTTCTGTGCTTTCCGTCAAGGCTTATGTGTCCTGTGTGACATAGGGCATCCGCTGTGCTTGGTGGGTTTTGTCACACTTGACAAATACTGTGTTGGGAACACCTAAATTTGGTACCCCCTCATTGCTAGCATTTCCCCTCTGGGGTCCCAATCTGTTGGTTACCTTCTTCCAGCCTGGGTGGACTGAGAACATTCCACCTCAGCTGGCCTAGGGGGAGTAAAAAGCAAAGTATTAGTTGAGACAGCATGCCTTGTAAGGTAATAAAACATTCTTTAAACTATGGTACACACTATGACAAGCCTTGTCCTGGAAGAAGATGTAACTCTTGAGAAAAAAAAATTATGGCTTGTTATAACTAAGAGCTGAAAAATGTTATCCAGAACTGACCTTCGGGATAGAAACTGAAAGAACAGATGTACTACTATGCAGTATTTAGAAACACTCTGATGGACATTGTGATGGGCTGTGGACTCCCAGATGAAACTAGAGGAGAGGAACCAGGCTGTTTCTCACTCTCTGCCTTCCTGAATTCCTCATTAGACTTGCCCAGACATACAGTGGTCTAAGTCTGGTTGCACAGGGTGGGCATGCCTAGAACAGTAGTACCAGGGATGGGCACGCTTCCTGGAAGGCTGAGGGCGTAGCGAGATTGATGCACATGGCACACATCCTTCTGGTATGCAGTTTCTTGAGATCTGGATAAAACCCCACTTTTCAGTGCAAAGCAAGTCAGATGGGCTGTGCAAGACCTGAGTCTGAGTACATCGTGGCTTCTGGACAGCTTGCAGACAAACAGCAACTTTGACTTGAAAGTGGGTTTAATAGCAAGCTTCAAAGCCATGGATGTATTTAAGAAGAGCTAATTCTGCCGCCTTCACTTCTCTGTGAGGCACTTAACTGACTTTCACATCCTTGCTCCCCAATTCACACAGTAATGTACAGAGGAAAGATGACAGAAGTAGCAGCTCTGGGATTTGTTTACTTCTGCCTCAAGTCACCCATGTGAAATCAAGCTAGCAGTGTTCTCCTCTAACTTGGATTTTGAATCTACAATGAAATTTTGTACATAAAAAAGTTATTGAACAGCTTCCTTATGACCAGGCTTGTCTTTTTTAAACATATATATGCATTTTTGCTCTCTCAAAAAGCTCCTTCTCTCCCGCAGGGAAAGAGGTAAACAAGCCCGGAGAGAGAAGGACCTGTGCAAAATTGTAGGATCTACTGAAGGAGCAGATGGGGAGCAGGAGGAGTGAGGGGACAACAAGTCATGCAGGGCAGGACAATAGGGAAGAGATTTGGAGACAGGCAGAATTGTTTACTTCAGAAGTATGCAGACTTCTGCAAATGCAGAGCTTTGTTTTGGTCCCTTTTGAATCAGTATGAAAGACTGACTTTGATGGAGTGTATGGAATAAATGCCAAGGAGGTGAGAGCTAGGCCTCTAGTCTCCTTTTTTTCTGGGGTCTTCCTAATTTATCCATAGCTTTGCTCTATTTCCTTAGCTTTCCAAGGTGGAATCTCTTCTATATGACCATAAAGGCCAGATGCTCAAAGAGCTCAAACGCACCTGCTCATGCAGGTGCACACAAAAACTGCCTCAGTGGTCTCTGAGTGACCAAGAGTCTTTAGTTTATTGTGTGGACAGACAAGGAGAGGAGGAGGGATGGAGCACACGCTGAATTGGCACATTGCACAAACAGATTGAACAATACATGGGGGGCGAGCTTCGGGCAGTGCAACCATGATGTGCTTGAAATGTTGCCACCAAGTCATTCTTGAGGATCAGTACATCTAAAAATGACTACTAAATGTATATGTCAGTTAAGCAGACATCATTAGTTCAAATAATGTTTTGCATTTTTTAAAACGAAATGGAAATGATTAAAACCAGACAAGGTAAACAATTATCTAAACAGTTTTACTGCAAAAGTATACAGTGGTATTCAAGAGACAATTTCATATGACGCCATTCTAAATCCAAAAAATCATGTTAGAACACTGAAAAGCTGACTGGCATTTAACTGTAATGGAGCTGTAACACTAAGACAAATTTATCTGAAGAAATATTAAAAGTGCTAGGATAATTAATGTAGTTACAATGCCCTCTACTCTTGCAAAGCCCTGTATTCTTCCCTGCTGATTTTTCCTCTAAAGCAAAATAAATGTTAGCAATAATAGTGGCTCATATCACCTTACAAAGCTGTAAAATCATATATCATAAGAAACGGGGATTCTTTGCCAATGAAAATAGAAAAAGATTTTTGCATTCTCAAATGTCTTAGCTTTTGGCATTTGGAGTAAAACCAATTCTTTTTGAAAAATAAAACATTACTTTATGTAAAACTTATGTTCCTTAAGAGTCCAGAAGCTATAAAAAGAGGCTTTCTTGAAATCATTGCAATTTTTAAAAACAATAATGCAACTCATATGTTTTCTAAAACAAATTTAATTAGTTTTTAGTAAATATCTCAGAAAAAGAGTAAATCTTTCTAGCAAGCCAACAGAATTTGCAATTATTTTTCAGTGTCTTGCTATTGTAGCATACTGATGAGATCAGTCAATAAAAGTTGAAGAAAATTTCAGAGGTGGAAAAATATGCTGGGTTAGAATGAATGACACATGGGAATCCCACAGCCACAGTGTCAGTGCTGTGTCAGTACTACTCTGTCAGGAGCAGAAGGCAATTATTACATAAAAATAATAAATCTTTTCAGATTTCCTAAATGTAGCAATAAAGGTGTCAGAAGTGTTCAAATTACAGATGAATTCTGTGAAAAACCTTTGCCTTAAAAAAGTATAAAGTACATGAATCTTTGGAAATAATAATTTGAAGGTCATTTAGGCCAGTCTAACGCTGATTCTTGTGCATGTGAACATATTTACTGTTCCTTGTGTCCGAGAGGACTCCCCAAGAACATGGGCGCTTTCTCTATGCCTCTTCATCTCTTCATTAATTCATAAGCCCTGCAGCCAGAAAGAATCATTGCAGATCATCTTGTCTCACTCTGACATTTTAGAGGCAGTTGGATTTCAAAAACCAAGCCCACCACTTCCAGTAGAAAGATACCCAGTCTGGCTTTTGAAATGGCGAATGCCCCAGCTTCCATAAGTCAGCCTTCTCCAATTTCCCTGCAACCCTTGAGGTGAGCCCAAGAGCTCTGACCCCCCAAAAGAAGGGAACTTACCTGTGTGGAGTGAGGGACGTGCAAGAGCATAGGAAAGCAGGAAGGATTCCCTCAGTCCCTCTTACTGAAGGAAAGTATTGGGGCAGAACTTCCTTAACTTATGTGTAGAAGCCCAGAATGAAATCTACAGTGTTGGATAAGGGTAGACTATTGAAAATTTGAGGAGAGTGAAAACTCCTTTTCAAACTTTTGAATTCTGACAATATTTTCTGCAGATCACAGAAGTCACATCAGCAAACTGAGTATTTGTTTTCTGCCGGAGAATCTCAAATAACACAGCAGTGCTAAATGAATAGAAAAGAAAAACAATAATTTCTAAGTCCTTTTCTTGGCTCACTTCATCATAAAACACATTTCAGTCATATTACAGAAAGCCCTCTGAGCAGAATATGAATCTGCCAAATTTTAGGCCCAAGGAAGGGGAAGAATGTTAGGAAAGATCTACAGATAATTCCTCCGATCAGAGCACGCTATGTTGCTGCGCCAGTAGGTATCAACCTGCTGCAATAGCACCATAATTCTATACCGTGTGAAAGGATGGCCAAGAAAGTCAAACAGATTTCAAATGCATTCAAATTTGAAGAGAAAGTGAAAAAATCACTTGTCATTATTCATAGTGTAATGAATTTCTGCAGTACTTTGTAAAACACCTTTAATTATCAATGTAAGCTCAGAGCATGCTGGAAAAAAGATATGACCATCTTGGAAACCATTCTCAGAACATAGCTTAAACACTAATAGGAATGAGCATCTTCCTGGTAATGAGAGAACTACACTGCTGGCTACACATTAAAGCAGAAAATTTGGTCTCATTTGAACTGAGATACCTCAGTCAGAACTCCAGAGCAGTCAGGAGAGATGTTTAGATTTACTCCTGTGAAAAAGATGACCGAGTCTGGTTCTGAATGAGTTTATTGCTTTCTTCTCTGCATGCACAGAAATCATAAAGAGAAGGATTTAGCTGATTTTAATCAAGCACTTTGGTAAAGAGGCAAGTCTGTTCTAACACACTTATGTTTGTAGGGATAAAAGGGAAAAAAAGAATAATAGAATGAAACCAATCTTAAAGAAAGACAAGTAAAGTTATATAAAAGTCCACATTATTGCTATTAAGTAAAAATAATTTTTAGAATTACTGAAACATGAAACTACATAATCGGGGGGGGTGAGGGTGGAAATGGCATCCTACTCCCAAGAAAGAGTTACAGAGATTTGGGAACACAACTGAACAGCTGTGAAAGTTCATGCCTAAACTTGCTATCTTGACAGTGCCCATCACAAGTTTACTGCAAACATTAGGAGGACAAAAAAGAAGTTCATCATAAACACTATTTATGGGTGCTGAAAAAACCTGTGAAATCTCAGCTGTGACACAACCTGTTAATTTTTAGCATTTGGTACCTTTAAATCAGAATGAGAAGCTAATGCAATCCACCCAGAAACTCAGCTAACAATCTCCCAGCAACTCACCACCAAATTAAAAAAAAAAAAATTGAAGGGAGAGTTAAACTGAAACACTGACAAAACTAAACGAGTTGCCAGTAGTATGAAAAAAGAGAGCCAAAGCAATATTCCAGATGGAGATTATTTGGAGTTACAGCAGTGAACTGTGTAAAGCTGAAGGAATGGTAATAAAGAATGAAAATGAATCTGACTATTAAATGGAGGGGATAGGAAACGGTGCCACTAGAGATGGGTGTGCGTGAAATGGAATACTCTTTGTAAGAGATTCACTCCAGAGCTGACAATCCTGCAACATGTCAACTCTTTTCAAAGCCAAACCAGCAACTCTTATTAAATATCAGATCATCCGTAGTGAGTTATGAAAGCCGACTTGCCCATGCACTATTACTTGACAACAGGGAACAGAGAACGGCTAAACTAACTCCCTTCATCCTTCCCTGGCTCCGCAGGCTGTCCAGCAGAGCTACTTTGCAGCAGTGGCTCTGGGAGCCTCCTGCTGTAGTAACAAAAGCTGATAGAGGACCCCATGCCTCAGGGAGATGGCTGCTGCAGCACCTTTGCACCGGAGCCTGGAGTGACAGTTTCCAGTGAGCATTCCCAATTTCCTCTTCGCTCTAAAAGGTTATGGGATAAGGGATAAAGAAGCTATCTGGGGTGAGAGAGAGAGTTTGAAGGGGGCTCCCTGGTACCATCAAAACTAATCATATTCAAGGCCTCAGGCGCTTAGCAGGGTTTCTGAACTTATGTGCCCCAGCTGGCCAGACAGTGCAGGTGAGAGGACCTCTTCCCTACTGGGGGAGCAGCAGCTGGGAAGAGGATCCCAGGCACTGATCTGCCATACTTTAGGGCATCAAGGCACCTGAATCTTTCTTAAGGCCCGAAGAGTTCATTATAAATGTATTTTATTTCAATGGATCTTAGGCTACAGATGACATTCACACTTACAGGCTTCTGCACAGCTCAGTTTCCAGTTTGATCTCGCCTCTTTTTAGCAAAGACTACCTCCACCCCACTCCGCGTCAGCTGGATCCTCCAGTGTACTCACAGACAGCCTGTGGCCATATTAAATATTTAACCTGGGGAGTGGCAAACTTTTCCCTGCTAAGGACTGAAAGCCTTCTGAACACCTTTAACAGGTCACAACTTGACACACATCTTAGTATTATCCAACAGTAGCCAGAAAAATAAATAAACTATGTGTTGGCAAGCAGCCTGAATTGAAATCACAAGTCACATTGAGGCTTGACTCCTATCTCTCTCTCCCTTGTTTTTCCTTTCTCTCTCCCTCAGCAATTTAAAGTCTTATTCTTCCTCAAAGCAGACATTTAAGGCTGAGATCAGGGAGTAAAAGCCATAACCTTCAAACACCTTCCTTTCTCCCATTGTCTAAAGAGATGCACAGCAGCAGCTGGGAAGGGCCTCTTCCTCCTGGACGCAACCATGCCCTGAACTCCAAAATCTGGCTGTTGGCTATTTCTGCACCAGCCTCCATTTGTCTGGCCCATTGCTGCTGTTTGCTGCTTCTCCTTCAGTTTATTCACCTACTCTTCACTTTCCCTGCCTATCCTGGTTTTCACTCTTGCTCCTCTGTCCAGCCTCCTTCCTACACAGTTTCTCCTTCCTTTCTTCACCTCCTTAAACTTCAGTGCCTTCCCATATCCCCCTCTTAACATCCAACACTGATATCTTCTCTAATGACATCTTCTGTAAGGGTATGTTTTGACCTCTCACTTCATGCACATGCACACACACACCCATTATGTGACTCTTACATGTAAAAAGACATGCTTAAGACAGAAGTCAATGGTTAGTTATCTTCATTCATCAGGTTGAGTGGAGAGAGGTGATTTATTCACACAGGTACCTGTTCTTTGGAAAGGACTTGCATCAGAGTGGTGGTTTGTTCCCCACTCTGTTGCTCGATACCATGTTCAGGATCATCCAGGAAGGAAGGGACAGATTAGACTGGTTCTGTCCCAAGGGTAAAAGCAGCAAAGAGGGAAAAAAAAAAAAAAAAAAAGGAAAAAAACAAACCACACAAAAGAAAGCAGATGAGATCAAATATCTTCTGACAGAAATCAGGCCAGGTCAAAGGTTTAGCAGTAGGAACAGTATCACAGAGAACTTTATATGCCAAATATTACATCATATGTGGTAAAAATGTGAAGCCACATGTCACTGAATCTTCAGAAGTCACATGCGTTGACAACCTCTGTACAATTCCTAGGGGAAGGAAATATCTATATTTAAAGCCTTCTGTTTCTATATTGTTTCTTAAGTTATATTTATTGCTTGACAGTGAAAAATTAATCTACACCTGTTATATCTATATCTCTTAACCAGTTTGAAGTATACCCAAGTGGAACATCTATTTGACATTTAAAAGAATGAGACAGTTGTGTACTGTCTTTAGCTATGACACTGTCAATCAGTTCATTTTTATGTTTAATACGTTGTGCTCACAAAATGTGTGAAATGTTTGCTAGATACAATGGGAATGACCTTTAAAAAAAGAGTAAAATGTAGACAGTTCACTTGCACATTTGGTATATTTTACTGCTAAGACATATTTAGCACAGTCCTAAAACTGAGACTCTTATCAGAGCTAACGTAGAGTGGAAAGTAAAATTCAGTAAGAAGGTGCCTAAATTAAACTGTATCAGTCTTTTCCACAGTTTCTGTGATATGTTCCAAATGCGTGGCAGTCAGATGGTAATCATAAATCATTGCTTTCTGTTCTCTAACTTGAGCCCTATCCAACATAGACAGTGAAACCTCTGAAATAGCTTATACAGTCACCTTGAAAACTTCAGGAAGACGTTAGGTTTGTTGTCATTCTGTCGGACTCACATGGCAAAATCTGAAAAGTGTCTTCTCACATCAGGTTTATTCACTCCTTTGCAATTTGAGAAGGCATTGGGCAGCAGCGGAGACTCTGAAATTATCTTCTGCAGACTCAGGAAGATGGTACTATACTGTGTCATTCTCAAGTCACATTTGAATTCTTGTTCAGGAGCAGTACTAGAAACTTTTTTTAAAAAATGAAAGTTATTGGCATTCATGGGGGGACATCCTTACTCCTGCTGAGTGGATTTTAGACACTTTTTATTGGATCAAATTCTTCTATCTGTCAGTAACTCATAGAGATCTATTAATATTGTTCAAAGGATCACGCTTTGCACTCTTGATCTGTGAAAAGTATAGACTAGGTAGGTTTCATACTTGCAGTTTCCTTTTTCGCAGTTTACAGGATCCTGTGAAATGTTCCAGCAAATTCAGGCTGCAATAATAGTAGAATAGCTACAGAAAGTGTTGGATACACAAAAACTGAACGGTGAGCAGTAGGGGCCCTTTCAAAATGAGGGTTAAAAACACATAAATGTATTTCAAACAAAAGTCCTAAACCTGGTGAAATTTGTGCAGACGCTTAACATCGTACTTTGTGAGTAGCTTCATTTAAATCAATGAGGCTCTTCACAGCATGTAAAACTTGACACATACACAAGCCTTTGCAGGATGAGGGCCAAAAATTTTTTTTGAAGAGTGTGACTTTCTTGGAGACATTCCAGAGGAAAAAAACATGTGGGGCTTTCTATAAAATTGTTGGCACCATTCTGCTTATTAAACAAGACATGAATTCACTTAAATAAGATAAGGTCTAGACATTTATATCAAGTATGTGGAAGTTTGTGCCTATTCCTAAGTTAAAAAAAAGTAGCAATAATGCTTCTAGATTTGTACATTGGGTTAAATTCTTGATATATATTTATTTAGAGTTGTACAATATTAGCTCTCTTACCTATTTTACTCTCTTAGCTACAGTTCTGCTACCAGGCAAAGTTTGCTCTGTTAGCTAATAAATTGCTATAACTTTAAAGCAAACTGCATGGAAACCAGTTTCTATTATTTACTTTATGACCTTAGATGTGCCATAAAGTAAATCTTCCTATCTTACCTCAAGCTAATTCAACACTAAGTATATAAGACAAGAATTTATTGTTCAATTTGCAGCCTGCGTATTGTAGAGCAATATATTCGTTTCAGGAACAGTCTAATTTTAGATCGGTATTGAAGGTGTGATGAAAATGCGAATGCTGGGGGTGTCAGTAGGACTTTTCCAAGAGCAAGCCCAGTATAGTTCTCAAACTACAATGATTGTGAGATGAAAGAAATCATAGAATAGACTTTACTGGTCTAAGTGGAACCTGTTATATACCTGAAATTATTCACCCTGTATTTGTTACCATGGGCATAGCCTCAAACTACTTCAGATAAATGCTTCAACGTGATAGCTCTTCAAGAAAGCAGAAATAGCCATTTGGCCCACTGGGTGCTGGACTGCTTGGTGGTAGGTGCTGCCAGCACTTTAAATAAGCAGCCTAGGGAGACATGTGGAACATCTGGCAACAGCAGCTACTTTTAATCACACAAGCCACAGGTCACATTGTACCACAGCACGCAAAATCAGTGTCACATTTAGCAAAGCACATTTACTTGACCACAAGGTGTCTTGAGGTCAGATTTAAAAGCTTCTGCAGATGTAGACAGGAACCCAGCAGGATTTTCACAAGCCCCTAGGTCCTTATTTCCCATCGCTTTCTCACTAGGACTGTCTTTCTAGTAATACTTTAAAAATACTTCAAAAATATGGCGTTAGGTGCCTCAAGGCACACGTCCTTGCTTCAGGCTGCAGAAAGCCAGAAGTTGCTGGCTGGGTAACTGATCTTCAACTACAGTTACTTTTAGGGCAGCTGTCCCATATCCATACCAAAATCCTCTAGGGCTCCTAGTCTGGGAACGCAGGAGACCTGGGTGAGTTAACAGGGACAATTGTTCCATCAACCAGGTACATTTTAGTTAACAGAATTGCATGGAAAGTCTTTTTCATCTCCTGGGGTGTGGTAATCCCTGTGGATTTTTCAACAGAGATATGTACATATATGTAGGGAAAAGAATAGTTTTGTCACCGTTTGGACTGGCCTTGGTGCTTCAAAATCATCTTTGCAAACATCTCCCCGCTCCTCCATGGTGCTCTCCAGCCCCACACCCAGACTGGCCATGCTGGAAGGCATCAGGTCCCTTCTCTAGGTGTGCTTCCCTGAGCAACTTCTGCATTCCTATTTTTAAAAGTTGCACATTTTGAAGATATGGGAACACGTGCTCCTCGCAAGATAATCTCTAGTTCCTTCCCCATTCCACACAGTCATGCTGCTCAGTGCCAATTTATGGCATTGCTGGAAGGTCTGTTATAGAAATGTATATGATCTATATTATGACTTGCGTGAGAAAAAGTGGGGGGTGGGGAATGTTCCCGAGGAAGTTAATTGCATTTTCAAGATTTCAGAGTATTTAGAGCTAGAAGTAATGAATCCAGAGCAATGATGTCCTTGGAAATGCTAGGCAGCAAATGCAAGGATCGGGAGAGTAGCACTAGATGGCACTACAGTAATTTTCACCAAAAAGCATAGGCCAAGCTCAGGGAAAGAGGGACTCGGGTCCACCTGTGAATGGGCAGCTTAAATTTACCGTCTATATTTTACCTGGGTGGCCTGGGGATTTTGAGGAATATGAGACATCGCGGTCTTGCCAAGGATAATAATATATAGCCTGGAGTAGGTTGATAAGTGATATAATACATATGATGAAGATGACTGTGGAAAACTACCTGAATGCTTTCATTTCACCAAGTGAGACCACGAGGCACCTGAAAACCTGTTATGTTTTGTTGAACCCAAGGTAAGGATATCCAGATTCAATATATCTAAAACCATCTCGCTCAAAAGCACACCAAAAATGCTATGTGTCATCTAGGGAACTGGATGGTCCAATATCTGTCTGTGGATATAAACTGGCTGTTTATAACTATAGTGTTCTGTGCCTAAAAATGAAAATTTGACTTAGTGGGTCAAAATCAGCTAGATTTTGGGACTAGCCTCATAGCTTGCATTTCCTATCATACAGAGTTAAATGCTGACTATTGCCAATTTCTTTCAATGTTTCCCACAGGTGGCAGCTAACATCAAAGCTTGATACATATCTAGTTCCTAATAACAGACAGTATAGCTTGTTGTCTCTAACAGGTACTGCAATAAGTTGATTTGAGAGCCTGCTTTTAGAACTTTGCAGAAGTGTAGTCTTTTATAGGAACAACTGAGTGATTCTGTAGCATATGTTATCAAATACTGTTGAGCCTGTTGAAAAAATCATAGTCATTCTTGTAAGCTGAACTGTTTTAACCTAAATTCAGGCAGTTGATGCAATTTAAAGGACTTGGTCTACCTCAGATTTGAATTGTGAAATACTGGAGAACCAGATTTATATATCTTGTAAATCCTTTTAAAGGAAACATCTAAGTGCAGAGCATTCACTACAACAGCACTACAAGTTATTTTTATAATATCATAATTATTTTTCTATTATGCATTTCTGTGAGTTACATTTTGCCTTCTGTTATGCTCCAGGTTCAAATCCTCAAAGGGTAATTCGTATCTATTTCACTGGAATCAGTGGGAATTAGTTATTTCAGAGATAGGGAACTCTGACATTTAAGTTTTAAGGAGAGATCGGCATGAACGTTTAAGCTTCTTCAAGTAAATCTTACTGTAGTTATATAGCTATGTACACTTTAGGGATATTGCCAGCTAAAAGGGCCATCTACTTGTCAGTTACAAATAAAAAAATCTAATTGTACATTCCTTTACTACAAGAATGTTCTTAATCAATGGAAATAGCCCAACTGGAGACAATAGGATTGTTTAGAAAAGTAAGCACTGGAACCTGTAGTATTATTTGATCATAGGTTGTGCTCCCACCCAGCCAATATGTGCAGGTTAACCCACATGGGCTTTCAACACAAGAAGGGTGGAGAAAAGGGGTCATAAGAGTCAGAGCATAAAAATCTAGCATTGCACCATTGCTTCAAACTGCCAACATTTAAATAGCATTGTTTAATAAGAAATTAAGTGCCCCTTGTACTGGAATTGGACTGTTTGTCCATGCAAGGCTAAACCTGTGGTAAAGATGAGAGACATATGATGCCCAAAAACACTTTAAACTGTCTCTTTTAGTCATAAGCCACTGGTCTTTGAAACAATTCCTGTGTGGTTCTGAGCACATCCTGAGAAAATGTTCTAGTTGTCCTACTTCTTCTAATGTGTGCTCTAATAAGGGCTCCTTTAATCTGTGCTTTAAATCTCCTTTAATCTGGCCACTGTCTTACACTTTGAGATGTACCCCTGGGGCCTCCTCTTGTCTCAGAAGAGGCTTGAAAACAACCATAACTTGCTGCTCGCTTTCTCAGACATGTCTCCGTCTACATTCCTGGAGTCGATGTTGGTCCTGATAGACATGTCCTAAAAGCAGACTCTATCCTAGATGCAAAAGTGGTCTCTAGCTGGCAATGAAGCATAACACTCATGGAAATACTCGCTAGTGAAGTGAAGGTCTGATGAGACATGCCATTTGTTGTTCAGCCCATTTTGCAACCCGAATCATTTAACCGAAGTCCATCCCAACAATCCATGAGCAACTGCAGAAGTTTCCCGAAGTGTGGTGTGCCTGTGGGAAACAACAACAATGCCCCACAGCTCACTGTTTTCACTGCCACTCCAACAGTACAGGGTGACCCAGAAGTAGATGAAGCAGTGCCTTGAGCAAGCACAGCCACAGCGGTGGTGTATCACTGCCCAGCTCTGAAGGCTTGGGAAGAGGTATGTGCTTGACAAATGTGCTTGGTTCAGCACTAATTACATTGCCAAACCACTCTGTGTGTGTCTATATGTATGTGGGCGTGTGAGGTAGGAGATCAGGGAGTCTTGCCTTGCTCTATTACCTGAGCACCAGGTATCTTGCCTAAACTAGTCACCTATACTGCCTTTGTGTCGATGGGAAGGCAGGTAGGGTAATACATTCTGTTCTAACCTAGGAGATAAAGCTTAGAAAACTAATTTAGAAAATGAGTAGCTACTATTTAGTTAGCTGAACATGTGAAAAAAGTCTCCCCTCATTTAAAAAGTCAAACTATCATGAAATGTTTTCAAAATATAGCACATTTAAGACAATTTAATTCTCCTCTAGGTTTAAAATTCACATCTAAAACTTTCTCAGCTTCTTTAATTTGTCTGTTGCAATGAATTTGGACCCTCTCCTTTTCCCACCCCGAGCTCCCTGGGGATCACCGTACGGATTCTGGCCTTAGTGGAAACACCTGCTTGGCATAACGCAATGCAGCCTGTGACTCCTGGGCTCAAGTGACCTGGTGGACTCAGTCTTATGGGTAGCTGGGACTGCAGGCATGCCCCACTGTGCCCAGAAAACAGCATGCCAAAAGCATCCTGGACTGCATTAGGAGGAGCATTACTCAAGGGAAGTGATCCTTCCCCTCTACTCAGCACTGGTGAGGCCACACCTGCAGTACTGTGTCCAGTTCTGGGCTGCCCAGTACAAGAGACATGTAGACTTACTGAAGAGAGTGCGGCCAGCACAGGGCCACAAAGATCATTAAGGGACTGGAGCCTCTTTTGTAGGAGAAGAGGCTGGGAGAGGTGGGAATGTTCATCCTGGAGAAAAAGGAGGTTCAGGAAGATCTTATCTATGTATACAAATACCTGATGGGAGAGAATGAAGAAGAGTGAGGCTTACTTTTCTCAGTAGTGCCCAGAAACAAGACAAGAGGCGATGGGCACAAATTGAAACACATGAAATTCCAGCCAAACACAAGAAAACACTTTTTTACTGTGGCACAGGCTGGCCAGAGAGGTTGTGGAGTCTCCATCTTTGCAGATACTCAAAACTCAACCAGACACAGTCCTTGCAACCTGCAGTAGCTGGCCCTGCTTGAGCGGGGGCTTGGACATGATGACCTCCAGAGGTCCCTTCCAACCTCAGTCATTCTGTGACTGATTCTGTGAATTTGCTTCAAGAAAAGAAAGCTTCAAATCTTTATTGAGTTGGTACTATAAGGACAACATCTTTTAATGTCCAAGCTGTAGTAAATCCAGACAGCCCTGATACAGGAAATAGGCACTAATTCTAACATAAACCTGGCTTACCTTTATGTAAATGACACTGGATTCACACGAATTGTATGTTTATTAGTATTCTATCCCTTTCACTCTCATTTGCCTATAATTTTCATTTGTGTAGCTCTCTTCAATGATGGCTGTAGTTGTATTTCCCAGTTTGTATTCTCCCTCAACAACAACAAAATAATCCCAAATCCAAAGAAATAAACACACTATATATTTTCTATGTTTCTTGATGAAGAGTTAAGAAAACTTGAGATGTGTTCTCTCTTTTTTCACTCCTTTGCTATTGATAACTAATCTATATTTATATTTACGCATGTGCACATGCACATTCTCAGACACAAGATCTTTTAAGTTAAATCATTCAGGTGTTTTGACATTGTATGGACTCTGGCAGCACTTTATTCCATTCTTTAAGTTTAGCTGTCAGCCTTCAGGAATCACATTAGTAGCCACTAACACCAAACATGACTGATTATAATCTGATATGTGTGAGAGTAAGAGATCTAAATCCTCCGTCCTACATCACTGATCTTCAGTGCTCTGAAAACAGAGAGCAAGTTCAAAACGTCTTTGCTGGAAGTGTGGAAATCTACAAGTGGAGCGAAGCCACCAACCAGAATGTCTCCCAAACCACTGCCACAGAAGAATATA
Source organism: Vanellus vanellus (assembly GCF_965231255.1). Lineage (NCBI taxonomy): Eukaryota > Metazoa > Chordata > Aves > Charadriiformes > Charadriidae > Vanellus > Vanellus vanellus. Next base: position 32,039,976 of record NC_138907.1, read on the forward strand.
GCCTGCACAGATATTCTTGGGGAGTGTTCAGCTGCTTCAATTTATATTCAAATTATGCTGACAGTCAAGTGACCTGGGTAACAAAGAGATGTTTTAAAGCAACTTTGTAGGTCGCTCATACCTTGGCCCACATCTCTTGCATTGATTCCTTACCTGTTTGCACTTAAATTTTGTTCTGAAACTCAGAAAGATGAAATAATGCAATCCTGTTCATGCTGGTGTCAGGCAACTGAGTTACACATCATTTTGCTTAGCCTCTTTCTAACTAACTATGACTTCTGCAGATGAAAAGTGCTATATCAATGCTGAAAACTGGTCTTCCACGTTGATTTGTGGAAAGCACCGTCTGCCAGTCTTGCAGCACAGTACGCAGCCACAGGGACCAAGCACTGAAAATACAAACCTGGAATGTATTTGGGTGGCATTAACTAGGTTTCAACCCAATCTTTTTCTACTGTTGCTGTAGCCTGAAAAACTATGCAAATGCATTGCTGCTGAAGAAAGAAGGGAAAATGAAACAAGTCCAGACAACAGAACCGCCAGCTCACATTAGTATTATCCCACAGTGAAATAAACCAGATCGTTGAGACAAAATAGACACAAATGAAGGTCTCATTGGGAGTATAGCTGCTTGAGTAGGAATGGCTCTAATCTCAGCAGTGCAACAAATCCCCTTTGAGAAAATGAATTTTGGAACACACTAAATTTTTAACTGTTTTTCAGTTTCCATGGAATAGCACCATGCCTCAGGCCACTCTAATACCATTCCTGACTTGCCCTGCTGTAACAATCTGTAAAAACTCATCCAGTCAGATGATTTGGGTTTTAATATCAAGTTGCTTTGGAGAACATTCATGGTTGGAAGTGCGTAAGATTATGTTTTATTATTGCTGTAAAGAAAAAAAAAAAGAAATGCTAGAAGACAAGTGGTTTGCTTTTGCCCATTGGGGAGCTCTGGTTTGTTATTACATTCTATGCAATGATAATTAATGACTCCACAACCAGCACTAAAAAAGTGTTCCCTGGCTAAAATTTTCAAAAGTAACCAATGATTTGGGGTTTCTTTGCTTTTATGTGTTCAGTTTGAGATAACTTAAAGAGAAACCTGGTTTTCAAAAAATGCTAAGCCCTGACTTTCTGCAAATAGTCTACCTTCCTCTTAAAACCTTCAGACCCTGTCATTTTAAGGTCATGGTAGATGCTGTTTACTGGTAACAAAAGAAAAGTATGTCAATTCACAAATTAGTAATAGAGCACCGGAGAAGATCACAAATAAATCCATTTCAAAGGAAAATATTTTAAAATGACACCTTTCTTGCACCAGCAAGAACAGACTTCTAGACTCTTGGGATGATTGGAAGCTACTTAATGAACAAGGATGTAAGCAAAAGAGGGTAGGCTAGGGACCGGTTCTAGCAGTTGTTTTGTATTACTCAGTAAAAGAAAGATCAAGACCACATCCCTACAGTCTTGGGCGGAGCTTGGACATGTCAGAGTACTTTTGAATGTCACTGTGTGCGTTGCGCCTGCCTGAAGGTGTCCCGGAGCCTTGCTGTCCTTTGCCCCGCAGGAGGAAACACTATTAACACCTGTGCAAAGTGGGAACCTGCAACTGCATCAGAAAGCTGATGTGTCAGCCTAATGCTCATTCAAGGTATGCAGCGATGGAGAAAGGAGCATCGTAGATGTTCTTATTTCATCCACCCAAATGACTCAGCTTCAGAAAAATCCAGAAAGGCTTCTAGGTCTTTCTTCCAGCTCACCTGCACTGGAGCAGGTAGAAGAAAGCAAAGGACTGAAGGAGAAAGCAAGTAACTGCTTCCGAGCCTTCCTCCACCACAGTGATTGCACCAGGGTAGCCTTATTTCACACCCCTCTACTTCTAGTCATATTCAGTTAGCCCGGATTAAAAACCTTGGGACCTACGTCTCCCTAGTCTGGTTCCAGTCATTTAAGCAGCCTGGCCTTTTCTTTGAAGGGCAGTCCCTGGCCAGGGCAGGTGTGCTGGATGTTCATGTCAACATTTCAAAAATATAGTTCTGTTCTGATACCCGAGGTTCTCACATTTTTAAGTGAAAATTTGCCTTCCATTAATTTGGGCAAGATGCAACTTTTGATCCTGTAAAATTAACAATGAGTGTGCTTGCAAACAACCAGATCAGCATGCTGCAGCTGATTTTATGTGCAAGTGAAACTGTCAGACGTCAGTGAAGGGAAAGCAGGGTAGCACTTTGTATCTCAAGGTGCCAGATGCACGGAACTGGCTGGCCTGCTGATGGGGGTTCCTGAGTTCTTAATCCTAAATCTGTCCCATGTTGGCATTATTTTGTTGGATTAGGCACCAGCCAAGGCTCCGCGCTTGTGTGACCTTGCTCTACCTTCCCCAGGATTGTCCACTTTTGCTTTGCAGAGGTCTCTGTCCCTATTGCAAGTCCTTCTTCCTAAATCTTGTGGTTTATCTAGTACATGCTCATCAACCTTTTGCTTCAAGGTGTCCTTTGCTGACAGGATCTATCCATAGACACCAAGATTTCCCCAGCAGGATAATGAAAGTGGTTACTCCGCTTTACTCCAGCTGTCTTTCCTCACTATTATTTTAGATTTTCTATCACTAATTCTTCTCCTCTGCTTGGCTGAAGGAGAGAGGAGCGTGCGTCTAGTTCCAGTCTGAAGGGAAAAACCCTGGAAGTAAGGAGGCAGCATCAAATGATGACACTTCTGACAACTCTGACTTTCATGTGCAATCCTCTGGCTGTGTCTCTGTGGCCTAGAAGAAGCACCCTACCACAGGAAAGTCGTACCACTATAGCTGCACCACAGTTCTCACAGACACACACACTTCTGGGTCCAGGGCAGGGATGCTGGGTCTGCAGAGAAGGCAGCTTGCTACACCAGCCAGAACTGAAAGGGCGCTATTTTGCTTTGCTGTACTACAGTTTGATTTTACAACTCCTGACACACAACTCCTGTCACTGGTATGTGACAAATGGTTTGGGCCCCTCACTACAAGAAAGGCAGTGAGGTTGTGGAGCATGTCCAGAGAAGGGCAGTAAAGCTGCTGAGGGGTCTGGAGCACAAGTCTTATGAGGACCAGCTGAGGGAACTGGGGTTGTTTAGTTTGGAGAAAAGGAGGCTGAGGGGAGACCTTATTGCTCTCTACAACTACCTGAAAGGAGGTTGTAGAGAGGTGGGGGTTGGTCTCTTCTCCCAAGTAACAAGTGATAGGACAAGAGGAATGGCCTCAAGTTGCACCAGGGAGGTTTAGAATGGATATTAGGGAAAAATTTTTTCCCAGGAAGGGTTATCAAACATTGGAACAGGCTGCCCAGGGAACTGGTTGAATCACCAGCCCTGGAGGTATTTAAAAGACAGGTAGACATGGTGCTTAGGGACATGGTTTAGTGGTGGTTTTGCCAGTGTTAGGTTAATGGTTGGACTTGATGATCTTAAAGGTCCCTTCCAACCTAGATGATTCTAAGACTCTGTTATTGTATGATTCTTTTATTCTATGATTCTATGACCGATGCTGCTGCTAGGAGTGAGGGAACAAATGTACCTTGACTAACTTTATCAAACTTTATGAAGCTCTGTTTGGAATTAAAAAGTTTTATTTATGGCCTATGCCTGCATTTGCTTTCTCAGAATTGCTCTACGTTGCAGAGAAGATTGCCTGGAGAAGGCAGTGGGAGAAGGTGCTTAGAGCCAGAGCTGCAGAGCTTGCCAGGGTCAGGCAATTTTTCATGCAGAACCACGATCAGTCAGCGACAAACTGAGAAGTAATGATACAGCAGAGCTGGGCTAGGGAAACGGAGTTAGCGTGGTAGCTCAGCACTGGTGAAGCTACCATGGTGGTTGATAGCACGGAAAGTGGGCAGTGTCACCCGGGAGTGGCAGGCTGAGGGCACTGTGCATGCCATGCCCAGCAATGCTGCACTGCATTGTTGGCAGCGCACACAGGAGCTGGCGGCACGCCCGGGAAATAAACATCGAAAGATGAAAGCAGGCCAATGTGGGAGGTAGCAGCCTGCTCGGTTTCCAGCCTCTGATCACCTTCTTCCAAGCCCCGTTTCTTCACAATGTCCCCTTGTCCTCCCACAATGAATGGATCGTTGCCCTCCGTTTGGAAAATGAATTGCCGTATGAAAAAAGAGATTGTCCAGATGTTTCCCCAGAGAACTGCTTTGCATTCAAGGGTGTGTGCACATCCTGAGAAAGAAGGTGATCTGATTTCTTTTAATAGACTCATTACAGCCTCATAGTCTGGAGCATCCACAATTGCCCATGGCTTTCTCATATCCTTCTGAGTCTAACTGATACAGCTCTTTAAGATGTTCATACCAACAGATTAGTACAGAAATACCACAGCAAGTAGCATCATGCTTTGAGGTCTCAGTGTTGGTCCCTTGCACCAATGCTTCCTTCCAAAATCTAAGTAGATCCCACAGCTCTGCGGGTCAGGCTGGTGAAGCCTGGGGATGATAACCACCAGTCGCACAGTCTCCATCCTGCTGGGCTCTGGCTACAGCCTAGCTCTTCTGCTATTAGGAAATTTTCTTCTTGTTTATAGCAAGTAGCAGCCTATTTTCTTTCATTTCCTCCATCCTATCATCAGATCCCCCAAATGAAACATATGGTAGTTAGAACAAAGCAGTTGATTATTTCCCTCTACTCAGTTACTAGTTCTTTGCCAGAGTAGCAGACCAGAATGGCAGGTGTTTTCATTAGATGAAGGCTGTTGCCGAACCTTAATCCTGACAAAAATGGTAATATCAAGAGGATTTGCTCTATGAGTAAGAAGAGATACAGCAAATCTTGGATTTTTTGTTACTAAAACTTTATACTTCTGAGAAGTTTGTAAGAATCTAGCATAAAAATATTTACTACATACTAGAAATGTAAAAGAATGCTAGTTTACTACAGAATTAAAAAGGGAAACAGCCTACAAGTTGAAGTTAAAACAGACTTATGGAACTTTTATACAAGTGGAGTTAGTACTGGGTAACTGCAGAAAAGATTGCTGTGGTTTAACCCCAGCCATCACCACACAGCTGCTCGCATGCTTCCCCCCAGTGCCATGCGGGAGAGAAACGGAAAGGTAAAAGCGCAGAAACCCGTGGGTTGAGGTAAAGGCAGTTTAATAGGTAAAGCAAAAGCCACGCATGCAAACAACGCAAAACAAGGAATTCATTCACTGCTTCCCATCAGCAGGCAGGTGTTCAGCCACCTCCAGGAAAGCAGGGCTCCATCACGCGTAATGGTTACTTGGGAAGACAAAACACCATAACTCCAAATGCCCCCCCCCCCCCCCCCCCCTTCCTTCTTCTGCCCCCCAGCTTTTTATTGCTGGGTGTGACGTCACATGGTATGGAATATCCCCTTGGTCAGCTGGGGTCAGGTGTCCTGGCTGTGTCCCCTCCCAGCTGCTTGTGCACCCCCAGTCTCCTCGCTGGCAGGGCGGTGTGAGAAGGAGAAAAGGCCTTGACTCTTTGTAAGTAGTAATGAAAACATCCCTGTTTCCAGCACAAATCTGAAACATAGCTCCATACTAGCTACTATGAAGAAAATTAATGCTATCCCAGCCAAAAGCAGCACAAAGATAAGCGATGCTTTAGAAGCAAAATCTCTCCGGTGATGTGGTGATATTAAATGTTACAGAATCAGAGAATGTAGAGGTTGGAAGGGACCTCTGGAAGTTATCTTGTCCAACCTCCCCTGGTCATGCAGGATCAGCTAGAGCTGGCTGCCCAGGACCATGTCTAGGTGGCTTTTGAATATCTACAAGGATGGAGATTCCACAATCTCCCTGGGCAACCTGTTCCAGTGCTTGGTCACCCTCACTGTGAAAAAGTGTTTCTTGATGTTCAGGCAGAACACCCTGTGTTTCAGTTTGCGCCCATGGCTTCTGGTCCTGTCACTGGGCACCACTGTAAAGAGCCTGGCTCCATCCTCTTTACATACTCCCTTCAGATATTTAAATTCATTGATGAGATCCCCTGAGCCTTCTCTTCTCCAGGCTGAACAGTCTCAGCTCTTCCAGCCTCTCCTCACAGGAGGGTGTTCCAATCCCCTAATCATCTTAGCAGCTCTCTATTGTACTCTCTCTAGTAGCTCCATGTCTCTCTTGTGCTGGGGAGCCCAGAACTGGACACAGTACTCCAGGTGTGGCCTCACCAGTGCAGGGCAGAGCAAGGATCACCTCCCTTACCCTGCTGGCAACATTCATCCTAATTCAGCCAAGGATACCGTTATCCTCCTCTGCGGCAAGGGCACATCGCTGGGTCATATTCAACTTGGGGTTCACCAGGACCCTCAGGTCCTTCTCTGCAAAACTGCTTTCTGGCCAGTCAGCCCCCAGCACGTATGGGCGCCCTGGGGCTGTTGCTCCCCAGGTGCAGGACTTTGCATTTCCCCTTGTTGAGCTGTTAGACTAACTAGATCCTGGCTATGCTGCCTCTATATTTATTTTCCCGTTGTTACTACTTGTTAGCTCATTCTTTCTTGCACTGTTTATGTAGTACTGCCAAGTGGCAATTTAGCTGCATCTGTGCTGGGTGCACATGAATCCTTCATGAGTGCTACCCTGTTCTAGAAATGTAAATTCACACATTGGCCTCATCAGTATCATTTTGAATGCAACTAACATCAATTATGTATGTTTCATTATATTTTTCATCGTCTTCCAAGGTGCAGATTTGCTTATACAGTGTTATTATTTCATTTTGGGGTTTTTTGCTGGTAATGTATATGCTAAGCTGTGTTCTGTATGCAGTATTCTGAAGCTGCCTCTTCTCCAAGCTGAGAGGCCTGTTACCTCAGCCTCTCCTCACAGGGCAAGTGCTACAGCTTCCCCTGGACAGCTTGGTGGCCTCCACTGAACTTGCTACAGTTTGTTGAGGTTTTCCTTGCATTTGGGGACCCAAAACTGGACACACTGTTTTACGTGTGGCTGAGTAGAAACAGATAATCACTTTCCCTGGCCTAATGGCTATGCTCCTGGTAGTACAACGCAGGATGCTCTAGACCTCCTTTGCTGCCAGGACACACTGCTGGCTCATGGCCACCTCGCTGTCCACCAAGACCCATGTCCTTTCCTGCAAAGCTGCTCCCCAGCCCACCAGTCCCCAGCCTGTATTGTTGCAGAGGGCTGTTCCTTCCCAGGTGCTGGACGTGTTGAATTTCCTTGTATTTACCCTTGCTGAATTTCATACACTCCCTGTCAGGCCATTCCTCCAACCAGTCTAGATCCCTTTGAAAGGCATCTCTGTCCTCTGGCATTGCCATCATCCCACTTTGACATCACCTGCAAACTTGATGAGCACGCACTCCATCTCCTCAGAAGCCATTGAGACAGATATCGAACAGTGCTGGCCCCAGAGGTGCTCTGCTTGCTTCTGGCTTCCAGTAGAGTACAACCCACTGACCCCCACCCTCTAAGCCTGATGATCGAGCCGTTTCTTCCCCATCTAACTGTCTACCCTCCATCCTGCAGCGCCCCAGTTTGCCTGCTTGATGCAGAGAGATGCGCTCTGTTACCTGGAATACCAAGTTGCCTTTCGTACTGGTGCAGCAATGAGTGATTCCCTTCTCTGATGTGATCAAACGTACTTCACCTGCACTTTAGCCAAGTGACAAGTTTGCTCCCTGTTGCAGGGAAGGAAACTGCTTTGAACGGGTATCAATCCCATCCAACAATACCCACGTGTCTCCCAGAGTCTCAATTAGCAAGTAGGCATTTAGTAGTCCCTTCTGCTTACGAGGAGCCGTTTGGCTTCTTCAAGACGCAACGCTGGGGCAGCCGCAGGCGTTACCTACACCCGCAGCTGCCACAGCAGGTCTGCCGCCCGGGCAGCCATCTCGGTAAAAATGAAAAGCAATATGCACTCGGACCTCGCTGGGGAGCCGCTCTCAGCACTTCTTACAAGCTCCTGAGGGGGAGCGCCGGTGGGGCGGTGGGGAGCGGTGCCGGGGCCCGCACCGCCGCCGGGCCCGGGCAGCCGCGCTCCCCCCAGCCCCGGCCAAGCCCCCCTCCGCGCCCGTCCTCGGTGGGATCTCGGGAGGCCGGGCGAGGCGCTGCCTGCCTGGGGCTGTCCCGCGGGGATAGGCCGGCCGGGCACGCCTTAACGGCGCCCGCGGGCAGCCCTGCGGCCTCCGCTGGGGGAGAAGCGCCGGGGGCGGCTCCCACCGGCCCGTCGCTGGCGGCCACCGCCGCTCCTGTTCCGACGCGGGGCGTCAGGGGTGGATTTCGGCCCGGCTACGGCTTCTGCGGGCTACCGGCGGGACGGGGCGTGGCGCACGGGCCCGGGGCGGGGCCGGCCCGGGCCGAGCTGAGCTCCCGCGCCCCGCCCCACCCCACCGGCGGCCGCAGCCACCGCCTCTCCCGCCGCTTCCTCCCGTCGGCCTCTGCCACGTGACCCAGCCCCTCCCCGCGCCCCTCGCCCGAACCCAAAATGGCCGCCGGCGAGCCCCTTCCCAGACTGGGCATCGTGCCCGACTCCAAGATGGTCGTCAATGGAGGCGAGCCGGAGACATCCTAGCGGGTCAGTCCGAACGCTGCGGCTCGATAGGCTGGTCAAAGCCCCGCCTCATCCAGCTTGCCGCTCCCATTGGCGCTAAGTAGGGCCAGGCCTTCTCTTATTGGCTAGCGAGGTGTCGCTCCCGCTCTCTCCGCTCCAGGGCCCGGGGAACTATTTTCCATTCGGCGGAGGGGGGCCGAGGAGGGGGCTCCGCCGGAACGCTCCGTCCGCGCCGAGCGGCAGGCGGCGGGCCCGGGCGGGGCGACGGAGGATGCTGCGGCCGTTGGGGCCGCCGGGACGGCGCTGAGGGGTCGCTGTCCCCGCCGCGGCGAGCGGTAGGTGCCTCCCGATCGCGGTTGGGGCTCGGCGGACGGGACCTGCGCCGCTCGCCCCCCGGCGACGAGAGGCGGCCGCTCCCCGCCGCGGCCCCGGGGCCCGGCCCCGCCGAGGCCGCGGCTCCGTGAGGGAGGCGAGGAGCTGCCGGCGTCTCCTGGCCGCGGGCAGCCGAGCGCCCGAGGCGGCAGGGAAAAGGGACGGGGGCCGGGCGAAGGGGAGGGTTGGGCTACCGACCGCCGCCGCAGGGCTCGGCTGGGCCGGGGCTCGGCGAGGTGCCCGCAGGGGGGAAGGCCTCCCCGGGGCGGGGGGTGGTGGTGGTACGGGACAGTAAGGGGGGCAGCTCCGCTCGGTGCCGGCTGCCTTCCTGAGGGAGGCGGGGGGGGACTGGTGGTGGCGTTCGCAGCCGAGCCCGGGGGGGGGGGGGGGGGAGCTGGAGGTTAAACCCGCCCCAGCCCTTGGGGGGTGCCGGCACCCCCAGGCAGGCGGGCGGGGGTGCCCCGTGTCGGGCGGCGGGCAGGACGGCGGCCCCGGGCTGCCGCTGCTCTGGGGCTTCCAGGTTAATTTTGGAGCTGGTGCAGGAGCAGGGCGGGGGTGGGGGAGGTTTGGTCGGCGGGCTGCTGTAGTTGGGTTTGCACGCGTGTTTGTCCGTATGGAAATCACCCTCGCAGAACTGCCATTAAAGTCTTCGGGGCACACAACCTACTGTTAATCCCTTCCGTGGGGGGTGGCACGCTGAACGTCAGGCTGCTTCCCTCAGGAGCGCTCACAAAAGTTTGGAAGTCGTCTTTATATGCATCTAACTCAAAGTTATGAATGATTGCTTGGAACTGCAGAAGCAGTAAATCGTGTTATTTCTGCTGTTGTTAACTTTGTAATTCAATACTTGCACGGAATCACAATAGCTTAATCCTGTGGAATACTCTTCTGTCTCTTATATGTTTGTTTCATCAGATCTGTGTATCATCTAATCATGTATTCTTATGAACACAGCATGTACAGTAGTTATGTTTCCATTCCCTGAATACTTATAGAATGCTTCTCCCTTTTTTCTTCCTTTCCACCCCCTACTTTCTTCTCTAAAGCTTGTTGAAAGTTTCTGCAGACATTGTAAGCTATAAATTTTAGGCTAAAATGTACCCATCGTAAGATGTGTGATACCTGTCCATGCCACACAAACCCTCTTATGACAAAGACAGCACTTTCCCTCTGAAGCTAATTCCAGTATAGTTTGTGAGGTTGGTAAAGGTATGGCTTTTCTCACATAAATTGCAACAACTTCAGGAGTGCTTTTGTTGGTGCAGTATGCTCCTGCAAAAGAAAATATTTTGGGGGTAGATGTGGCCCAAGTGAACTACTTGCAGGGAGAAGATGTGAATAAAGAGTACTACTAAAGCTTGCATTTATATAACCTTATTTTAAAATAAATATGTTCAAGACATTTGCACGGAAGTTGACTGGATATCATTTTAATTTGATATGCCTCCTTCAGACGATAGGTGAACTAAGTATGTGCATTGGATATCAAGATGAGAGTGAAAAGCTTGTGAGTTTTTTTTCCCTGGCTTTAAAACATTGTGCAGAAGACTAAACTGCGTTTTCATGGCTATCTAAATACTTGAAATACATTTGAGTATTCTGTTTTCTTGAGTTTTTACTGTATCTTAACATCATTTGTGTAATTGTTTTTTAAACTTAAAATTCTGTTAAGAGATGAGCAATGGCATTTCATGACATTTTTTCGTTTTCCCCCTTCAGGGTGAATGACAAGAAAGGCCCTTCTGTGGTTGCAAGTACCATAGTAAATATTTTACTAGGTTTTAAGTGCGTTATCATTTAAAATGTAGCTTTAGAGTAGTTTCACTTTAATAATTTTGTTAATATCTTATGAGTTAGGACCCAATACTGGAAAGAGATTGTTCAGTTGCTGGACCCTTTAGTGTGAACTTCTTTACAGAATCAATGTCTTATAGTGTCTTTCGAGAAAGTGCTTTTATTTTTATTATGGGATTGTACAATGAGGGTGTAATTCCTAATTTTCTTTCATGTAAGTCTGGTAAACTTCAGTAAGGTGTTATTTATGCAACATGGGCGTCAGAAGTTTTTGAGTCCAAAAAATTATTGAGGAGAATGGAATGTCCTTTCATAAATCCGTTTTGGGAAGGGAAGTTGAGGTTGTGTCACTAGGTGGTGACTGTGGAGAACGTCATAGCCCCCAAATGCCGTTTGTCTTGCTCACTTAGATCTTCCAACTTTTCTTCTGAGTTTGACTCTCTCATGGGCCACTGTGTACACAGGTAACATTAGGGCAATTTTGTAGTTAAATTGTGTTACATCCATAGAAATCTTGAGGTGTGGTTCACACGCTTCAAGATCTTGTGTCATATAGGTTTGTGCCAGTAAAGGCTTCCTGATGAAGATGTCATACAGTCCTCAGCCTGAACATAACCCCTGTTATCTTCAGTTGATGAGGTTGCTACAGTGAGATATTGAAAGAAGGCAAGTTTCCAAGTTAACAACCTCCTAATTCATTCAGTTGTCAAGCTGTAAACCAAGATATTCAAGTGAACGTTCTATCAAAGCAATAGCCTTAGCAATAGGGTCTCTGTCAGAACAGATTTAATTCTGTCTCTTTGTGGGTTTTGTACATTAAGAATGATGGAAGAGTGAATTAGCTGTACTTCTGGAGTGCATTCTGTGTCAGTCCAAAGCAAACTACCAAAAAAGAGAAAACAAAACAATTTTGAGACCTGATGGACTGAGCTGCTGAAATCTGTTCTGATTTTTCAGCTGGTCTAAATGTCTTGCATCTATTCCGGTTTCAGAATTGCATTAGCAATACAACCAACTAGTGAATTCAGACAGCTAGGTAGCATGCTATAGCTTGACATGACTTCATATGTATGAGAGCATTGGGAAAACAACTGAGTTAGTCCTTGGAGGAATATCTAGAATTTCTCTTCTGTTGGTCTTTTAATGATGGCAGGTACATCTAAGAAAGAGAGAGCAGATGGAAGGGATTAGAAATCAACCGTGTTCTATTTGTTTTTTTTTTTAATCTTATTTGAAACATGTGAAACCTGTCACTCTGAGGAAAAGTTCTAGAGAGATGACTCTTCATTGAATTTGATGTGGCAATTCACACATTTCCCTGATGGGCTAATAACCAAGATGGTATAACATGCATTTTTCTGGTCTCATTCATTATGTTTAAAGTTAACTAAGAGATGTATTTTAGCTTAATCAAAGGATAGCGATGATTGCTCTTAATAGTTGTAAACCACCTTGTCCTGTGACAGCCTGTTGCTAAATAGCTTGATTTTTGGTAGATACTTTATGGGATTCAGATGACTCCATGTGACTTTCATACAGTGGGTTTATCTATGCTACAAATAGTAAAAACAAATGTAAAATATAAACAGGATACCTTTTTCTTCACTAAAATCTACATTCCTGACTTTGTAGAATAAAAGAAAGAAACTTTGATGTAAAAGCTTTACAATAAACTCCTAGAATATTGATTCCTATTCCAATATTTTGGAATAGGCTGGCTAGTTAATAATTCTTGAGTAGTTGTCTATTTTAGGCTGATTTCCTTGCCACTTGTTTCCCCAAGAGCTATGCTTGGTAGTTTCTTCAACCTTAAGGGGAAATTAGCACTCAGTGTTACATTGTGGTATTTATGCCTAGAGGCTTCATTAAGGCCACAAGGTTTGGTTGTGTTGAGCAATAGGCAGTGCCTCCCCTCCATCTGATCATGGCCTGCACTGTATTGGGATGCCTGCTGTCTTCTACCTAGTTTTTAAAAAAAAAAAAGCGTTTTGATTTATGGGTTTTGGGGTCAGAAGGATTATCAACTTTTGTGATACTGTTAACCTATGCAGTAGTTTAAAACAAACATGCGATTGCTCCATTAAATAAGAAGTGCCCTGAAATGTTATGTGTGGTTTAGTTGTTGGACAGCTTATTTTAGTCTTTGAGCTATATCTAGTTAAAATATTGTATTTAAAGTTTAGTAAATGTATGCTATACCTTCTGGAGCCCTTATACTTTGTCAGCTCTATAAATTAACTCTGACACACTGAATATTTTTCACCAGCTAACGTAGCTGTTAGTTAAGTTAAATAAAGGAGAAAAGCCCACATGCTCTCTCCATGCATACAGCTGGACATCTCTGTTAAATTTTTCAACAAAAATGAAATTTTGATTGCTTTTTAAAGCTTCATGAATACACTAATTGGTGAATCATCTAATGTGCAGTTTAGTTTCAGGAAATATGAAATGGCTCACTAACTTCATGGTTATAAGATTATGCAGACCTTCTGAAAATCCCAGTAAGAAAATGTGTGCAGTGGTGGTGGTTGATATTTTTGGCTGTGAGAGAGGTTGGCTAAAACTCAATGTAGTTATGCATAGTCTGCACTAGTTTATATGGTAGAAACTCCTTTGAAGAATTATCTGAAAGGAAGAAAGAATAATTTTACAGGTTTATCTGCTCTTGGGACCTTATCCGGATTTTGTTAAAGAAGCTTGCAATCTCTAACTGTCCTGAATTCCTGGATAATGTGGTAGTTGCTTTTCACCCTGTGCTTTTACACAGCCGTGGTTGTTGAATTCTTCAGCCTTAATGTTGGACAGCTGCAAAACATTTAAAGCCTATCTTTGAAAGATTGGGATAAGAAGGAGGGGGAGATGGAGGCTGCCCAGATAAGTAATACTTCTTGAGGACTCTGAAGCATTTTCTTTATGTAGCCATATACGGTGTGTTCTTGGCTAGCTGGATACTAGTTGATTATGTACTATGTTATCAGCTGAAGTATTTAAACCAGTAGTCCTTTCTTGTAAAAGTTTAGGTCTCTACAGTAGTTGAAGAATCAAAGAGGTCAGGAATTTCTGCTGCAGCAGAAAGAGACGTGCCAGTGCAGTGCATAAGGTCTCTTTGTGAGCACAAGGTTTTTACAAGAAATATCCTCACTGTTGTTGAAGATGCATGGAGCATTCTTAGAAGATTGTTGTATTGCAATACTTATGGCAAGCACCAGTTTCTCACAGGCAGAAAGAACTTGTACAGTGTTGGGAAGTGCTTCAGTGATTTCTGATTGGAGTATATTTACGGAGGTGAAATTTGAAAGATTGCTTAAAAAATTAAAAAACAGTAGAAGCAATGAAAAATAGTTTTTCTGCAATACTAAATTTGATAACATTTTTGTTCCTCCTCAGCAGAATGAATTCTGATAGTAATTCAACAGTCAGCCTGGCTCCCAGATGAAATCATTTGGGCCTCATTGCTCCAAGGCCCAAATGTCAGTCATAGGATTAAGAATTGTAATTCTGGGATAAAAAGGTCTGGCACTTGATACCTTTTGCATATTTCCATTAGGCTAGCAGAGACTCAAGGACTGCAGTTGAATGAATTGGGCTTGATCAAGATTGTGACAAAAACTAATCAATATGATTTCTTAGAGTATTTGACCTTTAATAACAAAAACTTAGGTTGTAGTGATTGCTTATGCCAGTTTGACTTAATTTTCTTCATGGAACTTGGCTAGCTAAGGATGAACATGTTTAATAGGGCAGACCTGCAAGTGGTCTGGTTTTTGAGAAGAACTTGAACACCAGACTTTCATCTCCTGGATGTCTCTTAACTTCTGATACCTTGAATTCTGTCTGCTTAGGTACATTGGCTTTTTTATCTAACTCTATACTCTGCCTCTGCACCTTAGGTTTTTGGTTTTGCAGTAAGGACTGTGCAGCAGAGTCTGATTTATTGACTGACTCGCTTATGGAAAAAGTACCCAATACTAAACTTTGTTTTTGAAGAGCTTTTACATTTGGCCTCTGTGAAGGAGGAAGTATTTTAGTAATTCCACTAGTGCAATAGGAGGTCTCTTATTCTTTTGAAGTAGCATATGGATAAAGTGAATTAATTTTGGACTGCAAATTATCTTTAATCTTCATTTGACTAGAATCTTTGTGTGATAGATTTGGTTAAACACTTATACTGCTTAGTTGATGCTTTGTTTTCTTAGATCTTTAATTTTCACATTTCTGTTGGGGAATGGTGAATTACATACTTTTTTTTAAAACATATGTTAAGCCTCACTTGGATAGAAAGTGGAATTCAATTAAATATATAAATAGCATTTTAAAATTGGTTTGTAGTTTATTACTTCAGATGTGCTAGATGAGTAGTTAAACCAACAATTTTAACAAAACACTTTTTTAATTTAAAATTTGCTCATAAGTTAAAATTCCTATTCACTTGTGTCTTGCAGTATTTTAGACTTGTTAGATCTCATTTCTTGTTCATGGGTCTCACTCGTGGCTTGAAAGAGGAAAATAATTATGTATTTTTAAGCTATGTAATAACTATTTTTAAGTTCTGGTGGTAAAATTATTAATACTTAAGATTGAGAGGTCTGGCAAAGAGGCTACATTCGCTAAAAGAACGTTCCTTTCAACTAAAAGCTAGCAGTCTGTGATTGTCTCCAACTCCCCACTTCTGAGCTAGCATAATAGTGTGTGTGCCACTCCTGTAGGTTCCACCAAGAGATGTCTCCATATAGTCATGTTATTTACTGCTTGTGTCCTCCTTAGAATCCTTGTTGTTTAGCAAGGGACTTAAGGAGTCCATCCCTTCCATGGATGGGTACCTGGCTTTGTTAACATTGAAATTACTGGTTTTCTCTGCCTTTTTTCTTTTTCTTGAAATAGTATACAGGATATATATGCGATCACTTGGCAGAGAACCAGGAGCGATGCTGTCAATGTTCTCTCACTGTGATCGTAGTTAATAAAGCTGCTGTCTGACCTGGCCTAAATTATACCTCCATTATTACGCACTTGAAGTCCCCAGATTCTCTGACACAGTTTCTCAATTTTTATTCAACCAGTTCATTTAATCTGTGATGTTCTCCTTTCTTTTCTGGGTTAGTTGGTAATGGCTTGTTCAGGGATACCAATTGTGAGTGCCGGTGTTGGCCTAAGAGAGTGGGCTGGGGTGTGTGATGGGTCAAGGTGGTGCAGAGGGGAGATGGTGGTGTGCTGTCCCTTCAGACTGCAGTGACTTGTTCTCTCCTAAGTCTGTCTCATCTAGCCACATCCTTAATGTAAGACGGGTCTCCTGAATCCAGTAAGCAAAGTTTCTGCTGTCAAAATTTCACTGGGTATTTCGACAAGTTCTTGCCAGTGGCTTAACTCATTTGGACATTTGACATTTTTTAAAACTTTGGCAACAAACATGATCTGCTTTGATTTTGCTTTATTTTTTATTTGTTTATTTATTAATAGTAAGTCAAGGCCTTAATGCAGATTGTCACAATGCTAGGTAGATTTGGATATAAATTAGATTTAAAGTTTCAGTATCAGATCAGCTTTATCTTCAAAAATGTATTTGATTTATCTACTTTAGTTCCTCATAATTATTGTTCTTAAGATCTGTATGCCTTATTTATGGAAGCAAGAAAGTGGACAACAGGACCTCTGGTTCTTACAGATATAAGACGAATTATGTTTAATAATGTAGATTAAGATTGTGAGATTAAAATTTCTGTTAATATAGTCTTGGAGAATGCAAAGGTACAACCTCTGGGTTTAAGGCCCCAAACTGTAAAGTACTGACTCTGGGAGAGAATATCAGGGCTCTATTAATAAATAGTTCACCTGTTCTTGTATTCTTTGCCAAGTGGTATGTATTGGCCAGATGGGTTTTTTTACTAGCTGTACTGTTTGGAGGTCTGGGCTATTCTTATGTTATATCCCATTATTGTATTTCAGGAGTGTATTGTCTGCCTGTTAGTATTTGCTGACATTATTAGCTTATGGCCTGGTTTGGCAATTAAGAACATTCTGTCCCATCTTGGATTATGACACTGTGATTGTTCGTTTCTTTTGATGACTTAGTTATGTTTAGAAGAGAATGTTTAAAATGGACTTTTTGAGAAAATCTACGGTTATTCTGGAAGCTTAATGTATTGTGCCCTGATAAAATTGTAGACATGCTGAGTTTGTAATTACTATTCGCTTGGAGGATGAAAATTCCTTTTTGTTCTTTATTATAAAGATAACTTAGCAATTAGTCCTCCAGTATGACAATTCCGAAATAACTTATCTTATGGTCTTCTATGATGCTTTCATGTCTCAATTAAAATGTTTGCAAGTTCAGTAAATCTGCATGGTAGTCTATATTCTAGAGGTATTTTTATTGCCCATTGAATTATATTCTAACTAAATTTATTTCAATAAATACAAGGACTCTTTCAGATTGAACTGCTGATCTACTGTTTCCCTTTAGTGGAACTAGAAGAGAAAATCTGGGAATCTGTCAGAAGTTTTTATTTTTATAATGCTGATACAGTTGTGCTATAACAAGTAAGAAAGCTGCTTTGCCTCATGTGTCGGGGTTGACCAGTGTCAATTCTCATGTGCGGATGATATGGTTTTGTTCTTTCAAATTCCTTGGGGTCTGAAGCATCTGTTAGAGGATTTAGCATTTTTGTCGGTAAAACTGTTAGTCCTTATATGCATGTGACATGGTTTTGTTCTCTCAAACCCCTTTGGGAATGAAGCATCTGTTAAAGGATTTTCAGTGTTTTTGTCAGAAGAAATGTGACTAAAATTCAAAACTATGAAGTAATTACATTCATCTATAACTCAGAATTGCTTATGTGGATGACTGATGATCACTGCATTTAACAAGTTTTCTTTTTTTTATATGTTTGTCTAACAGTTGTGAACAGAATAAATGAGGTTGGGGCCTTGAGGTCCAAACCAGTAATTTGTGTCTGAAAAAGTAGCGGTCATCTTCTTGTATTTTAGATTAAGGTCTGGACTTATATTTAGTATGGCATGTGGTTTTGGAAAAACATCTTGTTCTGCTGTAGACCATAGAAATGTATATAATTCAGGCAAAAGTGACTTTTTGTTGATAAAACTTATACTTGTATCCAGGGCTAGGTCTGGAAGCCAGCTTCTAGGGGCTGACTCTTAAGTGATCTGAAAGTTTGAAATCTCCCTGCTGTAGTGTGGTGTTTGGTTTGTCCCTTCCCTGCATCTGTTGATCACTGTTGTATTTTTTTGGTAAAATGGTGTTTGGCTTTTTTTGCAACTAGTTTTGGTCAGGATTTTAAGAGTGGAAAAAATTAGCATAGTAATGTGTCATTAGTTGTCTTTTTGAGGCTATCTATATTTAACTGATATTTGGAAATCCTTGTTGGTAGTGAGCTCCAGAGGAACTTTGCAGCCCTGTTTTCAGCAATACAGTTGGTTTATTTGAGTAGAAAATACTCTTCCTGAGCATCATAGGTGACAATAAATAAGCTGAGGATTTGCAGTTATACCTATTTTGTAAATGGTTCTTAAAATAGAATTTATTTTGGTCTTAGTCCTCTAAGTTCTTGCGTATAGGGTCAAAAATTATCATGTTATGAAATCACAGTTTGTTTTGGTTATATGAATATTTCCCTTATTTTGGCTGTGTAGCAGTAGAAACAAAGAGTGCAAAAAATCTACATAGCCCATGAATTCTATAATGTTTTTTAATTTCTAGTCAAATATGAGATAAATCGATTTTGTACCATGATAAGCCAATCATCTCAATGCTAGTAAAGTTAACGTGGCATACTACTAGTATATCTATGCATGGTTGAGAAAGATGTCATCCCTGTACTTCCTTTAAAGCCTATAATAAGTGAAAAGAATCTCAGTTTGCCAGTTTCATTGACAGAGACGTGTGTAATTTCATACAAGTTTCTTAGTGGGACACCTGTAATGGCATTTTCTTTTTCCTGAGAAATACAGGGGCACTAAGGTTTATTTCCCCCCCTTATAATCCTAGAGAGCAGTGAGTAAAGCAAACCTGAAAATTGTGGAGAAAAGATAATATTATGTAAGGAGATAAAATGGCATACAGCAGTAGCTTACAATTTGTTCATTGCTATGGAATTTGATAAAATTATTTTTCCTTTTTTTAATGTTTGTTTGACAAAAGTTTCGTACAGCAAAGATGTGCAAAGAAATAGTTTTGGCTTTTTTGTTATGCAGTAGAAATCTAGAAAGAGGATCGTTTCATAGGTCCATTCTCAATTTTTTCCTGTAAACTCACCACTTATATCTCATTTTCTGAGTTCTCACAAATGTTGGGCTTGGTTTCTTCTGTTACTCACAGACTTGCTTTTCTTTGTGCCATTATGTTATAGCTCTAATGCCAAAAAAAATCTACTTTGCAATTTAATTTTGGCTGGCTTGAAGAGGGTCAGTAATTATAGTTACTGTTTCCAGCAAGTTGAGTTTTTCCAGCAGTCTTTCTATGAAGAATGTGACTGTAGATTAATTGAACATTAAAATGGGTCAAAAACTTTTTTCTGCCAACGGCAAACATAGGAGTAGGTGCTAGTAAGGTTTTCAAAACTCTGTTACCTAGGTAATTTATAGGTCTACTGTAAGCTCTTGCTCAAGGAAGTATAAAACTGATTTAATTTAGTGAGAAAGTTATTGGGGTACAGCCTACTTGTAAAACAGATAGTGATTTTGTGGAAGTTTTCTAACTTTTACTCCTAGAAACAAGGCATTTTTAAAGCCTACTGCCTCCAAGATGAGGTTGTCATCTCTAAAGCATGGTACCTTGTCTTTTTTCAAGTTATTCTGAATTCAGAGAGGACAGTAAATTAACGACTGTTGGTTTATGAATATGCTGACACCATGGATGACTTACCTAACAAAGTTTCTTCTATTCTGCTTTACTAGTCCACACGCATTGCTTTAGTGTCTTGGAGGGGCTGAGGAGGCAACAGTGGCGCAGCAGGATGATGTACTTCAGTTGTTGAATAGTGCATGACAGTATTCAGCTGATGCCTCTCTTCTGAAGGATATTTTAGTTCCAAGGTTTCATTAATGACTGTAAGTTTTCCTAATACTCAGTGTGCACTTTTCTTTTATAAAAACACCATAGTAGTGATATAAGGGCAACACTTGGCAATCTAGAGGGCAACACTTGGCAAATGTAGTTGAGTTTGTTATTAGCATGGAAAAGTAGTCTTGATCTTAGCTGTCATTACTGTGCTGTCAGAAACCCTCATGGTTTGTGTGTAGCAGGAGTTGTGGTGGTGTTACAGATACAGCTACATTGGCAAAAATTGTGGTCTTTGATTTGGGACAGTGATGGAAGCCAAATCAGGAAGGGAATGTGAATGTACAAAGCTACTTCTCTGCTACAAAATCTTCCTAGTTAGGCCTACCGATACAGCACCATTTGCAAATCCCTTAAGCACAGATGAATCCAGTGCTTCTGATCCTTGTTTCCTACTCATTTAGCTTTGCATATGTATTTTATAATCTTTTTACTAATTTTGGAGTTGAACTGTGTATTTAGCTCTAATGGGAAGTGACTGTACTTCAACATCCGTGGCAGCATAGGTAGTTAAATGCCTCTATGTGGGAGCTAAGCCTGGGGCTCAAGTAAATGTATATAGAAAACTGCTACTCAAAAGGCTTTGCAAGCATACCTATCCTATACATGCAGGAATCAAGTCGATGGGAGTAAACTATCTACTTTGGTTGTCGAATGGGAGTGCACAGAAAAAAGATAGATTTGAGCCTCCTTGGTGAGGAGCAGCAGCAGAGGAGTGTATCGTGTAGTGAGGGAGAAGGAGGTGAAATGAAATCAGGTTCCGTTTGTGTGGAGTCTGCAGAGCTCAAGCTTGCAGTGTGTCAGTAGTAGCACAACCACTGGTGGTGGTGATACCAAACTTGTGCGTGATCCCAGGGCTGTACCCTAGTGCCAACAGGTGGTGCTGCTAGTTATTGCTGCTTTTGAATCTTTCTCCTCTTTTGACAGGTACAAGGGACATATGACTGGGAAAATCTGTTGGGGGAACATCCCCCAAACAACCCAAAACCAAACAACCAGTATTTGGACACAGGTGCAACTTTGGACCAGGTATATAGCTATATTCAAAGGTATTGCAATTTTAGGCTGGCTGTGTGTAGTGCTCTTCTCGTGATACTTCAAATAGCTTTAAGTTGCCCATGGTGGAAGTTGAGGAAGTAGAGTTAGTGGCCATGGCTGTTTCTGGTTTTATTCATATATTATTTGAGGTTAAATAGGACGTCCAGGACTGCTTGGAAGAGAGTCAGAAGAGTGAAGAAAAACCTGTCCTGGTCACTGTGTTTTCTTACTGTTGAGGTGAGGTTTTTCCCCTCTTCAGACTCTGAGGGGTCTTATCTGGTCCTTGTGGACTTTAGCTCCTGCTTGCTGTGGGTCTAAGTCCTCCATTTTCTGTAATAACTTAAGAGAATATTGTCTTCTGTATATGTCCATGTTGCTTCACTTTCTTGTTCGCTGCTTCCACTCAGTACTCTTAGGATGGAGTATACCATTATATGAGATCAAGGCTGTTAAGTCTTCCAATTCAGCGTAGTATTTCTGAGGCTTGCAAAGGTCACTGATTTGCCTTTCATACAATGTTTTCTGGAGAAAACAAGGTAGCATAGAGTGTTAATGTTACCTGATATCAATGAGTAAACAAATAGTTGGAATTTTTAGAAAGGAAGATACTTTTATGTTTTATTTGTGTTTGCTGGGTAATCCTGCTCTGTCATTTCACCTGACATTGTCCACAAGTAACTCGGAGAGCATCTAGTTGTTCATCTGTCACTTTGCAAACTCTTAATACACTATTTGAATAGTTGTGATTCTGTATCATTCTGTATCATTGACAAAGTCTCCTATTTTGTTGCATAGCTGTAAACTTCTGTAGTAAAGTGCATTGATGCATAAGTGAGAATGGGAGTTCACACGAGTCATTGTTCCCATCCCTGTTCTTCATCTCTTTCTTCCACAGATAATAGGAACTGTTAGAAATTCAGTTGTTTATAACTTTGCTGAACTCTAATCTTTTGGACTGAAATACTTTATGCCTTTTCTTTGCCCTGAGTTTAATTTTGTTTAAAGCTTTCAGCCAAAATTCTTCATCTGTTTTCGGAAGCAAAACCAGAATAATAGTCTGTGCCATTTTTTTTTTTTTCACAGCAGTCTCTTTGAAATATTGTCGTGCACATCTGAACTGGAACATCTACTTGAAATTTGTCAGTGGATGACCTCTGGCTGAGCTGTAATGTTTTAATTTTATATGAAAATCTGCAAAAATTGAGCCAATTCTCTTTTTGAAAAATTGTGATCTGGACATGGCAACACTTCTTTGTGGAATTCCCTGGAGACTGTCTGCACTCAGTGTGCTCAGCAGGATTTTGCTTTCAAGTGCATCTCCGGACTGCAATGAGCTGTGCAGAGCCTCAGAACCAGAATTGTTCCATGTTAATTAGGGGGTTGAGGAGCGGTCTTACGGCACAAAGCCAGGTGGGAAATCTCCGTGAGGCAATCCTGGCACTCGTCAGTTCCAGAATCATGCACTTGTTCCTCCTCTCCTGTCCTATCAGCACCCCAATACCTCCAGACTCCTACCAACACCTTTACTCTTGACTGTCTTAAGACTTATTTTACAAAAGGTGAGGTATCCATACTGGGCTAAAGCTTGACTACTTATGTATGCAAACAGATATGTTACTTTTGAGCATAACAAGGATACTATTCATCATACTAATGCGTAACTGTGAGTTGTGGGGAGTGTTCTCAATCACTTCATACAAGTAGGTTATACACATTTGGTCAGTACTGATTGCTGTGACAGTCATCCCAAAAAGCTCAATCTGATTCTTTAGAGATCTTAACAGATAAAATCTGGAAAGACTACTGAGACAATGAACCTAAAGGGTTTTTTCTTCAGGAGTCCCAAACTGGACCAAGTTTGGCTATACTCCTATAAGGATAGCAGAAGTTCTACACAAAGTCCACGCTCCCTGAATTTATAAGAGGAGGTGGTGAGTTTTTTTTTAAGACAGCCAAAATGCAACTTTTTTTGACATTTTTCATACAACTTCAAAGAACTATTTTAGGTAGCTACCAGGCCTATAAAATTCAGACCAAATCAGAAAGCCACTGAACGTGGTCTGATAATGGGAAGCATTAGGTGATGATAAACTATTGAAAAAAATGTTTTCAAAGGCATGTCAGTCTTGTTGGGAAGAAGACTTTAGGCCCACCTAGGCTGAATTTCTCTACTGCTTTTGCGATGGCTAGTTCAAGCTTTAAGAAAGATGGCTTCGCCTGTTGACACTGTACAGCTTAAAGTACACTTTGTGTTTTCCCTGTAGCAAAATCCATGTCAATTATGTAGGCACTTGGAAGTTGTGTGAGATAACCTTCACTGAGTTTTATTGCTGTCCTTCCCCTGAACTAGCAGCAGAGCCCACTGCAGCAGCGTGAACTTCACAGGAAGGTAGTACATGGTTGAGCAGGAGTTTCTTTTCCATGTTTGTTCAGTACATGAGAGAACAGATTTTGCAGAAAGATGTTCCAGTCTGACTGGTTATCATGACTCTTATGAAGGTAAATTTTCATTTTTCTTCAAATCATGATGGATTGTAAGTTATCTACAGGTTAGTCCTATATGCCTATGTGCCACTTGTGCCAGAGCTATCAGAAATTTGTGGTCTTACTTGCATTCAGACACTAGACAGTGTTCTGTTTTTCTCTTCCTTCCCTGCACCTGACTAGTAGACTCCTGTGAATCTATAGCAGAAGAGTTTGAGATCTATGTGAAGTTACACAACTGGTTTTAGTTACGCAGACCCTTCAGCTTTATCTAAAGGGTTTTGGGGGTGCTCAAGCTGTGGCTAACCATGGGTATCTCAAGAAAATGTCTTAGTTTCCCTCTATGAGTAAGAATTTGGAATTCTCATTCTTGTGATCACCATGCATGTTTTCCATCAGGAAATCCTGGCTACTATATGACAGTAGCTAGATGCGGAAACTGCCAAGTGTCTCTTAATGATAAATTGAGGAAACTTAATATTTCTACATCAAGAATAAATTCTTTTTCACTATGGAGAATAGTTAAGGATCGTAGCTTCCTGAAATCATTTATTGAACAGGTTGTCCCTATCATCTTGAAAATGTTTATGTGGACTGTTTGGTATTTTAAGTAACAGTTGAACCATCTTTTTGAAAAAATGAACAGTTCTTATATTTTTATGTTAATAGTTTTTCCTGTTAACAGTGCTATAGCTCCTGGATCTTCTGAAATGTACAGTGTTTTTCTAGATGAGTCTTAGTCTCAAGGCTTCATTTTCTTTTTGCTGCACAATTATGACTTTCATTTAATAAGACATGTTTCCTGGTATAAGGAGAATCTGGTTTAACATTAAGTTGTGGGGCTTCACAGAAATGGCTAAACCAGTTTTAACAGCTCACTGCTGCTGGTAGAGATGGTTCTTCTCCCTTTCTCTCTTTGTGTTAGAGTCCAGAGCTTCTCCTACCCTCATGCTGTCACTTGTCTCTTCTGGCTTCTTTTTCCTAGCTGAAGTGCTGTTTGTCTGTCTGGTGCTTCCATTAATTAGCTTATAGTGAAAAAGAGGTCAGATGAATGTTGAAAAGGGACAGGAGGGAAGCAGGAATATCCCTTTTAATAGTAGCAAAGCCATGCTATGCTAGTTATCATTGACTATCACCTGTAGGGTACCCTGGGTATGGCTAAATGCTGTTAATGAGAAACAACCTAGAAAGACCTGTACTCTTCCTTTCATGCAGGGGATGGTAAATTATCATCTCGAGCGGATATGGTGAAATAGCATCAGTCAGTTTCTCTGTTGTGTTTTGGTGTTTGTTTGGTTTTGTGTGTGGGTTTTGCTTGGTTTTTTTGTTTGTTTGGTTTGGTTTTGTGGTGTTTCCTTTTTTTTTTTTCCTTAAATACCTGCTCTCTCACAAGTTCATCATCCAGTAATCATTGTGTGATTTAGGTTTGCTCTATTTTTTGTGGTGCTGCAAGCTCTGTGTGAAATGAAGTCTCTCAAACCATTCATAAAACTGAATCTCTGCTTTCATAGACCTGATTAAGGGCAAAAGAGGAATATTAGTTTTATTGGTCCCATGTAGCTGATAGTGCTGCTGTAAAGTTTTGCAGTCCATTCCTTTGCTGCATCTTCTTGCAGTTCCTGCAGCCTATAACTTACATTTACCCCTCTTAGGCAGGAGCACTTTAGATACTTAGGGACTTTCCAATACAAATGAGCTGTCATGCATGGGTATTAGAGTGGTATCACAGGTTAGTAAGTTGACTTTTTCAGGTAAGACATTTTCCTATTGGTTATTAGGAATGCACATTAGCTAACCAGTGGGTTATTGGTCTGTGACTAGGTCTTGGTGCAACAATCTTTGGCGAAAACTGGAGTCAGATTTAGGATTGGATAGACAACATCAAAAGGCAAACTATTTATCTGTTTTATTTTAAGAAGAATTTAGGCACTAACGAAACAAGTATATTTTTCTGAGAAAATTTTCATCCTGTGGGGGCTCACTTACTTAACACAGAGGTGCTTCTTTGCTAGGAGAAGCATTTCATTCAAATAGTTTTGATGTAACTGACTGCATTATGTAAGGCGAGGAAGAAAGATGTAGCCACATCTTGACAAAAAGTATCACTTCCTTTGCATCTTACTGTACAATAGGATCCAGCTCCCTAAAGGTAAGATAGTAACATAATAACCTAGTTAACACCTCAGCTGTAAAGTACTGAGGCAATAGATGCTCTCAAGAAGAAAGACAGACCTGATTTTCTTATTAATGATTGTTCAGTCTCTCTAATGCATATCCTGTCCATATAGTCATAGTCTTACATTTTTGACAATGTGAAGAGTTAATTTTTTTGCGTGAAGCATTTATGGTACATCCTGATATTATGTTTTGAATCATGGGCATTCCTTTTTTGCATTGCAATCGAAAAGTGTTACTTTTTTAAGAAAAATTTAAAGCCACAGAAGTCTCCTTGCTCATGAGTAGAGACCAAGAGAACCTCTAAATTTATTCATTAGTTGTCTTTGTGTAAAGGTGCAGAAATCAGAAGGAGAGCAGGTTTTTCAAAGAGCTGGATCCTTTACTGTCCTCTCACTCTAAGAAAAATTTTTTGTTATCGCTAGAACAGTAACTCTAAACTTAGTAATGTATAATCTCATTATCATGAGCTTTATCTTTTTAAGATTGTTAATGGATTTTTGTATTAGTACCGTTTAACATCACTATCAGTTAAAGGAATTGTGCAATTGTTTATATAACGTGTTCAATTAAAAATAAAGCGGCGTACTCCGTGGATCTTAGGGTGAATTTGTTCTAGTGATACCAGTGGTTTGACTATCAAACAGTTCCATTACAGTCACCTGTTTTCACAAACATCGTAATTCTGCATTAACGGTTATTGATTAAAACATCTTTTATACAGAGACTGTGTACAAGTACTGACTTTGCCTTGTAACTTTAACTGGAGTAAAATGCTTAAAATGTGAAACTTAGCAGAGGCATAGATGAAGTATCTGCTGATCACTTTGCTTTAAAGGAATTTTGTTATGATTCTTCAATATTTTTACTTATTCTGTCTTGCACAAAAAAATTAAAATCTGAAGTATATTGAAGTCGTATATATTTTAAGTATATTTATTTTTGTGTATGTGTATATATATTTAGATACTAGGTAGTTCAATAATATAAAACTCTAATAAACTAACAAGCTGATATTTTTTTCCCTTACTCTTTAGAGAAATCTGCCTACCTCAGGGGCTGAACCTGCAAG
The DNA here is from genome assembly GCF_965231255.1 of Vanellus vanellus. NCBI lineage: Eukaryota > Metazoa > Chordata > Aves > Charadriiformes > Charadriidae > Vanellus > Vanellus vanellus. The sequence continues at coordinate 32,066,497 of NC_138907.1, forward strand.
GCTAATGCTTTATTTATTTATTTATTTATTTACTCGAGTTTTGATATTGCAAACAAACCAAAGGGCAGAATTTCAGAAAGCTTCAAATTCACTGAAATCATGATTCATAGTTGAGTTCAAAATATGTTCAATATATGGTCTTTCCACACTTCTGGAAGTCCCACTTCAAGTTCCTCATGTAGCCTACTTTTAGCTAGTTTCCAGAATGTTGGGGGTTTTTTACTTTTGTTTTCCTTTCTTTAAAGATGCACTTTCATTTGTTATGTATCATAAACTGTCATTGCACATGCTATATATATCCAATATATGGAATATCCAGGACAATCTTAGTGGTTTTTTTTCCCTAGCATATTAGTCCATAATTTTAAAATTATAATAATGCCTTTAAGCTAATTCTTGGTGGCATTTGAAAACCAAAATTTCAATTCCACTGCAATTTAATAATAGTGTTGGTGTTGCAGTTGGCTGTGCTGCAGCGTGACCCTGCACAGCAAGGTTTGGTGGGCGATCAGTGGCAGAGCTCGCAGGTAGAGAACCACAAAGCGTGGGTTCCTTTCAGCTGGAAAGTTGCAGAAAAATGTTTCTGATAGCTCTAACTGGGTATAGTCTAGGATAAAGTTGCCTATGGATCAAAGTGAAAACATGAACCAGGCTAGACCTACTGGCAGCCTTCCAGCTTCTTCTCCTTCTTCTTTGCAGGGTTTATATTCTTTTACCTACCCCGGTCCAGCCTGGGGAACCAGGTGCTTGCTGCCAATTAGTCTTGTCAAGACAGCCCAGAGCTTCTCTTGACAAGTCTGACTGCTGACAGCAGCTGTGGGTTAGTCTTAGGCAGGATTTTAACTCCTTACTTGCCAAATACTTTGCAGGTTAAATCCCCTGGTATCATTTTGCAGTTATTCAAATATGCTTCTATTTTATTAAAACATGTTTTATACCGAAATGGATTTAAGATTACCAGTGGTGCTATAGGGATAGGGTTTACTTGTCAAACGTCTGGCATGAAAGAATGTAAGTTGGGAGTTTAGTCATTATGAAGGTCACGCTATAAATTTGTGGATGCTGTCAGAACTGTCCATCTCGGGCCATCTTCTTCTTGATGTAGAGCATAGCTGTAGCTTGTAAGGCACCAGGCTGGTCCAGTGGTTTTCTCCCCAGTAGCTTGAAGTTTAGTCTCTTCAGTATTGCAGTGGCACAAGGAAGTTTGACCAATTTACAGGTCATCCATTAATATAGTTGTACTATAGATTACAGTTAAATGTTTCCTATTTTTAAACATTTCAAGTCATTTATGTTGCTGCAAACAAAGCTCATTTTTCATTGTGGAATTTTCCTGAGTTTTCTTGTCTTGTACATGTGTGTATGACCATGCTACTATCAAGTGCTTTGCTCCGGTAATGTTAGCAGTGAACAAAAAATACAGATGCTATCCATAAAACCTCAGTGTTTTTTCATCAGAAATGGCAAATTTGTGAACCGAGGAACTCATAGTGCAAGAGATTTTTTTTATAATTTTTTTTTTTAAGTCTGTGTAGCAATATTTAGTCTTCAGGTTAACACTAACTTCTCTAATTGCAGTTCCTAGGAAATCACAGCTTAGGCTGTCACACTTCTCAGTTGTTGTGGTTCTAGAAACTTTTGAACTTTTGGGTCTATTTCACTCAAATTTGAAAGAAGGGCGGCTTTTTTTTTTTTAATGTTTTGCAAATTGCATGAATAGCAATGCTATTTTCCTGTTTAGTCACCATTGTAGATATACCACAAAAAGATAGAGAAAGGCAAGTAGAACTTTCTTTTTATCAATTTTAAGAGGTGGCAGTTAGCTAGTTTGTATTAGAGAGTATGATCTTTTGCTTGGTCAGATAGAAAGGGAACATGGGAAGTAGCTGGGTGCGTGAGAAGAGCTCTGCGTGTAAAGGAAATGCTTGTAAGCTGTCAGGGGGCAAGGGTACTATGGTGAGGGAGAGGCATTAGGCAGGCAGTTGATGTTTTGAAAAATGTAGAGTATCAAGTGCAAAGAAATAAGACTCTTTAAACAGTATAAATTGATCCCAGAACAGAGGAACTAGCTGTTTGCAAAATAGCCATTTTGCAATTGAAAGAAATGCTCCATTTACAAAATACCTTAAATTGGATGTTTCTACTGGGCTAGTCAAGGATGTGGGATATGATTGACCCATCTTTTCAACTTTGCTTCCAATTGCCTTTGCTTCTAGTGAGGCATAGCTGTTAAGGTATGTTTTTCCTTAACTCAGAACTCCCAATAATTACATGTGAGTAACCATTAGATCAATCTTTATATCAATTTGAGATCTATTTATATTTTAGAACTTGATAGAGAAAGATATGCTTTGTTAGTGTTCTTAAAAGTAGAAACAAATTTTGCCCTGCTAGGGAAGAGCTCCGTAACTTTTTCACAGAGTACTTATGGCTTTTGCAGAGGTCATCAAGAGGGCTGCTGTACTTAACTTGAACACTGACTGGAACCATTTATCCTGCCCACATGAATTTTAAGAAAGTATATTGGCAGCTTCTGTTTGAGGAGAGTTAAACATAGCAGTACAGAAAACATTATTTGAGCAAGTGACCTAGAGTTCTCTTCCTTAGTGGGTACCTTACTTTGCTAACTTAATGCTTTTTTTTTTTTTTTTTTTTTTTACTATTTCAAATTATAAGGTGAAGTTATGGGTTGCCTACTTAGGGTGCGTGGAGGTAATTTAAAGGAAACTTCTTCTGTTTAATATTGCTTGTGTGGATTTACATGTTGTTGTGAGTGGCCATCGGGATATTGCCTAAACGATTTGAGGGTGTCTTTACTTGGAATTATTATGCATCATTGTCTTGAATTTGCAGAGCTTCTACCATAGACACCTACCAGTATGTGGAGTTCTCGGTAGATCTGTATAGCATTACTGCTGTATTAATAGCTGAAATCTATGCTTGCTATGTGTAGTTCTGTGATCCTTATATAATTAGAAATGCTAGCTTTGTTCATGATGATTGTATTATTATCCACTAGATTTGTATAAGTACAGGGAAAAGAGTATTTCAGAAACAACTGTCTCTTTACTGTTGGTTTAGTGTTGTTCGTGTTCTGTTCTTCCATTGATGGCTTTTCTGTTTCAGGGATTTTAGATTTTCTGAACAGAAAAGAAATGGATGGCAACTGTACACTATTTTCTTATCTAACATGTGAACACCTGTAGTCCTGACAGTGTCCTTTTTGAAACCCAAAGCCTAGTCAGGGGCTACGAGGATGTACCCCACTGTTCAAAATATCTTGGAATATTTTTGAACTGGAGTTACCAATGTATCACTGCTTGGAAAGAAACTGGCAGAACATCAGCTATCCAGGCTAAGACTGCTTTTTGCTTGTTGTGAATCTGCATCAAGGAGGGGGAGGAGATTACTTCTTACTTTCAGGTTGGCACAATGGCAAAATATCATTATTTTTCTTTGACTTGACAGTCTGCCGGCCTAAGTCCTTGAAACTCATAGCTTTCCCTGTGCTTTAGCAGGACACGTCAAGCCAAGTCAGCGTTTTATTTTTGAAGTAAACGTTTTCAGTGGCTGAACTTTCAACATGAATGTTCAAAGCAGCAGCTTAAATAGAGTCCTAATCTCTCTCTTCGCAGCCAGAACCCCACAGCTGATTAATATATAGGCTTCAGATTCAGATTTCTCTTCAAAGTAGCTGGCTAAGGTCTCAATATGGTGAGCAGAACAAACCAGTGCTGCTGTGGAAGGAAGCAGTCTTGCCCTGGCTGCTGCTTCCTCCCTCCTCATCCGATCCTCCGTTGTGTTAGTATAAATGTTTATAAAGAAGTCATAAACCAGATGGAGTAAATGACTGAGACCTTTTCTGAGAATTGTTTTTAGTCTGGATCGGTTCCTTGAGCTGGTTGACCAAGCAGCTACACGGTGCTGACCATCTCCTGCACCAGCACGAGTGGCCGGGAGGAGGCTGATGCCATTTCTTTTGGTTGCAATGCTGACTTAGAGCACTTTTGTGTGTTGTTGGAATTACAGCTCGATATTGTTTACCTCTTCTTGGCAGGTTTGAGTTTTGATTTGAGGGTTCAGACCTTCAGATTCTTCTCCCTATGCAACTGCACTTCCAAATTATCAGAGCCTGCTAGGAAAAAAACAGTAGTGCTTTGCCACACTAAGGCTTTCATGAACACTTGAGACACTTGGCCCCTTAACCTTGTCTAGTTTAAAAACAAATCTAGCAGCCACCTCTTCCTTTAAGCCCTCCAAATCAGTTCTTCAAGCTGTCTGTGGTGAGCACGTTTTTGTGTGTAGAATGCATGGTTCCACTTAAGCCAATGTATTCCTTTTTTTTAAGAAAAGTTGTCCCTAGTAGTACAGTAGTAATTTATTATTTCTGGAATGTGTAGTGGAAGGGAGGAAGTTGCTTTGTAATCCTTATTATTGCCCTTTTTTACTTCCACAAGAGGGTTACTTTAAATGGTAGGTGTTTGCCAGCCTTATTGATTTTGACTGAATAAGGTTGAGGCATGCTTATGTGAGCAGCTTTGTTAGTGCATCCCTAGGAGCAGTAGCCTATAGCAGGCATTTGGCAATGTGCAAATTGGACATTAACCTCTTCAGCAAGCATACCTTGATGGAAGCAAATGTCTTTAATAATGGAGTCTCTTGTCACTGCTAAGTGAATCATTTTAAAGTAAGGAACAATCCAAATAGAAGTGCAGTCTCTCTCCATTCCTTTTACGTATGGTCCAAGGTGATGTTCCCTGGTACCACTGAATGTGCTAACCTGCTTGCTTCTGTATGCTTGCGCTCGCGTTGCACTAAACAGTGTACAAGGAGCAGAGAGGCTGCAATTTCTCTCACTCCCCTCTTCCCTCCTCTTTCAGGTTATTGGGTTTTTTGACTCATAAGAATTGTCTGGGTTTTGTTTTCTTTCAATGTTTTGTCCTTGTTGTCTTTTCAATGTTTTGAAGCTATCCTCATATGAAAATACCAAAACAAAGACCCTTGTAGATTCTTGGTTTTGAAATAAGCACACTATATCTGTTTTGTAAGGTGTCATACATTACACAGTGTTTCAGCATTTGTGCAAATGGTATGTTTTAGGGAGTTAATATTTTGAATGTAATTTACCATATCAACTAATTTTTAAATTGGGTAACACTGAGAGTGAAGCAAGTGTATTATCTTTAGGAGAGAGCACAACCTTGTCTTTGGATGTTCATCCTAGGAAGTCACAGGCAGAAAGCTCTGGCTAGATCTTGTGACACTTCTGGAAACAGTGGTCTGAGTTTTCACAGTAATCTATTAATACGTGGTGTTTCAGGATTACAAACAGGTTGTAACTGGTGCCTTTATTGAAATCGTTACATGAATGGTTTTCCTAGCTCTCTTTGTGGCTTCGTCATTTGTGCGCTCAGAATACTTGAAGACTACACTCATGCAAACTTCACAGCTTTGAATGTCTCTAAACTTATTGCAAGTGGGAATACAGTGTTAAGATACTACTGCTCGTTGCTTCTGTAATCCCTGTAGGGTGCTTACTACTGTTATTTGTTTTTTTTTTAGATAACTTATGCCAATTTATAGTAGATAGAATTTTTTTTTTTTTTAGCTAAAAAGAGATTGTTTTAGGAATATTAGTATAACTTTAATTTTTCTGAGAAAATCTACAAATTGATGAATTCACTTTGTGCATTTTGATGGAATTAAATTTATTTTCTGTTTAAGCTTAAGTAACCGCTGGCAGTGCTCCTTCATAAAACTGGGATGGCTTTAGGGCCAGTTAAAAAGTAATTTGTATTTTGTCAACCTTAGCACTGCCACAAGAAATCTGTGAAACCACACATCTGTTGCACGTTGATTTAAACTAATTTAAAATTGCTAGATTGAATATTAAATACTTTACCAATGGCTCAAGTTTTATTCTAACACGAGGTTGAGAGGTTTAACTGAGGCAGTCACCAAATTCAAGAAACTGTTTTGCATTAGTGAAGGATGGTTCCCAAAGCAACGACTCCCTCCTGGAGCCACCGGGCAGCTTGTCCAACAGGCTGTGTCAGCTGCCTGGCAATGGTGATGTGATAGGCAGTATATTGACTGCTCATGTTTGTGAGCGGAACTGAGGAATAATAGTGATGTATACAGTTAAGATTAGTATCATTAAGCATGAAATTTCAAGATAAGCTTCTGCATCCTTTTTGTGTTTGTGATGAATTAAAATGATTAGCATGGAGCCCCTTTGCCACCTATGCCCAGTAAAACAGCATTACTGGTTTTATTTGCAAGTGGAATGCAAGTGTATCTTCAGAGGCCTGTATGACCTAATGTTTTAAGTAAGGCTTTATTTAAAATTGTACAGCCCTTATTCTAGCAACTTAACCTTTCGTTTGTTCTGTTAAGGCTTTGCTCTCAATCAATTGTAGTATGTTTTACTACCTTGTGTTTGTAGACTTGCTAGGAACTTAATGGGGAAAAAAGAAAAGGGGGAATGGGGGTAAACATTAATGTTGCAAAAGAACTTTACTTTTGCTTTAATCTTCATTTTGTACGAAGATTTTGTTCCTGTAACTGCTTGCTGGAAAAGTTACTTCTATGGAATCTTTCAATAGTAGTCATATGGTCTAACTTTAAAAGCATTTCAGCAATTTTAGTGCTTCCAGGGGTGAATGGAAACTAATGTTTAGTACTTTCTGACATTACTCTGGAATTTCTGCCTAGGAATATTAACTTCTAATATTCAACTAGTGACTACTTAACCCCATAGTTCTTTATTCCAGTAAATATACATCATATTTGAATATTTTTCTTCCTGTTCTGCATGTAAACTTTTAACATAAGTTCCCAATGTTTTCTGTTAACTCTTACTGCTGTCCTGGGCTTGGTTCTAATGTGGAGAAGCAAATCATTCTCCTCTGTCCTTTTACTGTTAGATTTCTGACAGTGGTGCGAGCATACTAAATCCCTCAACTCCTCTTGGATTTCTGAAACACAATGATGATTATTTTAGGGAAGTGCTGACCTACTCTTTTAATAAAGAACTTGTCTTGTATTCCACTTACTTTCCCATTTTTAGAATCGTGGTTCATATTCCTCTTGCTTCACAATCATATAACATCCTTGTGGCAAGTACAGCAGTTGCTTACCTGGAAAAGTAATATTAGAAAAGTGTGTATTTTTAGCTGCCTTTTGATGTGATGTAGCAGCTGGAAACAAGGAGGAGAGGCAGTGTGAGGTGATCCGACAGCACTGCCAACCACAACTTGGGAACCACTGCTTTGGACTTGAGACCAAAATGTGGGGAAACCATTTTTACAGGCCCAAGTATGCCCATTGTGCCTGGCACTTCAATGATCCAGGTGCTGTCGCTCACTCTTGGTTCTCAAAAGGGTCATTTGAGGGTCTTCCCCGGACCCTATTTGACAAAGATTGTTAATGGATGAAAAAGAAAGTTTTGTGAAGTTTTTTGTTTGTGTTAATATGCATTAAAAATCTGTAATCAGCAGGCAGTTCTACGTACTCGGTTTAGGTATAATTAGTAAAATATCCCTTTGATACCAGTGACTAATTGTCAGCATCTAAAATAAGATATTCCAACAACTAACAAAAACACTGGTTTTTTTTCTTTATAGTAATCATGTCCACAGCTCAGAGAAGGAATCTAGCAAGTTCATGTTGAAGTATATTCTCAAGACAAGATACAGTGACTCGTATGCTTTTCTGGGTAAGAAGAGTATCCATATTCTTTTGAGTATGACAAAAAGTACTTAACCTTTTAAATCTAACTTTTGAAATGTACAATCTGTCAAGCCAGTATGGTGGGGATTTTGAGTGAGGGGTTTTGTTTGTTTTTTCTTTGTTCTTGAAGCTTTCTGGGCAACTGTAGAGGACTTTCCACCCATCATTTAACAGACTAAAGACATTCTAGACTTAATAGTGCAAAGTAAGAGGAATAATGAGCAATTTTAGAATAAAAGACACCACTGAATAGTGTATGGCTGTTTGGTTAGAAAAGTAATTACAGTTCATTGTCGCAAAGATGTGTCCTGTTTCTAGCCTGATTTCTCAAGGGATTGGAGGTTATATACTCTCTCTTCCTTTTCCCTTCCTCAAAAATTTAAATATCTCAGTGACTAGGAAGAGAAAGAAATGTACAACTTCAGAGAAAAGTGGGTTGAAGTCAACCTTATATAGACACTGTGTTGACAGACTGGCAGCCAGCAAACATATGCTGCCTCCTGGTCAGCATGGATATTCTGACACACCACAAACAGCTATGATTATTGCAATGGCATGATACATGGTTGTATGACTTCTACAAATCTGTATGTGATCTGACTTTATTAGTTCTGCTACTCTTAGAACTCCACCGGCCTCCCCAGCTTGGTCCAGAAAAAACAATATTTTAGGCATCTTTTTTTTTTTTTAATCGTGAAGACATTCCTTCCTCATTTGCTTACACACTTTCAATTTTGTGTATGTGCAGATCTCTATAGCGTGTTCTATGTACAACATTTCTCTGCAAGTGTCTCCCTCCTTAATAACTGCATGTGTGGTGTTTGGATTGTTATTAGCACTGTGTTCTAGGTAACTTATACCAGTAATCTCCAGAGACTGTTAAGGCCTGATTTCCCTGTATCCACACTAAATTCTTAAGTTTTTACTTTATGCAATTGGATGTAGATACCTAGCTTGCTGGGTTTGCTGAAGTATCTGAGGAGGGGGTGGGGAAGAAAGCTTTTGCTCCTTTTGCTTTCTGTTCCTGTAACAGTTAGGTGTTTCACATTCATTATCCTTCGTGATTTTCATGTAAGCTATACCTCTGACTCTTCTCCAGTCTCAATGGATTCTGTTATAAAGTCACAGGCTTACAGCTGTGCTTCTATCTTAAGGGACTTCTAGACTGGTTCACTGGAATATTGCTTACTTGTTTATCATCCACATTATTTCATGAGACTCGGTGCATTCAGTCATTGCTTCAGATTCCTTTCTAGCTGTGAAGAGGAAAGAACTACAGCAACAGAGGAATGTTGCTTCAAAATAATATGTTTCGAAAGAACAGAGCAGTTTCCGTTAAGAGTTAAATTAGATAAGACGACATGTTTTAGTCCTTTAAGTTTAGCAGTTCTCTCAGAACTTAATTAGATCTAATTTAGCTTGGCATTGCCTGACTCTTAGTACAGAATTAGCCTGTTTCTCTCTGTCCTAGGGCAGTCCTGTGTTTTTGGCAGTCTTGTTCCAATTACCAAAATCGGTTTCTAAAGAAGTAGTTGCAGAATACACACTGCTAATGTTTTTATCTTTTTACTGTATCTTCATGATTCACTATCATCGTGTTTCTGCTCCCGAGCTGCTTTCTTTTTACGTGCTCTTACTAAAGATAGAAAAGCTCCTTGGGCTCTTTCGTTCTTCTGTATCTTAAGTAATAAAGCCAGACAAGTTTTTTTTAGATGTTTTTATTAGTATGTCAGAGACTTCATAATTCTGAAATTCTGCTGATGTCTTCCTGCCTTTCCATGTCTTTTGGCAATTGCCTCATCTAAGAATGCGGAGTACTTTTTTGCCCCCTAAATTTCTATTTTTGTGCTAATTTTTTTTAAGTTCCAAGCTATAACTGACAAGACTATCTGACCTGCAGCTTTTGCTTTTAGATGGTGTATGTAGACATTTGCACGGCACTTGTTGGATTTCACTAACTGCTCTCATAGTTTAGAGTGACTTGAATAGTTCTTTTTCAGGATTTGGTTTTACTGCTACTTCTTGGAAGCTTATCAGGGAGTGATACCTTACATGTGACTTACAAATTCTGTCTAAAATTAAGAATTTCAGACTCCATATTTCTTAGCCATCAAATACAACTAAGCAGACCTACCTGTGTGCCTACAGAAAAATGTGAGGGCATGCTAGTATATAAAATGTTTGTAATTTCCCAAATGTTTTCTTCACGGTGATTTTTCTGAATATCAAAATGGTGTGATGCGTATCACTTCTACATAACTATACAAACCCGAGGGCACTTTTTCAAAGGTAGTGTGTTCAATTAACAGTCGTCTTGTGTTTATAACTTAATTGATAACTGAAGATATCCTCATTTTTTTTAAACTGTGTTTTTATTTTAATATTTCTTCTCCTTTTGAATTTAGATAACGTAATCCATGGATAAAGTGGGAAAGATGTGGAACAATTTCAAGTACAGGTGCCAGAATCTCTTCAGTCATGAGAGTGGAAGCCAAAATGAAAATGTAGTTGTGAACTCCAGTAGTTGTTCATCTGCTAAAGAGAAAGCTATCCAGATAACTGATTTGGCTCAACAACAACCCAGCAGCCCTTTGAGAGAAAACATTGCTTTGCAATTAGGTTTAAGTCCTTCAAAGAATTCGGCAAGGCGGAACCAAAACTGTGTCACAGAAATTCCTCAGATTGTTGAAATAAGCATTGAGAAAGAGAATGACTCGTGTGTCACCACGGGAGCTAGGCTTGCTCGAAGGGACTCTTATTCTCGGCATGCTCCTTGGGGTGGGAAGAAGAAGCATTCCTGCTCTACCAAAACACAGAGCTCCTTGGATACTGAAAAAAGGTTTGGTAGAACACGAAGTGGTTTGCAGAGGAGGGAGAGAAGGTATGGGGTGAGCTCTGTCCATGATATGGATGCAGTATCAAACAGGACAGTAGGTAGCCGTTCTCTGCGTCAGCGTCTACAAGATACTGTTGGGCTGTGTTTTCCCATGAGAACTTACAGTAAACAGTCCAAACCTCTGTTTTCTAACAAAAGAAAGATCCATCTCTCTGAACTAATGCTTGAGAAATGCCCTTTTCCTGCAGGCTCAGATCTGGCTCAGAAGTGGCATCTGATTAAACAGCACACAGCGCCTGTGAGTCCTCATTCAACTTTTTTTGACACATTTGATCCTTCCTTGATTTCAACAGAAGATGAAGAAGACAGGCTTAGAGAGAGACGTAGACTTAGTATTGAAGAAGGGGTTGATCCCCCTCCCAATGCCCAAATACATACGTTTGAAGCTACAGCACAGGTTAATCCATTGTATAAACTGGGACCAAAGTTAGCCCCTGGTATGACTGAGCTGACCGGGGACAAAAACATAACACCTCCGGGGAACTGTGACTCTGAAGAGGACACAACAACACTTTGTCTGCAGTCACGCAGGCAGAAACAGCGTCAGATGTCTGGAGAGAGCCACGGCCATATTAGCAGGCAGGGGGCTTGGAAAGTGCATACTCAAATTGATTACATCCATTGCCTCGTGCCAGACTTACTTCAGATCACAGGTAACCCCTGTTACTGGGGTGTGATGGACCGCTATGAAGCAGAAGCACTTCTGGAGGGTAAACCCGAAGGCACTTTTTTGCTCAGGGATTCTGCGCAGGAGGACTACCTCTTCTCTGTGAGCTTCCGTCGTTATAACCGATCGCTACACGCACGCATTGAGCAGTGGAATCACAACTTTAGTTTCGATGCCCACGATCCCTGTGTGTTTCACTCCTCCACTGTTACAGGGCTTCTGGAACACTACAAAGACCCTAGCTCCTGCATGTTCTTTGAACCGTTACTTACTGTATCTCTGAACAGGACTTTCCCCTTTAGTCTGCAGTATATCTGCCGGGCAGTAATCTGCAGGTGCACTACGTATGATGGAATTGATGACCTTCCTCTACCCTCAATGTTGCAAGACTTTCTAAAGGAGTATCACTATAAACAAAAAGTCAGGGTGCGATGGCTGGAGCGGGAACCTATAAAAACAAAGTAAATGGAAATCAGAATAAGCTTCTTTGTGCTTTTTTTTTCGTGTGTGTTACAGTTTAACTGCAGCGAGCGCACCAACAATGTCTAGCTTTTCTGCAATATCCTATTTAAGCTGAGTGTTAGTATCCTGTCAGATGCTGCCTGCTGTTAATCAAACTAAGTTGTGATGCCTCTTGGAAACAATAAGCAGACACAATTCTGCACGTTTTTCATTAAAGCCTAATGAAAATATTTTTGCTAATTTCTAAATATTTTTGTTTCCCTTTTATAGCTGTAGTAATTGGATGAAGAAACTATGAGGCATTTTCCATGGGGCATTCATGTAATGCTAATAAAGAAATGCTTTATTAGAGGAGCATTTTTGCTAATATTTGAAGTATTTTTTTAAAATTATCTTCTTGAAAACTTTCCACTACTCAAAGTGCTCATTTAGCTCACAAACAAGTTTCCAAATACTAGTGAATAAGAGTATTTTCTTTTAATGAAGAGCAGTTCATTAGAAGCAGTCCATTAAGAGTTAATGGTGTTTTGATGCTGACAGATGAATCATGCTTTTCTCAGCGTATAAGGTTTCCTAATCATTAAGACTTGAATATGCCTGCTCAGTACTGTAATTCTATTTTAAACACTTGGAGATTTAAGTGGCATTGTTAGCAAAAGTAATACTGTCTTGAACAGTTAAATACCTTCCAGTGTGAATTACTGATTCAGTAGCATTTAGATTACTGCCATGACACAAAAGGTTGTGTTTTTTTTTCTAAAACAGAATTTGGTGGCTTGACTGTTCGTAACTTACAATGGAAGGTAATAGTCAGGAGAAAAAAAATGTTTAATTATTTAAAGTTGTCTGATATTTTTATGGAGAAAATGACAAGTGGTTGAATTATTGTAATCAGAATACAAAATCTGACATGTCTGAAATAAATGTCAGGTTTCAAAGGTACTGTTACACTTTACTTGTAAATATCTTTCCATTTGCGCTTTTAAAAATGTTTTGAAGTAATATGCACTGATTATACTTTCAACAGATTACTTGGAAACAAGATTCTAAGTTCTGTTTGCTTATTTAATCAGAGATGGAACTTAAAATAGTTCCATCTTAGACATTTTTGCACTAAAATTTTGTTGGAATGCCCTGACCCCTGTTTAATGTTTTGTACCAATTATGAGTGCTCCCTAGTTTCTTTACCAGCTGCTACAGTATGTTATTACTTATTTCTCTATGGCAGTGACCTGTGCAAGGTAGGGAACATTTTGGCTGCAAGTACAATAAACGTTATTCTTGTATGCTACACTAACCCTTCTATTGATGTATTTTTCTGCTTGCTGTGCCTTGTTCTGGCTTTTTGTGCTAATAAAGTACAGTATGTTCAGTGTTATACTTGTATATCTGCTCTGTTTTTATATATTCACGTAACTTGTAGCAGTTAACTGAATTTTTAATAGGCTTTTCTTAGTCCTTAGTATAGGTAATGCACAAATACCGTGCAGCTGAATATTGGTTGGTCAGCACACCATATTCCTGGGTTTTGTTACACACTTATCAGAAACCTAACAGTGTACACCATTCAATAATGTTTCTGTAGTCACTGCAAAGTAATAGGCTTGTCTGCAGGCTTACAGTATTTGAAATTTTTTTGTAATGTAAAGGATAAATGTTAAGCAAAAAGTATTCTACGTTACTGATCCCCTGTAATGGTTGCTGAAGGTGTTTCAGCTTGTTATATAGCTAACTGCTAAAGCTTCATGTTTTGATACTCCCCACTGAGTACGGGATGATTATTCCTGCAAATTGACAGTACAGCAGTGGCATTTGTTCACTTTTAGACTATTTTAATAAATAGATGTACACGCAAACTGGCCAAATGTCCTGTTTTTACCAAAGAATACTGTCAATTTATGTTGGGGTATTTTTTTAGTGAAAAACTTAAGAGTGGAGAGGTGCAATTTCTGTTGTGTCGAATATTCATCCCAAGCTATGATAAACCAAAGTATTTGACAACTTCATCTGAACTTAGTGATGTATATATGTATGTTGGTAGAGCTTATAACTTTTACGTCAACGGTGTTGTCATTTTTCTTGAACTCCCAATGCACCTGAAGGGGAATGATTTAAATAATTTTGTAATGACTGGAACAGCACTACATAGAAGCTCATACTGCAAGGGGGTAATCTGAAGCACCCAGAAAGCACTTTAAAACATGTGTTTATATGCTTGTGGAAAACTTGTGATCCCATTATGCATTCTTTGTAGTAGCTTATCTTCTTTCATGTGTTAAAAGACTTCAACTGTTAAAATGGAACTTTGTTTAGAATATGTAAATACTAAGTTTATGTAAGTATGTACAAATGTGCTAATGGTCACTTAAGTTTTGAATTTTGTGTGTCGTCTGATATGCAACTCCTGGTTTAAAATCTGCTCTAAGCATAAAATAGGAAAAACAGTCACCAGCATGAAATTGCACCCAAGTGTACCTTCACTGTGTCGTTCTCACTGTTCCCTCAGTTGGATCTGAATTCCAGTTGAGTTTACTTTAACTCTTGCTTTCAATACTAGTATCATACAGTCAACCTGCAACCGAGCTTTGTCCCAGTGTAGGGACGCGTTTTCTGTTTACACCCGTTGCAGTTGCTTGTCGTAAACTAGCTGATGAGATTCGAGCTGTGACATTATCAATGTGGTCAGGAATACACATTCATTTAACTTTTTTATCATGTGGTGGAATCTTTGGAGAGAAAAAAAAAAAATAAAAACCCCAAACCCTGATCTCAGAAAGTTTGCTCTTGCATTTGTGTAAATAGTCTTTATGGAGAGGATTTATTGCTCCCTTAAAACACACAAAAAAGGAATGATCTATTTCGCTACAACTTTTTTAAAGCTTTGCTTCACTGAAGTATACAGAGTAACTTGCTAGTGTGGTTATGCTAAAAATAATCACTTTTTAAATTATGGTAAACTTGAGTGTTGACTACTCAAGTCGCAGTGTATTTCTTAATGAATACATTTATTTTCAGTTCTAAAGGCATTAAAGCATTGGTATGTTGAGAATGCAAGTAGTTGATTCCTCATTGCTGTTTGAGGAGTATGCTTTAACTTTAGCATTCTGATTTTGTTTAGAAAATCTTAAGTGTCATCTTCAAAAGATGTGCACAAACCACTGATTTTATTTTTTTTTTTTAACAATAGGATTCAATATAATAAGGTATGCCAGCATGATTCCAATCTAATCTGGTTACATGAGAGAAGTATTTGAACCATAATCTTGTAAAGTGTTCTTTCAAGGTGATTCTTATTTCTGCAGAAAGGGCTATAGAAAGGGCTTACTTGGTGGGATTATTTTGCAAAAAAAAAAAACCAGAGATTTTTGACCACATTTGAAAAGCACAGGGTGGTGGTGCTATGTGGGAATTAAGATCTTTGAACACTTAGCAAAACTTAGTGGTTTTGTTATGTATAAATACACACATCATTATACTTTAGAAAGTCAGCAACAGTTCTACTTTACAAAGATACAGAAATTTAAAATTATTTTAATTTCCAATTAACACGTTATCTAACATTGCAAAATTATTGTGTAAATAGAACAATGTCGTTAATGCATTAACATGCAGCACGTGGAGGTGTTTTATTCTATAAGTGCATCATTGTTTTGTGGAGCAGAATTACACTTAAAAAAATCAGGGCATTAAATCCAAATCTTTTTAGAAATCTGTCTTTATGTCCCCATGGACTTGGAGAAAAGTAGCTATGCTATATTTTGTCTTTATATGAGGGTCTACAGGTTGTTTTAGTTTTGTTTCTTCTTTTACATATGTTTTAAAGGCATAACTCTTCTGAAAATACTCTTAAAGACATGTAGACACTTGTGGTCCAAACAATTTGCTTGTCAAAATGAAACTTCTCTTAAGAAAATAAGTTACAAAGCCATGTTTTGCATTTATGTACTTTAAATTTGGTGTGTATTTGAAGACTTCTTTCTTAGAAAACAATAGTCTTTAAAGGAGAAGCATACAGACTTTGAAAGACCTGTGTATCCATAATGTATGACAAGGTGAATTCAAGCCTTTGCTAGATGTCATCATGACAGTCAGACACATCCTTAAACCCATGTTTAAGGTTCTGTACTGTTTAGAAACAAGCAAAGATTCTGAATATCTGTGATACAAATCCAGTTTGCTTTAGTCTCTGTGTGCAAGCCAAAATATTTGCAGAATGCTTTAAAGCTCGTCTCTGCTGCAAAGTTGCATGTAAGACTGAAGCTGTCAAGTCAGAAGTTGCTGAGAGATGAATGCATACGGAGCATGGGCTTTCTTTTTTTCAAAGTGATCTGGAAATACCGTATTTAATAGAAAAATATTAACTGAATCTTCTGTCATTCTTTCTAAAATAATATCTGTCTCATTTTAAAATCGCTCACATTTAAAATGATGAGGGTGCTTTGAGTCTCATTTTCCTAAAGGGTTATCGTAAAATGATCGTGTATGTGCCAAACCTTAGTCTGCGAGCATCTGCATAGCCCCCATATGTATATATGTCAGACTCCTCCAAGCATGTGTGCATTCATGGTCTTTCCTGAAGCTACATGAAGTACGCCAATATGGTGAGCATTAATATACTGGCATTTTAAAAAATTCTCTCTCTTTCTGTCTGTGCATGGCATACATTGCAAATAAAAGGACTATTTTATTTGTATCTTCAGCTGCATTTGTATATTATAGCCCATAGATTGCTGTTTGTTTTCCTGCTATTGCCACGCTTGCCTAAACAGTTGTCTCCTGACTGCGACCGCAGGAGAATTTTTGTTCATAATTGCTTTTTTAAAAATCTCACAATAGATAGAAATCAAATCAGTTGGCTTTTAAAGCGTTAACTCTGTTTACGAAGCATGGTATAACACTCTTAATTGCTCTCCCTCTTCACAATATTGATGTATGAAGAATCATTTAGCTTGGCCATGGATTGCATCTACCAAATGTAGTTGACTTAAAAGATCTGAATTCGATGCCTTTTTTTTTTTTTTTCTTTTTCATTTTTAATGAAAATGCTACTCATGAGGGCTTTGCAAAGAAAAAGGCTTGATGTTTTCACAGCAAGATACATGAAGCAAATGTTTTTCAATGAGGTAAGGATCTCTGGAAGATTCTTTTAAGCAGTTTCCCTCTCTCACTATGTCTTATATCAAGAGTCTTTAAAAGAAAAGAGATAAAAAAAAAAAAAAAAACCACCAAACCCACAAACCACCAAACCCACCTCTTGGTGACTTTAACCTTACATTTATTTTCATTCTTTAAATGAAAGAATTCTAAAGAAATTTTACTTAATTTGCTTGCATGTTGCCATACTGATTTCAGAGTGGTTGCTTCAAGAAGCAAATTTTAAATCTGTTATTTGAATGCAGCCTTGCCATTTCTTATTTGTATAAAATACACAATTTTTGCCAATGTAATATCAGTAGGATGTTAACCTGATACTCTCTTTGAATCGTTATCAAGGTGCCTGTTGTGCATGTGCTTTTCAAGCTGAATAAATGTTCCCTTTGTAAATTTGCATTAAAGCTACAGCTGTTAACAGTTAGGTTGCTTAGGGCCAGCACGATGCATTTATGAGCTGAAGCTCCTGGTGCTTGACTTTTTTCTTGTCATCTTCAGGAGGGGAAAGAAAAAAAAAGTAATTGTGTATGTGTGATATAGCTAATGTTGCCAATTTCCTTGTTAAGCACACGGCTACACTGACGAGCAGAAACATATCTGAACTTGCTTGTCTGGAGCAAAGCAACCTCTGATTTCTCAGCAGGAGTTGTACCTTGGTGGCACGTTGGCAAAGAGGAAGCAGAAGTGGGGTTTGTTCTTCTCAGAGCAGCTGTTAAATTGACGTGGTGTGTGTTTCCTGTGCGATAAGGTAGATTAACTTTTTAGAGCCCTGAGAATTCTAATAGCTTTTGGAAGATACAAAAGCACTTGGCTCCTTTGTCGCTTCTTGCTGTCGTACATGTAGTTTTGCAAAAGCATGAAGAGATTTATTTCTTAAAATTGAATCTATGTAGTCACCAACTGTATAAGCACTACTTTGTAATATCTTTACGGAGATAGCACATTCCTACACGATTATATTTAAACTGTTTTTGGAGAATGAATAATGACACTGTGGGCACAAATTAATTCAGATTGCACTATAAATTTTCTTACCAGAAGCCTTCATTCTTACAAAAACTATGCGATCCCTGCACAGAGGGGAAAAAAAAAAAAAAAAAAAAAAACCACAAAACATGTAGCTTTGGTGGTGCAATGGGCTCTTTGGTAGGTGTCCAAAAAAAGCAGCACCCAGACGGTCCCTGGACCTTTTCCTGACATTCCAGTTGAAGGGGCCCTGGCAGGCCCGCTGGGCACTCGAGGAGCTGGCCGGCAAGCGCGCCGTGCCAAGCGTTGCCCCATGCCAGCGCCTTGTGTAACTGCGCTGGTTTAGGTCTCCCTCGCTTAGATGGGGTTTTTTAACCTGCTGCAGCTTAAATGTTTCTCCGCCCTGCCTAATTTGTCTTTATTATCTGGTTGCCAGACTGTCTTGCATCTTAATATAATAAGAAAATAATGTGATTTATGGCTACCCAACCCGTGTATTAAGTAATAGATGGCTCTGTCTTAATAAATGGGGTATAAAAGACCATATTGTTTTCTTTTTATATTTGTTTGGGAGCAAAAAGTTGCGGGTTTAATGAGTTTATTTTAAGCCTATACTGTAAATACATATTTTTACAAATATTTAGTTGTCGTATATGTCAAAGGGATAAGTAGTTAGATGAAAATAATCAGTAACTGGTGTTTATTCCTGTCCGTTTCTGTTGCATCTAAAATACTTGAGTGAAGAGATCCAGAGACTGATAATTATCGTCTTTAGAAGTTTTATCACACTCTGAAATTCCAGCAAGCTCTTAATTTAGCGAGTTTTCGCTTAAGCCTCAAGGGTTTTTCTCCCTAGTTGTGGGCCGAGTACACATTTTTGTGACATGAGCGTGTGTATCGTAGAGCACAGCCCCCGTGAGCACAAACTAAGGAACAGATGTAGCTGTCGTCCTGTAAACTGAGAGAGTTTCTCCTTTGCGCCTGATGGGAGCTATTCCTGAAGCAAATCAGTGCAAACTCAACAGATGATGAAAACTGGGCAAAATGCTGCTGGTGAGGAGTTTAAGCTGGGCACGACAACGGCCGTGTGACAAGCTGAAAAAGTATTGTGGGCTGCTCTGCGGAACTATTTCAGGCTTCTTGATTTGTTAATTATATATTTTCTAGAGCATTGCTCCTAAAAATACATTTAGTCTAGGCTCCTTTGAAGTCTTTATCTCTCATCACTAGTGAACTAAAAGAAAACCAAAACCCTGAAAACAAAACTGTGGGGTTCTGGCTGCTTTGTACAGGCATTGACTTTGTAGTTTTAGCTTTATTGAAACATGCAGAAGGTCAATTGTCTTAAACTCGGCTAAAATAAAAGAAAAATTGATTAATCAAGTTATAGGGATTAATTTACCTATTACAGCGGTGTGTTTGAAATATGAAGCTCTAATTCTGTTAAACTTATGGCAAAGATCATTCATAATATTACATCATTAAGTATTTTGAGGGTTTAGATAAGGAAGATGCAGGCACAATAATATTTCAAAAGGATTTCAAAACACCAGGTGGTCTGAAGCTAAGACTTCCAGAATCAGTCTTTTCTGTGTCACTTTCCCTAGAGGAGGGAATTTTAGGAGTCTGTCTCAGAAAGCTCTTTGTGTTGTGATTTTACAGGATGTCAAAAGTACATCAGTATCTAGAATAGAATATATAGGTATATGGAATAAATACAGGAGAGGCTCTGGAACGAACGTGGCTGGCTACATTAGTGCAAGTTGTGCAGAACAGAATATGTACCTGTAGTGGTGTTCCTTGGGCTTCTAATTCTCCACACAAGCATTTATTTGGTCACCCAGATCAAATACCGAGAAGCAACACCAGAGCTTTCCACGCAGTAGAGATTCCTGAAGCAACATTTCTGCTGCCCAACCTGGAGCATCTCCACAAATGCATTTGTAAGAAGGGTTTGTGGTGTCACTTCACCTCTGAAGCAGGTGATGGTATGAGGAGCATTAGAATGGCTCCACATCTGAGCTTCCCGACAGTCTGAGGTATGGCTCAGGTGTGGGTGAAGTAGCATGGGCATGACCTGCTTGTGAGAGTGGTCTCACTTCGCTCTCCCATCAGGTGTCCTCTGGCATCTGGGAAGTCAAGGTTGTAAACCTTTAGTAGGACTTTTGTAGTCTCTTCTTAAAACTCACTGAAACTAATAAAAACTACTATTTGTAGGGTCTCTAATCTTCAGAATAGTGTTAGTTGTAGCTCTCATCTGTTACGTTAGGGGCAGTATGTAAATTCATCTCAGTTTTAAGAGTGGGGGACAGACTGTAAGAAGGTTACAAAGAGCTGCTTGGAATCGGAT
Organism: Vanellus vanellus; assembly: GCF_965231255.1. NCBI lineage: Eukaryota > Metazoa > Chordata > Aves > Charadriiformes > Charadriidae > Vanellus > Vanellus vanellus. The sequence continues at coordinate 32,086,720 of NC_138907.1, forward strand.
TTGCTAGATGTGGGGTAAGTTGGACGTGCTGCTGCTCGTGAGCTCAAGTTTCCCTTTAGTGAAAGAAGAATAACAATACTTGATCCGTTTGTGAACTGCTTTGCGCTATAGTGATGAGCGGCATAATAGAAGAACTGAAGAACTAGTCTGTGTTTGGCAATGTCTGACACCCTTCACTGAGCAGTAGACCTGAGGTAGGTATGTGTCCAGTCTCAGTATTTGTAATTTGCTGGTTTTGCTCATGTGGTAACTGACTGCTGTGGACACAATACGTAGGATGCACAGGTATGTAGGGTACCGGGTGCCATACGCCCTTTATTTCCTAACCCAGCCCTCTGTCAAGCCATAGTTTGGGTTTTCCCCACGTAAAGTGGTATTTTCTCCTTGCAAGCTCTCTTGTGGAGACACAGTTTTAGCCTCCTCGCTTCTGTCATTTTGTTTTTTTGTATCCAATCTGATAAGGCTGATAACCTGCGAGCAGCGTGCGAGGACAATTTCCTGGCATGAGCCAATGAATTGCTGAGATTGTTATCATTCTGTACTACAGAAGCACCCTGTTTTATTTATACACCATTTGTCTTCAGTTTCATTATGTGCCAAGAAGAAAAAAGCCAGACTTTTCCTTCAAGCGATTGCTTGTGTAACCATTCATACTCTGGGCGTGCGGACACCTGATACTTAAGCCAAATACTTTTCTGCCCTAGCGATGTTGGTAAGGGTGCTTTCCTTCTCTCCTCCCCAGCCTGGAACATGTGTTGTGTACTCTTGTTTGGAGGATGCTTTCACCCTTGTTCTTCTAACTGTCCAGTTGAGCCAAAGCTATCAAACTTTTCTTTTTAACTGAAAATTTGCTTTCTTGTCTTTGTGGGCATGGCTTTGCATAAAGGCTGTGGCTTTAAGCTGTTCCAGATGTGTTGGAGCCACTGCTGACCATCAGATGAGTCCTGCCACTGTTTATGCTGTTCAAGAAAAGCCAGTGGGAAGCATTCTGTGAGCAGGAGTTTCAAGCCAAGAGTTTGCAAGAAGCATCACCAGCTTCAGATTTTTTTTTTTTTTTTTTTTCTGGACGATTCTGGCTTCATCTCGATTCCATACTTCAAGGAGTCTTAATCCTTATGCCGGCTCACCTCAGCTAGATAATTTTTTTTTTTTTTTTTTACATTGGAGGGGAAAGGAAAAGAAGGGAAAAGGTACTTGTAAATAATTCCAGCACAAACTTCAAAAGAACAATTTCCAAGACTGGTATCTGTATCGCTTTAAGACCTCCTGAATTTCTCAGGTGTCTGGTATCTCTCACAGGAATTCAAGACTGGCACCAGCTCCAGAGATACAGTTGCCTAGAAAAGTTTAGTGCCCTGAAACACTACTTGGCTGCGGCTCTTGGTAGATGCCTTGGAAGTCACTTTCCAGCAGGTCATCACTTACTGCGCTATGTACTTTATTGACATTGGTGCCCTCCAGAGCCTTGCTCTAGATCCTGGTTTCTGGCAGTTTAGACCTTTTAACAAAGGTCCTGTTTCTAATCCTTGTGCTCCTCTCGGGACCCATGCCACCTAATGAAACAGTCTGAGGCTCTGAATGTGGCTCAACCTTCCTTTGCTTCTTGGGGAGACCTATTGTAGGTAGTAAGAGAGGGCCAGGCACAAGAGTTGATCCCCATCTCAGACTGGACAGGGAATGGATCTCGTGGCCAACCCTGCTTTCCATCCCCGGCAGTTGGAGAGCTTTTACTACCCTGCTGTAGCCAGAAGCCTCAGCTTCACAGGAGCAAATCTGGCTTGGGTCCTGCCTGAGTGAGCCTGCGGACCAAATCCCCCTGTCCTAACAGGGCCAGTTTTGGCATCCCCCTTGTCATGTGTGGGGTAAGGGATACTGCCCAGCTGCCTTGGGTAAGGGTAACTGAGCAGGGCTCTCCGCAGGCTGCCTCTTCTAGAGTATGGATATAATGCTTCTGTACCCGTATCATAAGCAATTTGCATTCAAAGCAGCTTGCTCCTTCCGTTTTGCATAAGGACAGTTTCTGCAGTAATATTGTCCCCTTCAGGTCATTCCAAAGGGCTCCTCTTGGTTTTCTCAAGACAATGTCTAGTTTCCTCATGTCCATTGTAACTTGAGTCAGTAATAGCTTATAGTGTCTTTGTTTTCTTTTGTTTCTTCTTGTTTACAGCAGGTTTTGTCAAATATAACTAAGCAATTCACTAATCAGTAACATTGATCAGTTTGGCACTGATCAACATTGTGTTTCAGACAGCTCACAGGTCTTTAAATCAGCATCTCCACTCAAAGCTCCATTCTTTGCCCTCAGTCTGTGAGTCACAGGGTCCTCAGTGTTAAATCGCGGCTTTGCTTTTCTGTTGGGAGATACCCTAATTAACAGTAGAACGAATGCCAAAGCCAAGTAATTAGGTTCTCTGCTTGAAGATTAGTCATCTCTTTCCCTCAGGGACTTGTTCCTCCCCTTTGGTTCTGGCACACTGAGCTGCTTAGTTAAAAGTTTGTCTGCAGCCATCTTTGCTGCTCAAACACTATTTTTCCTCCCTCATCCTGCCACAATTAGAAGCCTTAAGGATTTAGAAACACCTCCTTTCAATCCCTCTTAATTTTCCTCTCCCTGTGTTAATGTAAAATCTCTTTCCTTAGGGGATATTTAGGCTGGTTTAGACATCTATGAAGGTCAGAATGCTGAGCCCATGGCAACCGTTCTGATGGCTGTCCAATCAATGGGAAAGGGTGAGCAACGCGTGGCCTTACCGCTGGCCCTCCCCGTGCTCTCTCTGTTTTGACAAAACTACCTTTTTGCACTTGCTTTACTTTTCCATCTGAGGTGAGTTTTGTTTGTGCTAATCGCTCTGTTTCTTCCGAAACTTCAGATGTTCGTGTCTGAATCATCCCATTTTATCTTGGATATTGAGGAACCGTTTGGTTTTCTATTTGAACACCACGAAACTGGTTGGGAGGACCTTCCACAAGAGAAGTTCAGGGCTCAGCTATTTTATCCACAGGTTGTGGTACCAGAGAGCTGGTTGTGACACCACCTATGACGAAAGTGAGAGGATGGAAATATTAAAACGTGGTTAAAATACCACCCACCAAAGCTTGGACAGCTCGGATGGACTGGGTGAGGAAAGCAGCTACTTGGAACTATGGTTGCATCTTTACCAAGGAACGCGCTGATCTGGGGGCTTCAGGCACGGTGCGGTTTCAGCAGAATGGTACCCCGCTCACCGCTTGCCAAAGGGCGGCAAAATACTTCCCCACGTTGTCTGCTCAGGTTCAGGGGGTAGCAGGGTTGTCTACCGAGTGAATAATCTGTGGAAATGGATGTTGCTCCTGGAAAAATGCCGCTTCTGTGACCTGTTCTGAAAATCCATTTAATCAGAGTGACTTTAATGAGGGCGGGGAAATACACGTACGCTACATCTGCTCCAGACAGAAGGTAAGCAAAGCGCATGCCACTGGGTGTAGTGTAAATGGTTGCAAGAGTACTCTGATACATTTCAACTGGGATGAAACGAATATGTGCCTTAACAGATAGATTTATACTTTTAAAAAGTTATTTATTAATTAATTTTCTGAGAAATTTCAAGCTCACTGAAGTCATACTTGAGAGAATGCTTTTCTGTGCCAAACCAACCTCTTTGCCTGGACGAGGAAAAGGCTGGAAAACTTTAAGCGTATGACTTCACTTAAAGCTTTTTGAACTAATCGGTAAATATGCAAAAGGAGCTTAAAACTTTCTTACAACGTTTTCATGTACAGAATGACCTTCTGAAGCTGCACCTTCATTCTACAGCTAGCTTAATCTAACGTATTTGTGCATATATATATATATACACCTATCCAGCTTCCCCCCCTCCCACACCTCACTGTGCAGTTGTTGGTCAGCACAGACGTTAGGGGAAAGGCAGACGATGTGCTCAGCATGTGCATGATGGGTCAACTGGTACTGCAACCTGGGGGAAAAGTGAAGGGACAGAATGGATTCCTTCTGAGCTCTCTGAGATTCTGGAAATGCCAACCAGACCCGGATGGGCGTACCACCTGCAATTTTCTGTAGGGTAGCTTTTTAGATCTAGAAATACAGAATTTGAAGCCGCAGATTTTAATTATTTGTGTGTATTGTCTTAATTGGTTTCTTCTACAGTGATTAAATGCTGTAGTTTGAGATAGGACATTACTATGAGTTTACAAAGGGGACTTAAGGGAAAGCTTTGAGGGGGTGTTTTGATTTATTTTGGGAACCTGAGTAATTAGGCTCAGAAAGGGTGGACTGGGTGACGCAGCAGTGCCTATCTGTGTGGGGCTGTGGAGCCTTGGTGGCTTACCTCCTGGGGGGCACCCCGCAGCCCTAGCCGGCGAGGCAGCCCGCCCGTCCAGGTATTGCAGCTTTTGAGCTGCCTGCTTCTGTGTCGTTTGCGCAGAAGCCGTGATGCGGGGAAGCTGCGTGCTCACCTCTTTCCTCAAAATGTCTCGCAGCACGGACACGCTGTCCCAGACCCTGGTCTGAGAGGCCACAGTCCTTCAGGAACACAGTTGTGCTTTGTTCCCTGTTAGCATTAGGTCACTCCTCCAAATAAGAGATTTCTTGTTGTGCGTTTGCTGGAGGAAAGCCTGAGCCTCCATTATTCCTTGCTTACCACATCTGGCTTGGGACCCAGTGCTATTTGGTGGCCTGTTACACTGCCTGCGTACTCATCCTCTGTGTCATGTTATCACGCTACGGGCTGACTCAGCTGGCCCTTTGTCCTCAGCAATTCGGCTAGGATTGTGCTCCCGCGTTCCCTGTTGCTCCCAGTTCTTCTGAGGGCATTTACAGTCAAACCAACATTTTTTGAGATGACACACGTGATTGTCCTGGAACGTGTTTGTCAAAAGCAGTCATGCGTGGCCACAGCAAAGGCCAAACGCTCAACTCGCACTGTTATGGAGTTGAGGTTGGGCGAAGGTTCAGCCTGGCATCTGCCAACATATGGAATGGGCTTTGGGGAGACGTTGTAGGTAATTGTCGTTCGTATAAATTTCTCCCTTCGGACGCACCCCAAAGAGTTTTGATCATGACGCCAGCAATCACTCATGCAACAAAAAGGGTCTTCAGCCTCCCAAAGATGATTAAAAGAGATCACGCAAACGTGAAGCACGGTAACTCACCTACGTGTGTTATCACTTGAATGAGGTCCTATGTTTCTCTGTGCTTTGAGTGTAGAATTATGACTAAAAATGTGGACATACTTAAAAATAAACTTGGAATTTTTTTTCTGAAGCTGGCATGGAGACAAACAGTGTAAGCAATTCATTGCCTTTTCTTTCATATCGTGATTGTTGAAGTTTAAACAGACTAGACCTGCTGTTCTGGTGATGATGCTTGCTGGGATTTTTTTTTTTTTTTTAACATTTGTTTAGTTAAGATTTATGTAAAACTTACTTATCTAAAAAATGTTAAATGCGTATATAGGAGAAAACCTTCAAAAATTGTAGTTTTTTAAAATTACAGGTTAGTAGCTGTGACACTAGTGCTTTGCACTGCAAACCAGAACATACCTGCACTTCCATTCATAATGGAACTACTCATTTTGGGATGAAATCTCCTATTTGTAAATCCTATTTATCGTCTGGAACAGTAATCTCCTTTAATGGCAACACCTGAAAAATTTAATCTGTAAAGAAACACATTAAAACTAGTGAGAGTAGTGTAGTGTCTTCTATTGTAAAAGGCAAAGAAAAAAAATCAATTAACCAAAGAATCCTTCTGTTAACAGAGCTAGAGATAATAGTCTAAATATGTGTCATCTTTACATTGAATTTTGTTTGTGATAATGAAGGAAGTCAGACTGCTCTAACCTTGATTACTTCGGAGTACACAAAGCCCCAGTAGTGTGTGTTTCCTGTTGAGGGTTAAAAAAAAAAAAAAAATTAAGCAATCTGCATTATTTGCAGAATTTTTTAAAGTCTCTTCTGAAGCCAGGGAGGCCTGAAAATACTGAATTAATCACATAAAAATTATGTTAGTCTCCAGGCTTGATACCTTAAAGAGCAGAATCTGGCTGGTTAAACTAAAAGGTAGTCTTAAAGATGCTCTGAATGATTTGAGGTAAAGGAGAAAATATTCCAGTAAGTGTAAGCGTGGAGATAAGCAGAGATGTAGTACTGTTGTAGGGATGCTGTTATCCTTGTTACGGTGGCTGAATGCTGACAACAGCTTTTTTTCCTGAATTCAGAGATAATTCAAATCCCCTCGCACCCGAGCTTCTCCGGGAAACCTTAACCGAAGCTGGGGACTGCCGAATGGGTGCAAGAGAGCATCGCTCCAGCAAAGTCAGCCTGTTACCATGATGATGTTTAGAGGCTCTGAGGAAACCCCGCTGTGGGCAGCTTGGAACAGCCCGTCTCAAAGCTTCAAGTTTTCTTTGCCTGTCAGGTGTGTGATTCCAGCAAGGCAAAATCGCATTCTGGAGAAATTTGACGGGAGGTGAAAGGCCCGGCTCAGTAGCTGTTGCCCCTAGCCAGGTTTTTAAGCTCGTAGAAGCAGTAGTAAGCCCTCCCAGAGAAATCATTTTGCTATCAGAAGAAGCTGGAGAGCGCAGTACACGCACAACTGTTATTTCAGGCTACTTCTCCCTCCCCACCTCAGTTTGACTGTTTAAAACTGCTAAAAGACAAAGTGTTGGGGCAGTTACAAACTGGACAAGGAGGACTGCACCTTAGCTGGCCCGAGGACATGTGGTTGGTCCTTGCTCTTAATTCTCTCCTTTGACGTCTCCTCTGGACGGATGGTTCCATCAAATCCCTGGTGTAGGTACAGGACAGTTTTCTTCTCTGTGGTGTGCTTGCTGGAAAGCCTCTGAGTGGTCATCCTGCCGCGAAGATTTATGCCAGCCCCATGCAAGGAGCTCCCCACATGCATGTTTGGAAACAAGCCAGGTACAAGACTGTTTGCTTCACTTTGCTTCTCTCTACGTCTTGGGAGCCTGAAACCACAGTTGCTGTCAAAGGTTCTCTGCTCCAATTGAGAGTTTACTTCAACAGTTATTTTTCTCAAATCCTTTCCTGTCCCTGACTTTCATAATTTGGTGTTTTGTTTTGTTTTGTTTTTGTTTTCTTTAGAAAGTTGTAATTCTATCAGTGAGTTTTGTTCTCTCTGTAAATTAGAAAGGAGGGGACAGATGACGCCGGGGTTTGCTAAATGGTACTTTACTGTAGGTATGACTACACCGCTGGCCCAAACCTTGCCCTGACAGCGAGGGGCTCCAAGTTGCATCTGTAATGCGTATGTTTCAGGGCTGATGGATCTTCTTGTACTGACCAGACTTTTAATATCAGAAACAGTTTGTCAGAAAACATAATTTCCCTTTTCAGTTGAACGTGTACAGCTGTTGCAAACACTGCTGTGTGCTGGTACCAAAAAATACCACATTTTTCTTCTACAGTTTGAACGGGAAATAATTGTGGTTTCTCAGATGCCACTTTGAAGCGACGGTTGTTTATAGCTGACTGACTTTAATAACTGTAATTGTATGTGCAGTCCTGCTCCAGCTGGGCACTGGGCACCATGAGTCACTGTCCAAAAACATCCCTGAGGTTCAAACCCCTCTTAAAAGAGACAGTTCTAAAATTCTCCTGAATATCCTCTGCTCTGTTATCAGGAAGTCCCCTTCTGGTCAGGCAGCTATGTTGTGGCCATGTTAGATGGGTCTCCTGGAGTTTGCATAGGCCTACCCTACGTTGCGTGCTCCCAAGCTGGAGCCGGGGACAGAGGAGCAGGCTGTCCCCAAGAAGCCGCGGCTCGGCCAGCGGTGGGTACGTGCGGTGATCTCACCCCACAGCACAGTGGATAAATATGGACGTCACATGGAGGCCATTGCATGAGTCACCAGGGTCACCTGGGACCCTCTCCTGAGGGCAGGCACGGGCCTGGGGAGCCTTCCCACCTCTGCTCACCCTCCTTGTGCAGAGCTGCTTCTGCCTCTCTGCTCTGCTCCTCGCTGCTCTCCCTCCAGCATTTTCCCTGGTAGACGAATTTGCTATAAACACCAACTGGAAAATCCAGGAATTTGTCAGAAGAAGCCACAGCTTAAATACCCTTGTAGTAGTGTTGTAAATCTCGCCAGGCTTTATAAGTTCCTTTCCATCAGTAGAACTCAAATCGGTTGATTAAACAGCTAGGCATTGCTTGGTGCGGCTGTAAAAGTAAAAAAACTGAGGCAGAAAAGTGGAGTTCACCTCGTGTTGCCAAGTGGCCATTAAGAAAGCTGGAGAAAAGGAGGTTATCCACTTCCCGCTGTCTTCCCAGCAGCTATTGCCGTGCTGTAAATAAAGTTTAAATGCTTAAATATTTTTTTAAGTTCCTTTAGAATAATTATAATAAATGCCACCTTATTTCATACATTTCCTGCCTACATAGTGTATTTACATATTACATGTCGTTGGAAGGTATTATTAGAGATCCCTGTTCAGGCACCTGAGTCATAGCACCTTTAACTTGCCACCATAAATAGGTATGTTTGACTGAGACTGCTTGTGACGTGATGCCTCAGCCTGTGCGTTGAAGGCTCTGCCTCCTACTGATAGCTAGGGCAGGCCTCAAAATCAGACTTCTTTTCTACAGCAAAATCCCATTTGCCTGATGGCTGGCAGCTGTTTGCACAGGCTTGGGACCTGAGCCTGACCGTCAGTCCATTGCTGGCCTCATCAGGTGGGATTAAGGTCACCTTCAGGTCCAAACATCCATGAGACATCCTCCAAGTGAAGCGTGTTGGCACCTAGGGGATCAGTCACTGTGGTGCCAATATGGCAGTCCACCCTGCCTGCCTGTCATAGAATCGTCTAGGTTGGAAGGGACCTTTAAGATCATCGAGTCCAACCATCAGCCTAACACTGCCAAAACCACAACTAAACCATGTCCCTAAACCACGTCCCTAAACCATTGCCCATATCACCAATGCTGGAGGCCACCTTCTAGGGCTCTGGGAGATTCCAAAGCACTAGGTCTGTGCAAACCAGCTGGCCAAAGGCAGAAGTTAGGCACTTCAGTCTGAGTTTCTTCTGTGCCGAGGCATGTAGGAGGCAGGTGGGGAAAAAGCTGTCTGAAGGTATCTCAACCAGTCAGGTCTGAAAACGGACTCTATAGTGCTACTATCTGTACTAATATCTATTTGAACTTGCAAATACAGGACTTTATCTAAGACATGTTAAATCTCTCTTGCCTAAGCTGGGGATGTGGCGCAGGTGCTACGTGCTGGATGCTTTGGGAGGTCCTTGATGGTATGTGTGTGAATTTTACCTACTCAGTACGACCTATTTTCCCCCAGTATCAGACTTATGTGAATCCACCATGCAACTTTGAACAATAAGAGGGTAAGACTTTCCAAAAGTGTTATGTTCTGACTCCTCTGAGGTTATTGCATGCACTGTAGTGCACATGGGCCTTGGATTCCCATTTTTTTCTGATAAGCCTGAGTGGATTTACTGCATGGCAGTTCCAACCACTGTTGGACACACAGAAGTCCCGGGAAAACATGGACAATTGTTGTCCATCTGGACAGAAACTCTGAGTGGGAAAGAGGTTTGAGGGTTTTTTTTGTTTTGTTTTGTTTTGTTTTGTTTCTCTCCAGGGGATGCTGAGTGTATTTGGCTCGTAAGTGCACACCTGCATCTGCTTTGGCTAAAAAGGCAGTCACAAACATTTTCCTGGGTGATGTGAAATCAGATCTCATCAGATGTGACCCAGTTGTTTGGACTGCAAAGAAATGTTTGCTGTGGACTCCAAGAGACGAGCAGCAGTCCTGGAAGACTGCTGAACTCAAGTTCTGACTTTTGACAGAGAGCTGTCTGACTATGATGCAGAGCAGGATGTGGTTTCTCAAGCAGAATAGCCACATTCTTGCAGGAGGCTATGGGCAGAGGGAATTTGAATTTTAGTTATTGAACATGGAATCACTTATCTGCTTATGCAACTCTTAAAAGCGAAGGAGAGTGTGGTCATTCTGTTCAGTCCCTTGTGTAATAGCTCAAGTTGTCCTTCACACAGCCAAGTAGCACGGTGTGTGAGACCTGCAAGAATCAAGTAGACCTTACACTTGGGACCGGCCTGACCTCATGCCATTGCCTCCCAAACTGCATGGGGAAATCATACGACTTCTGTACCGTTAGTATGGTGTTCACTGGGTCTCAAATGATTTTTTTTTTTTTTTTTTTTTAGGTTAGCAATCTATACGATGAATGATATCGTAAAATTCCATCTAGCAAAACCTGCTGCCAACATTTTAAAATATCTACCAAATCCTCTTCCCATTAAAACAGTCTTGTTAAAGTTGTCTGCTCCAAACAGAAAGATGATTTACTGAATTCTTGGTTATGTGGTTTTCCTCCTCAGATTTCTGTGAAAGCATGTGTTTCACAAGGCATATCGAAGTTGTCTCATGGGCAAAACATGTAAACAAACAGCATGTCATTTTCTTGAAATCCCCTGTAAAATGGCTAGCCATGTTGCCTTAACCGTGCAGACGATTTTCAGAGGCATAAGAGGAAAGGAGGATTTTGCAGTCACTGCAAGCCTGAAGCTGGGGGAGATCCAAGCTGTGCCTGTGGCTCTTTGGTTGCCCATCGGGAAGTCACCCAAATGTGCTTTCTATGCCTTCGTTCCCCCATTTGGGAGGCAATGACTGTGTAAAGCATCTGGGTTCTGCTAATGAAAAATGTAACACAAGGTCCACACGTTGCTGGGTTGACTCCTTAGGTCTGGCCATACTTGTGATACATAAACCCGGTTTGCTCCTGGGAAGAGTTCACAGCAGCACTTAAGGATGTGAAGTTTCCTGCACTGGCTCCACATCGAGCTCTTTCTCCTTAATGCAGCCAATACGTGGAAGGGAGAACAAGCTGTCTTATTCCTTCCCTTAATTCCCTGCCTGGTTGTTTAGGGTGAATCATTAACCAAGCACTTGAGTCCGGCAAAGCAAAAATGTTTGTTGAGTGCCTTTCGCAGACTGCATGGAGCCTTGGCCTTCTGCAGGAGTGAACGGCTCCCTTCTCCCACCGGAGCAAGAGCACCACTGAGTCCCTCTGCTCAGCAGCATTCTTTAACCAGACCTTGCACTTTCAGTACGCTTATATACTGAAGTATAGTGTATATATGTATATATTGAAGTCCTGGTGTTGCTCCTGCTTTGAGGTGAGCATGTCCTGTGGAAAGGAGTTAAGAAGCGTGCTAACTTTTCCTTCGATTTGTCCTTCAAATTCATGAGGGTTTTTTTGTAAAAGGAACAGTAATCCTTTTCCTAGTAGCAGTTAATGAACTGAAACTGTTCTATAGGGTGATGTTGACATGCCAGCTCTCTGTTTGTGGAAAATGACGTCTGAGGTCCCACAGGAAAGGACTGCATAGTCTGCTGAAGATGACAAGATAAGCTTCTGCGAAAGGTGGGGTGATTCCGTGCGATGGCTGCTTCACGTGTGTTTTTCCTCCGCAGATCTTTCTGCTTGCCGTGAAACCATCGCCTTGGTGTGCTGGGCTGTAAATCCCTGGGGGCAGTGATGAAGGAACGGCATGGTCTAGATAAACTCCACTTAACACGCTCATTCAGACGGGGTTGATTGGCTTTGTCCTTTTTCCATGAGCCAAGACTGAAGAATTACTGAAATGCTGCAGTATTATCAAGCGGGTAAGTGCTTTCATTGTAAATCTGTAAATCCTCTTAACCCCTATTTGTCAGAGATGAATAGGAGCCCTGCGAGCCCACCTTCTCACAGACCATCAGTCCCATTCATGCCACAGATACCATGCAAGAACTGATTTCTCCCTTTTAAATGCAAGACCGCTTATCTGCCAGTCCTCAAACCCTATTTCCATGATATAAGAAGAGTCGTCTGGATAATTAAACTAATAGTTACCATTGTGTCAGTTTGAACAGTTGTTCTGGTCTGTGCTTTTAAAGCGAATGGCCTTGATTTTGCAGCGAAGTCAGTGAGGTGCCATCTGAACGCAGGGGTTTGGGTGCGTGAAACTCTTTGCAGAATGAGGGCCCATATTTATATTTCTTCTAGAAAGTCTCACTATACTGCACACAAACCCCGTGTAGAGAGTTTTACTGAAACGGCATATTCAAGCCTTCGTTATTAGGAGATGTCAGCAACGAGATTGCCTGTTCGACATCAATTCTTCCAGCTGTGCGTCTATGTACTGCAATCGCCCTCATGTATTTGGTCGCAGTTTGTTTTCTGCAGTGACCTCTTGCCTGCTCAGTGGTCGTGGTGCTGGGGTTGGACCGGGGCTGTGTGGCAGATGAGGCTGTGACGTGTCAGACCCATGATCAGGCTGTCACAGGGACCAGCCAGCCAAGGAGCGGCAGTGCCTGTCTGGTGGGGCAGAGGCGCTGGGTGTCCTCCAGCCACCAGTGGAAACTGGTGCTCTTGTTGACTCTCTGAGGGTGGGTGGACATGGTCGTTTAACGAGGAGCATAAGTCAGTGTTTCTTCAGCTCTTATCAGGTAAAAAATTGTCGTGGAAGTTTGGGCTTGTTTCACATTGAAATTCAATCAAATTTGGAAAAAATATGGAGATGTCAGATGGAAATGCTGATCTTTCTGGCCAGCCACCCATCCTTGGCCCCTTACCTCCACCATCCAGCCACAGAGGGCTGTGCAGGCACAACAAGCCAAGATTAAGGGTCAGCGCAAACTGCCACTGGCTGGCAGAAAACAATCCCCTTTTTCGCCTGCCTTACCTCCTCTTCCACCTCTGCAAGTCCAGATCTCCATCCCTTGCCAGTCCTATTCCCCATCCCTTTCCATCTTCCCTCCCCTTTCCTCTGCCCCTGCTAGCTCCCAAGGGCAGGCCCGTTTTGAAACAGATCTCTCTTTTGGTCTCAGCCAGTCATCATAGAATGGTTTAGGTTGGAAGGGACCTTAAAGATCATCTTTAAGTCCTTCCCCTTTGCCAGGGCTCCAGGCCCTGTCTCTTCCTTGCTCCTGAGCTCCTTGGGTTTCAGTTGCACCTCTTGCTGCGATAGGTCCGTGTCTGACCGCCTTCTTCCCAGCTCAAAGCAAGCCGTGTTCCTGCGGCTCTGCAGGATATAAGGCACTTCTTGCCCACAGCAGAAATAACAGGTAACCGCTAGTCTCAAAAGCCTTTACCGAGCCCTTAACTGCAAGGTTCTTTATCTTGTTCTGTAATCTGGCCAAAGTTTGGTAGATTTTAATAGGGATAGACACATTTCTACCACAAAGAGTGCCTCTCTGCCAAATTTCAAAACTCCCCTTCTGAAGCTGGAGATCCTCATATGAAAGATTGTCTGGATTTATTTAATGTGTGCCAAGCAATATATTTTCCCATAATAATATTCCTGGAAATGGCTGACCTGTTTTGGCTAAAGCAGATGCCAAACTACTTGGAATCAAATTCTCAGGGCTAAAGTTTGGGCAAGTTGAGTAATGTGCCATTTTCTGTCATTGACACCGGGGAAGGAGGTGTCAGTTGGAAAACCAACTCCAACCAACAAGTGTTGCTTTTAAGAAGCTGTCAGCTTGAAGACAGCAAGGAACAACCCCATGCTCATGTACCCAATGTGCTGTGTGGTTGTTGCCTTCTTCTTAAATAGTGAACATGGCAACCCACAAGCATCAGTGCTGCTTCCAGCTTACTTGAACTACTAAAAGCTGCCCTTTAAACCACTGGGGTTCTTCCTCTCTGCCTTTATCACTCCTGGGCTCAAGGCTGGATCTATATGTGAAATCTATAGGTGTGTATTGGAATTTGGCCTGAAGTCCTCTGTATTCATAGAATCGTAGAATGGTTTAGGTTGGAAAGGACCTTGAAGATCGAGTTCCAACCCCCCTGCCATAGACAGGGACACCTCCCACTAGACCAGGTTGCTCAAAGCCCCATCCAGCCTGGCCTTGAACACCTCCAGGGATGAGGCCTCCACAACCTCTCTGGGCAACCTGCAACCTCACCACCCTCAAAGTGAAAAACTTCTTCCTAATGTTTAATCTGCTTGCAATGTATTGCCACCCTGGTGCTCATATCCCACCTGGGAAATACACCTGCAGAACCCTTCTGTGCCAAACAAGTATGTCCCCCGTGGTGTTTCACCATATAGTTACATCTTTCGGTTTAAAGCCTTTCCAGGGCTGTGATGTGAATGAGGACAAGGCTAATTCCCTCTTCTCTCCTCCATGCCCTGGCTCCTTCCTCTGTTTTTAGGACCTGAGGCAGAGGGACATACAGCTCCTGTTCTCCTTCCTGGGTGTATATATAATGCTGTGGTACATAAATGGATCTTGAAATGCTCTGGCATCCTTTGCTAAAGTGGCTTCATCACAGAAAGTAGAGATTTCTTGATACTTCATATTAAATTCTAAAATGTCTTTAAAATTTCATTTGAAAATGAATAAATAAATGACCGAACAAACAAAACCAGTTACACTCTTAAAAAAATGGTGTGCCTACAGACCTCAGCACCCCAAGCTGGATTATCATGCCCTTTCCAAGATTGTGCTGTGAACAAATCCTTTCCATAACTTCTCTTGCTCCTTTAGCAGTTTTCTCAAACGATACAGGTACCATAGCATGGGCCCAGCATTTTTATTAGCTGCAGAGCTGTGAACATCTCTCTTTTATGTATACAGCATTCGCGTGCTGTGGCTTTGGGCACAGGGTACTTCGGTGTTAGTGTGGGGCTAATAATAGCCTCTAAAGACAATTTCAGAAGTTGCTTACCTTTCCCCAGGGAACAGGACATGTCCTTCTGATTTCCTGCCTTTAGATGCACAACCCGCTCGTGGGCTTGACTGTGTGAGAGCCATCCTGGCTTATATGCTTATTTTCTCTCTACCCCCTCCTTTATGTTCTGCTTTGCCTGCTGGGTCGTTTTCTGCCTGTTTTCTCCAAGGCTAGTGATTTCGGCATAATAGTCTGTCTACCCATGACAAGTTATTGCTTCTAACCGAAGTAAGGTAGCTGCTGTGCTAGGTAGACCAAACTGGCCCTGGCCCTGCTCTGGTAGGGTTTTTTTGGTAGGGTTTCTCCTTTGAGAAGAGCGCAGCCCTCCTGAGCGTGCCTCTGGGCTTCCTGCGCACAAGGGCTGCTCAGAGGAGCCCCTTGACCCTGCTGCCACTCTGACTGATAACAGCGAGTGCAGTTTGTGTTGGGGCTTTGTTCTCCACTCTACAGAGAGAAACATTAAACTGCAGAATGACTAAGTGCCTTCTCAAAGGCCACATAATGAATCAGTGAATGAACAACAACCCCCAGCAGTTCCAGGCCCCCTTCTCTCTGTGGAACAATGACTCTTTCCCTCTATCAAGATGTGCACGTAGTATAAGTTGAGTACAGAATTCTGTATTTCAAAAGAAATTTGGATATTAATATTTATATTGTAGTGGTGCCACTGTCCTCCAGGGTCTGTAAATAGCAGCACCACAACAATGTGAATTACTCTTCTTATGCAAAACCCTGGCCAGTGAAATAGCTTGTCAATGCAAAATAAAATTGCTGCGCAAAAGTTTGACAGCTACATTCATTATATATGTCAATCAACGGATCCTAAAGGCTTTATTGTCACTGTACAATGTCTGAACAATCTGCTAGCCCAATATGCCGCAAAGTTATTTTCTCACTACTGCTTTCGTTTAAAAAATAGCCACCAATAACTTTTGTCAAACAGTCTGAGAAAACTGCACGAACAGCAGAGAAACCTGAGATTTTCTTGGGTGTCTGTGGGCTGGAGGCATTCCAGGCTTAACTCGCTGCACTATGCTAACATATCACAGCGCTTACAGTAGATGAGTTCTGATCAGAAACACAGGACACACAAATTAAATTACCGCACCAAACGCAGAGCAGGCTGAGACGGTAAGTACGGCATGCTGAGTCAGAAATGAAAAGTTACTCCAAAGAGAAGTGAATTTGACCACTTAACCTGCTTTTTGTCTGCTTTTGCCAGGCATCAGATATTCAAGCTCCTCTGTCCCAAGTCTCCCCCAAGGTTAGGACTGGCCTTTTAAATTGTCCCGAATTATTTTCCAAAACGTTTTGACAAGGTCTTGCTCTCAATAGACTAGCCTATAACTTGGGGAAGAGTTTTCTGTTTGATTTTCGTTTTCCAGCGTGCTCTCCTCACTGAACCTGTCAAAACCCAGCCTTCGGTTATCACTTAATTTGTTGTGACTGGGGGCAGGGGGGATGGATGCGAGCATGGCTGTTTCCCCAGGAGGCAAAACCAGCCGGCGGGTGCTCCGGCAGCAGCGATGCTGCACCGGCGGCTGCAGGGGGTCCCTGCGCGCCCCAGGGCCAGGCCTCTTAGGTTTGCCCAGTTTGGGGGGCCCGGATGCCACCAGCCCTCCGAGTCCTCTGCGCCTTCCCAGCAGAGCGCAGAACAGCCGCGAGAGGGAGCTTGCACAGCTCCGTGACAGGCAGCGCGTCCCCCCGCCCGGGAGCCGCTCCCGCATCCCCCCGCCCGGGAGCCGCTCCCGCATCCCCCCGCCACGGAGCCGCTCCCGCGTCCCCCCGCCCGGGAGCCGCTCCCGCTTCCTCCTGGGCGCTCTCCCCGTTCGGGAATTGCCCCAGCATTGCCGGCGAAGTGGCTTTGCTTGACAGTGCTGTTGCAGCAGGCGGTAGGAAGGTCACTGGCAGTGCTAGGTTGATGGTTGGACTCGATGATCTTAAAGGCCCCTTCCAACCCAGACAATTCTATGATTCTGTTGTGGGGAGTTCATGTAGCAGCCTCCTCCTTGCAGAAGAAATGCAGCGTCTTTGGTCTTGTACCACGACAGGCCCTATCAACTATGATTTGTGAGGGTGTCGTAACTTGACCAGCTTTAATTTGCTCTGGGCTGGAGCCTAAATTAAGTTTCCCAATTCAAAATATTTTGGAGGTTGGTTGT
The DNA here is from genome assembly GCF_965231255.1 of Vanellus vanellus. Taxonomy (NCBI): domain Eukaryota; kingdom Metazoa; phylum Chordata; class Aves; order Charadriiformes; family Charadriidae; genus Vanellus; species Vanellus vanellus. The sequence continues at coordinate 32,103,597 of NC_138907.1, forward strand.
TTCCTCTCAGCGGTCAGCTTGGTTCTTAGCGTGTGCTGGTGCGTGGCTTTGCTTTCGGACCCTGGTCGCAGGTACCGCAGCAGCAGCAAAACCTCAGGAGGGTGCCTCCTGCATGCGCCTCCGGCAGTGCCTTGCTGGTGGCTGCTTTTAGGATGTCATGCTGCTTTTGGCCTGGGCTAAAGGGCCTTTTCAGCTGCTGACCTAAAAGTGTTAAGAATAAGCCTGCTCTTATGTTTGGGAGTGAACCATGGGGATGCTCTGTGAGGATGCAGACAGAGGAGATGTTGCAAGAGGAGTGCTGATTATGACAGTGAGTATTTCTACTGAAAAAGCATGGTGAAGAAACAAAAATGTAAACGTTTAAAGAATTGTGGTGTTAATTCATGTGCTGAGAGAACTGTGCTGCCCACTCACCATCCTCAAAACTGTGTAACATTTCCCTGAGGTGTGCTGTTTGCTGCTGCATCACGGACATGTATTTGATCGCAGGCAAAATGAAGCATGTTTTTGAAATCAACGGACTCCACAAGGAACTTCGTGGTACATGGGAGTAAAATACACGGACCAACACTTTCCACAGTGTTGAAGTTTGTAGGTTTTGGTGTGTTCTCTCCCCATACAGCATTGCCCTCTTTTTGAGGTCCTGCACAGAGCCCTTTTATTAACATTTTAAGTAATTACCACCGGTGTGGCAATGGCATAGAAGTCCTTCAGTGCAATTAGTTTGTGGCGAGCACCAAATGTCACGTACCAGCGTGTCTGTTACCTGAGACAGAGCTGATAGCCAAAACAACCACTGCCTTTCATTTAATCTTTGCAAGAGTGAAATCAACTGAGCATAATTAGGTGATGCTGACAGGACGCAGAAGGTTTTCTGAAAGCAGAGTGGTCTGTGCTTTTCTTGCTAGTCCACCTCTGGCCAAGGACAGGCTCGGTAGTGTGTGGGTGCCATGACAGACATTGCAAAGGCTTTTCCTACTGTGGTAGGGCTGGGAGCTCCAGTCACTCCGCTTGGTGCTGTACACAGGAAAAAAACAACCCTACCCAAGCCTGAAGCCTCAGCCGTGAGCATCAGTTTGTTCATTCTGACCCTAAAGGAAACCTTCCTGAAGGACCTGGGGATGCACCAAAACGAGCAGTGAAGAAGAGGGGTACCCAGCCTCTGCTCCTGCAAATGCAGAGGTAGTGGCGACTTCCAGGGGGGATAAATGCTCCCAGAGTGCTGTGTTTGCCTCTCTTGCTTCACCGCCTCATGGGAAAATGTTGTGACTCCCTCTGCCTGCGCGATTGCTCACACTTCTGCACCCGTGGACTTCATCCGTAAACTCTTAGCAGAAAATCCGTACCGATGCTAGGATGGCTTTTGCCAGATAGGAGCTGTTTTCTGGTGTTGCTTACTTCTAGTTGGCATGTGGAACCACTGTGGTATTTTCTCAATGTTTAATGTCACCTAATTGTGCACTTCCACTGCCTGGGAGGATCAGCTCTTCCAGTGTGACAGTTGCCGTAAAATTGGTGGCGTTCAGAAGCCTCTCTGGCATTTGCAGCTGGGTGCAAGGCACAAGTTCCTTGATTTTGCTGTATCAGCCCAGCAAAACATTGCATGGCTGTATGTGCAGCCAACTGCTTTTCATTATGCCTGGTAATGGCTTATCAATGCAACCTCCAGCTGTCTAATTTGCTCGGGGGGGTGGGGGGGTTCTAATAATCTTCATATTTACTTGGCATGTTTTGTTTGAAGCAGATGGAGGTGATGGATTGAGCCACTGGACAAATGGCAAAGCACAAGGAGAAAAAGTGTGTGAGTGGCTGGACCATTAGAGGGGCAGTGGGTGTTTTTGACACTGGGGTCTCACCACTGGCCCTTTCTAGGGTTTTTTTGGTCAGTCAGCTTATTGAAACTGCAGCCCACCAGCTTGCTCCTTTGAGCATGGCCAGCTGTGCCCATAGTTATCTCTAGCTGTCACCTACAGGGGAGGGAAGATGTAGAGCTCTAACAAATGAGAGGGATGGAGGTGGCCAAGGTGATCGGCGCCTCCAGCTCAGCCACACTGTGCCTTCCTTGTCTACCCAACCTCGGGGTGCCAGAGCCCTCCCCATTGCACCGCATGCCTTCTCCCAGTGGCCAGACCAGTGAGTCCCTGCGTACTTTTGGCTGAGCTGGAAAACAGTCCTTCCCGAGCCACTGCTGCAGGCGCTGGCACCGAGCAGCCCTGGGTCCTCCAGGCAGGCTGGCGCTGAAGCTCTGCCCTCCCTGCTGGGACCATGCGTGCCACTGCCCTGGCAGGCAGCTGGCAAGTTACAAGATATGGATCAGCATTTTTTTTTTTTTTTATATAGGTGTCCCTGTCTATGGCGGGGGGCTGGAACTCAATGATCTTCAAGGTCCTTTCCAACCTAAACCATTCTATGATTCTATGATTTATATTAACTTGTGCAGCTGTCCTGGAAAGGGTTAGAAATCAGTTCTGGAAAAGGCTGCAGTAGTTGCTGGTGAAGAGTTCTGCTGTGTCCTTAATTATTTATGAGCATCAGGATATCATGTTCACCCTCCAGTGGTGAGAAAGGCTGTAAATAATCTAATAAATTACGCATGCAAATTTACGCTTTGAGTAGGTTTGGTTGCAAGTTCTGAAACTTATAAGTGAGGAAGTCTGATACAAGTCTACTGCTTAATATTTTGTATTTCAGGTAGTTTGTCTGGTCAGGCAGTTGGACTAGATGATCATTGTAGGTCCCTTCCAATGGAAATATTCAATTCTGTTCTGTTCTATATTCTGTTCTGTTCTATTCTATGTTCCTGATGGTACAGCCTTCTCCTACAGGGTCACAGATTTTCTTCCTACCCCTGCCCCGGTGGCTCCCACCACCTTTTGCTGGAGCAGGTGATGCTAAGGGAATGAATCAGAGGCAGGCTGCTGCCTGCGGGACCCCTGCCCCATGGCCTCAGAGACAGGCAGGGCTGCAGGAGCACTGTGGAGGGGTTACTGGTTTTGGTAGCTGGATGGTGTCAGGAAAAGCAGGTTTCTCTCCCTGCCACAGGTTTCCAGGGGGCTGCCAAATAAATCAGGGAAGCCAAACCAGAGCTCCTTCTTGGCCTCAGAAACTTGTGTCGTATGAGACGTGCTAGAAGCAGCGGTCCCTGCCCAGAGGGGAATCTGAAGAGACTTGTAGGAAATTTCATTTGCCATGTCCTCAGGGAATCCACCCTTGTGTCACAAGTGGGGGTGTTGTCAGACCACTGGTATGCACCATCCCCCAGGCAGGTTTGCACAGTGCATGGTGCACAGAGTCACCAACACATCCTTGGGACATTACGCTCCCCCGCGACTTAGTCTACTGTGTTGCAGAAAAGCTTAGAGGCTTCAACAGATTTTTGAAGTCTTGTTGTGTCCTGCATCGTATATAGAAGATCTAATCTCTACCTTAATCTAAACAAGCTGCTATTACACAGTATCAAAGGATACTTTAAGATGTTCATCCATCTTGAGCTGGAATATGGAGTACCAGCACACAGAACTCAGTATTGTTCATTTTAACAGGTCTCTGAGTGTTGGCGATGTCAATTGTTCGACGTGGCAGTCTTGCAGCGCTCAAACCACTGCTTCCGCCTCAGCAAACCCAGGTTTAGAGCATTTCTGAGATGTTCTGGTGTGGGGAGGAGAGAAATCTGGAGGTTGCAGCTAGAGAGAGGGAGATCCCAGAGGGACATCGCTCCTGAGTGATCTCTGCTCTCCACCAGCTGCCAGCACTGCTGATCCACTCAGGCTGGGCTGGGCAATGCCTCATTCTTCACGTAAGTCAGAAGAGCAGGGAAAGCTAATTGCCAGGTAAGGTTGTTCAGTGTTTCATTCTCAACTGAACCAAGAAGTATCAGCTGATGAAGTCAGAAACTTCAAAGCCAAAAACTTGTGTTTCGTAATACCCAGCAGAAGAGAAGGGGGGATTAAAACAGAGATTAGTCCACGTCGTATCTTTGAAGCTGGATTCGTGCCCGTAGCTGTGGTTCTGAATTGCTTCTCAAGCTGGAAGGCATGTGGATGGGAAATCTTGCGAAATATCAGATCTCATAGGATTTCTGCTGCTTGAAATTAGTCGTGTTGCAAGATTTGGGCGCTGTCAAGACTTAGTCCTGTTTTTAAAGTGAAGATGTACTTTTAAAAAGAGCCTAACCATTAATTTGAATTGGGTCTTTACATAGCACCTCTTCCAGCTGCTGCAACAACACCTCTTAGCGCAGCTATAAATAAATAGTACCGAGTATTATTTAAAATGTGCAAATAGTACCGAGTATTATTTAAAATGTGCAAAGGCAATGAATATTCCTAATACTGAGCCACAGTATAGTCTCTCCTGGCACTGCTTGTGCTTACAGGACCTGTGGAAGCATCTCTGGAGCAGAGCAAGTACCTGTTACGCAAGCGTGAGCCGTGGTCAGCATGGGCTGTTCCGACATGTAACTCCTTTGGCTGTTAAGGAAAAGGAAATTAATTTTTCTCTTTGCGGACTATTTCTTACACTTATTTTATGTTGCTTTTAGTTAAAATGCAAGTATTTAGAGGAGCATTTTCGTGCCACAGTGATTTGTTTGTTTGTTTGTTTAAATAATTCTGTGCAAAGGCTTTGTGGGTGGCTTGATGTCCTTCATACCATGTTCTAATATGATTTGAAGAACTTGAAGATCATGAAGTTAAGCACTCAAGCGCTAGGAAATATCAGAATGAAAGGAATCAGATTAAATTATGACCTGTGTCTGATTGCATCAGACATAGTATCAAAATATTTGACTATATCTTGACAAAGTTATAAGCAGCTGAAAATAGGTGAATGTGATGGGACATACCAGGTAGCTCGTGATAACAGGTGGCCATACCACTGTCTGCAATAATTCTTTGATACAATCAACTAGTTGAATGCTTAGTGACATGCTTGAATGACATCTCTCAAACTTTATTAATATTTTAGTTGTTTAGTGCTCAGAGGGCCAAATTCTAAGTGTGTTTAGGGGTGCAGATTTGACGGCTACAGCCTACTCCTATCAGTATTAGAAGTTTTGCAGAGCTTCAGCTTTGCAAGTCTTTGACTAAAATTAATTGACCCTATTCAAGAAATCTCTTAAACACAGACTTAAACTCTCCTGGGTGTCTTTGGGACTTACCCAGATAAGCCTTGAAGTTAAATCTGTTTCCGTGCATTCTTCAGTATATTTTAGCATCTACTTACTAACTGTTCACATGCTATAGTATTAGAATGAAATTTGGAGTTTTGCTGAACACGGACACAAGTTTGGTTGTTTTCTTATTTTAGATATTGCAGCTTCTTGGGCCATTTTGAAGCAGGTGGTGTACACAAAATGATGGTGTTCTGTATAATCTATTTCTGTAGGAAAAGCAACATATTTTCCTACCTATTATGGAGCGCTCTGATGCAGAGGACAGTTTATTTCTAGCTATATTTTTTTCTAGCCCCTTTTTTTAGTTCTGTCAGTCGTGTTCTGTGTTATTAGGACAGTAGTTTTCAACACCACCCACTCTTAGTTGTAGAGCAATGAGATCGTTTAATTTTTCCTTTTGTGGGGAGGTTTGCAATTTTGATTTTTTTCATGATACAGAATGGAAAAAACTCAGAAAACTTCAAAAATCTTGCTAATCAAATGATGCATAGTGAATTTTACTGTATTTCAGGGAATTAAAAAAAATGTTTTCACAGTAGAAAACGGATCATTCCATTGCAGAAAGGGTGACGTAATGCATTTAAATCTTACTAAAGTTCTCTGTTATAGATTTATAAACTGATTTTTTTTCCCCAAATTTGCCACATTTCACTGCTCAGCATTTTCCAGCAACTTACAACCACCCTAGTTGGGTATCATAAAAAGTTTCCTTGCAAATAAGCAAGGAAACCTGCAGGACTTCACAGTCAACAAACGGTGACTATTTTAGCTTCATCAGTCATTTTTGTCTTGGTATGCGTGTTTTAGCTGATCTGCCTGTGTCCAAAAAGTGCTTTCTCAACATGTCCTGAAGCAGGTGATCTCTTCCTATCCTTCTTTCCACTTCATGGGCCTCGCATCTTGCTCACGCTTATGTTGTGCCAGATGTCTAGAACACATCTGCCTTTCAACAAGCAGTTATGTTTATGGAAATAATGCCTTCTGGAACTGGAAATTTAGGATAACAGATTCAGGAGCCTTCACTAAGTAATACATAGTATAACAGAGCGCAGCTCTTGTAAGCAGAGCACCCAAACAGATGCAACTTTGGAACCGCTCAGGAATAATTTAGAGCATGCTCTCAAAGTTTGATTAATATAACTGCTGATTCCCAGAAGGGATACAGTTGTATTTCTTCTGTGCTCTGACCTTATCTTTGAACCATTTTATATAAATTCTTTACCTTACCCTGATATGTGTGCACATATTTTAAGAGTGAGAGAGAAAGTCCAGAAATTAGCTGACTAAAGAAACGCAATTAAAACCAGTCAAGACTGAGCATGTCCCTAGTGGCAGAGGATTTTTTTTCCCCTGTGCCTCTTTTTCAAGAACATTTATCTTTTCCAGCCTTCGCACATTGAAGTCAAAGAGGACTTGGCATCATCAGAAGTGTGTTTGCATGTAGTCCGAGGATGTTCCTGTAAAATTTGAGATCTAGGTCTTCTAGGAAGGTCTGGGTTTGACTGGGGCTTACTGCAAGACCCCAACGCAATGCTCTCACTATAGAGCAAACCGATAATTGTATCATGGATGCACACTCAACATTTCAGCTTTATGAAGTGTGTCATACCAACCAAGCGTGTTTTTCAGACACCTTGGGTCTAACTCTTACCTGCATTTGTAGGACCCACCTGGGACACGTGTTGTTCCCAAATCCTCTCAAGAGAGCCACTCAGATAGGGGAAAACAGTCTTTCTAGCTCTGTAACCTTAACAAAGATTGCAGTATTCCTTCAGAGCAAAATATGCATGACATCTGGAAGCAATTATTCCTTTAAAAATCACTCTCTGAGTCAACATTGAAAATGCACTCAGCACTGAAAATGAAAACTAATAAACATTGAAGTTTCCAGTTATCCCACAGTCTGAGTGACCCGCACTGGAACAAAGTCATTTCTAGAAAGCCTGAGCAGGGTGGACACAAAGCTGGCCTTGGACCCCAAAGCTGACCAAGCTGTGCTGAGACATTTGTGTGAAATCAGATGGCCAGGGAGATTTTTCTTCTGTTGTATTACAGGAATAGGGGGGGGGAGTACAAGGAACCAGGTCACAGTAACAGGCCTTGCCCATCAAGGAACTGAACACAGCATTTACAGATTTAGAGCCAAATCATAGGTTTTGGTGATATTATGTGTAGTTACCTCACCATTTTAAAACAGTCTAATGTAGGATTGTCGCAGGGCTGGAAAACCTACAGTGAAAAACTAGTGTGACTGGGGTCTACTGGGCTAGTGAGGGAGCATGGGTGCTCTGCTGATCTTTGCTGGCAAAGTGGGTCTCAGGACGTTTCTGGAAAGGGCAGATGCTGAAGCAGATCCTGATTGGTTTAGATCTCATCAGATGTTGCCTTCAACCTTTCCATAGTAATGTGGAAGATGGCTGGGAGACGATTTCTCCTCCCTCAGCAACATTAAGTGTGCTCTACTACAATGATTTCTAGATTAATTATTTTATTCAATAGCCAGGGAAGACTATGTGGCCTCACCAGGCTGTTACTAGCCTGGTTTCCAAAGGAAACAAAAATTTACCTGATTATGCTGTGTCAGGCTGCCTTTTACCACGCTTAAAACACGAAGAAAATACTCAATTCCTTGAATTTTGTGAAAACAGGTGGCTGCGTAGAAGGGAGATACCCAAGAGAAGCATGAGCTCAGGAGTACTCATGGGCAGCAGAGGACTCAACCCAAAAAGGGGGCTGTGGAGAGCCCCATGAAGTGCCAGGAAGCCCCAGGCAGAGCTGCAGGACATTCGGAGCCAGCAGCTCCCGGTGGCACTGCCTTGTTTGTAATCCAGCACTGCCTTCCAAACACCTCTCAGAGGTGGGCTTCCCTCCTCCTCTTCCTCCCATGTGCGGAAGAGCAGTTTCAGTAGGCCACACAGGCTGCCACGTCCATGTGAAACCTCCCTCTCCTGGGGCCCTTCCGTCCCTTCTGACACCCTCTGGCCTTTTGCACCTGCATGGTGCCTGCTCGGCGCGGGCTGGCATTGCCGTGCACCTACTGGTGTGGCGAGGTCCCTTTTGCAACGCAACTTGCTAGTGCGGCCCATCTCCAGTAACCTGCAGAGCTTGTCTGGGCAGAGGAGGGATGTCGGGGAGTGTGCAGCGGGCCTTTAGAACGATGCCCAGTTGCTCTGTTTTCCAACAATGTCAATTTTGCTGCACGTTTTTCTGCCCAGTGTCAGGGGCTTGATGAAGTCCCGAGGCGTTGCGCTGTCTAACAAAAGACCAGTGGAAGTCAAAGGCTTTAAGTGCCTCACTTCCCATCTCAGAGTACGTCAGGGCAAAAGCCCTGATGTTGCTGTGTGGAGCGGTATGATAGATGGTTAAACCACCCTCTCCTGTTTTCTGTAAGGCAGGAGTAATATTTGTTATCAGGGCTGCAGGAAACCCAACTGCTTAACGGTCGTGAAGATCCCCGAGTACCCACTGTTCTCCAGAAGGACTAGGTGGTAGTGCTGATGAACGTACTTGTGCTGATAAACATTGTGCCCAATTTGCATGCCAGCTGGATCAGCTACTTACTTGCTATTCTTTTTGCAACCATAATTTTTATCATAAATATTTTCCAGACGTACATCAGTAGCTCATATCGCTTGGCTGGCAAGTCTAAGACAAGTCTGTCGTAGTTAAACAGACAGTTTGTACAAAATAAGCTGACTCTGTACCCCAGAATGTGGTCATTTCCTGATTCTTTTGAGTCTCTGAGCTCTTTCTCAATACCTATGGTACATCTGCAGGCAGATTGTGGCAAGAATGTTATAACTTCACAGGCATTAATGGAGGAAATGGTATTTTGCTAGCTTGTATTATACCTCTTTCCAGTGAAATACCTTTTTAAAAATAACTTCAGGTTTGGTGGGTGTTGGAGGAAGCGGTTAGGACCCCAGTTCTTAATCTTGAGACTGCAGTTTGCAGCTGCAGTAAAAGATGTCGTTGAAATTTGGGTGTCATTCTGTGTTGCACTTTCCTATGGAAAGGATCTGGCAGGGAAGGGTGGCTCTGGGGACTACAGAACGGTGACCCGTGTAGGCAAAGAGGGTGAAAAGCAAGATGGGGTATGGGAAGGGAGATAAAGGAAAGACAGAGCTGCAAAGTACAAAACACGTAGTGAGAGGAATGGAGCTGACGTGCAGGAAAAGGAGAGGGAGCAGAAGGAGTGGAAGGATGTTAAACCAGCAGAGGAAGTACAGGTTTGCATTGCATTGCCTCCCTCCAGGAGGCCAGAGCCAGGGGCCTGCCGTGCCGGGACAGTCCAAGGCCGAAACTTGTGCTATAGCAGGTGAGGCAAAGGGATGGCAAGGGGCAATGCTGCTCCCTCTCTTCAGGGGACGGCTGGGGACTACGCAGGGAAGGGCAGGGGAGGTGTTTTGCCAGCCTGTCAGGTTGTCCTGCTCCCAGTGACATTAGTAACTAGATCAAGGATCAGGATGGGATTTCCTCCTCACCCCAGGGCGGCAGGCAGGGTTTTTGTTGTTCTCAGCACCCTGAAGCAAGACTAGCTTCTAAGCATCACCAGAGCATTTTCCCCTGAGGTTTGAGTGCTGTTAAAGAGCGTGTGGTGGCTTGTGAGAGAGCAGGAGGCACAGGGTGGAGTTTTGGGGTTTTTGTTTTGTTTGTTTGTTGTTTTTTTCTCCTGCATATTCTATCTGGTGGTTACCTGCGATGGTCCCTCCACAGTGGTCCCTGTGCAACGGGCAGTGTGGGGCACCCTGCAGGGCTGTGGTGGGTGAGTCTGGAGCAGTCTCTGGGCTGTGGTGTCTGTGTGGTGAGTGAACAGGTAATTTCATGTCAGCCCTACTAAGTAGTTGGTTCACTGGCATATCTGAACCCCAAATTGCAAACTTAGGTTTTTTTCTTCCTTTAAAACTTAAAAAAGTAGAAGGGTGGAGAAGTAGGCAGTATACTGAAGTCCTTGCAGGCTCCTGTTTGGTGGAGACTGGTCCAGATTTCATCATGCTTCAGTGTTTTCTTACTACTCGTATACTTGTAAAGGCATGCTGAGAAGTCCTCTAAGGGACAGAGAATCTGCTGACACGACTGCAGAGTGTGGTCTTTCCTCTCACTGCTTTACTATCAACAGGATGCAAATCCAAAAGGCTCATATAGGCTCTAGATTTTGACTGCGGTAGGTCCTAAATCCAAACCGCCCAGCTACTAGTGAGGGGATGAAGAAGAGAATGTAGTGCTAGGTACCTGCGTTTTACCTTGACACTTGGAGCCAGCTCTGTGACCTGAGCTGCAGCAGATAAGCTGTAGTCCCTGCAGGAAGCATAGAAGCTGCAGAAATCTTTGGTGATCATAGCACAGGCATCTTTTCTTCCCGCTGTAGCCCACAGCATCCAAAGGGTTATACAAGCATATGACAGACTGGGTGAGATTGATGGGGTGAGATTGCTGGTATCTTTGACTCAGCTGGTTGGAACATGCTGGACAGTAATGCCTTCATCTTTGAATCCCTTTGCTATACAAATGGCTGATTAAAATGAAAGAAAACTGCTTGCAATCAAATGTTGTAGCAGCAGGTTTTTTTTCTGGTGGCTAAATTCACTTTTTTAGTGTTTCACAGCCAAGCAGTGAGGCATGGGATGACTTTCTTACTGCCCTAACTAGAACTGGACAAACCCCAACCACCTCTGCAGACACTGCAGACCCTTCACGCTGCCAACACTCACTAAGGATCCTGGTTTCACATCTGCTCCATTCCTATTTCAACAGCTAAACAAAAGTCTGATTTTAAGCAGAGACCGGTCCGCCACCCAGTTGTTCTCACCTTTGCATTGTGGTAAGGACAGCTAGTTTGGAGGCAAGCTCTTTCCAAAATCCTGCTTGTTTTGATGCCCAAAGAGTGGGAGCGTTGCTCTTCTGAAAATGCTGACGCCTGCTGCACCACTGCATGGTGGCGTGGGTGGGAAGCCGTACCTTAAAGAAGCTCTTCCTTCTTCCTGGCTCATGCTCTGTCCCCGTGCAGCAGGAGAGCTGGAGAGCTTTCCTCCTCTGTTTACTGTCAGTCACTCAGAGATCATCACTTACATCACTTTCACATACACTTTACTCTGGGCAGATAAGCAGTGATAAAAGAGCTTGTTTTATTTTGGTGCCTTGACCTGAGTGATTCACTCAAATAATCTGATGGCGCCTAGAAGGCGTGATTAAATAGCTATGATTGATTAAACAGCAATGATGGCTCCAGCTCTACATTGCATGGACATTTCTTTGCACTTTTTAAATCCTGGCCCTGTTGATAGCTGGTGCGTTATCTAAACTCTCTTTCACGGGGGTTTGCCAAAGTGCATAAGAGTCCATCTGAGAAATGCTGTGCTTGGGTCATTTTTTTAGATCAGAGGTGCAGTGAAGAAACAGCTTGTCCAGTTCTAAATATAATGTCCTTGACAGATGTGAATAAGCCCACTGATTAAAATAGCTGCCTAGTTCCCAGTTCAAGATCTCACTGTATAACATCAGCGTTTGGCTGCCCTTCTGATAAACTTGGAGAAGGACCGATTTCCATTTTACTCCTTTCGAAAGGGAAGAGGTTGGAGGGTTGTCATGCAGCAGGAATGCACCGATTCTAAGAATTTCTAAACAAGACCCACTGCATTGCGAATGGCAGCGGGAGCCGGGATTTATGGGGAGATTACTTGGTTAAACGTAGCCTGAAGGAACGAAAAATGAGCAGCCCAAAAAAGAAATTTGTTGAATATCTTGGCAGTGAAATTGAGTGGCCTGATTTATGAGCAATGCCGAGTTATCTTTCTGCAAACAGATTTCATAGAGCGGTTTTTCAACCCATGCCCTTTGGAGGGGCAGCTTTTGGCGAGATGTATGGTTGCACCTATTGCTCATCAAACATGATGGGACAGGCTCTCTTTTTCTCTATAGGACTAGGTGGAATGCTTGGTGGATGGTCAGCTGCCATAACAGGGGTGCTGGTGCTTTCTTACCCTCAGGCCTTCCTTGGCTGGTGGCTGTGGAGGACGGGAAGGAGGACTGGCTGCAGGGGCGCAGAGCCCTGGGGTCCCCGCTGCAGAGGAGGACAGCAAACCACAGGGGGACGGAAATGCCAGAGGTCCCTGCTGAGTCTGAAGGGGCGTCTTGTGAGTTCAAGACCAGACTGCAGAGGTCAAAAGGCGTTTTGATCCCTTTGCTACAGCGTGCACTGCCAGAGGGACAGTCCACCCCCCTGTGACCGGTGGGGTGGCTCCCCTTCTAGGTGTCACCCCCAGTCACACACACGTGTGGCTGGCGTAGCCCGGGACAAGTGACGATGAGACTGAAGGGGTTAGAGGTGACAAGTCCCAGCCAACGTAACAGTTGTGGATGACACCATGGCCTTATTGGAGTCTCTAAAGCTTCTGCCATTGCCTTCAGTGGAATTCCTAATTTTCCTGTGACGATTTTTTGCATGCATGTATGCACCGGCATGCATGTGTATGTGAATCCAAGAGCCACACAAAACTGCTTTCCATTGGCAAAGCATCCCGTAGATCCCAGTTCCTCTGAAATTTTCCATTCAGCTATCCGCACAAATCTAATACTGCGTATGTCTCCAGGAGTCTTATTTTTGCCCATGTGAAGCTAACTGTCTATAATGAAGTCATGAGTTATTTGACTAAAATAAGAACTGAGACTTCAAAATAAGAAACCCAAACCCAAACCCACAGCTATTTTTTTTCAAGTTCTAAAAAAATAGTATTTCCTTTTTAAATGAATCTCTCACCACTTAGTGTGAACTTGCAGTTCTGCAGGACACAGAGAGCTTTTTTCAGCAGATGCTAAACCTGAAGTCAGTGGAAGATCTAAGCAAGTGGTTAAAGGTGAGCGTGTGCTCAGGCGCTTGCTGAACCGGGACAGAGCATTCAGTGTTTTCCCGAGTTGTATCTTATGTTTCAAAGGAAGGACCTTTGTTTTGCCACAGGGTTCATTTCTATTTCGCCATGTGCTGAGAGCTCAGGATAATCCCATTTGGAGAGAAGCAGAGAGGAGGGAAGGCTACACTTGGGAAAAGCTATTTTCAGTAGCTCTGTTTTCTCTAACCCCATTTTCCTAATTATGATCAGCTAATGCTGACAGACTGGTTCACAGAAATTAAACCCCATTATATGGTACAAACAAGTCAATGAGGCCTGGAGTCGGACCCTACTTTAACATAAGTGAAATAAAGATCCCCTGTGGCTTTTAATTCCTTTTTATTTAGTTACTTAATTGAACCTGCACTGTTCTTCCTTTGTAATTGATTACCACACAGAAAAGGTAATGAAACAGAAAACTTTATTTTCTCTCCAGTGATTTTTATGGTTATCGTGGAAATGTTTTTACTGCTTCCTTTTGGGACATAAAAATTCTCAATATAGGCAAAGGGAAATCAGTGTTAGTTAATTGAAGGCATTTACATGGTTGGAAGATTAAAAGTTGTGGGGGTTTTGTTGTTTTGGTATGTTTCCCCCCCCCCCCCCTTTTCTTTTTTTCTGGTAAATCAGCTCAGATTTTTTTCAGAATGAGAACTAATCTGGCATTTTATTGTCCCTTTCTTTTTTCAAAGCTGAATCTACAAAGTTTGGGGATCTGGTCCAAAACCCACCGAAGCCAAATGGGAATCATTCCATCTAATTCAGTGGCTTTGGATCATGCTTTAGAAGCACATATCCAAGACATATTTATATATGTATACACACACACACAGATGCCTATCTGCTTCACATGCCATTTGTCATAACTGGGTTTAATCTCTGAGCAAGATAGGAAAGGAAAATTTGGGTTTTTTTCCCCTGGAATTAAAGAAAAGCTGATGTTAATTCCCCAATTCTATTATTTCCTTCGAATCTCATTACTCTCATACTTCCCTCTGTTCCTTTAATTTGTGAAGCTTGGTTTTCTTAATTTTGTAGATGTTCCCCCTTCTCCTCTTCTCCCTTTTTATTTGGGTGTCTCAGCTAGCTTTCGCAGGGCAAGGGTCTCATGGACGCAGTTCACCCAGCACTGTGCCCACCTTCCCTACCCTTTGTGAAGCTATGGGTATTTCTCACTGATGCACAGAGCTGGCTGAGAGTTAAAGGACTCAAGTCTGAAAGTCTAAAGGAGTTGCCAACTTTCCCCACCCCTTGCCTTTGTGCATACAGCTTTTTGCCTTGAAGCAATTTTAATAAAGGCTATGTAACAACATGGTGTTGGCATAGCAGGAGCAACATTATTCCATCTGTTTCTAGGGAAAATGTAAAAACATGCGTTAGTATAACGCTAAGGCTCCAATTTTCAACAGTTAAAAATCAGGCAACACTGAAGTTACAGGCTGCTTTTGAAAGCTACTCAGTGATTTTCCTTGCCTTTGTTTTTTTGGAACTCAAGTTCAGACACCTTTAAAAAATGTCTCGCATTCAAAGAGCTTTGAGCACCCATCCTTGGAAACGAAGGCTCTGTTAGTTATTTCAGTTTGGGCAGTCGAAGTTACTGCTTTCTGTTGGTAGTGTTGCAGAGCTGATATTTTAAAGAGTATTTAGTCCCTCACTGTAGAGATGAATGAGGGCTGTAAAATTGTATTTGTAAACATTCGTCTTAACTTCTATGAAATGAACCTTACATTAGGTGAAGGGCTTGAGCGTGTTGACTTTAATATTTTGCCAAACTCAGATCAGTATAGAAAAGAGCTTTAAAGGGATTATTCAGTGCTTTTCTGAATCAGAGCCTTAAAACCTGCTTTTTATTTTATTTTTTTCATGTGAATAATTATAAAGATACATCAGGCAGAGTTTTTACTAAACATCACGTTTTCAGCAGTGATGATAGAATATCCTGTCAGTGCAATTGTGGTTATTTGTGCCAAAAATCTCATTTTAAGACTTATGATGGTACAGTCAGGAAACAAAGTGAGGCAGCATGTGGCTTCCTGGCATTCATACCTAGTGAGAACAGCTTTCGCCGCCAGTACTGCAAACTCAAGACGATATTCACAGGGAGATATCCATCGACGCAGAGCAGTCCTGAGCAAAGGTGTGATCCTGTACAAACAAGTGATCGAGGAGTGAACGAGAAAAGGTGCCTTGCTGGACCTGATGCTGTCAACAAGGAAGAGCTGGTTGGAGACAACATGTCAAGTCGGAGGCAGCCTTGGTTGCAGTGACCATGAGATTGTGGAGTTGAAGACCCTAGGAGGAGGGAGCAGTGCAAAAAGCAGGACCGCAGCCCTGGATTTCAGGACAGCAAAATGCAGCCTCTTCAGAGATCTGCTTAGAAAAATCCTATGGAATACAGCCCCAGAGAGAAGAGTGGCGCAGGAGAGATGGATGCTCAGGAAAGGACCATCCCAAAGAGCAGAAAATCAAGCAAAAGTGGCAGGAGGCCTGTATGGATGAGCAAGGAGCACCAAACTGAATTCAGACATACAAAGGAAGTACATTACCTTGAAGCAGGAGTAGGTGACCCAGGAGGAGTGCAGGGATGCTTTCCAACCTTCCAGGGATGGCGTTTAGGAAAGCCAAGGCTGACCTGAAGTTGAATCTGGTGAGGCACCAGTCCATGCTGGGGGCCAACTGACTGGAAAACAGCTTTGCAAAGAACTACCTGGGGATCTTGATGAACAACAAACTGACTATGAGCACCCTCATGACAAAAAAAAGGCTGACAGCATCCTGGGCTGCATTAGAAGGAGTGTAGCCATCAGGTTGGGGGAGGTGATCCTTCCCATCTACTCAGTACTGCTGAGGCCACACCTGGAGTACTGTGTCCAGTTCTGGGTTCTCCAGTTCAAGAGAGACCTAGGCATACTGGAGAGAGTCCAGTAAAGAGCCACAAGGATGATTATGGGACTGGAGGAAAGGCTGAGAGAGCTGGGTATGTTCAGCTTGAAGAGAAGGCTCAGAGGGGATCCTATGAATGCGTGTAAATACCTGATGGGAGGGAATGAAGAAGGAACCAGACTCTTCTCAGTAGTGCCCACTGGCAGGACAAGAGGCAATGGGCACAAATTAAAAAGAGGAAGTATTATGTGAACAGGAGGAAACGCTTTTTTACTGTGAAGGTGGTCAAGCACCAGCACTGGTTGCCGGGAAAAGTTGTGGAATCTCCACCATAGAGATATTCAAAACCCAACTGGACACAGTCCCGGGCAGCCTGCATTAGCTGACTGTGCTTGAGCAGAGAGGCTGGACTAGGTGACCTCCAGAGGTTCCTTCCAACCTCAACGATTCTGTGATTTGCTAGTCTCCCATTTAAATAATTATGAGTTCATAGAGCAGAAAAGAAACCATACAGCAGGTGAGTCACCACACATCATGGTTATTAAATTTTTAATGGTAAATAGGGACTTCAGAACAAGAGTAGTTTGAAAGGGCTTTTTTTTGTGAAAGCTCTTTTATCAATATTTCTGAAGAACAAACTCATTGTGAATGATCCACTAGCAAAACTTAGGTTAAATGTGTAATAACTGTGATTAATGATTCAAGCAATTCTGCTACTGCTGATTTTGCCAGCCTATGTACTAACATCTATGTCCTTTGGTCACCAGCAGAATTGGGTTGAATTCAAGAGGCTGACTCCTGTAAAAGTATTTAAAGTTTTCCGTAATAGTTAAATAGTTCAAGGCGTCTTTCACGTTCATCCTTGGAGTACTATTGTATTAAGTCCCTCCTAAAAAAAAAAAAGGAAAAACCAACCAAATCTTTCTAATAGATATTACACAAAAGTAGTGGAGAAAAATTTCTTTTAGAAAAGAAATTATGCTTATGCTAGGTATGGATAACACACTCGGAGCAACTGCAAGTCAATGTTATCACGTTATTTGATGCATGCAACACATTCAATATGATTGTACTGCTTATCCAAAACCTTCAGGTAGCATGAGGTTCTTACATGGTTTGGATGGTGGTGGTGATAGCAGCAGCAGTGGGGTGGTTGTTTTTTTACCTTTTTTATTTTCCTCTGGGTGCTAGGATAATTTGCTGTGGATGCCATATTAAACCATAGTAAGAGAGAGAAAAACATCATTTTATGATGGCTGCTGTGCTCTCTGATATGGTTGCTTGCAAATAAATCCAAATACATGCTGAGAAGCAGCCTCTCTGTTCCTCCTCGCCCTTTTTGTGAACACGGCTCCACATGTGCTCCCCAACGCTGAGCGCAAGGGAGCCAGCGGCATCCCCAGCGGCTCTGGGC
The DNA here is from genome assembly GCF_965231255.1 of Vanellus vanellus. Taxonomy (NCBI): domain Eukaryota; kingdom Metazoa; phylum Chordata; class Aves; order Charadriiformes; family Charadriidae; genus Vanellus; species Vanellus vanellus. Next base: position 32,120,953 of record NC_138907.1, read on the forward strand.
CGGCCTTCTGAGACCAGGGTGGACCTGCTCCCCAGCCCTTGGCAGCGCTTCTCCATGAGGGAGGCCCTGGGGGACCCTTCACATCCCCCCCAACTGCTAGAACTGGCTGCTATCAAATCTGTATTTTTTTTTTTTTTCATGAGGTGTGACTCATCAGAGTCACCAAGCTGCAACCTCATAAAAATGGCTTTTCTAGAGCCATAGAAACCACAAGATCCCATTACAAGCCGTTTCATTTTTGGTGCCTAATGGAAGGTTAGCAGTAATCAGACAAGAGGAAATTCTTAACTCTTTCTCAGATTCCCTTTTTCCTCTTTCGTAAAAACAAAGCTCACCAGTAAATGAAATTCAGCTCAGACGGGTATTCTTCGTACATGCTGTGCCAGTGCCTGGTTAGTTGACAGAAGACTGCCAAATGTCTATTCAAGTTTCTTGGTTTTTCTTCCCACAAAAAATGTTTGCCCATCGTAAAATCATTCCCATTTGTGATTTTATAGATCATATAAGTGAAAGTGGTAAGAAGCAAAGTATCAAGGTTGCAGACTGGATCCCTGAGCAGATAAGCAGAACTTCATGGCCAGACGATAGAGCAAGCCAGTGAAGTCAGTGTAGCCCAGTTCTGCAGTGAAAATTGCAGAGCTGGGACTCGGGAAGTCTCGCTTATTAATTTAATTGTAGCAAATAAAGAAATGAAGAGGGTAAGAGGGCAAACAGACACAGAAACACACGTTGGAGCTTACAAAAAAAATCGAGCTGCATGTGCTGTTGGCCCTGTTAATGTAAGTGGTTCAACATAGACCAACTTTCAGACCTAGGCAGAGCTCTTGTAAAATCAATGTGAGCAGTATGCTGAAAAATGTAGAGGCATGGGACACATAAGCAAAGACTGGGGCTAAACTTACGGTTGGCAGGATGGGCAATGCATGACTGGGAGGTGGTGGGCTGTGGAGCAGCATATGGACTTTAATTATCCAATGCTTTTTAATGTCTGTTGGGGGCCTGTTCAACTTAGGACAATTATAGACATATGCAAGAGTCTGCATTGTGCTTAATACTGAAGGAGGACTATTGCTGGGGTCAGAGAACTACCCAGGCAAAGCTTCACTAAGGGACCCTGAAGTCAGCATGAGCCTGTGTAATACAAGGCAAAGGAACGTATGTCGTATTTTTCTGCCTCTTTTCCCTTATTGCTTTCTCCATCTTCTTATATCTGTTTTCAGCTCAGTTCAGGCCTGAGAGATAATGGAAGATGACTGATGGACTGGACACCAGTGGTAACACATTTACCCCATGTCTTTTGGCTGAGTGTTACTGGCTGAAGTCAATGGCTCTACCTCAAGTATCTGGTCTTGCTTGGATCTACTTGACAAATAACACTTATTATTCTTCACATTTTCACCTTAAGAAATCTGCATGGGTGTGCCAAACTCACTCATGGCTTACCTCCCTCTGCAGGGGTGAATAGATTTAGGGAAGTTCTAAACAGCAGAGCTAAGTGGGGTGATCTTATTTTTTCAGTTCCTTCATTTGCCTTTGTATAGAAAACTTCTAAAAATGGTGTATAATTGCAGGTGAGGAGATAACTGTGTTAGGGACAAATGGATGCCTGTGCTGTTCCTCCCAGCCACCGTCTGGGGGAATTTAGGAAGCTGTGTGTAACCACAGCAGTGTTTCTTTTCTACCTCAAGTAGCTGATGCCATTATAGGATTCATTTTCTGGAATTTGGCCCAAAACCTGTTCTTAAAACTTTCCCTATAACAAGGACAAAAAGCAGCGAGGCTTTTAAGACCAACCCCTGAACCTGAAGTGGGAGGACCCCATAATTCAGAATGAGACATGGGCTCCCCTTTAGCCACCTGGTATTGTTCCTGGCCTCTGGGTCACCCAGAGAGGTCCTCACCAGGTCCCAGGTCTGAGAACCAGCTTCTCCTTCCAAGCCGGGTGCCACAGCCAGTTAGGGTTACCAAACTGGTGAGGTCTTGTGGATACGTTGGGAAAGCTGCAAACATTTCCTGTAACATCACTTTGTATGGATTCCCACTTCAGACAGCATAAAAGCAAAGGCTGTGCCATCTCCAAGGACACAGATGATGAAATTCAGGAGCTTCTTCTCAGGTGGCTGTGTCTTCAAACAAGCTGACTAAATGAAAAGAGCATTATCAGAAGATCTGAGTCCTTTGGAAGTCCAGCTCAGTCATGCTGTTTAGTATCTATGTGCCTGTCACTTTGCTTTAGTTTCATCAAGTAAGGAAAGGTGATGAAAGCTAAGGAAAGGAGCTAAAGTGACCCCATGCTGGATAAATTGATCTTAGTGGCAGACTAGAGGCAAGGGCAGGCTCCCCTGACTAAAGCAATATACAGCTGATAGGTGCAATGAAATACACAAATGCTTCTGTCCTATGGATTTTACTGGAGTTAAGATGTTTCCTGCCTGTGATAAGTGATGAGATTTTTCAGGTTTCTTATTGTAAAATCTTTCATAATGCAGACGTCTTCTGCATGGTCTTCAGTACCAGCAAAATAGGTGTCCCTTAGAAGCATAAGAAGGTTCTAAGAAAGTGATGACTAACACCATTCTCTTCCCTATATGTTGTTATTGATCCTCTTAATGGCCCTCATTTATTGACTTCCTTTTTGCAGTACCAGGGGATCATTAACTGGGCATTCCTTAATATTTTGGGTCTAGAGGTTATTTGGCTAAAGATGAATGTAGTTATACTTTCATTGGCTTGCCTCTGTTGTTTTACTTTCCACTGGCTGGAAATTCCCTGAAAGAAAATCATTGAAGTAAATAATTCTGTCCCACTCTGTGGTGATGAGTCCTGAGGAGAAAAGTAGGCTGCATCATTTTTGGTACAGAACTGAAAGACTTAATCTGGGGACACACAAGGACATGAAAGGCTGTGCCAGAGGTAGACTTTGTCCATTCAAACCCAAGAGTAAAAAGGGGCTTCGAGCTTCCTGGGAAGCAGAGCATGGATACTGCAGTCAGCTTTTTGCCTGGCTTTAGAAGTAACTGCTGACAAAGTCAATGTGATGTAATGTGCAGTGAACCGTATATCACAGTATCCATTCAAAATCCTAGTGCAAATACTGAGTATTTGAAGACTTAAAGTAATTGACATCCTGTCAGCAGCAGAAATGGTGACAGCGTGAACAGAGAGAATGTGAATTGGATCTTTTCCTGGGACATTGATTTACAGGCTTCAGATTAGAACATCGATACGAATGACTTAAATATGGCCTCACAATGATGGGAGAATTTTTTTTGGAACAAAGTGTATGCGTAAATGTATACATAACACATATAGCAGCTGATTGGAAGATAATAAGATGAAAACATTGATCTGAAGATCAGGTAAAAATCTAGCTTCTTGCCAGGCCATCTTACACAAATGAAACATAATAATCCAGAGCCCATTTTAAACAATTATTTCCTAAAATCCTAACTTGCCTTGACCTAACTTGCCATTAATGGTAAAATGTGGAAAGTTAAGTCATTAGGATTCTGAATATCAAATTTTACCATGGCCTTTCAGGTAGGTCTTGGAGGAAAATTCTACAGGACTGTAATGACCACTGCAATAAAATGTAACACAAGTCCAGAGTGAATATGTACATTTTTGAGATATAATCTTTCGCGAGCTGCTGTACATTAGCACTCTTCAGCTGCTACATGAAGAGATGTTTTGATAGGCATTTGCTTAAGATCCTGAGGTTATCCTACACATAAGCACCAGACATGGGTGAACCAAAGCTGTCCTAAGATATTCAAGAAGCAAACCCACTGAAGACTGTAGGTGTGCTCTGTCCATCTGTGGCTTGGCAGAATATATAACTCAACACCACCTGAAGCTGACACAGCGTAAGTGTTCATTGGAAGGACTGGCACATATGAGGTCATTTTGGATTTCCCTGCAAACACCTGTCATACAACATGCACAAGGAACTGGACAGAGCTTTTTTTACTCTTGTGAAGCGCAAAAGCAAAGCAAACCTGGAGATGTGCATGACAAAGATGTTTTTCTCTCTAGATGAGCAAGTGTCAGACAGGAAAGAACTTTAAAGTTATTTATTGAGAAGTTTGTGTGCTGTGTATTTAAGTGGATGCTGAAAATGATAAAATTGTGCTCTTCTCCCCTTTGTAAAAATGAGGATGATATAGTTCAGCTGCAGAAATTTTAGCACTGATTGCGTACTGGGTACTAGCAGTGTACTTCTGCGCTGGATCCCACTGCCTCTGTTGCATTGGACAAACTGGGGGTGTACTTTCTCTTTTTGCAGAGAACAGGTGTATTCAGAGTGAACAGATCAGCTCAGGAATAAGAAGGACCTAGTGAGATCAAAATAAAGGTAAGTGTCAATGTTCACAAAAGTTTTTTGTAAAAAGCAGCCTGTGAACACTCCCAGTGCTCCCAGTTACTGAAAGGCCCCCTTTGTAATCTGGCTGAAGGGAGCTTCAGGCTGTGCCCCTCCAGCTGCAAACAGGTATTTCCTTTGGAGAGGACGTAAACATACAGTTGCTCATGGGAACAACGCAGAATTTTTTTCCCACTGTTGCCTTTATCTAGTGTGGAAAATTTGGCCCTAAGCACTGCATTTAGAGTGCAATTGGTTCAGCAATACATGGGGATTTGAATCCTGATGTAAGTCATTTAAACAGGTGCCACGTCATATTAATTGCAACCAAAAGGCTTGCTGCAACACCTATCTGGTTGCATTAGTCAAAGTTAATGAATTATTTATTTATTAAGACGTGTCCTCCAGCATCTGCACATTCTGCTGGAAACAGTTCAGTTGGCAGCTTGGGCCCTTCAACTCAGCAAGAAGCATAGATCTGGCCATCACCAGTGGGGGTGGGAAACACAGGCGAAGGCTACTGTGACCAGTTTTCTATGCTGCTATTTTTCCAGCCCTTTTAACACTTTTCACCTGTGTTGGGCTGCAGCACTATCTGATCAGCTTTCTGTGCCCTTACCCTGTTATCTCCCCAGCAGCACCTGGGGCTTTGCTTCCTGCCAGTCAACAGCTGGGGGCTTATTACCTTTGAGTCTTACCCGCTGTCACCCGTAGACAATATACAATTTTTCTCTGGTTTATTGTGTGTTTCTTTTGCATTTCTGCAAAGTTAAACAGTTTGTAATCTTAATTTTAAGCAAGTCCTTAAATACTGGACTTTAAGCCACGCTTAGAGAAAGGGAAGAGGGATTGGTTGCCAAATATTCTCTAACACCTTCCTGAATTTGGCCTGCAACTAGTCTTCAAACCTACAGTTGTCTTTTCCAGGGTTTATTTACCACTAATGTTAACAAAGCAGGCAAGTCTGTCTAGTTACATTGCTCTTTATAAAGCCTCTGCCATTTGTTGTTTGTTTCCTTCGGCGTTTAGCAGATTCCTGGGTGCCTTTTGCTATTTTCTGTCTTGTTTCCTCTTGCATCCCCCGGGCAGAGCCCTCCTGCCCCAAAGGAGGCCTCTGCCATCACTGTGGCAGGGGAGAGCAGGGCAGGGGAAGCATGCGGCGGGGATGAAAGCAGGACAGTGACACGCAGACGAAGAAATGGCGTCGAACGGGGAGGCCACAGGGTACTCGGTGCCCTTATTGCACCCGCCTGAACTGCTCCACTCTCTACCCTCTGCTTTTCCTCATGAGGAACCTGCTGCTTAAAGACCAAGGTAAGAGGAGGTGAAGAAACCTCTGATTGTGCTGGAACAAAGAAGGGGTAGCACTGGGCTTTACTGAGAAGAAGGGGAAAGCCCATGGCAGAGAGGAGGAGAAGGAGGTGGTAAAGGCCATAGACGATGTCCAGGTGCTGCCTGGCAGAATGGGATACTCATAAAGCTGCCAGTCCTACAATAAGGAAAAGTTCAGTAGTAGCAGAACGGGGCCAAAGACTTTTAAAAAAATACATATGTTCAGGCTAAGCTGGCCCAACAGTGTGCCTCCAGTCCTCTGTGAAGTTAATGACAGCCAAGGGCACGCAGTGCTAGGCAGGACCAAGCCCGTGTCATATGCATCTTGGGCGGGGGCTGCTGTCATCTTCTCCTTGGTACTGGGCAGGGGGTAATCCAGCCTGGGGGTCTGTGTCTGTCACAAATAACACTGACGGTGTCTGATCAAGGACGCTGTGTTTGCCATAACTTTCAGGAACATGCTCTCTGCTCAGGGCAGGGAGCAAGGGCAGATGTTTGTCAGGCGATCTTGGAGAGACTTTCAAGCAGGGTGTCCTGGGACCTCCCTGATTTGTCTCTTGACGTGTTTTCTGCCCTGTGTGCGGACGGAAAAGCTGTTGCACTTTTAAATGGCTGTCTGTAATTTGGTCTGGGCTTTGGGAGAGAGGCTTAGGTTCTGAGAGCTGAGCCGGGGCTCACAGGTCCTCTGCAGCTTTGCCCCAGAGGCTTGACAGAATGAGGAGCACCAAACCCAGGTTTTGTTACCAAAGCCAAAACATCTCTTGGTGCACATATACAACCACGACTATTCGTACGTAGTCCCTTGTCAGACTGAAGCTGTCACTTTGCAGACTGCCGGGCAGGGCAGTGCCCCTGGACTACTCTCCATATGCAGGTGCGAAGCTGTCGCGCCGTCGGTGTGACGCTGGTTTGCACGCTGTCGTCAGGTTGCTCCTGTCTCACCATCCTTCATTTCCATGTGTGTGCTAAAAGACATACATAGGCACAAACAGGCATATGTGCGTGCATGCCACACTGCTCAAGTGTTGCAGAGCATGCTTTAAAAGGCAGGTCACACTTCAGAATAAATATTGAAAGTCTTTATTAGTAGGAAGTGATTAGAAGCATTGTTTGGTATAAATGCAGCTTTGTTCAGTAATTCACATTCCCAAAGTGCTTAATTCCTTAAGACTCTGCTTGCTTAATTTTGGATTTTACAGCACCAAACACAAAAGCATAATTTCATTTTGTTGCGTGGCCATTCGCAGCCCTACAGTCTAATTTTTCTAGACCAGCCGGGAGAACTCTTTGCAGTACAAGGCAGGCGGACACAAGAAATGAAGAAACAGGGATGGGAATCAATATGCAGGATATGAGCAATCCTTTGTCCAAGGCTCAGCCCTTGACAGGACTTGGGAGAGGCAAGCAAAACTCCCATAGGAGCGGGTCATTCAATGTAATGGTAGATGCTTTCATTTTCCAGCTCCAAACTGCACACTGTGTTGTCATCTCTTCCATGATCTTAGAATGAATTGGGCCAAAATAATCCAAAATCCCACAGTTTGTTATCTTTTGTTGGAGCCCTTGGATGTAGCCCGTGGGCCACAGAAGTTGAAACAAGTTAATTTTAGAGCTTGCCTGTCATCTTTGAGTTTCCTGACTTCAGAAGTGAGGAGTGGGATTTCATGATGTCTTTCACATAGGAGTGCCCTGGGACTTCATTTACTAATGTTTTTAATAAGGTTTTGATCTTCAAGTGAAAATTCCACTGGAAGGACAAGTGACTGCAATTAGTAAAGCAAAATCATCTCTCGTTTTAATGTTCAGTTCTTTTATATACATGATCATGACAACCAAGTCATTCTCACTTGCGTCTACTGCTATTTGGCTTCAGAGGAGGAGAAGGTTGCAGCCTGACGAGCAAAGCAATGACTGCCTACCATTTGGTTTCCTCACAGAGATTGGATGTGGCAGCATCTTGTCATGATTTTTGCCTGAACCTGCTAGGAAGTTAAATATTTCATTATGACAATTTTGATACTTGCACTGATCTCCTGTGGATTCATAATTGAAGACATCACAGAACAAAACAAACCTCCCCCAAACAATTGTGTGCGTCTAAATCACCTACATATGTTTCTTGTTCCCTGTTATGCATGGGTTTCTTTTTAATGTAACTCTTGGCACGACAGAAACCATGCTGGTGACATTATTGGTATTGTTGGCCTAGAATGTTTTCAATAACACTGAGTTTGTTGGGACAGAGCGTGAATTAGTTGTCAGTTCTTGAGAAGTAAAAAATTTAATTGCTGATCAAATGTTTAAAATATGACTTGTATTAGCGATGGGTTTCCATATAAATTCTTTCTTGTGTCCATTAGGCAAGAAGCCAAAAACTGGCAGCGTGACAGCTCTGCTCAGCAGCCACAGTTTGGAAGTCAACTCCAGGCTTCTATTCTGGACCAACATTCTCATGTTTTTCCGATTTTTTTTTTTTTTCTTTTTTTTTTTTTCTTCATTTTGGCAGGAAAAACTGAAAATAAGTTTAGGCCAACCTGAAATAAATCTTCCCCCTATTTTGTTTTTCTAGGGCAGTTTTCAGGCTGACAAATCAGTTATTATGCAGCTCTATCTATTATGCTCTGTATAGATCTACAGTTCCTACAAGACTGTTCTCCATCACTTCGCCTTCCTTCATAGCCATTGTAAACCAGACATGGAATCAAAGTATTTTTTTCAGATGTCTCTGCAAAAAAGTGGACTTTTACCTGTGAAACCACAGAAGAAGTAAGAGTAAACAAAAGTAGATTTTTTTACTGAGTTCAACTCCAAACATACTGTATTTTTACAGATGAATCTATCCTTCCTTCCTGTTTGCGTTGAGATTATCAGCCCAACGGTACTGTTCTTCCCTTCTTCTGACTTGCACATGCCTCTCTTGACAATATAGAGTGCAAACCGATTAGTCACACTCCACTGAAGTACTGTTAATCTAATAGAAAGGTCACTGTTAGGTCAGGGAAATGGGAGGAGAAAGGGAGATTTACTGTGGGAAGAAACACCAGCATTATACAGGAGCCCACTGGTGATGGGGAGTCAAGGCTGGCGATGATTTCCACTCCATCGGCACACCAAGGTCAGAACTCTCCTTCTGCAGCTGTGGCGGAAAAAAAGTTCATCCAGGATTAATGATGTCAGATTCCCTTCCCTTAATACACAGAGTTATGAGTTCAGGATAGATGTTCCCAGGATAGCAGGCCAAATAGGTCATTTGTCTGGACCAGTATGGCAGTTCAAAGGTTCTTCAACCTCCTTGTCCAGGACCTTTTGCTTACTCTAAAAGCAAAATGTGAAACCTGCTTCTTCCAGTGGCTGGCAAAAGAGCCTGACCTATGGCCACTGTAACCTCCCACTTCTGTGCTCGGTTTCTCAGCAGATTCCCAGAAGTATCTGTCTGAAGGAGTGCACCAGAGCGGGTTGACCCTTTATGGCCAACAGAGTCCTACAGAGCAAATTCCTTTCTCCTTTTGCTGGCCAAATGTTCCTCTGTGCTCATTTCTTTACCTACACTGTCATCGTCTGGAATTTGCCTTTAAGTTAATGTTTGCACCAGGTTTGAAAAGCTTGAAGTACTACAATTCATTATTATTTCTTTTGTTTTCTTCCTGATACTCTTTCCAAGTCCAGATCATGGGCAAACACAACTCCCTCTGTAGCCTATTGTCTTAAGTCTGAACAACCCATCCCTGTTTTCAGCTCAGCCTGTTTAACTCCTGTGTTGCTGGAAATAGGTTGTGGAACCGGGGAGTGTTAAACATTAATTGCTTCATATCATAGTCCTGGGACTGGCTTTACATGTGCTTGGTAAAAGCCAGTGAATACACATCTAGTGCATTTCTGCAGTGTGTGTGTGTAGCACAGTGTTATGTTCTGATAAAATCTCTCCCTCTCTATCTCCCTCTTTTCTACCTCACTGTCTGTTGGCCGCAGACCCCCCAGGGTCCCCTGTGGTTTTCCACCAGAGCAGCAGAAAAAGCAGGAATGTGCCAAACATGGGTGAAGTTTTGGGGATGTCAATTTGTGCTTGAAGCTTCTATGGAGCATGTGTGAACTATTAAAGGAGGGGTTTGGTTTTGCAGTTTCTTTTTCTTCCCCTCCCCTTTCCCGACTCATAGTTAAGGGATTTTTTTTTTACATGACTTTATGCTCTGTAGATGCAAAGGCCACATCAGTGACAAATATCTGGTCCTTGCTCCAGAGCATGTTGTTTAGAGTTGCTTGTGCAAGGATCTGGTAAGCACAAAATCGCAAACAACAGCTTCTGCTTTGGAAACAGACCGACTATTTTGCTGAAAAAAAATATATATATAAAAAAATCAGGCTGGACAGAGCGAGCGGGGTTGATTCAAACCAAGTGGTTACAGCCTGGCAAAAGGAATAAGATGAGAGCAGGAAGCGCCGAGTACCAGGCTCCATGACATGGAAGCAATTGGTTACAACAGTGCTTTTCTTGGAGTGCTTGAGAACATCCAACAGTAAGAACCCAGCTAGGGCAGAGAGGCAAAACCACCCACTCTTCTGTGGTAGTTTTGTTTCCTGAGGGACGGATCTATTTCCAATTGTGACGTGTTCAAATAAACTGCTCTTGTGCTATCAGAGGTAATATTTTTAGTAGGCACAAATGAGCCTGGTTGCAGTGGAAATAGCTGCTGCCCGAATTTTTTGCCCTGTGTTCGTTGCAGCTGGCGTTGGTGACACTCCATGTTAAGGGGAAAGACCCAGTGGAGCATAGTATGGCATTGCTTGTTTTCCTCGTCTCTTAATTTTCCAGGCTGATAAACGTGGTAGAGGAGACCCATGTAGCAATTACGATTAAGGTTTGCGGCTGGAGCAGTTTAGCAACAGAATTTCCCTGCAACCATGAGGACTCAGTTCAGCGAGGAAAGCCCGAGGCAGCCTCTGCATTGGTCTTTGGGTCAGCACAGGTCTGCTCGGGGGAATGCTCCTCTCTGGCACTGGTGTGTCCTCTGTTGATCTACCTCCAAGCTCATGTTCACCAGTATGGCTCTCAGCTGTCAGGCTCCAAATCAGCCCCTGGGAATCTTGCAAGGGCATGTCTCAGGGTACACTTGTTGTGTCTGACAGCCTGCCCTTCTTCTGCCTTCTTTTTTCTTCCACATCAAAGCTTTTTTTTCTCTGACCATCACATTTCTTGCTTCTCTGCAAGCTATCAAAAATCTGCATCTCACTTTCCCCTCTTTGTCCTTCTCCGTACCCAGATCCTGTTTACACTTGCTTTGTTCCCGCGCAGAGAAAGGCAATACAGGACAAAAGGCCCGTGAAGCTGTGAGAATCACGGTCAAAATTGTTACCCATGTTGTGAACTTACCAGGTTTCAGAAGATAATGAAACACTTCAAATATGATGCCTGGATAAATTGGGGCTGAGGAGTCGCATAACGGAGGCCTTTGACTTTATTTCAGGTAGTTTGCTTGGCTCTCAGCTGTCGCTTTTCCATTCCCCAGCAACTACTACCTCTGTCTTCGTTCTCAAACTTTCCTGTTTCGCCCGTGCTCTTTGCTTGCTGGGTTGCTTTGGCAGGGGAGAGGACCTGTTTATACTAACACCCATTGGCCAAGGTTGGTTTTTCCGGGCAACTTGCCAGTTGTGGCTGAAATCTCTCAACCCCTGAGTTGAAAACCCATCAAAAGCCCTTCGAAGTTGGTAAACACAATGGCCTTATCCCACCCCCAGACTCTTCTGCACACACTGCACTTCAGCGAAACCGTCTCTTGTCAGACCAGCGGTCCAGCCCTCCTGTGTTTCTGTGCTGCAAACGCAACCCGAGGCCTTTTTCCATGCTCAGGGTCACAGCCCGCACGTGCTCCAGACCCTCTCCAGCAGCACCCTCTGGAATCTGCTCACACCCCTGGGATGGCAGCTGCTCAGAAATTCAAACTTCTGCTTTAATGAAAATTTTGACTTGATTCCTGGTGGGGAACAAAAGCTCACCAAAGCTGCTCATTTTTCTTCAGTGACCTTTTTTTTTTTTTCCCCTGAATGCGGTCTTGAACCTGAAGAACCTCCAGCGTTTAGGAGAGTGCTGGAAGCAGCAAGAAAATGCAATGTGCACCCTGAAAGCAACAGAAAAATGGATCAAATTGTTCTTAAAATTAAAAGACTGACCAAAACATCCCAACGACATATAAAGGCACTAATGAGTCACACCCCAGGATGGACTAAATATCAGTAGAAAAAAGTTTGTTTCCGTTCTCTGCTGGGGCCAGAAAGTTGATTCTTTACTACTGACTGATCTCTTTTCCCTCTTCAGTCAAGTTACTATCTGCGATTCATGATGAAATAATTCCTTTGGGAAAATATTCCTTTTGGGGAAAGAATTATGCAAAGGAAAAGAGATTCCGCTCCCCCTTCAGCAAGCGAATGAGAAGAGCATTCAGAAAATTCTGATATCATGAGGCAGGCTAGACTTTGCTTCCAATTTTGTTTGGCTGATTATCTTGGAAATGGATCGAGCGGTGCCCTTGAGTCTTTTTCTTCCTTTCCCACTGAACATTAGCAAAAAAGAAATGGTTTTACTATGAAAAACAGCTTAGATTTCACAGGTGACCTTTTGTCTTTGGCAAAAAGATTTTTGCTACATCTTTTTGAGAAGGCAGTCTTGCCTTATTTATGATGAGCAGTTTACCAGGACAAATCAAACGTTTAAATCAAATTCTAGCAAAAATGTCCACCCTCTGTGACCCGCATTCAGTGCTGCCATGGATGGATATGTCTTAGCCAAGGAAAAGGATTGAGATTTTTGGAGAAAAATGTGCCAAAAGATGAGGTCAGGACAGAGTTCTGGCATCCACAGTCACAGTCTTCTACATTGCAAGAAGTGCTGGGAGGAACTTGTTCTTAACACTATTGTGGCTGTGTTTGCCGTACTGTACCTATGTCAAGGGCAGAGTTAAAGCTGTATGGGTGAGCACTCTTACCAAGCAGCTTTTAGGAAAAACATGCAACAGCAACCATAACCCTGCTGGAATTAATGCTTCTTGGTAGGCAGGAGTGTATTTGTGACATGCATTAATTTGTTCAGCAACGAGTTCAGTGTACCTGCAAGATAAATTTAGATGTCTTCCTCCATCACCCAGTGTTACGGGAAGCTGTTTTGCGATACAATGCAGAGAATGGAAACTTGGCGAACTGAGGCCCAGACTAGAGCGTCCCATTAGCGGTCCTGCAACGGGCATGTTATTGGATGGTATTAGGGAAGATGAATGATGGCTGTGTTTGGGCAGATTGTTTCCATAATTTAAGGGAGAGAAAATCAGCTCATTGTTGATCCAGATTTTGTCATAAGTAATTTGAAAGTCCTCTGTGGGTTCAGCTGAAAGGCATTTGGAGTCAAGGAGAAAATGCGTGTTGGTGTATGTTGGATTTTTGTGAGAAAGCAGTGTTTTACAATCATCCTGGTCCCGTGGGCTCACCTAATAAAGCGGTTCACAATTAATTGCAAGTGTGGGGGGAGTTCAATCACTCTTTTCTAGCTCATTCTTTTAAAAAAATTACGATATAATTACGTGCACAGCAATAGTTCAGTCCAAAAGACTCCTTGAATGCCATTAGGAGACATATCGTATCCAAATGCTGCCAATGTTAGCTAAAACTTCAGGAGCATGAGCCAAACTGAAAGGCACAATTTTTCCTTCCTTCCTCCTTCTATTTTTCACTCTTTTCCTCATCACTGCAACTAAAAATAATGTGCCCTGCTTGCCTCATTTGCTAACTAAAGCATGTATACCTGCTTGTTAAGCTGTAATTTTAGCTTCACTTTGATTGATAGCTCAAGTAGGAGAGGTTTGAATTTTCATCTTGTACAGACACATTCAAATTGCTTGGCAAGGCTGCTAGGTGCATTGCCTTTGTAGTCATCATGCAGACTAGAGAGCTTCCCCAGTGACTGAAAAAAGTGTAAATGAATTTAATGAATTTTGGGTTCTTTCTCTTTTTCCCCCTCTTTTTTTTTTTTAGGTAGTGGTTTAATAAAGTACTGGATGTTTTGGAATGGTGAATGCATACCTTCTGAGTGAAGTGCAGCCAGAGCTACAGCTGCAGCTGTCTTCCTATACGTGTTGTTCAATAGGCTTGTGGGAACTGATGGAACAGACGGCTGGGACTGCCAGGTGGGACGGCTCCGCTGTTGTTACTGGCTTGGGCCCAGTTTAATACCTTGTGTGTAGCTGAAAGTAGGATAGACGTCAAAGTGGTGTTACTAGAAAAATGCTGCTTTAGAATGGGACCCCCCAAAAAACATAATTATATTAATGTTTGTTCTAATTATACACGCTGGAGCATCACGTTAATACCAGAAGAGGCCTGAGACTTTTGATTTTTAATGGCTTCAATGCCTACTTGCAGCCAGTGGGTCAAGTGCTTTGCCTGTCTGCTAGTCCATAAAGGGTCTGGGACATAAAGGACACATTGCCAACCATGTGTACTACGGCCCATTGTGGGCTAGCGTACCAGGCATGGAAAGTACTTATGTGACTTCCAATGTAGTGCTTATGTGACTTCTAATGAAGTACTAATAGTGCTGTGACTGATGGTGTTTCTTCTTTGGTAGAAGTGGCAGGGACTGTTTTTTTCGAGCATAGCTGCCTTGAGTCGAATTCAGCCTGGATAGGTGTGGGGGACTCTTTGGGTATGAAGTCTTCCTTTGTAAGATGACTAGAAAAAAGCAGAGAGAAAGAAACGATGAGAGCCAAGTGGTCCAGACTGAGTCTGAAGCCAGTATTCACTTGCTGGTGCTTCTGAATAACTAATGCAGAGCAACTCTGTCAAGACAAAAATGTCCCTGCTGGGTCAGGGTAGTGCCCTATAAGTGACAGTGGCTAGTAGAGGATGCTTAGAGAAGGCGCTTCAGTGTACATCCTTTCAGCAGTCAGAGGCTCTGACCTCAGCATCTGGACCGTCATGGTCCAGCAAACAATGGATCTACCCTACATCGATGTATTTAATCTCTGGAACTCAACATAAACTTCTCGCCACCACAACTTTTTGTGGCAATGAGCACTAGGACTAATTCTATTCCCTTCGTCAGATACAGGAATGAGTTGCACATTTAATGGTTCATCGTATGAAAAAGTATTTTCTTTGGCTTTTTTTTAGACTTGCAGCCAGAAAGTGTTAGCAGACACTCAGTGTTTGTTTTACTAGTAGGATGATCTTTTTAAAATCAGCTTCTCCATTGGAGGCAGACTTCCACCTGGCTCAGCTGACGAGAAATCGCAATTCACTTGAGATAAAATTAGCCGGGAGATTGTAACCTCTTGTGAGCAATGTGGGTAGTAATATCCTCAGATAGCAAAACCAGATTTGGAAGAGAACATCTGCCCAAGCCTCATACTGTGAAAACTGGCATTTAAAATTAAATAAGCTTTGAATGACTTTCACTGGACTAGTCCAGTTGAACCTGAGGGAGCATCTCTGTGTTAGCCAGATGACTTTGTTGCATCTTGTTTTGGATTCAATTGGGTTTTGTCCTCTTGGAGTGTGGTCCTTTTTTCTTTGGGTACGCTTTGGTCCTCTCTGGGTACACAGCTGATGTCTCCTTGTGTGAGTCTTTAAATGCAACAGTCATGCAAGTAAATAAAGCCTGGTAATAAGTGGGTGAAACCACAAGTCAGTTCATTTCCCTGCCCCCATTTCTTTGTAATCAGAAGATGAAGTCACTCCAGAAAATGCAGAGGAGGCTCTGCAAACCGTGGCATGCCGTGCCTGTAGTTAGCACACATTTTAAATCACAGTTCTAGAGCTTATTTATACAGCTAAATGTCATATGTTTAAAAATAATGAGTTTATTCAGAAGGAAAAATTCTCCCCAAAGTGATTAATTGATGGAAGGAGACTCATTCCTAATGTAACAGCCAGCTAGAATTATTCCAGGCCTTCCCTTCAAGTCAATTACCTGTTGGAAAATCTGTTCACTCCACCAGGTTGGTCCAAGTTCAACAGCGAGAAATAATGAAGCAATGGTATATAGCAAGAAACAGTAAATTTCTCATAATTGCTTGTGCATCTCGTAACATGTCAATCACATTCTGAGACAACAAACTGCTTTGGGAGTTTAAAGTTAAAAATAATAGTGTTTAGACAAACGCTGGCTTAGATGTTTTTCATAGTGAAACAGTTTGCTTTTTGCTAATGTGTACAAGCCTTTCTGAAAAAGCAAGTGACAGTGACATTCTTAAAACCACATGTAGGACTTAATACTCGGTATCATAGTTGCTGACTCTTCGGTGTCTTACCTCAGATTGAATTTAAGGTGAAAGAAGATGGCTGTGCCATAGAGTGCTATCACAAAAATTGCAATTGTTGCTCTTCAAAATCTTCACCTCAGCTGTGAAGCACAGGCAGGCACACATGGATGCTCCGCTCTCCCAAGAAAGCTTCCTTATTGCTTCTGTCCTGCTTTTTCAGCTAATACATTTGTCTCAGCCTCAAACGAGCAGGATCAGATGAACTATAACCACAGTGAACGGCTTTGCTGGACTGTGACTGCAGCTCAGTATCCCTCTCAATTTAGTTTTGCTCTTTCATCCCAACTTCCAGAGTTTCATAATGGAGTTGTAAAAACACATTTCACACTGCAACTTGGCAAAGAGACAGCCAAGAAATTATTTTCCCTAGTAATTTTAAATGCATCAGTACAGTTGCCGTTAAGATCCTCTAAGAAACTGAGGATGGGGGAATAACATTTGAAAATTCTTATTATTGTATTTGAAAAGCTTGATGTCTCATGATCATGCTGATGGGGAGATGTCATTTGTCTTTTGTTCATAAAAAGATCCGAGATCCAATAATTTCAAAATATTAATGGCATGCTACATAAGCATCAAGTGAATATATTGACTGGGGCTGGAACTGCTCTTTTCCAGTAGATTCGTAACATGTCTTGTCTAGTAAAAAGAAAAAAATCTAATTGCAGGTATTTATGCAGTTGACAGACCAGAAGGGCTTCAGTGGAGTTGCTCTTCTCCCTGAAGTAAATGAAATGCACTTATAAAACTTTTTAATTACAAACTCACCCAAGCAACTGTTTTGATCTTCAGGGTAAGTACTGCAAGATTTATAGGAAATGTGCTGAAAGTTTTTTTTTTTTCTTTTTTTTCCTTATTGTTTATGTAAGTACTGAATTTCTGACACAAGCTACGAACGGTTCAGCCAGGAAATTCAAAGCTATGCTTGACCATGCGTTATCAGCTCATTGTCATGGTTTGTCTTTCTGCTTAAAAAAGTAAAAGCCACGTCAGGCATACAGTAACTTTCTTTAGGTTGTACCAAGAGGTTATTTAAGAGATGTTTTCAATATTAATTTGGGTGGCAAGGGCAAATACAGCAATTATGTTTTCTAGCTTTCCTTTGGAGGAGAAAGATCCTGTAGTGATATAACATTAAGTAAAGATGTCCCTAATTGAGAGCGTGTGTGTGGCCAGGGAAAAGGAGGTGAAAAGATGCCAGAGAAGGGGTGGTGGCTGAGAGGCAGCTGTTGGTTTGGAAAAGCATTACCTGGCAGCCAGTGGGGCCTGAGCTGGCAGTGGGGCAGTGCAGGGAAGAGTTGGAAGCGGGGGGAGGTTCGTACATGTTTAATCTCTTCAGAGGACCAAACCCCTCTCATTTCCTCGGGGACTTACTGAATAATTTCCTCTCTTCTGTGGAACTACTCCTCCTTCATGCTTCTCCTAAGATCAGAATCCAGCCCTGTGTGACAAAGATGTTTGTTTTGAGATATTTTTAACTTGTGTTAAAAAAAATGGTGCCATTTTTTGTTTTCTGGTTGTGCCTGTAAGATTGGAAGAGCCCTACTGATTCACACTGTGGTGATGCACAGCAGCGTTTGTTTGTATTCTGAGGAGGGGGAAGAGAAACAATCACACATTGAATGGAAAACATGCTTAATGAATCCACATACATTAATTTGCCACCAATAGAGATGCTTAGTAACAAAATGGATCATTACTCATGCAAAGATGATGACTAAAACCCATAAAATGCATGTTCTCTGCAGTAAACATCAAATGAGACAATGCCATGCAGATTTCTGTGATTTATGGTGCTCCATTTTATTGTCTTCTAGACTTGTACCTGATGAGAATGGAAAGACCCAAGAGATGGCAAAGACCTCCTCCTGTTTCATCTGCCCAATTTTTTGCTATTGTTTGGAAGAAGATTTCTTGGGCAGATGTTATTTGTTTTGCAGCCATGTCGGTCTTAAAGTATGCAAGAAATATACAACGAAGACCAGCAGTGGAAAAAAAAGACTACAGAATACACTCGAATATACAACTTATTATTTTTAACTGCTATTCCGAAAGGACTGGGCTTTTAATAATAGTCTACTTTCGTAAAGAATCTCTCAGATGCGGACTTCAAAATGTGGTAGACAAATTGTCTCAACATGTCTGTGGGATAGGTAAGTACTATTAATCCCTTTTTACAGAGAGGCAAAGCTGAACATCAGAGAGCTGAGAACACCGTTTCCCAGCTTTGGCGTTACATAAGGACTATCAAAGCAAAGAGTATTGTGTTAAATTCCACCCCCTAAATCCAGTTTCATCTTTTGCCTTTACAGCAGAAGGTTTGGTGAACTTCATGGTTTCTGCTCCCGAGATGTACAACGTGTATATGAAGTTATTTGTAAGCTCCCAAGTTAAATATTTCTTAAATACGTCAGAATGGAGATAGCCTTTTGCAGAGTTTCTTGGCCTAAAACTGTTTAAGCTACCACCGTGTCGCTTGTCTAAGTTTACAGAGCGTGGGCAAACTCCCCAAGAACGTACGGCCCTATTAATGTTAGTGGGGTTTTTAAATATCACAGGCATGCTAGGTATTGATTGCTGGGCACAGGTAGTCAGCAGCCTTACTTCATCCGCCTTCTCCAACAGATACTTCAGAAATGCTAGGGACTAGTAAGAAAGTTCAGTTCGCGATGAAAAGAGAAACCACGGCAGCCTATGAAGGCTAGAAGTCTAACAGCAATTTTCAGTCCTACTAAATCTTAGTTCTTGTATAAAATTGCCTATATTAATATTATTTTTTTTTTCCCCACACTTCACTCTTCTGTAGGGATGAGCGGAGAAGCTGGGCAATGAGAGACAGTAGTTTGGAGTGTTCATTCTCCAGTACTGGATGCCTAAAAAAAGAAATTCAACATGTTGCAAGTTAGTGGGAGGAGTTGCCTTGTCTTCAGGAGCTGTCAAGAAGCACTTGAGGAGGCAAAGAAAGAATAAGTTGATTTTGAGCGTGTAGTCTCTTTCTTGACTAGTCTAGGTCTCTCTAGCACTTTTTAAGAGCTGTGTAGTTCCTTCCAAAGTATGCTAAAGCAAAGGTACCAGAAATACGAAGGTGAACCACTAGCTCATTAATACCACCAGGAGAAAATAAAAGAATTAGCAAACTCTGTGATGGGCAGCCACAGCCAAACCAAATACCACCTCTGTGGAATTACATGTGCTGCAAACACCAACAGCCTGCGATAATATGACCTTTAAAAAAATACAAGTTTCATAAATGGAAGAGTGAACTGAAGAGGCTGCTGGTGAAGTTTTCAAGAAGCCGAACTGCTCAACTATACGTTAACGTCACATAAACTTTGCCAGCTGAGTCAGGAGGCAACGCTGGCAGGGGCTACGCATTTTCCTTTTTAGATAAACCTGCAGAAAAGCTGGTAGCCGTGGGGAATGCCCACTGCAAGACACGACAAATAGGTTTTTCTGGTGCTTGTCAAAATCACTTTTTACAGTATTACATTGCCTTTGGTGCCAGCCCCAACTGTCGGCAACCAGTCCAGTCGCAGTGCTGGTGCGTGCCACCACAGGGTGCAGGAACGGATGGGAAAGCCCGACCAGGGGAATGGAGCTGCGCTCGTGGAAAACGGGCAGCAGGAGGGGAGAGCAGCCCGCCGGCCTTTGCTGCAGAGAGGGTTATCTTCTGCAGGCACATCTCACCCAAGCAGGTGGGCAAGTGGATAGAGGCAAGGCGCAGGTAACGGGCTTTCGGGGAAGGGGGAAATGAGCAATATGTGGCAACGCTGAACGTGTGGCTTCGCCATGCCCGCCTGCGAGGGGACGCAGGAGCAGGGACCGCGAGCACAGCAGCTGCAACGTCGCTCCAACAAGCTGTGATAAATGCCAGCTTTGTTAGCGTGCGTGGCAAGTTACCAGGAGCTCAGCGAATTCCTGCGCTTGGAGAGCCTCGCGCTGGGAAGGAAAAATGAACTGTCAAGTAATAATGATAATAACAGGATTCAATGAGGCAAACGTAATCCACATTTCTTCAGCTGACCCTGGCTCGCAGCACCGACGCTGCTTGATGGAATTGTATTCACAGGGATCTTTTCAAAAGTTCATTTCGCCACCGGAGCTGTGGTGTGGCTCGGAGTGATCTACAGCTAAAATACAGCCTTTTTTTTTTTTTTTTTTTCTTCTCAGAAGGCATATTTACAGAGTACTTAAGTGAGGTAAGTACCTCGAAACAATTGTCCATGAGAATTAGCAGTTCGGGGAGGGACTTCCCACCCATTTATAAAACCTCTGAGTACATTTTTGCTCTTCTGGCTTACTGTCAAGAAACCTTGGTAGTGCTGAGCTTCATGCAAATACGTATTTGTGGCAAGCCCACTGGAACCAGAGAATAGCAAATATTGACCCTCTTGTGTCAACAGAAAAGCAAGTGCAAAACTGGATGTGGGCAGATCAAATTTCATTTTCAAAATAAACATTTGGTGTATTCTTTCTGCTTTCAGCTCAGCTCGAGGTGTTGATGCTAAGAGGCTGAAATCCCTCCTGCTGCAGCTGGCCTCTGCGCAAGACATTGTTGACGTGTCAAATTCTCTGGGATGCTCGGGGTTCAGACAGGCACTGCACACATTTCTTCTTCTTCTGACCCGCAATACCATCTCTCAAACCATCTCATGCAACTTCTTTGGGGCACATTCTGGTACGCTTTGTATAGTCTGGAAAACACCCTTCAGTGCTTGGGCACTTCTGAAGGCAATCTAGAGCTTGCAGATTCACTGCATTTCACTACAGCCTTTGGACAAGAAATGTCTGCAAGCTGCAGTGAAATCACTGTTATTTCAGTAAAGCGCAAGCAGAAGTATTGCAAAAGTAAAACAAGTAAACAGTAAAAAGCAAAACAAGTAAAACACAAGCAGAAGTATTTTTTTTACAGCATGCACAGTAGGAAAAACAGTTGCAGATATTCATGGGAGACTTAAATGGAAAAAAAAGTTCGCATGCTTGGGCCTTTGAGAATTCATCTTGACCTGCTGCCTGACTGGGGGTCTCCTGACTCTCCCCTCTCTGGGGGCTTTGCCCATCTTCCCCAGCTGTGGCCACAGCTCTCCAACAATTTCCCCTGGCATTAGCTGCCACCGCACGGAGCAATCCTACTGCCTTCCTGCTCCTGCCCACAGAGTCCTGCCCTGCCACGTCCTCCACAGTGGCCTTGGACATGCTGGTGGGGTTGCACAGTGGCGGGGGTTAGGTCACCTGTCCATGCTGAGACTTACCTTTATTTTTTGTTGTTGTCAGGTTATCTTTCCCTAGATCACTTCTTTCACCCTGTGGACTGTGAGGCTGCAGGAATACTTGGGTCAACACCAGCAAAAGGGCAGGTAAGGGGCAGGAATGAGGTGGCCACTGTGCTGGGGAAGGGATCACTGGTGCATCCTGGCTTAGAGTCTCTCTGAAATCATGGCCTCACTGTGAGTGTTTCTGCCTGAAGCATCTCCTTGTTTGGAGCCAAATATTTGGTGTCTGTACATCAACAGAGATACTTGATACAATTGGCTAAATGAGTTAGATGTGTGTAATCCCTGACTTGCTCTTGACTGAGAGCAGACATGACAGTGATTAGCCACTTTGGGACAGCTTCTCATCCAGGGAAAGATGGATATGATATGATGGACGGCAATCTCAGAGGTGTGGGAGCCAGCTGCAGGGTGAGGTTCGAACTAATCGTGGGGCTTGAACTCTCTGCCTAACCCTAGAGACCTTCCTCTCCAAATAAATGTGAAGTTCATTGGCAGCTGCCACATGCTGAAGCTTGCACAGTTATACTGTTGTCTGCTGAGCAGTGTACGTACAAACACAAGCATCAAATCCTTGCAAGATATAAATTACACTTCACCACACCACATATAATTTAATTGTCAGTCACTTAACCAGCACATCTTTAAATGCTCACTTTCTTTTCCCACTGGACAAAGGCACTGCATTGATTTTTACTATATAATTATAAAAGGCCAAGGCAGGTTATTTTTCTAGATGATCTTTCTGTGAGTAGCTGAAGTCACATTGGTTCCTAAATCCTATTCTTGTGGAAATCTGGTAAATCTGCTTTAGTTTTTGCCATCTAGACAGTACCCACCAACATCATAGCCAAGATTTGCCAGTGAAACCTAGGGAACCATGATGTGGACCACAACTTTCTTTTCTCCTGGGAAAACATGTATGCTTTGAACTTAAAAGGTAAAAAAAAAATATTAAAGGTAGTGTGAAGATGGCAATTTCATCTGATTCCACATAAAGCGATTGACTACGATAAGATTTGATCAGAAACGAAGGCACCCTAGCATTTTGTTTCAAAAGCATCGAATGCACAGAGCCCGTCAGGAAAGATCTGGGGATGAGTTTTGCAGTAATTGCAGCCCTTGGGAGGCTTGTTAAGGTTCACAGCAAATTAGCAGATGCACACGTCTGCTCTGTTTCCCCAAATCAGGCAGGCTGGGCAGCTAGTGGGGTAATGGTTCATATAAGGCAATGCAAGCTGGAGGTCTAAACTAGCAATAACCTCTCCCACAACAGAACTTATATGCACAGGGAGACAAATGCACCTTGGTGACATATGTGTTGTTGGGGCTTTGGAAAATAAATATGAAATGGCCAGAGCATGTGAAATGGAACAAGATGTTCAAAAATTTCTGGGTACCTAACTTTTTCCATTTTAAATGAGTCAAAGTGAAAAGGCAAGTGCTGACAACAAGGATGCTGCTGGATAAATGAAATACTAAAAAAAAAAAAAAGGGAAGTCACAGGGAATTAAATCAAAATCCATAACTTGTGATGCTATAACAGAGAAAACAGACCTGAATATTTGTTGAAAAAAAAAAAACGCTCATTTTCTTCTTTCTTTGCACAGATTCAGCTAATGAGCGGCTCAGCCTTATCTAAGAGAAATTTGGATGGGGCATAATAAACATGAGTCACTGTAGCAAATTTTCAGATTTTCCTTGGATCTTTGTATTGGGAGAATGAAAGGGACAGGGGAAGACTTGCATCAAAATTCATATAGCTATAAATATAGATAAGATTATGCAAACCACAAGGAAATGCCATTTGCTTCCCTTTGCATAAATGGGTGGTAAGAGCACATCCAAGGCAATCTTCAGAGAAGCAAAGTATAAGACTATGGTAAAAAAAGAGACCAGGAATACTAGACATGAGATTTATGAAGATATGACAACTAGACAGTGAGTTTCATTGCTTCAGCCATTTCGAAAACTATCGATTTTGCAGTTGTTCAGTGTCTGATGCTCACAGAGACCAGGCGTGTTTGGGGATGCCATTCCCAAGGCGGGCAGACCTTTGCTGAGCAACCTTTGCACTCTGCTGGAATAGCCACCCGTGTCTAAAAGCTGGGCAGTAAAACTAATGCTCCCAACCAAGCCGTATTTTATGGAGCCAGGACAGACACTGAATTTATATTGTTTTTGAAGTTTGTTTATCTATCTGAAAGCTTTGGAGGGTGACCACCCTCTTGGTTCTTTTGTTCTCGTGCTCTCCAAAATCTCTCCGATTAATCAGTTTTCCTTTTCTTTTCAGTCCCCATGTCTGGGACTTGGAATATCTCTTTATATTGGAAAATAATCATAAAATGGTTTGGGTCGCAGCTGAGCTGTTCCCTAAAGTTTGTTGTAAAGCAAAAAAAACCCCAACAAACCAAATCCCAAAAAGCAAGGGACCTTTAGGGTCTCTCCTGGCTGTCCAGCTAACGCAAATCTGTTCCCCTTGGAATGGGTGACTCCCATTGAGTTTAACGTGAAATATATTCAATAAACGAATAAACGTTACTTTTAAGTGTCAAAGCTGATGCCAAGTTTTACTTGTTTTCTACTGAAAATCAGTCTCCTAGTGCCAAATGGCTAGTGCTTTTGTCTTTGCCCACCTTACATATTAAAAATGATAGGTCTGTTCTTCCAGGAGAGCTGACTGTGCCCCTGCTGAGCACTTCTCAGGATCAGGCCTGCCAGGACTCTGCACAAGTCACATCAAATTAAAATTCATTGTCAGAAAACAGCTCTGGAAAGGCAATATCAAGTCCAACCGTTATGAAGATAAACACCTGGCAACAAAATTAGAGGGAGGGGGTAGCAGTCAAAAGGGGCGCGCCAGTTGGAGGATCCTGGAACAGGCTTCACTCTTGGTTTTCATTTGCTTTCTGACTCTGAAGAGCAAATGAAAAAGTAACTGGTAAAAGTAAGTTCCTAGAAAGAAGCTCAAGCTCCAGATGGCTGATACCACCCAGGCACCAGCTGTGAGGAGGTAATAAACTCTGCTTTTAAAAAGAAAGAGGCAGTGCCAAGCTGCTATTGCTGCACTTGAGGGTTTTGTGTCTGCTGAATTCAACGGGTTTTAAGGGCCACATACATCCAGGGTCTGTACAGTCCCTGGTATGAGTATCCTTCTTCAGGCTATGTAGCATGTACCAAAAGAAATGCTATTTTGGTAGGAGTGAAACCTTTGTCAAACAATACTAAGGAGTAGCTGTAAGTCATTTGGGCACTGGATATGTTTTCCCTGGAGGCAAGAGCTCACAACGCTTCAAGAGAATCCATGTCATTCTCCATGAGGTGAGAGATTGTTTTATCCAGATTTTATTTCATTTTAAACAACTGCAGTTATTGCTTTATATATATGTGTATATATATATATATTGACAAACTGTATTGATCATGGTGTAAAGGGACATCCTATCCTTGGGATGTTAGTGTATGGAGGCAAGGAGCAGGGAAGTGGGGGACTGGGGTGCAGGCAGGAGCTGTTTTTGCAGAAGCATCTGGCCGTGGCTCGAGGAGGTGTGTGGGGAGGGAGGGAGGATGGGTACAGTGAACCAAGTCAGCTGTGGCACAGGGGAAAGGAGGCAGCAGGAGCCGAGATCATGACATACCACTGGTAGGCTGGACTGGGAATGGCTGCAATTTCAACAGCTGAAAGGCCTCCTTGCTCAAAAGCAACACCTTAACTCTGGCCATCAGGCATAAGAAAGATGAAAGAGCCAGGCATTCAGGTCCCCCTCAGCTAATAAAAGGTTTTGGATAGTGTTTAGCTCACAGTGGACAGAACAATCCACCCCTGATGCTGCTGATCCATAAGGAGTCTGTGCTTTGGCGCTAGTTTGGCCAGGTGACTTAATCTGGAGACTGAGCTACACACTCGGTGCCAGCTATGCACTGCTGTGCCCAAGGCTCCTACATCTTGTGGTTGCATTCTGAGCAGTGAGCGCAAGTACTGGGTGACACAACTGGTGACATAGGACATGAATGCAACAGCTAAGCACACACACTCTTATGAAATTGCACATGAATGGGTCTCTCTCTTGTATCTTTATCAACCTTGGCTCTGCTGTAGGAAACCAGGTCTCTCCAAGTTCCTAGATTTGCTGTTGTTGTGTCACTAGAAGACTGTCATGCTGCAAAAGGATCAAAGGTATGGGACAGACTCTGAAAGCAGAGCAGCTGAGATGACAGAGAGTGTGAGGTTCCCTTTCTGCTTCTGCTGTTGTCACAAAAAGTACAAATTAGTTACTGCTTGAAAGGATGCATTTCTGCCACCCTGGCCAGGTCATATCGGGCATGAAAAAAGTGCGGTTTTGAAGAATTACACACCACATAGGGTAGAACTTGCCTTGGGTTTCTTTTAAAAAAAGGGTTTTTGTGGTTCCCTAAATGAAATAATTAATTTCAGGGTTTTCAAAACAAAACTTTGCCATTCCATTGTGACACAGTACTGTTAAGCATAGAGATTCATGCCCCCCCCCCCCCCGTTTGTTGGGTTTTTATTGAAGAAAAGTAGTTAAAAGCATTTGTCAGTCTAACCCTTTTCATTTTAATTTGAACTAAATGTTTCAGGCTGAGCTGAAATAAAGTCTCGTTTTCCTTTTTGCATTGTTTGGAAAAGTATCTCTTGTTCAGCTCCCCTCTGTCTTTGGTTGGAAACTTAAAGTTAACAGTATGTGCCAGCTTTAAGTGAATATGAGTAAATATTCCGTAGTCATTGGGTGAGATCTTTAACTGGCTTTGAGCATTATAATCCTACTGAAGTCAAAGGAATCAGACTGATTTATACCAGATGGTTATCTGGACCTCCAAGGGGAATGAAATAAGTATCATGGATTAAATTTACCATCAGTACAAGATCTGTTTACATTAACAAGATTACATCTGTGCTTCCTCATAGATAAATTTTGTCCAAGTCTCCACTACTAATGTTGCCATCTTCATGCTTCAGCTTGTGGTTCAAACTTGCAATAGAAGCCCAGGAGGTTTTTGTTGGAGCAATACTTCGGCCTTTGGGCCCAAGATTTGCACCAGTGTCCATGCGACCCTGGATTTTAAGTTGTTTGTTCTCATCTGTTCATTTTGTGTTTGTGCCAGAAACGTGTATGAAGACCAGAATGAACAAAATGAATAGGAAGATAATTGTTTTGGTTGATTTTTTTTTTTTTTTTGGATGGATGGACACAATAGTAAAGAGAAATAATTATTTTTTGCCAAAGGAAGTTTATATAACAGGAGTACTTTATATGGCCACCAGAATGACCCCTGGTATGAAGAAACCAGTGGGAAAAGACTTTCTGAACTATTGCATTCACATAAGCAAGGAAACTGTTGCAGCTTGGAAAATGAAACCTGCGATTTATCAGCACGAAGGACTTGTTTTCCTTAGTTATTTGATAATGACTTTGACAGTTTCTCTGGATTTGAGGAGATACAGATTTTTGGGCTGGCGGGATGCAATGGACTAGCTGATTTCCAAAGCTGTCACTGATCTTTGATTGATATTTTCTGTATTTTCCTTTTTGGACCAGTTAGTTACCGTCAAGCTCTTGCCTGTCTTGGCTCGGTATGCAGCAGCCTGTCTCCAGGATAATTCCAGGATGGCTTGTCCTACACCATCTAGAAGGGGCCACAGCCCTGCTTCTGTCTGGCCCTGTTATGAGTGAGTTTTAAAACCTAGATGGACATTAGAGTTGTGCCTGGACCTTGTACCAGGGCACATGTTGAGCCCCACGCTCTCTTCCTAAACTTCTGTTGAATCTGTATTTGTAGCAGATGAGGCACTAAATTTGTGTCACTTTGAGTTGGTGGTACTGGTGAGGATGGTTCTTGTCTGTTTGAGTAGCACAAGCCTTTCTTGCACTGCACCGTTCAGCCCTTTTCTGAATCTATATCAGTTATTTACATTCCTGAAGTAATTTAAAATGACAAGCACAGTGGAAACTGTCAAGGATATATAATTTGCTGTGAATTATTTCAAATTAGAAAAGAAAGTGAAGAATGAGGACTCTGGCTATAGTATCAGCATGGTCTCCATATGTCTGTGTGAATTTCGTGGACGAATCCCTTCATAAAGACAAAATCCTGTGCTGCGCTGAGAACCCCTTATCACTTCCCCTTCAAGGAGCGTGGTATAAGTCCTTTTAGCTGGGTCGCATGAAAGCATCCTGGTGTTTTCAGGCATCCATGAAACAAGTGTAATCACACTTGCCTGTCTTCCAGGGAGATCCTCCTGTGAAAAGAACTAACTGTAGCATAGTTATAGCATATAGCTATATAGCTGATGTAGAAAAGTGGGTGAATAGTTTTGGGGCAGATTTTATTTGAACATTTTGGAGCTGTGTTTGTTAAAGATAATGACAACTTTTTGAAACACACAGCAAAAGTAAGAAGGCTTTGGAGTCTTCTTGTTGTTGCTGTTCCTGGAGTGCTGCTGCTTCCTTATTCCTAGGGAATGACAAAGCCAGCTGGCATAAATATCCTTCTCATCCCAGCTTTTTTCTATTTTTTTTTTTTCTTCCATTCCCTCATTTCTCTATACCATCCATCTACATTGTGCAAACTGAGTAATGAGACTTTACCAAGGCAAACCAGAGAGTGAAAGGCAGCTCTACAGGCTTTGGAATTTTTTAGCGTTAAGCTGTTATCAGGGTATGTTTTTAAAAAAGAGTGTTTTCCTAACAGGCCTGGTACATAAAGAATTTCTGGCTGAATCTGTAAGTTCCTGCAGGGAGATGTTGATCCTTTATTGCATGCTTGTTTTATCCGCTCCCTACCAGAGCATATTGCTGGTATGTAAGTAGATTGGTGTCATATGGCCCCAGACAGTTGCTTCATAAAGGAGTTCTACAGCTCCTTGATAGGGAGATTGTATTTATTTATTTATTATAACATTGATGCTCCTTGTAATTTGTTTGAGGGAGGTGGTTTTACCTGTAAAACCGCTTACACAGGTACTATTTTTTCACCTGCCAAATCCTTCAACTATATTAACAGTATGAAGGAGGCCAAATTTTCTCATATTCACTCTCTTCTCTTAGGTAAAGCACTTGCTGAGCTAAAGGAAATACTGATGCAAATCTGGAGCAACTGGTGATTTTGTCATAGTAACACAAATTTAGAGAAAAGAATACAAGAAATACAACTCTGCCTTGTCACCTTGCTTAAAAATAAGCAAGAAAACTATGAGACGAGGGAACACTGCTTCCAGTGGGATGGGCAGCAGAAGTTTTCCTGTGGGTGTGGATAAATGATTTCAGAAACTGCTACTGATTTCAGACCCCTACTTGTGGTCAAGAGCATTCTCCAGAGCGTGTAGGAGAAACAACACATTTCTTAATTTTACTGGTTAACTGGTTGTGCTTGTGTTGTGGTCTTCCCCCAGGAAGGGCAGAGTATCCCCAGAGGACTGGCATATCCATACCTCCCAAATGAGAATTTTGGGCAAGTGATGGCAGCATGGTCTCCAGCCTCATAGCTTCTCCTCCTTGAAAAGATCTTCAGGTGCTAATTTTCGGGTAAAAGACTGCCTTGTGCAGTTTGTGCTGAAACAGGCTTCACATAGAAAACATCAGAGTGATACTTTGACAGCGGGAGCGACAAAAAGACAAAAGACACTCTATAAAACACCTGTGAAATTCTCTGGTGAGGGCAAGGTGATTCTGGCTTGCTACAAAAGTAATATTTTGCTTATTTCGCCATGCCACTTCTCCGCCTGCTGGCTCCCTGGGTCCCATGGGAAGCCACAGCCATCACAGGAGGTCTCTGAACACCTGGGGCCGGGGCTGGTCCTGCTCCATGAAGCAAGGGGAGAAGAAGGGCTTGGCAAGGTGCACACCCTCTGGGCTCCGTCCTGCTGAGGTCAGGGGAAATTACATCCGTGGCAGGAAGACTGGATCTTAATGTGTTTCAGAGGGGGTATCTTGTACAATTATTTCCTTGTGGAAACTCACCTCATTCACCATTCTGCTGTGTGTGCCAATTAACCTAGGGCTTGCTTTTGACGGTGCATACTTGCTTGTACAAGTCCCACTACCTTTCTGTTATAAATGGCTAATTTCACAAAGGAGAGCTTTTTAGGCATCAATAGCATTTTTTAAGAAAATCTCGACAATGAAAAAGGAGTCCCTTAAATATCACAGAATCATAGAATGCCTTCCCAGTATCCTGCAGCAATGTGGAGACAATCTTGGGAGTTATTTAAAGTTATGTATTTTTAATTGCATCTTCTAGCTGAGAGGCACTGGGATCTTCAGCACAATTCCTTTCAAGGTGACCTTTGCCCAGTTGCATTGTCTGAACAAGCCACAGTGTCACTGTCAATAAGGGTACGCACTGGAAAAATAGTATCACCTATGTTAGGTCTGCTGGCATCCTGTAAAACTGCAGTGACTGGGAAGGTGTTAGTACAGCTGTGGAATGAAACTTTGCTCCCATGGAAGGCACTGGTAAAGTTCCTACTGTGCTTAAATTAGCCAGAGCTTCCTCGTTTAGTCTTTGGTTGAGGAGCATGAGATGAGCATCACAAGTCGGGGCTACAGTTCTTCCCTTGTGTCATGCAATTTCAATTCTGTGCTTGTTACTGTCCTGTGATCTTTGACCAGAAAATCACCTGCAAAGTTCCTGGGTGTAAAATTAATATGTTTGTTGCTCCAGAGTCTATCGTACAATCTTAAAGACTGATATGGAAGCAGGACTAGTCTTCTCTATTAAATGATTTTACGTACCAAAACTATCTCAGAGCTGGTGTGTGCCAGGTAGGAAGCCTGGTTTTCCTCAGCTGCTCGTTTTGGCCAGCCATTTACCTCTAGCTAAGGCCAGTGCCTATGGAGAGGTTACCAAATCAGAACAGTACCTTCCCATGCTTTGTATTCCCGTCAACAGAAAAAAGTTAGTATCAGGAAAAGTTTTTCTCCCGCAGGTTCCTGGCTGCTCTCTGACATGGTTGCCAGCTGATGGCCGCTTCAGGAGCCTCTGTGAAATGAATCGGTGATTATAGTTCAGCTCCTGTTGACAGGCGTCCACCTTACAACCTCCGCAGCTGGCAGCCCCGGTGGCAGGCACAGGAGAGAGGTCCAGGGATGAAGGAGCAGGAAAAATAAACAGCGCTCTCATAACAGGATGTGACTGCTCTGCTTCCATGATTCATATCCTGAGCAGCATCCCCTGGACCGGTGCAGCCCAGCAACCAGGTCCTTGGCCCACTGGTTTCTCTTTGAGGTCCAGGAGACTTTCTGATATTACTGCTGTTTATGAGGAAACTGCTTTTGGCCTAGTTCTTCAGGAACTCCTGCTCCTGGCTCTCCCATGAGATGAAAATTTCTGTCCTGGCGAGGGCTCTCAAAGGGGCATTGTAGTGTTGCTGGCATTACCTGGGATTTTGATGTAAAAGTCATTTAAAGTTGGAGGCTGCCTCATCTTACAGCATTTCCTGTAGAGCTGGTCTGAGCATTCATTGAGGAGAAACGTGGTGAGGTTCCTGGTGAAATATTCATCCAGTGTCCACTTGCCTACTGTGCAGATGTCTCCTTGCCCCTGCGCTGCCTTCTCCCTCAGCTTTTCAGTCAACTGTGGCATTTTCTGGCTGCTGAATCATTCAGAAGGTTTGTTAGGGTGCGTTTGGGATGGCACACCTCTGGGAGCACCAGGCCCCCGTCTAGCCCACTGGCACATCTTGTTTTCCTTTCCAGCACCTGGATGCCTTCTAGGTAGATTTAGATTCCTTCTGAACAACCAGAAATTTTCCAGCTGCTACTACACAAATGTGACTGCCGTCTCCACGTTCTTCTTGAATAATTGTTCCCACTATTTACAACCCAGGGAATGTGCTGAGAAAGAGGACAGTGGAAGATACTTGTAATTGATGTGTGCGGAAGATGAGTGTTTATGGTATACTCTTGGTGTCAGAAAGAAGCAACTTTCTCTGATGCATAAGTACACAAACTCAAGCTCTGAAGACATACAGCTGTCTTCTTCCCAGGTCTCTGCAGCCTGAAAGATTGAGGATTCATCCATTTCCCTGAATGTAAATAATATTATGGCTATTTTTTGAATTCACTTCTCATTTTAGAAAGACTCCCTTTTCACTCTCCTTTTGGAAAGACCAAACCCTTGCAGCTCCCAAGAGGTTCCTTTGCACCTAACAGTTTTTATAGCCTGTTTCCTTTTCCATAGCTAAGTTTAGTTCTTGATTTTCCTCTGTCTTATCCCTCAGGCAGGTCTCGCAAGTAGTTAAGCTGTTTGTGTTTTCTTCCTGCCTGCACCAAGATGTTTGTAGAAACAGAGTGCAAGTTTTTATATCTGATTGGTAGGAAAAATATCAAAAGATAAAAGAAAAACAAAAGTCCTTTCTGAAGTTATTGTGCCATTGAAATACTCATGGCAGAAGGTGGCTTTGCTGAGCTTGAGTTTATTCATCATTGCAGAAATCTCTGCAAGAACTTGAATTTCTCACATATCTCATGCAAGCTCTGCTCCCAACAAGTCCCACGTTGCTGACTTGGCTCTGACCTGTATTCATCTCATTGTGGTGTCTGTGTGCACTGAAGATCTGCAAATAGCCAACAAGAAGGCAGGCCTACCTTCAACATTTCACGGTCTGAATATAAGACAAGGTGTAGCAGTCAGTGGAACTAGCAGCTGTGGAAAGACTAAACTGACTGTAAGAGAGCAAGAGGCAGTGAGAGAGGAGAAATTAAAGGGGTTGACTGTCAGTCATGGGCTGACCTTGACATCTATCTGTTCCTTCCCTGTAGGCAATATTTTGCAAGAGAAGCAGAAGAGAGGAAGCTTTGAGGAATACTGCTTTGAGGGGTGCCAGCCGGTGCCCCGGTGTGTTGGGAATGGAGGGAGGCGCTGGTGCACGAGAGCAGGTGACTGTTCACTTCTGAAGCGTTTGGCAGGGCGCTAACCCAAACCGGTGAGGCTGCGAGGGTGAATCTCTCGGTCTCTGAAGGGCTGTGGGGTCTGCCCAGGCCCCCAAGGAAGGCTGGGGCCCTTTTAAAGTGATTGTATCTGCAAAACAAAATAATGGGACAAATTTTAGGGTCACAAAAAGTTCAAGAACTCCTCAGTGTGATTGCACTGCATGGGTTGAAAAAAAACCTGCCTGGAGCAGAGCAGCAGATTAAAAAAAATATTTGAGATCTCCCAGCAGTATCCTATCTCAGATAATCTTTTTCTATGACGATAATTTCCTTGGGCAGAAGATTAAGCACTTTTAAATGAATTATAGTGATTTTAGTTTCTGCTGTTCTTGCATACTGCTGGAATTATCAGTGCGGTCTCTCCATTGCCCTGCTGCCATGACAGAGCCAAAAAGGTTAATAATGGTTCAACCCCCAAAATTGCTAGATCTGCGTATGTGTGTGATATGTCAGTATCCCATAGAACGAGCACCTCTGATATTTAGATGAAATTATTTTCATCCCCCTGCCCAAACAAGGTCTGCTCAACCCTTATCTGATCACAGAACAGATCCTCCTAGAAGCTATGCCAAGGCACATGGCTTCACCAGGGGCAAGTCCTACCTAACCAACCCAGTGGCCTTCTGTGATGGAGTGACTACATCAGTGGACAAGGGAAGAGCTACGGATGTTGTCTACCAGGACTTCTGTAAGGCCTTTGACATGGTGATTCTGCCCCTCTACTCTGCTCCAGTGAGACTCCACAAGTAGGAGAAGAGAAGGCTCTGGGGTGACCTTATAGTGGCCTTTGAGTACTTGAAGGGGGCTTACAGGAAAGATGGGGACAAACTTTTTAGCATTGCCTGTTGTAATAGGACAAAGGGCTTTAAACTAAAAAAGGGAAGATTCAGACTAGATAGATGGAAGAAATTTTTTACAATGATGGTGGTGAAACACTGGAACAGGTTGCCCAGAGAGGTGATAGATGCCCCAGCCCTGGAAGCATGCAAAGTCAGGTTGGATGGGGCTCTGAGCAACCTGATCTAGTTGAAGATGTCCCTGCTTATTGCAGGGGGGTTGGACTAGATGACCTTTGAAGGTCCCTTCCAACCCAAACTAATCTATGATTCCTATCAAGGACATTTCAAGGTGAATTTTAGATGGGACTTGTACTGTCTTTTTCCATTGGGTAAGTTCCACTTCACTTGAACAGGTTCTTCTAGTGGGTCATTTAATAGACAAGGGAGTGCCTTAAAGGTTGTGTTCAATTACTGAAGAAAAATGTATCTGATCTGTGGTCAAGGTGTTAAAAGTCCAAGACAGCATTCAGACAGACATCCTAGCTACCGCCTAGGCTAAATGGATAAAACTAGGAACTTTAATCCCAAAAGCAGAGATTGAGCAAAGGAGGATTTTTATTAATTTTTGTGGTGTCAGGGCATACACCCTTTTTAGATTGTACCCCTCGAAAGTGGAGGTACCATAGTCTGCACTAATGCTAGAAACAGCCGTAGGAGCTGTATTAGTGTTTTCTTCAGGTTCGTATTCCTGCAAGTCACTGCATTCTGCTGCGTGGATCTTGCACTGCTTGGCTCCAGTACACAAAGGGTGGCCCAGCTGAGCTGCCTGGAAGATCTCAATGACATGAGATGCTCTGACACTTTGTCACCAAGAGTTTCAAAGCTCTATTAATTGACACTCCGAACTGATTGAATTTAATGACAATCTTTCCACTGACATCATGGCTTTGATTTATACCCTTAATACATAACGCATTGTTTCAAATGTGAGTCTTAATGTCCTTATCCAGTCTGCAGTTCTTCCAAGTTAAGTATGAATAAACAGAGAGAGGAGGAAAAAAACCCACAAGACAAGTTTCAGAGATTTCTGTGTGTCTGTTAGAGGCAACTTCTGACTAATGCCAAGAAGCAGCGGGAAAGGGTGTCTTTTGCCCAGGAATTCACAGTCTGCAGGACTCTTTGCAGCCAGAACTTTGTGCCACTGAGTTATTTTCTATCAGAAAAGGCAACTGAACCTCTCGTGCGATAGTTAGGCCAGTTAGAAATTCAATGGACTAAACCCCTTACATGTTTATATTAATTAAATCTGTCAGCCACTGTATTTTTCTTCTATTTTTAGTCTGGTTTCCTAAGGAAATGAGGCTTATACAGTTGCAGTGGCTGTCCATCTGTTGGTCCCCCCCGCTCCTCCACGTAACTTTCAAACTGTCAGCAAATTTCAGCCAATCTGGAAAGAAAGGAAAGCTTCTCAAAGACATTACCATTTTTATGAATTTCATGAAGACTGGTGGAAATATTCCAAAGGCTTGATTAAACTCCCCTCAATGTAAAACTGAGATCATTCAGCCATTGCCCTTTCCGTTTGCCCTGACGTACAAAACCCATCTGCCCTATTGTTGTGTGAGTGGCTTTAAACCAGCTAAAGCATGGTCTGTTCCTTGCTCACCCCAAAGCAATGGAAAGTAAAGGTTTTGTGGCAGCCAGAGATGTCTTAGATTAGATATTAGGAAGAAGTTCTCTACGGTGAGGGTGGTG
The DNA here is from genome assembly GCF_965231255.1 of Vanellus vanellus. Lineage (NCBI taxonomy): Eukaryota > Metazoa > Chordata > Aves > Charadriiformes > Charadriidae > Vanellus > Vanellus vanellus. Next base: position 32,155,708 of record NC_138907.1, read on the forward strand.
AGACACTGAAACAGGTTGCCCAGAGAGGTTGTGGAGGCCTCATCCTTGGAGGTGTTCAAGGCCAGACTGGATGGGACTTTGTGCAATCTGGTCTAGTGGGAGGTGTCCCTGCCCATGGCAGGGGGGTTGGAACTAGATGATCTTTAAGGTCCCTTCCGACCCAAACCATTCTATGATTCTATGTCACTGGAGACTTGTAAGGGATTGGAGGGGAACTGAAGGGCGTCATACGGGAAACGGAAATAAGTAAGACCATCATGGTGAATAGGCAATGGCAACAAGGGAGGGATACCTAGAAGGTATCATGTGCTGACAGTTTTTCAGGGACGTGACTATTTTTGAAGGACGAGCAAACATCAGAAAACCTGAGAATATTGCAGCAGGGAGAAGGGCTGAGGGGTGCAGAGTAAAGCTAAAGGTGTAACAGGAAGGGGACACTGGGCTGTTGTAGGCTAATTTCAGCAGTAGTGTGGGGGTATGTAACAGAAATCCATAGGAAACTGAGTTTAATCAGCTCAGCTGTTCACAGAAGAACTTGTTTTATCAAGCTCTTTTTTGCAAGGTTAGACTAGGGAATGACTGAAGTTATTCAGAAAACATGCTCTTGTGATTTCTTTGGGGCTGTGCAATTCTACTGATAGAGATAGCAACTCTTTTTCATGATAAATTATGGCCAGAAAGCATACCTACCCTCTGCCGCCTGCGTTCCTCGCAGCACCCACTGGGTTTCTTTGATTCCAGAACTTAGTTTTTCTTAAAAGGATGATTGTTTTGCTGTGCCCACACCACTAAGATGGAGCTGCGCTGATTAAATAGAGCCTTTGTGAGCAGTTCCTTGGACTATGTGAGGAGGATCCTTCTTTACAGCTATGTGAAAGCTTATACTTACTTGGATGGCAATCAACGTGCCTTGGTAGATGAAGCATTGGCCGTCTGTGTATCATTAAGGAGCTCCAAGAGTCAATTCAGTCCAGACAGTAAACAATGAATTGCTGACACTTTCAGCTCTGCTGGGGCTCAAAAATACCAGCGCGCACATCTGAGCCGTATCAGTGCAAACACACAAGGATTAGATTCTTTTGGTGACGGCTGCGTTTTTATTGTGAATAATCTGATGGGAGCCTGATGGTGTCCAATGCATCCATTCTTGCCTTGTGATTCTTTTGCCATCTGAAATGTTGTTAGTTTTAATGACATAATTATCCTTTATATATTCAGTTAGACATGTGGGTTGGGTTTTTTTCCTTTTTTTTTTTTTTTTTTTTGAGTTATAATTAGTTTCCCTGAGAGGCAGCAGCTTTAATGCTTGGGTAGTTTTCTGAGAAGCTGGGACTGAAAGAAGCTTTTGGGAAATGACAATTATATGTCCATGGTTTTTATTTGGTATGCTTTATTTTAGTCTTTGTCTAGGCTGAAAGCTCTTGTTGGCTGGCAGAAGATGGATTGAATCAGTGAAATCAGGAAATTTCAGTCTCGTTCTCCCCCACTCCCCCCAAACAAAAACACACAAAGAACTTGTAGATTGACTGAAAGTAAAGTGCAGTTGTTTTGCTGAATTTATATGAAGTACTGGCAGGAAAAAATGAATGCTCCTTTCCCCTATATCCTCCAGGGCATTGACTGAATTCACATGAAATTTTTTGATGAACTTTTCTGGAAGTTTATCTCAAACAGAAAATTTTGTAATAGGTGTTTGTATCAGGGTAACTCTGATGAGTTTAGTTAGTGTATTTAGTTGGTGCATCTTGGAAAACAGAAAAAAAAAAGGCTATTGGCTTGTAAACGACCTTGTAACCTTCTTCCTTATTACTCATTCCGAGTTTAGCCCAAGGTGGCCCATGTCTGTCTCGGGGATCTTGCGGTACCCCACGAACCCCCCTGGGGACTACTGCATCTACACAGATGCATAAGCTCTGCAGTGGGTTTAAGCATTAGTAAAAGAAAACACTTGTGGAAACTTGTCAGAAATCGTATAAGTTGTTACAATTTGAAGCTTGATATGTGTAGTTAGTTACCCATTGCGTTACGCCCTGGCTTCATGTCATCATTAGGAAAAAACAACAGAGAAAAATCTTCACGGGGTTTGTAAAGCTCCGGTGGGGCTGTACTGAGGTAAGGGCCCCCCCAGCACCAACAGAAAACCCCTGTGGGTTTGCCTGTAGCTAATGGTGCCATTCTGCAGCAGCGAAGCTGAGGAAGATGCTTAGTATTGTGAGCACCTGAAAGGTCTCGTATGTTCTGCCTGAGTGGGAAGTTCCATTATTATACTGAAAAGATTAAGAAAAGATTAAGAAGAGCATTTGCTTTCGGAGACAGGCTGGGGGCACAACTTCCCCCCAACCATGCTCTCGCAGTGCAGGGAGGAGCACTAACTCCTGGGGTGCTGGAGCAAGGGAGCTTCCCTCCCACCTTGCGCTCCTGCAAGAGAAACAAGAAGGATAATGTGCAGCTTTGGTTCTCCCCAGCAGCTGGTGCAGCCGCTGCGGGAGCCTTGCGGGGAGTCAGTCACTGCCCCCTGGCCCTCTTCCCCTCGCTGCTCTCCCCGCCAGGCCCTGGCTGCTGGGGAGCAGCAGAGGAGAGGCCCCGTGAGGCAGCTGGGGGAGCATCGTGCTTGAAGTAAGGGGTAGAGGAATCAGTACTTGCTCTAAGTTATTTTGCTCATCAAGTTTACCCCAGCTTCAAGCTACACCAGGGCAAAGCCAGGGTTTCCGTCACTTCTGGGAGATGGCAACTCGTTTCTCTCCCAGAAAGCCCATAGCAGCTAGAACTGGAAAAGCCCTTGTCAGTCCCTTAGTCTCCTTCTCCTCTCCTTCCCTCTGTTTCTCTTTTTTCTTTTTTAAAATAGTATATTTGAGAATGATGTGTCCGTGCTAGTCTTGCCTGTCTCTTGCAAAGGGTTTCCAATCCCCTAGTTTAAATGGAATATTACTCCCAGATGGAAAAGCTCATCTACTGGCAGTCAGTGATACAATTTGTTTATATAGATTCAGTGCAACTAAAGGGGATGGGGGGAAAGGAGAGAGAAGAAAATTCCTTCACCATCTCGTACTTGTTATGTGTCAAGTTGTGTACACTGTGAGCAAAGCTGTGTTCTTGAACGGTCAGGGATGGTGTGGCCCGAAAAGGCTATTGGTAGGGAAGAGGAGACAGGGTGCCTGTCACTCTGGCTTGGAGGGAGTGTGCTACATAGTTGTCATTTTCTGCATGCAGGATTAAAACTAAAGGAAAAAAAAATATCTTGGCTCTAGCAGTGGGAACCACACAGATGTGAACTGAATAGAAAGCTGATTTTTTTTTTTGCTTGTATGTCACCACTTCCTGTGACCTGAAGGACAGATTGGTCACAGAGTTTTCTGCAGCACAGGCAAAGACACTAATTACCCTTTTCAGAAATAATGGAAGAAAAGTACCACGTTCATTGTTTCACGGTGTGCTTTCTGTGCTTTGCTTTAGATGGGTCTAGCAGCTTTCTAGAGTCTCAGACGTGTTGGAGGTTTTCTCCCTTCCTTCCTTTGAAGTTGAGGATCCCAAGCACTTTCCCAAACTGACCTACGCAGCCTCTTATAAGGCCAGGTAAAGCACACACTCCCCTTTAGCCCTGGCTATCATATGGATGAACGCACGTGTGAGCCACATTTGCAATTCATATACCCTATTTGGTAGTGAGATTCACACACACTGTCTTCCTCCCTGGCCAGGGGTCTCCATACACATATGAGCATAGCAAGACACATTCCTCTTTCATGATCAAACACACATCAGCTATATAGCTATATTTCCGAGGAGGAAAGCAGGCAGCTGGGCAGGGATCCTCCTTGGGACCCAAAGGCCCTGCCAGCTGCGGTGGGTGCCGCAGGGTGGGTGTCCTCACCGCAGGGCACTGCGAGCAGGCAGCTACGTCTGCCGGAGCATATTTCCGCAGCTGACCAAGCCCCATTAGTCCACAGCCCCTCCTACGTGCGTAGGCTCCTACTCTATTCACGTTACCCGCATTTCCACCCTTGCACACCGTGCAGGTATCAGCAGGCATCAGCTCGCTGGTAATCGCCTCCTTCAGAGACCTCCCAGCTCCTCCACACCGGCACCATCCGTGTTGCAGCTGTCCATCAGCAGGCATGGAAAGTCTTAGCCTGAAAAGCCAGGCACTTCACGTGGTGTCCTAACACGAGGTTGCCGGGCTGAACAGACTAGAGTCGCAGTTCCAAAGAGCTGAGTTCAAATTTTGGTTTCAGTCATAGAGGGAATTTTGTTTAAAGATCTTTTAATCCCTTGGGAAGCTTTCCAGTCCCTGGGGATATCACTGCTTAACCACACCCTCAACCCAGTGCCTGGTCATTCTCTCTCAAGATAGGGCTTGTTCGGGGACTTTTATGGATTTTTGTTTGCTTGCTCGCTTTTTAAGTGGGACTATTTTCCAATTTAATTTCAGGGTTGTTTGTGAGAGGTGTCTGCTTTCAGAAGACTGTTGAGAGTTTTTTGGTGTAGAAAAATTGAACATCCTTCCTTCTGGCTGAAAGGTACATGGCACAGGAAAATGTAACTGGGAGAGAGCATAAGGTATGCAAAGGAGAACGGGGAGCATGAGGGGCCTGAACCAACGTTGTCATAAGATAGAGGAATTTCCAAATTGAAATATTTTGGATTTTGCTTTTTACATGAAGTATCATATTTTTCCTAGTGGAAGGAGGGAGGAAAGTATCTGGTGGTGTGGGCCAGAGCTGATGTAGCTACCTCTTTGCTTGCTTTTGCGTACCTCCTATGCTTAGAAGTACAATTATGCTTTGAAAGAGGAGTTCACCCAGAAATGTAAGTGATGACAAATGCATCAGCCCCTGCCTGCACCTTAACATCTCAGTTCTGGACCCCACAATTCCCCCATTTATGATACAACAGGAACATATTTTGTTCTGCTCCAGTAGCAGCACTCGATTGAGCGTTACTGGCTCATTAGGAAATGAGATGATCTGTCTAAAGCTTTAGGCTAGGGACACATTTTTTAAGCAAGTATGGAGTGTTCAAGTGATGCCAGCAATAACAATCTGTAAATTACAGATGAGGTGCACTGAGCAAGCAGTGTGTTATCTCTCTGAATGTTTAAATTTTTGCACATTTTGGCAACTTCTTTAAAGAAGGCAAGAGCTGGACTGTCAGCACTGATTTTAGTTTTGCAGTGCTATGGCTTTCTATTTATAATGGACATGAAAGAGGTCCTGAAGGCAGCACGTCTTGTCAGTGAATTAAAAATTCCCTCATATCTGCAATGTTTGCTTTAATTTAAATATTTGTCACGGTTGATGAAAGATTGCCTGAGAAAGAGGGAGCAAAGCAAGTTTCCCAGGTCCCATCAGTTTACTTGTGCCTTCTTCCTATTTGTGGTCAAAAATACAGCCCTGTATGACTGGCTGTGATGCTCTATGGATGGCAAAGTGGGTAGCAGTCCGTCGCTAAGGGGATTTCACGTCATGCGGTTATCTAGCAGCCTTGGATGTTAATGTGGAGAGTCTGGCCTATCTTGTTTATAGCAACCGATGAAATGTAAGGCGCCTACCTCAACTGCTCTGATTCTGTGCTGAGGCACTTTCCTGATGTCATCCTTAAGGGGAGCGGGAGACATGCCCAGCATGCAGAAATGTATCCCAAGCACAAATAGAGGCTCGGCAGGGAATGGCTGGAGAGCAGCCCTGAAGAGAAGGACCTGGAGGTGCTGATTGACGAGAAGCTCAACACGAGCCAGCAATGTGCGATCGCAGCCCAGAAGGCCAATCATATCCTGGGCTGCATCAAAAGAAGCGTGGCCAGCAGGTCAAAGGAGGTGACTCTGCCCCTCTACTCCACTCCCGTGAGACCCCACCTGGAGTACTGCATCCAGCTGTGGAGTCCTCAACATAAGAAGGACATGGACCTGCTGGAGCGTGTCCAGAGGAGAGCCACGAGGATGATCTGAGGGCTGGAGCACCTCCCCTATGAGGAGAGGCTGAGAGAGTTGGGGCTGTTCAGCCTGGAGAAGAGAAGGCTCCGGGGAGATCTTATTGCGGCCTTCCAGTACCTAAAAGGGACCTACAGGAGAGCTGGGGAAGGACTTTTTACAAGGGCATGTAGCGATAGGACGAGGGGGGATGGCTTTAAACTAGAAGAGGGCAGGTTCAGATTGAACATTAGGAAGAAGTTTTTCACTTTAAGGCTGGTAAGGCACTGAAACAGGTTGCCCAGAGAGGTTGTTGAGGCCCCATCCCTGGAGATGTTCAAGGCCAGGCTGGACATGGCCTTGGGCAACCTGGTCTAGTGGGAGGTGTCCCTTTCTATGGCAGGGGGGTTGGAACTCGATGATCTTCAAGGTCCTTTCCAACCTAAACCGTTCTATGATTCTATAAAAGATGCAGGGCAGAGCTCTGGCCATGCTTCCAGCTGCAGAACTGCCCACTGTTCCCTGGTGCAGGAGCTGTGTTGTTGCAAATAAAAACCAGGCAAGCTCAAATCACGTAAGAAGCATTATAGGCTTCTCTTATTTAGTTCACAATGTATACCTCTGGGCAACATTCAGACTCCCCAGTGCTTGCTAATTAATTTGTTTTCTTACACTTTACTGAGATTTGGATTGGCACCAAAGCCCAAAAGGCAAGAATCTAGCTGTCAAAAAGTGGATGTCTATAATGAGGGTAAGGTGTGGATGGAAACCACACAGTTGTCACACAGCAACTATGACATAAAAGATGCTATTGCTTCCATACTGTTTCCCATAAGGGAGAGAGATATTTTGGGATGTGATTACGGGAGACAGCTACGTGGAAACTGTCATTGAATGCTCCACACACTGAAATGGAGTAGTATGCAGAAACAAGGCTGTTAGAAATATTTAAAGAAATATTAAGTTTCTGGATGAATAACAAAAATATGTAAGCATTAATTAAACATGGGGCTGGCTAGCCTGTGCAGCATTGTCCAGTTGAGGAATACAGGATTCAGAGTGGGAAGCTGAGGTTTTCCTCCTGGCCCTGAAACCAGTCTTCTCTAAAATCTCAGCAAGTTGTATTTTCCACTGATTTCATATACTTTGGACCAGTAACATGTGCCTCAGTTTCCTCATCTCTAAAAACTGTTGCTTGCTAATATAACCTCCAGGCCACTCTCAGATATTGGTTATAAGTTATATTAGGACCATGGAGTGAATAGCTATCGGAAGTTTAAGATATTAATTAATTATCATTGGTTTTAGGCTTCTGGCCCTTTCGTTGTGTCATGGCAGACTTTGCAGCTCTGTAAGAGCCCTGTACAGAGATCGGGCTTCCCTTTCTGTGTCTGGGACTTCTCCCACCAGCCTCAGGCAAACCCCGGTGCCCAGGGCCTGCCTGCCTGCTGTGGTGCTGCCCTGGCTCTCACCCACCGCCCCCAGGCAAGCGCTCCTGCCAGCAGACTCGTGCCTAGTGCCAGGCTCCTGCCCACCACATCAACTGTTGAAATAGCTTGGTAATAAACTCTAGGGCAGGCACCCTGTAATAAATTAATCTTTGTGAAGTTTGACAACCATAAAGGGTAGTCCTAACATGTAGCATCTCTCTCTACAACAGCAGAACACCACGAGGGCCTGTGTCTCCGGAACTCTTCGTGTCCCCTGTGGTCAGTATATATGGTGAGCTCTGCCCAGCTGCTCTTGCAGCATCCTGTTGTCTCTGTGATGCTTCAGGGATTCTGTGACATCTTCAGAAGTGCCCTTGAAAAGGTTGAGGAGAAGTAAGTAAATCTATGCTTTAAATAGGTTGCATCACTGAAAATTACTGGAACGATGAAGCAAAACGAGAGAGTGTGCAGGTGACTAGTAGATGGCAAAGGACGAAAAATAGGAGGCTGATGTACAGCTCATTCAGCGCCTGCAAGTCCTTTGGCGGTGTTGAGGAAAGGGCTGTGCAGCTCATTAAGCCCTGCAAACCCTAGCGAGGTGGGCGCAGAAACCACCACCTCAAACCTCCTTGCAACCAGTGGAGTTGCAGGGAGGTGGTGACGGTCATTTGCGTGACTGATTTTTCCAGCCCCCATTGTGTAAGTGCAGAAATACCAAGCTGTAGTCTCTAGGCCTGCACTGGAAATACAGAGACAGCCCTTCCCTGGGATGCAGTGGGAGGTGTGGGGGCTGCCTCCTGCTCCTTTTTAGCAAGAGAACATCTCTACAGCTCCCCATACCACCTTCTACAGAATGACAACCAACATATGACTTAGGTTTGAAATCCTTGCAGCTGATGGAAAAACAATTAAGATCTCATTAAAATTCTATGTAGAGAGCCAAGAAAAGGAAGATAATGTCAGAGGAAAGGTGATACGTAGGACAGTACGGAGAAATCTCTTAAGTTAAGCCTGTCATTAGGCGGGAGCACAGAAGGTGCTAATTGTACAGTGCATTTCATTCATCCCACAAAGCACAATTAACACTTTCTCTTCTGCCTTCCCCTTCACTGAAATGAATGGATTCAATACATATACTCTCTTGTTAAGGCAGGAGTTGTTGTATCCTGAATCTGTATGTGCAGAAGGATTTTACTGCTGGGTTTCTTCACCTGCTTACTGTTGAAGAGGAATCATTATGAGTCATGTGAGGGAGTGCTGATGTCATTAATCTCTCTGTATGTCTTCATCTGTTGCTGTTACAGAAATTATTCACCCAAGATGGGGAAACATTGGAACATGCATTGGAACTGGCTTTCAGGTAAGCACATGCTTAAATATTGCACTAAATAAGGAAGGACTGAGCAGAGATCCCTCCTACACTGTGAGTGTGTGCAGACGTGCTGGTGGGGAGGGAGCACAGTGCAAACAAGCACTGGTTGGTCCCATGTGGGCTGCTGGCAGCCTGGCGGCGTGCTGAGGATTCTTCCTTAGGATTTATTTCCAGGCTGATCCAGCCATTGACAGAGAAACCAAAGCTCTTGCAGTGTGTGGACTCTGACCTGCAGCGCTGCCCTGATGACTATCAGTCCTGAGCAATATTATCGTGACAGAGCGACAGCTGCTTTGCAAATCAAATCTTAGCCTCAACAGGTCCAGTCTGAGTGTTTGCACACAGCTTCCCAGCCTCCTACACTCCTCATAAAATTGAACTAGAGGTGACAGTCTTCCCTTCCTTTTAAACTGGAGAAGATATCATTGCATGTTACTACACAGCTGATGCTCTTTGCCCCAGCAGTGACTACACTTCAAGGCTGGGGTGAAGTGATCCATGGTCATGTGGCCTTTCTGTTTCACAGAAATAATTCAGATTGATTAGGTAAAGGTTACAAAGCACTCTGACATTCCTGGCTGAAAATGCTATCTCTAAGTATAACAAAAACGGCACTTTACACCCTCTGATACTTTTGCAGGAGTCTCTGTAAGAGAAGCTATGAGCGTACAAGCTAGTGTGCTTGGGGTTAACAGCGGTTCTTCATTCCCAATCTTGCCAGAGGCAGCCCAAAGAGCCACTCTTCACCTCTCCCTCAGTCTAGGCATCTTCAAAGTTTGGAGAAGTTTGCCTAAGGACACTGTGCTCTTGATGCCTTCCAATGGCATCAATAGATGACTGGCTCTGAGGCTCACTGTGGCTGTGGTGCCAACGAGGGAGCTGCACAGTTCCACGGCCACTCCACTGCTCTACTCCCACCCCCCTCTTTGCATTACACCAGTGAGGCTGAAGGGGGTCCTTTCATCCCCACAGTAGATTTGCTTCTCTTCGGCGCTTTGGGCATACAAGAGTAGGCAGTTGCAAAATGCCAGTTTATTTTCAGCGTCATAGACACCTGCTACCATTTCCATAGCATATCGGCTCTGAAAGCGCCGAGCCAAATTCCTTCCAAATGCTCGCATGGGCAAAGGTATAAGATGGCCTTGCATCTCTTTGTCCTTTGACACAACCTGAGGCAGCAGCACCCCGTCCTCAGTCCCACCATTTCCACCGAGGTGCAGGCAGCCTTAGCTGCTGGCCACCAGGGAACATCTTGCACACCCACACCTCACCTGGCCTGTCCACTCCAGTCCTTGGTTCACCTGTTAGCCCCACAACTAACATTTGTGGGCCTTAAGTTGTTTCCATGCGGCCCCTTCTGACCCATTATTGCATCCAGTCCAAGTTCACAAACAAGTAATCTCTGACTGAAATTGGGCTTGAGGGAGAAAGAAAAGAGGCTAAAAAGAGGCTAAAAAGGGACATGTCAGAAACAAGCTCTCTCATATTTCTTAAAGCACTGAGACTATTCCCAGCCTAAGCACAATGAGCTGTACGTGAAGTCACTTAGGAAGGGTCTTCTTTGGGCCGGGCTACCTGTGGCTACATAGTCATTACTTGGACTTCACCCAACGTATTTTCATTCATAGACTCCTCACCACCCATCTATGAAGCTTATGTTCCTCTGATGAACCAGAAAGCTAAAAGGTAACCAAACCAAAGAGATGGTCAGGGGGAAGTAGGGAAGGAGTGCTGGTGCTTTGCTGAAAGGTAAAATGGATACGGTTGCTGATGGTGAGAATAATTGGTGTACCAATAGGCCCAGAGGGATGTGTGTGAGGTGTGAGCAGGTGGGGTGTTCAAGGGTAAAAGCATGCAGGCTGCCACTGTAGGAGATGTTCTCTGTCCAGTGATGAAGAAATCCTATTTTGTCGGAGTCGGGGAGCTGTTGGCTTGTGGGATCAGGAAAGCTTGCAGATATAGATCATCATGTCTATGATCATCAGGTCTCCAGAGATTCCTACAGCGTGGCAGAAACAGCTAGAGAAGTTCCCAGGCAGATGAGGAGCAATTAGCCATCCCAATCTCTCCAGCTGGCTGAGGTGCCTGTCTTGGTTTCATTCCTTTGTAAATTGAAACAGCAGATAAAATCAATGAAACCAGAACCTGCAGGTTAATGATACCAAAAATAGCCATTACCCTCCTGCTAGAAAGGTAGGTCACAGCATTACAAAAGGCTATTGTGATTTTTGACACAATTCCGGAGAGGCAACCAAGAGGCATTTCTGTAAAAGTTGTGAATGCAGCTCAGTTGCCAGAGTTAGGGGAGGGAGGATCTCTGTTGGTTTAGGGACAGGAGACCACCAGCTTCCAAAGTTTTGGAAGCATCACTGATTTTCACATGCCTAATAGAAAAAATTTCTCATGCTGGGTGCGCAATTCCAGAGCCACTTTTAGACCTTGTTTTGTTTTTTCTGGTTGAAGTGGAAGAAACATTTCTAACACGCAGTTCATTCTTACAGGCACATTGACTTGAAAGTTAATCATAGTTCTGGCCCCAGATGGTTACAGTGCATCTGCTTCTCCGTCTGTGGGAGTCTTAAAGGATACTTGATAGCTGTCCAAGTAAATGCTTAAAAATTGTGTCATATAAAAGCAAAATAACAGGATAGCATAATCCAGAATAATCCCGAAGGAAACAGAGGTGCAATAAGTGTTTCAAGCCCTCAGCTGTGCCCTATAGATTTCACCTGAAATACAAATTATTGTATGGCATGCGTGAAGTGTTAACTCATAGTAGATGTGCACTGAAAATGTACCCACCTATCTTCATCAGGAAAATGCTATAGAAATATACTTCCTGCTTTGCTATGGACAGGAGTCTTACAACTAGATAACATGTAAACAAATGTAAGCAAAACATTTTTCAGCCATGTTATGTTATATATTATACTGTATTGAAACTTGGTGCGGCTGTCTGTAAGTAAGCTTGTTTTGCAAACTGCTTTCAAAAGAGACAGCACTCTTTCCCATACCAGAAGCCCTTTATAAGCCAAGAAGAATGGGGCGAACTATTTACGGTCTCCTTCTGTCCTCCCTGTAATCCCTGGCAAGATAAATATAGAAATCTCTAGGGCTGAGATGTGAGATGCAGTATTGATGAGCAAGTGTGGAACAGGCCCCACTCAAAACATCATCAGCTCAACTGGTGAATTGATAGAGACGGGGCTAATTGAAATCCTGTTTAGGGGGTGTGCGTGCTGGGTCCCTTGCAGGCTTGTAGAGAGGCCAATAACGTTGAGGTCTGAGACCGTGGGAAGTTTCAAGCGATATGAAGCTTGACCCAAAGCTTAGTGAAGCTGAAGAAAATCCCCCATAGTGCATGAATACTGCATGTGTTATGGGACTTTCTTTTTTTGAAGAACAATTATCTCAAATGTAGAGACACGAGAATTCCACTAAACCTCACTCTTGTTCTGCATGAGGGTTACGACGGATAAGAGGGGGGAAGGAGTTGCTGTTCCTCTCAAGGTGAATATGGTGATAAAGTTAATTTCTGGATTGTTTCCCAGGGTCATATGCAAGGGGACAGAGAAGTCAGTAAGGCTCTCTACATTGAGTTGTGAGAGATGAAGAAGGTAGGGAGCCAGTAAGCCATACCTGCCATGAGCAAGCAGAGAGAGAATAGAGGGAAACAGGCATGACCCCTTGCCTCATCCTCACCACATCTGCTCAGGAGAAGCAAGCCATCACAGACAGTCAGCAAACTGCACATCTGTCACGGACACAACCCGTTGCCTCTCTTCTGGAACAAGCTGCGAGAACAAAGTAAGTAGAAACTTTAATGAAGGTTGAGCTTTACAACTACACATATTAAGGCCCTATAATAATAGCTCACAAACAGGAATAATGTGTTTTGTACAAACAGGAATCGTGTTTTTCTTTGTCATAATAATTAGAATCGGTGGGACTTGGGAGCTGTTCCACTATCACGGAAACTCACTGCTGCAGCCTGGAAAACTGTCTCTTTCCGTAAGACTCAAAGAAGGGCTGCTAACCGTGTATGTGATCACTGGGCAAATGATATGGCACAAGTCCCTTGAGCAACCAGCCAGGGAGGTACATGGGAATCAGCAAGTAGCAATATGCTGCCTTGGGAATAAATGCCATGGTACGCGACACCGCTGAGGACAAATTTTTCATGCAAAATGCATACATAATGCTGTGAGCAACCCTAAGGGATAAGCATCGGTATTTACAACGCTCCTTACAATTACTAATGCCACACTCAGCAATTCTGTTTTAAAATTGGTATTTCTTGTTTAACACATTGCTGAGGACTGATTTACGACTTGATTCCAACTCCTAAATGAATTGCAATTATTCTGGCAGTTATTAATTGTGTGAATTGATGTGCAGGAGTTTATCTCATGGTATCCAATCTGGTTTTTATGGCTGCTATTTTATTGCTCCGTGATTGCTCTAGGACTGGGTTTGCTTGCCAATACTCACAAGTTAAAAACAAGTTTTAATATATTTGTTGGCGTAAATGTAAGATTGGGGGCAGGGGTTGTTTCATTTGTGATTTGGGGATTTTTCCTCTTCATCTTCCTGAGTTTTTTCTATTAATTTCTAATCCAGTTGCTCCAAGCCTGTGGTATATTGATCTGTTTCATATAAAAAGAATAATAGCAATTTTCCCTCAATAAGCAACAACACTTGGTGATGCATCTTCTATTTAGGCAAGAAGGAAGACTCCAAGCAGGAACAGCCCTCCCCAGGGAGGGGGAGAAGTGTCACCAGTGCAACATCATAGGTATCTCAGCCTAATAAGGTTGGGGGACAGGAAGAGCTTTGCTAACACTGTGTATCCTCCTCCCTTGAATCTCTTTTTTTCCTGGTGGGATGCCTCCACTGGGGAGGGCAGCAGTCAAAGCCAGAATCGATATCAGGGATCAAGGAAACCACAGGAAAAGGGGTATTTCTAGTCCGCCTCCAGCAGAGTGAGAAGATTGGCATTAGCTGCCCAAGTCAAGGTCAGACATTCTCTAAGAGAACATTAAAGGCATAATCTGTGGGGAGGAAAAAGGCCTATTTAAAGGGCACACAAACAAATGGAATACATTCATATTGGCGATTAGAAAGTTTGTAATTGTCAAAGCAGTGACCAATTTAGAGCCAGAAAGAGAAATGGGAGGAAGAAAGCTACCTGGTTTCAAAGATGAGCTACCTGGTTTCAAAGATGAGCTGGAGCAGATAATCTCAAATCTTTCTGGGTTCTGTGCCTCTGATAGACCCTGGACTCGATAGCTTGCTCACACTGCTACATGAAAGGTCCCCTGTAGCATGATAAGGTCCTAGCACTTTGTGCAGTTTCCCACCATCCTGCTTGGTCTTGTGGTGACAATGTCTGGCAGAAAGGATTACCCAGATCCTACATTGCAAGGATCCCGGGCCTTTCCAAAGGGCTCTGACATGTCCTGGTCAAGAGCAGACTGAATTTCTAGTCAGCCCAAGCTGAGGCTGGGAAAATCTGGCCATCAGATGCTGGAGATCTTCAACTTCAAAGCACCCTTGGGAGCACTCTAGCAGGTAGAACATAGACAGAGCCTGTGACCCCTGATCCTTTGTGAGCTTTGCAGTGGTTCGTTATGGTGAGCTGATGTTTCAGGTCCTGCTGGTTTCCATGCACTCCCCAGTCTAAAGACTCTGAACTCAGAGTGTTCAGCAAAACACGTTAAGTGGCCTTGGGCTTTGCTGAAGTGTGAAAAACTTCAGACTAGATTTCTGCAGTGCTGTATGAGGGTTGCTTTACCCCTGTGCCTCCATCCTGCCACCAGCCAAAAATTCTGTGGGAAATGGGATCTTGATGTCAGTGTAGAGTGGCAGGTGATTCCCTTGTGATTTGGGTGGGGTGAGCTGAGGCTCTGATCATGAAACCTCACAGATGAACTGTGAGGAGAAAGGAGGAGATCATGCTATGTTCTTTCAAAAGGTTGCAGATTTTCCTTAACATCTACTCCCTGGAGCCATGCAGCAACCTCGCTAAGCCACCCAAATGCCTTCCAGAGCTATTGCTGCACGGAAGCATCCTCAAGGCTGTAATGCAGGCTTTGGCTTACAGCCAAAATAGTTATTTCCAATAATAATGAGCTGATTGATTACTGCCATCAATTCCTGGCTGCTAGAAATGACAAAGAAAAATATTTCAATTATTTTTCTAATGACAGGATAGAAAATAAATAAGCCCTGCCATTCTGGGAACAAAATATGGGTTAGGCTAGTCCTGAAAACTACAGAGTAGAAAATTCTACTTTCAGATTCTGAAAAATTATTAAAAAAATAATCAAGTCATTGTATAAAATTTAATAGAGTAAGTGAACATAATCTTAGTGGCTCAGAGATACAGAACAAGCCTGTGATATAGTGACTAGTAGCAGCCCCTTGGGTAGATATCGCTTATCTTGCAGTATATTGATTTCTCCACTAGGCCTGAACTTGTTAGACATGACACTTCAATCTCAGAGTAGATTACTGCAGTAGCTTTTTACCTCAGGCCATACAAACTCCATCCTACTAACTTCACCATAGATAAATTTTCATGATGCGTATGAATTCCCTATTGTGTACATCAAAACCTGATCATGACTGGAGTGTCGATAAGCAAAATGAGAGAAAGTTTTGCAATTCTTTCATACTGCTGGGCATGCTTTCCTTTCCCCGCATTTATATATACTTTTTATAAGGGGCGGAAATAGGTAAGAGTCTCATTATGCTGGAAGACAAGAAGATGTAAGAATATTTGTACTTTTTCATCTAATGTGCAGAATAGCCTTTCAGTCTTGAATAGGGCCATACTCTTTTGCCTTGAGCTGAGGCAGACTCAACAAAGGAAAATTGGCATTGCAGAAATTATTCCCACCGGCATGAGCTGCCTAGGAAACACAGGCTGAAGACAAGTTTACAAAGAGAGCAAGAGAGAAAAGAGTGAATTTTAAATGCCTGGAGGAAAAAATATCAAGAAAACAATATGTCCTCTTCTGCTGAAGGCTTAATCAAGTTTGGCCTGAGCCTTCTGGCTTGGGGGAACTATTGATCCTGCTACCCAAATGACTGGTAATGTGCATTTGTTTCAGAAAAACTTGCCTAGTTGTAGAGCACTGCTGATTGCCTGGCTTCTTCAAAAAAAAAAAAAAAAAGAGACAAAGGCTCTGTTTCAGCATTGAACTAATGGGTCAAGGTCAAGGTAGCGAAGTGAACGAGTGTGGCTCCAATGAGAGGTGAAGGAATACTGCAAATAATGAATGAGGATGGTAGCAAGGAGGAACCTGATCATCTTCACTGAGTGTTTCTGAGAGAGTAGTTTGTCTGAGGATGGAGAATGTGAGGAGGCTTGGAGGCAGCAAAAGAAACTAACCCATGTATAAAGTTGAATCCAGATTCTTCTGAGAGGAACACAGTGACAGGACAAGAGGCACTAAGCACAGGTTGCAGTGTGGGAAATTCTCATTCATTATTAGGAATTTTTTTCTCCCTGGGAGGGTGGTGCAGCGCTGGAATTGATGCTCAGACAGTCTGTGGGATATCCAACCTTGGAGATACCCAGATCTTGACTGGATGAGGCCCTGAACAAACATGACCTCAGCAGGCCCTACTGCCCTATTCAGCAGGGCAAGTGGTTGTCCCAAATAACCTACAGAGGTCCCTTCCAGCCTGACTTATTCTGTGATTCTGAGTCAGATCCTACAGCTGGCAATGGAAGGACCTTGGCTATCGCGCTTGAGGTTGGGGCAGTGTGAGTCTCTGACTCATGACTAGGCTGGAGTCACTGATTAATTCAGTGTATTTCATGACTGTATGTCAAATTTTATGGGGAGCCTGACAGCTACAAACCTTTTGACTCTGCAAAGCAAGAAATGATTTGCTGACTCACATCACTAATAAATGCTGGTATTTATCCTGTCCAGCTCTGGCAGCCAATCCCTTTGAACTCTTCATGATGCTTTGGACCAGGGCAGGAAATCAGGTCCCTTGAAAATGCCTTTTCCATGCATGCTCTGACCCAAACTTTCAAAGCCTCCAGTTCCCCAGCTGAAACTTGGTCTTCAGGAAAAAAAGCTTCAAGCAAACGGAAGGTGGATGGATCAAAGCGAATGCTCTGGGCTACACCCTGATCTTGAGGGATGCTCCGGGCGCAAAGCTGTCTGTTGGTTCTTCATTGCAATGGTAATGCTCTAGGTTGCAGTGGGTGAGTTGATGGATTGCTGTTTACATCAGTGCTCTCTGCTGGAAAGCAAAATTCAAGGAACAGCTCTGGTATTTCATCTGCTTTATGTGAGAACATTGTCACTGATGCCCATAATTCATACTGTGGTATGACTGGGACTTTGATATGTAACACAGCATTTCAAAATGGAGAGTGACAACTTCAGGTATTAAGCTTAGCTGTAGATGTGTTTTGTTACAGTTTTATAACTGAAGAATAAGAAATAGACTTCTCATTATCTAGCTGGACAAGTGCCACTAACAAAGGGGCAGACATACTTTAATTTGGACAAAAGTCCCTATTTCAGTTATCTACAAAATGCAGAATTTCATGGAGGTGTGTTTTCCTTTGCATTTCCATAGCATAGAAAGGAGGTTGGAGGCACTGACAACAGTACCTCAGATTGCTGCAGCAGCTGCTTGTACGTTTGTGCCCCAAAAACATTTTCTTGTCTTGGCATGAACGAGTGCATGTGTGTGCATTGTGTGCAGACTGTTTGATCAGTCCTGTCATGCATAGCCTGGCAGAGACATGGTGTTTCCTCCACGAACTGCCATCTTTTCCCAGCTCGTGAGTGAAAGGCTAAACATTAAGCAGAGACTAACAAGATTCCAGTTCTGCAGCACATTTTCATTTTCAGCAGTTTGTATTCTGCCATATACCCAACACTCTTTCCTAAGGGAAAAAAGCAACGTAATTAACATGGGATAGATTTCGTTCAATGTACTCTGTTTCCTTCCATTATTGTATTCATCAGAGGAACTATTTAGACAGAAGGTTTTTCACACTATTGTGTATGGTCCAAGGTTTTTTTTAGTTGGTCAGGGGATTTTTTTGTTTGTTTTTTTATCTGTTTTTAAGAAAGTACTATTTTAGAGGTTAAATTTTCAGAATTCATTTGATTTCAGCCATTTCAGATACAGTGACAAGGGAGGAGACAGTAAGAACTAAAAAAGATGATTATTTTTCCCATTACCAGCAGGAACATCCTCATCTGAGTCCCATTAAAGAGGTAACTGCCTACATTAATAAAATGATGTATAATCACTACCAGTCTTAATGCTGGGGCTGAATGACCTTATTTAGTAACTCATTTATACTGTGTTTTAGCAGTGTGGCCTCTCTCATGTTATCTGAGTAAATAGAACAGATGCAGATGCTTGCCAGAGGTTCAGAGTCTCATAAACTTGTCTCTACTCACTAGCTTGAATATGCCTTATAAATTCACTGGTCTTCACTTACTGGACTCAAGCTTCAAAGCAAGCATGAAAGCTAGACATGCAATATTTATAATTACAGATCCAGTTGCTGTAACTCAGATTAGTCAAATAGCAAGAATGAGCTAGAGAGAGAAACAAGAGTAGCACATAAAGCACCTCTTTATTAATAATTTTCCACTGGCTTTACTGAACCTGTCTTCCTTCAGTGTCTGAGACGTGGCGAAGAGAGCTATCTCGCTCTTTGTAGAGGCATTTTTAGTCTCTTACAAATCTAATTACCTAATTGAGGGACAGCTAGTTTAGAGACGAATAGGACTTTTGCTCTGTGGTTTGTCTTTCTTTCTGTGGTTCCCTCTCAGATTTCTGTATTTTTCCTGTACGCGAGAATCCATCTCCAGTGAAAGGCGCCTGTGTGCTTTGGAGTGCGTTTGCTGAGGATGATGAGCAATAGCTGCTGCGTGTCAATAGTTGTAAATAAAAGCAAATCCATCAGAAAATCCAATAGCTAATCCAATTCTCCAAAAACACCCGAGAGAAGTAAATAAGGCAAAGCATGTCACCCTTCAGCCCCTGCACCAGGAGGGTTCTCAGGTGAAGGCAGGTAACGTTTGTGCCTTGAGCAAATCCCTGAGCCTGCCAATGGATGGTCCAGTCTCACAGCAAAGCAACTGGGCACGTGCCACCAGTAACTCAGAGGTCTGCACAGCACCTGCGTGAAAGGTAGCCAGCATGCTGGGGGAGACAGAGACACTGCAGCATCCTTCTGTGCCCGGCAGCAATCACAAAACTTGCCAGGGGTGTGGGACCCACCAAGGGTGACTGCTGTCATCACTACTCAGCACCAGCTCTTTGCCAGTGGAAGAAATGATGACATCTGTCTCAAGACTCGTCTTTTTAACATCAGCAATATAATTTCTTCCTGTTCCAAAAGGGGTTGATCTGAAGTGCTAACTTTCAGCTGGTTTTCCATGAGCATATTGATTTTTTGAGAATTAACTCAGTTTTTCCAGTTGCCGCCTTGATTAGCCTAATGAATTTTCCTCCTTCTTTTCCCATCATCACATACGCTTTCCCAGATGATGGGGAGGTTCTTCTCAGGAGGAAAAAGATTCTTCTCTGTCACAGAAAAGTTTTTAAATGAAGATTTTAAAAGTGCCTGGTGATTTAGGCATTCTTGATATTTCAAGTACTGAGTTTGAAACATTGTGAAGTGACAGCAAATGCTGGGTAGCTTCCCTCTGATCCCTGATGCTATTTATTTGAGGTATCCTAAACTAAACTGACATACAAGATCATCACTCATTTTTGGCCCAAAACTTATCTTAGACATTCAAAAATCTCATTCCCAAACTTCCACTTCTGCCCCAGATCAGAAGGTTGGCTGAAAGTTGCCAAGTATGAGGTTTAAAACAAACAGATAAATAAATACTTGGATCTTTTTAATTGGTTCCTGTTTTCTGAACTTCCATGGTTCATGTTTTCAACCTAATTCTTTCTGGCTTTTGGAGAGAGATTTCCTTCCTGCCTTGGTTTCTAACTAACTAACTAGCTAACCTAAGGAGCTTAAAAAAAACCAGCACAACTGAAGGAACTTTCCTAAATAGGATATATCTGCCTACATCCCAGGCCTGAGCACAGAGCCTACATCCTCTACACACCTTGACTCTCTACATCCAAGCTAACACCAACAAGTAACATCGCTGTACAGGCACATCTTTCTGCACAGCATCTCCTGTGATCACGCGTGAGACCCTGTTGTGCCCAGCTGCTGCTTTTTGGCCCAGCTGTTCTGCAGGGCTCCATCGTCTGTCTCGGCATCCCATGGTAAAAGGACTGGGGAGGTAACTGGCATGCTTCATAGATGAAGTATGAATCATGTTACTTTTTACCTGTCCTGCTTAATATAATTAATTTATTTCCATTTTGCAGACTAATTATTTACTCTTGCTAGAAACTGAGGATATTAATGCAGACTTCCTCGCTCCCTAGTCCTGAACACCCAAAGGCACAGTGAGTGTTTACCAAGTGTTCCTTAAAGAACAACTCAATATGAGAAATCCTCCTAAAAATCCCACACGAATCCATGTAATCAGCCCTGCCAATCCACTGCAGACTGCAAACAGCCACAGATAGGATTCAAAACAGTTAATTTCAAATAGCTCATTTTCTCTCATCTACACACAAATTCATATCATGGTGCGTTACATGTAAACAACTCGGAAACTTAATGACATGCCTTTCAGTCAAAAACTAGTATGGCTTTTCAGTCTGAGCAGATTAATTGCGGTTTGCAACAATATAAAGTGATGCAGCCTGATTAGAGTTTCTATTGTTCTTTCAGATAAAATATTTTATCCCAATATAAAGCCAAGTTTTCTGCTGGCAAGACTTTGATGACTTCTGTGGAAAAATAAAATACTTATGTAAAATCCATAGTACATCGTTGTTCATGTGCTGTTATAGTAAATAAATTTTATAAGCTTCTGTAAATTAGATGTGCCAGATCAAATTCCAGACCCTATGGAAATGGCATTGTCAATGAAGTGAGGCAATAGGAATATTTTGCTTTGGAGAAGACACTTCTGAATGGATCTTTTAGCACCTTATGGTTTTCAAGGGGTTTCCTACTTCCAGTTTTTTTTCAGTGTCCCTGTTGTCTTCTCAGTATATTGCTCTTAAAACCTGCTTGTGATCCGCTTTCTGTACTCTAGAGTTGTTTCTCTATTTTACCTACAGGCATTGCTCTGGCAATCCTGTAGACCCAAGACCACAACCCCTGCAACACAAGCCCTACTAGTTGCCAGCAGGATTAATGTGAGGAACTTTCATGAAACCTCTCTGAATACATCCCTCACTAACAAAACATCCCTCAACATTTTGGGATGGGATTTTACTCTTCCTTTTTTTAATGTCCAACTCCTCTCTAACTCCTCCTCTTTGATTTTTTTAAAGCAAAACATTTGCAGAAAAGACATTCAAGTGGATAATTAATGCATGGTTTGCTTGGGTTTTTTTTGGAGGGGGGTGGGAAATCTCTCTGAGGCAGATATACTAATGCGAAACTGGTTGGCTCAGTCTCTTCCTTTGAAACATTTTTGTTTTGTTGGTCTGTTCTTTTGTATAAAACCAGATTTCTTTGTTTATTTTTCCA